>NC_089496.1:66000043-67445043 GCF_036850765.1 Saccopteryx bilineata
GAAATCACTTTTAATACCTACAGAGCATTGCCACGAGCCAGACACCGCCCTGAGCACTGTCCGTGGACTGACACATTAATCACCATTTCACCTGTATCACACAGAGGAGGAAGCAGACACTGAGACATGAAAAAGAAGACGTCAGTTAAGATTACAAGGGCAACAGTCAGAAGTCGTCATGCCCAGTAGGGTGAGTCTGTAGAAGAAGAACGCAGGCTTGGGCCAGAGTCCAGAGACCCCTGGCTGGGGGTCCTGAGAGCTTGATATTCTGCTGGGAGTAATCCAGGTGTCAGAGCAGGTGAGCGAAGCAACACGCTAAGATGTCTTTCAGATTTTAGGACATAAAGTAGACCCGGCAGTGAAGAAAGTAGCGTCACCTCACGAGGACGCTCCGGAAAGAGGTGGCCTCACCATCACCCCCTTTGCCGTGCCGGAACCCCCTGCCCTCTGACCCTCAGTGCCCCCACAAGGTGGAAGTTTTCATCCCCGGGTGATGATGCCTTATTATCTGTCATGAGCGTGTTTTTCAACCAGCACCCCAGATGATCTTAAACTATCATTCTGACTCAGGGAGCTCCTAGCGTCCGAGAGACACTGGCTCTCAAAGAGAAAGTGACTACTCCATCGCCCAGCAGGACCCCCCTCCCTGTCCCTCCACCCAATCAGTCTCCTGCTCTCAGAGTCTCGGGGGAAACCCCAGCCTCCGGCAGAGGTAGCGACCCTGCGGTCACCGTGACCCCTCTCTGTACCTTGAGGCTGATGAGGCCTGGGACACAGATGATTGAGCCACGCCCATAGACAGAGACACCGAAACCCTGGGACATGACATGCTTTAACCCAGCGGCTTTCCATAGACCCAGAGACTGTTGACTCTATCATCTTCCCACAACGTCAGTGTGGTTAACCCCTTTGCAGGCCAGCACAAAATTTCTGGTGGACCAGCACTGGTCCGCAAACCTGTGGTTGAGAAATTCTGCTTTCACCAGCAGCCCAACGTCATTAAGTTTCCCAGCTCCACAGCAGCCCTGAGTCCATATATATACTGCGTGGCTCCTATGCACCTGGCTGACAGTCTGAGGCCAGCCCACTGCTCAAAAGGCCGGATGTGGGCTCGGCCTCCTGGGGAATGTCCTCCCAGGGTGGAGCAGTCCCCCAGGGGCTGTCCCCCTCAGCACTGCAGAGTGGCCACCCCTATTAGCTCCCGAGTGTCGACCGCTGTGCACTGTAATCCAAATTGGGTTCAAGCCCCCAGCCTCCACGCTCCATTGTGATGCTAGATTTTTTTTTTTTTTATTCAGCACAAGATCAGAGATCTGCTAAGACCTCATGTTGCCAACATAAAAGAAAAAGAAAGATTTTGGTAATCCCAAAGAAAATTGTTCCTCTTATATTTCCCGAGAGAAGAAAAAAAGAGAAAGAAAGAAAGAAAACAGGAGGGTATTATATCGGCCTCACAAAAACACAGAGAAACCCCTGCCATCATGAGATGGTTAAAATGTGCGGTTTTTAAGAGCGGACACAAAGGACAGCAATCACACACACGTCCTTCACCTCTTAACCTGCTTGTTTCATTAGCCTTGATGTTCCAACCGCTTTATTCTGGGGATGCTTTCGGATATGATCATCTCCCCAGCCTTGAAATGGAGTACCAAAGGGGAGGCAGGGTCAGAGGGGGAGATGTTCACAGGGTCTGAGCACAGAGAAGAAGGCCAAGAGGAGAACGGACAAAAAAAAAACAAAAAAAAAACAAACTTGTCCTGAAAATTCAATGTTTTACAAAATCCGAGAGTTCCAGAGCCTGGGGACCTTGAAGAACTAGTGAGACCTTCTCATACACATACACACACACACATACACACATACACAGGCACACGTACACACACACACACACACACACACAGGTACACACACACTCACACACACACACAGGCACACGTACACACACACACAGGCACACATACACACACACACACTCAGGCACACGTACACACACACACACAGGCACACATACACACACACACACTCAGGCACACGTACACACACATTCACACACACACACATGTGGCCAGTAAGGGTGAGATGTGGAATGGTATGTCCAGGAAGTGGATGCTTCATCTGGGCCAGTTCCAGAACAGGCTTCGTGGGCATTTCCCTGGACAGACACCCCCTAGGGCACCGCCGTGGGCCAGCTTCTGCCGGGTCAAGTCCAAAGGCGGCCGCGCATTCGCGAGCCCTCTCCCGGCCGGAGCTGCCCGGCCCGCCCTCCGCTCCTGGGACTGCCAGGTAACCCACCTTGGCCCGGTGCACAGAATCAGATTTGGAGTATCTCTCAAATGAATTGGGGTTTTGTTCTTTCCAACCTGCGCTGAAATTTACAAGCCTAAAACAAAGGCGCTCACTGTGCCCTGGCTCCACCCGGGACACTAACTACTCAGCAGCGGCCCACGTGGGAGAGAGGGGCCAGCTCTGGTTAAGAAGCCCCATGGGAAGGCGCTGAGAACAATCTTTTCCTTTTCTTTCGAGAGCTGCCTCGGCTTCTGTCACCAGTGGCCCCACTGCCTCCGTGCTGCTGGGCGTCAGCAGGTACACACGTGAGCCAGATGGACACCATGCTGTAGCAAGAGGCCTCGGGGCGCTGGGTAAACTGCCACGCGGAAGCTGCACGGGTTCCCTCGTCCGTGAGCACTGCTCCTCCCACCGCTCTGCAAACGAGCGTCATCGTTCCCACTGGAAAGAGGACAGACTGAGTCCAGAGCCACAGAGCAGAGAGATGCTCGGCTGGAGTAGAGCCCAGTTCTGGCTCAAGAGCCAGAGGCCGTGCTTCCAGATAAACTTGGAAGGGGGGCTTTTCCCAAATCCTAAAACCACGACTTTTTAACAGCTCGAAGGGACTCTTTCTCTTACATGTGGAAAGGATCACCTCCGTCTGAGAACCCACCAGTGACGGCACCTGGTCAAGAACACGTGTCTCAGGCTGACCAGCAGGACCTAGAACTCAAGACTCAGAGGCCAGCGCTCCCTGCTCCTTCCCCATCTGATGCTCACCCACCCCAGTCCTGGACATGTCAGGGCCTCTTGCCCTTGACCGCTGACCCCGCGGCCCATGCTGCACTGGCAGATCTCACTAACTCTGGGGAGCCTAACATCTCTGAGAACACAGCCAAGAACAACACTTACTTTTCCAGCTGCAGAAGGAAGAATCTATAAATACGTTTCAACTGGGGACACTTGCGAGATCCTATGTGTGGAGGAAAAAGAGCCATCGTTTGTGTTTCCAGAGAGAGTGGCTTTGGAGTAGGCCCTGGAGATGCTAACATACCCCCATATGCTCAAAGAAAAGCTGCTCAGCAATGAAGGTGAGAAGCTTGTGTGTGTGAGAGAGAGAACTTGCAGCCACACAGTGAGCTACCTGCCTGGGTGCACGCCATCAACCCTGCTGTGTGGTGAGGTGCAGAGGGCTCAGGTATATATTAGAAACACAACCAAAAGCCTTGTTATCAGAGGGGAAAGCCATGGAGGAAAGACCAGACCCACAATAAAATAAACAAGGACCAGCCTTCTTCCCCAAGCACGAAGAAATCGGGTTGAACCAGGTGAAAATCAGGTAGCAACCCAAATCCACTGTACCTCGCCCGTGCAACTGCTCCAGTGTGTTTCCGTCAGAGCAGCTACCCTAAGGTACGAAGCAAGCAGATGTGCCCCAGGCAGCCACCTCCCTCTGGGAAGCTAAACTGTGGGGAGACATCTCCCTCTGGAAAGCTAAACTGTAGGGAGACATCTCCCTTTGGAAAGCTAAACTGTGGGGAGGCATCTCCCTCTGGAAAGCTAAACTGTGGGGAGACATCTCCCTCTGGGAAGCTAAACTGTGGGGAGGCATCTCCCTCTGGAAAGCTAAACTGTGGGGAGACATCTCCCTCTGGGAAGCTAAACTGTGGGGAGGCGCGTGCAGTGCCGGTGAGTGGAGAAGGGCGACCGTGTTCAGGACTGGCGGCAGAGAACGCGGACCCTCCGTCCCGGAGCTAGGAAAGGTCGAGGTCCAATGTCATCCCACTCTCCGAGAGAATAAAATACGGCATAAGGAATCCTAAACAGGCTTCTTCTTCTTCTTTTGACCCACTAAGGACAAGACGAGTGACGAAGATCTTAAACTGTAGTGAGAAATCCTGCATTTAAACATCAATCGTAATGGGAAGAGTGACATCTAAACCCGCGCAGCTCAGTTAAGACGCAGAGCGTGCTCGCACAGCGTTGGAATGCCCGGATTTAGAACGGGATCCGGGCACTTAGAAGATGCTGACGACAGTCGCTCACCTTCTCAGCTCCACGCGCCACCTGAGAGCCACAGTTCCGGGGCTGGGAGCTGCAGCCTGTAGTGTTTATGACACCGTGGTCAGCCTTTAGTGTTTATGACTCCATGGTCCCTTTCCTGAGCATTTCAGGTGCTGAGCTTTATTTAAGTCTCACGACAAGTCTATGTGGTAGTTACTCCTGTCACTCACACACACACACACACACACACACTGCACAGAAAAGGAAATGGCGGCACATCAAGGATCGCTGGCACGCCCACCATCGCCCGCTGATAGAAAGGATGGCCAGGTTTTGAACTCACGCAGCCTCTGTCTCGTCACCACACCATCTGTCACTCATGTCCAGGTTCACCTGGCGCCTGGCACCCAACAAGCCCTCCCGAGCCTCCAGCTGCAATATCGTGCTGATAGGCCCTGCGCTGTTACGAGTCACTGCCAAGCACACTTGGCGGGGACACTGAGCGCTGTCCGGAGCCTGGCGGATGTCTGTGACGGCAGCTTTATCCAGGGCTTTATGCAGACATCAGATGTGGGGAGTCACCGCTCTTTCAGCCCAGCCTCTGAAGCAGGGTAGACACAACACACGGAGCGTGGGGGACCAACCAGGGCTACAGAGATGATTCTGTGTTCTGCTTTGAAGTCTGAGCTCGGGATTGCAAGCCTTATCTCAAAAATCAAGTCAGATTCTGCTCAAAGCCCTAACTGCACGTGTTCCCAGGGAAGTGACATGTCTTCTAAGGCTCAAGCTGACAGGTGACCTCCTGGCTGGCACCAGTCAGGCCCTCCCACAGGCCCCTCCCTTCTCTACAATTCAGAGTCTCTCTGCCAGTGGCAGTGACTCGGAGGGGCCTCGCCACGGTCTGTGCCTTCTGTACCCCTGGGTAGCCTCGGAGGGTTTCAAGCGATGACTCAGAGCTGGCAGGGGAAGGGCATGCCATGCGGGCACATGGCAGCTGCCGCTCCTCACAGCACACTGCCACCCACACGGCTTACACAACAAGCATGTTCCACCAGGAGGCCCCGGCGCCTGCCAGCATTGTTTACCGGCCCGCGTTAAAGCGCCCATGGGAACCTGCCTGCCAGCCAGCCAGCCCGGCTTGCTTCCTGCTCCTCCTTGCTTCCCAAACGGACGGCACAGCGGGACGTGACAAGTGGCATTCTAAACCCCAGACTGCAGAAACAGATGAGTGAGGCCACGCCACCTCCACTTACTCGTTCCTTGTCATCAGCACTCCTGATTCGGGAGGCCAGCCATGGAGATGTGCGCCGAGGCGCGGGGTAAATAGTCACTGTTGTTTTCTGAGACGAGCCGACCCTGGTCCCTGGAGTTGTGACCCTTCTGTTAGAAAGAAAAGAGACTTTCAGCTACAGGTGTGTGAGAGGCATCCCAACACCGAGGGGTGACGGAGGCCACAGGAAAGGAAGTCACAAGAGAAAGGGCCACCTAAGACCTCCCCCACACACAGACCCTTCATGAGAGAGGCTTCGCTCGGCCTCAAACAAGGCGCACTCTCCCGACAGGTGTTGGGAGCAGGCCTTCCGCCTCCGCCTCCATCAGAAGCCTGAGCAGTGAGGAGAAACCATACCAGCCAACGGCTCCGAGCTTCCTCCACGGCCGTTCTCCACGCTCACAGTTAGCATTAATCCCAGTGACAGCCCGAGGAGGCGAGTGGGACATCTGAGGCTGATCTGGAACCCATTATACCTTTTCCCATTTAAAATCATAAGTGTATTATAATATGTTTCTTAGAACAGAAAAAAAGAGCTTTCTACCAATGAGCCGTACAATAATGGAATGAGAAGAAATGCCCCGCCTCGGGGGGATCGTAGGTTCCTGCCAAGGAGAAGCCCAGTTAGGTTTTTAGATCTAGATGCTCTCTTTAACAACTCAGGAACCCAGGCCCTGGACGGTTGGTTCAGCGGGAGAGCGTTGGCCCAGTGCGTGCAAGTCCTGGGTTCAATTCCTGGCCAGGGCACACAGGAGAAGCGCCCATCTGCTTCTCCACCCCTCCCCCTCTCCTTTCTCTCTGTCTCTCTCTTCCCCTCCCGTAGCCAAGGCTCCATTGGAGCAAAGTTGGCCCGGGCACTGAGGATGACTCCGTGGCCTCGCCTCAGGCACTAGAATGGCTCCGGTTGCAATGGAGCAACGCCCCAGATGGGCAGAGTATTGCCCCCTGGTGGGCATGCCAGGTGGATCCTGGTCGGTCTCATGCAGGAGTCTGTCTGACTGTCTCCCTGCTTCTAACTTTGGAAAAATACAAAAACAAACAAACAAACAACCCTCAGGAACCCAATCTTTATAAAGATATTTGTCTTTTAAAGATGAAGTACTTGAAGCCGAGGATGGTAATGGGCGAAGGAGGGTGAGGGGGCAAGACAAGGAAATGAAAATCAGGGTGGAAGGAGGGGAGGGGAAAGAAAGCAGGGATCCCTCCAAAGGTCCCTCGGCCCCCCAACCACCCTGCGTAAACCCCACTGAGCCACTAGGGCTCCAGAAAGCCCCTCTGGAAAGCACCGAACTCTGGTCAATGGCTGACAACCCCTCTTTGTTCTCCCGGGTACAGATTCCCACAAGGCTGCCAACGATCCGTGCTCATGGAGGCTGCCCGTTCCTCAGGGGGCGCCCTTCCGTGAATGGCAGAGACAGTGAATGGGCTCGTGCGTGCTCACGTTCTTCGTTCATCATAGTTTCTGGCCTGACCAGGCGGTGGCGCAGTGGATAGAGCGTCGGACTGGGATGTGGAGGACCCAGGTTCGAGACCCCGAGGTCGCCAGCTTGAGCGTTGGCTCATCTGGTTTGAGCAAGAGCCCACCAGTTTGAACCCAAGGTCACTGGCTCCAGCAAGGGGTTGCTCGGTCTGCTGGAGGCCCACGATCAAGGCACATATGAAAGAGCAATCAATGAACAGCTAAGGTGTTGCAATGCGCAATGAAAAACTAATGATTGATGCTTCTCATCTCTCTCCGTTCCTGTCTGTCTGTCCCTGTCTATCCCTCTCTCTGACTCACTCTCTGTCTCTGTAAAATATAAATTAATTAATTTAAAAAAATAATAGTTTCTGTCAGGAGCATTTGCATAGAACACTATTCAAGAAGAGATTCGGAAAAACCTCTAACCAGCCGGCCTAGGAAAAGCCACGGATGCACATCCGGTGTGTTTCTTTCCTTCTATTTTACAATTCAGTTCTTTCCCTAAAACGGAGCGCCCAGTGGGTTCATCTTTTCGTTTTCACTTAATATGTTGTGAACATTGTTTACGTCAGTAAATATTTTTGAAGGTATGATTGTCCCATGTAGTTTTAATATATGCATTTCTTTGATTTCTAGGGAGGTTTTTTTTTCTTATACTTATCATACATTTTTTTTCTACTCTTACATCATTTGTTAATATAATTTGACCATTTTATATTTAAAGGTGTGTTGGGTCTCCTTTTATAATTTTTTTATTTATTGATTTGAGAGAGAGAGAAAGAGAGACAAACATCAGTTTGTTGTTCCATCTCTCCATGCTTTTATTGGCTGCTTCTCGTGTGTACCGACCCTGGGAATCGAACCCACAGCTTCGGTGTATCGAGACAACACTCTGACCAGCTGAGCTGCTGGACCACGGCCAGGTTTCTTTTTCTTATTTACTATGCTCTTGTCAACTTTACCGCAAGTATGTTTTCCGATTGATGATGGCTTTTGACATTGGTTTTGATTTTTAGACAATTAGCTTGTACTGCGTGAGCATCTCATCTATGAACTGTTACATTCCTGACTCTCCCACCACATTCATGCCCTCAAATTCTCCCACATGCCTTGAAGGGTTCAATTTCTCCTTCTTATACTTTCTTTTATTTATTTTTTTGTATTGCTTTGACTGTAACACACCATTCGAATATTTAGCCCCAATGGTTCTGATTGCCACAGAATAGGTTAATTTGGTTCTAGTGCTATTTTGGGTTCCGTGGCATATATTTTGAAATGTCTTATAATTACAACAATGTCCACAAAAACGTAGCTTGCATATAGCAGGTACAGTTTGAGAAAAGATGGAATTGGTTTTCATATCACTCAATAAATAAAGATGAAACCTACATATCGTGAAGGAAAATAAATATTCCTTATTGGAGACCCCCCCCTCTTCCCAAGCCCCTAACCTATATCTAGCCACCAACATGTTTGTTTAAAATAAATGAACCAGTCCTGGCTGGTTCGCTCAGTGGTAGAGTGCCAGGCTGACACGTGGATGTCCCAGGTTCAATTCCTGTCCTGGTCAAGGCACACAGGAGAAATGACCATCTGCTTCTCCACCCTTCCCCCTCCCTCTTTTCTCTCTCTCTCTCTCTCTCTCTCTTTCTCTCTTTTCCCCTCCCACAGCCATCGCTCAATTCACTCAAGAGCATTGGCCCCAGGCACTGAGTATGACTAGCTGGAGCCTCTGACTCCGGTGCTAAAATTGCTTGGTTGCAAGTATGGCCCCAGACGCAGGTTGCCAGGTAAATCCCAGTAGAGGCACATGCATGAGTCTATCTCTCTATCTCCCCTCCTCTCACTTGGAAAAGAAAAAAAAATTTTTTTATTTAAAATCAATGAACCTTTTTGGGAAATATTCATATTTTTATACATATACAAACCTAGATACAAACATATCCCACATAGCCCCATCCTCAGGTCCTATGGATAATTAAAAGCAACCAATGTCACCCTAATAAATTCATTTTTAAAAATTTCAGGCATATCAATGCACTGCACTGCATCTGCACCCAGTAATTTTCAGGGGAGAAAATGATTATCCTGACAATTACAGACCCCAGAGCTCATGTCAAAGAAGGCCAACAATGCTTCTGTACCACACCTTTTAACAGCTTAATTTGCACACTGACGAACTCTCAAAAATCAATCTAGGAATCCACCTGTGAATAAAATGATGAATGAGATTCCTGTCATTATTTTTTATCCTACTACCCAGACTCATTTACATAATATCAGAAACTCTCTGCATCTCTTCCCCATAACCTGCCGGCTTCCAAGACCATCACAACGCACGGCCATCGCTATCAACCCAGCTCTCCTCATTAGCCTGAGTCCCGTGGATCCTGCCCGGGAGAAGGGCTGTCATTTTCATACGCATGGCTCTCTGCCCTGCAGCGACCGCCCCTCAGTGCAGCCTTCTTTGACATTTTTTGATTCCACATTGAAGAAGCACTCCTTTGCGACACAGGAATAAAATCTGTCTGAAAACCACCAGGGCCCCTCCGCAGTGACAGGCAGGAGCCTGCCTCCACCATCAGGCTCCTTCACACCGTGCCAGCCTCCCAGCTCCCCGGCCTACGCACCAAACCACTGTCAATCAGGATTTCTCACAGCTGTCAGGCCGCCAGAGAGAACTGTGCACTTCGGGGAGGGTCCTGGAGCCCCTGGCCCCCGCAGCTCAGCTCAGCTCAGCAGACCAGCTAGACCAGGGGTCCCCAAACTTTTTTCACAGGGGGCCATTTCACTGTCCCTCAGACCGTTAGAGGGCCGGACTATAAAAAAAAAACTATGAACAAATCCCTATGCACACTGCGCAGATCTTATTTTAAAGTAAAAAAACAAAACGGGAACAAATACAATATTTAAAATAAAGAACAAGTAAATTAAAATCAACAAACTGACCAGTATTTCAATGGGAACTATGCTCCTCTTGCTGACCACCAATTAAAGAGGTGCCCTTCCAGAGTGCGGCGGGGGTCGGATAAATGGCCTCAGGGGGCCGCATGTGGCCCGCGGGCCGTAGTTTGGGGACCCCTGAGCTAGATAGACCCACAGGGCGGGGCCTCCATCACCGGCTGGCTCTGTGCAGCAAAGTACAGGACCCAATAATGCAGAAATAAAGTGCAAGGCGTACATGAGTTTGGGGGGGGGACAGGTGAGTGGGGGGTGAGATAGCCCCTTCCCTGCTCGTTCTCGTCCCTCATTTCCTTGCTCTGCTATCATTTCCAGCATCCTATTTAAATGGCATTATCATGGCTTCCCCTGTGGGGAAGAGAGACAGGGAGGTGCAGGCAGAGGCCAGTATCTAAAGAGCTCCAGCTAAGTACCCCCAGACCGCCACGCCCGTGTGAATGCCACACCCCGCATGAGCAGGCAGAACGGTCCCCCGTGGACATCTCTGAAGCCTAGAGATTTAAGGCATCCATCATGCCACAGAAAAAGGGAGAGGGGCCACAGCGAAGATTCCAGAACCAGGGGCTCTCTGGGAGACTTTCTCCTTCCTCTCTCCTCCCTGACTTCCAGGAGCAGCAGACAGACCCAGGCGGGCCCAGGCCGCCCTCGGGCAGCCAGCCCCACGATTCTGACCAAGGCGCCAACGGGAACAAAAGACACAAAGGAAGCCGGGCTCTTTGTAATCGCTGGGCCTGCTAGGAAACCACTTTCTGCCTCACTAGCTTTTCTCTGAGGCTGATGGGTTCTCGGGAGGGAGCGGTAAACCCATGAGAAAGTCCCTTTCCCCTTCAAAAGTGAGGGCTTCCAGTAGCTTGGCAAACGTGCCAGGGCCCCCACCCGCCGCCAGCCTTCCGGGCGATGCCCGTGCGGGTCAGGAAGTGAGCCGGCCAAGCCCTGTTCTGGACCGAGCGCTCCCCGCTCTGGGCAGACACCGAGTTCCCATGTCAATGCGAGCTCCTCGGGACTTCCTGAAGGCCGTGGGCTGTGATGAATTTGTGAGAAAAACAAACATTTGTCCTGGGGTTGGGAAAGAAAGGAACGGGGAAGGTGTGTAGACAGGCTCCCCCAGGCAGGCCTGGGAAACCCCAGGGGTCTAATTGAAAGGGTTTTCAATAGTAAATATGAAATCTAAACCCAGATGGTGCTTTTTCAAAAGCAGCAAACCACTCATTAGCCTGATTCCTTCGCATAAGATAGCCTCCAAAACAAGGGGAAGCTAGCACCCCCCCCCAACCCACTATCTTGCTTCCAAACCCCATTTTGATAGCACAACTGGGTGTACAGGAAGCCTGGAGCAAAGTGCGGTCCTTGGGAGGACGGCATCAATTTTGCCCTGATTTGCCACTTTGGATCAACAGCATCAGGTATACCGCCGGCTCCTTCGGCACCCTGGGTTCGGGTCTCAAAATCCTGGCATTAAAAGAGACTCAGGCCCTGGCCGGTTGGCTCAGTGGTAGAGCGTCGGCTTGGCGTGCAGAAGTCCCGGGTTCGATTCCCGGCCAGGGCACACAGGAGACGCGCCCATCTGCTTCTCCACCCCTCCCCCTCTCCTTCCTCTCTGTTTCTCTCTTCCCCTCCTGCAGCCAAGGCTCCATTGGAGCAAAGATGACCCGGGCACTGGGGATGGCTCTGTGGCCTCTGCCTCAGGCACTAGAGTGGCTCTGGTCGCAACATAGCAACGCCCAGGATGGGCAGAGCGTTGCCCCTGGTGGGCGTGCCGGGTGGATCCTGGTCGTGCGCATGCGGGAGTCTGTCTGACTGTCTCTCCCCGTTCTCAGCTTCAGAAAAATACAAAAAAATAAATAAAGAGACTCAAAGAGGAAAAAAAATTAATGAAAGCTGCTGACACCAAGTGGCCCCAGGGAAATCCGACAAGGCGAGTTTGTATTTTCACACAAAAGGAGCAAAGCAATGCCCTCGTCCACCTGCTCCACCTAACTCCAGTTGTCCTGGCTTGAAGTCTCCCCACAGGAACATGAGCAGGGCCCCAGAAGAGGGAGGCTGAGCAGTGGACCCCAAATCTTGGAGAACTCCCCGAGAGTGGCAAAGCCCCCCCACACCTAGGTCATGCCGCTTTCCCTTGACCTACTCCTGTGTGCACACGGGCCGCAGGGAGATGGACACAACTCAGACACACCTGAGCGCGCCCAGATCCCTGCAGGGTGCCCCTTGACGTCAGCGCTGCACCCCCAGAACCCACACATGGACCGTGTCTCACTGAATCCAAGCGCCATCTATTATAAGACACACCACCGTTTTTAGAGACCACCGAAAAGGGTGGAAATGCCACCACTGAGATCATGACACACCATCAATTTTAAGCAGCAGACTGACTTAAGAGATGTTAATATGCCAAAAAAAAATGAGCATCTAGAACCAATGAAATGCATTAAGAGCTGACACTTGCTGGGAACACAGCCGGGGGCTGGCCTGGGGCCAAGTCCTCCCCAGGGATTATCTCATTCACTCCTCACAACTGTAATTATCTCTGTTGTTTTTTTTTTAAATGAGGAAAGCCGGCCTATAAGAGTTGAATTAACTTGCCCAATATCACCAAAGCCCAAGTGTTTACACTTGTGGGGTCCCTAAAATCCCCTAGGACGGTCTTGGAAATACATATTGTTTTCAGCCCTCACCCTGTTGAGTTTCTGATTTATGAAGTCTTGAGCGCTGCTGACAAAACTGTATTTTATACAAGCGCCCAGGCCATTCCGACAAAGGCGGTCCAGGGACTGCACGAGGAGGACCTGAAGAAAGTCACCGTGCACAGGTTCATGAGTGTCGGTCCCGAGACGTCACCACAGCACAGTGAGGGCCAGAAAGCGCAGCTTCGTTTGTCTGGGGTAACAGCTTATCGCCAGTGAGATGCAGTCAAGCCAGTGGCTGGTGGCATTTTAAGAATTCTCTTAATGGAGAGAATTACTGTGTCCTGGTACACCAGCCCATGCACATCTGAGAAAGCACACCACCATTTCCAAACCAAGGTCCTACTCAGCACCTGAGAACGAGCATGAGTCAAGGGCCAGGCCCAGAACGTGTGCCACTCCGGCGTTGCTTCATGCAGACAAATTTGAATCCTGAGAACAGAGGGGAAAGTGTTTTTTTCAACGCTGTCTTCTTTGAAACCATCCCCAGTCTTCAACATAAGCCAGCATCCCTACAGCAAATGGCACAGCCTCTGAAGAGTGGGGACGATGCAAACTCGTCCTGTGAGAACGGCGTCTGTTAGAGTGGTGGCAGGCACGTCAGCTAGAAGAGTCAGAGTCCTAGATAGAAGGGACATAGGGACCCTGGGCGGTTGGCTCAGTGGATAAAGCATCAGCCTGGCATATGGACTTACTGGGTTCAATTTCCAGTCAAGGCACACAGGAGAAGCAACTATCGGCTTCTCCTCTCCCCTCTCTTTTCACCTTCTCTTTCTCTTCCCTCCCACAGCCAGTGGCTCAGTTGGTCCAAGCATCGACCTCAGGCACTGAGAATAGCTCAGTTGATTTGAGCATCGGCCCAGATTGAGTTGCCAGATGGATCCCAGTTGGGACACATGTAGGAATCTGTCTATCTCCGCTCCTCTCAATTGATTAAAAAAAAAAAAAGAAAAACAATTGATTATTGCCCTATGGATGTTGAGCAGGTCACACCTATTTTAGCATTCCTGCCTGCAGTATATGCTCTGGTCTTTGAATTCTCCTTGAACTGCTTATAACATCTTACTGGTTCTCTCATTAATTAGTTAAATAAAATCTCAAACATGTTTTCATTTTATACTTATGTGCGAGTCATGACTTTAGTTTTTGAAAACATTGATTCTTGAACACTAAGCCTGTTTCCACATCAGTATGACAAAAATAATAAAAAATGTCCACTTCATGGGGTGGAGGTGAAATAAATGAAATAATCCACACATGACCCCTAGCACTGTGTCTGGCACATTCTACATACACTATGAAGCTGTCAAAATGGAGTAATAATTAATGGATAAAATGTTCTCAATTTTATTGCTCTCCAACAACTTTTTTTTTTTAGGTAAGAGGAGGAGAGATAATGAGGCAGACTCCTGCCTGCACCCCAACCAGAACCTATCTGACAACCCCATCTGGGGCCAATGCTCAAGTACCAAGCTATTTTTAGCACCTGAGGCTGAAGCACTCCAACGAAGCTATCCTCAGCAGCAGGCCCATATCCAAACCAATCTAGCCACTGGCAGCACTAGGGGAAGAGGGAGAGAAGGAGGAGATAGAGGGGGAGAGAAGCAGATGGTCGCATCTCTTGTGTTCCCTGACCAGAAATCGAACTCGGTATTATCCATACGCTGGGCCGACACTCTGTCCACTGAGTCACAGGCTAAGGCCTATCTTTCTTAAATATCTATCACCTACTGTTGTTTCTTTATTAGTCAACACTCACAGATTAAGTGAATAAATAAATAAGCAGCAAATAAATATTGATAAAAAAATGTGGAGGTATACAATTTTGATTTGTTTGAGGACTTGGATTTTGGATTTTGCCTGTTTATGGACACAGGCCCTTGGTTGCAATCTTTTATTGCTTACATTCACCATACCTGCCAATAGTAAATTATTTTGGGTTCATATAATGAAGACTGTGTTAATATTTCAGAATGTCCTTTAGAGAGAATACAGCGTATTTCAAATGTTCTTGAACAACCAGTCATCAGCTGAGTACTGATCTAGGGGCTTATTGAAAAGCAGGAGACAGGAGGCAGAGCACCTGCTCCTGATACAGTTATTTTACAAGAATGTGAGCAAGTCGTTGAAGTTCATCTGGGATTAAGAGCTCTATAGAACGGGGACTTAGAGAAAAGCAGAAAAAGAGGCCAGTAGCTAACATCCAGTCAGCACTTAAATCATCTGTTCGCTCAGCAGCAAATCTTCCGCGTCCTCAAGCAGCTCAGAGTCCAGTGAGAAGAGGGACAACTTCCAGAAGCGCTTTCCAAAACACTCAGCGTGTGATGAGCTCCAGCAGGGCCAGCAGAAGTGGAAAGAAGGCCACAGGAAGGACATCGGTCACACTTGGTGATGGCTCTTGAAGGAGGGACTGAGTTGGAGAGGTAACACGCTGGGAAGCGCCGCTGCACAAGAGCAAAGGCAGGAAGGTGTGAAGAAGCTTGCGGACTCACATAGGGAAGGGCGAGAACACCCATGTGGCTTTGAGGTGCTGGGGAGAATGGCATAGAGCTAGAAAGATCGCCCAAGACCACGTCAGTTAAACCAGCCACTGGAGCCCCGTAAGCCCTTGTGGAAGGCATTATAGCCCCGACATCAAAAATGAAGAAAATTTAAAATCAGTGAAGTTCAAGACTATATATTTTGTAATCACTAGAGCTGGGTTTTTAAAAGCCTATATGCAGTATTGTAAAGACCTAAGAACCAGGGGCCCTGGCCGGTTGGCTCAGCAGTAGAGCGTCGGCCTGGTGTGTGATGTCCCAGCCAGGGCACACAGGAGAAGCGCCCATCTGCTTCTTCACCCTTCCCCTCTCCTTCCTCTCTGTCTCTCTCTTCTCCTTCCGCAGCCAAGGCTCCATTGGAGCAAAGTTGGCCTGAGCACTGAGGATGGCTCCATGGCCTGAACCTCAGATGCTAGAATGGCTCTGGCTGCAACAGAGCAATGCCCCAGATGGGCAGAGCATCGCCCCCTAGTGGGCTTGCCGGGTGGATCCCAGTCAGGCGCATGTGGAAGTCTGTCTCTCTGCCTCCCCACTTTTCACTTCAGAAAAAACAAAAAAGAAAAAGAACTCACCCATTCCCTCCAAAAAAGATCTGAGATCCATAAAGAATCAGAGAAGAAACCAAAAGCCCTACCTAAAGACAAATTTCAAGAGCACACCTCAATCCTGCAGAAAGCATCCCTTATATATTCATATCGAAAAACAAAGCTCTGTTGTCTGGCCAGATGTGGATGCCCAAGGCTCCCTCCAGCTGCTGCTCAGCATGGCTGCCGCGAACAAACGGAATCACCCCTGGACGTGCCTTGCTGTTTCCCCGCAGTGGGTCTTCGCCAGGGAGGCGGCAGCCTCTGCTGCTTTCCCTCCAGCTCTGTGCTCCCCACGGTGAACTGCGCCCGCCTTACGTGTGGACAAGGGGCTGATAGAAGAAAGACACCCCGGAGGCTGGCTGCTCTTGGGTCAGCCTGAGCCCTGAGTGGGTCACAGCCTCCCACCGGCATCCCTGCGGGAGATTAGGAGGGCTTCCTTGGCTAAGCTTCCCAGTTCGTAGACCCTAGGGAACATCCCCTCCCAGCCAAGAGACGGCCATGTATACACACACTGTTCTGAGTAAATGGCAGCCAGCACCCGGGCAAAGCTCAATGCCCAAGGCAGCTGATGCCATCCGACCTGCCTCACAGCCCCTGAGGACACTCAGCCCAGCTGAAGAAGCAGCGCCAATACAGGCTGTTTCTCCCCATTCCCCACCTCCCCCTTTATTACCTTCAACAGGTCACTCTGTAGACGGCCAGACCAGAAAAGCTGCTAGAAAGTCCCTCTCAGACCAAACCCTGATCAGGCTCCACTGAAACGTCTTCCCACTTAGACCTCAACTTTAGACTTGGTATTTGCCTTTGTGCTGCCTGTTTTAGGAAGAATCCTGCTAAATCAGTGCACAGCCGGTAGTCGCGGCCATCTGGCCATGCACATGCAAGTTCTCATTGGATTCGGGCAGATGGTAAAGAAACAGGGGACTCAAAAACTGGTGGGTCATTCCTTTATTCAAGTCTTGCACTGGCCAACGAGCAAACATTTAGGGCTCCCTAAGGCACTGACACATTCTCTGGTTCCACAATCAGAGAATCTCCGGTTTCTCTCAGAATCAAAGGCCCCACCAGTCTCAGTGGAGCTCGCAAAAGCCCCTCAGCTCTGGTTCCCCATCTGCACACCTTCTCCCTTCTCTGCCCAAACTGGCTTCTTCTTCACCCCCTGCGTTCTCTCTGCTTTCACTTTGCAAAAAAAAAAAAAAAAAGGCTGCTCTCTCTCTCTCTTTCCCTGCCATCTTGGTTTCTTTCTCCTTCTCTTTCTCTCCTTTCAAAACTTTTCTGGCATGAAAACCTCTCCTTCAGCTCACATTTGCAAGACAATGGCCCTTTCCAAGCAGGAAGGTCATTTTCAATTTCACAGATCATCTATCCAGCGCTTCCCAGAGCCATTTTTTAACACTAAAAGTGAGCAAGCTCAAATAATACAAATTTTACAAACTTATTTGTCCAACAATCAGGTTAGCCTGAATCTCCTCCTGCCCTCAGTTTCTGATCAAATTTTATATTCTCCACCCTCTCACCCCCCACTGATGTCTGATCAGCAAGAATTCCCCCTGCCCCTGATGTGTCCTCTTGGTAATTTTCCTTCCCTTGACCCTGCTCATTGCCTATAAATCCTCACCTGTCCCTGGTATAGCCAAGAGTTGAGCCCGGTTTTAACTGAAGCCTCTCTCCCCCTATTGCCACAGCGCCTGAGCCGAATCTGGGTTTACCACCTTAACTACTGTATGGCTGCGGTTTTTCTTTGTAAAGATGGCGGGAACACAAGCTACGAGGGCCGACCCGCTTACTCGAGTGATGCTTCCGACTTTCCAATATGGTGGCTAATACCCGAAGCACAGACGCCAAGTCTCTTCCCTTCATTTCCCCAGGCCACGCCCACTTGAGCGCCCGCTGAAATGCGGGTCAATCCTGCAGCATGTTTCCTAAGAACACCAGTTTCTATTTGGAAAACAGCAACAGCGATCAGGACTTTGACCTTCATGACACGGTATCACCAAAGCCAAGACCTGACTTACCACGGGACACGTAAGAAAAGGGGCCCAGCGTTGACTCTAAAGGCAGAATCACATAACATTCCGATATTAACGTTAATGCATTTGGGAGGGGATGTTCGGAAGGAGGAGGGGAAGGCTTACAGAAATCTCTCTCTCTTTTTTTTTTTTTTTTTTTTTTTTTGTATTTTTCTGAAGCTGGAAACGGGGAGAGACAGTCAGACAGACTCCTGCATGCGCCCGACCGGGATCCACCCGGCACGCCCACCAGGGGCGATGCTCTGCCCACCAGGGGCGATGCTCTGCCCCTCTGGGGCGTCGCTTTGTTGCAACCAGAGCCACTCTAGCGCCTGGGGCAGAGGCCAAGGAACCATCCCCAGCGCTCGGGCCATCCTTGCTAAAATGGAGCCTCGGCTGCGGGAGGAGAAGAGAGAGACAGAGAGGAAGGAGAGGGGGAGGGGTGGAGAAGCAGATGGGCGCCTCTCCTGTGTGCCCTGGCCGGGAATCGAACCCGGGACCTCTGCACACCAGGCCGATGCTCTACCACTGAGCCAACCAGCCAGGTCCCAGAAATCTCTTGAGGTTAAAGGAGGGTGTGTTTGATAGTGAGGTCCACCCGTCCCGAGTTGTCCAGGACTCTCTCCTTTTCAACAGAGTGACTGACCAATGAACCTCGATGTGGGGGTCGGAGGTGGTTGTGCAAAGCGAGTCAGCAGAAAGACCCCCGGTAGGTTGGGAGACATTCAGGAAACGAGGGGGTAAAAGCTGGGAGCACAGGAGGGAAGACCATCACTCTTCACTGAAAGAGCCATCGAGTTTAATAAACGACATGAGATCGGAGAAAAAAAATCAGAAAGTTCACCATCTGTTTTGGAATCTATAAAGTTACTAGTAGCTCTGCTTCTGATAAGCCCAAAACAATGAATATCTGCTTTTGTATTGTCATGTGAGCATTTTAATTACTAGGAGAATTTAATTTGTACACATAAACAAAAAAAATAGGAATATGGTACCTAAGGAACCACAGTTAATTTATACTTTTTTTCTTTAAAAAAAATATTTTGATTGTTTTTTCCTGGTTGTAATAGGAATACTTGTGAATGTCAAAAACTCAGACACTACCAGAAATTAAAAAGATAATAAGTATTTTACCACATAGACGTAAACATCTGAATGTCTATCCTTTCAGACTTTTTCTACATATATAACTTAAGGTAAAAAAAAAAAAGAGAGAGAGAGAGAGAGAGAGAAAGAACTAGTCATAGTAACTTATACCTGCTATTTCTGTTAGTTTTTTGTGACTATCTTTCCACATCAGCAAATAAAAATTCATGTGATCACTTTTAATGACCCTAAACTATTCCCCTAGACTAGGGGTCTCAAACTCGTGGCCCACGGGCCGCATGCGGCCCGCCGAACAATTTTGTGCGACCCGCAGACTAATCCACGAAGTTCAAAATATTTTGGATAAAATTAAGTAAGCCTAGGGGCCTACTTGTATTTTTCATTTCTCTAGCATCCTAGCTAGATATTAGCTTAGTTAACAGCAGTTGTGATGCGAACTACAGTTTCTGGTCGTTTTTTGACACTGAAAAGTGTTGCGTAACAGTTGCCTTTTGTAGACCTAGTGAGGCCCGCCTAACGGCTGTGATCTTGCTCTGCAGCCCACATGCTGAGTTGAGTTTGAGACCCCTGCCCTAGACAGTGTGTCAATTAAGATATTCCAAAGAGACTGTATTAAAACCGTTTCTGGGGCAAATATCCTTGTGCAAAACTCCTAGCTCACTTGCCTATTTCCTTAGGAAATCCTAAATGTGGAATGTGCTGGATCAATCATCTGCATTTTTCTCGGGGTGTTGATGCATAGTGCCAAAGCCATCTGGAGCAGCAGGACCAACTCCCCACCACCGCCACCCCCTGACCTAGGAAAACACCCCATTTCCCACACCTGCACCAACTCCGGAACAGGGGGGGTCCTCAGGTTACCACACAGTTCCGTTCCTGACAGTGATGTAACCTGAACTTTGGTGTAAGCTGAAACACACCCTCGCCTAAGTCACTCACCTGTCCTCTAATACAGTTGTCAAATCATAACCTAGGACATAAAAACACAAGTAAGACACAGAAAAAGGGAAAGGACATAAATGTACTGTACTGTACACCATACTGTAGTTACAGAAAAATGACAAAAATGAGTGTAAAAAAGGTACGATGCTGACGGCGTAAGCCAAAAGAGTCTCATCTCAATTTTTTAAAGTTTTTATGGGAGTGAGTGTCATCATAAACTCTAAACGTTGTATGTCGAGACTGTTGTAACCCGAGGACCCCCTGACCTGTAAAATGATTCAACCTTAGTTTACACATTGTCAGTAAAGCACATGCTGCTGTGTCCTGACCTCCAAAGGGCTTGGGCCGGAGCCCTGGGGGAGGGGAGAGAAGGACCAGAGACACAGCCCTGAGCTCTGGGCGCTGGGGAGAAAGGCCCCGCCTTCCTCTTTCAGGGCAGAAATGGAAAGGCCCCAGGAACTGATCTTTTCCGTGCGGCCGGCCGACCAGAGGTGAGAGGAATCTGAGGGAAAGAGGGGCCTGGGGGTCCTAGCCCCCCTCCTTCACCCTCCCAGGTGGAGAGCATTCACCCCACCCCCACCCCCCTTCATCTCCTTCATCCAAACATCTGGCCGGGACAGGAACATCTGGCCCTGCAGGTTAGAAGGGCAGCCCGTTCCCACCGGGGACCCCTGTTTGGCTGCAAACTGCTGCATTTGACATTTCAATGCAACAGGGGGGTAGGGGGTGGGGGGGTGGGGGTGGGGAAGGTGGGAGGTGGGGGGTGGGGGTGGGGGGTAGGGGGTGGGGGGGGCAACCGAATGGGCACCCTCAGAATCTGCATCTCTTTCATTCTGCCACTTGTTCCTCTCCCCTTTCTCCCTCACCAGGATGTGACATTCAGGAGCCAAAGGGGCTTGCTCTGGCTCTTTCTTTTTCCTTGTTTCTTTGACATTTAAAAACAATATACAGCCTGACCTGTGGTGGCGCAGTGGATAAAGCGTCGACCTGGAAATGCTGAGGTCGCCGGTTCGAAACCCTGGGCTTGCCTGGTCAAGGCACATATGGGAGTTGATGCTTCCAGCTCCTCCCCCATCTCTCTCTCTCTCCCTCTCTCTCTCTCTCTCTCTCTCTCTCTCTCTCTCTCCTCTCTAAAAATGAATAAATAAATAAAAAATTATAAAAACAATATACACTCGGGTGCACTGAGAGCCGGGGAGGAGGGGAAAGCAAGATTGTTTCTGGGAGAACTGAACCTGGGGAAAGCGCTTTTATCCGCCCTGGGAGGCCTGGGCAGCAAGGTCCCCCCTTTTTATCACTTTTTTTTGAAGGGGAGAGAAAGGACTTGGATTTTGCAAACAAAAAAATCAAAAGCGAACCCCAGCGAGTGAAAGTGCGCCCTGGGAGTGGGGGGCTGCTCACCCCGTGGGGGGTAAGCTGTCTTATCCTAAAGTCAACCTCGGACAACCAAGGACAGCCACGGCCGCTGGGGTGGAGCTGGGTGTGAGGGTGGGATCACAGCCCAGCTGTCCTCCCCACACCCCTCCCTGAGGCTCAGCGGGCACCCACCACCCCCGCCAGGCAGCACCGCTGACCCTTGAACAACACGGCTCTGCACTTCACAGGCCCACTTACACATAGACTTATTCAATAAACACTGTAGATACATTCTCTCCCCCCCCCCTTAAATTTTTCTTAATGTCTTTGTTGCTCTTGCTTACTTTATTGTAAGAATACAGGTTATAATACATATACAAAATGTGTGTTAATTGGCTGTTATCTGGTAAGGTTTCTGCTCAACAGCAGGTGATTAGCAGTTAAGTTTTGAGGGGAGACAGAAGTTACACGAGATTTTCTGCTGTCTGGGGGTCAGTGCCCCTAACTCCTATGTTGTTCAAGGGTCCGCCGTCCTGGCCTGCAGCTTTGGCCTCGGGGAATGCCTCTGGTTAGAACAGAAAACACACTTAACAATCAAGCTCCTCTTTTCCCATCCCCCCCCCTCCCCAGTTTGCAGATGAGAACACTGAGGTCCAGGAAGGTTCCGGACGACACTTACACCCACAGAGCTCAGCGAGGCGAACCAGCCCCAGGCCCGAGCCCGTCCTCTTCTGGGGATGCCCCCCTCTCACATGGCTTCCTGGGTCTGTGAAAAGACACCGAGTCACAACCCCCCACCCAAGTCACTGTGGCTTTCTCCACCCACAGCAGAATAAAAACAGCAGGAAAATCAAGAGAAGTGTTTGGGGGCGGGGCGGGGGTTGGAGACCACCACGCATGCTGGAGCAGAAATGACAAGTGGGAGATGGAGAGAAAAGGACAGGTGTGCATTCTGAAGTCCTCAGGGGCTTCAGGTGGCCGAGCTGGGAGAGGCTCCCTGGCCGGCCACCAGGGTCCGAGGGCACCTGGGAGGTGTGTGGCCAAGGCCTGGGGCACCAGGTGACTGAAAGGGGTCAGGCCTGAAGCAGATCAGGTGCCACGTGAAGAGTGGCCTGTCCCCAGCTTGCCCACACAGGCGGGAACAGTGCCCACCAAGGCCACAGGTCACCTCCCTCCCCAGTGTGGACAGCACCCAGCTGTGCCAGAGAGCACAGGACAATCATGTTCCCCAGGGCACCAAAGAGGAACAGAAATGCTAACAGGTGTATTTACAAAGATGTGACTTTACTCTCTACCCCAAGCCGGAAAAGTGGTACGTGCAGAGTAGATAAATGAACGTCTAAATCTTCATCACAATCTTTGAAATCCCTTCAGCCTCCATGTGTGACCAGAAAGGACTAAACTGAATGAAAAATACCCTTTCTCTATGATAGAAAATATTATGTAATGAAATAGAACTTATTTTTTTAATAAACTTTTCGTTTGAGAGTGGATTTTTTTAAAAATCGACTATAGTATGCAGAGTTCCCATGTGTCCCATGTCATCTCACACTATTACAGTACATTTGTCACAATTAATGAACTCAAATCAAATGCATTATTAACTACAGTCCATAACTTCATTCAGATTTCATTAGTTGATAACCAATGTCCTTTTTTTCTTTTCTTTTTTAGTGAGAGTAGGGGAGATACAGAGACAGATTCCCGCATGTGCCCCGACCAGGATCCACCTGGCAACTCCTATCTAGGGCCGATGCTCTGCCCATCTGAGACAATGCTTGCAACTGAGCTATTTTTAGCACCTGAGGTGGAGGCTTCACAGAGCCATCCTCAGAGCCTAGGGCCGATACACTTGAATCAGTTGAGCTATGACTGGGGGAGGAAAAGAGAGAGAGAGAGAAGGAAGAGTCAGGGAGCAGATAGTCACCTCTCCTGTGTGCTCTGACCAGGTATTGAACCAGGGACACATACAGCAGGTTGACGCTCTACCACTGAGCCAACTGGCCAGGGCCCGATGTCCTTTTTCTGTCCCAGGATTCCATCCAGGGCAGCACACTCCATTTAGCGGTCCTGTCTCCTCGGGCTCCTCGTGGCTCTGACAGTTTCCCGGGCTCACTCTGTTTCAGACGACCTTGACAGATGCAACAGGTTCTGACCAGGTGTTCTATGAACTGTCCCTCGGCTGTGATCGGCCTGCATTTTTCTCACGATTAGACCAAGGGTGGTGAGTTTTTCAGAGGGACACCACAGAGGTAAAACGCCATCCTCATCATGTTGTATGTATCTAACCTGACACCACGGTCGAAGGTGTGTCTGCCAGCCTTCTCCATTGGGAAATTACTGTTTTCCTGCCTTTGTACACACACTGTCCTCTTCGGAAAGAAGTCACTGTGTGCAGCCAACACATAAGGAGGAGATGATATGCTTCCCGTCATGAAGAGCAAAGTATATATCTACATAAAGTATTTGAATATCTTCTGCATAGAAGATTCATAATAAACTAGTTGTCAAATGGAGACTGAGATTACTAGTCGAGTGTCTGTATATTTGAGAACTAGGTCACGGCATGTATCAGAGGTTCTCCACCTGCACCCCACAGAGCTGTGGGAATCAGGCTTCTGGGAAGGGCAGGCAGCGAGGGGGGCTACAGGGTCCGGCCGGGAGACCCTCCCCACCCCACCCCCGTGCCCACACTGCAACCCTGAGCCACACCACAGTCCCCCCACCACAGAGGGAGCACGCTTGTCTTGTTGTGCCACTGAAGTCCTGTGTCTGGTCTTATTCAAGTCTCTCCCTGAAGCTCACTCCGTGCCTGGGCCACAGCAAATGGGCCATCAACGCTTCGGTGAGTGAGCGTTTCCCTTCTCTCCACACCTTATGAGCTAGGTATATTCACCCTCTTGGAATCCCTCATGTCTCACTTTTTCATCTGGAGATGAAAACAACTTGTCCTCAGACTGCTGAGTAAGGACAAAACCAGGCGATGTATGTCAGATCATTCTGGGCCAGGTCCAACCTGGCCCAACGTGGCTCAACATGGGTTAGTGATTCTGAGTAGCTATCCTCGTCTCTCTCTAGGGAGGTCCCAGAAACAGGTCATGCGAACTAGGAAAGCACCTACGAAAAGGCCGCGGTGACTAATGCGAAGAGGGTGGGAATGTGGAGCAGCGAAGTCCAGGAAAGAACAGGTCAGACGGACTGCGGAGTGTGCTGGAAACAACCTGGAAAGTGCTCTCTGCAGCCAGAAGGCAGGCAGGGCTGCCTGGGGCCTCGCTTCGCCTCCCGGTTCAAAGTGGAGGCTGCGTTGGCCACTCCCACTCCCTGGGGCAGCAGAGGACCAGGGGCCTGCGCGTTGGCCACTCCCACTCCCCCCAGGGCAGCAGAGGACCAGGGGCCTGCGTGTTGGCCACTCCCACTCCCCCCTCCCCAAAAGAGGACAAGGGGCCTGCGCGTTGGCCACTCCCACTCCCCTGTTGGCCACTCCCACTCCCCTGGGGCAGCAGAGGACCAGGGGCCTGAGCGCGCCTGCCCTGGCTCAGCCCCCAGCGTGTTGGCTCTGGCTCTGTGCGGCCAGCCCGAGCTGCTGGGCTTTCAGACTGAACACAGGAGCCCACAGGGCAGGACCAGGGCAGCTGAAACCCCAGTCGGAGGTCCAGGGAGCGAGGAAAGGGGAGGGGCAGCAGCTGGGCAGAGGGCGCAGCGAGGCTGGCTCAGGTACGTCCTAGGGTAAGGACATGCTTCCATATTCCAGTAGCTTCTTTAATTACACATTTCAGAAGAAAAGAGATAAGAAAATGCCTGGACCTGGTGACCCCAGAAATCACAGAAATAGCTTATTGTTACCAATGAGTTTGAGGTTACTCTGTGGTCATCTCCCCAGGAGAAAGGCAAAATCACTATGTATGACACTCCCTTGGACTAAAGTATTACCCCCCAAAACCATCTTAATAGGTTAATATGGCTTCTGAAAGGTGACACAGTGACCCAAAACTGCCCATCGTAATAGTTTATTAGTTTGAATTTATAAAAACAGATTTCTGGCCCTGGCTGGTTGGCTCATTGGATAAAGCATTGGCCTGGCATATGGACGTCCCAGGTTTGATCCCTGGTCAGGGCACACAGGAGAAGTGACCATATGCTTCTCTCCCTCCCCCCTTCTCTCCCTTTTTCCCTTTTGCAGCCATTGGCTCAACTGGTCTGAGTGTCGGCCCCGGACACTGAGGATAGCTCTTTTGGTCCAAGTGCATCAGCCTCAGGTGATAAAAATAGCTCGGTTGAGTCAAGCATCGGCTCCAACCGGGGCTTGCCAGGTGGATCCCAGTTGGGGTGCATATGGGAGTCTGTCTCACTATGTCCCCTCCTCTCACTAAAAAAAAAAAAAAAAAGATTTTTTTTTTTAAGGAGAGCAGCTGTAGGCAGAAGGGACCACCTGTGGGATTCAGAAGACCAGAACAGCCTGGCCTGGGGGCCCAGTGTCCCCATCCTGGTCCTGAGTTCATAGCTGGGCCAGGAGATGTTAGAAAACTGTATCTTCAAGTAAGTCCTACATGTTCAACGCCAAGGATGGCTGAAACCCTGGACTGAAACCTATCTAGCAAACTTCCTCCTCAAATGGTACACACGTGTCCGGACATGCCCAGCCACCTGCCACCATCAACCCCCCCTGTGAAACTGACATGGTCAGATGTCACACCAGCAGAAGACTTTAATTGAAGCTGAGTTAGATTAATTACATCATTTTACTGTCCAAGCTTAATTCCCCCTGAAGTTACGTCATGAAGCAAGGGCCTTACAGAGGATTAGGGACCAAAGGGAGGTGGATGTGAGTAAGGCTTCCATACGGCCACGGCTCACGTCTAACAGCCAAGTCCCAGGTGCGGCCTCATGACTCACCCGCTGTATCAGCACTCATCCACGCGGCCACCACATGTGCGGGTCTCAGGCCTGCCCCCCGCTGCTGAGAACGCAGGGAGGGCCCTGGTTGAGTCAGAAGCCAGGGAAGCCACCAGCAGAACTCTCCAACCCAAACAGAACCTCTCAAGGTAGGTAGGCTCTGCTTCTTCCAAAGACCTCCCTCCTGGCTGTCTTAGCTCAGCGTTGCCCTAGCTATGGTGCCGCCTGGGAGGCCAGTACGTGCTATGTGGCCAACAGAGGGCCCAGGGGGGCAAACAGACTGCTCATAAAAATCAGGGGATACTTCAAAATGAATATAAAGCAATAAAAAAAGAAGCATTTGATTTTTTTTTAATTAAACAAGAACATCAGAAAAGCAAATGACAAGTCAAAGAAAGTTGTTCGCTGATGCAAATGAGATGCAAAACCCACTTTTATTTCATTGGTGAAAATGCACTGTATGTACAAAAGGCTGAAAGTACTGGAGTATCTGCACGTTCCCTGATCCCCTAACTTTTGTGAGCCGTGTACATCTGGGAAAAGGACTGATAAATGCGTTTCCCCCCCCTGCACTCATTGTGAATGCCCATGAAGGCAACGGAGCACGCTGGGTTTCCCAAAGCCGGCTCCCTGGGGAACCCTTTTGGAAGCAGAAGCCATGGGAGGAGTGGTCTAAAACACACACTGGGGACAAGTCATTTTAGTTGTAGCTTCTCCCTTCCCTTCTCTCCCCTGCCACAACCCAGAGAAGCCTCCAGACACTTGTGTTTCTCAGACCTCCCCTCCTCCTGGCCTCCCCAAGCGCAGACTGCAAGAGAGAGGGAGGCAGAAGGGAGAGGGAGGGCGGGAAGGAGGGCGCTAGGACCCTGCAGCGCCACAGACTCCGCCCAGCACTCTCACACCGCCTGTTCACAGGTGGGCTCCCTTCAAGCACCGCCACTCCCCTGAACCTGCTCTGCCCACTTCAGGCATGAGGACTGCTGGGTGGCCGCCCTCGCCCTGAACCTCGGCTGCCTGGCAAGTCAGCGCTGTGCTTCTCCTACAGCATGCCCTCTGGCACCTCAGGCTCTGGCAACACCAGCAACCAAGGACTTGACGTTCCTCCAAAGCATACCGTGGCAGCCTACCCAGGATCCATTCTGCGCTTCTTCCTTAATAACAGGCCTTGACAGTTCACTCAGGGCTGCAATGTGCTCAGCTAAAAGACTGTATTGACTGCCGCCCTTGAATCCAGGCAGAGACTGAGGAGTTTCTTTCCAGGGAACTGATTCAGGTGGAGGGCATAACCTCGTGCCCCTTTCCCCTCTCCCTTCTCTCTGCTTGGGATGCAGACAACCTGGCTGGAGCTCCAGCCACCACATTGTAACCTTGAGGATAGAAGTCACCTGGCAAGGATGGCCAAAGCAGAGGGTGAAAAGTTGCCTCGGTACCAGCTCTGAATTGCTTGCTTTTGTACTTTTTGCTGAGAGAGAAGTAAACCTTCATTCAACTTAAGCCACTTATTTGGTTTTCTCTTTTACATGGCAAACCCTAAATCTCACACAACAGTCATGTGGTTTCATGCATCTGAGCCTTTGCATAGCTGTTCTTGGCTGTTCTCTCCATCAGGAAGGGAGTTCACAAGCAAGAAAACAAAGGTCCAGAAAGGTAAGTAACTTTGGGGCCATATAGGTATGCATTCTGCCCTTACCTCTCATTTCTCTCTCTCTGTAACTTAAATGAGAGGAGAGGAGATAGACAGACCCCTGCATGCATCCTGATCAGTCCACCCAGTAACCCCTGTCTGGCACCAATGCTCGGCCCATCTGGGACCGATGTTCACAATGGAGCTATTTTTAGTGCCTGAGGCAGAGGGTCCACAGAGTCATCCTCAGTGCCTGGGATCAATGTACCTGAATCAACTGAGCCATGTCTGTGGGAGGGGAAGAGAGAGAGAGAGAATGGGGGGAGGGGAGGGGAGGAGAAGCAGATGGTTGCTTCTCCTGTGTGCCTTGACAGAAATCGAACCCAGGACTTCCACATGCCAGGTTAATGCTCTACTACTGAGCCAATCAGCCAGGACCACCCCTCACTGCTCAACATGTGATCCTCAAACAAGCAGCAGCCTCCTTGAGAGCTTGTTAGAAACAAGTCATCGATTTCTTTTTCTTCTTATTTTTTTTATTTTAATTAATTGTGTTTACATAGATTCTAGGGTCACCCCAAATGCATCACCCCTCCCCCATATTCCCCTCAACATCTCCCTTGCCCCCCTCCCTACAGCGCCCTCCCCCCTTCCCATCAGGTGTATCCCATCCTATCATCCCCTTTCCCTCTGTCCTCTTTTCCTCTGGTCCCTGTGATCCCTCCTCTGTCTCAGTTCCGTTCCTCAGTTCTCATTATTCCTTGGATTCCTCAAATGAGTGAGGTCATATGGTATTTTTCTTTCTCTGCCTGGCTTATTTCACTCAACATAATAGTTTCCAGGTCCCTCCATATTGTTGCAAAAGGTACTAACTATTTCCTTCTTTTTCATAGCCCCATAGTATTCCATAGTATATATGTACCACTGCTTTTTAATCCACTCGTCCACTGACGGACACTTGGGCTGTTTCCAGATCTTCGCTATTGTGAACAATGCTGCCATAAACATGGGAGTGCATTTCTTTTTTTCAGTCGGTGATATGGTTCTTGGGGTATATTCCTATAAGTGGGATGGCTGGGTCAAAGGGCAGTTCCATTTCTAATTTTTTGAGGAATCTCCATACTGTTTTCCACAGTGGCTGCACCAGTCTGCATTCCCACCAGCAGTGCAGGAGGGTTCCCCTTTCTCCACATCCTCGCCGGCACCTGTCGTGTATTGTTTTGTCAATGAGTGCCATTCTGCAAGTCATCGATTTCTTAAAATTATTTGGCCCTCCCTACCATCACAAAAGTGTCACTATCCAGGGAACTGCCCCCCTTTAGCTTAGCTGCCCAACCCACTCTGTGACATCAGAGAACGTCTCTAAATAGGAGTCTGGGGCCTGCTGCCCTGAGTGGGAGCCCAGGGCTGTGGGACGGTCACTTCTACGTTCTAACCCAGTTCCCGGTTTGTTTTGAGGCTACAGAAACAGCACCTCTGCCTCTTCAGGTGGCCGTGGGCAGGCGGCAGTGTGAAGAGCAGAAACCCACACCCAGCACATGTCTATAAACAGCAGCTACCGGCCCAAAGGTCATGAAAAGAAGCGCTTCAGCCACGGAGCCACGGAGCCAGCCGGTGATGGCAGCTCCTCCGGGCCCCCTGGCAGAGAGAGCCGTTCCCACGTTTCCTGTGGCAGATACAGCTCTCACTTTCATCCCTCCTTCAAAAAGTCCTGCAGGCCTTCTGCGAGCCCTCTCTGTTCCCAGGGCAGCCTTAGCGAGGAATCCGCAGAGCTGCCCTGGGAAGCTCTCAGTGTAATCGCTGGTGAAAAAGCACCTGGTCCTCCAGCTGAGCCCAGGCGGTGGGACCGGGCCGGAGGCGGGCCGTGTTGCCCCGCAGCAAGGGGCGCAGGGGTGCTCAGCTCCACAGCAGACGCTTCTACTCCCCCAGCCCCGAGGAGAGGGGTCAGGAGCCTGCCACTCCGCTGCCCAGGGGGTGCGGGTCCCTCAGTCACTAACCTCAGGCACGAGACCAGACTTTGTTCTTTTCCATAAGGCAAGCCGGCTTGTATGGGGGAGCCTGGCCCTGCTGGGCAGGCAGCCTCTGAGTGCCCCGCCTGCTGGACCACCCTGAGGAGTTCAATGCTTTGAATTATCCCGGCTACAGAGTAGGGACCAGGGGTCTCATTCTAATGCAGAGCTGGGGTCACATTCTGGGCAGTGCTGAGATTCTGCATTCCTCACAAGCCCCCCACTGATACCTAAGCTGCTGAACTGCATTCAGGCAATACTTTTGAGTAGGGAGGACTCAGTGCAGCCATGTTTGGATGTTCCCTCCACCCCCGCTCCTTACTGCATGGCAGTGAGCAAGTTCTTTCAGTCTCTGAGCCTGTGTCATCTGCAAGATGAAGTCATAATCAGGACCTTGAGCTCCAGGGGCTGGAGCTGCGGGAGGGGCTGGAGCTGGGGGAGGGGAGCTGGAGTTCCTGGGGGAGCTGGAGTTCTGGGGGGGGGTTGGAGTTCCTGGGGGGAGAGCTGGAGTTCCTGGGGGGGCTGGAGTTCTTGATGGTGGGGGGAGCTGGAGTTCCTGGGGGGGGAGCTGGAGTTCTGGGGGGGGCTGGAGTTCCTGGTGGGGGGGAGCTGGAGTTCCTAGGGGGGAAGCTGGAGTTCCTGGGGGGGCTGGAGTTCCTGATGGTGGGGGGGAGAGCTGGAGTTCTGGGGGGGCTGGAGTTTCTGGGGGGGCTGGAGTTCCTGATGGTGGGGGAGAGCTGGAGTTCCGGGGGGGCTGGAGTTCCTGGGGGGGCTGGAGTTCCTGATGGTGGGGGGGAGAGCTGGAGTTCCGGGGGGGAGCTGGAGTTCCTGATGGTGGGGGGAGCTGGAGTTCCGGAGGGGGCTGGAGTTCCTGGGGAGGGGAGCTGGAGTTCCTGGGGGGGAGCTGGAGTTCCTGATGGTGGGGGGGGAGCTGGAGTTCCTGGGGGGGAGCTGGAGTTCCTGGGGGGGCTGGAGTTCCTGGGGGGGAGCTGGAGTTCCGGGGGGGGCCTGGAGTTCCTGATGGTGGGGTGAGCTGGAGTTCCTGATGGTAGGGGGGAGAGCTGGAGTTCCTGGGGGGGAGCTGGAGTACCTGATGGTAGGGGGGAGCTGGAGTTCCGGGGGGGCTGGAGTTCCTGGGGGGGCTGGAATTCCTGATGGTGGGGGGAGAGCTGGAGTTCCTGGGGGGGCTGGAGTTCCTGATGGTGGGGGGGAGAGCTGGAGTTCCTGGGGGGGAGCTGGAGTTCCTGGGGGGGCTGGAGTTCCTGATGGTGGGGGGGAGAGCTGGAGTTCCTGGGGGGGAGCTGGAGTTCCTGATGGTGGGGGGGAGAGCTGGAGTTCCTGGGGGGGAGCTGGAGTTCCTGATGGTGGGGGGGAGAGCTGGAGTTCCTGGGGGGGAGCTGGAGTTCCTGATGGTGGGGGGGGAGCTGGAGTTCCTGGGGGGGAGCTGGAGTTCCTGGGGGGGCTGGAGTTCCTGATGGTGGGGGGGAGCTGGAGTTCCTAATGGTGGGGGGGAGCTGGAGTTCCTGAGGGGGCTGGAGTTCCTGATGGTGGGGGGGAGCTGGAGTTCCTGGGGGGGCTGGAGTTCCTGGGGGGAGAGCTAGAGTTCCTGATGGTGGGGGGGTTGGAGTTCCTGGGGGGGCTGGAGTTCCTGATGGGGGGAGCTGGAGTTCCTGGGGGGGGCTAGAGTTCCTGATGGTGGGGGGGAGCTGGATCTGGAGCTGGAGTTCCTGGGGGGAGAGCTGGAGTTCCTGATGGTGGGGGGAGCTGGAGTTCCTGGGGGGGGCTGGAGTTCCTGATGGGGGGGAGCTGGAGCTAGAGCTGGAGCTGGAGAGGGAACTGGAGTTCCTGGTTGGGGGAGCTGGAGCTCCTGGGGGGGAGCTGGAGCTCCTGGGGGGGGGAGTTGGAGGTCCCTCGTAGGCTGTGCCTTCTGTACAGCAAGAGAAAGATCCCACAATGATGTTTCAAGCAGGGTGTGGGGGCCCAGTGACATTACGACTGCTGAGAGGCCATGGGTTTTAAAATCATGCAGGCCTGCCCTGGCTTGGTGGCTCAGTGGATAAAGTGTCAGCCCTGCACACTGAGGTCTTGGGTTTAATCTCCAGTCAGGGCACAAAGGAGAAGCAACCAATGAGCGCACAACTAAATGGAACAACTGAGTGGAACAATGTGTTGATGCTTCTCTCTCTCTCTCTTGTTCATCAGTGGAAAATGAAAAAAAAAAATCAAACAGCTCTGAGTGTCTCAGTAAGTCTCTGAAATGCCTCTGCAGCTTATGGGCAACAAGACTTAGAAAAAAGTTTTGCTGTTAGGAAGTTAAAAAACAGAAAGACATCTCCAAAGTGCTTACTAGGCCTGACTAGGCAGTGGCGCAGTGGATAGAGTGTCGGATGGGATTGTGGAAACCCCGAGGTCGCCGGCTTGAGCGCGGGCTCATCTGATTTGAGCAAGGCTCACCAGCTTGGACCCAAGGTTGCTGGCTTGAGCAAGGGGTCACTCGGTCTGCTGTAGCCCCCTCCCCCCCCCCCCAGTCAAGGCACATGTAAGAAAGCAATCAATGAACAACAAAGGTGCTGCAACAAAGAATTGATGCTTCTCATCTCTCTCCCTTCCTGTCTTTCTGTCCTTATCTGTCCCTCTCTCTGTCTCTGTCACAAAAATAAATAAATCAATAATAAAAGTGCTTATTAGCACAGGGCTTAGCAGAAGCCACTCAAAGAATGTTAGTTTTTCACCTTCCTATCTTCCCAGAAAAAAAAAAAATGCAGCTAAGTGTTCACTAGGGGCTTCTGGGAGAAATCATTCAATGACCAGGAGCCTGAATGCTTGTCTCTCAATCATACTTATTACTCAGGATCCTTTGGTTACAAGTGACAAAAAGCCCAACTCAAACTGGCTTCAAAGGGGATAATGGCTCCCTGAACTGAACAGCGCCTGGGGCTCAGGCACGGCTGGATCTAGGTACTCAGGGCTGCTGTCTGGTTCTCTGTCTGCTCTCCTCGGGCGCTGGCTTCGCTCTCGGACAGGCTCCGCGGGTGGCAGCACAGATCTCCGCCCTTGGCTCCAGACTGACAGGTCAGACAGGAAAAAACATTTATCTCTCTCAACCAATCCCGGCAACGCGTTAGGGCCGGTTCCTCCTGGCCCCAGTGGAGCGATGTGCCTGTCCCTGAGTGAACTGCTATGGCCCACTCACACCCAGTCCTGGGCCACGTGTCATCCGGAGACAAGGATGGAGCCGGCCACCCCATAACTTTGACAGAGAAGAAGAGTGGTATATGCGTTTCTTAGGACTGTCGCAGCAAGGTGCCCCCCAAACTGGGCAGCTTAGACAACAGAAATGCATCATCTCACAGGTTTGGAGGCCAGAAGTCCAAACTCACGTTGTTGGTGGGATGGGCCCCTTCCAGAGGCTCTGAGGGCGAAGTCGTCACTGCCTCCCCCCTGGCTTCTGGCGGTCATCAGCAATCCCTGTCCTTTCACTGCGAAAGGACAATGAAATGGTCCTGGTACTGTCCTTGCACCACTCCATTCTCTGCCTCCATTTCTCTCTCTCTTTGTCCCTCTATGTCTTCGCACAGCCTTCTTATGATGACACCCATCATTAGATTTGAGTCCCATCCTCATCCAGAATGGCCTCATCTTAACGAAATACAACTGCAAAGACACACTATTTCCAAATACAGTCGCATTCCGAGTCTCCAAGTGAACATGAATTTGGTGGACACACTATTCAACCCGGTGCAGGTAGCGAGCCGGAAGAAAAACGGGGTAGAGAGACCAGACAAAACAGGACGCGGACACTGGGCAGGCCAACTCCCAACCAGCTGGTGTGTCCACCGCAGAGCCACCAAGTATCAGCTCGTCAGACTAAGGGAGGTCTTCCACAAATCCGTTCTCCCAGTGCCTAGAAATGCCTCTGTCTGCCACACACAGGAGATCTCACAGGGAACCCAAGGTGGCAGCCACCAGAACCGACCCTCTGAGGGGAGTGGTCCTTAGAGGCTGAGCTAAATTTATAACAAGTCAGGAGACTGGAATTCTCTTTCAGAAAATCTCCCTCACCCCGTATACACACACACACACACACACACACACACACACACACACACACACACCCTTGACCTTGACTGTTCAGACTCCACATGTGTCTAAGATATGGAAAGGCCAACCCTCCAGGGATTTCAACTTCCGGTCCATAGAGCCAAACTGTGTCTAAAAATGTCCACGTTGCTTTGTTAAGGCAAAGTCCACTATTTCTGAATCTCCAGACTTAGGAGGCTACCCTCCAACTGGCTAAACTGGCCCATCTTCTCAGAATCACCATCGCCAAGATGCTAACCCAATTATAGATTGACTTCCCTTCCTCTCTTGGGGGAGGGGGGTGTGTGGCAGGCAGGGACTTCCAATTTCTTGGGGAAAAAAGATCTAGAAGAATTTAAGTTAAACTCTTAACAGTGGTGTCCCTGGCCGGTTGGCTCAGTGGTAGAGCATCGGCCTGGCGTGCGGAAGTCCTGGGTTCGGTTCCCGGCCAGGGCACACAGGAGAGGTGCCCATCTGCTTCTCCACCCCTCTCCCTCTCCTTCCTCTCTGTCTCTTTCTTCTCCTCCTGCAGCCGAGGCTCCATTGGAGCAAAAGATGGCCCGGGCGCTGGGGATTGCTCCTTGGCCTCTGCCCCAGGCACTAGAGTGGCTCTGGTCGCGACAGAGCGACGCCCCAGAGGGGCAGAGCATCGATCCCTGGTGGGCATGCCGGGTGGATCCCGGTCGGGCGCATGCGGGAGTCTGTCTGACTGCCTCCCCGTTTCCAGCTTCAGAAAAATACAAAAAAATAAAAATAAAATAAAATGAAACTCTTAACAGTGGTAATTTTTGGATGATATGGATCAAGGAGAGTTACTGGAGCATAGATTATTTTTGAAGAAAAGAAAAAGTAATAAAGATATTTCTAAATTAATGCCTGGCCTGTGGTGGCAGTGGATACAGGGGGTGACCTGGAATACTGAGGTCGCCAGTTCGAATCTCGGGGCTTGCCTGGTCAAGGCACATTCAAGAAGCAACTGCTACGAATTGATGCTTCCCGCTCCTCCTCCCTACCTTCTCTCTCTCCTCTCTCTAAAAAAATAAATAAAATAAAACTCCTCGTGGTTCTGTGAAGGCTACTACTACATCATGTTGGTGAGCTAACAACCTTTACTTTAGAATGTCTAATGAATGAGAAAATTTCCCCCTTAACAACTAGAAAAAAATCTAAATGAAAAGAACACAGTGGAAATGGAGAAGTGATTGTAAAAAAAATAAAAAATACCAGCCAAGTGACATTTTACATTCTTATTTCCTCCAAGAAGCACATTTTCCCCATTTGGTGCAGTGATACCCCCTGGGGACCTGAGACCCTGGATGAGGGTCAAGATTCCTGGGCCTGACTCACAACGTTGTCACTTCCCAGATGTGTGACTCCAGGCGAGTCACTTTATGCTTCTGAGCCTCAGTGTCTTCGCTTTCTAAAAATATCACCACTCTCCAACTATATTTATATAGTTGTCATAACACTCAGATGGGCCCACCTCTGGGCAAGAGCTCTGAAAACACCATAAACATTATAGGCGATTATTATTATAATTCTTTACTATTTACGCACGGGTAGCATCCTACCAGGCCCCAGTAAAGCTTGTAACAAACAAAAAGTAATCCTTTTCCTCAAAATAATGGCCTTCTCTCCTTGTTTATTTTACCCTCAAGTGTACTGAAATCATCACATTTTGCCCATGAAATATAATCACACAGGATCATGCAAGCTTCCCCTCTCTATTCATTTGTTCCCTTCTACCTCCATTCCCCACTCCCTATAGGCAACTATCTTATTCTGGTTAGTATGAGCCTTTTGTACCTATCCCTTAGGGGCTGTGCATATTTGCACATTGTTTCATGTTTGATTTTGCTTCTCAGAGTTCTCCTTACGGCCTTAAGACCCAGCTGGGTCATAGCCGACGTGACCTGTTTCCTCTCTCCCTGGTGTGTGCTGCGCATGCGCCCACTGAGCACGGCCAGCCAGTCCTTCAAGCCTGAGGGAGTGAGTACTCCTTACGCTGCACGGGCCTGGGCGGAGCCCGGCTCCCACGCGAGTGCACCCTCCTCCGTTTGCGCGCTCTGCGGGGTGGCCCTCATGTGTCCCCACCACATGTGGCATCATCCAGCTTCCTAACAGACACAAAGATACTGACATACTGGGACATTTCGTTGTTTAATTGTCATCTGACTGCTCACTGGTGATACTAAGCACCTTGCTGTGTGTTTATATCACTTTAGCTGTGGGGAAAGAGTCTTCTAAGAACTGTCGGTTCATATCCTTCTCCCATGTTGTTAGGAGTTCCTCTCTTGCTCTTGTTCATTTGAGGGTTTCTTGCATAGCCTAAGGGATATCTTCTTCCATTCTGTCTTTTGGTGACTTGACCAGACAGAGATCCTTAATTCTGACATAATCAAATTTATCTCGTCTCCGTGTTGTGGTTTGCACTTTTGGCTCAACACTTCTTGTCAGCGGCCCCATGAGCTCGCCACATCCCAGCCAGCCCCAAGAACAGTGTGAGTGTCCCCTCCTAACAAGCAGACTCCCTTGTGGCTCAAGGATGCAATCAAAGCACCTTGCTCTGGTACACAGGGTCCTTATAAACCTAAGCCCACCCTTTCTGCCTCTTTCATGCTAATTTCCTGCTTCTATTCCAGCCCTTTCTATGCCCTCCCATAGAGTTTGGCTGGCATATACTGCTCACGTCTTTAGGAAACCCCCCTCCCACCTGGCCTTTGGTGGCGCAGTGGATAAAGCATTGCTCTGGAACGCTGAGGTCGCGGGTTCAAAACCCTGGGCTTACCTGGTGAAGGGAAGCAATTACTAAAAGTTGATGCTTCCCACTTCTCCCGCCTCTTTCTTTCTTTCTCTCTCTTTCTCTCTCTCTCTCTCTCTCTCTCTAAAAAAAATAAAAAAGTAAAAAAAGAAAAGAAACCTTCCCTAATCTTAACAGGTAAATGTGAAGACTCTTTCAACCGCTGCTTTGCCCTTTTGGGGTTTTTTCCCTGCTCAATAACACCATTGATATTTCCACATGTAACAAACGTGGCTTCATGTCAGGAGACAATCCTAATGGCCCAGGACATGTTACTGTCAGTATAGTCACAGTCACAGAGCATGTACATAGGAGAAGAAGGAACGGTCACATCCCCATTATACAGGTTGGAAAGCTGAGACTCAAGTCAAGGAGAAATAGTGTCACACGTGTGTCAAAGGCAAGTTTTATTCATACTATTATCACAGAGGAGAGAGACTCCCATGTAAACTGAGCTCAACTCCAGCTAAGACAAAGGTAACTGAGGTTTTCAAAGGCAAAGCAGAGAAGAAACAAAAACAAAATAAAATAAAATGAGGGTTTAACTATGGGGAAGTGAAAAGACAGTAAGAGCAGGTTAACTGTGAGGAACTGGAAAATTACAGACGGGGGTGAGGGAAGAGCCCCTCCCCCCCGCAAAGGATTTGGCAAAGTGAGCTGAGACAATGTGCATTTTTAGATTTGACGTCATTGTGCTTTCCTGAGCAAAAACGCAGCATGAGGGCTGGGGTCACTTTTAGAGACATAGCCTGGAGCAGGTGGAAGCTAGCTAGCGCTTCCTAGCACAGTGTTCAGTGCCACCTGGGAGGTCACAGTGCCACCCAGGAGGTCACAATTCCATGCCTTCTGGTGGTTAGGTAGCTAGCATAGGGCTCCACAAGCAACAAGGAAAAGCCTAGATTGGAATACAAGACTGTCCAACTGTGAAGCCCAAATGCAGCCCAGTGTGCGGTGGTGGTCGGTGTGACTTCACAAAGCTGCTTATTCGAAACGAGTCCCGGGCGAGGCTGGCTGGCGAGGGAGGCGTTTACCTGGCAGGGGCTGCCCAACTTCTCCTCAGGTTGTGCATGGGTCTCCTCTGGCCCCGAGGTACCAAGAACTCATGCAAAGGAACATAAAAACCATTTTTAAAAAAAATCACTTTGTAGACATTTGTGAGGAAAATAAAAAAAAAAAATCTCATGGGAAAGCTGAATGAAAGATAACACCAAGGTATAAGAATATGCAAGGACCGTCTGCTTCTTGATGGGAATGCAACTTAGGAGAAAGCCTACACATGTCCTTCACGGACGACGTGGGAAGGAACTCGCAGAAGTTTCTAGAAGCCCTCTCAAGTGTCACTCTTCTGAGACACAATGGACTCCCTCAGCAGGTTTTTGGCAGAGACTGCGGTTGCAGGGATCACCTGGCAATTAGCCAGGAGGCACCGGGCTCTGGCCACACCCTTAGCCAAAAGAGACATTCGCTACAACTCCTCTCTGCGGCAGACAGCAAGCACCAGGTTGTAAAACGCAAATCCCTCTCAGAGTCTAATTTAGATAATTATAGTTTGCCTCCTAGGCCTCTCCCTGCTGATCCAGCTGGCTTCGGGAGTCATCTGTGCTGCTTGCTATTCTTCTAAATTACTGGGTAGGGCAAGATTGAAAGGCCAAGCCTCCTACAGGGAGGACTCAGCGGGATGGTGGTTCCCTCTATCAGCTAACGAGTCGCGTCTCCGTCTGAAGAAACAATTGCTGTGCACAGAGCACAGTGCACCCATGTTGGGTGGGACGTCATCGGAAAAAATGAGTGTGTCTCGTAATTGTTCTCCACGACGGACCAGGTTCTGGAACGGCAACGGGCCTGACGCAGAGGCAGTGAGTATCTCACAGAAGCTAAGAACAACCTGTCAGAGCCGAACAGTGGCTGGAACACGGGATAATATGGCGCCTTCCTCCCAGGTGCTCAGCAGTAACGGACTTCACTCCAGGCACCAGGCACAGAAGAGGCCCCAGCTCTCACCTGTCCTCCCCCCCCCCTAAGGCCAGTAGCCTCTCAGAGCTGGGCCACGGCCAACATCACGCAGCCATTGCCAATGACGAGCGTGGTTAGTGAAGCACACTGTTGGGCAGATAAAATGTATTATGCTCACTTTGTTGAGGATGGTGGTGCCAATGTGAGGCCGTCGCCCAGGTGATATTAATGTGTGTTGAGAATCCTTGTAGCCTGGGGCTTGGTTTTGGGATTAAGCCTTTCCCACCCTTTTTGATGTGGGGTGGTACAATCCAATCATGCCTCGGAGAAGTGACTTTGTATTGGAGACTTCCCTATTTTGTATATTGGATTAGAGGTTGTGAAGCTACAGTATAAAATGGGGGCGGAACGAGAGTTTGCGCTCTTGGTTCCTGAGATTAGCATGAGAGAGCAGAGAAAGTAGAGCCAGCAGCAGAAGGAGGCCACGAGGAGTAGGCCAGGAGAAGCAGCCAAGATGGTGGAGTACTGAGTGAGATGCCAGTTTGTACAGAGTTTGTATCTGGGATAAGGAAGGAAATGGGGAACTGAGGAGAATAAGGCTGTTGAGCTAGAAACCTTTGATTCTAGGAAACTCGGATAAATCAGTAGCTTTGTGAGCACTGAATGTGACTGGGTTTTGGAGCCCAGTGTGTATTTTTACTTGCCCGCCGGGTGCAAGCTAGATTAAAGACTATGGCCCACCAGTTTTTGGCTCCATGGTTTCTTTGCCGACTGTCCGAATCCAATGCGAACCTGCATAGGACTGGCTGCTCTGATGGTGGCCCTGGCCTTGACTGCTGGCTTTACATTTGGCGTAGTCTGTGGCAGGATTCGATACAGATCGGCAAGGAGCCTTTGAGTGGTGGAGTAGAGGACTGGCTAGTGTTAGGGTTCCCCATGGCTGTCCTTTTGGGGATCGTAGGCTGGCTGACTTTTACAGCCATGCGTGAGGAAACCAAGAGCTCTGTGGAAGAGGCTGCCTGGGACCTGCAAACTGAGCAGCGGAAGGAGCTGGAGCAAACGTGGGAGAAACAGATGCTGACCCTGGAGCTGGAGGAAGTGCTGGAGGAGGAGGCCGACCAGGTTTGCGAGATTCGCCTGGAAATGGAGCAGCTGATGGAGAAGGATTCACAGGTTCGTGAGTTGCCGATTGCCCTGGACGTTGTGGAAAGCCAGCGGCGGCAGGAGGCCGGGGCTGAGGCTGAGGCTGAGGCCGGGTCCGGAGTTGCAACGTCTGCAGAGCAGAAGGTGGCGGCAGCGGACGGAGGCTCGAGCCCGGTAGCCGGAGCTGGTGTTTTCAGTTCCTCTTTGGAGGATGAGGAGAATCGGGCTGGAGTTGCAATCCGCAGTCTCCGGAAGGTGAAAGCCCAGCTGGAAGGAGCACCTACTATGGCCCTGGTAGGTCTGCGATTTTGGGGACATAGGATTGATGTTATCATGCTCTCCAGAGCCAAAATGGAAATGCTGACTGCCATTGCCATGTGCTCCTCTTTGGGACAGTGTAAGACCTGCCAGGATGGCAGGGATGAGGGGGGTGGCTGATGACCCACGTGCGTGGACTGATTTCCTGGACTACGACCGGAGTGGGCATTGGCTCCCTTTGTTGGATGGACTTACGGTTTTTGGACAATGTGAAATACCCTGATGGGGGGGGGGGGTGGCTTTGCTGGAAGCACTCCCCTGCCCCGGGAAGCTTTTCCCATGGCTAGAAAGAAGGCCGAGGACATTTTGCGCTTTGGGCAAAGTGCTCAGAGACTGGTGAAGTGTACCTTTGTAATTGTTGAAACTGTATGATTTCTGCTGTTGTAACTTGTGTAATGTGCTAATTTCCTTGCACAGGAATGCCGGTGATATAAATTGTGGGTAGTAAAGTGAGCATAGGGGTGGATTGTTGGGCAGATAAAATGTATTATGCTCACTTTGTTGAGGATGGTGGTGCCAATGTGAGGCCGTCGCCCAGGTGATATTAATGTGTGTTGAGAATCCTTGTAGCCTGGGGCTTGGTTTTGGGATTAAGCCTTTCCCACCCTTTTTGATGTGGGGTGGTACAATCCAATCATGCCTCGGAGAAGTGACTTTGTATTGGAGACTTCCCTATTTTGTATATTGGATTAGAGGTTGTGAAGCTACAATATAAAATGGGGGCGGAACGAGAGTTTGCGCTCTTGGTTCCTGAGATTAGCATGAGAGAGCAGAGAAAGTAGAGCCAGCAGCAGAAGGAGGCCACGTGGAGGAGGCCAGGAGAAGCAGCCAAGATGGCGGAGTACTGAGTGAGATGCCAGTTTGTACAGAGTTTGTATCTGGGATAAGGAAGGAAATGGGGAACTGAGGAGAATAAGGCTGTTGAGCTAGAAACCTTTGATTCTAGGAAACTCGGATAAATCAGTAGCTTTGTGAGCACTGAATGTGACTGGGTTTTGGAGCCCAGTGTGTATTTTTACTTGCCCGCCGGGTGCAAGCTAGATTAAAGACTATGGCCCACCAGTTTTTGGCTCCATGGTTTCTTTGCCGACTGTCCGAATCCAATGCGAACCTGCATAGGACTGGCTGCTCTGATGGTGGCCCTGGCCTTGACTGCTGGCTTTACATTTGGCGTAGTCTGTGGCAGGATTCGATACAGATCGGCAAGGAGCCTTTGAGTGGTGGAGTAGAGGACTGGCTAGTGTTAGAGTTCCCCATGGCTGTCCTTTTGGGGATCGTAGGCTGGCTGACTTTTACAGCCATGCGTGAGGAAACTGAGAGCTCTGTGGAAGAGGCTGCCTGGGACCTGCAAACTGAGCAGCGGAAGGAGCTGGAGCAAACGTGGGAGAAACAGATGCTGACCCTGGAGCTGGAGGAAGTGCTGAAGGAAGAGGCCGACCAGGTTTGCGAGATTCGCCTGGAAATGGAGCAGCTGATGGAGAAGGATTCACAGGTTCGTGAGTTGCCGATTGCCCTGGACGTTGTGGAAAGCCAGCGGCGGCAGGAGGCCGGGGCTGAGGCTGAGGCTGAGGCCGGGTCCGGAGTTGCAACGTCTGCAGAGCAGAAGGTGGCGGCAGCGGACGGAGGCTCGAGCCCGGTAGCCGGAGCTGGTGTTTTCAGTTCCTCTTTGGAGGATGAGGAGAATCGGGCTGGAGTTGCAATCCGCAGTCTCCGGAAGGTGAAAGCCCAGCTGGAAGGAGCACCTACTATGGCCCTGGTAGGTCTGCGATTTTGGGGACATAGGATTGATGTTATCATGCTCTCCAGAGCCAAAATGGAAATGCTGACTGCCATTGCCATGTGCTCCTCTTTGGGACAGTGTAAGACCTGCCAGGATGGCAGGGATGAGGGGGGTGGCTGATGACCCACGTGCGTGGACTGATTTCCTGGACTACGACCGGAGTGGGCATTGGCTCCCTTTGTTGGATGGACTTACGGTTTTTGGACAATGTGAAATACCCTGATGGGGGGGGGGGGTGGCTTTGCTGGAAGCACTCCCCTGCCCCGGGAAGCTTTTCCCATGGCTAGAAAGAAGGCCGAGGACATTTTGCGCTTTTGGCAAAGTGCTCAGAGACTGGTGAAGTGTACCTTTGTAATTGTTGAAACTGTATGATTTCTGCTGTTGTAACTTGTGTAATGTGCTAATTTCCTTGCACAGGAATGCCGGTGATATAAATTGTGGGTAGTAAAGTGAGCATAGGGGTGGATTGTTGGGCAGATAAAATGTATTATGCTCACTTTGTTGAGGATGGTGGTGCCAATGTGAGGCCGTCGCCCAGGTGATATTAATGTGTGTTGAGAATCCTTGTAGCCTGGGGCTTGGTTTTGGGATTAAGCCTTTCCCACCCTTTTTGATGTGGGGTGGTACAATCCAATCATGCCTCGGAGAAGTGACTTTGTATTGGAGACTTCCCTATTTTGTATATTGGATTAGAGGTTGTGAAGCTACAATATAAAATGGGGGCGGAACGAGAGTTTGCGCTCTTGGTTCCTGAGATTAGCATGAGAGAGCAGAGAAAGTAGAGCCAGCAGCAGAAGGAGGCCACGTGGAGGAGGCCAGGAGAAGCAGCCAAGATGGCGGAGTACTGAGTGAGATGCCAGTTTGTACAGAGTTTGTATCTGGGATAAGGAAGGAAATGGGGAACTGAGGAGAATAAGGCTGTTGAGCTAGAAACCTTTGATTCTAGGAAACTCGGATAAATCAGTAGCTTTGTGAGCACTGAATGTGACTGGGTTTTGGAGCCCAGTGTGTATTTTTACTTGCCCGCCGGGTGCAAGCTAGATTAAAGACTATGGCCCACCAGTTTTTGGCTCCATGGTTTCTTTACCGACTGTCCGAATCCAATGCGAACCTGCATGGGCTGGGCTCCTCTGATAGTGGCCCTGGCCTTGGCTCCTGGCTTTACACACACATAGACACTTGACCCTCAGACAACATGGGCTTGAACTGCATGGGCCCATTTACCGTATTTTTCGCTCCATAACACGCACCCGACCATAAGACACAACTAGGGTTTTAAGGAGGAAAATAAGAAAAAAAAATATTCTGAACCAAATGGTGTGTTAAAATATTCAGTAAAATACCATATTTTTTTGCTCCATAAGATGCCCAGGCATTTTCCCCTTTCACTTTTGGGGGGAAGGGGGAATGTGCATCTTTTTTTTTTTTTTTTTTTTATTAAATTTAATGCAGTGACATTGATAAATCAGGGTACATATGTTGAGAGAAAATATCTCTAGATTATTTTGCCATTTGATTGTGCTGTATACCCCTCCCACAAAGTTAAATTGTCTTCTGTCACCTTCTATCTGGTTTTCTTTGTGCCCCTCCCCTCCCCTAACCCCTCTCTCCTTCTTCACCCCCTCCCCCCTCCCCCAACCCCCCCCCCCCCCGCCCCTGTTGCCATCACATTCTTGTTCATGTCTCTGAGTCTCGTTTTTATGTCCCTTCTATGTATGGATTCATCTCAGTTTTTTTTCTGATTTACTTATTTCACTCCGTATAATGTTATCAAGGTCCATCCATGTTATTGTAAATGATCCGATGTCATCATTTCTTATGGCTGAGTAGTATTCCATAGTATATATGTACCAAAGTTTTTTAATCCACTCGTCCTCTGACGGACACTTGAGCTGTTTCCAGATCTTCGCTATTGTGAACAATGCTGCCACAAACATGCGGGTGCATTTCTCCTTTTCGAGCCGTTCTATGGTGTCCTTGGGGTATATTCCTAAAAGTGGGATAGCTGGGTCAAAAGGCGGTTCGATTTTCAGTTTTTTGAGGAATCTCCATACTGTTTTCCACAGTGGCTGCACCAGTCTGCATTCCCACCAGCAGTGCAGGAGGGTCCCCTTTTCTCCACATCCTCGCCAGCACTTATTCTGTGTTGTTTTGTTGATAAGCGCCATTCTGACTGGTGTAAGGTGATATCTCATTGTGGTTTTAATTTGCATTTCTCTAATGATTAGTGATGTTGAGCATTTTTTCATATGCCTATTGGCCATCTGTATGTCCTCTTTGGAGAAGTGTCTATTCATCTCTTTTGCCCATTTTTGGATTGGGTTGTTTGTCTTCCTGGTGTTGAGTTTTACAAGTTCTTTATAAATTTTGGTTATTAACCCCTTATCAGACGTATTGTCAAATATGTTCTCCCATTGTGTAGTTTGTCTTTTTATTCTGTTCTTGTTGTCTTTAGCTGTGCAAAAGCTTTTTAGTTTGATATAGTCCCATTTGTTTATCCTGTCTTTTATTTCACTTCCCCGTGGAGATAAATCAGCAAATATATTGCTCCGAGAGATGTCGGAGAGCTTACTGCCTATGTTTTCTTCTAAGATGCTTATGGTTTCACGGCCTACATTCAAGTCTTTTATCCATTTTGAGTTTATTTTTGTGAGTGGTGTAAGCTGGTGATCTAGTTTCATTTTTTTGCAGGTAGCTGTCCAATTTTCCCAACACCATTTGTTAAAGAGGCTGTCTTTACTCCATTGTATTTCCTTACCTCCTTTGTCAAATATCAGTTGTCCATAGAACTGTGGGTTTATTTCTGGGTTCTCTGTTCTATTCCATTGATCTATATGCCTGTTCTTATGCCAGTACCAGGCTGTTTTGAGTACAATGGCCTTGTAGTATAACTTGATATCAGGAAGTGTGATACCTCCCACTTTATTCTTCTTTTTTAAGATTGCTGAGGCTATTCGTGTCCTTTTTTGGTTCCATAGAAATTTTTGGAATATGTGTTCTATATCTTTGAAGTATGTCATTGGTATTTTAATTGGTATTGCATTGAATTTATAAATTGCTTTGGGTAATATAGACATTTTAATGATGTTTATTCTTCCTAACCATGAGCACGGTATATGCTTCCACTTGTTAGTATCTTCCTTGATTTCTTTTATCAATGTTTTGTAATTTTCCGAGTACAAGTCTTTAGTCTCCTTGGTTAAGTTTATTCCTAGGTACTTTATTTTTTTGGTTGTAATTGTGAAGGGGATTGTTTCCTTAATTTCTCTTTCTGACTGTTCATTGTTGGTGTATAAAAATGCTTCTGATTTCTGAGTATTGATTTTATATCCTGCCACTTTGCTGAATTTATTTATCAGGTCCAGTAGTTTTTTGACTGAGACTTTAGGGTTTTCTATATACAATATCATATCATCTGCAAATAATGATAGTTTTACTTCTTCTTTTCCAACTTGAATGCCTTTTATTTCTTCTTCTTGTCTGATTGCTGTGGCTAGGACTTCCAGGACTATGTTAAATAAGAGTGGTGAAAGGGGGCACCCCTGCCTTGTTCCTGATCTTAAGGGTATTGCTTTTAATTTTTGCCCATTGAGTATGATGTTGGCTGTGGGTTTCTCATAGATGGCTTTTATCATGTTGAGGTATGTTCCCTGTATTCCCACTTTGCTGAGAGTTTTGATCATGAATGGGTGCTGGATTTTATCAAATGCTTTTTCTGCATCTATTGAAATTATCATATGGTTTTTCTCCTTCTTTTTGTTTATGTGATGAATCACATTGATTGATTTACGAATATTGTACCAGCCTTGCCTCCCCAGAATAAATCCCACTTGATCATGGTGTATGATTTTTTCCATATATTGTTGGATCCGGTTTGCTAATATTTTGTTGAGGATTTTAGCATCTATATTCATCAGAGATATTGGCCTATAATTTTCTTTCTTTGTGTGGTCTTTGCCTGGTTTTGGAATCAGAATTATGCTCGCCTCATAAAAGGAGTTTGGAAGTCTTCCTTCCTCTTGAATTTTTTGAAATAGTTTGAGAAGGATAGGAGTTAGTTCTTCTTTGAATATTTGGTAGAATTCCGTTGTGAAGCCATCGGGCCCCGGACTTTTCTTTGTTGGGAGTTTTTTGATAACTGTTTCGATCTCCTTTGGTGTAATTGGTCTGTTTAAGTTTTCTGATTCTTCCAGATTGATTTTTGGAAGATTGTACGTTTCAAGGAATTTGTCCATTTCATCTAGGTTGTCTAGTTTTTTGGCATACAGTTCTTCATAGTATTTTCTTACAATATTTTGTATTTCTGTTGTGTCAGTTGTTATTTCTCCTCTCTCATTTCTAATTTTATTTATTTGAGTCCTCTCTCTCTTTTTCTTGGTGAGTCTACTTAAAGGTGCATCAATCTTGTTTACCTTTTCAAAGAACCAGCTCCTAGTTTCATTGATCCTCTGTATTGTTTCTTTAGCCTCTATGTCATTTATTTCTGCTCTGATCTTTATTATTTCCTTCCTTCTACTACATTTGGGCTTTACTTGCTGTTCTTTTTCTAATTCTTTTAGATGCAGGGTTAAGTTGTTTATTTGAGCTTTTTCTAGCTTCTGAAAGTGTGCCTGTAGTGCTATGAACTTCCCTCTCAGCACTGCTTTCGCTGTGTCCCATAAATTTTGAGTTGTTGTATGCTCATTGTCATTCGTTTCTAGGAATTTCTTTATTTCTTCTTTGATCTCATTCTTAATCCATTCATTATTTAACACCCTGCTATTTAGTTTCCATGTGTTTGAGAATTTTTGAGCTTTTCTGCTGTGATTCATTTCTAGTTTCATGCCGTTGTGATCGGAGAAAGTGCTTGATATGATTTCAGTCTTCTTAAATTTGTTGAGAGCACTTTTGTGCCCTAACATGTGGTTTATCCTAGAGAATGTACCATGAGCACTTGAAAAGAATGTATATTCTGCTGCTTTAGGGTGAAAGGTTCTGAAGATATCTATTAAATCGAGTTGATCTAGTGTTTCCAATAAGTCTGCTGTTTCTTTGTTAATTTTCTTTCTTGAGGATCTATCTAGTGATGTTAGTGGGGTATTGAAATCCCCTACTATTATAGTATTGCTGTTGATCTCGCCCTTTAAATCCATCAAAGTCTGTTTTATATATTTGGGTGCTCCTATATTAGGTGCATAGATATTTATAATAGTTATATCTTCCTGTTGGATTACTCCCTTTATCATTATGTAGTGGCCTTCTTTATCTCTTACTATATCCTTTGTTTTACAGTCCAATTTGTCTGATATAAGTATTGCTACCCCAGCTTTTTTTTCATTTCCATTTGCATGAAACATTTTTTTCCATCCTTTTACCTTCAATCTGTGTGTGTCTTTTGTTCTAAGGTGTGTCTCTTGTAGACAACATATGTATGGGTCCTGTTTTCTTATCCACGCAGCTACCCTATGTCTTTTGATTGGATCATTTAATCCATTTACATTTAAGGTTATTATTGATATGTAGTTGTTTATTGCCATTTTCTTCTTTAAAGGTGTATTCCTTTTTCTTTTTCTTTTTTTTCTGTATTCTTTTCCCACTTTATCTGTTTACACCAGGCCCCTTAATATTTCCTGCAGCATTGGTTTGGTTGTAATGAATTCCTTGAGTTGTTTTTTGTCTGGGAAGCTTTTTATTTCTCCTTCAATTTTAAACGATAGCCTTGCTGGATAAAGTAGTCTTGGTTGTAGGTTCTTGTTCTGCATTACTTTGAATATTTCTTGCCATTCCCTTCTGGCCTCAAGTGTTTCTGTTGAGAAGTCAGATGTCATCCTTATGGGGGCTCCTTTGTAGGTGATAACTTTTTTTTCTCTTGCAGCTTTTAATATTTTCTCTTTATCGCTTAGCTTTGGTATTTTAATTATGATGTGTCTTGGTGTAGGTTTCTTTGGGTTTCTCTTTAATGGAGTCCTCTGTGCTTCTTGGATTTGTGAGAGTTTCTCTTGCATTAATTTAGGGAAGTTTTCAGTTATGATATGATTGAACAAAGTCTCTATCCCTTGTTCTTTTTCTTCTTCTTCAGGAACCCCTATGATGCGGATGTTATTTCTCTTCATGTTGTCACAGAGCTCTCTAAGAGTTTCCTCTGACTTTTTGAGTCTTTTTTCTCTTTTCTTCTCTGCTTTCATGCCTTCATTCCAGTTGTCTTCTAACTCGCTGATTCGATCCTCTGCTCTATCTATCCTGTTTTTAATTCCTTCCATTGTGGTCTTTATTTCTGATATTGTATTTGTCGTCTCCAACTGATTCTTTTTTATACTTGCTATTTCTTTATTTAGGTTTTCAAACTCCCCCTCCATTGTTGTTCTAAGATCCCTAAGCATTCTTACAATCATTATTTTGAACTCCGCATCTGGAAGTTTGATTATTTCCATATCACTCAGTTCATCTCTCGAAAGTGTCTCTTGTGGTTTCATTTGGATTGCACTCCTTTGTTTTCTCATCTTCTTCTTCTTTTTTTTTTTTTTTATTTGTAGAGTTGATTGAGTCTAGGCTTGGTGTTGTCTGCCTCCAGTTTTCAGTTGTGTTATTTTTAGGTCTTCGTGGGTTGGTATCAGCTATTATTTGTAATCCACTTTCCGATTTGGGCAGCTTTGAAGTCTTGATTTGTTTGTTTTCTTAACAGGTGATAGTCTTGTTAACTGATCTCAGCAGGGGGCTTCCTTGAAACTGTATCCAGGAATGCTGTGGGTGTAACCTGAGACGCTGAAGGTCTCTTCCTCCAACTAATCTCACTGGGGGCAGGGTTTTTTCTCTCAGCTTCAGTAGGGGGAGGTGTATCTCAGATCTCCATGGAGACCTGAGTTACTGCCCCTCCTCCCCACTTCTTGTTTTCAGCTGTGTCTTGTTGTGCTGATTGGAGCTGGATAGATGTCCCGAGATCTCTGATCCGGAAGCACTTCAGCTCTGTTTTGTGAAAGGTTCAGTCCCTCCCCCAGCTATGGCTGCCTCCAGCACGAATGAGTCAGCTTTTTTATTTTGTTTCTTGCATACCTTAGCCCCTCACAGTCTGTCCCTCTCCCTGTCTTTTCCACTTGGGAGATAAGCTGGTCTTTTCAACCCACCTTGCTCCCTGGTCGCCAGGTAAGTGGCTGTGAGCAGTAGTTTCTGCTCTTTTTCCTCTGTGAAATCCTCTCTGGGCTCTCAGCCTCACCCCCCTCCTTCCCTTCCTGTAAGCAGAGGAGATTCAGGCACTCCTTACCAGGATTATTGTGGCTTCCTCTTTGCTCCTTGGTTTTTGAGAGCTGTTCTTGCAGTTCAGTGTTGGTTTTTCATGCTGATTTTTTCTAAATTGATTTGTATTCCAGTTTGGTGTTGAGAGCTGGGTGTCTGTGCATCCGCCTACTCCGCTGCCATCTTCTCTCCCTCCGGGAATGTGCATCTTATGGAGCAAAAAATACGACGCATGCAGATTTTTTTTCGATCAAGCCACACAGTTCAAATCTGAGTTCCAGGTCCACAGTACAGGTTGTTGTGAAGAGGGGAGGTATTATGACAAACGGCAGGTCCTTGGCCTGTGGGGGGAGAGAACGGGCCACAGGGTCTGGAACAGGTTCTGTCACATACTGTCTGTGCGGTTTTGGGTCACAACCCTCCCCTTCCTGTGCCTCTGTTTCCCCATGGGGAAATACTACATCAGTTCTGATTTCTCACCTTCCGTTCTAAGACTTCCAACCTCCGCCTGGGCCAAGCTGAAACATTCTTGCAAAGTCCGATTTTATAATCATTTCAACTTGCAGTAGTTACAACTATATTAAAAATAAATAGGGTTAAATTCCTGGTCAGGGCACACAGAAGCGACCATCTGCTTCTCTCCACCACCACCACCACCCCAGCCAGTGGCTCAGTTGGTTCGAGTGTGACTGCAGGCATTGAGGATAGCTCGGTTGGTCCAAGTGTGACAGCCTCAGGCACTAAAGATAGCTCAGTACTTGAGCATCGGTTTGAGTACCAGATGGGGTTGCTGGGTGGATCCCAGTCGGGACACATGCAGGAGTCTGCCTCACTATCTTCCCTCCTCTCACCTAAAAGGAGGAGAAAGACAAGAGAAGGAGGAGGAGGAGGTGGAGGAGAAGGAGGAGGTGGAGGAGAAGGAGGAGGTGGAGGAGGAGGAGGAGGAGGTGGAGGAGGAGGAGGAGGTGGAGGAGGAGGAGGAGGAGGAGGAGGAGGAGGTGGAGGTGGAGATAGAGGAGGAGGAGGAGGTGGAAGAGGAGGAGGAGGAGGAGGTGGAGGTGGAGATGGAGGAGGAGGAGGAGGTGGAAGAGGAGGAGGAGGTGGAGGAGGTGGAGGAAGAGGAGGAGGAAGAGAAGGAGAAGAAATAGTCACCTGGAATAAAGACTGAAATGTGAACCTAGAAAAGAGGTGCTGAGTGACCCCAACACAGACCTCCAAGAGCAATACTGAGACTGAGCACTGAGGACAGGGAGGAAGGGAGGAAGTTCCTCGTGCCCACTGACCAAAGATGGAGAGAGAAAAGCGCTTGCCCTGAGGCCTTTCAGAAATCAAGACTGGAAGGGGTGTTCAGAGGCTCCCCCTGGGACCTGACACCCTCACAGCCCTAGCCGCAGGCAACCCCATTGTCCCAAGACTTTTGGTCCCTTAGGGACTGGTCGAGGAGCCACCGGGGAACAAGTTTCTGACCTGCCCGGCCTCAGCACCAGAGGCCTCAATGAAGTTGTCTCTTCCAGGCCTCCAAGGAGAATGTGTTTAGACAATCGATTTCAGCATCAATAAAATTTACTCACTGCCAGGCTCTACTCAGTCTTCTTGGGCTGGGGGTTGTGGCCTGGCAGCAAAGAGGAATGAATTAGACTAGAGAAGGACCAGGCCCAGGGTCAAGTGCATCAACCCCAGAGCCAGCTGCTGGTCAGCTACCTTGAGCTCAAGGCTGCCTCGATTCCAGTAGCATCTGAACCTCCAGTTCCCACACTACAGGGCGAGGGGCTCCACAGCGCCTCTGGAGAGGGGAGGACGCGAGTGTCCCTACAATGGGAACGCAGGGCTCTGCCCCACTGGCCAGGGCCAAACCTCTGGGGGCAGGAGCCCTGGAGACCCACCAGGTGGGCAGCCCCACAACTCCCACCCCACACTGTGTATCTTTAAGGCTTGACCGGGCATATGCTTAGCAATGTTTGCTGAATAAATGATGATCCCATGGGAACAAATACTATATTTCTAACAGTTTTTTTAAAGCCTTCCTGTTAAATCCTTCTATTTTATCTGTATGACTCTCAAAGCAAATAGACTTTTTACCATTAATCTAAGGTAGTGGACCTCAAACAGGGCAGCACATTATATCAACAGGGGAGCTTTCAAATAATACAGATCCCTGGCTCCCTAACCCTTGTTATTATTATTATTTTTTTTAATTCCCTCAATCAAGTCTCTCCTGCACAGCCAGGATGAGAACACGGGCCTAGGGGCGCAGTGAGGGTCCATCTTGGGGCCGAGGCGTCTGGGAAAGTCCGTCGCCATCTGACAGGAGCAGCAGCTCAGCCACCAGACAGGGGGCAGGAGGACTCCGTTCCAGCCTTCCGGTAAGAAACAAATAAAATGCAGGCTACTTGTCAGCTGTCCCCAAGGAGAGGAGGACAGAGGAAGCAATGGATGGAACAGGGCCAGCTACAAGGTGTCCAGGGCACATACATGCCCACCTGGCTGACCTCCGACCCCACAGAGCTGGCTGCAATGGATAGAACAGGGCCAGCTACAAGGTGTCCAGGGCACATACATGCCCACCTGGCTGACCTCCGACCCCACAGAGCTGGCCGCAATGGATGGAACAGAGCCAGCTACACGGTGTCCAGGGCACATGCCCACGTGGCTGACCTCAGACCCCACAGAGCTGGCCGCAATGGATGGAACAGGGCCAGCTACAAAGTGTCCAGGGCACATACATGCCCACCTGGCTGACCTCCGACCCCACAGAGCTGGCCGCAATGGATGGAACAGGGCCAGCTACACGGTGTCCAGGGCACATACATGCCCACCTGGCTGACCTCCGACCCCACAGAGCTGGCCGCAATGGATGGAACAGGGCCAGCTACAAGGTGTCCAGGGCGCATGCCCACCTGGCTGACCTCCGACCCCACAGAGCTGGCCGCAATGGATGGAACAGGGACAGCTACAAGGTGTCCAGGGCGCATGCCCACCTGGCTGACCTCCGACCCCACAGAGCTGGCCGCAATGGACAGAACAGGGCCAGCTACACGGTGTCCAGGGCACATGCCCACCTGGCTGACCTCAGACCCCACAGAGCTGGCCGCAATGGACAAAACAGGGCCAGCTACACGGTGTCCAGGGCACATGCCCACCTAGCTGACCTCCGACCCCACAGAGCTGGCCGCAATGGATGGAACAGGGCCAGCTACAAGGTGTCCAGGGCACATGCCCACCTGGCTGACCTCCGACCCCACAGAGCTGGCCGCAATGGATGGAACAGGGCCAGCTACAAGGTGTCCAGGGCACATACATGCCCACGTGGCTGACCTCAGACCCCACAGAGCTGGCCCCAAGCTCAGCACCCCCTTGCTTGTGAGGTCAGGGTCCTCACGAACTCCCAGCGTCCTCTGCTCTGTCCTGAGGCCAGGATGTGTCTGACACATCAGCCTGAAACCCTTCAGGGCCTTCAGCCTGCTGGATCTGGGGACCTGTAATGACAGCCAGAGAAATTCCTCTATAATTCTCGAGGCCCGTTTAGAGTTTGATGGTTAGAAAGCAAACTCTCTATTTGTTCAAATCTAAAGTGCTAAAAGCTCCCCCCCCCCCAGTGGACAAAAGGGCTTTTGACGAGCCTGGGCCCCTCTCCCTCTCCTCTCCAGGGCATCACTGCTCAGCTCACTGGGTTAGCTGTTTTGTGTCTGTGTTTTGTTCTCATTTTAAAAGTTGGCTCTGTGCCCCAAGAAAAAGACAAGATTGACGACTCAAAGAGGGAGCACCCTCTCCTCTCGGGTCTGGAAGGGCCAGCATCGCCTTGGCAATCAGCCAGCCTAATTGAGTGTCCTTCCTAACGATGGAAAAGGCTGCTGATCAAAAACCTGCAGACGAGGCCCCACCGGGACACTTGGCAGACCCCAAGGGACCCCGGGGGCCACACAAAACAGGGCCCCCAGCAACAGGGTCATATCTGCAGCCACACTGCACCGCCCTCAGCCACACTGGGCGTCCGCCACCAGATGCCAGGGCCTGCAAAGCCGTTTGTAGTGACACCGGGTTCACCCTGAGATAGGGTGCACGGCCGAGGACTAGTCAGCCAGGGCCTGCAAAGCCGTTTGTAGTGACACCGGGTTCACCCTGGGATAGGGTGCACGGCCGAGGACTAGCCAGCCGGGGCCTGCAAAGCCGTCTGCAGTGACACCGGGTTCACCCTGGGATAGGGTGCACGGCCGAGGACTAGCCAGCCGGGGCCTGCAAAGCCGTCTGCAGTGACACCGGGTTCACCCTGGGATAGGGTGCGCGGCAGAGGACTAGCCAGCCGGGGCCTGCAAAGCCGTCTGCAGTGACACTGGGTTCACCCTGAGATAGGGTGCACGGCAGAGGACTAGCCAGCCGGGGCCTGCAAAGCCGTCTGCAGTGACACCGGGGTCACCCTGGGATAGGGTGCGCGGCCGAGGACTAGCCAGCCGGGGCCTGCAAAGCCGTCTGCAGTGACACCGGGTTCACCCTGGGATAGAGTGCGCGGCAGAGGACTAGCCAGCCGGGGCCTGCAAAGCCGTCTGCAGTGACACCGGGTTCACCCTGGGATAGGGTGCGCGGCAGAGGACTAGCCAGCCGGGGCCTGCAAAGCCGTCTGCAGTGACACCGGGTTCACCCTGGGATAGGGTGCGCGGCAGAGGACTAGCCAGCCGGGGCCTGCAAAGCCGTCTGCAGTGACACCGGGTTCACCCTGGGATAGGGTGCGCGGCCGAGGACTAGCCAGCCGGGGCCTGCAAAGCCGTCTGCAGTGACACCGGGTTCACCCTGGGATAGGGTGCACGGCCGAGGACTAGCCAGCCGGGGCCTGCAAAGCCGTCTGCAGTGACACCGGGGTCACCCTGGGATAGGGTGCGCGGCCGAGGACTAGCCAGCCGGGGCCTGCAAAGCCGTCTGCAGTGACACCGGGTTCACCCTGGGATAGGGTGCGCGGCCGAGGACTAGCCAGCCGGGGCCTGCAAAGCCGTCTGCAGTGACACCGGGGTCACCCTGGGATAGGGTGCGCGGCCGAGGACTAGCCAGCCGGGGCCTGCAAAGCCGTCTGCAGTGACACCGGGGTCACCCTGGGATAGGGTGCGCGGCCGAGGACTAGCCAGCCGGGGCCTGCAAAGCCGTCTGCAGTGACACCGGGTTCACCCTGGGATAGGGTGCGCGGCAGAGGACTAGCCAGCCGGGGCCTGCAAAGCCGTCTGCAGTGACACCGGGTTCACCCTGAGATAGGGTGCGCGGCCGAGGACTAGCCAGCCGGGGCCCAAGCTAAGACCCGGGAGCAGAGGGTTTGCCAGAGTCGTGTCCCTTACCAAGCAGACAGACAGATTCCAGGCAAGGGGCTGGGGTGGGGGTAGGAAGTTAGAGCCTCGAGATCTGGAGGGTCTAGCTCGACTGCAAAGATCCTCAGGCGTTTCCAAAACCGTGACCATGAAATGCGCGACGCCTCCCCCGCCCCTGAGCCACAGGGGTGGAAACACTCAGCTCCCTCCAACGTCTCCTTTGGAAAAGCACATTAGGTGCTCTCTCGTGTGGTTATTCACTCCCCTTCACTCCCTACACGGGAAACCCTGGTTTTGCCCGGGGTGCAGTGTGCTCCCCTGAGGGTCTTTCCAGCATAGACGGCCGTGAACACAGTCGTGGCCAATAAGACACAAGCGGAGGGTCCGGGGGGAAATCAGTACTTTTCTGATACAGTTTCCCATTTCCTACACCCCCTCCCTTTTCCCTTCTGCTTCTTCCTGAATGGGAATGGGAAGCTGGGGGTGGAGGAGAGGAAGGGAGTGGTCAGCTATGACTGGAAACCCACAAACAGGTGGCAGAGCAGAAAGGTGCAGAGTTTGAATGTTTAAAGGTGCATTAGAGCCACCATCCCAGTCCTGGACGTACTTCATCGGCCTTCTTGCTACACAAGACAGGGAGCCCCACTGGGCACGGCCCTGTCCTGCCGCTCACGGGGAACTCAGGGTGCCCAGAGCCAGACTCGGGGCTTCTCCCCAATGTGGCTCTCTCTCAGTCTTTGCACATTGCAAAGTCAGAAATCAAGGCCAGCCTGACCAGGCAGTGGCGCAGCGAATAGTGTCATCCTGGGATGCTGAGGTCCCAGGTTCAAAACTTTGAGGTCACTGTCTTGAGCAAGGGGTTATAGGCTTGGTTGGAGTACTGCCCCAACCCGTCAAGGCACATATGAGAAGCAATCAGTGAACAATTAAAGAAACGCAAATATGAGTTGATGCTTCTCATCTCTCTCCCTTATTGTCTCTCTCTTTAAAGATAAGAAAAAGAAAAAGAAAGAAAGAAAGAAAGAAAGAAAGAAAGAAAGAAAGAAAGAAAGAAAGAGAAAAGGGAAAGGAAGAGAAAGAAGGATGCATGGATGGATGGATGGATGGATGGATGGATGGATGGAAGGAGGTAGAGGGGGAGGGGAGGGGAGGGGAGGGAAGAGGGAAGAGGGAAGGGAAGGGGGAAAGAAAGGGAAGGGAGGAAAGGAAGGGAAGGGAAGAGGGAAGGGAAGAGGGAAGGCAAGGGAAGGGAAGGGAAGGGAAGGGAAGGGAAGAGGGAAGGCAAGGGAAGGGAAGGGAAGGGAAGGGAAGGGGGAAGGGAAGGGAAGGGAAGGGAAGGGAAGGAAAAGGAAGGGAAGGGAAGAGAGAAGGCAAGGGAAGGCAAGGGAAGGGAAGGAATCAAGGCCATTGTGAACTCCCCATCTCCCTCATCCTCTGTGCTGAAACAGAACAATTTTCTACCTCCTCCTCCTCCGACTGACCACAACCCACCCCCCTTCACCCAATTCATTCTCTCCCCAGCCACCAGAGTGATCTTTTCCAAAGACAGATCTTGTGTCATCCCCCTGCACACAGCTCTGCAGGCCACCCACCCCTGACCCGCAGCCCAGCGGCCCCGCATGCCTATCCCGGCCTCCCCCCTTCTGGGTCCCACGCACTCTCACCTTCTTGTTGTAATTCAGTGGTTCCCAAATTTGTCCCATGTTAGAGCCTGGGTTTTTTTCAAACTTAACTAAACCACAATCTCTAGGGGTGTGGTGTAGGTATTGGTATGTTTTGAGGTGATTCCAGGGCTCAACTTGAAGGAACCACTGTTTCCTTAGCCAGGGTGTGGTCTTGTCACCCCCCCCCCCACGGGCCTTCGCAGATGGGTCCCCCCCGCCCCGCCTGGACCACTCAGCCCACCCCACCATGCTTCCTCTTCCCCTGCCCCTTCTCACCCTTCAGTGGGCAGTCCCAGCACCACTGTGCTGGGGGCACTGGGCAAAGCTTCAGTGAGTCGGCCCTGTTCCAAACGCAGTGTGTTTCCCCAGCCGCCTCTACCCTCTCTGAGCTCACGTCCCTTCTACTGCACCCGTATTCTGTCTCCAGGTCAAGCACACTCTCCGGGCTCAGTGGACGTGCAACACGTGTTTACTGAATGACGGGACGGTCAGCACCATCTCCACCCTGGAGATGAAGACCGGGGCTCAAAGGCCAAGATCGCCCAGCCCCGTGAAACAAGGAATGCACGCAAATCCAGACGCCCGCACTCCCCTAACCCAGGGGTTTGCGCATGTCCAGGTCATCGGCCCCAGCAGGAGGGCTCAGTAAACCGATCGCCAGCCTGGGGCTCAGAACGTCTGATGTCAGAGGTCTGGGGAGGGCCCCGGGATCTGGCCTTGCTGTCTGTCAGGCTCCTGGGTGGTTCTGCACAGCAGCAGGTCTAGGGCCCGCCCTCCTGGGCCGCCACCCAGGCTCCCTGGGGTCCCCTCCAGTCCCTTGGGTGCACAGGCAAAAGTCACGGTCAACTCAGATCCACCTATCATCGAACAACTGTCTCTTTTTCTTTTTCCATTTTTTTTTCTTTCAAACTTTATACAAGAGTTATATTCAGATCGTTGGACCTGGTGTTTGTCCCAGACTCTCCGAGGGGCCCCCTTCCTTCCCAGCACCCTGCTGACAGCGCGAGCCCAGCTGTGGCAAAGCGCAGCCTCCTCAGGGGGCTGGCGGATCCTCCAAACACACTGGCGGCCAAGTGGCAAAGGGGTCTGGCAGGCACACTGCGATCCCAGCACACCTGACTCGCGTCCAGAAAAGAGACAGGCGTGAAATTCTGCTCGGAGAAACGGGCCGCAGTTCCTGCCCCCCCCTGCCCCGCCCCCTTCAACGACTCCCGAAGCCCTGGAGACTTCCGGAAGGTTCCCGGAGCCACAGTTGCAGGCAGCTCACAACCCATTTAAAACCCCCCTCCCCCTGGTCTTTCTTCTCTCCTCTTCAGTGTATTTCAACAGACGGCCGGGAACAAACAAACCTGTGCGTGTCTTTAATGCGTGTGTGGAAACAAAAGGTACACACACTTCGCATCATTTGCAGCTGGTTCCACCCAGATAATTAATATTTTCAGCCTGGGAGCCTTGTTTATATCTTGAAGTTCCAACCCACAAGTCTGATGTTCATACTGACTTTCTTGTCAGGAGCAGCGGCCTCAAAAGAAAGAAGAAGAAGAAAAAAAAAATCATCGCCCCTTAGCTCATGGGGAGATTGCCAGGTCGTCAGAGATATGACAAGTAAAAACAGTTCCGTGAAAATAAAATTGAGAAATCTGAAACATTTCTGACAACAACCAGGGGGTAGGGGCTGGGGAGCTGTCCAGAGGAAATGTGTTTCTAGCTCGTTATTAGCCGGAGCTAAGAGACCAGGTACCACACCTCTTCACCGGCATTTCACACCTTGGAATTGGGGAAATAATGGTACTGTGACTGAGGGTGACGCAACACAACTGGGGAAGAAAGCTTTTGTCTCCATTGTTCTGTCAATTAGCTGTGTCAACAAGATTGTAGAGAAAATGTTTTAAAGCCTCCTAAGAGGGCAAACACATTTTAAGCACCTCTAAGTACTTTAGGACTACCCCAGGATTTACATTGACAATGATAAACAGTCGCTAATTATAGTCATTCTTAACTGGTTCTCACCAAGGATCTCTTTATTAGATAACACTTGTTAACCTACTTTCAACGACAATGTGTATTTAAGGAAGATTAAGTTCAATTTCATTCAAATCTGCATTTATCAAGTTTCCTATAATGTGTCAAGTAGTGAGGCTGATTATTCTGAAATATGCTATCATGCAGCTTGGCCCTTCCCAGGTAGCCAAAATGGTAAGATTTAACTTGACATCTAAAACCTATATCCATGGACATATAACTTTATTATGCGTTGTGTTAAATGTGCTTAGATGTTGGCCCTGACCTGTTGGTTCAGTGGTAGAGCGTTGACCTGGCATGTGAATGTCTCAGGTTTGATTCTGGGTCAGGGCACACAGAAGAAGCAACCATCTGTTTCTCCACTCCTCCCCACACTCTTCCTCCCTCTCTTTCTCTCTCTCTCTCTCTCTCTTCCCCTCCTGCAGCCATGACTCAATTGGTTTCAGCACATCGGCCCCGGGTGCTGAGGATGGCTCCATGGAGCCTCCACCTCAGGTGCTAAAAATAGCTTGGTTGCAAGCATGGCCCCAGATGGGGGTTGCTGGGTAGATTCCGGTCGGAGCGTGTGCAAAAATCTGTCTATCTCCCCTCCTCTCACTTGGAAAAGAAGAAAATAATTGCTAAGATGTCCCACGAGGAGGACCAAGATATCACATCATCTGTATGCCCCTGGTACCTAGCACTATGCTCATCACAATGAAGACCCCAATCCGTGTCTCCTGAACAAAGGAGTCACAGAAAACCAAGATGGCTTGTTCCAGAAGATGAAAGGAGAGGAAATCAGCATCACCAGTGTTTGAAAACAGACTCTCTTTCATTGCGCCTTTCAGTGTGCAACACCAAGTTAAGCTTTTCCACTGGCAAATCTCACTCAAGCCCCAGGACAGCCTCTGGGGAACGTTCTCTCAACGGCAAGGCAGTGGGGGCTGTGAGGCTGGGGAGAAAGAGAACCGGGTGTCTCTGGCTCGACGAGAACAGACCCCTCGACTGCTGGACACCATGCCTGACATTCAAATCCAGCCTGGGTCCACCCTCAGGGGCCCTGGGTCTTAGCGCTTCTGACAACTTAAAAAGGTAAAAGACTCCAGAAGTGGTGTGGTTACCAAAGAAGTGGAAGAGGAAGAGGAAGAGAAAGGGAACAGGCAGGGACTGGGCAGGGACTGGCCAGGGAATGAGCGCAGAGTGAAGGAGAGAGTGCTTTGTACAAAATGCACCAGGCACAGCCTCCTCCTCTCCCCTTTGAGAAGGCGCGGCAATATACACGCCCAGAGCAACGGCCCCAACAAGGCGTGCGCGTCCTGCTCGCCACCAAAAGCAAAGTGGCTTTCTGTCCTTGTCCTCTCTGAGTAAATGAGCCGAGGAGGAAACGCATCAAGGTGTCCAACATGCTGTCATCGGTGACATTACTTTGTTACGTAACCGCTACTTACTGTTCGGGTCGAGCAGGCTTCGGAAGGAGAACAGGACACTGAAGGCAGACTGTGAGCCCTGTTTTAATGTAAGCAACAGGGGAGCGAACTGCACAGTTCACGGGTCTCAAACTTCAAGGGGCCAGAAAAGCTCCAGAGGGCATTCCTCCACACAGATTCCAGAGTGACAATCTCCAAGGTTAGGCGCGTGTTGAGGCCCAGACTCCGTGTTCTTCCCCCCAGTGTGCAAGCCCCTCGTTAGCCATTAATCTGTTCAGTGAACGACGGCTGCGTTTCAGCCGGGGGGGCCGAGATAGCGGGGATACTGCGGCAGGAAAAGCACTCAAACCCTCGCTCGCAGTCAGCGTGGGGGGGGGGGGCAGGCAGAGCCCAGTGGACTGACAGGCAGTGTGCCAACTGGCGACAAGGGTGACACCAGGAATAAAGTAGGGAGTCGACCACGAGGAGCCGCGCCTCCTTTTACTGGATGTTGTGAGGAGCTTCTCTGACAGCAGAGACTCCCGTGTAGATTTCTAGGGGGAAAGCGTTCCAGATGGAGGGAACGCTAAATGCCAAGGCGTGCAAACTGCTGGGGCGACTGGTCTCAGCGTGTTTAAAGAGCACTCGCTATGCGCTGGGCGGTCGACAGCAAGGAGCTCACTCAGCGACACAGCGACTCCACACTGCTAATGGTTACGGCTTCCTTTTTACCCCATGACCACAGGGGGATTCGTCCACAGAGCTACCGAACGGTGGACCCAGTGTCCGATGGAATTCCCCCAGGCACAGAGCTTTAGGGGGTGCCCACCGTGGGACTGGGTCCCTCCTGGTAAGTGGTGAGTGTGCAGACCGGTAAAGAAACCCGGATTTAACTGTATGGCAGCACACTCGTGCAGCTGCCTAGATGATGTCTGAGAAAAGCTTACCAATTTGGTTGAGTGCAGGCCCATCAGAAGCAAGAAAGTATATAGAATTATGCAGAATTAGGAAGGACTTCACTCTATAAAGATAAAACTGCACAAGAATACAAAATGAAAGGGACACCTGCCAAAATGTGAGCTCGCTGGTTGCCTCTAAATGTCTTTTCACTTTTCAGTGCTTCTGAAATGGGTTTATTGTGATACACGGAGATTTCTTTGATCATCAGGGAGAAAAAATGAAAGATATTGATGAAATGCACGGTCTAAGCTTAGAATTTTGACTGTGATGGAACCGGCAGGTGTGAGTGACCACCCCTCTGACATTCATGTCACACTCCATTCCTGTGCGTGTCCCTTCAGGGAAGCCCTGGGCTAGGATTAGCCAACAGTCCCCAGAACCAACAGCCACCGGTGAGTCAGGGTGTGGACGCCGCTCACCAGGCTGCTGAGGGTCCCAGCATGTGCTGTCCTCGTCCGTCAAGTGGGTTAGCCAACGGAGTCGCACCTCACCAGAGATCTGAGGGCTTCCCTGGCAAATCTGTCAGCGTTTCAGTGGCTATAAATCCTCCTGGTTCTTATTAATAAAATATGATGGCAATTCGTAGAGTAATGGCCCTAGTATCCAAAGTCACAGAGTGACAGAGCAATCCAAGTCAGAATGAGTGATGGGACCTGAAGGGTGGGGGAGGGGAGAGTAAGTGTCGGCTTCCAGAGCAGCAGCGTCAGGCTGTGCAGCAAATCAAAGCAGTATTACTCAAGATAACTGCTCAAATTGCTAGAAGAATAACAATAGTAAGTAGTAAGTTTATAAAGTAAATGCTGTCCCAGAAATGGGTGGCATAGCAAAGAAGTCAGGTGGACGTTTGATGGGCTAAAAAAACTGACCCTCGCCGGCCACCCTGGTTTCGTTTCTCTGTATCGTGTTTACTTCTTTCTCCTCTCAAAGCATTTTCCTTCTAATTTCGCTTTGAGTCTGAGTTCTGAGTTGACAGTTCTACATACGATTTCTTCTTCCCTCGCTCGGGTAAGAACCATTCTACACATTTGTCCAAGACAGGACTGAGCCATCTGAGGATAAAAGAGAAGTCTGTAAAGTCCAACACAAATCCCCTGGGGTCATCTCTGCCAGAAGTCCCAGTGGGAGGACCGAAGGGAAGGGAGCTTTGTGACTTGGTCTCCCACCACTCACAGACTTGCTGACTTAGCAGAGAGGACTCTGAGCCTGTCACACACTGAGCTTCTCCCCCCGGAGAGGCTGACGCCACCTGCTGTGAAGAATGATCTGTGACTCCCCCATGCCAGCTCAGAGACACATCTACATCCACCCGGGAGGGAGGTGATGCCTATCACACCATCTGCTGCCTTCTCGCAGTGGGGGAGAGCGTTCCTCACGGTGGCCCCACGGTCCTCATCGTTTATTAGGCTCTGAGGCAGCGGTTCTCAACCTGTGGGTCGCGACCCCGGCGGGGGTCGAACGACCAAAACACAGGGGTCGCCTAAAGCCATCAGAAATACATATTTTATTTAAATATGTATTTAATCGCGACCCACAGGTTGAGAACAGCTGCTCTAAGCCAATGGATCTTTCCTCAAGGTGGCCCCACGGTCCTCATCGTTTATTAGGCTCTAAGGCAATGGATCTTAACCCCAAAGACATGGGGAGTTTTTTAACAGCGCCCACGGCTGGGAACACCCCAGGGGACTGCAATTCACTTGTCCGAGACCCTTGCTACTCAGAGCGTCGTCCCCACGCCAGCAGCGACAGTGTCACCGGAGAGCTCATCACACACACACAGAATTTCAGACCCCACCTGGGACCTCATTCATCTGAACCTGTATTTCGACAAGATTCCCAGATAATTCTAACGCACGGGAGAGTTCACGAAGGCACTGGTCTAGGGTAGAGCCCAGAAATTTTTAAAATTTTCCCCCAAGCTGTTCTGATGTTCAGCCAAGACCAAGAGCTCCCCACTTACATTCTGTCACTGCCCTCTCCTTCTCACTGCAGATCCCTGCCAAGCCCAAGGCCCCTGGCGCCAGACCAGCTCATCCCAGCCTCACCCCTCACAAGAAGGGCTGTTGTTACCCGTGGAAAATTCCCTCCATCCCATCCCCGCTTCCCTGAGGTTTATCCCAGCCAACCACACCTAGCTCGGTGTCCCTCCGCCCAACCCTAGTGGGTTGGAATTTTTTATCCCTTTTCCTTACCCCCCCCCCCCCGCTGACCATCTTTCTACCTTGTTTCCACCTTGTTTGTGGGGTGCAGCTCCACCCCCCGCCCCCCCCCCCCCCCGCCTCCGCCATTTTTGCTTCTTGGCAACTTCCAGTGCAAGTGTTTCTGTAATAATGAAGCACTGGGCCCTAGTTGGTTGGCTCAGTGGTAGAGCGTCGGCCTGGCATGCAGAAGTCCCGGCCAGATTCCCGGCCAGGGCACACAGGAGAAGCGCCCATCTGCTTCTCCACCCCTCCCCCCTCTCCTTCCTCTCTGTCTCTATCTTCCCCTCCCGCAGCCAAGGCTCCATTGGAGCAAAGATGGCCCGGGCACTGGGGATGGCTCCTTGGCCTCTGCCCCAGGCGCTGGAGTGGCTCTGGTTGCAACACAGCGACGCCCCGGAGGGGCAGAGCATCGCCCCCTGGTGGGCAGAGCGTCGCCCCTGGTGGGCGTGCCGGGTGGATCCCGGTCGGGCGCATGCGGGAGTCTGTCTGTCTCTCCCCGTTTCCAGCTTCAGAAAAATACAAAAATAAAAATAAAATAATGAAGCACTGAATGGAAAAAAAGAAGGCTCCTCTTTCTCTTGTCTTCAAGCACCACTTCCCCACAGCACGTGGCTTTCGACAGGACACACGTGTAGGTCGCGTTAATGGTAGGAAGGCAACGGAGGAGGACCCCCGCCAGGGGCGCGTTGCGGGAGAGATGTATCGGTTGTTTCGGCTTAAAGAGCAAGGGCTTCCAAGCCGTACCAGGGAGTCCCCCCGAGAGGCAAGCAGGAGCCAGACACTCGGGACAGACGTTGCATCTGACATTAGGAGAGTCCATAAATGACTCAAAATATTAAAGACGACTGAAGCTCCTACACTGACGATTATCCAATTTCCAGCTGCAGCCCCAATGACAGAAAACAGCCAGATGCCCAGAATGGCCACTGTCACTGAGGCTCAGGTGGTCGTCACCACCTCTCAGGACACGCCGCACCCAGGCGGCCAAGGCAGTCTTTTTCAGCCTAGACTCTGGGCATTAAAAACAAAACAGACTAAGATTTTCCTGTCACTTAGAAGCCGAGAAGCAGCCTGAAGGTAGGTCCAAAGATGCCTCCTCTCACACCACCCCCACAGACACACTCGCTCAGGTGAGAATCGACACTAGACAGGCTCAGACACCTGAACCACTTGCTCTGCTTTGAGGGACACTGGGTTGGTTCTGAAGGTCGCTTGGTAGTACAGGGACACACCTCAGTTTTCATCAATAATCCATCCGAAAACAACTGGGGAAATCCGGAAGCCATGAAAACCGAGGCAGTTATTTCCATATGAATCAATTTAAATCCAATTACTGTACGCAGCAATCACTTACATGCAACTGTAGTATTAGCACTCACAATCAATACAAAAAGCACAAAAACCCTGGAAAGCAATGGAATCGTTTGGCTAGACGAGGGGTCGGGAACCTTTTTGGCTGAGAGAGCCGTGAACGCCACATATTTTAAAATGTAATTCCGTGAGAGCCATACAATGACCCGTGTACGTTACGCATTATCCAATAAAAATTTGGTGTTGTCCCGGAGGACAGCTGTGATTGGCTCCAGCCACCCGCAACCATGAACATGAGCGGTAGAAAATGAATGGATTGTAATACATGAGAATGTTCTATATCTTTAATGTTATTTTTTTTATTATTATTAAAGATTTGTCTGCGAGCCAGATACAGCCATCAAAAGAGCCGCATCTGGCTCGTGAGCCATAGGTTCCCGACCCCTGAACTTGACGCCCGGGAGAAATAATGCCACACTGAGTAGAATGAGCAGGTCACCCTTTGTTTTCACAAAATTAGCAGCGAGGTCATGTGAGCACGCCCATGAAATTCGAGGCAGCTAACAAAAACCGAGACAAATTTTTCATGGAAAAAAATCAATGAAAACTGAAACCAGTGATAACCGAAGCCAACAGAAACTGAGGTATTACTGTCCTCTTTCTCTGTGGCCAGTCACAGGTATGCTCAGAAGCGGGGGACAATGCAAAGTGAGGCGCTGTTTTGTTCTCACTTGGTCCCTAGAGAGAGAGGCCAAGCCGGCCTCCCCCAGGCCTCCCCCAGGCCTCCACTGGCCACATCGTCCCCATCCCCTGCTCTGTCCGCTCCTCTCCCTCCTTCGCTATCTGGCCCAGCACCGTCTTACCGATTCCACATGGGTTGCAGCTAGAAGACCATCGTTCCTACTTTCGCACTCAGCATCTTCCATCTCTTCTCTGGTCTTCAACAAGCAGCACCTATAAAACAAAATGACACTCTCCCTAAGAAATGGCATCTCAGGACATAACTTCAACGATTATGGCAAGAGACCCTCTCCACGCGTTCCCACGTGAAAGAAGCCCTCTTAGACTGCTCCTCCTTTTCCTGCTGATCCACCGGTCTTCTCTCTCCTTGTGCGTCAGATAGTATAAGCTGGGCTATGCCACAGTAACACACAGTCCCATCTCCGGGGCTTGAAAAGCTGTATTTCTCACTTATTTCAGAGTCCATAGTGTGTCAGCAGGGGCTCTGCTCATCACAACTCCTGCAGGGCCCAGCAGGTTGCCATGCCGAGAAGAAACTGATTTGGAAGGGAGGATCTTGTGGTGTCCTTCAAATAAGCCATGTCACTCCTGCTCATAATCCCTTGCTCAGAGCTACTCAAAGGTGATATCCAACCACAATGGAGCCAAGCGGAGCAGTCCCACCGTGTGCCCAGAAGGAGAACCAGGAATACGTTTTTGAAATGCATTGTTTACTATCACTCCATCTTAAATTCAGATTCCTGGGAGAAAGAATAAAATTCCCTCCGTTTGCCCATGTTGTCCTCCCACTTCGATGAGCTAGCTTACTGGTGGGGGAAGGGGGATCAAACAGTATACTTCATTTCATATGTCTGGGCCACGGAAGGATAGGTGAGGGTGAGGAAGGCATCCAAGGGTCATGGGCCAAAGAAATAAGCTGTAAGACATACAAATATCTCACTCATCTACCCTTGGGTGCAGATGAGTGAGAGACAAAACTAATGGAGCTATAAGCCGAAAAGAAAGCAGTGCGCCATGCGGGGAGAGAAATGGCAATGGCCGGAGAAGCTAACGCCCATTAGCGAAACTCTCTTTCCAAAGAGTCAGGGCAAACGTGTCAACCGTGTAGCTGCCGACACACCTGCAAGGTGGAAAAGCCTCTCACTCAGGGGCAAACCATTGCGGGCACAGAGCTAATAAACGCGCACTCAGGTTTCCCTGCTGCCTCGCACATAATTTATGTACTAGTCAGACGCAACCTTCATTTAATCAAGAGCTATCTTGTCCAACCTTTCAGCTGGGAGTAACTTTGTACAAGACGAAAATAACCTAATCCATCATGATGATAGAAATTTTTCTACTCCTTCCAGGCCCTTGCTGCCAAGAAAATGCCAGGAATCTCGCTGCCTTGGATGGTTTATTAAAATGCAGCAGACCCAAACTGCATTCGGGCTGTGTAAGAGCATGCCCCGCCCACCAGCTGATGCTGGCCAGATGCACCAGCTCCTCCCCATCTGTAAGCACCTGCTGGGAGGGCTGGGCCCCCAGAGCCAGTTCAGGGACAACATGGCTATAGGCTTTATCTGCCCTCCAACCGATGCACCCTGGAGCAAAAAAATATAAATTTAAATAGTGAAGAAGGGTTGCCAGGCTGAGATGGCAATGATTCCAATAAAGTTATTTCCTACTAGATATTTTGCAAGCATATTTCCTGGACTTCTACACCCATCCATCTTTGGGGCCAGACACCAAAGTTCCCATCCTCTCACCACAAGGACCTTGGGTAAATCCCTTAACCTCTGTGAGCTTTGCATTTCTTTATTTTTGTTTTTTCCTTCTTTTCCAAGTGGGAGGAGGGGAAGTAGAGAGACAGATTCCTGCATGCGTCCTGACCAGGATCCACCTGGCAACCACCACCTGGGGTCAATGCTCTGCCCATCTTGAGCCATGCTTGCAACGGAGCTATTTTTAGCACCTGAGGCAGAGGCTTACAAGGAGCCATCTTCATTGCCGGGGGCTGATACACTCAAACCAAGTGAGCCTCAGCTGTAGTAGGAAAAGAGAGAGAGAAGAGGAGGAAGAGGAGTGGAGAAGCAGATGGTCGCTTCTCCTGTGTGCCCTGACTGGAAATCAAACCTGGGACATCCAAACACCAGGCCAACACTCAACCACTGAGCCAACCGGCCAGGGCGGATCTTTGCATTTCTAGAAGAACAACTACATCCACTGGCAGGGCTGCTGTGACGATGAAATGAAGTATGAGGAACCACTTTGCACAGTGAGAGGGACACAGTTTTTGCTCAATAAAAGTCCAGTCCACATATGCATTTGTTAACATGTAGGTAGGGCCAGAAAACCTGAGTGTCTCTTCCATTCTCAAACCGCATCACCCTCCACACACACACACCCATCTCTATCCCTCTCCCTCTCTGCTTCCTTCCCTCTCTCTTTCCCTCCCATCTTCATCTGGGACTGTATTCTAATGAAGGGATTGGCATAAGGGGCAGGAGGACCAGCACTATGGCCAAGGTAGTATATTTTTCTGAAGGTAAACAGAAAACAGTCAGACTCAAGCACAGAAATAGAGTTTTGGGAGTCCCGTCTCTCTATGCCTCTCCCCTGCCCCCTGAAACATAAGGCAGTCCTAGCAGCAACCACTGGATCCACCCACACATCCCTCAGCAATAAACTGTTTAGTTTCATAGGCTTTTAAACTTTATATAAAAACATATATTCCCGGCCCTGGCCAGTGGCTTAGTATATAGAGTGTCAGTCCAGCATCTGGATGACCCAGGTTCGATTCCCAGTTAGGGCACACAGGAGGAGTGACCATCTGCTTCTCCCTCCCTCTACCCCTTCTCTCCCTCTTCCACTCCTGCAGCCAGTGGCTCAGTTGGTTCGAGTGTGGCCCTAGGCGCTGAAGATGCACATCTGCCTCAGGTGCTAAAAATAGGTTGGTACTCAAGCATTTGGCCCCAGATGGAGCTGCCAGGTGGATCCTGGTCAGGGTACATGTGGGAGTCTGCCTATCTCCCCTCCTCTCAGCCAAAAAAACCCCACAAACGAAAATACTTTATATATTCCTATATGACTTGCACTTTACACTCAACATTATATTTTTGAGATTCACTCCTGTGGCTGCATGAAGCTATAATTTATTCATGTTCACTACTGTGTAGTATTCTACTATAGAGCTATGCCATCATTCATGTTAATACTGACCGACATTTGTGCTGTTGCCAATCTTGTCTTGTTTTTCACTATCACAGACAGCACTGCAGTGACCATTCTTGTGCTGGTATACACTATTCAAAAGGTTCTCCGAAGCATGCTGCTAGAACACTGCTGGGCCACAGGTTTACGCATGTTTTCAACTTTAGTTTACACTCCCCGATTATTTTTCTAAGGAGCTTGTTCTAGTTTACACTCTGATTCTCCAATTCCTGGCCAAAAAAAAGAAAACACTGAAAACAACCTTGGAGAATGTTATTTCTTCAAATAGAGGTGGCTGGGGTTTCAGAACCCTGGTCGGTCAGTTCCCACACATGCCACCTGGAAGTTTATAGTCACAAACATTCCTCCAGGGGAGGGAGAGGTTTTCTGTCGTGTACACAATTTCTAACAGAGAGTCTTGAGATGAGTGGTTGCGGCCCCCTGGCTTTAGGGATAAAGCCTCCCCGGGATTAGCTCGTCCTGTTCAGCCCACGAACAGAACATTCTGTAGCCACTTCTGTTTTTCACCTGGGGATGGTGGGAGCTGGCGTAAGACTTGATTTCCGAACTGCCTTTCATCGGCAGACTCCAGGAGCTAACCAGGGCTCGGGAACCTATGACTCGTGAGCCAGATGTGGCTCTTTTGATGGCTGCGCCTGGCTCGCAGACAAATCTTTAATAAAAATAAATAAATAACGTTAAAAATATAAAACATTCGGCCCTGGCCGGTTGGCTCAGCGGTAGAGCGTCGGCCTGGTGTGCGGGGGACCAGGGTTCGATTCCCGGCCAGGGCACATAGAAGAAGCACCCATTTGCTTCTCCACCCCCCCTCCTTCCTCTCTGTCTCTCTCTTCCCCTCCCGCAGCCAAGGCTCCATTGGAGCAAAGATGACCCGGGCACTGGGGATGGCTCCTTGGCCTCTGCCCCAGGCGCTAGAGTGGCTCTGGTCATGGCAGAGCGACGCCCCAAAGGGGCAGAGCATCGCCCCCTGGTGGGCAGAGCGTCGCCCCTGGTGGGCGTGCCGGGTGGATCCCGGTCGGGCGCATGCGGGAGTCTGTCTGACTGTCTCTCCCCGTTTCCAGCTTCAGAAAAATACAAAAAAAAAAAAAAATTAAACATTCTTATGTATTACAATACATTCATTTCCTACGGCTCATGTTCATGGATGCGGGTGGCTGGAGCCAATCACAGCTGTCCTCTGGGATAACACTAGATTTTTATTGGATAATGTCTAACGTACACGGGTCATTGTATGGCTCTCACGGAATTACATTTTTAAATATGTGGCATCCGTGGCTCTATCAGCCAAAAAGGTTCCCGAGCCCTGAGCTAAGCCGTCACCTCCGAGGACAAGGAACCTAATTTTCTACCTTATTTGTATTTGTAATGCTCAGTATGATGTCTGCACATCATAAGTGGCTCAACTAAAGTATAGGTGATGGGATTAAGAGTTAATAATATTGGCAGATACTGCTCTGTGTTGTCAAAAATCTGCCTCCTCCACCTTCTGGGCACAATGCCAGACTGTATTTCCCAGCTTTCCTTGCGGTGTGCTGTGGCCACGTGACTGATCCTGACCAATCAAACGTGAGCAGAGGGGATACCCGCCACCTCCCTTATCCCGGTCGACCAAGCCTCCCATAGGGTCCTCCATGTCCTCTTTCTGGCTGCCAGCCGGGTGACCCCCCCACCCCAGTCATCACCTGGGTTCACATCATGAAAAGCGGCGATGGCATCTTTTTAAAATCAACCGAGGAAATCAATGTGTTTTCCCTTTAAAACAAACACAGCCATGCACCAGGCTCTCTGTGTGATGGAGGGGGCAGATGAGCACAGCCATGACTCAGAGCTGCAGGTGATTCGCTGCCCAGCGGCCTGGGCTGGCTCTGAATAAAGTTCTATTTCTGATATTATGCCTTTTATACCCAGCTACCTCTTAATGGATACCAACAGGAAGCGTCATAAACAGTGGTGTTGAAATTCAACAAGGGAGTAACAAGGTGTATTAATTATCTGTTGCCTCATAACAAATTACCCCACACCTTGGTGGGTTAAAACAAAAACACCTACTATCTCCCATTATTGCTGTGAGTCAGGGATCTGCTTCTCTGTATCCTCTGGTTCAAGATGTCTTATAGGCTACAGTCGTTTTAAGATTCCGCTGGGGAGGAGTCCACTTTTCAGCTCTCTCTGTGGTCACTGACAGGTTCAGATTTTCCTGGGCTGCTGGAGCAAGGGCCTCACTCGGCTCCTCACTGGACGCGGGCGGTTTAGCTGCTCTGCAGGGAGGGTGTGCAGGCTTCCTCACAACAAGGAGGAACTTGATCAGCGTAAGTGAGAATAGAGAAGAAGAGAGAACACACGTGAAAGAGAAGTCACAGCCCAATCTCAGAAGTGACATCTCCTCTCTCGCTCCATGAGAAGTAAGTCACTAGGTCCAGCTCACACTCAAGGGGAAGGAACAATCTTGGAAGCTGCCTTTCAGACACAGAGATTTCAAATCCCATTTTTTTTGTCAATCCACTCCTAGATTTTTCTGAGCCTGACCTCTAAAGGTCACTTATATCTAGTCAAAAGTCTCACTAGCTCGTCAAGCTATCTTCAACGTTTCAGAAGCCAGTGTTAAAGCTAGGGAACCATAATGAGAATGACGCCGGGCTTGCTTCTCCCTTCGCCGGAAGACAGCTCTCCACATCTGTAAAAGTAAGATTTGAACTGAGAGAGAAGAGATGGATGGGACTATATTATTCACCTCAGCTGCTATCACTGTGCAGAAATAATGGCTAGGGGCCTGTTTTCCTCTTTTAGGCCAAAACAGAAATAAAACTCAACATTCACACCAATTAACCAGTTGATGTGTTAAAGTCAAAATGCCAGAATTCCAAACCTGAGGTCACAAAAGCAGTCTTGTCCATTTCCAATGTTAAATACATAATTAGATTTCCATCTGCATTTTAAAACTGTATCTCTCAACTATGATAAATTTTTTTTTAAATGTTAGAAAAGCATGATTTGTCCACAGGACATTCACAAATATATAGTTTAACATTTTTTTTAACTGACTTTAGAAAGAGGAAGGGAGAGAGGGAGAGAGAGAGAGAGAGAGAGAGAGGAACATCAATCTATTCCCATGTGTGCCCTGACTGGGGATTGAACTGGCAACCTCTGTGCTTCAGGACGATGCTCTAACCAACTGAGCTATCCTGCCAAGGCTTAGCATAATTAAAGTAAATCAAACTGTATGTATCACTTACTAGGTAAAAAAGAAAAAAAGCCTTACAATTCTTAAATTCAATTTTTATAACATGGAAAAATGACAAAAATGAGTTTTTTCTTTGAATCCCTATAGGATGATCCCAGAAGAAAGATGCAAGTAAAATCTTTTGGGAAGTATCTCCCTGCATACACACCACACTCTCCTCTCCTTTCCAACTTAGGTGATTGCGGACAAATCAGATCTCTTGGAAAAGATCCACCGTAATCCGTTTCCACGGTCCGAGGAGCAGCAGAGATTTGGAAATCTCAGTACCGGCAAGCCCACACATTCCAATGAGCTACGGCCAACCGGAATGATGGAATCCTCCAGCCACACCAAGAGTGCTGCCGCGGCCCTGGCCGGTTGGCTCAGTGGTAGAGCATTGGCCTGGCGTGCAGAAGTCCCGGGTTTGATTCCCAGCCAGGGCACACAGGAGAAGTGCCCATCTGCTTCTCCACCCCTCCCCCTCTTCTTCCTCTCTGTCTCTCTCTTCCCCTCCTGCAGCCGAGGCTCCATTGGAGCAAAGATGGCCCGGGCGCTGGGGATGTCTCCTTGGCCTCTGCCCCAGGCGCTAGAGTGGCTCTGGTCACAACAGAGCGACGCCCCGGAGGGGCAGAGCATCGCCCCCTGGTGGGCAGAGCGTCGCCCCCTGGTGGGCAGAGCATTGCCCCTGGTGGGCATGCCGGGTGGATCCCGGTCGGGTGCATGCGGGAGTCTGTCTGTCTCTCCCCGTTTCCAGCTTCAGAAAAATATTTTTAAAAAATAAAAATTAAAATTAAAAAAAAAAGAGTGCTGCCGCAGCTGGCCCAGGGCAGCAGAAGCTGCCCCCTCCCCGGGGCCCCAGCCTGTGTCCAGTCACAACCACACGACCCCTCAGGGCAGAGCGTGTTCTCCCAGCTGCGCTCAGTGCCCGGGAGAAACCGGGCGACGTGGACAGCGGGGGCCGCGGCAGCCTGGCGGAAGCAGGCATGTGTTGGAGGAACACCAGTTGGAGCAAGAAGTGGGCAGGGTGTCGGGCAACAGGCAAGAGCAGAGCGGCTGGCCACCTCTGTCCAGCAGCCTCGCAAAGACGTCTCAAAGTGTCCAGCCACGCCGCGCTCCGGAACCAGGAACGTCTCCAGATGTTGAAACGGCTTTTGCCCACTGCTGACTTGGAAAATTTGCTTTCCCTTTGGTTCATTCAGAGACGATAGGCAATTATGCACTTGTGAAAAGAAACACGACCTCCCGGGGTCTCTCTCCCTGTGAGCCAGGTTGGCTCTTTGCTTCTACCGGCAAGTATGTGTTTACCAAGGGGCTTCAAGGCCCCCCAGAGACCGCCCCTGTCTTCATGCCTTCACAGAGCTTGCAGTCTGGTGTCGAGACAGACCAGGATGTGGATGATGGTGGACACAACGTGAACTGTGGCCCTTCCTCCAAAGTGGGGATCTCTCTAGGCTATGAAAGCCGACAGAAGGGAAGCCTGGCCCAGCTGGGGGATGGGGGTTCAGGGTGTTAAATAGCCATCATGAGACTGACAGGTTAGCTGAGAGCCCACGGGTCTGAGGACTCACAGAGAAAATGACGGCAAGTTCAAGGTACAAATTCTCTGTCTACAAAGAGGCAAGATACCGCGGCTGGCTCAGACCGGCACACGTAGTGTCTATATTAATGTATATTACCCTCAACAATCTGGTGCTACTAGCCCCATATTATGGATGAGAGGACTGAGGCACAACACTCCTCCAGTTAGTTGAGTGGCTAAAAGTAGTTCAGAATGACAGGAGCGGACTGGCGAGGCGGGAGAGGGGCACAGGCTGCCCAGAGACACGAAGCGGGTGGGGGCCGCGGCAGGTTCCCACATCAGGCCGGGAACCTGCAAACCTCTACGCAACCCCGGGAGGGGGTCCGAGCTGGTGATGCCAGGAGCTGACGGGAGTGCTACAAAACTCACACCGTGTATCTTGTGGAAAATGTACTGAGGCCCTGGCCGGTTGGCTCAGTGGTAGAGCGTCGGCCCAGCCTGTGCATGTCCTGGGTTCAATTCCTGGTCAGGAGAAGCAACAATCTGCTTTTCCAACTCTCCCCTTCCTCCCCCTTCTATCTCTCTTCTCCTCCCACAGCCATGGCTCAATTGGGACAAGTTGGCCTCAGGCACTGAGGATGGCTCCATGGCCTCACCTCAGGAGCTAAAATAACTCAGTTGCCAAGCAATGGACCAACGGCCCCAGATGGACAGAACACCCCCACACACACACACACACAGGGGGCTTGCCAAGTGGATCCTGGTCAGGGTGCATGTGGGAGTCTACCTCTCTGCCTCCCTACTTCTCACTTAAGAAAAAAAAAGAAAGAAAGAAGAAAAAAGAGTACTGAAGACAGCGTCATGACGGGGACTAAGATTCCCGGGACCCCTTGCTAAGTAAGCACAACCAGTTGAACAATAGCTGCTGGGATGGAACAGGACGAGGAGAGGAAGGCGCAGAGGACAACCGCCAGGCTCCTGGCTCAGGTTCCACCAGAAAAACTCTGAGATCCTAAACTAACAACAATGGGACTGGCTCTGATTCTCAACTATTTTGTGGCACCAGGTTGGCCACTTGGAAGAATGCAGCTGCCCTCGAGCTAGTCCTAGTCCTGCCGATGGGACCAGCATGTTCCCAGACACGGGCTCTGGGCTCTTTCTCCTTCGCACAGCGCTCGGGAGAACAGGGCCAGGCTGGTGTCTCTGAGTCCTCTCGGTCTGTGCTTCCAGACACTTCCTTCTGCAGCGGGGTCTGGCTTTGCTCATCCCAGGAAAGAGTGCACCCGAGAGTCTTGTTGAACAATCGGCACAGACGCCCAGTGGCCTCTGGACTTTTCCATCTTCACCCAACAGGCTGGATTCTTTTCTGAACCCGCATCAGGTCTGGCCCCCCCAGGGCATATTTTCCCGACATATGTGGGTTTTAAGTGAAATTTAATCTGGCTATTTCTGATTCTTCTACACTTAACTCATTCACAGGGTGTGAGAAAACAGCTATTTGACATCCAGGAAACCTTCCCGGACATTTTATGACATTTGAAAGCCTCCTTTTCTTTTGTCTTAGACATACGAAGCAACAACTTGCCAAGTATAAGCTTTCTCCAAGACGTTGGAGTCTGATTTTAAATGTCTTCTTAGATGGAAGTAAGAGAGTAGAAAACAAGGGAGGGAGAAGGAGCAGAAAGCATAATGAGAGAAAGAACACAGTTTGGGGTTTTGAATAAGACCAGAGGAGCTGACCTGTGGTGGCACAGTGGATAAAGCATCAACCTGGAACACCGAGGTTGCTAGTTCAAAACCCTGGGCTTCCCTGGTCAAGGCACATATGTGAATTGATGCTTCCTGCTCCCTCCCCTCTTATTTCTCTCTCTCTCTCCCCCCCCTCTCTAAAATAAAATCTTTTTAAAAAAAATAAGACCAGAGGACTAAAAAGATAAATAAAATAACAGGCACCAGTGATGTGGTAAGTACCAAAGTCATCAGTGGCTTGCCCCATTTCTGCCCCATTGCCTTATAAGAACACAACTGAAGACACTATGAGAACAGCTATACTGAGCAGTGGACTGTCATTCTGTGACTACTTCCGACTAGTCTAACATCCACAAGTCACCTCAATGTCCTGAACTGATCAGTGCTTCTCACGTTTGGGCCCTGCACGTTGCCATAAGAAAGAGGTCAGTAGCTACCTAAATCATCTAAGATTAAATTATTTTTTTCATTTTGGAGACTTTCTCCTACTTCTTGGGAAAGAAACCCTAAAAGTTACCCAGAAACGTCATTTTTTTTATGACTGCTGACACATCTGGGGGCTACGAGAGAAGTCTGCATTCTTTCCCTTCGTCCAGCCAACACTTGAGAGAGCTTGTTCTTGGACTTCTGCACTGTGCCCCCTCTCCTTTCTAGGACAGTGTAAGCTCATCTCTTGTCTTCTTCCACCAAGCCATCGCCCAGGGCAGTTGCTTTATAAACAGTTTTGAGAAGCAAGGGGTCGGAGCAGGCAAAAGCTCATCCCAGGAGGCACATACATACAATGAAACTTAGGCAGAAGAGGGCAGCCCTGTGGTGCACAGTGTAGCTGAACCCAAGTATTCATCATCTGAGATCAGCCCCCAACGAAGGATGATGAATTCACATGGGCTGATTCGCAAAGAATGACCATTGATTACTCTGGGCTTGTTAAGTCAATATCCACAAAATGTAATCAGAAAGATAAGGGGAACCAGCTAAAGCCTCTGTCACCGGGGGCTCTGTTCACACACCAGAACACAGCAGAAGACAGCAAGGCAGGACGCAATGCAAACTCAACTGCTCCATCTGCTTTTACGTCTTGTCGCCCTGGCTCTTACTAACACCTAGACACTGAGGAGGGGGTAGGCTCAAAGATCATGACTTCCTGCTGTCATGAGCAGCAGTGACAACGTTATCCTTCTCTTCCTCCCCCTTCCCCACCCCTCCCCTGCTAGGAAAGAAACATGGATGCAGTTTTGTCAGACTAAGGAACCATCACCACCATTTATTTTTGTTTTTTTTGGGGTGTTCACTCGTTTGTGCCCAGCCCTTTCCACATAGAAACTGAAGTAGTGACAAGAGAACCATAAAAGAGAGACTGTAAATAAAAATATCAGAGCCAAGGGAATAGGAATTGGATAGATTGGGCGGTGTAGGCAAGGCACCTCAAGATTGGGAGGTCAACATGGCACCCCGAGGTCCACCCATTCATCATCTTCTGTCCCTCTGGGATCCTCTGAAATAGATATGCAGAAGGACAGTCATGAACACATCTGCATGCAGCTGTAGAGGCTCCAATAAGCTAGAATTAAGCTCACATCGGTATCATCAGTCCTAAAGCCTTTGAGCCTCCCACCGTGCTAGGGGCCCCATGCGCAGGACGGGAAAACGAATTGGCTCAAATCAAGATAAAACTTACACCCAAACCCACGAGGAATGCTGCCTTCTGACATGAGTCAGTCCACAAGCAATACAACTGACGTTAGCTGCTTTCTTCCCGGCCAGAGAAAGAAAGAGGTTGTCTCTGGGCCTCCTTAGATTGAACCACTATGCTCAATTCTCCACGAGGCAGAAATTTCACAGACTCAGAGTCAAGTCACCACTGAGAGTTTGTCCTGAGAGACCCGGTAAGCCAGGTTTCCCTGGAGCTGAAGGGAGGAGCCCCTGAGCAATTAGAAACCACCACCAAGCCACCCCCAGCCCCCGCCAAAAACGGACGGGAATCAAAAACTAACTCCAGTGTCTTCAAGCTGACCAGAGTAGTCCAAATCCCTCGCCTCTGAGACCCAGCATCCTCCTCTGTAAGGGGCCATAATAGCTCAAAATAGAGATATTTCAGGGCTCAAGCAAATAATGTACAAAATGGCTTAGAACGGCATCTGCCATATTGGAAGTATCCTACAAGCAGCTTTTATCATTATTCTTATTACATGATATTTATAAATTTTATTTTTAATTATAGAAAATAATACTTTAGCCTTTTGAGTAGTGAGTTTTCTGTTAACCCTTTGAGTGAGAACGTACATGAATGTTCGTACTACTCAAAGGGTTAAGGACTATAAGTACAGAAAAGTGTTTGACACACAAGTCTAATTGCCAATCAAAGTTAACACGGTGCCTGGTGTCAGATAGCTGCACCATAAATGTTTGTTGACTGAATAAACAAAATAAAAAATATTAGGTTTCTGGAAATAAAAAGAGTAAATTTTTTACTTTATTATTATTATTATTATTTTAGTGAGAGGAGGTGAGATAGAGAGACTCCAGCGTGTGCCCCGACCGGGATCCACCCAGCAACCTCCATCTGGGGCCAATGCTCTGCCCATCTGAAGCCATGCTTGCAACTATGCTATTTCTAGCACCTGAGGCAGATGCTCCATAGAGCCATCCTCAGGGCCGATGCGCTCAAACCAGTTGAGCCATAGTGCCAGAGAGGGAAAGAGAGAAGGGGGACGGGAGGAGAAGCAGATGGTCACTTAAGAAGAGTAAATTAATAGGCAAGACAAATGCCCAACTCTGAAAACTAGGGCAGGTACATAAACAACCCATTGGCAAACTCAGACACGGAACCCGAAGATCTCCATGAAATTCACCCAAATTAGTACAGCCACAGTGATGTCACTGAAGCTTGGTCAGACACGCTGCTCAAACCAATTAGGCTGATCAACTATGGTGAGTCAGGACAGAGTGATGACCATTATGTCAATAGAGGTTGGCAAGAAGCTGCTGTGCTAATGTTGGCACACAGCATCACCACAGGATCATATAGCTCATGAATAAGTATAAATAAACGCATGACCACAGTACTGAAAGCTTCTCTAAACATTTTTGTAAAATAAAATGGCAACATAAATAAATATAAATAAAATAGCAACAGCATGCACCAAAAGGAAGAGCCATAAGAACACATCAACTCAATGCTAACTAAAAGGCTAAATAGTTTGCATTTCTAAAATAATAGAGCAACCAAAAACCTACTGATATGGTTCTCATTGTTGGTAAGAATACTAATAGAATCTGTTTTAAAAATTTGTAGTTCTGAGAGAGGACTTAAAAATAAAAGTACCAGGAGCCTTCTATCCCAATTTATTCCATTCGTGTTTTCACAGGCTACTCAGCCAGTAGGAAGTATCATATTGCAATGAGTTAGCTCCAAATTCATCTTCCAGACCATCCAATTTGGGGGAGGGGTGGTATTAGAATCATCTAGATTTTTTTAAAAAAATAGCTATGCCCTGTCTGGCGTGTGGTGGCACAGTGCATGAGGCGTCGACCTGGAACACTGAGGTCGCCAGTTAGAAACCCCGGGCTTGCCCGGTCAAGGCACATTAGGGAGTTGATGCTTCCTGCTCTGCTCCTCCCCTCTTCGCGCTCTCTCTCTCTCTCTCTCTCTCTCTCTCTCCCCCCTCTCTAAAATGAATAAAATCTTTTTTAAAATAAAATAAAATAGCTACACCCAGACCCCACCTGCAGAAATTCATTTCCACTAATCCAAGAGGTCCCAAGCATGGAATTTTTAACAGATCCCCAGATCTGAGAACTACAGTTCTCATCTGGACAACTATACGTCAGTACTGGCCAAAGCCACGGCCCGAGAAAGCATGTCAAAACAGGCATGTTAAAAGCAAATTCTAATCAGTGTAAGGTTCCACTGTCCATACAGTAGTAGTCACTAGCCATATGCAGCATTCAAGCACCCGAAATACAGCCAGTGCTACTGAGGAACTACATTTTTTTATTTTATCTGACTAAATTTAAATTTAAAGACTGATACACAATTTAATAATTAGAAAACCTATAAGTTCAGGTTTGAAACAGTTTGGGTCTATAAATCCACTCTTGTCAACCGTCATCATTGAACTCTAACAAGATCAAGTGTTTCTGGTAAAGTTAATGTCTAAAGTTGAGAAACTCTGGCACTATAAAACGTATATTAGATTTCACAGACCTCATAAAAAATACTGTACGTATCTCCTTCATCATTTTTATACAGACTACATGTTAAAATAATATTTTTTGCTATCGTGGGTTAACTAAAATACATTATCAAAATTAATTTCACTTGTTCCTTTTTACTTTTTAAACACAGCTACCAGAAAAATTTTAAATTACATGTGTACGTTCCAAGGAAAATGAGCAACGGGCAGCCAAACATAACAGAAGACAGAGTGGAGCTCAGCGTCCCGTGAATGTCGGCAGACACAATAGGGGCTGAATCAGACCAATATTTTAGACACTGGAATGATCGGGCACAGAGTGTACATTTTGTATTTGAAGAAACAAAAGAGAAACTAAAATACCAAATACAAATAAAAGACTTTTAAGATGAGTAAGCACAAGTGAAAGGGAACCAGAGAGAACTTCTAGAAATGAAAACTGTGGCCATTGACATCAAAACCTCAACAGAGAAGGAGACACAGCCGAATGGAAAATTAGTGAATGGAAAGATACAAATAAATTACCCAGAATGCAACAGCTAGAAACGTGTTTGACAAACGCGGACCTAACATTAACAGACATGGCCGAGACAGTTAAGAAGTTTAACAAATATTTAAACCAGGATACCAGAAAGAAACGTCAGAGAAGATGGAGGAAAAGTAATTATTTCATGAGAAAATAATGGGTTTGCAATTTTCCAGATTTGTTGAAAGTCATTAAGCTTCAGACCCAAGAATTGCAACATCTCAAGCAGGATAACCTTAACAAATCATAACGGCATGCCAGAAAACCAAAAGAAAAGAGGACCTATTAGCCCTGGCCGAGTTGCTCAGTGGATAGAGCATCAGCCCAGCATATGGACATCCCAGGTTCAATTCCCTGTCAGGGCACATAGGAGAAGTGATCATCTGCCTCACTTCCCCTCCCGCTCCCCCTTCTCTCTCTCTTCTCCTCTCATAGCCAGTGGCTTGATTAGTTGGAACGCTGGCCCCAGGTGCTGAGGATAGCTCCGTTAATTCAAGCATCGGCCCTAGATGGGGGTCACCAGTGGATCCCAACCAGGACACATGCAGAAGTCTGTTTATCTCCCCTCCTCTCATTTAAAAAAAAAAAAAAAAAGGACCTATTAAAAGCAGCCATCAAGTGAAAATACAACTCATCAAAACTTGTGCAACACAACATTGAATGCATATGTTAGAAAAGGAGACATTTCCAGTAATAAAGAGAGAAGTAAAAGAAACTTTTCTTTTTTTTTTTTTTTTTTTTTTTCATTTTTCTGAAGCTGGAAACAGGGAGAGACAGTCAGACAGACTCCCGCATGCGCCCGACCGGGATCCACCCGGCACGCCCACCAGGGGCGACGCTCTGCCCACCAGGGGGCGATGCTCTGCCCCTCCGGGGTGTCGCTCTTTTGCGACCAGAGCCAAAGAAACTTTTCTAAACTGTCAGTGACACGGCCATGCTAAAAGAAAGACTGAATCACGATTGCTATTTCCTCTCTAAAACAGAATATTGAAAATGATTATCTTATGAACGGGTGGGTGATCAAGAAGGACACGGCCAGTGTGGGAGAAATTAGGATGGAGATATATCCGAGATCTGCACGAGGCTCTCCCTGAATGGTGAGCCTCTTTGAACAGACTATAATTCTGCCCCGTGTCCAGTGAAGTCTCAGAAAACTCGGCACACAGCTCCCCTCCACACCTGTGAAAGTGCAGACCTTGGCCAAGAGCCTGGGGGTGACTAGGCCCCCGGGGAAACCTGCATAAAAAGGGGGGGGGCGTGCTCCCTCACTGCGCTGTTCGCCTTGGGCTCACTTAGAGTGCAGCCGGTGAGATCCACTCAGGGAGCTGCCTTTCTAGGATGCTGGGGACCAAACACCATCATTGTCTGACTCCCGGACTCCAATAAAAACAAAGGCAGAGAACGGGGTTCTGTACGGCGCTAACAAAGCTGTTTCGGGACACAGAATTAAATGTGATGGGGTGTCATAATACATCCATCAGCAGGTTCTCGTGGAGCGCCCGTGGGGAACCCAGGTCTGGACTAAGCCTTCTGGAGCCATTATTAATGAGACATCCAGTTTTTCAAACACAAAGGGCCGTCTCAGAGATTTCTAGATCAGCTGAACTAGGTCAAATGAAGCTTGCAGGGACCGCTTTTGGTACAGATGACAGGAACTCAGGTCCTAAGGGCTCCCACATGCTTTAGGGCAGTGGTCCCCAACCCCCCTGGGCCGCGGACCAGTACCAGTCCGTGGGTCATTTGGAACCGGTCCACAGAGAAAGAATAAATAACTTACATTATTTCCGTTTTATTTATATTTAAGTCTGAACGATGTTTCATTTTTTAAAAATGACCAGATTCCCTCTGTTACATCCATCTAAGACTCATTCTTGATGCTTGTCTCGGTCACATGATACATTTATCCGCCCCACCCTAAAGGCTGGTCCGTGAAAATATTTTCTGACATTAAACCAGTCCGTGGCCCAAAAAATGTTGGGGAACCACTGCTTTAGGGTACCAGCCCTGGGTTCTGAGCTCAGGTTGGGTGTCTCGGACTGCCCTCCTCACAGCTCCAAGTGAGACGGGGGAAACAGTGTTTCCTTCCACGGGGCTCAGCTCAAAGTCCTGAGATGAACTCTGTGGGGATCTGATTGGTTTATGGGTCAACTAGCCATTCCTGAAACATTCATTGTGACCCAAAGGATGCCACATTCTGGCCACTTCTGGCTCCTTCTGTAGGGAGAAATACAGAACCAGGAATAAGAAACGGCCTCATTCTAAGTTGTAAAACTTTTTCCTCTATGTAGAAATTTGACTCGACCTTGTTTCAGCTTTTCAGTTTTTTTTTTTTCTCCAAATGAAATGGAAGGCAGAGCTAATCGATCTAGAATAACACAGAGCAGCAAGTTTCTAAGAGAGAACTCCCAGGTGCTAGCTACTAGGAAGGACACAAGGAGAGGTGCCACGAGCCCCCACTCAGTGAGTACCCCGGGGAACCCTCGATTTCCCTGCTCCCCAGACCAGCCTTCCTAAAGTGGGATTCACTTATTAGTAGGTGAATCCAAAAAGATTACAGATTCACCAAAAAAAAAAAAAAAAAAAAAAAAGGTTATGATTTTCTGGTTAATTAAATTTGAGAGGTTTGGGGCTCACTAAAGTCAGGACATGTCAGAGCCTTTAGGACCCTAATGTGCGCTTGGAGTCTCTGGAGGGAAACACAGCACACAGAATCTCCCAAACCTATTTGATCGTGAGCGTTCCAGAGCATCCCTTGAACAAATGGACATTCCCAGGAACAAAGTCAGGGACACTGCGCTCTGGCGGAAACAGCTCATTTGCTGCCAGCCCCACCTTGCCCTGCCCATCGTTTCACAAAGCAGGAAAAGGTCACCGAGGAAGGCTGGTTTTGTCCCTCCACTGTCTCTCCGGGATGTTTAGAAAGGAACAGAATAACATAGAGATAAAATCCACCAATTCCCGGGCTTCTCAAAAGAACCGCTTTCCTCATCCAACCCGTTCATAGTCACTAGAATCAAACCGCGCAAACCCTGCGCGGAGTCCAAGCTCCGGTGGGAGGAGAGACCGCTGGTGGGCGGCAGCGAGAGGACCTCGGGCCCCTGCGGGGACTGGCGTTCACCTCTGGCAAACCTCTGTCTGCAGCTGCAGAAGATCAAGTCCGGTTCACATCTGTTCCCCAGACACCGACACCCGCCCCGGCTTCCCCATCCAGCAGAGCCTGGCCGGGTCTTCCCAGTTCATTCCTCCAGGGCCCCTGGCTCATCTCCGCCCTGCTTGCTAGTCAGAGTCCTCCTGAGATCAAAGCCGAGAGTTAGCTGGAGCTTTGTTTGCTCAGCACTCAACAGAACACCTTCAATTCCCAGCTTGAAAGGAGGTCAAACAGGCTCCATTGTTGGAAAACTTTAAACCAGCAAGACATGACCAAGTATTAGCGGAGGAACCCCCATGATGACTCCTCCGGACTTCGGGGGAGGAGGAGTAAAGTAAGGGACTTGCCCCAGCGAGCGTAGCCTAGGACTCTGATGGGAAGGCAGCCGGAAGTTTCCTCGGAGGTCACTCTGAGTTGACTCAGGCAATCCACCGACTCTGAGATGGAGACTGGGAGTGACTGCCACGGCCCGAAGGGGCGGCCTCCAATTCCAATGAGGTCCGTTCTGGGTCGTTCTGCTAGTCCAGTCAACCCACGGCCTGTACTGTTTCTCCTGCTTCTGGCCTTCGCTCACAAAATGTCATGGCATTTAGAACCGAAAGGTCATCTGGTCTGGAAATCTTCAAGGGCTGTTTGGCAGCAGAAAATATTTTTCCAAACAAATCTTAAATACGACCCCAATATAAAGTAGACAGAGTTGGGGGTCCTGGGGGATGGTGGGTTGGGCAAAGCCCGGACTTCTACCTACTCAGCCACCCACTCCACCATTTGTGGCTTTGGGCTCCCACGGTTTGAAAAGTCCCCGATGAGTTTGACCATTTCAGTTTACACAAACACTGGGGACTAGACAGGCGACCATTGACTATACAACTTTGTGGAACAACTAAGTGGAATGATGGGTTGATGTCTCTCTCTCTCCCCTTCCCTCCACCTTCCACTCCCTCCCTCCCTCCCTCTCTTTCTCATTAATGGAAAAGAAAATTTAAAGATAGATATATAGACAGACAGACAGAGTGACTGATTCCCTGGCCCAGCCCCAGACCTGGTGAATCAAAATGTCCATGGATGGGTGCAAGATTCTGTGACTTAAATATGCACCCCCAGGTGATTCTGATGACTGGCCCACTTTGGAAAGCATTGCATTGAAGTTGTGTTTCTTCTTCAAATCCACCACCAAAGTTTAAAAAATTCTTACATAAAGTCACGGCCCTTGTTGCTGGTAGAATCATAATTTCATATGATTTTCTCTGGACATCCTTTAGGGATTACAGGAGGGGTGGAGTCTCTGAAAGACTGTGCACTCATGGATTCTTTAAAAAAGGACAATAGCCCTGGCCATATAGCTCCATTGGTTGGAGCCTCATCCCGAAGCACAAAGGTTGCCAGTTCGATCCCCAGTCAGGGCACATAGAGAGACAGATTGATGTTCCTGTCCCTGTCTGTCTCTCCCTCCCCCTTCCTCTCTTATTAAAATCAATCAATAATTTTTTTTTTAAATGGCTACAGGCTGTGCAAGTATTTATCTAAAAGAATGTGCAATGCTGCAGTATAGAAAACCAGAAATGTTCCCCTGACCTGTGAGGGTGCAGTGGATGGAGCGTCGACCTGGAACTCTGAGGTCACCAGTTTGAAACCCCGGCTCGCCTGGTCATGGCACATACAGGAAGCAACTACAGTTTGATGCTTCCCACTCCTCTTCCCCCTTTCTCTCTCTCTCTCTCTCTCTAAAAATCAATAAATAAAATCTTTTTCTTCTTTTTTTTTTTGAGAGAGAGAGAGATAGGGAGGGAGAGTGATGAGAAGCATCAACTCATGGTTGCAGCACTTTTAGTTGTTCATTGATTGCTTCTCATACATGCCTTGACCAGGGTCAGGGGGCTCAAGTTGATCCAGTGACCCCTTTGGTCAAGCCAGGGACCTTGGGCTCAAGCCAATGACCATGGGGTCATTTTGATGAACCCACACTCAAGCCGGTGACCTCAGGGTTTCAAACCTGGGACCTCAGCATCCCAGATCGATGCTCTATCCACTGCAGCACCACTGGTCAGACAATAAATAAAATCTTTAAAAAACAAAAGAAAGAAAGAAACATTCAACAACAAAGGGATTGAGTCAATAAATGTTGGTATGTACACATAATATTGTACATTTACTAAGAAATGTTTAGAAGGTTAGTAATATGTAAATATGTTTACAATATATGCAAAACATGTTACAAAAACAAATATATAGTGGTATTCCACTTTTTCATGTGCATAAGAAAACTAGAAGTATAAACAGAAAAATGTTAACATTATCTCTGGAACAGTGGTGGAATTAATGCCATTGTTCATTTTCTTGTGTTTCTTCTAACCTTCCAAAGTTTCTATAGAGAACATGAATTTTGGAATCTACAAAAGAAAGCAGAATTTATCTTCAAAGTATTATTGGCATGGGAATCAAGGAGGATCAAAAAGGTGATTTAAGATACTAACTACTTACATACTCGCCATTTCTCTTAAGACAGTAATCGCTTTATTGCCTTTGTTATTATTGTTTTTAGAATTCATAAAATCTCTAGAGAACAAAAAGGCGGACCATCCATCCAGCAACTAGAAATAAGAAAGAAATTTCTGGGCTATCGCAAGCAAATGAGAGCCCTAGATACTTAAGGAAAAGCAATCATGTGAAGGGTGAGGATCAAAATCAAATCTCCCAATAGATAAAAAAGAAAAAAAAAAAGAAAAAATTTTAAATATGAGAGAAAAGTTAAGATGTTTGAAGAATCTACCCCAAAAGTCCAAGTTCTGTTCACGAGGAGGAGAAAAAAGAGAAAATGGGGAGAAAGGGAAAATCAGAACACAGAGAAAAAATGCTCAATAGAAGAGAGGAGCATTCAAATTAAAATAGGCTGGTGAGTGCAACGAAGTAAATAATACACTAACAAACATGTTGATCTCTTTCAGAGTGAGGCACTGGGCTAAGTGGTCTCTGCACTCCGTGCAGTCCGTGTTTTACTCCTCACAGCAACCTGAGCTTGGAACCGTCATTTTCCCAATGTTATAAATGAGACATCTATTTAAGGGTTACCAAAACTCATGCCCGCATCCACTTACCACCTACTCGGCACACATAATATTCTTCATTACTTAAGTAATAATCTTAAGGCCAAGTTGGAGTTCCCATTGGCAAGAGTACTCCTATGATATGTATTGATAAATTGGTATACAAATAATGAAAGATTTCTCTTCTGATGAATTTAATTTACAGGTGGGTTAATTCTTTTTTTATTATTATTATTCTTTTTCAAGTGAGAGGAGGGGAGATAGAGAATAGACTCCTGCATGCACCCTGACTAGTATCCACCCAGCAACCACGACCTGGGGATGATGCTCTACCCAACTGGGGCTATGCTTGCAACCAAGCTATTTTTAGCACCTGAGGCAGAGGCTCCACAGAGCCATCCTCAGTGCCCAGGGCTGATGTGCTCAAACCAATCCAGCCATGGCCTGCAGGAGGAGAAGAGAGAAGGATGATGGGGAAGGGTGTTAAAGTAGATGGTCGCTTCTCCTGTGTACCCCGACCGGGAATCAAACCTGGGACTTCCACACACTGGTCCGACACTCTACCACTGAGCAAACCGGCCAGGGCTGGGTTAATTCTTAAGAGCTGTAGCAAATTAATGTTGGTGAGCTCTGGGAGACAGGATGGCCACAGCTGTGTCGTCATGGAGCCACTTCAGGAGAAAAGCTTTGGGCTTGATCCACATTGCCGTGCAAAGAGGTCATCGGTGTGATGCCAGCTCTCCCCCTGACCGCAAATGGCAGGAACTAAAACCTGGTGACCTTGACAGGGTCACTTAACCTTTCCAACAGTGAGAAGATAGTGCAATGAAATAAAATAATGTAGGAAAATGCTCAGTCTCTTGCCTAGAGTATAGAAGGTGCTTCACTTAGCAAATAAGTAGGGAACGTGCTTAGTTAATCCACTTGGTAGTTTGTGTGAAGAAACAAACTGTTTCTGCCAGCACCAATATCAAAAGGTAAAGACCTCTCCTGAAGAAAGCAGTCTCAGAGACAGAGTCCATTTTCTCTCCGAATGTAGGGATTAACCCTCCGATTATGAAATCGACACTGTGGGAAAGATGTGAGAGGCAGAGAGGAGAAGAGAGAGGGGGAGGGAGGGGAAAGAATGGTGGGAGGAAGGGGAGGAGAGAAAAGGAGGGAGGGCGGAGGAATAATAACATGGCAAACATTCCCACAGCACCTCCTGGGAGAGGGATGTGCACCTCCTCTAACCCTTACAACAATCCTGCAAGTCAGGGATGCATACTAAGCCCATTTTACAGACTAGTAAGTAGAGGTGCAGAGTAGTCAAGTAATCTACCCAATATGCACACAGAGCCAGAACCTAAACCCTTGCCCCTTCATCTCCGGGTCCAGGCTCTGTGCCGCTACACCATAGAGCCTCTCGTGCAAGGGGGACTTCCCAGTGCCTTCACTGTTGTCCTAGAAAATGGGCGGAGTGACCTATCGGCTCTCTTCACCGCGTCCGCTCACTGAACACTCTGACCACCCTGTACTGGAAATCTCAACTCACGTCTAGCTCCTGCGAAACTAGGTCCGCAAGGGCAGAAAGGCATCTTCCGTTGGGAGTCAGGAGTCAGCACATCCGCACACCTGCCATTCATTAGCCGCTGGATCCGCAGGAGCTGTCTGGGGCTCTGGAGACATCGGATCGCCAGTGCTGCACTTCTGGGAGGCTGGTATGTTTGGAATTGTCTTGTTGCCCTGATGGAACCTTCCAGCATTTCCAGCTGCTCTGGGGAGTCACCATTCAACAATGCAACATGCCTGCTCCCCAAAACAGGCACAGATCCAGCATTCTCCAGGACGATCCTGATTTCGTGAGGCTGACTTTCCTCTCAATCCAAGTGACGTGTGCTAAGTAATTAAAGAGTTATGGCTGCGCTTAGTTAAATCAATGTAAGACCTTCTACATAGAGAAACTCACAGAGACGATCTTCTCATGGCCCACAGATTTCTGCTTGGCCAGTTTGCTAACAATCTTAAGAAAACACAACCTCTCAAGTCAGTACAAATAAATATATATACACACACACACACACACACACACACATGTATATACATATCATACAGGATGGGACAATATTATGTGTGCCAGGTAGGTGGTAAGTGGACACGGGCATGAGTTTTGGTAACCCTTAAATACAGTGTGTCCGTAAAGTCATGGTGCACTTTTGACCGGTCACAGGAAAGCAACAAAAGATGGACGATAGAAATGTGAAATCTACACCAAATAAAAGGAAAACTCTCCCAGTTTCATACCTATTCAGTGCAGTTCGATGTGGGCTCACACACAGATTTTTTAGGGCTCCTTAGGTAGCTATCCCGTATAGCCTCTACAGACTCGTCACTGACTGATGGCCTACCAGAACGGGGTTTCTCCACCAAACTGCCGGTTTCCTTCAACTGCTTATCTCACCGAGTAATGTTATTCCTATGTGGTGGCGCTTTGTTATAAACGCACCAATATTCACATTGCAATTTGGTCACAGATTCGAATTTAGTGAGCCACAGAACACACTGAACTTTCCTCTGTACCGTCCACATCTCGACTGGCATGGCCGTGGGCTGCTCCGCTGTATACACGGTGTTACGTCATCATCTGCGCATGCGCACATGCTGCCACATCATCCTACAGAAACTGGGAGGGTTTTCCTTTTATTTGGTGCAGATTTCACATTTCTATCATCTTTTGTTGCTTTCCTGTGACTGGTCAAAAGTGCACCATGACTTTATGGTGTCTCATTTATAACATTGGGAGGATGACGGTTCCAAGCTCAGGTTGCTACGAGGAGTAGCACACGGACTGCATGGAGCGCGGAGACCACTTAGCCCAGAGCCTCACTCTGAAAGAGATCAACATGGAAAATAATACAATAATTAATAATAGGTAACGCTGTTTCACATACGAGCCACTGTAAACCTATTTTTGTCCCACCCTGTATTATAAATATAAATATAGAGACACAGAGAGAGAGAAAGGCTTTTAAATGTTTCCATTTTTTAATTAAAGTATTATAAATAGAAAAAAAAAACAAAAAGAAAATGCAATAAGCAAAACAAAGGAGAAAAATATTACCCTGCCAGAGGTAACTACCTTCAGTTTTCATGTATACTCTTCCAGACACTTTTTTTTTTTTCTTATGTGAGAAGTGGGGAAGCAGAGAGACAGACTCCTGCACACACCCTGACCTCAGATCCACTTGGCAAGCCCACTAGGGATGATGCTCTGCCCATCTGGGGCCGGTGCTCCATTGCTCAGCAACCGAGCTAATTTAGCACCTGAGGCGAGGCCATGGAGCCATCCTCAGTGCCTGGGGCCAACTTGCTCCAACTGAGCCATGACTGCAGGAGGAGTAGAGAAATATAAAGAGAGAGGAAAGAGAGGAGAGAGAGGGGGGGAAGGTTGAAGAAACAAACTGTCACTTCTCCTGTGTGCCCTGACCAGGAATCAAACCCAGGACATCCACACGCTGGGCTGACGCTCTACCACCGAGCCAATGGGCCAGGGCGACATTTCTCTCTACATACGTACTTATACAAAACTATGAATATAGTACTGTTTCCAACCTGCCTTTTTCTCCCTTAATGTTGTGAATAGCATCATCTTTGTTTTCCCTGCGTCTTATCATCGCTCAGATGCACTATAATGGAACTTTCTATTATTTTTTTATGGCCTCAAAGTATTCTGTAAAATGAATGTGTCCTATTTACTTCACAAATCCCCTACTCCTGGATTGATTCCAGGGTTGTTGTTTTTTTGTTTTTATAAACAATTGCTTAATACTCAACATTTTGAACAAATGCCGTTCCTCTAAAAGAACGGAACTCAAAAAAAGAAACTACCAGCTGAAATCATGTGGAATCCACCCTCGTCCTAAATTTCATTTTCTCTCTGGATTTTTTATTTCTAGATCTTTTCTAGATTCATTCATCCAGCCAAACACTCCCTCTCTGGTCCCTCGGCCCCTTCCTAGCTACTCACCTACCAGTTTTTTCTAAAACAACTTTCCCTTTCCCTGTTGTTAAGCCTGTTTCCGCTCTCTTCTCTCCTGTGCTTTCATCTGCCTGCCCCTGGTCCTCACCCTTTGAAGTCTGCGGCACAAAAGACACACGCGGGCACTGTGGGGACCTGGGAGGGGTGGGGGGGGATACAGCACATCCTGAGCCCCCAAGGAACTCGGAGTCTAATTGCAGATGCAAGGTATGTACGCATGGTGGGATGTCAGTAAATTGGTTTTCTGAGGGAGGAGAGAAAAACCTTGATTTGATTTTTTTTTTTTTTTTGCCACTTTCTACATTAGAAAATATTCCCACTACAGCCAAGCTACCGAGGGAGCCCAGGGGTGGGAAGAGACACACACAAGCCAGCTCCAGGACATAACTGCATGTGCAGGAAAAGTTAAATATGTATGTACATTCACAGACACATGTACATACACTGGTATATGTATACACACAAATGTACTTGTTTTAGCTTTTTATGAGTATGCAATCCCACATATATATGTATGTATAACCAGAGCAGACAAGCAGAGCAGAGATTTCTCAGTAGGCAATTGTGTCATCATCACCTTCTTCATCCGCAGCATTTACTCAGCATTTACAATGTGGTCAGCCCCTTGGTCAATGTTTTCCATGCTTTACAACATACTCCTGGGAAGATGTATTGCTCTTCCTGCCAACTTGATCATTTACCTTTGCAAAGTTGGAGTCCTTTTAAGTGAGAGTAGGAGAGATATAGAGACAGACTCCCACATGCTCCCCAACCACAATCCACCCAGCAACCCCTGTCTGGGGCTAATGCTTTGCCCATCTGGGGCCATAGCTCACAACCAAGCTGTTTTTAGCACCTGAGATGGAGGCTCCACAGAGCCATCCTCAGCGCCTGGGCTGATGTGTTCAAATTGAGCTACGGCTGTGAAAAAGGAAGAGAGGAAGAGAGAGAGAGAGAGAGAGAGAGAGAGAGAGGAAGAGAGAGAGAGAGAGCAAAGGGGAAGGGGGAGAGAGGGGGAGAAGCAGATGGTCACCTCTCCTGTGTGCCCTGACTGGGAGTGAGACCCATTTTCTGTTGAAGGCAGGAGCGAGGAGTTAATATTTCTTGAGTATTTACCATGTGCTGGGCCCTGTGTTTGGCATCTTCTGTGCATTAGCTGAAATAACTTACATTTACCCTTCAAAGTGGGCCTTATTAGTCTCCAGGCTTTCGTACGAGTAATGCAGTGTCCACAGGGGTTCAGGGACTCTGTCCAGGCCACACAGCGAACGCACGGAGAGGCTGAAGGTAAACCCGCGCCTCAGGTCTCTGACACTCATGTCTCTCCCACTTTAAAGACCGTCACCTGCTCAGGTGGCCGTTTCTCAGCGGCAGCACTGTTGACATTTGGGATGAGATGATGCTCTGTTGGGGCTGTCCGTGCACTTTGAGATGCTCAGCAGCGTCTTTGGGCGCCACCCACTTGGTGCCAGCAGCATCTCCAGGGCTCCCTAGCTGTGACAACCCGAAATATCTCCAGACATTGCCAACGTTCCGGGGGGTGGTAGGAGGCCAACATCATGTCTGGTTGGAACCACCAAGGCCCAGTAAGCTCACGCCACATCTCATGCCCACGGCTCTCCATTCCCCTGAGGATTTTTTTTTCCAAAGTGAGAAGAGGGGAGATAGTCAAACAGACTCCCACATGCACCCGAACGGGATCCACCCGGCATGCCCACCAAGGGGCGATGCTCTGCCCATCTGGGGTGTTGCTCCTTTGTAACCAGAGCCATTCTAGTGCCTGAGGTGGAGGCCATGGAGCCATCCTCAGCACCCAGGCCAACTTTGCTCCAATGGAGCCTCGGCTGTGGGAGGGGAAGAGAGAGACAGAGAGGAAGTAGAGGGGGAAGGGCGGAGAAGCAGATGAGCGCTTCTCCTGTGTGCCCTGACTGGGAATCGAACCCGGGTTTTCCACATGCCAGGCCGACGCTCTACTGCTGATCTAACTGGCCAGGACCTCCCTGAGGATTTTTTTAAGCAGTCATTTTGGTTAGAAGAAAAAGCACAAATGCACTCACCACGTGAGCTAGTAACTTTGGCACGTTTGCTTTACTTTGAGGGGGGGAGGGGGGCTTTCTAAAAGACACGAGTGCTGACAAGACAGCCTGTAAAGGCCTTCCCTTCAAAGATAAATTTAAAAAGAGCCAAATCTGACTGAGCTACTGGGTCAGGCTCAGCACTGTTCCAAGTTCTTACCATATATTAAGCCGGTTATCCTCATAACAGCCCATGAGAAAGGGACTATGAGCACTCCCGTTTTAGAGATGAGGAGACGGAGGCGAAAGGAAGTAAAGAAACTGTCCCCCAGGTTTCACCACTAGGGAGCGGCAGGGCTGAAATCTGAACCTGGACAGCAGGCAGCCAGAGCTCTTAACTCCGACCTGATTTTGCCCACTTCTACTCACTAAGAGCCAACGATTGATCAGATCAGGATGAGCAGCAAGAATGAGACCTTCTACCTGAAAACAACAGCCTCTGCCAGAATGAACCCTGCACAGGAGCCTCGGGAAGACCCTCTGATAGGACTCAACACCCTCCCTCCAGCGCACAGCCAACAGGAAACAACTCACATGTGCCCTGGTCCCCGGGGCAGTGATAATAGTTTCTGTAGAAGAGTTTGCCTGAGCAGCTTTTTTGAAATGAAAATTCTGAGGCTCCAAACCCCAAAGAGTCTCATTCTGTAACTGGGGAGGGGGGGCTACGCCCAGAAATCTACCTTCTAAACAAGCTGCTGGGGGGGGGGGGGGGTCTTAGGGTTCTGATGAACTTGGCTCAGGTACCACCAGCTGGGAAATGACGCCCTGGGACCTTAGGTCAGCATACAAACCCAGCCTGAGGCCTGAATGTGTGTGTCCCCCCCAAACTCGTATGCTGAGATTTGGAGGTGTGGGTTTTGGGAGGTATTTAAAATCACGTGGGAGAAGCCCTCCCAAATGGGATCCGTGTCCTTATAAAGGAGACCCTCAGAGCTCCCGAACCCCTGCCTCCATCTGGGAACCCAGTGAGGGGGCACCAGCTGTGACCCATGAGGAGACTGCTCACCAGAACGCAAACATGCTAGTGCCCCGAGCTCAGACTTCCCAGCCTCCAGAACAATGAAAAATAAATTTCTACTGTTTACAAAGCTGCCTGGTCTGTGCTATTTTACTGCAGCAGCCCCCAAAAGACCGAGATCCCCCCCCCACACACACAGGACCCAGGGGAGGTAATAAAGAGGCTGGGTCCCTGTGCTTATCTCAGCAGGCGGTGGCCTTCCTGAGAGAGACATCATGAGCTCGGCAGGTGGATTAGCGCTGCCTGCCACGGCAGCAGGAATGAGAGGCTCTGCTTGCTGGGTATCTGCTGACCCCGATCAGGGGCCACACTGAGCTCCGCAGCCACGGCAGACTACAACGCATCGGTCTTCTGCAGCTCCCGGCAAGAGGCCTGGCCATAATACGCTACGCTTCTTCCCCTGGACACTATCAGCGGGTACCATGCCACCTCAGTCACAGCATCAGTGAGACCACAGCGGGATTAAAGCCGGGGTGTTACGAATGGCAACCATCCCAGACTTGCCGTTCCATTTACACGGTCTCCTCTCGCAACCCCCACACAGCGCCCAGGGCGACCCTCACTCTCCGGTGAGCTTACGCTCAGCGGTATGGCGCCGGGGCCTGTGATGCCTACGCTGTGGGACAGACTTCCCGCTCCTCCGCCCCGCCTCCGGGAGTCAGCCCAGTCCAAGCCCCGTGCCAGGAGGCGGGCAGTCCTCTGCAGACCGAGGGCAAATGCCCCGTGAAATAAGGGCTGAGTCCAGCTTGTGCACCGCGGTTGGCCCGAAACCCAGCACGCAACTGCAAGGCCCAGGGCATAAAAGGCACTAACAGATATCTATGAGGTGAATGAATGAATCAATCGGTCAATGAGTGAGTGGGTGCGTATTGATTGGGCAATCGAGTAACAAGTAAAAAAAAAAAAAAAACAGAGGTTGCGATGAGCCTGGCCTTAACCCCTGTGTAAATAAATGGCTGATGAGACTCCAATCAGGGTCTGCAAGAGACAACCTGCCAGTCGCCGAAGACCCGCCCTACACAGTGGGCTAACGGAGGGGCCTGGCTTTTCACTGTCGCTGCTTTTTTGAACAGAACAGGCGCTAGCTGTGTGGGGGACAATCGGCCAGTCCCCAGACTGCGGGAGAAGGCGCTGGGAGCCGGCCGGCTCCTCACCCAGACAAGCCACTCAAAGCGCCGGCACATCAAGAGCATTGTTTTGAACTAGAAAAAGGCAGAAAGGAAAAAGACTCCCAAGCGTTGGCCAGGACCCTTGAATCTCTTCCCCGGGTCCCGCCTGGCCAGAGCACTCGTCCCGACAATGTGGCAGGTCGCTGCAGGCTCCACACCCTGGAACTGGACCAGCGGGACCGCTGCGCATGCGCAGAAAGAGGCTCGGCCGGCCCTGTGGATGGTCACTCTCCCGTTTTCCCTCAGCTCAGGATTCCGGCCTCCCAGCAGCCAGGCTTCCTCTGAAGCCACCGCACACATGGTGAAACCCCGTGTCCCCACCCGGCCCAGTGTGGTTCCTCCCAGCCCATCGGCCCGGTCTCTGTGTTTACGCCCTGACCCATGGCCCCGTCTCCCCAGGCTGTGACCCTGCCTCCCAGGATGCCTGCCGTGTCTGTTGACTTGTCTCCTTCCTGTCTTCTCACATTCGTTCCATCTTCCCCATCTGTAAATGGCATCTCCTGGGGGATGAGGGAGGCCCTGGACCACAGGCATGCGTCCTGTCTCGTCTGGGCCGTGGCCGCTGCAGCCACAGACAGATACCTGCAGTGCCCTGTCCCAGCGGGCGCGGAACAGGCCTGGAGCGTGGTCAAAGGAACTCTGTGTGTCTTCGTGGCTGTGTGTTTGGGTGGCAGCTCTCTCCTCGTTTCTTGCTATTTTTATTTCGGAAAAAAACTCTCTCTTCTGTCTGGGGCTCCTGCCTTGCCAAGGGACACGAGGTGGTCTGAAAGCATCAAAGTGATTTTGAGCCCAGAGGGTCCTGGGTTCAAATCCTGCGCTGCCCCTGTTAGCTTCCCCTACCCTTCCTCCTCTGGAAAGAGGGACCCTGCGCAAGGGAGGTGGGGACAGGACAGCCTCCCCTTCAGGGTGGTTGAGGTGGCAGAGCCTGTGGAAAGGCCCGATGTCGGGTGGGTGGGGGCCCTCCCTAACGCCAGCCATCTCCCCATGCCGCCCCTCAGGGCGGAATCACCCCAAGAGAAGGTGCCAGGGACACCATCTCTCAGGCTCACACGGGACCTGCCACTCCCAGGACCCAGGAACAAAGGCCCCACATCATTCCACATCAACCTCTACGTCCTGGATTTCTGTTCTGTAACAAAAAAAACCGCATTGCTACGCTTTTTACTGAACACCGAGATCCTCTTTGTGACAAGAAATCTAGATAGATCAATTTGCCAATCAGAGTGCAGACTTACTAGAGGTGGTGATGAGGAAAGAGATGCTCTTGTTTGTGGAAAGAACAGCTACCCTATGTGCACCTGGTGGATGGCAGAGGCTCAGCTAAGGGGCTCACACATCGTCATCACGTTCTTTCAGCTGCGAGGAACTGAGACTATGGAGACTTCCTCGGCTCGGCGACTTCCGGGCCCAGGGGTGATCCTGGCACAGCGCGACCTGGAAGTGTAAACTGTGAATGGTACCATCTGATGCTCTCTGTCTCTGCCGTCTCTCCTTCTCCCTCCCCCCTCCCTCTCTCTATATATAATTTTTTTTATTTTATATATAATTTTTTTGTCTTTGTTTCCTTCTGTGTGTCTGTCTCTCTATCCTTCTCTCTCTTCATTTCTCTCTCTCTCTGTGTCTTTGTTTCCTTCTGTGTGTCCGTCTCTCTATCCTCTCTCTTCATTTCTCTCTCTCTCTGTCTTTGTTTCCTTCTGTGTGTCTGTCTATCCTTCTCTCTCATTTCTCTCTCTCTCTGTGTCTTTGTTTCCTTCTGTGTCTGTCTATCCTTCTCTCTCTCCATTTCTTTCCTCTGTGTGTCTATCCTTTTCTCTCTCTGTGTCTCTGTCCCCCCTTCCCTCTGTCTCCCTCTCTGTCTCACACATGCTCAGAGGTGTTCACACTACACGTGTGTGCCCACAGAGCCTCTGGGTCCAAGTCACCCTCTGAGATTTCCATCCGGCTCCAGGTGCTTCTGGAACTGTGTGCAAACAGTCACATCCCAAGCCCCGAAGAGAGGGGACATAAAACTTCTGTTTGTCTGACCAGAAAAGCCGTATGATCCAGAATGTGTGCAAGGAGGTCACAAGAAGGAAGAACTGATGGTCAGGCCTGGTCACATCCACCTGAAGACTCCTGGACTGGCCCTGGCCGGTTGGCTCAGTAGTAGAGCGTCGGCCTGGCGTGCAGGAGTCCCGGGTTCGATTCCCGGCCAGGGCACACAGGAGAAGCGCCCATCTGCTTCTCCACCCCTCCCCCTCTCCTTCCTCTCTGTCTCTCTTTTCTCCCTCCCACAGCAGAGGCTCCATTGGAGCAAGAATGGCCCGGGCGCTGGGGATGGCTCCGTGGCCTCTGCCTCAGGTGCTGGAATGGCTCTGGTTGCAACAGAGCGATGCCCCAGAGGGGCAGAGCATCGCCCCCTGGTGGGCATGCCGGGTGGATCCCGGTCGGGTGCATGCGGGAATCTGTCTGACTGCCTCCCCGTTTCCAGCTTCGGAAAAATGAAAAAAAAAAAAAAAAAAGACTCCTGGACTGGTGTTAACAAAGCCAGCCCCAGCCTGCACCTCATATCTGTAGACCGCCGTGCCCCATCTGGAGAACACGCAGGCCTGACTCACATTCTGCTTCTACAGCGTTCTACTGTGTGGTCCTGAGCAAATGACTTAACTTCTCTGAGCCTCAGTTCTCTCCACTGGAAAAGAAGTAATCATTCCTATCGTGAGAGAGTGCTGTGAGGAGGAGAGCAGGATGAAGCCATTGGCATGGTGCCAGGCTTGTGACAAGGGTCCAGTAAATGGGGGTGGTGGCCGGGGCAGGCTTCCTCCTGCCTTGCGCCCAAGTTACAAGATGGAAATTCCTCAACATTCAGAGAACAAGCTCTAAAAACCAAGGTGAGCCCCACTGCTGCCAAACCAAATCAGACTTAGAACCGAAGCGCCAGGAATTGAGCGGCAAATTTTAAAAGATAATATTGACCCAGAGTTCATCTTACCCTTATGTCAGCTGAAGGCTTCTCGAGAAACAGACAAAGCCGTCCCATCAAGTTTTACAGAAAACATGTTGTCTACGGAGATTTCAAAAAAGTATGATATAAGGGAAGGGATATATACAACCCAGAAGCAGAGCCCTGGGCTCAGGTCCTAACCCTGAATCAGCTCAGTCCCCCTGAGCCTCCATTTCCACATCTATCCTGGGGAAAGGTGTGAAATTGGCCTCCCTGTGTGCGCAGGGGTTGGTTTTGAAACAGGGAAGGGCTCTACAGAGACAAACTCTTTGTATTCTTTTGAATCACTTGACCAGCATTATAGAATCATCACACTTTCAACGGTCAGGCCAGGGCTGTGGCTCCCGGCTGTCCCAGGACAATGTCCCTGAGCCCACCTCATTGTCTTCGAGCCCCGCCCTGAACAGCTAAGTGGTAGCGGGGCCGGGGGTGGACTCCGTTGACAGAGGGTCAGAACAGGCCCGCACACCGCAGCGGATTGTGCTCTGCGGTGAATGTTAGTAACAGAAGTCTCTGTGCACCCACCGAGCTTAGGGAGGCAGCAAACATTCTGCAGGATAACTGTCTACGTGCGTCTTCCTGGGCCGGGCAGTCTATTCCTGGGAACTCTCCGAGAACACAGGGGGTGCAGTACTCTACTCTGTCTTTGAGACCCAGACCCTCTTGAACGGAAGCACACGGCAGTCAGGAAAGAGAAACTGAATCTCATGGCAGATTTGGCAGCTGGGTTGAATGCCTAGTTGAGCCCAGGTGGAGTGTGAAGAGGTGACAACAGGTGCTCCTGCCAGGCCTTCCCTTCCATCCAGTGACTGTCTTCCTGAGTCACGCACTCAAAGTCTATGCTGCGGAGTCTACGTCACTTTGCAGATTGAGAGGAAGCATGATGCCTGACCCCTGAGTAGCACCAGGCAAATGCTAGCTGCTGCTGACTTTCATCAATGCGGATTTTATTCCGCCCCCTGATCCTAAGGTTTGTGTCCTGGGATGGGAGGTTAAAGCACTCAACCACCATTTTATGAGCACCCGAGTGGCCAAACTCCCTGCCGCAGTCTACGAAGGGTGACAGGCACTGCCCCCCGCCCCACCCCTCAGAGGCCAGGGCAGCCGGAATCACCGCTGGGCAGAGTCCGCAGCGAAAGCTCATTATTTCTGCACAGAGCCAGACCCCCCAGCTCTCAGGGAAGAGTGTGGACTGCACTCACCCAAGTTCCCCCTGAGCTTGGCAGCTGGTCTGGGTCGCACCTGGTGAGGAAGAAATGAGGGAATCTCACCGCACGCACGGTCACCTGTGTGTCAGACAAAAGCAAACGATCAAGCTGGGCGGATACGGCAGAGAACATTAAATAGGACCAAGTAAGCGCAGGGCCGCTGCCCATTGGCTAAGCGGGACTGGACAGCGACTTAATTCTCTTTGCTCACTGCCTTCCTCAGTACAACAGGGGACCCTGTGATAGCCCCCGCACAGGGTTGCTGTGAGGATTAAATGAGGCGATGCCCAGAAAACACTTAGGACAAAGCCAGGAACACAGGGATCATAATCATGATCTCTATTCAGCTATCGCAAAAGATCGAGCCAGCCAATGTCGAAGTCGTGAGGTTTGGACACTGCCAACCGGCTTAATGAAAGGGGCCAAATTAGCAGGTTCCCTCGAGGCGCTCCCATCGCTGTTAAAAAAAAAAAGGAAGTTCACAGATAGATTTGTAAGGATCCGGTTTTTCTCCCAAGCCTCCAGGAAGGAAGTCAGTAGTAATCAAACCGCGGCTGATAGCCACCCCAGAGATGCGCTGTGTCCCTGGCATCCTGTGCGTGTCATTGCCCACTGTCCTCTGCGCATTTTCCCCTCACTCTGGCTGGGCAAATTTGATACCCTCATTAGCCAGAACACAGCTGGCTGTGATCTCAAGACTTCGGAAGGTCAGCTCAAGCAGCAGCGTCTGCCTAGCAACAGTTGCCAGGGAAGATTATGAGGACAGGACAGACTCGGCCCCCGGAAGAGATGAAGACGTGGAGGGCGATATAATTGGCGTTTGTTTGAATGAGGTGGGCGGTGGGCTTGCCACTGTGGAGGGCAGAGGTTAGCTCTTCAGTTAAGAGGTCTGGCTGACCTCTTTGTTTCATTTGATGTCATTTCATTTTCCTAAAACATCAGAACTCAAAAGTATCCAGTCCAAAGGTTCCTAATCTTACTATGAGACCCAATATCTCATTTTTGCAGCAAATATTTTGCAAAACCCCCCCTTTGCTATCCTTAAATGAAAGTATAGGTGTATAATGTACCAAAGTGTATAATTTTAAAAATAAGTGTAACATCCTATAATATAAATAATAAAGTAATTTATAAGGTAAATTTCAAAATGCAAATGCTTATACACAAATATACTTAGAAGACTAACAAATGAATCAGATGTTTATATCTAGTTTTGATGTTATTATCCAGATTTGTTCGTTCTGGATGACATTTTTAAATAAGAGGTAAGTAAGTACATTAACAATAGGTATAAAATAACCAAGAATTTAATGCCTGTGAGTGCAGAGTGAGAGAATGTCCCACTGCCACCTCAGATGCCAGAATGACATCATCAGTGAAGGGACCTTTCAAAGTGGTGACCAGCTCTTGGTGGAGCTATAAACAGGACAAAGGACATGCTTTCTTCCATTTACATGGTACCTGCCTTTCTAGAAAATTCAGTGTATTAAAACCATAAAACAGGCCCTGGCTGGCTAGCTCGGTTGGTTAGAGCATCCTCCCGATATGCCAAGGTTGCAGGGCACATAAAAGAACCAGCCAATAAATGCGTAAATAAGTGGAACAGGCCCTGGCCAGTTGGCTCAGCGGTAGAGCGTCGGCCTGGCATGCAGGGGACCCGGGTTCGATTCCCGGCCAGGGCACATAGGAGAAGCGCCCATTTGCTTCTCCACCCCCACCCCCTCCTTCCTCTCTGTCTCTCTCTTCCCCTCCCGCAGCCGAGGCTCCATTGGAGCAAAGATGGTCCGGGCGCTGGGGATTGCTCCTTGGCCTCTGCCCCAGGCGCTAGAGTGGCTCTGGTCGCGGCAGAGCAGCCCCCTGGAGGGGCAGAGCATCGTCCCCTGGTGGGCAGAGCATCACCCCTGGTGGGCGTGCCAGGTGGATCCCGGTCGGGCGCATGCGGGAGTCTGTCTGACTGTCTCTCCCCGTTTCCAGCTTCAAAAAAGAAAAAAAATAAATAAGTGGAACAACAGGCCCTGGCCGGTTGGCTCAGTGGTAGAGCGTCGGCCTGGCATGCAGGGGTCCCGGGTTCGATTCCCGGCCAGGGCACACAGGAGAGGCGTCCATCTGCCTCTCCACCCCTCCCCCTCTCCTTCCTCTCTGTCTCTCTCTTCCCCTCCCGCAGCCGAGGCTCCATTGGAGCAAAGATGGCCCGGGCGCTGGGGATGGCTCCTTGGCCTCTGCCCCAGGTGCTAGAATGGCTCTGGTTACAAAGGAGCAACACCCCAGAGCATCGCCCCCTGGTGGGCAGAGCGTTGCCCCCTGGTGGGCGTGCTCGGTGGATCCCGGTTGGGCGCATGCGGGAGTCTGTCTGACTGTCTCTCCCCGTTTTCAGCTTCAGAAAAATACAAAAAAAAAAAAAAGTGAAACAAATTGATTTCTCTCTTTCTCTCACTTCCTCTCTCTCTCTCTCTCAAAAACCAACCAACCAACAAACAAAAAGCACCATAAAACAATGGTTTGATTTTTTTTAAATTTTTTTACAGGGACAGAGAGAGAGTCAGAGAGAGGGATAGATAGGGACGGACAGACAGGAATGGAGAGAGATGAGAAGCATCAATCATCAGTTTTTCATTGCGACACCATAGTTGTTCATTGATTGCTTTCTCATATGTGCCTTGACCACGAGCTTTCAGCAGACTGAGTAACCCCCCGCTCGAGCCAGTGACCTTGGGTCCATGCTAGTGAGCTTTTTGCTCAAGCCAGATGAGCCCGCGCTCAAGCTGGCAACCCCGGGGTCGCGAACCTGGGTCCTTCCGCATCCCAGTCCGACGCTCTATCCACTGCGCCACCGCCTGGTCAGGCCAATGGTTTGATTTTTATGTGTAAAACAGAGTCCAGGTGATTACAAAAAACTCCTTTCAAAGAAGAGAAAAGGTGAAAGGACCTGACTTCAGGTGCTTGAGCCACACTGATGCCATCACTCCCTGATTCTCACCCACTAAATGCCAGTATAACCCTGTCCCATCTCTGTGACGATAAAAAATGTCCCCATAAACTTCCAAAATTTTTCCTAAAGCATCAGCGATATAGTCCAATCTTACCCATTATAAAGATGGGTAAAATAAGGTTCGAAGAGAAAAAGCCAAGATGAAACTTAGACTCTTGAGCTCTCAGTCAGGGACCACAACAATGAGATAAAATTTGGTGAGTCCCCCCTCCCCCTGATTCACAAACGTCAAGCATGAGAGGTGCTGACGGCAATCTGTGGTTCCACTTTTCCCCTTCTCTGTCCATTTTCAAAATGAACCTTGATTTGGATGGCCAGTGATTTCTTGTCCTGTACTAAGTTGCAAACTATTTCAAAAATCTGCTTTGGGCAGAAAGGCATTGTTCTTGGAGAAAAGACTTTGTTCCTGCCCCTGGGGAGTATTTTACTTGGGATGGATCAAGAACAGAGTCTATCAACCCTCAGCCAATGGAGGGAGAGAGGTCAAGACCATGGGGCAGGCCACAGTGAAGAGCTTTGTGTCCATTTACACGTCAAGTGTGAGAGTTTCACCATGCGATTTATTTTTTTTAATTATTAAACGCCATTTGGTAACATTATCATTATTATTAACAGACAGGGATTTACTGATGCATGTCCAAAGATAATGTCCAGGGAGTTAAGAAACTAGAAACTAGACACCGAGGGAGGAGGAGAAGACAGGACTGGGGGTGTTGAAGAGAAGGGGCTGGAGAGAGGGCTGAGCTCACCCGTGGCGGTGCCCATGTGCCTTCCACATGCCAACACCCCACCGGCCTTTGGCCATGTGCTCTGAGCTCTCGGAGCTCTGCCGTGAAGCGGCTTGGCTGTAGACCCAGATCTGAGGGTCCTAATGGGAGGAGGAGAGAGCTGATACAACAGGACTAAATTAAATCACCCCAAGAACATGTGGAGTGGAATCCAACAGGTCATGGATACAACGCTCAGGAGAGCCTGTGTTTGAGCGGCATACTGAGGCAGAATTCCAAGAAAGGACCAGAAGGAACAAGCGTGAGGAAAACATAGCTAGCCTTGTCAAAAAGAAAAAAGAAAAAGACAAGGAGACACCAAGGATGAGACCTTGTGCTGAAAGGTGTACAACACACACCAGCAGTTTCATACTCACAGTGACACCAATGAGGAGGTTAATGCCCCCATTTCTGCTTGAGGAAACCACAGGAAAGAGGGTAACTTGCTCATGAAGGCACAGCTAGCAAGAGGCATAACCAGATTTGAAACCACGTGGTCTGAGGACAAGAACTGTTACTTGGACCTCCAGCTAAAGTGAACTGATGGCTGAAAACTGTGTCTCGGCTCTGCAGTTACGGTGCCGAGAGGGGCCCGGGGTGTTGGGTCACACAGGTGAACTCAGGGCTGTGACTCCCTGCTCCCTGCAGCTCTCCAGACCCGGGACAGAACCAAGGTCGAGGGCCTCGTGCAGCCCTCAGCACAAGCACGAAGGTGGACAATTTCTCATTACGGATGACATTGTCTTCTCAATAAAGCAGAAGTGAATCCCCAAAGCAGACCTTACCAGACCCCTGAGGAAATGGAGGAACAGAAACAAAACATGTGTCCAGGCTATTATATAGAGCCGATGAATTCACTATTAAAATGTGAAAAGTTAGAGTGACGTCAGAGAAATGGCGCCGTAAGGAATGCTCCCGATACCTCTCCCCAAAATTTCAACAAATTCAACTAGAGACAAAAAAAATAATCCCAGCAGCATCTGAAACACATATACACCAAACAAAGGTACGATTGGGCGAAACTGTAGCTAAATAGATAATCGACTCTGAAGGAAATAAGACGGAGAACGGAGCACTCCGCCTTCCTCACTGACTTGAGCAAGGGCTGCTTTCACTTGGAACTGAGAGAAAGTGAGGACCAGGAGCGTGGAAAAAGCTGGGCTAGGGCAGAGACGTTCAAGCCGAGGAGAGGGTGTCCACACGGCTCAGCCCACACGAGCTAATGCCAGCGGCAGACCCCGGCAGAGGTGGGCGAGCAGTTGCCTTGTTTACTCCCGATACCCTGGTCGGCGAGCACGGACAGTGTACGAGTGGTTCCTCCCAGCGCCCTGGGCGTGGGCGCCTGCGTTGCCGGACAGAGGGGCAGGGTTGGAGACTGTCAGCAGTAGCCTTCTGCGTGGGCTGCAACCAGACTCTCAGTGTAATCCCTGCTCCCTGATCAACAGCACGGGGGGAGTGCACGAAAGCCGACTTCCCTACGCCCAGACTTCTCTGAGCGGGGGCACCTCCGCCAGCCATACGGGCTAACAAAACACATTCCTGGGGAGAAAAAGTACGGAAGTGCTAGGGGGAGGGGCACGCAGGCAGCTTGCAGACAGTCTCTGGAGCAGATCCGCGGATCCAATCGCTGAAATTAGCTTAACCTGCAGCAGCTCTGGCTAACAAGGTCTTCTTTCTCAGGTCAGCAATCTAAGAGGACCCAATGGAGAGACATGATATTTTTTAGGGCCTCTTGCTCTGCACGCAGTAGCTGGGGCAACTTCCTGCCAGCCATACAGGGTAAAAAACACATTCCTATGGAGCAGACCTAAGAGAACACTGCAGAAGTTGGGCAGGCCAGGCTGTAGGCTTCTTAACAAGGGAGAAGTCTGCAGAGAGCAATCCCACGGAACACTAAGGCAAATTTAACTAGACATACCCGGGGAAACTTAGAAAGGAGCCTGAACAGAAGTCAACTCGCCCCCCCCCCCACCTGCTCAAGCTGGTGGCTCTGGTCGGCAGAGTTTCATACTCAGGGCTATGCTTTAAAAGGACCTGGAGGAGGGACATGGCAGCTTTTAAGACCTCCTGTTATGCAGGAAGTGACTAGGGCATCTTCCTGCCAGCCAATACAGGTTACAAGATGCAAAAAGCCTGGGAGAGTGGTCCCGCAGAGTGCTGAGGCATAGTGGACACGCCTGGAGGCTCATGGAAAGGCACCTTGAGACCAATTGGCTCCAAGCCCTGCCTGATTATGCTGGCGGCTCTGTCTGGCAAAGCCTCACCCAGGGAGTCCTGCGTTGAGTGGCAGGGGCAACTTCACAGCTGGGTCACCAGGCTGCTGGTTCAGGAAGGAGAGACTTGGAGAGAGGCTCCGGGAAAACGGACTTCCCCATTGTTGGAGCCTGAAAATGCTAACAAGCCCTGACTACCAATGAGACTGAGGCCTAGTATACGTCATCGCCATAGCGACACATCAACTGCAAATCTCTACCTAAGCGTGCCACAGGGGCAGAGCCTAGGGTACAGTGCCACGGACCAGAAAGAGAGAGAAGGAAAAAGAAAGAAGATAACCTCTCAAAATCAAGAATAATCCACAGTCTTTATAACTTTTTCCACTTTTTTAAAAAAAATTTTATTTTTATTTTTTTTCTTCCACCTTGGTCCTTTTATTCTCTGTTTTGTCTTATTCTTTTCTCTTCATCTTGAACTTCATTATCCATAGGTGTTACATTCCCCATTCTTTTTTTTTCTTTTCTTTTTCTTTTTTTTTTTTTTTTTTTGTATTTTTCTGAAGCTGGAAACAGGGAGAGACAGTCAGACAGACTCCCACATGCGCCCGACCGGGATCCACCCGGCACGCCCACCAGGGTCGACGCTCTGCCCACCAGGGGGCGATGCTCTGCCCCTCCAGGGTGTCGCTCTGCCACGACCAGAGCCACTCTAGCGCCTGGGGCAGAGGCCAAGGAGCCATCTCCAGCGCCTGGACCATCTTTGCTCCAATGGAGCCTTGGCTGCGGGAGGGGAAGAAAGAGACAGAGAGGAAGGAGGGGGGCGGGGTGGAGAAGCAAATGGGCTCTTCTCCTGTGTGCCCTGGCCGGGAATCGAACCCGGGTCCCCCGCACGCCAGGCCGACGCTCTACCGCTGAGCCAGCCGGCCAGGGCCTTTTTTTCTTTTTTCTTTCTCTCTATGAGGGTTACATTCCAAAAACCTTAACTCTCTCCCTTTTTTTAAATTTTTCTTTTTTCTCCCTCTCTCTTGGTTTCTTCTTTTCTCTTTCACTTTTCCTCTCAGTCAGTCCTCACTCACAAACAAATTATTTTATTTTAAATTCAAATTTTTTCTTTGTGGCATTTGTACTTTTTACTTCACTTTTTAACTCATTAGCATTCCCCCCAACCCTGGCTCTCCATTCTATGTGGTTTTTGTTCCACTTAACACAATAGTATTTTTTTTCTTTTTCTTATTTTTTCTTATCTCTTTCACTATATCTCTCATTTGACCATCATTTACAAGCAAATTACTTTATTCTTGATCCAAATTTTTTCCTTGTAGCATTTTGTGGGTCCTTACCTCGTTTTTTCCCCTTTGTCACTTCTCCCCAACTCAGGCCCTCCATTCTAGGTAGTTTTTGTTTTTTTGTTGTTGTTGGTTTTTTTTTGGGGGGGGGTATTCATTTTTAGAGAGGAGAGAGAGAGAGGAGAGACAGAGAGAGAGAAGAGGGGAGGATCAGGAAACATCAACTCCCATATATGCCTTGACCAGGCAAGCCCAGGGTTTTGAACCGGCGACCTTGGCATTTCCAGGTCGATGCTTTATCCATTGCACCACCACAGGTCAGGCCTAGGTAGTTTTTGTCCCATTTAGCACAACATAATTCTCAGTTTTTCATGGTATTTTCTCCAAAAAAAAAGAAATAATTAAAAAAAAAAATTTATTCTTTATCAATTCTTACTAGTGTTATTAACAAAACCAACCTCAGATGCCATTAAGGAAGAGGAAATCAAATATCATGGATACAAAAGACAGAGATGTAGCACAGATAGATGAGAAAAAATCTATAGAAAAAAATTTTAATAAATTGGAAACCTTGAAGTTAAATGACAGAGAATTTAAAATAGAAATCCTAAAAATACTCAGAGATATACCAGAAAGAACAGAAAGGCAATTTAGGGAGCTCAAAAAACAACTCAATGAACAGAAAGAATATATTACCAAGGAAATTGAAACTATGAAAACGAATCAAACAGAGATGAAAAACTCAATTCATGAACTGAAAAACGAGGTAACAAGCTTAGCCAATAGAACAAGCCAGATAGAAGAGAGAATTAGTGACATAGAAGACAGGCAACTAGAGGCACAACAGAGAGAAGAGGAGAGAGACTCACGAATTAAAAAAAAAAAATAAGAAAGCCCTACAGGAATTGTCTGACTTCATCAAAAAGAATAACATAAGAATAATACATATATCAGAAGGAGAAGAGAGAGAAAAATGGAATGGAGAACATATTCAAACAAATAATAGACAAGAACTTCCTAAGCCTATGGAAAGAACTAAAAAAGCAAACAGAACACCGAGTTATCTTAATCCCAACAAACCTACTCCAAGGCACATCATAATGAAATTGGCACAAACCAATAACAAAGAAAAAATTCTCAAGGCAGCCAGGGAAAAGAAGAATACAACATATAAAGGAAGGCCTATTAGATTATCATCAGATTTCTCAGCAGAAACTCTACAAGTGGACCCCAATATTTAAAGTTTTGAAAGAGAGGAAATTCCAGCCAAGAATACTATACCCATCAAAGCTATCCTTCAAATACGAAGGAGAAATAAAAACATTCACTGATACAGAAAAGATAAGGAAATTTATCACCAGAAAACCCCCACTTCAGGAAATATTAAAGGGAATTTTCTGACCAGATACAAAGAACAAAACAAAACAAAACCACAAGTAAAAGCTCCACCAAGAACATAATAAAATCAAATTTAAACTGTGACAACAAAAACAAATAAGGGGAGAGGATGAAGATTAACAGTAGCAAAGGAGGATGGAGTGCAGAACACTCATGAGATAGTGTACTACAATGAACATGGTAGGTACCTTTTCCATTACTTAATGGTAACCACCCCTGAAAAAACCACCACAGAAGCACAACTTGAAAAAAGAAGTAACAGAGAAAAGAAGTATGGATTACAACCAAACAAAAACAAATGACAAAAAAAAAAAACAAAAGAGAAGAATCAAACAAGATACAAAACTAACAGAAAGAAATATATAAAATGGCAATAGGAAACCCTCGAGTGTCAATAATTACACTAAATGTAAATGGATTGAACTCGCCAATAAAAAGACACAGAGTAGCAGAATGAATTAAAAAAGAAAATCCAACTGTATGCTGCCTACAAGAAACACATCTAAGCTACAAGGATAAAAACAAATTCAAAGTGAAAGGCTGGAAAACAATACTCCAAGCAAATAACATCCATAAAAAGCAGGTATAGCAATACTCATATCTAACAATGCTGACTACAAGACAGCAAAGGTAATCAGAGACAAAAAAAAATGGTCATTTCACAATGATTAAGAGGACACTGAATCAAGAAGACATAACACTTCTTAATATATATACACCAAATCAAGGAACACCAAAATATATAAGACAGCTACTGACTGACCTAAAATCAAAAACTGACAAAAATACAGTCATACTTGGAGACATCAATACACCATGATGGCTCTAGATTGTTCATCCAAACAGAAAATCAATAAAGATATCTTGGCCTTAAATGAAACATTAGAACAATTGGATATAATAGACATTTATAGGACATTTCATCCCAACGTGCCAGAGTATACGTTTTTCTCTAGTGTATATGGAACATTCTCAAGAATTGACCATATCTTGGGCCACAAAAATAACATCAGCAAATTCAGAAAAATTGAAATTATACCAAGCATATTTTCTGATCATAAAGCCTTGAAACTAGAATTCAACTGCAAAAAAAGGTAAAAGAAACCCCACAAAAATGTGGAAACTAAACAACATACTTTTTAAAAATGAGTGGGAATGAGTGGGTCAAAGAAGAAATAAGTGCAGAGATCAAAAGATACATACAGACAAACGAAAATAACAATACAACATATCAGAATCTCTGGGATGCAGCAAAGGCAGTGATATGAGGGAAGTTTATATCACTACCGGCCTATATGAACAAACAAGAGAGAGCCCAAGTAAACCACTTAACTTCACATCTTAAGGAACTAGAAAAAAGAAGAACAAAGACAACCCAAAACCAGCAGAAGAAAGGAAATAATAAAAATCAGAGTAGAAATAAATGAAATAGAGAACAGAAACTATAGAAAAAAATTAATAAAACAAGGAGCTGGTTCTTTGAAAATATCAACAAAATTGACAAACCCTTGGCAAGACTCACCAAGGAAAAAAGAGAAAGGACTCCTATAAACAAAATCCAAAATGAAAGAGGAGAAATCACCACAGACATCATAGATATACAAAGAATTATTGTAGAATACTATGAGAAACTATATGCCACCAAATTTAACAATCTAGAAGAAATGGATAAATTCCTAGAACAATACAATCTTCCTAACTAAGTCATGAAGAAACAGAAAGCCTAAACAGACCCATAAGCAGGGAGGAAATAGAAAAAACTATTAAAAACGTCCCCAAAAATAAAAGTCCAGGGCCAGATGGCTATACTAGTGAATTCTATCAAACATTCAAAGAAGACTTGGTACCTAGTCTACTCAAACTCTTCCAAAAAATTGAAGAAGAAGCAATACTTCCAAACACATTTTATGAGGCCAACATAACCCTCATACCGAAACCTGGCAAAGACAGCCCAAATAAAGAAAACCACAAACCAATATCTCTAATGAATACAGATGCTAAAATACTAAACAAAATACTAGCAAATTGAACACAACAACATATTAAAAAAATAATACATCATGATCAAGTGGGACTCATCCCAGAATCACAAGGACGGTTCAACATATGTAAAACAGTTAACGTAATACACCATATCAACAAAACAAAGTACAAAAACCACATGATCTTATCAATAAATGCAGAAAAGGCATTTGATAAAATACAACACAATTTTATGTTTAAAACACTCAACAAAATGGGTATAGAAGGAAAATATCTCAACATAATAAAGGCCATTTATAATAAACCATCAGCTAACATCATATTAAATGGCATAAAACTGAGGACTTTTTCCCTTAAATCAGGAACAAGACAGGGTTGTCCACTCTCTCCACTCTTATTTAATGTGGTGCTGAAAGTTCTAGCCAGAGCAATCAGACAAGAAATAAAAGGCATTTATATTGGAAAAGAAGAAGTAAAGGTTTCACTTTTTTGCAGATGATATGATCCTATACATCGAAAACCCCAAAGACTCCACAAAAATATTACTGGAAACAATAAACCAATACAGTAAGTCTCAGGATACAAAATTAATATACAAAAGTCCATTGCCTTCCTATATGCCAACAATGAAACATCAGAAAACGAACTCAAAAAAATAATTCCCTTCATGGTTGCAACAAAAAAAGTAAAACACCTAGGAATAAACATAACAAAGATTGTAAAGGACCTATATAATGAAAACTACAAAGCATTGTTAAGGGAAATCGAAAGAGATACAATGAAATGGAAAAATATTCCTTGTTCTTGGATAGAAAGAATAAATATAATCAAAATGACCATACTACCCAAAGCAATATACAAATTCAATGCAATTCCCATCAAAATTTCAATGGCATTTTTTAAAGAAATGGAACAAAAAATCATCAGATTTATATGGAACTATAAAAAACCCTAAATAGCCAAAGCAATCCTAAGGAAAAAGAACAAAGCTGGGGCATAATTGACTTTAAATTATATTATAGAGCCACAACAATCAAAACAGCATGGTATTGGCAGAAAAGTAGACACTCAGACCAATGGAACAGAATAGAAAGCCCAGAAATAAAACCACATATATATGGTCAAATAATTTTTGATAAAGGGGCCAACAACACACAATGGAGAAAAGAAAGCCTCTTCAACAAATGGTGCTGGGAAAACTGGAAAGCCACTTGCAAAAGAATGAAACTTGACTACAGTTTGTCCCCTTGTACTAAAATTAATTCAAAATGGATCAAAGACCTAAATATAAGACCTGAAACAATAAAGTACATTGAAGAAAACATAGGTACTAAACTCATGGACCTTGGTTATAAAGAGCACTTTATGAATTTGACTCCAAAGGCAAGGGAAGTGAAGGCAAAGATAAATGAATGGGATTACATCAGACTAAGAAGTTTTTGCTCAGCAAGAGAAACTGACAACAAAATAAACAGCCAGCCAACTAAATGGGAAATGATATTTTCAAACAACAGCTCAGATAAGGACCTAATATCCAAAATATACAAAGAACTCCTAAAACTCAACAATAAACAAACAAACAATCCAATTAAAAATGGGAAGAGGACATGAGCAGACATTTTTCCCAGGAAGAAATACAAATGGCCAACAGATATATGAAAAGATGCTCATCTTCATTAGCTATTAGAGAAATGAAAATCAAAACTGCAATGAGATATCACCTCACGCCTGTTAGATTAGCTATTATCAACAAGACAGGTAACAACAAGTGTTGGAGAGGCTGTGGAGAAAAAGGAACACTCATTTACTGTTGGTGAGAATGTAAAGTAGTACAACCATTATGGAAGAAAGTATGGTGGTTCCTCAAAAAACTAAAAATAGAACTACCATATGACCTAACAATCCCTCTACTGGGTATACACTCCCAAAACTCAAAAACATTGGTACGTAAAGACACATGCAGCCCCATGTTAATTGCAGCATTGTTCACAGTGGCCAAGACATGGAAACAACCAAAAAGCCCTTCAACAGATGACTGGATAAAGAAGATGTGGCACATATACACTATGGAATACTACTCAGCCATAAGAAATGATGACATCGGATCATTTACAACAACATGGATGGATCTTGATAACATTATACGGAGTGAAATAAGTAAATCAGAAAAACTAAGAACCGTATGACTCTATACATAGGTGGGACATAAAAATGAGACTAAGAGACATGGACAAGAGTGTGGTGGTTATTGGGGGTGGGGGGAGGAGAGGGATGGGGGGGAGGGGCACAAAGAAAACCAGATAGAAGGTGACAGAAGACAATTTGACTTTGGGAGATGGGTATGCAACATAATTAAATGTCAAAATAATCTGGAGATGTTTTCTCTGAACATATGTACCCTGATTTATTAATGTCACCCCATTAAAATTAATAATAAAAAGTAATAATAATTTTTAAAATGTGACAAGTTAAATTGATTATAACAGCGGCACTGGCCACTTCCTAGCCGGTTGGTCATCCACATGACACAGCAATGCCTACACTCTCAGGGAGTTTTCTGGCTTGTAGTAAGAGAAAAGCTCCCATCCCACCCACAGGAAAATACCAAGCGTGGAACAATTGGTCCAAGCCATCATGCCTCAGTGGCTGAAGCCAGTCCCCAAGAGTGGTATCCTACCATACTGAATGAACTATCTCTTTAGAAAAAAAGTAATGAAACTCATTGTTAGTCCTAAACTTTGAAGGATACTTGACTCTGCCAATCTCTGCCAACAGATCTGGGAGGGGCCGGGGAATATGCATTTTTAGCTATCATCTCAGGTCATTCTTAAGCAGACGGTCCTTAGATGGCGCTCTGAGAAACACGGCTGAGTGGGCACACTTGGCTGGCCTCCGGGAAGAAGGAGGCAGATGCAGGAAGTGAGACTGTAGAGAAACAGGACCTCTTATTCTTGGAGCTAAGAGAGCACGGGAGAAAGAATCCAAAGAGTCAGGGCTTTGATTGCTTCCTCAAAAGAGCACTTGAGCCTGACCTGTGGTGGCGCAGTGGATAAAGTGTTGACCTCGAATGCTGAGGTCGCCAGTTCAAAACCCTGGGCTTGCCTGGTCAAGGCACATATGGGAGTTGATGCTTCCTGCTCCTCCCTCCTTCTCTCTCTCCCCCTCTCTGAAATGAATAAATAAAATATTTAAGAAAAAAAAAAAAAGAGCACTTGACACCATCAACAGCTCAAACGCTATAGAAATGTTTACCTGAAATCGATGTACTCTTAATGATCAATGTCAGCCTGTTAAATTTAATTTTCTAAATAGAATTAGAAAAAAAAAAGAAAAAGAGCACTTTGATCATCCTGGTTGGTTGGCTCAGTGGCAGAGTGTCAGCCCAGCATGTAGATGTCCTGGATTTGATTCCCAGTCAAGGCACACAGGAGAAACGACTATCTACTTTTCCTCCCTTCCCCTCCCTGCCCCTCCCCCTTCTCTCTCTCTCTCTCTCTCTCTCTCTTCTCCTCCCACAGCCATGGCTCAACTGGTTCAAGTGCATCGGCCCCTGGCTCTGAGGATGGCTCTGTGTAGCCTCTGCCTCAGGCACTAAAAGTAGCTAGGTTACAAGCATGACCCCAGATGGACAGGGCATTGGCCCCAGATGGGAATCGCCATATGGATCCTGGTTGGGGCACATGCAGGAGTGGTCTGTCTCTTCTCCTCTCACTTGGAAAAGAAGAAGAAAAAAGAAAAGAAAGAGCACTTTGATCAATGGCTGCCACTCCCACCAAAACATAAGCCCAGGGAGCTCTGTCTGCTTCAGCGTTGAGCACAGAATAGGTGGAGTAAGTGCTTTTCAAGTGAATGGACAAATAAACGATGGGTGGATGAAGGAAGGAAGGAATGAATGAATAGGTGAATAGCGGAAGGGTAGAGGATGCTTTGGAAGGAGGCTGAGGGCTGGGAGGCTCTCACTGTGGCCCAGCATGGAGTAAGGACTGGTCCCTAGTGAGGGAATGTGGAGAAACAGAACTAACCATCATTCTGGCATATTCGAGGCCACAGAGACCTCACAGTGCTTTTTGGAGGCATTTCTATATGTCTAGCATATTCAAGAATGTCTACAAAACTAAAACATTTATGAGACATAATCAGGACGGAACTGTGTTACAGAGCCTGCCCTCCGCCCCACCCAGCCCTCTTCTCCAAGCACGGGCAGCTGGGCAGTGGGCTGGAACGCCTGGTCATCGGACCGGAGCACACCCAGACCAGGCAGGCACGCCCCTGGCTCGCTCCAGCCATTGGTTTCATTCTGGGTTTGGCAGTCATTTTGGGGTTTCTGTGTCCTAGAGACATTTAACTCTGTACTTAATTTAGGTTTAATAGGCAGCTATTATGTTAAATAGAGACCAGCTGAACTGATTATTTAAGACATAGTTATGGTTGTTTTAACAACTATGTGGTTTGACTGCTACATCTCAATAAAGGTTTTTCAGGGCTCGGCTATTATTACGGTTTTGTGTTCGGTAACCGTCTTCGCCGAACCGCGGCACTTGCTTTAACAACTAACTGCCCCAGAGCCTGCAAGTTCCCAACCTGCTCCCTCCCCGCCCCCCCAGCCCCCAGACTGTTGAGTGTCTGAGAACCCGTGAGAGCTACAGAAACCAGGAAACCGGAGCTGAGACCATGTGTGGCTAGGGAGGAGGGCCTGGCCCCACAGACAAGGAGCAGGCCCTGGCGACTCGCCAGCCCCAGCCCTGAGCCACCTGTCAGCAGGATTCGAGATTTCCCTACGACGGCATCGCAGCTTTGCTGGGAAACTCGGAGACCACAGCTGAGCCCGGGGGGTGACTCAGGCACTTGGGACTTCTCTGGGAGAAAGGAATCTCTGTGTAACAAAGAGAACTAAAAAGAAAACCACAGGATACTGACCCTCCAGAAGTCCCCTCTAAGTGCAATATTGCTTCAGTGTGATTCGTGGGCCGGTACTTCTCTGAGACCTGTTCTGACCGGGCCGCAAATGGAGAAAGAGCATTTAGGACCTTGTGTTGCAATTTGAAGCTGCCATGATATCCAAGCACGAGATCAATGGACCTGGCTGGGCGACCAGGGTGGAGGCCAGTCTGGGTACCGTTGAGCTCCCAGGCAGGAGCACGTGGCCCGGGCTGTGACTCGTCACGCGCACAGGGGCCACAGAGCTGTCTGCCAAGTATGGAAAGTGCGAAAACTCATCTTTCAGCTCAGACACTTTGGGAACCACTACTTTCTTGCTGTCTCTCTCACCTCATTTGTTTCTCAAAACAATTTCTATTTTTAAAAAGAAAAAAAAATAGGTAGATAGATAGACAGACAGATGGATGGATAGATACATACATTGATATATAAATGAATACACTGTAGAAGCTAGAAGCCCCATGAGCTGCTATCTGCAAGCTGGAGAGCCAGGAAAGTTAGTGGGGGTGATTCAGTTAAGAGTCCAACAGCGCAAGACTCAGGGGGCCGACGGGGTAAGTCCTGGTCCAAGTCCCGAGGCTGGGGAACCAGGAGCGCCCATGTCTATGGACAGGAGAAGGTGGATGGCCCAGCCCGAGTAGGGAGAGCAGATGCACCCTTTCCCACCCGTCTTTGTCCTATTTCGATGCTCAATGGCTAGATGAGGCCCACCTGCACAGGTGAGCCTAGGCTTCTTGACTCAGTCTACCTATTCTAACGGTAGCCTTTTCTGGAAACAACCTCACAGAAACGCCCAGAAAGAATGATTTACCAGCAATCTGGGCAACTCTTAGCCTGGTCAAGTTAATGAAGGTAACCATTATACACTCAGTCATTCAACAACCACCACATGTCAATGCCAACAATGCGTCACTCATCAGCCTGAAGACTGAAAACTAACCTGAAACACAGACCCTGCCCTCTGACACCACGACAGGCCAGCCACAGGAGAAACCCTGCACAACGAATGGTGATCCTTCAGCCTGACAACTTAACCAGTCTCATGAGCAAAGGGCACCAAGGAGGGGGCTACCAGTGCCCGTCTTGTTCGCATCATGGACTCGACAAGATCACTGACAGCCTGACCAGGCGGTGGCGCAGTGGATAGAGCGTCGCACTGGGATGCGGAAGGACCCAGGTTCGAGATTCTGAGGTCACTAGCTTGAGTGCAGGCTCATCTGGTTTGAGCAAAGGCTCACCGGCTTGGACCCAAGGTCGCCGGCTTGAGCAGGGGGGTTGCTCGGTCTGCTGTGGCCCCACGGTCAAGGCACATATGAGAGAGCGATCGATGAACAACTAGGGTGTCGCAACAGAAAACTGATGATTGATGCTTCTCATCTCTCTCCGTTCCTGTCTGTCTGTCCTTGTCTATCCCTCTCTCTGACTCTCTCTCTGTCTAAAAAAGAAAAAAATAAACAATCCCCCCTCCCCCGCCAAAAAAAATCGCTGACAAATGTTGACCCCGTCTCCCCTTCCAGTTAACACAGATACATGTCGACAGGGCTTTGGGATACAATATTCTGACTCTGGGGCACTTTGCCTGGGTTCGTCCCCGGACGGGACGGCCCGGTACACAAGCTCATCAGGCAGATGAGTCAGCGCTCCCCACCCACTGCCCCAGACTGCAGACTTTGACTGAAACCGGCGTTGACACACTGAAGCCTGAGACAAATTTAGCGGAGGAGGGCCTCCCCGAGGGCTCATCACAGGCCGAGATACTGAGCATCAGAAACACATTTTTTTAATCTGAGCCACCATGAAGTAAAGGCCTGAGTCCCAGGAATGGGGGTGGGGATGTCTGGGGTGGGGCGGGGGGGGGGGGGGTGGCAAGCCCAGAAATGTTAGGATGATGAAGCCACAGCCAGATCTTTGCATTCAGGGGGCCGAAGGGAAAGCCGCCCCCAAACTGAGCTGCTAGCTAGGATGGCGTATGAAGTTCTAAAAAAACTTCTTAAAAAAGGACTTCACCAACGGCTTTGCTGATGAGGAAAATCCAACTTTGGAGGCAACTTTTTACATGGGGTTTATTTCAGGCCTTGACAACGAGCAGGGAGAGCGCTGCTTTCTGAAGGTCTGGGAACAATGCGGAGGTCACGCTGGAATTATGTACACTTATTAGGGTGGGCCCCGTGTGGATGATTTAGACACATCCACCCGTCTCCACCTCCACTGACCTCCGGGCCCACTCCTCACCAAACCCATTTCATGACTGAACTTCAGTGTACCTTCTGTCCAGAAAACACCCTCTGCCTAAAACCTTTATTTAAATTTTGCCCTAAATATCCCACTTTGCGTGCGTGTGTGTGTGTGTGTGTGTGTGTGTGTGTGTGTGTGTTTTGGTTACATTAGCTAAGGCAGCTTGTAACCGAAACCACAATTTCTAATTTTGCTAGAAAGTTATTGACGGATTTCTGAGTCCAAAAGCCGGTTTCCGCCAATTCCGGCCTGAGTGGAATGCGCCGTCCCCACCTCCGTTACCCACACGGGACTGCCGTCCGTCACAGACCCCCAGCTCTCGAGATCCAAGTGTCTGCCACAAATTTCCGAGAGCAAGAGCCAGCTAGGAGTCCCGGCCACCCCAGCCCGGGTTCCCAGACGACCCGGGGCATCTTGCTCTGCGTCTGTCTCCCCGAAGGCCCGCACTGCAGACCTGACAACAGCTGAAAGTTATAAATAGGACAACGAGGGGGCAGGAGAAGGAGAAACAAAACGAACAAGGATTCAGATGCAATGGGCCAAGAAAGCGTTTTGGAGGGCCAAAAAAAAAGGGGGAATCGCCACAGTGCTCCTGACACCAGAAACGATCACACCAACCTCGTTAACCGACTGTCAGCCAGAACCTGAGGGATTACTCTAGACCAGGGGTCTCAAACTCGCGGCCCGCCGAACAATTTTGTGTGGCCCGCAGACTAATCCACGAAGTTCAAAATATTTTGGATAAAATTAAGTAAGCCTAGGGGCCTACTTGTATTTTTCATTTCTCTAGCATCCTAGCTAGATATTAGCTTGGTTAACAGCAGTTGTGATGCGAACTACAGTTTCTGGTCGTTTTGTGACACTGAGTAAACTGCATGTACGATTGCGCTTGTTGTACTGATTTTTTTTTGTTTTCAACTGCAGTGAGAAAAGTGTTGCGTAACAGTTGCCTTTTGTAGACCTAGTGCGGCCCGCCGACTGGCTGTGATCTTGCTCTGCGGCCCACATGCTAAGTTGAGTTTGAGACCCCTGCTCTAAACCAAGTGACATGACTTGGGGAATGTCACTTCCTCAGATGACATCCAATCTGGGTCAGCGGCCAGGCAGCACCAGGAGGCCCCTCCAGAACAGGATGCCACGAGACCCCTGAACTTGGCACAGTGGCACGCACTCACCGTGAAGCGTGACCTCCTGGCCGAGGGTGACCATGGCAAGGGCAGTTTCCAGTTTCAGGGTGACTGGTGTCCCTACCTGGGTGCTGAGCTCCTTCTCTGCCTGCTTGCTGTTGAGTCCCCGGGGCTGAGCCGCAGAAGGTGCTCACCACATCACACATCCTCCTCCTCCTCCTGCCCACCTCTGCACTGGAGCAGGAGCTGCACCCCTCAGACCCTCGCTCACCGCCGTGACCCCACCCCCGTCATCTCCTCTGGGGCTGGTCATAGGCTCAGCTTAGTCAGTCTTACAGTCAGGCTCAGCTTTGTCTGGCTCGCCGATGCTTACAGAATAAATTGCTCCCTAAGGAAGACACACACGATTTCAAGAAGGTCCCACTCACGACTATCTCCTGTTATATATGTTAACAACTTTGGACTTCTTGGTTTATTCGTGATGTCACATACTCCTCCTTCCTTACAAGTCTCTTTGGCTTGGAAATCATGAGCACAGGGGGTCCTTGGGTTACGACACAGTTCCATTCCTATGACAACGACGTAACCCAAATTTTGGTGTAAGTTGAAACACACCCTAGCCTAAGTCACTTACTTATCCATACACAGTTGTAAAATTATGATCAAGAACATAAAAACACAACTAAGCCACAGAAAAATACTGCCATATTCTTTCACCACACGCAACCAAATTGGTTCACCTACGTAGTCCGTAAGTATGACGCTAACACCGTAAGCCAAAATACTCATGTCTAGCCTGACCAGGCAGTGGCGCAGTGGATAGAGTGTTGGACTGGGATGCGAAGGACCCAGGTTCAAGACCTTGAGGTCGCTAGCTTGAGCGCGGGCTTATCTGGTTTGAGCAAAGCTCGCCAGCTTGGACCCAAGGTCACTGGCTCAAGCAAGGGGTTACTCGGAATGCTGTAGCCCCCCGGTCAAGGCACATATGAGAAACAATCAATGAACAACCAAGGTGTCGCTACGAAAAACTGATGATTGATGCTTCTCATCTCTCTCCATTCCTGTCTGTCTGTCCCTATCGATACCTCTCTCTGACTCTCTGTCTCTGTAAAAAAATAATAAAAAAATAAAAAAAATACTCATGTCTCAATTTTTTAAAGTTTTAAAGGGAGTGAGAATCCTAAACTTGAAACGTCGTATGTCAAGACTGTCATAACCCGAGGCGCCCCTGTAACCTGTTCATTTAGAAAAGAACACAGGACACGGGCTCATCTGGTTTGAGCAAGGCTCACCAGCTTGATCCCAAGGTCACTGGCTTGAGCAAGGAGTTACTTGGTCTGCTGTAGCCCCCCAGTCAAGGCACATATGAGAAAGCAATCAATGAACAACTAAGGTGCTGCAACAAAGAATTGATGTTTCTCATCTCTCTCCCTTCCTGTCCCTCTCTGACTCCTTCTCTGTCTCTGTTAAAAAAAAATTTTTAAAAAGGATGCAGGAAAGGGGACCTGCAGAAGAGACAGCCGACAGTGAAGCCATACTCTTCGTCTCTACAGGTCTCTTTCTCTCAAAACACAACTGGTTCAGAGGGAGCCAGGATAAGCCCAAGCCCTCAGACTGCTTTTCCCACTCATTCTCTGTGTGTGTGCAGTTTTTTAATGTACCGGCAGGCGAGGTCCTTTTGAGTTACTATCTCTATGGGAAGCCTGTCACCAACAGCCACACTGTTCCCACTGCCAGACCCTCGTCCTGTAGCTCCGTGGGGCTGTCTCCACCTGGGGTCCTGCCAAGGGTTTTCCTGGCTTGTCCCCCACCTCCGAGGACAGCCTGGTCCCACTGTGCCGCAGTCTCCAGAACAGCCTGTCCGTGCATTCACCTTTCTCTGTGTGTCTCGGGGAACCCCGGGTCACCGACTCTGGCACCCCTCCCCTCCCCTGGGGGTGGCGCCCACATGCCCCCAGAGGTGGCCCTGCAGAGCCTTGCTCCTGCTGTGTGGGCAGGACCACTCGGTATAGTCTTGAGGGTGCCTTTTCCCTCAAGAATTCCTTCTAGAAAGGTGTCTTTTCTCATACCCAGACCTCCCAGTGAGGGGGGCTTTGGGGGGGAGGGATGAGGAAGTGTGTGGGAAATTTCACTATCACTGTATACATTTTCAAACCCCAACATATGAGCCTTTCATAAGGTATAAAACTGATTCTGAGTGCTGGACAAGGCACCGAGTGTACAGAATTGTTGTGGACCGTACATGGCAAAAAGCCATCGTTAGATTTGAGGCTTAGCAAAAGGCTAAGCTCTCCCCCCTCCATCTCCATATTTGGCTATGATGTTGAGTATTTGCACCCACTCTACTTGCTTCCTTGGGTTGCTGGAAGCAATATACATGCCCTTCCTCTGACTTTTTGTTTCCTCGTACTCATACTTAAGTCCCTGTTCAGGAGCCACTTGCCGTGGACCATAATAACGGTGCGGAATTAAGGAAACACACTTATCAAAACAAAAACGATGGGACTGGGAGGACTCTTCAACATGCCTGGCAGTATCCGAGTGTCCCATAGCCCCAGTTTGCTTTATCATATAGCCATATACAAATCAAGGACCTTGATACAAAGTTGCACATCCAAAGCTAAGACAGGATACATTAGTGAAATCTACCAACATCTGACACAAACAAAAAGTCAGAGGAAGGGCATGTATATTGCTTCCAGCAACCCAAGGAAGCAAGTAGAGTGGGTGCAAATACTCAGCATCATAGCCAAATATGGAGATAGAGGGGGGAGAACTTAGCCTTTTGCTAAGCCTCGAATCTAACAATGGCTTTTGCCATTTACGGTCCACAACACAGAATAGAAGTTCATTATCAACAGAAGTAAGGACTGAGAATTATTTGTTTCAGTTAAAGGTGGGAGAGGTTTATTGTGAAGAACTGACTCAGGGATGGCGGGACTGAGAATTATTTGTTTCAGTTAAAGGTGGGAGAGGTTTATTGTGAAGAACTGACTCAGGGATGGCGGAAGCTGCCAGGATGAGTCTGAGGTCCACAGGACAGGCCGTCCGGAGTGTTGGGCTGACCTTTCGGGTTGAGGCTGCCACTCAGAGGCGGGGTTTCTCTACCCTCAGGGAGCCTCAACTCTGCTCTTAAAGCCTTTCCACTGGACAAACCAGGCTCACCCAGATTATCTAGGATGATCTTCCTTATTTAAAGTCAACTGGTAGCCCTGACCAGTTGGCTCAGAGCATCAGCCTGGCCTGTGGATGTCCCAGGTTCAATTCCCAGTCAGGGCACAAAGGAGAAGCAACCATCTGCTTCTCCACCTCTCCCCCTCCCCCTCCTGCAGCCATGGCTCCATTGATTCAAGCAAGTTGGCCCCAGGCACTGAGGATGGCTCCCGTGGCCTCTGCCGCAGGCACTAAAAAGAGCTCGGTTGCCAATTAACAGAGCAATGCCCCAAATGGGCAGAGCGTCACATCCAAAGGGGCCCTGCCAGGTGGATCCCAGTCAGGGCGCATGCAGGAGTCTGTCTTCCAGCCTCCCCTGCTCTAGATAGATAGATAGATAGATGATTGATTGATAGATAGATAGATAGATAGATGATAGATAGATAGATAAAGTCAACTGGCTATGTACTTAAATCACATCTCCAGAATACCTTCATAGCCACCCCTTGCTTAACATCTGACTTGCAGGCGACTGCAGTCTACCCAAGTGGACATATAAGAACAGATACAGTTTTTTTTTTAACTGTAAAAATATGGTGGTACAACCTTATGCTAATATATTTAAAAGTCTCAATAAAATGGATTGTTTCCTGGGAACACACAAATTAGTAAATTCACCTCAAAGAGAAGTAAAATAAAAATTGCAATAACCAACCAAACCAGTTTCAAAGAACTGCCTCCCCGAAACAAGGCTTTGAGGTCAGACTGGTGGCACGGCGTGTACTTTCAAACGTTCAAGGAACGGATGATGCTCACTCACGTTATGTAAACTGTTCTAAAGTGCAGAAAAAGATGCAACTTATTTTCTAAATCTAGCAGAGCACTAAGACCAAAACTTACAAAAAGGACAGAAGTGAATAAATTAACTTCACAATCAATAAAGATACAAAGTTAAACCCTAACCAAATATTAGCACGTTGAATTCAACAGTACAGGCCGAAGACAATGACAGTTTCCAGGGCGACACACGAGAATGCACACACTCCTGCCGCTTGCCAGAGCACGGACGCATGCGTGTCCTGTGGCTGAATGGCACGTGCCAGGGGAACCTGTGCTTTACCCACGAGGGTCACCCTCTGAGCAAGGAACCCCCTGACTTACCCTCTCCCACCCCTGCAAAAGGAGAGCCCTTTTGTAGGAGAGTTGATGGAGGGCGTAAAAAGAACTTGGTCTTCCTACATCTGGGAACAGTGCCGTGGGGAGCCCCACAATCCCCCCCAAATCAGCCTGGGTGAGCCCCACAAGATGACCAACATTCCCATGCCTACCACAGAGGGTACGCCCACTGCCGGTTCGAAAAGGAGGCAAGAGTGAGAGGTGAGTAGTGGGAGGTCACCTTCCTTCCCTGTTCCCCGTCCCAAAGTCCTCAAAAGGAAGGTGAGAGGAACAAGAGTGAGGGCCAGAGCTCCCGGCATGCCTGCGAGGAGGCAGGATAAACCCAGGCTGGGGGTCAGAACTTAGTGTCCCCGGACTCTGCAAGACCCGCATTCCGGGAGGTCCACCAGGGGAGGCAACGAAAGAAGCCCCCAACAAACTGCTTCTGTTCTTCTGCTTCCATTGTATTTTTTAAAATTTTCTATGATAAGCAGATATTATTTTTATAAACAAAATTCAGATTGAAACCGAGACTGTGAATTTCATAGAAAGAAAAAAGTTTGCCATTTAAGGGATATTTGAGGGAGGCTGTGACATTTCACTAGAGAGGTGTCCTTTGGAACCATCGACTCCGTTAAAAATATGAGCCTTAAGCCATATTTGCAGAACAGATAGGCTTATTCTGTTCTGTGATCTCACAGACGCCAGGACAAGGGGTTGAGGGATGCCAACCTCAGGGAGGCAGACTTCAGTTCCGCTTGAGGCCAGCCTTTCTGTCCACTGGGGCAGCCCATCGTGAAGCGGGTTATTTGTCCGTCTCTCACACTAAGCTGCACTGTCAACTGCTGAAGACCCTCAGGAGCCCGCCCAACGCCAGCACCCAGGATGCCTGCCCACGGGGGGCTGACCTGGAGCCCGCTGCTTACTGCTAAACCCAGCCAGCTGGGCCAGGCCACAGCCAGTCTCGTCGGTAAGTACTGCGGACCTGTGTAAACCCAAACACACGAAGGCCACCTGACGCCCAAGCACCGTCTCCTCAGGGTTTCAACTTTCCAACTTCTCCAAGCAGTTCCCTCACCAGTGGTCCCATCTGCCCAGGGGACGCTTGATCGTCAAGAACACGATGAGAGGCCCTGGCCGGTTGGCTCAGTGATAGAGCATCGGCCTGGCGTGCAGGAGTCCCGGGCTCGATTCTCAGCCAGGGCACACAGGAGAAGCGCCCATCTGCTTCTCCACCCCTCCCCTTCTCCTTCCTCTCTGTCTCTCTCTTCCCCTCCCGCAGCCAAGGCTCCATTGGAGCAAAGATGGCCCGGGTGCTGAGGATGGCTCTGTGGCCTCTGCCTCAGGCGCTAGAATGGCTCTGGTTGCAACAGAGCGATGCCCCAGATGGGCAGAGCATTGCCCCCTCGTGAGCATGCCCGGTGGATCCTGGTCGGGCGCATGCAAGAGTCTGTCCGACTGCCTCCCCGTTTCCAACTTCAGAAAAATACAAAAAAAAAAAAAAAAAGAAGAAGAAGAAGAACACGGGGAGAAGAGGCAGCATCTTCTCTCCCTCTGTCCTTGACGGCAGAACAGAGAGGTGAGATCATTCCTGAAACAGGCTGGGGGAGATCAGGCTTCACAGTGGCACAGAAACAGCAGGTGTGTGAGCAACAACGGAGCCTGGCTTTGCTGGCACACCATAGCACACCCACTGCGTTCACTCCCTGGGTTCGCAACAGCTCAGGCGGCACTGCAGTAAGGGAAGCAGCAGTAAGGGAAGTACTGTGGACAGTGTTACAAAGATTCGAACCACCAGTCTCCGAGTTAGAGCTTCAGCTCGATTTCCCAGAGAGGAGGAGTTAAGGTACCACGAAGGCCCGACGGGCACAGAAACTGTGCGCCAGCCCCTGGAGACCTGTCCAGCCTCAGCCCTGACACTCCTTGTCCTCCATCGAGTCCATGCTTTTGCTTGGTCCCTGAAGCCCCTCGCCCTACTTTCAGCATCACCCCTCCAAAATACCCTCAACTTTTCTTGCTCACCCAACTCACATTTTGCTGATCCCTCCCTGTCCTCTGCGGGTAACCCGGGCATGCCTCTCGCTCAACCCTGATGACACCTCCCTGTCACTGGCTGCCTCTGTCCAGGCTGGGAGCCCCTGGGGGGGAGGACCTCTGTCTTCTCAGCCCCACGTCCCTCGCACGCCTGGCACACAGTGGGCACGCAGCCAGCACTGGCTGGCTGGCTGAATAAAGCAGCCACGCCACCGTAGAAACGTTCCCATTTTTAAAGCCACGCAACAAGGCTCTGCAGCCGAAGTGACCGGGTCTGGCAGTGCCTGTAACCCTGGCCGCTTGCTCTGTCTTCCGTGACTCTCTAAAGCACACCCTGTGTCCCAGGAATCCATTGAGGTTTGCGTGGTTCTTGTGTACCTTGGTTAATTGCAAACCCAATCAGTTCCCATAAAAAGCTGGCATTTGACCTAAAGTTGAGACAGGCCCCTGGTTTCCAAAGTGCAAGGGACAGAGCTCCATGATGGGCAAAGGAACTCGGGGGATATTTATGATGCTCACCACTGACATTCTAGCTATTGTCCGTGTTCCTTTTTATGACATCGTAAAGATCACTTTTTACGGCCAGGCGGGCTGACATCTTCATCAAATCCCCTCATGGGCGCGTTCACCCAAGGAGCGTCTGTGCCAATGAGAAACATTTCAGCAACATTCAACAAAGGTTTATTGAGTGCCCACTGCGAGCAGGAGCATGGCACTGAGCAATGGGATTTGTCTTCAAAGTTTTGAAATCTGCTAAAACCATTCTCAATTTCACAAGCAGTCCAGTCAAGACAAAAAAAAGAAAAAGAAAAGAAAAAATAGAAGAAGTTCACTCTAGTCTCCCCTCTGGAGCCTGTGGGTGAAAATGCACCTTGAACCACCCAGGGAAATAAAACCTCCCTTCCCACACTTTCCAGATCTCTTGAAAGGTCTGTGCAGCTGGCTCTGGAGAACTTGCTCATTAAATTCTGCACACAAGCTCTGTTTCCAAGCAGCTGTGCTCGGGGCACCCTGCAATCCCTCGGCCCTGGGAACTCGCCTCACCAAGTCCCAGAGGCTGCGGGAAGCACAGACGACCACCACCCCTTCTCTCCCTACCTCAGAATAATTCAAAGACACCTTCCGAGCAAAGGGAACACCACCGCTCATTATCCGCTTTGAGCTCCAGATTCTTGATCTGCTAACGAGAACAACACCGCCTTCCCTCCCAGGGCTCCCATGCAGTTGTGGCTGAAAATTTAGAGCAAGCAGACTGATGATGGGGGTGGAGGGAGCAAGTCAGGAGACTCAACTGGCCTCCACGGGCCAGTTCCCATTTTTAAAGCCACGCAACAAGGCTCTGCAGCCGAAGTGACCGGGTCTGGTAGTGCCTGTAACCCTGGCCGCTCGCTCTGTCTTCCGTGACTCTCTAAAGCAGGGGTCTCAAACTCGCAGCCTGCGGGCCGCATGTGGCCCGCCGAACAATTTTGTGCGGCCCGCAGACTAATCCACGAAGTTCAAAATATTTTGGATAAAATTAAGTAAGCCTAGGGGCCTACTTGTATTTTTCATTTCTCTAGCATCCTAGCTAGATATTAGCTTGGTTAACAGCAGTTGTGATGCGAACTACAGTTTCTGGTCGTTTTGTGACACTGAGTAAACTGCATGTACGATTGTGCTTGTTGTACTGATTTTTTTTTGTTTTCAACTGCAGTGAGAAAAGTGTTGCGTAACAGTTGCCTTTTGTAGACCTAGTGCGGCCCGCCGACTGGCTGTGATCTTGCTCTGCGGCCCACATGCTGAGTTGAGTTTGAGACCCCTGCTCTAAAGCACACTGTGTCCCAGGAATCCATTGAGGTTTGCGTGGTTGGGGAAGGGAGGGGAAGGGAACAACACCGCTTATTATCCGCTTTGATAATGAGTGGATCCATGGAGGGGAAGGGAGGACAGTCATGACAAGGCTTGTAGCCCCGTGTCCACGGGGATGGTAACCCCATGGTCCGCATGGTGGAGGCCCATTTGCTTTGAGAGAGCTCTTGGCTCAGACTTTTGCTGCCGCCTCTGTCCCACCTCACTGCCCTTCTTTACCCACCAAAGCCGCTTCTCCCACCCGTCCACCATTTTCAGTGCATGTTTCTCACAGCATTCCTGAATCGCTGCTTTTGAGCCCTCTCCACTAGGGTAGCAGTGATGTGCCTGGTGCCTGGGACAGGCAGGCAGAAGACAGACGGGGTTGAAAAAATCCTGCTGCCGAGTCAGGAGGCGGAGGCCTGGGCCGGGAGTGACCCCAGAGGCAGCAGGACCCAGAAGTGGAGGGGATGACGAGGGACAACCCAGGCAGGACGGGAAGGAGTCGCCATGAGCCACTGAGCAGAAGGCGGAGTCCAGGACGGACTACTGATGGTCCCTCCCAGGCAACTTTAGCACCGGGTTCCCAGCGCCCACCGGGACATCCTCTGCCCTTTACCCTCCAGGGCCCCCTGTCCTCTGCCCACACACTCCCCTTACACGCCACACCACCTCTTTGACCCCTGAACTCCACGCTCTTTGCCTCTGATGATGGAGAGGAAAATGAAACACTCCACTGGAAAGCAAACAGCAGCATTCTTTAGACTCATTTCTCTTCAGGGCCCGGAGCAGAGCCTTGTTGGCAGGGCACCTCTGTCACCGCCAAGAACACTTGGGGGGGCAGAGCCAACAGGGACATTTAAACTGGTGACAAAAAGCTATTGACTGTTGACACGCTGCTGGCTCCTTGGATTTCGGATATCAGTGGCTCATCGATACCTCCTCTGAGTGTTTAACTGCCCGCCTTCTCTCTATCCCAGACAGAACCAGGGCCGCTCCGACCTCAGGGAAGAGAGGAGAGCTCGCTACCCGACACACAGAACAGATTTTCTTTGTTGCGAGTAATCTGAGTTCCACTGGCCTGTATTGATTAGATGCTGACTCACCTCCCAAACACCCACTATGGTACTCAATCTACTGCATCTGAACCTCCTTCCCTTGACCAACAAATTGGGTTCTGCTGACCCTGACACGCCAGGTTCCCACGCAGGTCCAAGGGACCCTGATAGTGAAAGTTCCTCACTTGGTTACCAGGCTTTCAGCCACCGTTCTGGATGTCACTAGGACACTGGATCCGAGACATTTTAAATGCAAACGCTGTTGACTTATCAGGCTCGGTGGCCATCTATCTGCCCTTCCCCTGGGCAAGCTCATCCACTGAGGAATCAGTGTTTGCCCAGAAGCTGATGCTCTCCTGGTCTGAACCCATGCACAATGTGACCATGTCTTTGAGCCCCGGACTGGACCTCCTTACCTTCAGGGCCTGCTGACACCACTGTCCCAATATGTGCGACGCCAAACAGGGTACGTTCCCCCAAACCTGATCAACCAGGCATTGATCAACCCAGATGTTTTCTCTGAGGCCGCTGCCTCCAGGAAGCCCTCCTGGGGGCTGCCCCGTGCCTCCTCCCCTGCCCACCCTCCAAGTTGGTCGTCCAGTCCCCCTGTGCCCGTCCCTCCAATCCCCTAACTCTGCACTCCGCCTTTGCCTCGTAGTCCCTCACTTCTGGGTCGGTCTCGCTCACTGAGAACGCGGACTCCGTGATTCACCCCCAGCGGAATCCCCGGCGTGCAAGCAGCACTCAGACGGCCCTCTGACTCAGGACTGGAAGGAGAGCTTCTGCCTCATCAACGTCTCCCTTTTTCCCAGGGTGGCCCTCGCCCACCTCAGTGTTTTGGTGTCCAGACCGCTGTGGACCAGAAACCACGGGGTGATTCAGATGGATGAGCTGAAGGAAGGCGCCCCCAAAAGTTTGCAGCAGAGAAGCCTGCCTTTGGTGGGGGGGGAGAGGTGCCAACCCCTTGCCTACCCCCAGCCAGACCAGGGCCCCTCCAGAAAGCTCTCTCGCTCCCCACGCATTTTCTCCCGTCACCTAGGAACCCAGCCTGGTATTTATGAGTGGTATTTATGCTGGTCTCACAGGCCTTCTGTTCCTCTAGCTGGGGAGATTTTAAGGTTTCATGCTTGCTCTTCTCAGATGCAGAAATGTGAGCAGCTCTCTCCAGTGAAGATCGCCTCCATTCCCGGAGTGCCTTTTCAGGAGAAGTAATCCTCAGCTGGAAGGAAGTAAGGTACTGCCTAGAAGTAACAAAGTAACGCTCAGCCTGGCACACACCAGGGCGTGGCCCTCAAGCCCCAGGCCCCAGCCCAGAAGGCAGCTCAGCACTGGGAGGAGGACCAGGCACCCACCAGGACAGTCTGACCCTGCCCCTGGCCCTGCCAGCACTCCCTGTGGCCTCAGACAAGCCCCTGCCCCTGTTTAAGCATCTGAGTCCCCACCTGTGACGTGAGTTTAACTGGACGACAGCTGCATCTGTCTCTTCCACACCACCCTCAGAGACAACCCCTCGGACGGGTACTATGCTGGGTCTGGGGCCAGTGGTCACAAGGACTGAAATGGTCCCTGCCTCAGGCCCCTTCCCATGCAGTTAGAGAAGCCAGTCACTACCCCAAAGGTCCTGAGTCACTGAATGAGATACTGATTTGTTGCGAATGAAGCCATCTCTCTGTCAGTCCCCACCTAGGAGAGCTGTAGACCCACTCTGTTCTGATGATGGGCAAACACTTCTCTCTGTGGGAAGGAAGGAAACCCATCTCCGTGTGATGGACGCAGCTGAGAGCCACTGATCCCTGTGTGCGCCACAATCTGTGCTGTGGGCAAGACTGCCACAGCCTCTAAGGGAGGGGTGTTTAAGAAAATTGCCTGGCTCTGGCCGGTTGGCTCAGTGGATAGAGCATCAGCCCAGCATATAGACATCTTGGGTTTGATTCCTGGTCAGGGCACACAGACGAAGCAACCATCTTCTTCTCTTTCCCTCTCTCTCCCCCTTCTCTCTCTCTCTCTCTCTCCCTCTCTCTCTCTCTCTCTCTTCCTCTCCCACAGCCATGGCTCAGTCCCAGGCACTGAGGATAGCTTGGTTGGTCTGAGCATTGGCCTTAGATGCTAAAAATAGCTTGACTAATTCGGATGTCATCCCCAGACAGAGGCTCCCTGGTAGATCCTGGTCAGGGCACATATGGGAATCTATCTCCCTTCTTCTCACTTTAAAAAAAAAAAAAAAGGATAATTGCCTAATAAGTCCTTGTTCCTTAAGCTCAGAGCCTGCCAATGAGATTCAAACTATTCAGCAATCATTCAGTATAAGAATCTGGTTTCCACCATGTTGGATGAGGCTAGGGGAGGAAGGAAAAAGGGAAAGGGTCTAAATAACTATTGATTGGCTGGTTGGCTCAGTGGTAGAGTGTCGGCCTGGCGTGCAGGAGTCCCGGGTTTGATTCCTGGCCAGGGCACACAGGAGAAGCGCCCATCTGCTTCTCCACCCCTCCCCCTCTCCTTCCTCTCTGTCTCTCTCTTCCTCTCCCGCAGCCGAGGCTCCATTGGAGCAAAGTTGGCCCGGGTGCTGAGGATGGCTCTGTGGCCTCTGCCTCAGGCACTAGAATGGCTGTGATTACGACAGAGCGACGCCCCGGATGGGCAGAGCATTGCCCTCTGGTAGGCGTGCCAGGTGGATCCCGGTTGGGTGCATGCGGGAGTCTTTCTGACTGCCTCCCCGTTTCCAATTTCAGAAAAATACAAAAATAAATAAATAAATAAATAAATAATAAAAATAAATAAATAAAATATACACACATGCAGTCTAGAACTAAAATCCAACTCAAGAAGTGACCAGGTGACAACAAGACGTAGGGAAGTAAACTGCTGAGACCTGGCCATGGCAAGAAATGCAGTGCTGACCCGTGCTACAGCACGAGGACACCACGCCAGCCGGTCACAGACCGTGTGTCGTGTAAGCCCACCTACAGAGAAGAACTGAAGTGTCTAGAGTAGATGACTCCATAGAGACAGGAAGGGGATTCACAGTCGCCCAGGGCTGGGAGGGAAAGCAGGAGTTGGTAGGCGATAGCTCAGGGTCCAGGGTGTGTTCTGGGAGTGAAAATGTACTCGAGTTCATTGGGACTAAATACAACAAAATAAAACTTTGGGAATACACACACACACGCACACAAACCATTGACCTGTATATTTCAAGTGGCTAAATTGTATTGTACGTAAATGACATCTCACAAAAGCTGATATAGATATCATTTTTTAAGTGCACCAAGGCCCTTGTGCTTGTCGTACTGGAGAGAGATGGTTATAAATACTGATTAGTTCTAAATGCTGTTAATTCGATTATCGAAGTAAGAGCCACTCCTCAGTCTCACGAGAGCAGGCTACTCAAGAAACGCCGCTCTGACTCTACTTGCTGAGCGCGTGCTAGTCCTCGGTTCACTGGCGGGTTGGAAGGAGTGTCGTATTGGTTGTTTGGCAGATGTGATCAAATAAAATACATGTTTTAGAATAAATGTCACTTCTGTCCATTCTGGCAGTTGCAGTATGTGTGGAAACAGAACTCTCCCTCCCCCCCGGGTGTGAGGTGCAGGCGATGTTGCAGGCACTGTGGGGCCCCGTGGGAGGGATATGGCAAGCTATGGTGGGGAAGATGCTGGAAGGAATGGGGTGGGGCAAGGGGGGGGGGGGCTGGGCATGGGAATCGAGAAGACATATCACTTGCAACTTGTAATTCTCGTGGGCCACGATCTAGCAAGCATGATCGGAGCTAAGACCGGGTTCTACTTACACTCTCTGTTGTCATCGTAACACTTGGTCTCACCCGAGTCCAGCGGGTCTCAATACTGTGCGTGCCTCAGGATTATCTGGAGGGCTTGTTGGAACACAGCTTACGGGGCCCCGCCCCAGAGTTTCTGAATGAGCAGGTCTGGGATGGGGCTGGGGATCTGTATTTCTAGTAAGGGCCAGATGATGCTGATGCGGACACAGAAGCAGCCCTTGTGGGGACCACACTTTGAGCAGCCTCAGTGAAAGGCGCCTGCCAAGTGCGTGCCTGTGCTGGGTCCAATCGTGCTGAGGATGTTTCAACGGGAAATTCTTAAGACAGTTCTTAAGCCTGACCAGGTGGTGGCACGGTGGCTAGAGAGCATCAGCCTAGGATGCTGAGGACCCAGGATCGAACCCTGAGGTCACTGGCTTGAGCCTAGGATCATAGACATAACTCTGTGGTCGGTGACTTTAAGCCCAAAGATTGCTGGCTTGAACAAGGGGTCCCTGGTTCGGCTGGAGCCTCCCCCACCCTGCCCGCCCCCCCCCCCCCCCGTCAAGGTTCATATGAGAAAGTAATCAATGAACAACTAAGGTGCCATAACAAAGAACTGATGCTTCTCATCTCTCTCCCTTCTTTCCTGTCTGTCCCTCTCTCTCTCTCTCTCTCTCTCTAAAAAAAGAAGGCTGTTCCTGAGATGTCCCAGGGGCAGAAAGCATTAAGGGAGAGAAGTCGATCTGCCCTGGGAGGACCGGCTGGGACCCGCGTGCAGTCTAGACTGGACTCGAGGCTTCTTGTTTACTGACTGTGATCCGTCCAGTTACCCCGTCATAAATTCCCTTGAATTACCGCAGAAGGAACAGGCAGGCACAGCTGGATGGTGCAAGTCCATATCCATTAAGAGGCCATCCACACTGCATGTCTCCCACGGGGTCTCCTCCAAATGATTTGTTCCAACCAACCTGATACTTCTCCGTGCGGGCCCATCTGCAGACTGCGTCTGAGGACACTGAGGTCCCTGTGTGTTTCTCACAGGTCTCCGCGTGTCTCGTCCAGGTTTCGCTGCCTGGATCCACAGAGTGACCACACACACGCCCCAGGTGTCTTGAAGCTTCTTGCCTAGTATCTGCTGATGATAATAAAACAGGATTAGAAACAAGTGACTCTCAATTACAGGCAAATTAATGAATTTGAACGCAAGAAGCCTTTGTTTTCAAAATGCAAATTTCCCACCAGCTTTACAGAGATAGAATTGATGAGTAAAATTGTTTAAACTCAAATTGCACAGCATGATGATCAATATATGTATGCACTGTAAAAATATTACCACAATAACATCAGTTAACACATTCATCAGATCGCATAGTTACCGCTGTGTGTGTGTGTGTGTGTGTGTGTGTGTGTGTGTGTGAAGAACGTTCAAGATCTACTCTATTTGCCAATTTCAAGTATACAGCACAATATTGTTAACTGTGGTCACCATGCTTTGGGAAATTCGCCCCCGTAAAAGGAGCATTAGGAAACAGTATTTTCTAAAGGGAACTTTCCCTGTAATGAGATATGGCAGAGACTAGCTGTGGTAGGGCTGAGGATAGAGACAGGCTCCTTAGAAAGCATCATTAGACAAAACATGCAATTCGCCATGGAAACCAAGCCGTGTTTGTCTTGTGTAATAGGTTTGCTAATTATACTAAAAAGGTAAGAAAGTTCACAGCCTCAGGGGACATCAGGGTGGGCATTAATGAGTCATATAGCATGAACATGGAAGAACGAAGCAGCTAAGAGTGTCCGCTTGTTTGTTCCTGACCTGCTGAGCAAGTGTGAGGTGCAGGGCTGGGCAGCAAGGAGTCTCGCTGTCCCGCTGGATGGAGGGAAAAATGAGGAGCAGCGACATTTCTCCAGCTTCTGTGCCGCCTCTCTGATGGCTCCAGCCCCCGGGGAGCCTCCCAGGTCATCACGGAGCAGACTCCCTGGAGCAGGCTGTCCTGCTGCCGTGCTGACTCCCGAGGTCAGCGTGATCCTGCGGCACACACCTTACAGCAGGGGTCCCCAAACTTTTTTTTTTTTTTTTTTTTTTGTTGTTGTTGTTGTTGTTTTTTTTCTTCATTTTTCTGAAGCTGGAAACAGGGAGAGACAGTCAGACAGACTCCCACATGCGCCCGACCGGGATCCACCCGGCACGCCCACCAGGGGCGGTGCTCTGCCCCCCAGGGTGCGATGCTCTGCCCATCCTGGGCGTCGCCATATTGCGACCAGAGCCACTCTAGCGCCTGAGGCAGAGGCCACAGAGCCATGCCCAGCGCCCGGGCCATCTTTGCTCCAATGGAGCCTTGGCTGCAGGAGGGGAAGAGAGAGACAGAGAGGAAAGCGCGGCGGAGGGGTGGAGAAGCAAATGGGCGCTTCTCCTATGTGCCCTGGCCGGGAATCGAACCCGGGTCCTCCGCACGCTAGGCCGACGCTCTACCGCTGAGCCAACCGGCCAGGGCCCAAACTTTTTACATAGGGGGCCAGTTCACTGTCCCTCAGACCATTGGAGGGCCAGACTATAAAAAAAAAAAACTATGAACAAATCCCTATGCACACTGCACAGATCTTATTTTAAAGTAAAAAAAAAACAAAAAGAAAACAAATACAATATTTAAAATAAAGAACAAGTAAATTTAAATCAACAAACTGACCAGTATTTCAATGGGAACTATGCTCCTCTCACTGACCACCAATGAAAGAGGTGCCCCTTCCGGAAGAGCAGCGGGGGGCCGGATAAATGGCCTCAGGGGGCCGCATGTGGCCCGTGGGCCGTAGTTTGGGGATCTCTGCCTTACAGCTAAGGGGCTGGACCAGAACACAAACGTGGGGAAGGAGAGAACCTGTCCGAAGATATTCCACTCACGTTAGCTCATTAAATGCTCTATTAAAACCCTGTCTGGACAAAACTTAACATTTGCTGAATACCAATGATGTCTGAACACTACGCCCTTGTTGAAAAAAAAAAAAATTCTAATAATCTCAAGTACCAAGGAATGTGAAGTTAGGGCTAGGACAGTCTTCTAAGTAAACACAGACTAAATTTAACATATAGATTTGCCACATGGACTTCAGATCTTTTTTATTTTTTTTAAACACACTTCTGATCTCATTTAAGTGACTTCTGAAACGCTCCCTTCTAGTTGGGTAAGTCCTTCCTTCCCTGTCTCTATGCTTTTACTAATCTAAGTATCTATCCATAAAAAAAATAATAATATTGTATCTTAAATTTTACATATTTGGTCTCACATTACATTTAGATTATGCAGCTTCATGTTTTGTTTTGACAGAAAGTTTTCAAGAACCGTGCGTATCGAGAGTGTGGAACAATAGCTGAACTCAGCGATGTAGCTGGGCTTACCCCATGAATACATGGAGTCTGTATCATATATACTCTCAGGACTTGAGGGTTTTTTTGAGACCCAGAATGTGGTCAACTTATGGAATGTTCCACATGGGTCTGAATAGTGTGCAATGTCTCTGTTTATGGGGTTTTTCTGTGTCTATTAGATCAAGCAGACGTACTAATTAGTGTCTATGTTATCTCATTTCTGAAGAATTATGTCTAAACTTACAGTAATAACACTTTACCTGTATCAGGTACTTTGAGCATCACAACTTTTCAAAAACTCTTATCATAGGAGTCTTACAGAGAAGGAAATGTGAGGCTCAAAGCTGGGAAGGGACAGACTCAGGGTTGGAAATTGTCTGCTTCTAGAAGTACCTTCAACTGAAGAAAGAATCTAGCCCAGGGGTCAGGAACCTATGGCTCATGAGTCAGATGTGGCTCTTTTGATGGCTGCATCTGGCTTGCAGACAAATCTTTAATAACAATAATAATAACATTAAAAATATAAAACATTCTCATGTATTACAACCCATTCATTTCCTACCGCTCGTGTTCATGGTTGCGGGCGGCTGGAGCCAATCACAGCTGTCCTCCAGGACAACACCAAATTTTTATTGGATAATGCGTAACGTACACGGGTCATCGTATGGCTCTCATGGAATTACATTTTAAAATATGTGGCGTTCATGGCTCTCTCAGCCAGAAAAGTTTCCCGACCCCTGATCTAGCCACTGGGACAAAAAGAGGCAGTTTGGCCTCTGTTTCAATCTAGATCTGTGAGGCTCTGATATGATAACGCCTGACCTCTAAGTGATCGTGCAAATTTATCAAATAAAAGTTGAACCTCTCTGAATTACGTCTTGCCACTCAGCATTCTGGTTGATCTTGTCTGCTGACACTGGACAGACAGGACCCCCCTGACTATCAAGGGGCCCAGTAAGAGCAGGTTCATAAATTAACAAAGCCCAGTCCCACGTGTCCTCCCAGCCTTCACGTCTGCGTTCTGTCCCCTTTAGAACAGCATCCGATACGGCAGATTCGCCATTCACAACACAGCCATAGGTGTCCAGACCCCTCTCTTGCAGGGATCCCTTCGAAGGCCCCGTCCTTCATTCTATATTTATAATGTTGTCTTCTCAAAGGGGACTCCAAAAATCCTAAGGACTCTGGCCAACCCAAAACTGAGGCACCCCTGCAGAAATGACACCTGTACCTTAGAGAGCTTCTCTAGTCACGTGTCAGGTGCCGCAGGGAAGTCCACGGGTCACACTCTCAGGATTAGAGCTCTGATCAGAGACTCAGACCCCTCTGTGCCCGACTGCATTTCACTTGCACATCAGGCTGGGCGCCGCGCCCCACCCCATGGGACGTACTGGTCGTGGTCAGCCCCGTTCCACTGTGGCCTTCGAGCCAAAGGGAGGCCGCAGCTCCCGCTGAGCAATCCGCCCAGGACCCCGCCCTGCCCCAGCTGTGGCTGCCGGGCTCCTGGGGAAAGGCTAGCCCACGCCAGATAATCTGACATGATGAAAGGGAAATTCTCGGCATTCTTTCAGAGGGAGACATTTGCCAAAAGCAGCGCAGTGAGGAGAAGCAGGCCGGGGCTTTCCTGAGCAGCCAAGTGCATCTTCAACCCGCGTACAGCTCTAACGGGGAGGAAAACTGGACCACGTCTAAGGAAGTCGCGTTTCAGGGGGGACCTGGTGTCTGCTGCGGACAGGGCGGGGGGCCGGGGCAGGGAGGCCGGGGAAGGACACAGGACGAAGCACAGGGATGCTCTCCCAGTGCACGAACTTCCCGTTTTGGAAACGTGTCTTCATATTCCCAGAAATGACCCAACAGAACAATCAGATTGCATTAGTTTCTCCAGTCATCAATGCGCAGTGATGGTTCCAGATGCAAAGGGCCAAAACCCTGGTTTTAACTCTGTCTTGACTCTCATACCGGCTACTTGAGGTTTCTCATAAAGGTCCTCTTTCCCACATGTTTGTTCTCTTTTTCATTGATTGATTGACTGACTTGTTTTAGGGAGAGAGGAAGGGAGAGAGAAACAGGAACATTGATCTGTTCCTGTATGTCAAGGGTCCCCAAACTTTTTACACAGGGGGCCAGTTCACTGTCCCTCAGACCACTAGAGGGCCGGACTATAAAAAAAATATGAACAAATCCCTGTGCACATTGCACATATCTTATTTTAAAGTAAAAAAACAAAACGGGAACAAATATAATATTTAAAATAAAGAACGAGTAAATTTAAATCAACAAACTGACCAGTATTTCAATGGGAACTATGCTCCTCTCACTGACCACCAATGAAAGAGGTGCCCCTTCTGGAAGTGTGGTAGGGGCCGGATAAATGGCCTCAGGGGGCCGCATGCAGCCCGTGGGCCGTAGTTCGGGGACCCCTGCTGTATGTGCTCTGACCGGGGTCCAACCAGCAACCTCTGCACTTTGGGACAATGCTTCGACCAACCCAACTATCCAGCCAGGGCAACAAATGTTCATTTTCTCTCTCACCAACAACTAAGGAGGTTCGGTGGGAAAGATGTCGGTCTGTCAGTGTGAAATTGGCAATCCAGCTTCAGCTGGTCAGCTCCCACCAGGACACTTGAGGGGTGTCCAGCAGGCTGGCCGGAACCCTCTTTCCCCACACCCACTGGGCCAATCGATGGCTCTGAACTCACTTCCTAACATACCCTCCCAGAAAGCCTGTGCACTTTAGTTATTAGAAGCATTAGATTATTTGGTCATGCTGGCAAAGCCAAATATTCCTTCAAAACTTGGTCACCTCCTCCATGAAGCTTGTCTGACTGCCTCACACCTTAAGACTGAAACAAGTCTCTGCCCCGAGTATATGATTTTATAGAACTGTCTATATCAATTCTATCTCCTTTGCCAGTCTGGAGGGACAGCATTTCCATTCTTCCCTCCTGCGATCCCCTAGATCAGTGCTTCTCAACCTTTCTAAGGCCGTGACCCCTCAATACAGTTCCTCATGTGGCGGTGACCCCAAACCAAAAAAATAATTTTGGTGGCTACTTCATAACTGTAATTTTGCTACAGTTATGATTCGGAATGTAAATACCTGATATGCATTATGTATTTTCCGATGGCTTTAGGCGATCCCACCAGGGTCGCGACCCACAGGTTGAGAACCGCTGCCCTAGAGCTCTCCAGAGACCAGCAGGGACTGTGGACGCTGAAGCAGTCCAGGCAGGGGCTGACCCACCTGAGAAGGTGTATCCGTCTAAAGGGGCCCATCTTTTTATTCAGAGCCAACAGATTGCTACCCCAGAAACAGAGACCCAGAACTACAAATTTTATTTCTGTACTTGGAAATCCAAACTTTCATATAAAATCTCTAATATGTTAATGTTGTCAGCTAATCCAAAGTTTAAAAAAAAACAAAACATACAGGCCCTGGCCGGTTGGCTCAGGGGTAGAGCGTCAGCCTGGTGTGCGCGGGACCCGGGTTCGATTCCCGGCCAGGGTACATAGGAGAAGCACCCATTTGCTTCTCCACCCCCCCCTTCCTCTCTGTCTCTCTCTTCCCCTCCCGCAGCCAAGGCTCCATTGGAGCAAAGATGGCCCCGGGCGCTGGGGATGGCTCCTTGGCCTCTGCCCCAGGCGCTGGAGTGGCTCTGGTCCCGGCAGAGCGACGCCCCGGAGGGGCAGAGCATCGCCCCTGGTGGGCATGCCGGGTGGATCCCGGTTGGGTGCATGCGGGAGTCTGTCTGACTGTCTCTCCCGTTTCCAGCTTCAGAAAAATACAAAAAAAAAAAAGAAAAACCATACATAAGGCCAAACAAATACATCTGTGAGCTGAACGTGGCTTGTCAGTTTGCAAACTCCGTTGCAGGCCTGCCCCCTGGACATCTGATCAGAATGTGCAAATTAACCTAACGCCCCTGCCCGCTTACATGACACCATGTTGCCATGTAGAAAATGGGCCGGAATGTCACAGGATTCAGGCTTCAGCAATTAAGACAGCCACTTAGACTTAGTGTTTGCTCCTTCAGAATACCCTTAGCCTCACAACTCACAGTAGGATAACCTCATGATTTTGATTAACCAATGGGTCATCCAGCTCAGCCAGCCTCCCAGAGGGAGCCTTGTTTTCTTTTTACTTTGTGTCTGATTTGGCATTTATTTTGTTTCCATCAGACTTTCAATTACTTTCTTATAGGATCCCTTTCAGATTGCTGTTTGAGTTCTACACACACACGGAGTCTCAGATGATATTTGTACAACAGTGAACATTTCACAAATATGAAACAGAAGAGGACTCCAAACTTTCAACCCACCAGCTGGTATTTTCATCTTAGACCAGCTGAAAGACTAGGTTTCCACAGGCTGGTCTGTCCCTGCTGTTCCTATCATTATGAGGACCAGCCATGCACCAGAGCCCATTGACTCCCCACAACAATCCTATACGACAGGTCCTAGTTTGATCCTATGCCACAGACGAGAAGAACAACGCTCAGAGAAGGTTAAAAAAAAAACAAAAACACTCAAATAGCAAAGTTGGGATTTGAACCCAAATCAAAGCAATTCTAAGGTTCACACCCAATGATACCAGCTGTACAAACTTCACGGGACCTATTCTAATTCCCATTGTACAGATGGAGGAAAAGGTCAGAGAGATTGTAAAATGTCCTAAAAGTCACACCCAGCTGGTAAAAAATGCAGACTCACCATGACATCAGGTCAACAATAGGCCCAGTTCTAAATCCACTTCTCAGTTGTAACACAGGCTGAGTTGAAATAAAAAAAATGATTTTAATAAGCATAAGAAAAAAGTTCAGCACTAGCTTTGCTCTAATCCCTGCTAATCATGTCTTTAATTAAAAAGCAAAAAAATTAAAAAGTACACATGAGCTTAGCATGTTGGCTCTTCCCCTTTATTTGTAAGTCTGATTTCTCCTCTATTTACAGGTTTGCTCTTGTCTCCCAGGCACTCTCTCTACTCGCTCAATGTGTGGTCCAGGGACGAGCAGCATCAACAACATCTGGGAGTTTCCCAGAAATGTGGGATCTCGGGCCCCACCCCAGACTCGCTAAATTGGAATCTGCATGTTAACAAAACTATCAGGTGATTTATGTGGAGGGCAAACCATAAGATGCACTGATCTGACCCCAAGAAATCTCAACTCTCGGCCATTTTATGAGCAATTCTCTTCTGTGTATCTAAGGACAACGTTGGCTAACGCATATTTGGTTTTTATATATAAAAATTCTACCCAGAGACACTGCTCCCAACCAGATCAGACTGGAGGGGACCACAATGAAGTGTCTCAGAAAGCTCACAGTGGTACCCAAATTACACTTACGTCCCTCAGCTCCCCCCGGTTTCCAGCCATCAGTGTCATCTGCCTTGGCGACTTTGCCTCTTCACCCAAGATGCCCACCCACCCTGACATGTGCTCTGGGTCTGTTTTTCAGAGATACAGGGAGGGTGCCACGGCTTTCAAAACAATGCCTTGCTGAACGACCGGAGGAGGGGAAAAAAAAAATGATCTTCTTGCTCCATGGAAAAAAATGCACCCAAAAATGAAGTACCAGGGGAATAATAATGAACTTAGGGCCATCCATAAAGCAAGCCTAATGATGGGTTTGAGAACTTCCTTATAAAGCCACATGGCGGTTCCTTGGTGACCGAACTGTGGGTGGTATGGGGCTGAGACCAGAACCATGGAATCCTGGGTTATAGAAGGTCAGAACAGCTTCTGTCACTGACCCAATCTTCAGCGAGTCCTTGGGGGGAGACGCCCAGGAAGGGACCCTTGGCTCGAAGGAGAACCCAAGCCCAGGAAAGCCGGGAGCTTTCTCCAGAAGGCCATGTCCGGCTTATCTTGAGGCCTGCTGGAATTTCATTATCCTGTGCACACTCCACAGATGGGAATTTAATAATTAATTAGGAAATAGCTCGCCTGAGAGCCCATGCAAGGGGATTATGCAAAGCAACAAAGACGGGCAAGGGGCTGAATATTTTATAGTGTGTTTAATTTGCAAATACTACCCACCAAGAAGGCTTAGGCAGGAAACCTATCATCATAATAATTATTACTACTCATGCAAAGCTACTTGAGTTTCCATCAGACTGCCTTCCTCTCAACTGTTTTCACCAAACACTTCTCCCCCCCCCAAAAAAAACCATAATTTTTTTAAATGTAGAGAAAGAAAGTAACAAATGCAAAATAATATTAGAAATGAAAAGAATATGTTTGGATTAAATTAAAAAAAAACTAACCTAAACGCTACCTTTGTTTCACCTGCAATTCTTTTTAATACTCAAATAGCTTCCATTCCGATCATTTTCTCCCTCATGCAATCTGAGTACCAGCGAGCTCCGAAGCTAAACCCCAGAAGAAACCAACGCATTATCTCTTGTGCACTTCACACACTTCACTCATTCATTAGGCCACTCATTGATTCTGAGTACCCCAATATTCTGTCTATAAATTCTCCCCTGTTTAAATATGCCAGAGTAATGTATTGCCTCCCAACAAAAAACCCTAAATGATCTAAATCACAGGGTCTAGGATTATACACCCAAGGCATTCTCCCTAATGCTGTCTGTTCCACAGCCACCACAGGTTGAAAACTCAATCATCTACAACAGGGTCAGCAAACTTTTTTTTTTGTGAGACACCAAATAGTAAATAGTTTAGGAGGTTTTGCAGGCCAGGCGGGTCTCGGTTGCAGCTTCACGACTCCGCTGCCGTAAAGGAAACTGCCGCAAATAGATCAACAAATGGGAGCATGGCTCTGTTCCAATAAAACTTCATTTACAAAAACAAACTCGGCCCTGGCCGGTTGGCTCAATGGTAGAGCGTCGGCCTGGCGTGCGGAAGTCCCGAGTTCGATTCCCGGCCAGGGGACACAGGATAGGCGCCCTTCCCCTCCCCCTCTCCTTCCTCTCTGTCTCTCTCTTCCCCTCCCGCAGCCAAGGCTCCATTGGAGCAAAGATGGCCCGGGCGCTGGGGATGGCTCCTTGGCCTCTGCCCCAGGCGCTAGACTGGCTCTGGTCGCGACCAGATGGACAGAGCATCGCCCCCTGGTGGGTGTGCCAGGTGGATCTTGGTCAGGCGCATGCGGGAGTCTGTCTGACTGCCTCTCGTTTCCAGCTTCAGAAAAATACAAAAAAAAAACAAAAAACCAAACTCATGGACATGAACAACAGCGTGGTAATGGGGGAGAGGGGGATAGACTGGGGACAAGACTGTGATAGATGGAGACTTGCCTTGGGGAGGGTGAACACACAATACGGGGTATAGAACACGTGTTGTAGAATTGCGCACCCGAAACCTGTATAATTTTGTTAACCAGCGTCACACAATGAACACAATTAAGACCAAAAAAAAAAAAAAAAGCAGGTATCAGGGCTTGTTGTTCTGCTATGGCATTTTTTAAGACTTCGTGCAATTTTAAGCTAAAAAAAAAAACCAACAAGGCCTCTCTTTATGACTCTGAGCATGTGTACATGCAGACCTACCTATATTAGATTGAACCAGTGGTTCTCCCACCTGGCGACCTCTGGAGACCAGGGTCAGCTTCACAGGTGTGTGAGTTGCAGGGAGGAACAGGGAACCACACTCAGAAGGGCCCCAGCCCCACAATTGATTTGATAGTCTGCTGTCACTATCATAAAATTCTTAATAATTCCCATATTTTTATTTTGCACTGCCCCCCCCCAATTATTATACGTTGACAGGTGTGCAGGGGGCACAGAAAACATCAAAGATTATGACCACGGTGGAGGGGGGCGCGGGGCGGGTGGTGCTTCGGCTTCGGCTTCATGGGCAGAGGCCAGGGATGCGTGAAATGCCCTACAACTCACACAGTAGTCCCCGCGAGACAACCAGGAATCACAGCAATGTCAGTCCAGGGGTGCCCCCCTCCTCCGTGGTCTCACTCACCCACGGTCAGTGCCAGTCTGAAAACAGCAAGTGGAAAAAACCCCAGGCAGGACCAAGGCCTCCGTCTCAAACAGCAGCACTTCGAACGGCGTGCCGAAATCTCCCGTGATCTGCAACCTGCCCGCGGGGACGGGACGTTCCTTTAACCGAGCGCAGCTGCTGCCACGGACGCTGCCCGCCTGCGTCCACGTGGTTCTTATTTTACTTTATTATGGCCTCAAAGCTCGGGCCTTTCCGGAAAGCCGCAGAGAAGGTGCGCACGCTCTTTTTAATGAAACAGTAGGTATAGAAAAAAAACAGTATATGGAGGCGTCAGTGCTCTCGGGGTTTCCTGCATCCACGGGGGTCACGGAGTATCCCCCAGGACAAGGGGGACCAATGTCGTCACCTGGGTTAAACCGTGTACAATTGTTGCTATTCTACCACCTTGTAAATGATGTCATTTTGTACGGTGCAGCCTCATTGAACCAGGTTTTCTGTGATTCTGACATAAAAATATTGCTGAAGCAGATGCAAAGGCCCCTCCTCAATTTCTGCACGGCCCATTTCTCTCCCTCCGCCACCAACGAGCCTTCTTCGGTCTGCCCCCATGTTGTGTACGCACACATTTATTTGTTTCCTGGTTGGTTGATTGGTTGGTTGGTTGGTTGGTTTTCTTTAAAGAGGAACACATGCACATGGCAGAAATTTTGAAGATTCTGAAACATAGGAAAGCGGCTCTCCTACCTACCCTGTCCCTGACACCTGCGCCCCTCTCAGAACAATCCCATCATCATCCCCACCCCCAGACATCTTGTAAAAAGGGGGCATTCTATGTGTGGGTGTTTATTTTCTACTTTTTTTTTTTTTTTTTGTATTTTTCTGAAGCTGGAAACGGGGAGAGACAGTCAGACAGACTCCCGCATGCGCCCGACCGGGATCCACCCGGCACGCCCACCACGGGCGACGCTCCGCCCACCAGGGGGCGATGCTGTGCCCACCTGGGGCGTCGCTCTGTTGCACCCAGAGCCACTCTAGCGCCTGGGGCAGAGGCCAAGGAGCCATCCCCAGTGCCCGGGCCATCTTTGCTCCAATGGAGCCTTGGCTGCGGGAGGGGAAGAGAGAGACAGAGAGGAAGGAGAGGGGGAGGGGTGGAGAAGCAGATGGGCGCCTCTCCTGTGTGCCCTGGCCGGGAATCGGCCCGGGACTTCTGCACGCCAGGCTGACGCTCTACCACTGAGCCAACCAGCCAGGGCCGGTGTTTATTTTCTTTAGCATGTCCTTTAGCTGCCCCCTTCGAACATTCTCCAGTGACCCCCCTATGCCTGGTCCGCCCTGCTTCGCTTCCCACTTTTCTGAGGTCAGCTACTTTTCTAAGAAGGACTCCCAAGTATTTCAGGTCCTTCTCCTCCACCAGCTCTGTCTCTTGTTTCCCCTCTTTTGAATCACGGCCAAATAAAAAGTAGCATTCCATTTTCCATTTCCTCATTTCTCTCCCTCCGCGCTCTCGGGTCACATAATGGATTATTGCTCTATATTTAAAGTCTGCTGGGACCCAGCACCTGTCAAAGATGTTGCACAAAATAAAAAGCTCTTGAGCTTGATTCAGGCCAGACCTCTAGACATAGATTTGGCCTTTGTTTCTGTTCGAAAAAGAGCAGGAGAGAGACAGCCCGATGGTGGAAGCTCTAACTTCCTTGATAGTGATTTTGACTTGGAGAATGAAGGAGGGATTCCTCTCCCTGTGTGACCATGGGTCTGTGTGGCAACTTGGGTGCTCGTAAATTATTAATACCACTTTTGAATTAAAAAGGGAAAAAGATGAGCAAAAGCAAGCAGAAAAGGATAAGCAAGCAGAGAACACCAATGCAAAAGAATGGTTAATTATTTAGGAGTATTTAACCACTATCTTAATTCAAGGGCAGCATTTCTAGTTGGGAGAAGTGAGAAGCCCGCAGCAAGGGGAGGTGGTAATGGCTGTGACCCCAGCAGGCAGCAGATGACTGTGGGAGAGCACCAGGTCCCTGAGAATCTGCCCTCCTTTCCTTCATGACCTTTGAACTCCGGGACGCCTTATTGCCCTCCAGGAAGAAAGCTGCAGGTTCCAGTTTTCTCTGACTCTTCAAGGAGGTGAGAATGAGATAACCTAGGGGGTTGGTTGTCCTGGCAGCTTGATGTCAGAGGTGGCAGCTCTGTGATGGAGAGAAGTCTGGGCCACATCACTACTAATGGTGTCACCTCCTCAAGAGCGTGCCACTGTCTTTACACTCTAAGGTGACACTGGCTAGTGCAGAGGATGAAAAGGCAGGAGAGAGGGGCGTCTTATGACTTGGAAGGAAACCTCTCTACCAGAGCTTCTAGCTGAACCTTCTGCCTCCCAGCCCTGCTACCTTGGACTGTGCCACCCTCAGGGCACAATGGGTCCTTCCCAGGTCTTGCCACATCCCTGTCTAAATAGATCCCCAGAGACGGGGAAGAAAAGCGTGCAGGATAAGCTAGGGGTAAGGGAACAGAAAATAAGCATTTGGGATGATGAAGTCGTCTCAATTTTAAGTTTCCAGACTGTGCTAGAAAGGCCTATGAAGTTTTGTGTGTGTGATAAAATACACATCACATAAAATTTACCATTTGAATCAGTTTAAAGCTTACAGTTCAGTGGCATTGAATGCATTCACAGTTTTGTGCAACCATCACTGTCATCCATCCCTAGAACTTTCTCATCATCCTAAACTGAAAGTCTGTTCCCATTAAACACTAAGGCCCCATTCTCCACTCCTTCGACCCTTGGCAACCAGCATTCTTTCTTCTGTCTCTGAGAATTTGACTGCTCTAGGTACTTCATGTAAACGGAATCATACAATAGATGTCTTTTTGTGACCGACTTATTTCACTTAGTATAATGTCCTCAAGGTCCATCTCTGTTGTAGCATATGTCAGCCCTTTTCAAGGCTGAGTAATATTCCATTATATGAGTGTACCACATTTTTCTTTTCCATTCACCCATCCATGAACACTTGGGTTGCTTCCGCCTTTTGGCTAATGTGAATAATGCTGCTACAAACATGGGTGTGCAAATATCTGTTGAAACCATGTAGCTTTTGTAAAAAATACATATCCCCAAGTCTTCCCTTGTGAGATTTTTATTTCACCAGCTCTGAATGAGTGCTGGGATCCTGTACTTTGATCAAGAACCCCAGCTGATTCGAAAGGCCAGACCAAGTTGGGGAACAAAAAAACTAAAGGCGCTGGAATAAATTGCACTAATCCCAGTGAGTCCTCTTTTTAGTTCCTTTGTAATCAGATGAGTTTCTGTGGAATTCCTGATGAGGAGAGTAGAAGCAGCTTCCACTTTGTGTCATCTCCAGCAGTCTGAACAGTGTCTGATTTCCCTGTCTACAACGGGGAAACGGGCTGAGACACGAGCACTCAAGCTCATTTCTCTGCCTCTGAAAACCTTGCTGCGGACTCGACCGCTCTGACTCGCCTAAGCCTATGGCAGCTTTGCCGGGTGACACAGGGCAACATCAATGCCAAGAGAAAGGAACAAAAAGGGAGGGCTGCGGCGGGAGTGTGAGATGCAGCGTCGGTCAGGAGTAGCTGTTTCTTCCCTTACGGAAGCGCGTCGTCCACAGCCTGGAAATGGTGAGTATGGCTCGTGTTTGGCTTTGAGACAATAGGTCTGCTTCGTCTTTAATGTAAAGGTGCAAAGAAGATGGAAGGAGACCTAGAAAGCCTGGCCGCCTTTTGCTGTGCTCCACTGCCCGACTCAAGACCCTGTTCTTGGCGTTTTGTGTGATTAGCTCATGGAGTCCTCACCAATCCTTTGAGGAATGATCTTTCCACTTTAATTTATTTTTATTCATTATAGAGAGGGGAGAGAGAGAGAGAGAGAAAGAGAAGGGGGGGAGGAGCAGAAAGCATCAACTCCCATATGTGCCTTGACCAGGCAAGCCCAGGGTTTCGAACCGGCAACCTCAGCATTTCCAGGTTGATGCTTTATCCACTGCGCCACCACAGGTCAGGCTATCTTTCCACTTTAAAACATGAACATGAGAGTCAGTTATTTGATCTGCTCGTGGTCCCTCAGCTAAGGCCAGAGCTGAGGTTTGAGACCGGGTCCACCTGGCCTGACAGTGCATGTCTTCTCCTCACTTGGCTTCCTCACGCCTCCAGCTCCAAGTGGCCCCCAAGGTCGTTGTGCCCCCGATCCAAACATTTCACAGATTAAAGAGATTTAAAATCATAGCACTTGAAGATGGGCGCCCAAGAAGAAAAGCATCCAGGAGAAAAAGAAGGTTCTCGTTTTTTTAACACATTCTGCTAAACTTTTCATCTTCTAGCCGTTAGAGTTTAAGACTCTGGAGTTCCCAAAAAAAGGGGGCCACTGTCTAACGAAACTCACTACAGGGGTCCTCAGGTTACAACACAGTTCCATGCCTACGACAGTGACGTAACCCAAATTTTTAGCGAAAGTCAAAACACACCCTAGCTAACACAAACGGAACACTGGCACTTTTAACAGTCCAAAACGGCGTAGGCAAGCATGGGCGAGATGCCAAAGTCAAAACACCCTGGCTAACACAAACGGAACACTGGCACTCTTAACAGTTCAAAATGGCGTAGGCAAGCATGGGCGAGATGCCAGCTCCTTCTCTCAGACCACGTTACTGCGTATTCTTCCACCGTGCGCAACCAAACTAGTCCGCCCACTTAGTCCACAAACACGACACTAACGGCGTAAGCCAGACACGTCTCAATTTTTTAAAATTTTTATGGGAGTGAGCGTCGTAAACGCGAAACATCATATGGTGAGACTGTCGTAACTCGAGGACCCCCTATCTATGTCTCTGAGCTCCTTTAACATCTAACCAGACCTACTGTCCATCTCTGAGTTTCTTCAATGCTTGCTACGTGCTTGCTTTGTAAGATTCTGCTGGGCATTTTCAGGAAACCACAGTATTTGTCCATCACACTTCCTGTGATATTTTACAAATCATGTCCAGGGCCCTCCACAGGGCTATGTGCATGTTCATCCCAACGAATTGTTACTACTTAGATCAGCGGTTCTCAACCTGTGGGTCGCGACCCCGGCGGGGGTCGAACGACCAAAACACAGGGGTCGCCTAAAGCCATCAGAAAATACATATTTATTATACAATACATTTTTCGCCTAAAGCCATCGGAATAATACATATTTATTATACAATACATTTTTAAGTAAAATATGTATTTCCGATGGCTTTAGGCGACCCCTGTGTTTTGGTCGTTTGACCCCCGCCAGGGTCGCGACCCACAGGTTAAGAACCGCTGACTTAGATGAAGGAGTGACTGCACGAATGCCGACCTCTAGGTCTTGAGTGGGCCTGTTGAATACTGTATCAGGGATCTACAAAGAAACGGAACCCGTATACATACAGAGAAAGGTTTATTTTCAGGAATTGGCTCACATGACTGTGAGGGCTGACAAAAGGAATTGTCACGGGACAGCAGGCTGGAGGGTCAGACATGGCTTCTGTGTCTCACTGTCAAGGAAGAATTCCTTCTTTTTGAGAAAACCTCCATCTTTGCTCTTAAGGCCTTTGAACTGATTAGATGCAGCCCGTCACATTCCGGAAGCTGATCTACTTCATTTAAAGTCTACTGATTGTAAATGTTAATTGTATCTGAAAAATACCATCACAGCAACATCTAGACTAATATTAGACCAAACTGAGCATAATAACCTAGTCAAGTTGACACATCAAATTAACTGTCACAAGCACACACCTCTGAAATCTGGAGATTTATAAAAATACAAGATACTATGATTACAACCAAAGGGAGATAAAAAATAAGGGTGGTAGAGATGAACAATTGTTAATAATAAGATTACCATGAATTTATTATCCCAAAGTCTAGCACTGGGATGTTGTTACTATTTATATCCTGCTTGCTGACCTAAAATATGTGAGGAATCAGAGTCAAGAGCAAAAATCCAAAAATCAGGACGAGATTTGGAGTTATTGAGCTTTGCTGAATATTCACTCTAGCGAGTAATAAAATTATGCATATTTTATTTCCACTTAATCATAGGAGTTTAGAACTACAAAGGATCTCGATTTGGAGACTACAGTTTTATGTAAAATAAATCAAAGACTAGAAAGGAAAATTTACTGAAGGTTTTACCCTGTAAGCCCCATGCCCCAGCCACGCTTTGCAAGAAGGTCATACAAGCAAATCAACCCAACCTAGAAAAGGAATAGATTTTTTTATTATTATTATTATTGAATTGGGTTTATTCCAGGGCCAGATTTTGAGTGATCGTGGGATCTGGCCTTTATATGTTAATAAATCATTTGCGTTTTCAGAGATATTGGTGGGTTACTTAGGGAGCATGGTCAATAGAGGGGAGACCATAGTGAATCAATGAGAATGGATTAATATCAGCCAATGAGCGCCTTACCGAAGGCTCCAAATTTGAACCAGGGTAAGATCTTTTTTTTTTTTTTTTTTTTTTTTTTTTGTATTTTTCTGAAGCTGGAAATGGGGAGAGACAGACAGACTCCCGCATGCGCCCGACCGGGATCCACCCGGCACGCCCACCAGGGGCGACGCTCTGCCCACCAGGAGGCGATGCTCTGCCCCTCTGGGGCGTCGCTCTGCCAAGACCAGAGCCACTCTAGCGCCTGGGGCAGAGGCCAAGGGGCCATCCCCAGCGCCCGGGCCATCTTTGCTTCAATGGAGCCTTGGCTGAGGGAGGGGAAGAGAGAGACAGAGAGGAAGGAGGGGGGTGGTGGAAAAGCAAATGGGCGCTTCTCCTATGTGCCCTGGCCAGGAATCAAACCCGGGTCCCCCGCACGCCAAGCCAACGCTCTACCGCTGAGCCAACCGGCCAGGGCCAACCAGGGCAAGATCTTTAGAAACAGACTCAGTCACTCCTAGGAAGCTCACCTGAATACTTCAAGGAACCAAATGTCTCTCTAAGCTTACCCACAGTTCAAAGACAGACAAAGCCCTCCAAAGCCCATTGGAAACACAGCCCATCAGCAGAGCTTGCCCTGTGGACACTGGATACACGTGGCAGGAGGCGACAGCACTCCGTTCTTCCTCCACCAGCTTGGCCAGTGCTGCAGAAAGTAGGACTCAAACTTGCTCCCCACGTGCCAGGTGTCTGTGTTCTGGCTCAGCAGGAGAGGTAAGGGGAAAGAGAGGAAGGAAAACAGGCCAGTGCTTGGTGGGAAATGCACTGGTTTGGAACTGGGCGGATGTGGATTGGAGACCTGACCCCACTGTCTGTGTGTTCATCAAGTCACTTCACACTTTAGAACCCCAGCTCCCGCTGAAGTGGCAGTACTTACACTTACCTTGTAGAGCGTTATGAGGACATTCTATATATGTCTATCTATGACATATATAGAATGTCCTAGCAGGGTTGAGGCTCAGTAAATGATAGCAAAACAAAACCCACACCGATCTTGCCTCCAGACAAAAAAAAAAAAAACAAGAAAAAAAGTCAGCTTGCCAACTCACCGTGAAGGAAGGCAGCATGCCAGCCAGCCCGCCCGCCCCAGGGTTTCTAAACCGTCAAGGACAGGCTTCAGGGGTGGGGTGCTCACGTGGGCAGGTGGCTGTGCTCACTGACCACAGCCCAGCTGTTCTTATGGCCAAACCAGTCAGCAAAGCCTCACAGAATATTCGCTTTCCCGTCACCCTGTTCTGTTACCCAGATTCATGGGGGGGGGGGGGGGGATGTCTTCCTTGCTTTCTATTTCTGACACTGATAGTTTGCTTGTTTAACCAATACATATAAATACATATATCTTCATTTTGCCTTGATTACAGTTCTTACCATTAAACGGCAAATGACTAGCCCATGAGAAAGAAAGTTAAAGAGAAACAATGAACTAATTAGGGTTTGTTTGTTTCTAATGGGCAGAGGCACTGAGCTTTTAGCTTAAACACATGTACGTAATATCAAACGTGGAAAACCAGGCGATTTTCTCAGTGTGGTTTCGGGACTCCCTCCCATGCTAAGACCATGATGGTGGGTCCGATCGCTTCCAAGCTTCTCCTCCTGACTTCCTGGTCTCTGACCACCTCGGATCCTTCGCTATTCCTCCCCCTCCTACTCCTACAAAGCATTCAGGTCTCCCATCAGCCCCATCCCTCCCAGTATGCACTCAGCACCCTGGGTCCTGCTATCCATAATGAGGTGACAAGACTAACAGAATCTTCTAACTGGTCTTCTACAGCCTGTCTCTCCAAGCCACCTTCCAGTGGGCCGCATAAAGTGCAGCTACACTCACTTTATTCCTCTGCTCAGTAACCTTCAGTGACTCCCCGTCGCTCATTCCGCACCCACGGCTCTCCACAACGTGGCCCCACCTTCCCTTCTCCATCCCTGATGTCTTCTCCAGCACGCACATTCCAACTAGACATCATTCCTCCCTATCGAACATGCCCACCTCTCGCCACCCCCACGCTTCCTTCATGTGAGTCCCCTGCCTGGAATGCTCTCTCTCCTTCCCTGTGACCCACACTAGAGTCAGATCCACCCACCAGGAGACCATCCCCGCTGGTGCCTCTTCCACAAAGACTTCCCCAGTCCTTCCAACTAGCCAAGCATCGGCGCGCCCCTTAAACCCCTTGACATGGTATTTGCACTTTCCTCTGTCCCTTGTTCCCCTCTATCTTTTTTTTTCTTTTTATTAATTTTAATGGGGTGACATTGATAAATCAGGGTACATATGTTCAGAGAAAACATCTCTAGGTTATATTGACATTTGATTATGCTGCATTCTCATCACCCAAAGTCCAATTGTCTTCTGTCACCTTCTAACTGATTTTCTTTGTGCCCCTCTCCTCCCCCCCACTCCATAACCCCCACACTCTTGTCCATGTCTCTGAGTCTCATTTTTATGTCCCACCTATGTGTGGAATCATATAGTTCTTAGTTTTTTCTGATTTACTTATTTCACTCAGTATAATGTTATCAAGGTCCATCTATGTTGTTGTAAATGATCCAATGTCATCATTTCTTATGGCTGAGTAGTAAGTATTCTATAGTATATATGTACCAAAGCTGCTTTTTTTTTTTTTTTTTTCCTGAAGTTGGAAACGGGGAGGCAGTCAGACAGATTCCCGCATGCGCCCGGCCGGGATCCACCGGGCATGCTCACCAGGGGGCGATGCTCTGCCCATCTGGGGCACCGCTCTGTTGCAACCAGAGCCATTCTAGCGCCTGAGGCAGAGGCCACAGAGCCATCCCCAGCGTCCGGGCCATCTTTGCTCCAGTGGAGCCTTGGCTGCAGGAGGGGAAGAGAGAGACAGGGAGGAAGGAGAGGGGAAGGGGTGGAGAAGCGGATGGGCGCTTCTCCTGTGTGCCCTGGCCAGGAATTGAACCCAGGACTCCTACACGCCAGGCCGACACTCTGCCGCTAAGCCAACCAGCCAGGGCCTGTACCAAAGCTTTTTAATCCACTCGTCCATTGACAGATGTTCCCCTCTATCTTTAAGTGCCAACTCCACCATGTCTATGGGGGATTCTGAGCCATAGCCCGGTGGGAAGGGAAGGCTGGGAATGGACCGCGAAGCTACATTTGCACAAGCAAATGCACGCACACACACACACACACACACACACTTCACCAGACTTATATGAGGACAAGGCTGATGAGATGGAGGAGGATGGTGCAGCGGCCCATGCCTCACCCCACCCCAGCCATTACGGCCTCTTTGCTCTCGTTTCTCTCCTGCTGGGTTTTCTAGCAGACGGAGTCCCCGGGAGGCCTCTTGCCTCCGCAGCTCCTTCTGGTCTGTGCAAAAGCAATGCTGTCCCCAGCGCCCCTGCCCTCCGGGGCCTCCCTGAAGCTGAGGCTGGGACAGTCAGCCCCTTCTTTAACGGGCTCCTGTGAACGCTCCAGACCTGCTGCTCCTTACGCTGCCCTCTACTTCCGAACCTGACTTTACCCAAAAGAATGTAGTAGGGTGGCACCCGATTCAAAGACAGTCCCGGGTGCCCGCCTCGAGAGAAGGGTCGTTCCAACTCACTGCTCACTGTTTCGTCAGGAGGCCACTTTGGGAGGGTGCACTCTGGCCCAGCAGGCGCCACCCCTCGTTGGAAACAGAGACAGCGGATTGCTTTAAGCCCTCGTGGCACCAGCTCGCCCTGGGCTGGGCACAGAGCCTCCCTCCCCTGGCTGCAACCCGGTCAGGCCCACCAGCACAGCGTCCTGCTCTGCAGGCCCAGGCCCTCCCCGCAAGTGAAAGGCTTCCACAGGGCATGGAGGGGCGTCCCTCCCGAAAAAAAGAAAAGAAAGGAATGGCCAAGAAGGGGAGGGCCCAGCTCTTCTTCTACAAAAGGGGGGCCACATTTTAACCTCTCCCTCAGCCACCCTGCACTTGGGACAAGAGAAAAACTAACAGAGATATTAGTCTTGTTCTGCATTAGACATCTACCCCCACCACCACCCCGGTTAGCATATTTTCTGTTCATTTTTTTTTTTTTTTTTGCATTTTTCTGAAGCTGGAAACAGGGAGAGATAGTCAGACAGACTCCTGCATGCGCCCGACCGGGATCCACCCAGCATGTCCACCATGGGTCGAAGCTCTGCCCACCAGGGGGCGATGCTCTGCCCATCCTGGGTGTCGCCATGTTGCGACCAGAGCCACTCCAGCGCCTGGGGCAGAAGCCACAGAGCCATCCCCAGCGCCCGGGCCATCTTTGCTCCAGTGGAGCCTTGGCTGCGGGAGGGGAAGAGAGAGACAGAGAGGAAGGTGCGGCGGAGGGGTGGAGAAGCAAATGGGCGCTTCTCCTGTGTGCCCTGGCCGGGAATCAAATTTTCTGTTCATATTTTTAAGGAATTCCGGCCCCTTGCAGTAAAAAAGACCTGTGTCCCCTCCTTCCCTGGCACTTTCCATTAGGAATGTGTCTGGATTGTTGGCTGAAAGCACGCACATTTGTTCATTTGCACCCTGAACACACCCCATGGCCTCATTTAACTCAGAGTGCTTATCTGTGTACTACAACTGCCTATGCATGGTTCCAACTTAATCAAGTACTTAATGAGCAGCATTAATATTCGTTGTCTTCTCCACAGGAGCTTACAGCTCATCGAGGTAAATGGCTGCCGGCCTGTCGCCTGTGCAGCCTGTGGCCTGTGCGGCCTGCAGCTGAGCTGAGAATTGCCTGTTCTCATCTAGACAGTGGGCTGTTTGTGCCCCCAAGATGGGGAGACCCTCCTGGGTGCTTCCAAAGGCCTTGCTCTACAACAGTGGTCCCCAGCCCCCGGGCCGCGGACCGGTACCGGTCCCTGGGCCATTTGGTACCGGTCCACAGAGAAAGAATAACTTACATTATTTCCGTTTTATTTATATTTAAGTCTGAACGATATTTTGTTTTTTAAAAATGACCAGATTCCCTCTGTTACATTCGTCTAGGATTCACTCTTGACGCTTGTCCCGGTCATGTGATACATTTATCCGTCCCACCCTAAAGGCTGGTCTGTGAAAATATTTTCTGACATTAAACCGGTCCCTGGCCCAAAAAAGGTTGGGGACTACTGCTCTACAACGAGATGTTTCCACTTACAAATTTTCAGAAAATGTCAACTGGCTTGGAAGAGCAGTGAGAAACCTATTATCTGGGTGATAGTCATTCCAGAATTCTTGTAGCGTGCCTAGTATGCGCCAGCAGGCATGAGCTAAATGCCAGGGATGCAAAGATGTGCCCCAGCTGTCCTCATTCTGCCCTCCTGGTTGCTTACAGTTTGGTAAGAGAGGCCCACAATCATGGAAGGGTTACCCTAATGTGTGCATAATTGTACAGTGAGATAGATCAGTGTTAGGAAGGCAAAGTATGGGATGTTAGGAAAGCCATTCCTCAACAGGGAGATAGTGGAGCCAAGTTGAAAAGTGATTAAGGGAAGAAATCACCAAATATTGGAGCTGGAACACACACACACACACACACACACACACACACACACACCATGTAGTACAACTCCTCTTTTTACAGTTGAGGACACTCAGGCCCAGCAATGTCTGTTTGCTCAATATCTTGCACAAGGTCAGAACTAGTTACAGAAAGCAGCCATCCCAATGCCCAGTCCCTTCCTGCTAAATCCCACAATTTTATTTATATCCCAGCTATATATTCTCTCAATACACTTGGCCAATAAGGCGCAGGCTATTGTGTTAAAACCACTTCCCTCGGGACCACAAGCAGCAATAGCGAGCTTGCTTTACTGCAGATGATGCCATTTCATTTTGCAAATCCAAAGAGTTGCCATCATATCAAAACCCAACACAGTTTGTTTTCTGTAAGAACAGAAGGTCATACTCCTGTCTGAAACGCACGAGCGAATCTCTCTACCCCCGCCCCCCTCCCAGTGCGATGCTAATCTGGGCGTGCGTGAGCTGTGTGTTCAGGCTGACTTCGTGCCCCAGCTGGGGTTTCACGTGTGCACAGGGGGTTTGCTGTCTCCCGGAGAGGGTCTTTCCTCGGATTCCGGAAGCCCCCCCGGGATTTACCGCAGCTAAGGGAGCATGGCTGTGCTCTTGCCAGTACGTGCATGCACTGCATGCTAAAACACCCTTTTGCAGAGCCCGTGAGAATCCACTTGCTTTCTGTACGTGTGCGTGCAAAAGTGCCGAGCAAGGACTGGAAAGAGCCGCAGCGGAGCACACACTCCCTGACCCGAGGTTACCTCTGGGGATAGGCTGCAAGAGGGAGAGGAAGGACTGTGGTCTCCTTTTTCACCCGAGATAAGCCTGAGTTGTGTTAAACTGTGCGCAAGAACGTATTCGTGCGTTGCACATTTCCTACAGAACATATACATTTTTTTAAATAAGATTTTTTAAAACAAAATAACATCTCAGTAGAACAAAGGTGCGTCTCGGCAGAAAGCTGCGGTGTTTCTCACGGCAGTGACTGGCTACCGCAGAGACCTCACAGCACGGAACTTAGGTGGAAAACGTGCTTTCCAGGGCATCCCGGCGGGGGATTTGGGAAGTTGGGGGCAGCTCGGGGATCGCCGCACTGGCCACGCCTCCCAACCCGTGCGCTCAGCCAAGTCTTGACTTTTCACTGGGAGCAGCCCCCCCCCCCAGTCCCCCTCCTCAGCCACCCCGCGTGTGCTGATGCGGGAGGGTGCGGCTGCGACGGGGCGGGGCAATCGCACGCGTACCCGGTCCCCTTCTCCCGCCCCGCTCGACCCCCGCCCGCGCCCCGGGCGCCGGCCCGCCCCCTCCCCTCTGCGTGCAAACGAACCTCGCGACGCCGCGCTTGGCGGCGGCAGGAGGGGGCGGGCGAGGGAGGGGGTGGCCCGAGCCACCCGACTCCGCAGTTGTCTCCCGAGCGCGGGCTGTGCCGCCCGAGCAGCTGGGCTGGGGACGCACTAGCCGTTCGCTCCCGGGCCGGCTTCTCCAGGCACTCGCAAGCATGCAGCCCCGGAACAGGCGGCGCGTCCCGGGCCGCTGCTGAGCCGGCCGGGGCGGCGGGACCAACGCCTGCCGAGCCCCTCCCTCTTTGCCCCGGGGCCGACGAGCGGCTCCCCGGCGCCCCGTGTTTGCCCGCAGCCCCGCCACGCCACCCCCCGCGGGCCGCAGGGGCTCATGCAGCCGCCAAGGTAAGCTCGGGCCGGGAGCGGGGTGGACCCGGCTCCGACCTCACCGCGGCGCCGCCGACGCTTGCCGGGGCCGCTGCCCTGGTTGAGTCCTTCCTAACCGCGCGTCTCATTTTGCTCTCGTCTTGCCCAGATTGGAGCTTCGCTGCGCATCGGTCTTTTTAGCTCTTGGCAGCAGTAAAGTTTTTGTGGCTTGGTATTTGCTCTTTTTTCCTAAAAGCCTCTCCCCAGGCAGCCGGCAGCACGCGAGGCTGGGTGGCCCCGGCGACCGTCTCCACTGTGTGCGAGCTGGAAGCTTCCTTTTTCCTGCCTGACCACCTCCTCCCGGTAGCTTGGGACGGAGCCGGCCACCGGGCTGTCCCGCCAAGGACCCCTAACTGGCCGGACTCGCCGGGCTCCCTCCTCCTGACCCGAGCCGGGCTTCCTAAGCCAGCTGCACCGCCGCGGGACAAGCGCCTGCGCCCGAGGGCATCAGCTCAGCGCGTGGCCTGGGCTCGGGTCCCAGCTGTCCTTTGCCTGGGGGCGCAGGTGCGCCGGAAAATGCGAGACTTGGCTTGAGTGCTAAGGGATGGGATTCCCAAGTAGCCTCGGCGTCCCTAAGTGGATGGTTGGGCCCTGCGGGCCGGGCACAGCGACGACTCCGCGCCCAGCTCCCGCCCTGGCTCATCCCGGGGAACCAGCTGCGGCAGCGGGACAGGTGTATTCAGGGGAAAGGCCGAGGTGGTGACGCTGGGAAACAATTCTTGATTGCAACCTGTTAATGTAATTGCATTGGATTTGCTCGGAGGTAGAACCAATTCCCCTAAATTGAGATTTTAATGGGGGCTTTCGAGCTGCTATTATGTAGTTTGGTTTCGGAAGGCGTTGGATTGTATTTATTTTATAAATAGGGTGTCTTGCGGACAAATTAGGGGAAATCGCGCCATCTAGAGGAAATGCTGAGCTTCGAGTTCCTTCTAGGCTGCAAAGTTGAGTGTTCTGTACAATCGGTGCCTCCTGAGCCAGGTGGGGAGGCGGGAACTAGTCTCCGCGGAAGAGGAATGCCCTGTGTTTAGTCCCCCTGAGCCCGAGTATCCGAGCTGAGGAGGCGGGTGCAGGTCGTGCTGAGTGGCAGGCTGTCACCTCAAGGAGATCCATCACATTCTTCACCTGGTTTTAGGATCCTCCACAGAAATACAACAGAAAACGTTACCTGCTGGTAAGAGGATGCCTATTCTTCAGGCGTCTGTGGCAGAAATCAGGAAACTCTATGCACGAGCCTTGCTCCTCTCCCGTGCATCACAGAAGAGTGACTTTTGAGGTGAATCCTGAGCCATGACCCCTGGAAAGGAGGTTGGCTGTGCTTTGAAGGACAACTGAAGGAGACCTTGGAAAGGGTCTCTTACCGGCCTGTACAGGAACTGTGTGGTTTAACAGAAATGGCATTTTCACATCTACAAAGAGGTTTCCTACTGTCCCACCAAAGCAGGTGGCAGGCAAGCCCCCTTTATAAGGGACATGATGTCCCATTAATAATGGGGGCAGATCTGGCCCAATGTCAGGCAGAGCAGAGGAAGCCCTTGGGTGGGGCACCCACACATCCATGTAGCTCCACATTCTCTGTGGCTGAAGTTTGCTGCCACCTTCCAGGCCAGAGGGTATTAGCAGTGAGCTGGGTTCTGCCTGTTCTGACAGGGACATTGGTTCCTCGTATATTAGAGTCACCTTCTGCTTGTGGTGAAGACCCCGCCCCAGCTGCGCTGGGGGGAAGGCAAGTCCCAGCCTCTTTTTCTCACCAGTCGGATTCCTGTCCATCATTTCTTCTCCGGTGACAGGTGCTTACTCTCTGAATAGACATGTAGAATTGTCTCCCCACCCCGCATGCTGTCTCAAACTGTCTCTCCATTTGCAGGTGTTTATCTAATAACCAGATTGTGACCAAAAAAAGGTCGGGGGAGTCTGGCAGTAACCTGCCCCCCCCCAAGGAGGGATTCTCTGACCTTTGCTAAGACACCTCTGTCTGCTTTATCTCCTAGTCTGTGTAATCATACAGAATGGAGGTATGAGAAGCTCCTATTTAATGGGACCCTGTAGTACGGCTTCCAGCTGCCCAGTGTGGGATCCAACACAGGAGTTCTTAGGTGAGGAGGTGCAAAATGAAACGAACAGGTACTGAGCATCCCTAACAATCACACAGGAGGTTTCTGTAGTGTGTTGGTATTTTCGTTTCTCAGAAGAGCCCGATGCCCAGAGAGGTGAAGGGGTGCCTTCCAGGGTCTGCACAATCAGTGTGCTCTTTCCCCTATAGTCTTGCTACCAAATGAATTCAACTCGAGCACTTGCCTTGACCACATGTGGTCCTCAAATTCGGCTATGCCTGAGGAGGTATGACCGCCATCTCTCCAGAAGTCTGCCATCCGGGGGAAGGGAAGGGATATTCCCAAGTGAAACTGCGCATAAACAACTGTATTATCAGAAACCAGTGCGGGCTCATTGGAATCTGTATGTCTGTCAAGTGCAAAGCTCCTACTCTTTAAAGATCATTCTTCTAGAACTTGACTTATAATCCCAAAGGGAAGTTCAAGTAACTTATTGGTGTCTGTGGTATTCCTGTGGCTTATTAGGGGATAGCTTTTCTTTTCCTTTCATTTTTTTATTTTATTAATTTTTAAAGAGAGGAGAGAGAGAGAGAGAGAGAGAAAGGCAGGGGAGAGGAACGGGAAGCATCACCTTGTAGTTGCTTCTTGTATGTGCCTTGACCAGGCAAGCCTGGGGTTTCGAACTGGTGACTTCAGCCTTCTGGGTCAATGGTTTATCCACTGTACCACCAGGGGTCTGGCCAGCTTTGCTTTTCAAACATCATTGTTTATTCATTCAACAAACTGAACATAAATAAGTTTAACCTGAGGAAGGGAGGACCAGGCTTTCCCACCTGTCTGGTGTCCAGCCCTATGCAAATGACAGGCACTTCTTTTTCTTATTTTGAACAAACAACAGCTTGATGCGGGCCTCCCTTCCCTTAGCGATCGATGAACAGGGCAGTGGGAAAAAATGGACTGCCTCACCCCAGGGTGCATACCCTGTCAGACTCACCTGTAGACATTCTGAGGCTCCAGATAGCACCCCCTCTCAGGTCCACACCTGCTTTTCACCCCTCACTGCTAAATTGGACTGGTCATGTTGTCCCCAGAACAGGGGATTCATGGGAGTTCATCTTGTTTTACATCAATCAGTGCAGCTAAAATAATTTGATACTTAGATTTCAACGTACTGATTTCAAAATGCTTCTCTTACCATCCTGAAGCACATCTAGTTTTGTATCTTGGGTATCTCAAGATCATACAGGAAAGAAAAGCCAGGTCCTGGCAGGTGGCTCAGTGGATAGGACGTCAGCCCAGTGTATGGGTATCTCAGGTTGGATTCCTGGTCAGGACACACAGGAGAAGCGACCATCTGCTTCTCCCCCTCTGACACCCTCCACACCCTCCCCCTTCTCTCCTTCTTCCCCTCCCATAGCCAGTGGCTTGATTGGTTTGAGCGTGGCCCCCGGCACTGAGGATAGCTCGGTAGGTCTGAGTGTCAGCCTCAGTCACTAAAAATAGCTCTGTACTCAAGCATCAGCCTCGGACTGGGTTGCCAGGTGGATCCTGGTCAGGGCACATGCAGGAGGAGTCTGCCTCACTAGCTCCCCTCCTCTCTCTCTCTCTCTCTCTCTCACACACACACACACACACACAGCAAGCTAGATGCCAGTCTCTTCCATGTTGTAAGGGTTTTATGTCTCTGTTGATAGCATTTTGAGAAAGGAAATCAGTAAACTCCCAGTGTCTGATTTCTTCGTGAGTATATGGATGCTATTGGCAGCCTACCGACTTTGGAGCTGATAGAGAATGTAATACTCCTCTAAACCTGGCAAAGAGTCAGTGAGGGCAAAGCAAACCCAAGCCAAGATGGTGCCCAGGCCCTCCCTTTCAGGGTCAATGGCCAATCTCTAGCCTTGAATTTGAAACATGCTCTGAACGGCTTGTGGTCTGAAGGGACTGCAATGAACTGAAACGATAGGTAGGTTTACCTAGACATCTTGTTGAGTAAGTACTTACCTGTCACTCAGAGCTTATTAAGTCCAGGTAAGTAACTATGTGAAAATTTGACCTAAAAATGCCATTTAGGCCCTGGCCAGTTGGCTCAGCGGTAGAGCGTCGGCCTAGCGTGCGGAGGACCCGGGTTCGATTCCCGGCCAGGGCACACAGGAGAAGCGCCCATTTGCTTCTCCACCCCTCCGCCGCGCCTTCCTCTCTGTCTCTCTCTTCCCCTCCCGCAGCTGAGGCTCCATTGGAGCAAAGATGGCCCGGGCGCTGGGGATGGCTCTGTGGCCTCTGCCTCAGGCGCTAGAGTGGCTCTGGTCGCAACATGGCGACGCCCAGGATGGGCAGAGCTTTGCCCCTGGTGGGCGTGCCGGGTGGATCCCGGTCGGGCGCATACGGGAGTCTGTCTGACTGTCTCTCCCCGTTTCCAGCTTCAGAAAAATGAAAAAAAAAAAATGAAAAAGAAAAAAAAGAAAAAAAGAAAGAAAAAAATGCCATTTAGCATCCAAAAAAAGAAAAAGAATTTTATAACTGTTTCAACTTGCTAAGTTTTTAGGCGGATGAGGGAGATTGTTCACGTTTCTAAACACGTGTGCGTGTTTTTGTTTGTTTCTGGAAAACAGTATATCTCTGAACACATTCCCATTTCTAATGTGTTATCCATCATGACACAGACAAGGCATATTATTTGACAAACAATAACAAGAAAAAAGCCCAACGTGAAGATGAGGAACAGCCATGGTTGGGTGGGAAAACCACTAAACTAGGCATCACCAGACCCTGAGTTTGAGCCTCTCTCTGCCATTTATACTCTTGGTGACTTTGGATAAGTCACTTAACCTCCCTGTGTCTCAGTCTCCTTGTTTCTGAAACAGAGATGTCTGTGCCCATCATGTCGTAGAGACAACTCTACACTTATGTGGGAGGCTTTGTCTCTTGGTGGGAGCTCACCAGAACTTTGAGTATGACCGCTAATGCGCTTAGAGAGCACCAGAAGGCAAGTTCATCTAGGGGTCCTCGGGGAATTCTGCGTACTTCCCCCCTGGTTCCCACACATCCAAAGCTCTTGCGGAATCCAGCCTGGTAGACACTCTCATGTTATCCAAACAATGGTTCTTATCCATGATATAAAACTAATATTGGCAACTACTTATCAACACTTCCTCTATACCAAGCATCTGTACTAAGTGGCCTATTAGTGTATTAACTCACTTAATCCACACAAGAATCCCCCCCCCCCAGGAAGCTGAAGTTCATCCCCGTTTTACCATCCCAGAGCCTGTTCAGACTGCGTTGCCTCTCCATGTGAAAGGGGAGGAGTCACGTCAGCCTCCAGCAGATTTTGACAGAACCATGGAGGCAGAGGGGAACGTCACATAAATTGGACACATTTGTCCTTCTTTCTGGACTGGCACTCTTCCCTACCTCCCATCAGCTGGGATCTTCCTTCCTTCAGCTCTGCATAAGCCATTCTAAACAATTTTGAATTTGATGAATAACTTGGTTATCTGTTCCTATTGCTAAATGTCTATGGTATTTGTGCTTGGCACCAAATGGTTCATTAATCCAAATCCTCCAGCCGTCTGCCGGTTGGGAGAGACACACAGACTCACTGTCAGTTCAAACACACTTGCCTTTTGGTGTCTAAATGGTTCCAAGCTGGTTCTTCTCCCAAGAACTTACTGGAATGGGGAGAAGTAAACACTGGGTTTTCTGTTCTCCGTGACAGGAACCTGTGGCTTCTTGATGTGGGTACCCAAAAGCTGCTTTGGGACAAGAGGTTACTAAGTGTTTTGTAAGGTGTGGTTTTTCAGGTAGACAGAAGTGTCGCCGGGGATTAAGACTGAAGCATTTCATGCTGACACCAAAGCACAAAATGTCACTCTTCCCCAATAACATTTCCCACTTGTTCAGCAACATGTTCACTTGGCGAATTCAGAAATGTCACAGATGAGGCTCCTCAGAGTCAGGAGTGAGCACAGCCAGTTAGTTATACAGGCTCCCCAGAGACATACGACCCCAAGGGCTAGAAGGCCACCCCCCCCGGCAGCCGGGCCATGACTCTGTAAGATTGAGAAGCTGAGCATGCAGAGACAGGACAGGACAGGACACTCGGGCCACAAAGCTAGAGGTTGAGTCACCCCATATCCCACGTCTCTTTCTTTGTATCCACTGCAGTGTCCAGAAGCCTCGATCTCAGTGCTAAACAATTCAGAACGCTGTTGTTTTCATGCGTGGCTTTGTAGGCAGAAGAATTTGCAAGCTCGTAGACCAGATTGTAAGGCAGGGGTCCCCAAACTACGGCCCGCGGGCCGCATGCGACCCCCTAAGGCTGTTTATCTGGCCCCCACCGCACTTCCGGAAGGGGCACCTCTTTCGTTGGTGGTCAGCGAGAGGAGCATAGTTCCCATTGAAATACTGGTCAGTTTGTTGATTTAAATTTACTTGTTCTTTATTTTAAATATTGTATTTGTTCCCATTTTGTTTTTTTACTTTAAAATAAGATGTGTGCATAGGGATTTGTTCATAGTTTTTTTTTATAGTCCGGCCCTCCAACGGTCTGAGGGACAGTGAACTGGCCCCCTGTGTAAAAAGTTTGGGGACCCCTGTTGTAAGGAGTGCTCTGGAGTCTCAGACAAGAGGCTCAAGGGAGAGCAAGAGAGGGGCACTTTTCAGGTGTGACACTCCAGTTAAACACCAATTTACAGTCCCGGTAGGGAGAAATGGGAGAGGTATCAAAAGAGAAAATGTGGCCATTCCGGGAGCTGCTGAGGAGCTCCAAGGTCATGAAGAAGAAGTGTGAAAAGATGGAAGGGTGGGGGCCAGGGCTTAAATCCAAACACCAGGGGAATGTGACCCCAGAAACTGTTACAGGTCATAGGGGGGCTCCAACCCAGCCTGGCCTGAAGCTGGGGGACAATAGAGGCTCCTCGCTTCCCCTTCAGAACACGTGCATGGAGTGGGGCTAATAGAGGCAGGGAGAAGACCAAATCTGCCCGTGCCTAGGAAGGAGCTGGTGAGCTCCTTAGAGGTGGCGTGACAGCTGAGAGTCACCCAGACCTGCTACCAAGTCAGCCGGGTGACTCTTGGTAGGTCACTTGCCTTCTGCAATGCAATTTGCTGTAAGTGTGAGCTATCTGACTTCCCAATGAGAAGGGACAGGATTAACATTGTTAAATGGGAACTGAGGTCCCAGAGAGGATGTAGCTGTGTGAAGGCAGGTGGCATCCCTCATACGGACTATTTGACATTTAACTCCATCTGTACGTACATCTGTATGTCCCCTTGGGCTGGTGAACTCAGTTCTTCTCTGACTGCTTAGGTCCGGCCACGATGGAAGGGTTCATGGAACTGTTTAACTGAGAAAGAATGAAAAATAGGAAATACCCACTGGGGAGGAAGCAGGCAGGAGGTTGCTAATGGTTTTTGGTAAAATGACAGGGAGCTAGATAGTTTGGTTAATTGTTGGATTGACTTTATATATGCTTCTGTCTATCCTGGGACCATCTGGAGGGAAGGGACCAGTGGTAATTAAAGATGGCCAGTGATGCCTAGTGGCCAAGATGAGCAGCTGTCCTTGCCCACACCAGACCTGTGCCCAGGGGCAGACACACCGGGACCCCTGCCCACAAAGGGAGCCCACCCATCTAGGAAGGGTCATTTTTAATAGTCACTTTGGTGGAATGTATCCTAAAAAGTAATACCACCAAGCGCTTCTTAAAGTCCCAGTTAACTGGACAAAGCACAGCACGCCTTCTGAAAGACACCGGCCTGTTAGCATCCTCTGCAGAGGCAGGGACAGGGCTGGAGACACGAGAGAAACCCAAGGACGGATTCTGTTTAAACTTCCGAAGTTCCTCCCAACCAAGTTCCGCTCCCAAGCTCATTTATGGTGAAAATAAGTCGTTGCAGAGTGTGGAGTGCAGGGGAATCGCCACGGATTGGAATTGTCCTTAGAGACAGGAAACAAACAAAATAGCCTAAACAGGTGCTTTTCTGGATGAAGAATTATATATGTGTGTGTGTGTGTGTATATATATATATATATATATATATTTTTTTTTTTTTTTTTTTTTTTTCTGAAGCTGGAAACGGGGAGAGACAGTCAGACAGACTCCCGCATGCGCCCAACCGGGATCCACCCGGCACGCCCACCAGGGGCGATGCTCTGCCCACCAGGGGGCGATGCTCTGCCCCTCCGGGGCGTCGCTCTGCCGTGACCATAGCCACTCTAGCGCCTGGGGCGGAGGCCAAGGAGTCATCCCCAGCGCCCGGGCCATCTTTGCTCCAATGGAACCTTGGCTGCGGGACGGGAAGAAAGAGACAGAGAGGAAGGAGAGGCGGAGGGGTGGAGAAGCAGATAGGCGCTTCTCCTGTGTGCCCTGGCTGGGAATTGAACCCGGGACTTCTGCACGCCAGGCCAACGCTCTACCACTGAGCCAACCGGCCAGGGCCTGGATGAAGAATTATAAACCGCGGGATCCCCAGGGTTCATTGGGGCTCCCAGGCTTAGTTTTCCGGGTTCCTACTTTGTCCAAAGGAGAGAACACTCAGCTGGTTCCAAGCCTGTGGATGAAACGGAGGCTCCGCGGAGGGATGGCAAGCAAATGGTGTTGGACCGCGGGACAAGCTTAGGCGTTAGCAAGGAAATGCATGCTAAGCTTTTGCAGGGGGCCAGCCTCACTTAAGGCATTTAGGAGAACATAATCCAAATTACAAAAAAAAAAAAATGGACTCTGTCCTGTCTGTTTACAGCCACACAAGGGATCCTGGGAGAGGCAAGGAATCCCTGTAAAATGTTTCTTTGCTAAAGGCCATGCAGGTTCAAGTGTTCAGAAGCTATGTACCAGGAGGCCCAGGCAGCTGCCTAGGGAGAGAGCGTCAGTAGTCAGAGTTACCAGGAGCTGTCTGTCTGAAGTAACTACAGTTTGAGTTACAGGAGTTTCTTTGGCAGATGAAGCGCTGACTTCCAAAAGCCCAACCTTTCAAGAATTTCTTATTTTTGCAGAATATTGGGGAGTTGTCAGCAAGCTGGTGGGTTTGGCCAAGGTGGGCAGGTACCCCCAGGTCAGCCCAAGCCCATCATCCCGCTCTGACGGGGCTGGGTTTCTCTTGATGGTTGAAAACCTCTGTTTTCGTGAGGTCCACATTCCACCTCACACATTTCTCCCGGTGAGAGAAAAGCCCTTGGCATTACCTTGCCCAAATTATTTGCTTCTGCCATAAGAATTGTTTCTCTCCTCCAAATGACAGCCAGTCAGTCTCCTAGCAGGAATGCCGGGCAGCTCCCGTGGCCCTGTGCCCCTTAGGAAGGAATTAAGGTGTAGAGACAAGAAGAATTGCTTGCTGTCAAAGGTCCGCTCGTGGGCCAGGGCAGGGCTGGAAGGGGCCACTACCTGGTGGAAATACTAACGGCTCTCTTTTCTCTCATTGGTGGGAGGCGTTAGACTAACTTGTGAAAGGCAGAGTCGGTGCCATCCGGCTCTGGGCCTGCCTGGGTGGGTGTGCCAGGGCCGTCCTGGGGTTCTGGAGAACGCATTGTTGGGTCTGGCCCAAGGCCGGGCCAGCCTTGAGAGGAATGCAGTTCAAGACCTAGACTTCAGTGGGCAAACCTGGAGCATTTTGCAAACCAGGGCTTCAGATGAAGCGCCCTTCAGGGGAGTGATCATTAGAACCTGTTAGAGACCTCGACATTAGAGGGAAATGTGGTGACACCCCAGCTGTGAAGGCAGGTGAGCCCCTGCCACCAAGACCTTTAGTCCAAAGGGAACAACAGCGTCCTTTCGCTCAGACACAGAGCAGCCTGAGCCCTCCTGCCTCTCTCACCTGTTTGGCAGAAGCCGGGTTCAGAAGTGTTGGTGCCTTGGGTTGTGTCTTCACAGACTCGGGACTTTCTTCCCTTGCCCGGAGCTTGTTCCTGCAGAGCGAGGCTCCCCTCCTGGCGGGCAGGGCGCCCTGCAGCCTGTGTGGCCTCCAGCAAGTGAGGGCTGTGATAGTGCTTAAGAGAAACATCTCAATTGGATAAAAACACAGAATTCTTTTCCAAAGAACCAGATGAGTCGGCTTGAAAGTGAGGTGAGGGGGCCAAGGAGGAATTGGTTTGACTAAAAACACTTGCTCCGGCGTATTTGTATTCCGTCCAAAAGATGTTTCTCAGGGGAAGCTGCCAGTCTCTTAAATATCCCAAGAGCAGCAGCGTAAGAGCTGGCGGACTTGGGGAACCTTGGGGAGGAGACAGTTCTCGCCTAGAAAAGTAAGCGACCAAGTTAAGAGAAGTCATCACGCTGATGCCTTCCCAAGAGCAGCCTTGGTGGCAGGGCCCTGAGCACCACGGGGACCGCTGTATCCAGCCCGCCAATGGGGTGGCATTGGTTCTGCCTCTGACGGGTTCCACGGCCCCCAGCTCGGGAGCGCAGCCAGGGCAAGTGGTCGGGAAGCAGCGCGGTGCTTGGAGGGGGTGCTGAAGGCACCCGAGCCCAGGCGGGGTGGGTGGCCCGGGGCCACGGCGGCCGGGCTTCGAGGTGCGCTCGAGGCTGAGGTCTAAAAGGCCGTCCCACCTAACCCCGGACAATCAGGAAGCAGATTTGCAGCCTTTTACACCGGAGGACACTTCTGAGCGAGAGAAAGGAGCGGCTTTGGGACGTTAGTCCAGTTGGAAGGGGGACCTGGGGTGTGTCTCCAAGCAGTCTCTACTTGGGTTGGATATTTATGGGGAAAATTAGGAGGCTGCCGCCTTGGCAATCTGCAGAGCTGGCGGGCCCGGAGACTGGGCCCTTTCCGCGTGGGGAGCCGCGGCGCGGCTACATCCCGGGGTCCCCGGGGTCCCCGCGGCCAGCTCCGGAGCGCCTCGGTCCCCTCCCGACTTCCCCACCCCTCGCAGGCGGTGTTGAAACCTGAGCGCAAGGGGGCGGGCGGCGGAGGCGGAGGGCCGAGCCGACATTGGAGGGGACCGGGTGATGGATGGCGAGGGCGGGGCGCGCGGGGAGGGGGCGCGCCGGGCGCCCGTGGCAGAGGGGTACCGAGCCGCCCGGCTCGCTGCTCCCGCCGGCGGAGCGAGGCTGCCCTTTCTTTGCAGTTTGATTGATTTTCTGCTTTTCTTCTAAACTCTTCTTCCAGGGAGAGGCTAGTGGTAACAGGCCGAGCTGGATGGATGGGTATGGGGAGAGGGGCAGGACGATCAGCCCTGGGATTCTGGCCGACCCTCGCCTTCCTTCTCTGCAGCTTCCCGGCAGGTAAGGCACTGCCCCGGACGCGGGGCCTCCTCGGAGCCCTGGGCCACGGCTGCCGGCGGGTCGGAGCTGAAGTTCGGCGGCGCCTCCCTGGGGGGCCTGCCTCCCATTTCCACGGGTCTTTGTTTCTCCCGTGCCCCGCTGAAGGCGCGGTGGGTGCCAGTGGAGACCAGGGCGGGGACCCTACTCGGACTGCATTGAAAGGGGCCGGACGGGGAGGTCGCTCGGGCCAGAGGCACCCCCTTCCTCCCAAGAAAGGGGGGAGACCAGGGACGCGCCCCTAGGGACCCTGGAGGGGGGTGCAGAGGCGGCACTGTCTCAGAGCAGGGGGCGCTTTCCCCGGCTCCTCACTTACCGGTTTGCAAACCTGCCGGGCACCCAGGTGTGGGCCCGGGGGCGCCGCTGAGGGCCTAGCCAAGGCCCCGATGCCCCCTCATGTAGGACCCGGTCCGGCCCCACGCGGGGAGCCCAAGGACTCGGCGCAAACGAGCCCGTATTCCTGTTTGATAACATCCCGCGTCGCCCCCTGTTTGTTTTTATTGTGTCAGAAAGGGAGAGAATTTCAGAATTAAAGCTGAAAAAGCCCATCTGTTTCCAATGAATCCCCCATAGTTTTTCACAATGTTTTTGGCAGATTGCTGCTTTCAAATTCCTCCGAGCCCGGACCTCTTGTTTTTGTTGGGGGAAGGGAGACCAACTCCACAGAGAAGCATTTGTTCGTTCCCAAACGCTCCAGTTTCTTGACTTTTTTTTTTTTTTTTTCCTTTCGGGGGGAGGGGGGAAGGCACGAAACTTAAATCCCTGCTCTGTTTTCTTTATAATGTTTCATAAAACTTTATTTCATTTTTGCCATATGCTACTCACAGTTGGGAAACGCCAGTTAAACCCTTCATACCTGTTTTTCTCTTGCTAAAAATACAAATAAACCCAGTGTCACGGGCTGAAGTGTCCCCGTTGCAAGGAGGAATCTCCCGGCTGTTGCTATTGTGTTGCGGAGGTTCCAGGTGTCTTCTTGCAAAAAGAATGCGAGTTTGTTTTCGCTCCGCAGCCCAACGCGGATGCGCAGTCCCGGCGCACCGCCGCGCTTTGCAAGAAAGGACCTGAGTTAGACTTGGGATTGGATTGTTTTGTTTTCCTCCTCAGCCAACTGGGTTTCAGGAACTGGCAGAACTGGGCCATCCAGGCTGCGAGTTGAGGCTCCTGGCAGGCGGACCGTGCAGGCAGCGTTAGGGGCCAGGGATCAGTTTACCTTCCCGCCTTAGCCCTGCTTCGGGTGTCCCCGGCAACCCCTGGGTCCAGCACACCCAGTTTACAGCAGCTGCATCCGCACTGGGCCCCGGAGAGCCCTAACCTGCTCGCAGCCCTGGATTCCACAGGGTAGGCCCAGGACAAGAACAAGGCCGGGAAGGGGCGCTGCCGTCAGTGCCCAGCGAGCCCTTGGACCTGGCGTGCCCTCACCCGGGAATATTACAACCTCCACAGTGCGTCAAGCACAGGGTGTCCCACCCACCCCCTCCCCTTTTATAAGTCAGTTTCTCCATCTACAGAGGGGTCTGGCTGAAAGGGTCACTTGGTTTCCTACCAAGAATTTTTTTTAAATAAAAATTTAAATGACCCTCTTCTTTAAAAAAGAAGTTTCCCCTTGAGAAGGAGAGCAGGAGTTTGCAATGCGTGTGCGCATCCAAGTTTGGTCTAGATAAAGATCCAGCCCATTGGAAGTTTTATCAGATGGGTTGATAAATGGCTTTTGTCCCTTGGCTGCTGTGGGGGATGTGATCTCAGCTCCAAGCTGAAATTGAGAAGGGGGGCTTAGAGGCCCTTAAAACAACACCTTCCTGCTCTTAAAGTGGCAGCGCTTGTTAACTTCTTGGGCCAGGGGAGGGAGGAAGGGAAGGGCTGACAGAGGTGCTCAGAGGCTAGAGGGAGCCGCCAGGGCTACTGGTGGTGTTTTTGTTGTTGTTAATTTCATTTCTCCATCTTTGAAACGTTCCAGTATCCCTCCATGGTCTGGAGAAAGCTGGCTGCTTATGTAATTCACAGCCCGAATTCCATCACTTTTGTTTCCAAGAAGCGCATTTCTTTTTGGCTTCCAGGCTGGTAACTCAAACCCGGCAGATAGAACGGATAGCTGTGGCACTGTCATGCCAACTGGCTAATGTTTCTTCTAATTTGAGGCCTTAACAGCTGCATTTAGTCAGAATTGCCCACCTCACTGAAAGTTGAGCTTTCAAGACCCGCAAATGCAATAAGCCGGGGGCTCCGAAAAGTTGTGTGTGTGTGTGTGTGTGTGTGTGCGCGCGCGCGCGTGCATGCGTGCTCGAGAGAAAACAGTGTCTTAAGGAAGGGATGAAATGGGCTGTTTCCGTGGCAGAGAGATGGGCTGCCACATTCTCTGATGCACTGGCAGAGGGGCTGCCTCGGGGTCAAGTCAACCTGCAGGTCGTGATGGGGGGGGGAGCAGAGTGGGTGTTGGGGAAGAAATCAAGCTCTGTCAAGGGCGGGGCCTGGGGACAGTCAGGGACCCTTGTGCCACAGCCTCTCCCACTGAAAACAGGTGAACGGTGGCTCCAGCGGCCGTGTGAAAGCATAGGTCTGTTCGATGCTAACTTGAACGACTGCCAGGAGTAAAGCCCAGGGGGGAGTGCAAATTAAATTGGACCTGGTTATGTGGAGAAAGATGCCTTAAGTTCTGCTGGACTGAGAGGGCTTGTGTCATTGGAGAGTGTTTACATGTAGTCCTTCCACGTCTGTGGCACACCTACCGGGGGCCCTCGTCTGAGCAAGGCTGGCATCTGCCCGCAGGTGGGGGGGGGGGGGCTCAGCGGTGTCCGTGGGCTGTGCGCATGTCTGCTTGGCCGACCGATGCTGTCAGTGGATACAGAGAGTAGCCACGTCTAGCTGGGGGGGAGTTCCAGGGCAGAAAAGTCTTCTTAGAACAGCCCTCCGCAAATAGTATCCTCCTCCAAACACAATTAATAGATACTTTGAAAAGTTTGAATCCCGTTGGGACTTCTTAAAGCAGATTGCTGAGAGAAACCCATTCAAACCATATGCTGCCGGCATGTTGGCACGCTTCCTACGACTACATATGGATGCTATATGCCGGCCTGGTGGTTCTCAAAGTGTGGTCCTGGGACCAGCCCCCCGTCTCCCCAGGAACTGGTTAGAAAGACAAGCTGTGGGCCCACCCCACACCTGCTGCAGCAGCTACCCTGGGGCGGGGCCTGCAGTCTGGACACTCGCCCAAGTGTGAGGACCACTGTTGTAAGAATTACTGCCCTGAAGCCTTTCTGCTTTTTCTTCATTTTTTTCCCCTTTACTTTGAAACTGCAGCTGTTTTCAAAATGTCCGTCCTCAGTGGGGAAACTAAGGCTGAGGGAGACCAAGCCCTCTGCAGTGTGTGTGTCTGTGTCATTTGAGACGCACACATGTGTCCTGAGCGAGCGTTCTTCAGAAGTTTGCCAGCAGCTCGCTCAGCCTGCCTGCCACACTACGGCCCTCCCGTAGGACGTTGTGGCCTAAAAGGCGAGAAGGAAATCATGTCGGTCGCAAGAGCCACATGGCAGCATTCCGGCTCGCCGGCTGGTGGGTGGCACGGCAGAGGGTCCGCAGGGCAGACAGAGCCTTGCCTCCCAGGGAGAACGGGATGTGAAATCCTACAGACAGATGGCCGCTTGAGCCCCGAGGGTGCAGAGGGGAACAAGGAGAGGATGTCTGGTCTTCTGGGGGCCCTCTCTGCAAGGTTGGGGAGTTACTAGCAATCACCCCAAAAGAATTAGGGAGAAGGGGTCCAGGATCATTCCATGAGATGGGAGAGAGAGGGGTCCTGGGCCTGTGGAGATGGGAGGGGTGGAGCAGGACTGGTTTACATGTTGGGGGAGGGGCTTGTGGCTTTTGCTAAAAATCCTCTCTGGTGAAAAGCGCACCCCCCCCAGAACTGGGCAGAGACCCCGACTTTATGTTTTGGTTGAATGGTGATGTACCAGCCTGTTTTAATGCTTGGCTAAATTCAACCTGCCTCAAATTGAAGGCACCGTGTCTTCTAGGGTGACCGACCCATCTGAGTTCACCCAGGATTTTTCTGCCCAGAACCATGTGAAGTGGGTCTCCATTCAATCCAGCCACCTGAGGCTGGGCCACCTCCTTTGCTCTTTCCTGCCTTTTCTCATTGTCACCTCCCAGCCCTGGGACCTGCTTTCCTGTACCCCTGCCCCCACCAAGTCTCCAAATGAGTTGCAATATTTTTTCCAAAGTATTTTTTTCTGATTATAAAAACAATACTCGTTTTCAAAACTAAAGATCGAAAATAATAAGAAAAGGTCAACAGCCCAAATTCCGCCCCCTCACAGGCCACCATCACTAGTGAACATTCATGAGCATCCTTCAAGACATCACACCTTCAGTTTGTTCTCTCCAAAGTAGGATTGTTTGAAAGATAACAGTAACTTTTAAAGCTCTTCCATTTACTGAGTGGCCGCAGTATACCAGGTGCTCTGCTAAGTACTGTTTAAATACATCACTGCACCAGATCATCACACCTTCCTCATGAGCCTCATCGTTCCCACTGTACAGATGAAGAGACAGAAGGTCAGAGAGGTTACCTGATGTTACACAGCTAGTTAGCAACAGAACCAGAGGTAGAAAGAACCCAGACCCCTGTCTTTTTCCATACAGCTGATTTTGTATCAACCCACTCATTAAATTTGCTCTGTAGCATATTAGACTTTGTACTGTGACCATATTAGTCTTTAAAGCAGGGAGAAAAATAAGAAACAAACTTTGGAGACAGGATTAGGCAGCAGAATGAGCAGTGAACCCATTTCCTATGGATCTAGCATTCTTGTCTGCTCCCAAAGCTCTTTTCTGTGCTCCCTTTCCATCCCTGGCTTAGCATTCCAAAGATGTCACCTCGCCATAGTTAGGAAGACCAGGCGGCAGGCTGTTCCTGGGCAAATTTTCCTAAGTCAGATTATGTCTTTGGGGTTTTGCTTATTTATTCATTTCATGCACCATTTCACACGAGCAGTCAGAAACCGAGACACCTATTAAAGTCGTCCGTCCCTCTGCGCCCAGGTCCGTGCAGAAAGGAGCCCATTATTGCTCCCCACGCGACGGAATGTCCCAGGATCACAGGCTCGCATGCGTGTGTGTGTGTGTGTGTGTGTGTGTGTGTGTGTAATTTATGGGTGTGCGCGTGCCCTGGGCACATGACCAGCTGGCCTGCAGTGGCCCTCCCACTGCAGGAGGAAGGTGGAGGAGGAAGGCCAGCCTGCGGATGGTGGTGAGGGAGAAAAGCCACTTCAAATGAATGTTGACCTGGAGCGGCCAAGCAGATGAGCCCAGAGTTGCTGGAGGCTGAGCCAGGATGGAAAATTAGCATCTGTGGAGCTCGCCCTCAACTGGGGGGGTGGGGGGGATGTGCCCCATTTCAAAGCAGAAAGTGCTCACCTGCAAGCTTCAATTACATCTGAAAAGTGATGTCTCTCTTTGCCCGTAACCACCCTCCTTAGGGAACCCTGGTAGCTAGCTAGCTTAGTTCTGTGCCCTCAGCCAGGACGATACAGAAATGGAATCCTGTGCCCGGCCCTTGCCCACCGTGAGTCCTCCCAGCCGGAGAAGCCCTCGCCTGCCTGGCAGTCCTATTTGCCGTTGATCTGGCCCCGTGTGGCCCCAGTGGGAGCTGGGAGAGAGTTCCAGCTTGTAGGCTGAGGTGTGCCCTCTTCCTTGGCACTCGGTGTGGTTTCTTGCAACAACTTGGCACGCGTGGAGGCTGGGGCCAGAGCAGCCAGCCGTGGCTGGGTGTGGCCAGGGGGCACTGCCTACTGCCTCAGCTCGCTGAGTGGCATTCAGCCACCTCTGCCTACACTTGGCAGGGAGTTAACCCCCAGCTCCCCAACCCACCCTCCTCCCCTGCCTAGCTCATTTGAGACTCTGGCTAGAAAATTCCTCTTGCCTCGCTCCGTCTTCTTTAGGCTCATTCTTGGAGGAGACCCCAGAAAGTCCCCAGTGCCCTCAAGGGCTGGGAGACGCATGGAGTTGTAAGCTAGGACCATTTCCCGGGATATTCTTAGGCCGGACTGAGGAAGAATATACCTTTTCAGAAAAGTGATCAATTCTGTCCGCTTGTAGGTTTAAGTAAGGTAGTGTCTCGCTGTACCTGGCGAAAAATCCAGCCCATCGCCTGGGTGTGTTCCTTTCGGTGTCAGATGCCAAACACTTGCACGATTACGCCAGGATGATGGAGTGAAATTCCTTCGAGAGTGACAGAGACGGGCAGCCTCTGGTGTCTGTTGAGCAAGGAGAAGCTAGAATACTGCCCAGGCCACAGTTTACCAAATACTGGCCCTAGCTCAGTCCCCGCCTAGATTCAGGGACCAGAGAGGCTGGAGAATGGCCTGTGGCCCTGCTGCTGGGTCTCACACTGGGTGAGGCAGGTCAGCCCTGATTGGTGCTCGTTCCCCAGCTCCTTCAGGACCCGCTCCGCAGCTTGTTGCTAAGAGATAAGGCTCAGCATCCACGCTGCCCAGGGAGGGTGCACGGTGAGGACTGGTGACATGGAGAACTGCCTTCATTCAGCGTGGCCTTTCCACAGAGGCTGTGCAGTGACTGCTCTTCCAAGCTGTGCCCGCTTCTATCCCAATGGGACCCACTGCCTCTGAGGTTACACCGCCCCCTAAAATAGTGTTCCGATCATGGCCTGTACTTACTGAAAATTATCTGGGGGGGGGGGCCACGATCCGCTGGGTCTAGTGTGAAGTCCTGAGGCTGGCGTGTATCAGGGTCCAGTCAGGAGAACAAAAACCGCAAGGGGCATGTCCACAGAGGGATCTAAATACAGGGGACAGTAAATGGGTGTGGGAACGCTGCCAAGGACCACTGAGGCACACAGAGGTGCTGGGGTGGCAAAGGGAAGAGCCTGGGGGCCCAGGTGGCAGAGGAGGGGCCCCTGCCGGGGGGGGGGGGGGGGGACTAACCAGTGGTGGTTGGTGACAGAAACAGTTGATAGAAGATAAACCAGTGGGCGCGTCCAGCCTTCGCTCCTCCCTCTTGCGCCCCCTTGTGGTGGGACCTAACAAGGAGCCTGGTGACAAGAGACAAGGCTTTTGCAGAGAGAGTCCCATCCCCGCACAGCAGAGGAAAGCAGAGTGAAGCAGCAACATTTGCTTTGTAAGGGGCACAGCTGGGCACAGCTGGCACTCAAGGCTCTGGTGTCCGGCCCCACACTCCTGGCTGTGTGCTCACCAACCTTGTGTTTCTGGGACCTTCTCCAGGCATCACCCTCCAAATCCCACTCCCCTTCCAGACCTCACAGCAGGGAAGTTACTACTTCCCTGATACCCTCTCGAGCCTCCAGTCTTCCATCTTTGTGGCGTTTCAGTACTCAGATGAAACGTGTTTGCTTTGCATTCTGGAAGTTTCCATGGCTCACCCTACCTGAACACAGGAGCTTACTGGGGCAGGTTCCAGGAACAGCGTGAGGCACAGGGCCTGGCGCAGAGCTCTGTAGAGCGTTCCAGCAAGCCGTGCAGGTGACCACGCAAGCCGCAGAGCTAGACGCCACCAGCTTGGCCACGGGGCTTGTGTGCAAACTGCGCCTTACCCCTTTAAGAAGAGGCAGGTTTCTCTGTTTCCTGGTTCACCCCACCCCTCCTGCTCGGCAACTGAAACCCGATCTAATCCCTTCGCAAGCAAGTAATTTATTGGTCTATTGGGCTTTTCTTGGTGGCAAATTGCATTGTCTTTATTCCCGGGTTCAGGCTGTGGAGCGGCTCACCACATTCCTAAGACTCCTTTCTCAGGGCCCGTCCCTCACACCCCCTCAGCACACAGCAAAATAAGTTTTATTGGGCTTCTTTGTCATGCAAACAAGGTGGTAATAATCGAGCTATTATTCCGAGAGATTGGCCTTGATTAACAGTTCAAAGGAGGTCTCCGAAAGCAGCTAATGCCACTCGGTGCATAAATACTTCCCTGCTGCCCGGGTTGGTACAGCTGGGGCTCCCAAGATCCCTGCCTCCCTCTCTGTTTCTGAGAGGCGCCGGGGCTGCTCTAAAGGACACCAGGAAGCCAGGCACGCTGTGTGGCAGTGACCTCTCTGCTGCTGTGTCTCAGTCCAGGAGGGGGCCAGTCTGGAGCCCACCTCCACCCAGTGTGAAATGTTACATATGCAAGGTGCCCAAGAAGGAGAATGAAGAGGGTGGGGGGCCAAGGATTTCAGGACAAAAAATGAGGGGCCCCTGCCCTCAGAGGACTCGAGGACGGGAGGTGGCACCCAAGCTGGGGTGTCATGGATGACACAGGCAGAGCAGCCAGAGGGTGAGGCCAAAGAAGAGGACACGGGGAAGCTGAGTGTCCTCGGTATATAAAGGTGGCAACATGTGAGCCTTTCTGTGCAGCTCTACAGCAGGGTCGAGGCCGCGAGAGGCCCTGGGAGGCGGGAGTGGGCCCACAGCTGGAGCACTTTGGAGCAGAAGAGACCGGCCCTGCCCTGGCAGAGTTCAGCAGCAGTGGCGGCCAGATGTCCAGCAGGCAGGGCTGCAGGTAGAAAGCAGTGACCTCTGGTGTCCCTCTGGGCCCAGGTTCTAAAACTCCGTGCCGCATCTTAAGCCAACACAGCGGTTGGTCACAGCGTGATCGGTAGAGGGACGAGGAGCTCTGACCCTCACTGCACAAGTCAGAAGCAGATAGGTCTGATGGCTGCCCAAGGGTTCACTCCTCAATCCTGTCTCAGGATCCCTGGGTCGAAGCAGAACGTGAATAATGGGCTTCAAGGAGCCTCAGTTTCTGCCGGTGCCTTTGCACCTTCCTGGGCATCTGGGGTGCAGCCCTGGGCACAAGACTTCGCCAAGGGCCCGAGAGCCATCGCAGCGTGAGGACACAGTGGCCAAGAAGGCCATGGACGCTCGGGAGAGGCTCTCCTTTCCAATCAGAGTCTTGCACTCCCCGGCTCTGACCCCCTTGGCTGTCTTGGCTCCATCAGAGGCGGCCCGAGGGCTGAAGGAGCCACACTGCGCGCAGGAATGGGGGAGCAGCGAGACATCTGGCTGCCGGCTGTGCGGGGGGAGGCGAAGGCACCGCCGGGCGCCCCCCCCCCCCCCCCCCCAGCGCGCAAGGCCGGCCTCCTCTTCCTGCTCACACAGCTGCCGTGCGATCCCTTTCAGACTCTCAGACTTGCTGCTCCTTGCTTCCTGGATGCTCACATGAGAACAGGCCGAGGTTTACTGCCTGGAATTCGGGTCTCCTGCTCTTTTATTAAAGATATTGAATATAAAAATCAGCACCTCTAGGGTCCCTTTGGCAGGTGACGCCGCAGCTGAGAGCGTTTTCTTTTGATGCCGCGCCAGGTTACATTCCGGTCCCCGACCCGAGGAGGCCCTCAGCCCGTGATTTAGTAGAGTGGACAGGGGGTAGGTAGCGGGAGGACTCCCTGGGGGTCAGGGGGCCCCTCACCTCCCCACATTGGGGACTACCCCACCCACCCTGGCGTCCCTGACGCCCCTCCCCAAGACCCCTAGGAAATGACAGCTCACTCAAGGCAGACGGGCCCTGAAGAGCTGTGTCAGGGCCTGGAGAGGTGGCAGAAGGGGACAGGAGCCAGCCATTCCAGTCCCAGCTTGTCACTCTCAGTGGCCTCTTGCGAGCTGCTCCCCTGCCCTGTCTACAGCTTCTAGTCTGGAATGGGGCTTGGGCTTTCTCTTACGCTCCCAGGAAATGTGCAAGGGCCAAGGGTTTGAAGGCAGCAGGGCACACGCGAGCAATCAGGTGTGTCAAAGCCATGGTTCTCGGGCGTGGCCGTTTGTAGCAATCACAGAGCTCTCAAAGCTTATGACTCTTTTTTTTTTTTTTTACACGAAAACCACACATTGAGGCAAACCCAGAGCAGGATAGAGAGGGATGGAGGGAGCTACACAGATGAGGTGATCGGAATCAGGCGCCGTGACCAGGGCTGATACTGTAATCATATTAAACCGACATTCACTGAGCTTCCGCTAAATGCTGTTGCCTTTCTAAGTCCTTGAATGTTTTTGGCAGCCTCACATGTTACATACTATTACCCATTTTCCAGATGAGTATAATGAGGCACTGATACGCAAAAGGCCACGCAATGGCAGAGCTTGGGACACACATGGAACAGTGGAGCTTAAATCCGTGCAAGATTTCTGTCGTTTTTGCCAAATTCGTGGGGGATGACTATAAAATTGTTAACAGATGTCAAAGGCCCACTGGTGGCCGCCCCGGAACACTGACCATTCCTCTCCGCAGCCTGGAAGCTGTGGGAGGGACTGCCATCAGCCCTTGCAGCTAGCTTGGGGGTCTGTGGCCACTTGGGGTTATTACTACGCGCGGAAGAATTTAGCCGAGAAGCACCAGTGGGGTTTTTGGTTTCACCATCTGTGTGCGCATGCGCAGTGTGGGCGGGACCGTCCCAGATGGGGGGCGTCTTTGTGCGTGGGCGCACGCTGATGGCGTGTCCCTTCCTTCCTCCACAGCCACCTCCCCGTGCAAGATCCTCAAATGCAACTCTGAGTTCTGGAGCGCCACGGCAGGCGGCCACTCCCCGGCCTCGGACGACGTGCCCGAGTTCTGCGCCGCCCTGCGCACCTATGCGCTGTGCACGCGGCGCACGGCCCGCACCTGCCGGGGCGACCTGGCCTACCACTCGGCCGTCCATGGCATAGAGGACCTCATGAGCCAGCACAACTGCTCCAAGGATGGCCCCACGTCCCAGCCGCGCCTGCGCACCCTCCCGCCGCCTGGGGACAGCCAGGAGCGTTCCGACAGCCCCGAGATCTGCCACTATGAGAAGAGCTTCCACAAGCACTCGGCGGTCCCCAATTACACGCACTGTGGCCTCTTCGGGGACCCGCACCTCAGGACTTTCACAGACCGCTTCCAGACCTGCAAGGTGCAGGGCGCCTGGCCGCTCATCGACAACAATTACCTGAACGTCCAGGTCACCAACACACCTGTGCTGCCGGGCTCGGCCGCCACGGCCACCAGCAAGGTAAGGGCCAGGCTGGGGCTGGGGCTGGGGCGGCCCTGCGGGTCTCCTCGGAGGCCCTGCTGTCACAAGGCCCAGACTGAGCTCCCTACTGACCCGGATGCCTCCTGCAGGTATTATTTTCAGGAAATGACCAGGTTATTTAGAAAGGAATGTTGTCTAGTGTGTGGTGTTTCTCAAACTGTTGGACAGCCCCACTAGGGGGTTGTAAAATCAGCGTTCTGGGGTCAGAAACCATCATAAACAAGTGTATGTATATATAGGGGGTCTTCGGGTTATGACACAGTTTCGTTTCTACACCAGTGATGTAATTTGAATTTTGGTGTAAGTTGAAACACCCTAGCCTAAGTCCCTTACCTATCCTAACCCAGTTGTAAAATCATAATCTAGAACATAAAAACAACTAAGCCATAAGAAAAAAGAAAAAGACATAAATAAACTGTACTGTAAGAACAGAAAACATGACCAAAAAAAATGAACATAGAAAAAATTCCTTACCTTCATTCCTGGGCGGGCTTGCACACTGGAAGGGGCATTGCAAGGTGGGAGAGAGGGACCCATTGGGAGGAGGAAGCTGGAGAGGCAGGAGAACCTGCAGAAGGTGCTGGAGAGACTGGGTCAGGTGACTCCAGATTGCCTAAGGACCATGCAGGAGACCGGAGATGATTCTACCTGTACAACAGGTGTTTCATCTCGAGAAGCAGCTGATGTAGAGGGTACAGGATCTGCTGCAGGCCTCTCTACTTTCTTACAGAATTGTTCCAGGCTAGTCTGGAAAGGTGACGACTTCTTCTCTTCCAAAATCTGTCTTAACACTGACGTCTCCATTTTTGAAAGTTTTTATGGGAGTGAGCGTCGTAAACTCCACGTCGTAAGTTGAGACGGTCGTAACCCAAAGACCCCGTATATTGTTTGTTTCATTGGGCAGGGAACGCGGAGCCTGCGTGTATTGAGGGCAGCTTGCAAATGCACTGCGCACAGTGAGGGTCAGCGTTCGAGGAAAGCTGGCTTCTGTTGTACGTGTGTGTGCACAAATCACGTATAGGCATGCACACGTGTGCACACCTTTGGCCCAGGCGATGGGACAGCCCTGTCGGCCTCCTGCTCTCACTTCAGCGGAGTCTCCCATGACCTCTCATTCAGACTCAAGAAGGAAGCTGGTGGGCTCTCAAAGTCCAGACGATGGGAACAGCTCTGCCGCCACGGGGCTGGGCCCACCCCTGGTGCTTCCAGGTGGGGGGTGGGCCTGTTTTCCTAGGAAGAGCATGTTGCTAGGCACCAGGCTGGCCCATAGGGTGTTTCGGTTCCTTCCCGTCCCTCCATGTCCCAGAGGACAGTGAATGAGATGACCTGGCAGCCGGGAAAAGTCTTGCCACTTCCCTCTGTGCTGGTCGCCACTGCATGCCCACAGAAGGTCTTTCTGAGACCAACTCCTGGGTAGGGAACAAGCGGGTCTTAGCCACAGGCCCTCGGCACCAAGCCTTGGAGTCTACTGGCGGCAGAATGGTGGCCGGCGTTTTCTCTGTCCCCCCTCCCAGCCCTCCACAGACGTGGGGGGCCCACATCAAGGACCCCCTCTGCCTTCTCCACAGCCCCTGCACCAACGCACCTCCTGCCCTAGAGCCAAGACAAATGAATGCTAGGAGCCTTGGCTGCAGCTTCTAAATCCGGCAGCATACACACTCTGGGAGGGGACCCGCCACCATGTCCCATCCTGGCAGGGGCTCACAGGGAGGGACCTGCCCCTCCCAACCCAGGGTGATAACAGAGCCAAGGGAGGAATCGTGATTAGTGACCAGCCAGGCTGGTCTGGGGGGTTGACACGGGCAGAGCAAGGGCCATTAGGTAACATAGGACTGGAGCCTGCAGGCAGGGCCGTGGGCCTGAGCTTAGAACCCCCGAGTACCACCCTCAGCTCCCTGCCGACCTGTGCTGGGGCCCTGAGCCCAGCAGTGCTGTCCAGAAACCAAGTGGATTAATCATTCCTTCTCATGCTCCGCTCATTCACTTGGCTGCGTTTCTCCCAATGCGTTTTTCTAGCTCTGTTGCAGGCCCTCCGCTGAGCACGGGGCTGCAGACCTGCCCCAGCAAGGGTGGGAGCCGCTCCCTTCCTGTATGGGTTTGCAGAAGGACGCGTGGCCCTGAAGCAGAGCCGGACCCATCGAGCCCCTTTCTGCCGTGACACAGGGCCCCTCTGATCTTGGCAGCAGGCTGAGAGCTGTGTCCTCATTAGCCAGAAGGCAGCAGCACACAACCCTGCTGGAGGCCCAGCGGTGACGGGGTCAGTGTCTATGCCACGCCAGTCTTGGTGTCAGGGCAGACCGGGGCCTGACGGTGCCGCAGCTGGGTCCCAGCGCCCGGGGCTCACCCCTGCCTCTTCTCACGGGCCTCCAGCACTCGGGCGTGTGTGTCTGTTCGCCTGTTGCTTCAGCACACATCTGCCCAGCACCTCTGTGGTGGCAGCCCCCTGCGGGACGCGGCCTCCCTCCTACAGCTCCCGGGCTAATAGCGGAGAGCAGAGACCAGCGGACAGGGCGGAGGGTGCCAAGGGTTGTGCCTGGAGCTTGAGGGAAGGCCTCCTCAAGTCCTCGCCCTGGGCTTGCCCCCAGGACGGGAGCGGGCAGCAGCAGAGCCGGCGAGTATGGGTGCAGCTGAAACCCCCAGGGAAGGAAGAGAAGCCAGAGGCCTTTCACCTCAAGGTGATGGGGGTCCGGGGCTTTTTTGACCCGGCTCCCGCCCAGGCTGTCCGCCCACAGCAGCGTGGTGCCTCGCACACTGCCATTTGCCCACCTTCTGGCCCCGCCCATCCTACTCTGGTGGATGATCAAGATCTGGGCTGACGTTTTCACCAACTTCCCGCCCCCACGGGACTGCCTCCCGTGCCCGTCTCCTTCCAGCTGTGCTGGTAGCACCCCATTTTACAGATGAGGAGACCGAGGCCTGGGGAGCAGAGTACTCGGGGCTCTGCCTCCCATCCCCTCTCCCCCTCGCCAGTTCCCGTTGCATGTACGACTCTGTCACCCTGCATAATTTATCCGCTTGGTCTGTGACACCCCCCGAACAGGAGCTCCATGAGGGCAGGGGGCCACCCAGGTGTCTGTGTGTGCCATAAACAGCTGTGGATGAAGCCTGGGCCGTGCCCTATGCCCTGTGCCCAGGCCACTCTGGGAGGGAAGGGGGCGGGGATGGGAGCGGCAGCCCCACCCAGGGCTCTGTTGGCAGCCAGCCGCCCAGCTTTCGACAGGCCCCCTTCGTGCTGTTACTTGTGGTTGAGTCCCTGGCACCGGTGCCAAGAGGAGTCAAGCCGCCTGTCAGCCTTCCAGGAGACTGTCTCCACAAGAGATGGCAGTTAGAGCAAAACCAGCCTTTCCTGTTCCAGGGAGACGGCACTTGGAAGGCAGCCCCCCGCCCCCCCAGAGTGCCTGTGTGGCCCTGCTCACCAAGCAGGGACACCAGAGTCCCTCATCCCCGCGCCCCCTCCTCCAATGACAGGACCACCCACTGCCCAGACCACCCTGGCTGGCCTACCTTGCGGCCCCTCTGCAGGCGGCCCCCGCGTCAGGGCAGGAGCCGTGGATGGGGAGAAGGGAGCCGCAGGAGATGGAACCGGCGAAGGCCTCGCCATCTTTCACAGGCCGGGGCTGGCAGCTCGAAGTTTCCTGCGGCTCGAAGCTGAGGGCTTGAGGGACGGAGGGGCCACCGCCACCTCTCAACATTTCACAGCACGCTGCAGAGCACCTGCTTGTCCTCACGCGGGGTTCCCAGTGCCCTGGGTCCAGGCGACAGGGCCAGGACGGGGGTGGGTGGGGGCAGTTAGAGGCACCAGCTGACCCTGGGAGCAAGGGCGGAGGGGCTGTGGTTATTTCTCTTCCCGGTCCGCTCATGTCTCCAGCCCACACACCCCTCCCATCAGGACTACAGTGGAAAGAGCAGCCAGACCGCTCTGCCAGGATGATTGATGGGCAGGGGGCCTCACTCTCACCCCCCAGGCTGTCTGTCTGTCTCCCGTCCTTCTCCCAGGCCTCCTGCCCTGCAGGGCTGTGGCCCAAAGTCCCAGCTCTGCTGCTTGCTGGCTGTGTGACCTTGGGCAAGTTGCTTTACCTCTCTGAGCCCAAGTTTCCTCGTCTATAAAGCAGAGGTAATGTCACCCTCCCCTGCAGTACCACACAGGACTAGGAGTAATACATATGGTGCCCAGGACACTGATGCAGCGAGCGAGTGTGCCTGTGTGTGTCCTTGGTTCTCAGGAGGATAGTGACTAACGGAGCTGATCACAGGCTCAGCCCAGCCCTGCCCCCAGCTGCAGACTCTGGCGGAAGTGGGCCCTCTGGCTCTGGCCCTGGCCAGTGTCTTGCATTCAGCCTGGAGAGGCCGTCTTTTCGCCAACCGGCACCTTCCTCCTGCTCCCTTCCAGGGCCTGGCTGGGTGACCTCTTAGAGCAGCCTGGGTGGCCTCTTCCTGCCCGCATGGACTCGGCCCCCTCGTTCTTACTCTGAGCATCCGTCTCTTCTGTTCCCCCTGCTGTTATGTCGAGTCTGTGGCTTGCGGTCCCTTGTCAGGCATTCTGCTGGAGGGCCCCCGGCAGCGTGAGAAACAGTGTCAGGTGGTTCTGCAGCATGTCAGTTTGCCGTTGCTGCTGTGACGGGTACCAGGAACTGAGTGGTTCGCACAATAGACAGACGTTTGTTCTCTGGTGGTTTTGGAGGTGAGACGTTTGAGACAAGTATCACAGGGCTACCAAGGTGTCGGCAGGGGGAGTCCTTCTGAAGGTTCCGGGGCACAATGCATTTACTGTCTCTTCCAGCCTCTGGTGGCTGCCAGCACGCCTCTGCTTGTGGCTACATCACTTGAGGCTCTGTCTCCATGGAAACATAGCCTTTCTCCACCCAGAATCCTTAACCTAATCTACCCTCTGCAAAGCAATTGGCCGTATAAGGTCACACTCGCAGGTTCCAGGGATGGGAGCCAATATCTTGGGGGGCTATTATTCAACCTATGACAGCGGAGAGTGACTTTTTATTTTTCATTAGCTATGCTTTTCTTTTTATGGTTTACCTTTCAATATAGTGAACCAGCTGCTGGTTTCCTATCTGTGGTCATGATGTAAAGTTCCCATTCTAAGTTAGCTTTTTTTAAGTAAAACATAAAGTAAGTGCCTAACACTACAGGTGGCACTGACCCAGGGCCACCCCGGAATGGGACAGTCAGTCTGGGGCATCCTAGGTCTTCTCTCGACCCTCCTAGAGCCCCGTAAGCGCGGGCCGGGCCTCCGGGCCCTGTTGTCGCTGCTCCGCCTAACTCCGCTCTCCGCCCGCCTCCCGCAGCTCACCATCATCTTCAAAAACTTCCAGGAATGCGTGGACCAGAAGGTGTACCAGGCCGAGATGGACGAGCTGCCGGCCGCCTTTGCCGACGGCTCCAAGAATGGCGGGGACAAACACGGGGCCAACAGCCTGAAGATCACCGAGAAGGTGTCGGGCCAGCACATCGAGATCCAGGCCAAGTACATCGGCACCACCATCGTGGTCCGCCAGGTGGGCCGCTACCTGACGTTCGCGGTGCGCATGCCGGAGGAGGTGGTCAACGCAGTGGAGGACCGGGACAGCCAGGGCCTCTACCTCTGCCTGCGGGGCTGCCCCCTCAGCCAGCAGATCAACTTCCGGACCTTCCGGGCCCCGGAGGGCGCCCAGCAGCCCCCGGCCGCCAGCCCCGCCCCCGCGGCCCCGGACACCTTCCCCTACGAGACGGCCGTGGCCCGGTGCAAGGAGAGGCTGCCCGTGGAGGACCTTTACTACCAGGCCTGTGTCTTCGACCTGCTCACCACGGGGGACCTGAACTTCACGCTGGCCGCCTACTACGCCCTCGAGGACGTCAAGATGCTCCATTCCAACAAGGACAAGCTGCACCTGTACGAGAGGACGCGGGAGCCGCCGGGCCGGGCGGCCGGCTCAGGGCTGTCCCCGGTGCGCCCGCTGCTCCTGGGCGGCCTCCTGCTCCTCGCCCTGCTCCCCGTGCTCCCGGGGGCCCCAGCAGCGGCGGCGTAGGCTGGGGAGGCACGCTGCCTGCCTGTCACCGAGCCGGCCGGCGGCTGCAGAAGGAAGGGCTGGTGGCTTCCCCATGGCCCCCGGTCTCTGCAGTGGCCGCCCCGCTTACCTCAGAGCTGCCCTGGGCTGTCTGCTGGCCAGGGCCTGGGTCTGGGGGCGCGGTGCGGCCCCTCCGCTCCCCCACGGCCCTGGACAAGGTTGTGGTGACTGACTGACTGGTGCTGTGACATCTGTGACAGTGGAGATGAGTGTGGGGGCACTGTCCCCCTCCGCCCGCCCCGCAGTGTGAATGTGCAAAACCAAGCCCCTCAGGCTGGAGGGGGCCCCTGCCCTGCCAGAGACACTGGGGACGCCCCGAGTCCGCCCCCAGCCCCTGCAATGCACTGAATGCCCGGCGACTGCTGCACGCACCCACCTGCCGTCCGTCCGTCCGTCAGCCTGCGCACACTCACACGTGCACACTCGCACACACCACGCCGGCGGGGCCGAGGCCCCCTCGAGGCTGGACCCCCACGGGGCCTCCCTTCCTCCGGGACCTTCGGGCCCCCAGCCCCGGGATGGCGCGTGTTGGCGCGTGCTCTAAGCGACGCCACTCGAGGGTCCCCGGGCTCAGATGCCCTCTGCCCTTCTCCAGCCCCGCCCCCACAGTCCCCTCGTCCCCCCTGTGCTTAGGAAGTCGAGTTGTTTCTAAATGTCTGAACAGAGAACTACCCTTTGAGTCCTGTTCCTTCCTCTCTGGGGGGTGGCAGGGGCCCTGGGCAGGGGGCTGGGCCGCAGGGCACAGGCAGGAGACCGGCGGATGGGGCCAGCTGGCCTGCCCGGATCCTCTGCTCTGCCCCCGCAGCCCCAGGGCCCTGCCCCCCCCGCCCCGCCCTGTCCACCCAGGTCTGCATTGGGGGAGGAGCAGGCTTGAGCAGGCCTCGCAGCCCCGGGCGACCCCGGCAGGGTCTCCTGCGTCTGATCCCACCCTGTAAGCCCAGGTCCCACAGCAGAAAGACCCACTCACTGCGGGGCCCCAGCCTGCCACTCCAAGGAGCCCTGGGCCGGCCCCACCCCCGCTGCTGCTCCAGAGAACGCCAGGGACCACCACGGGGCTGGGCTCCGCCCCGAGGGGCTGCCAGGCCCCAGAAGGCCACCTCAGAGGCCCTGCAGCCCCTCCCTGTCCCTGCCCACCCTCCCAGGGCACCCACGCGGCCCCTCTGCTGTGCCCCAGGGACCTCTCATACACTGGCCCGGGAGGCTGTGGACATGTCCCCACCTCCCCCTCCAAGAGGTCCCTCTCTCTGCCAGACCCCGCAGAGGGGAGGCAAGGCCCCGGCTGGCTGGTAGACAGCCCCCGCGTTGGAAGGAAAAAGTGAAGCACTTTATTTTGGTTGTGTTTGCTCGCGTTCTGCTTGGAAGTGGGACCCCTCACTGCGTCCTTGTGTCTGTGACCTGTGTGTGGAGTGTCCCCGCTGTGTACATACTGTAAATTATTTATTAACGGCTAAATGCAAGTAAAGTTTGGGTTTTTGTTTTGTTATTTTCCTTTGGACTGTGTATTGGAGTTTGTTTTCTGAACAGAGGACTGGTCCCTTTGGGGGGGGGGTGGAGAATGGACGGATAGTGGGTGGGTGTCCCGTTGCCGTGTCCTGACAGCAGGTGTGTGTGTGGTGTGTGTGTGGTGTGTGTGTGGTATGTGTGTGGTGTGTGTGTGTGGTATGTGTGTGTTGTATGTGTGGTATGTGTGTGTTGTGTGTGTGTGGCGTGTGGTGTGTGTGTGTGTGGTGTGTGTGTGTGGTGTGTGTGGTATGTGTGTGTTGTGTGTGTGTGGCGTGTGGTGTGTGTGTGTGTGGTGTGTGTGTGTGGTGTGTGTGTGTGGTGTGTGTGTGGTATGTGTGTGTTGTGTGTGTGTGGCGTGTGGTGTGTGTGTGTGTGGTGTGTGTGTGTGGTGTGTGTGTGTGGTGTGTGTGTGTGGTGTGTGTGTGGTATGTGTGTGGTGTGTGTGTGTGGTATGTGTGTGTTGTATGTGTGGTATGTGTGTGTGGTGTGTGTGTGGCGTGTGGTGTGTGTGTGTGTGGTGTGTGTGTGTGGTGTGTGTGTGGTGTGTGTGTGTGGTGTGTGTGTGGTGTGTGTGTGGTATGTGTGTGGTGTGTGTGTGTGGTATGTGTGTGTTGTATGTGTGGTATGTGTGTGTGGTGTGTGTGTGGCGTGTGGTGTGTGTGTGTGTGGTGTGTGTGTGTGGTGTGTGTGTGGTGTGGTGTGTGTGTTGTAAATATGTGCAGAGGGTGTAGCAATTCAACAACCAAAACCCCTGCTTCTCTGAGAATGCTTTCTATCCTGATGCTGAACTGCTTTGGGGGCTGGAGGGGGTCCGGGTTCCCTGGCTCTGGAGGGCCTGGAACAGCATCTCAAGGACTTACGGGCACATTGTGGGAGGACGTAAGGTGCCCTCAGGGGAGGCTGGGCGTGCTGGCCTGACACCCAGGACGACTCTATCCCGGTGGTCGTCCCTCCGTCCTGGGACTCGCTGCTCGGCTCCCTCGGAGTCCTGCTGGTCACAGGCAGCCTGCTGGAGCAGTGGCAGCTCCACGGGCTGGGGTGGGAATGTCAGGTGAAAAGAACCAAGGCTTGCTGGGGGCCAGGTTCACTGCTGGCTGGCACTACATTTCATCCTGTGTAAAACTACCCAATGGGCCAGAAAGAAACTCACACCCATTTTACAGATGAAGAAATGGAGACTCAATGTGACTTGACTTGCCAGGGGACTCCTTAGCAAGGGAAGGGCCAGGAAGTACAACTAGGTCTGTTCCTGCCCACAGCACCAAAAACCATGGGGCAGAGTAGCCACAACGTTAAGCCAGGCCACCTTCCGGCACCTCCACGTTCCTAGCTGTGTGTCCTTGGGCAAGTTGCTTCACCTCTCTGAGCCTCCATTCCCACCTCTGTAAAATGAGGGGTGCGTATCACCCAGGATTCTTGGAGGTTCAGTGACTTTAATTCCCGTGCAGTGCTTCTTGGACCGTGGCCAGACTCACAGTGCGTGTCCTGTGTGTTGGTGACATTCTTCCAAAGCAAGCAGGGTTGAATAAGCTGGCAGGTGGGGTGTGAGGGGAGCGGCCACACGGAACCTGGCAGCTTGGGAGGGACCTGCCCCGAAAGGCCAGCAAGGCGGGGAGGATGCGGAGTGAGCATGCACACTCGTCCCAACCCGAAAGGAAAGACTATAAAAGTACGGAGAGCTTTCTAGAACCTTCTAGAACCCAAGTCTTCCACTTCCGGAGAGAACTTGGGAGTCTGGGCTTTGGGAAGGCAAAACTGGTCTGGAAGGGACCAAACCAGGCCAGAACAGACTCACACAGTCTTCCTCAGTTTCCCCAGACTGTCAGTACCAGTGGGCCTCTGCCCGCCGGGAGTCACTCACAGGGCAGCACCACAGGGTGGCAGTCGTGGGCACTTGGCCAGCACAGAAGAATATTTCGAGAGGCCACGGCACACAGGATTTAAAAAAAAAAAAAAAACACCTTGTTCACCATCAGATGAAACTGCCACATAACTTGCCAGAAATATTCTCGGTCTGGAATTAGTTCAAGACCTCCCTTTAGGCTGCAATTCTTTTCCAAGTACTTTGCTACCAGCTGCCCTCCTGAACATGGAAATTCACGTGTCATGTGAGTACGGAACACAACGTCTTCAGCTAAATGGTTCCCGAGAAGCTGCTGCGTCTCGCAAGGCGGGCTGGGTGGGAGCGGGCCTCCGTGCCAGCTTACTCGCGGCCAGTCTGCCTCTCAGTAAGGGCATTTGCAGACGGAGGTGCCAGCCCAGCTCCCTCCCCACTCACTGGCGTGTGGCAGGAATCTGGTTGGTGAACCAGAATTTATAAGGAGAAGATGGGAGAGAAAGTACCGACCGGAAAAAAAAAAAAAAAAGCGAATGAGGGTCCTTTCTAAGAAAGGGGACAAACTCTGGGGTGAAAAGAATTAGCATAAGGTTGCGGCAAGACGAGCTCATGGGCGTGATGCCAGGGCGCAGCATGGAGCGGGGTGGGGGGGTGGGGGGGTCTTCGGCAGTGGGAGGACTTGGCGTCCAAACTGGCCCGGCCCGGTCACTAGCTGTGTGGTCTGCCGTGGGATTTTGAGCCTGAGATTCCTTATTTGTAAAATGGAATTATGAGCACCTACCTCCCAAGGTCATTCTAGAAATCCAATGAGCTAATGCTCATAAACTGCCTGGCACCTGGGCGCTGGTGTAGCACCGAGAGGCCTCCAAGAACCGCGGTCCCCGCCCTCTGTGGCCGCGTGTGTGCGTTTCTTCAGCCGACGGCCCTCGTGGCGACGTGTGCTGCGGTGTGCAGCAAAGACCCACGCTGACAACCCACATTCTCGTCGCAGAGACAGGTCCACAAACACATGGTTTTCATCCAACGCCCCATGGAGACAAGGAGAGGCAGACGAGTCAAAGGCGCTGAGAGGTGCACCTGGATTGGGGGAGGGAGGGGGGGAGAAGCTTCCGTCTCTGCTGGGGTCAGGGGGGCCCTCTGACTCACCTGCATGGATTTGGGGAGCCAGACATGCAAAGACCCGGGGACAGCATTCTACACAGAGAGGAGTGAGTTCCCGGGGCCTGGCGCAGCGGCAGCCGTGATGGGACTGGTGGCAGTGAGCAGACCCACCAGAGGCCATGGTGGGTCCCCAGAGAGGCCAGAACCTGCAGCCTCAGCAGCCGGGGCACAACAGGGCATTTCATTCCTATTGCCGGAAGAAGCCATTCACAGGTTCTGAGTGTAGGAGCAATGTGCCTGACTTGGGTGGTTGTTGTTGTGTTTTTCCTTCTTTTCCAACTGAGAGGAGGGGACATACAGAGGCACACTCCCACATGCAACCCGACCAGGATCTACCTGGCAACCCCCATCTGGAGCCGATGCTCTGCCCATCTGGGGCCATGCACACAACCAAGCTATTTTTAGCAACCAAGGCTGAGGCTCCATGAGCGCCCCAACCAGTTGAGCCCTGGCTCTGGAAGGGGAAGAGAGAGAAATAAGGGGGAGTGGAGGAGAAGCGGATGGTCGCTTCTCCTGTGTGCCCTGACAGAACCAAACCCAGGACATCCACATGCCAGGCCAACGCTCTACCACTGTGCCAACTGGCCAGGCCCTCCATGACCTGGGTTTTCAAGGACTTGGTCTGGTGGCTGTAGAAGCTCAGAGCAGCACCACCAGGAGACGAAGAGGAAGTCAGGGGCCGCAACACAAAGCCAGTCAGAAGTGGGGCGGCAGTGACCATGCTGGGGATGACACGCATGGTGGCCTCAGGTTTAAAAGGCAGATGGTGCAGACAGTGTTTGGGGAGTGGGGGAAGCTGAGAAGGGGCTGAGCGGAGGTGGCTGTTGCACTGCAGGGGTGCTCGGGGAGACGGTGCAGGAAACAACAGGGGGTGCCCCTGTCTGCTGGGAGGCGGCTGTGACAACGTGGGGGCAGCAGAGTGTGCCAGGGGCTCTGATGGCCTCCGTAAGCACAAGGAAGGGACAGGAATGGGAACCTGAACAGCAGGGTCCAAGGCAGCTGCTCAGAGAAGCTAAGCTTGAATTGAATCATGAGAAGGAACAAGATTGAGCAGGAGGCTGGAGGTGACAGAGGAGGAGAGAGAAGCAGCCCCAGGGGGCAGAGCTCTGGCTCAGGAACCTGAGGTCGCAAGAGCAGCTGGGTGGTCTGCAGTCAGGATGCCCGGGGAGAGGGCCAGGTGGGCATGATCAGGATGCCCGGGGATAGGGCCGGGTGGGCACGATCAGGATGCCCGGGGATAGGGCCGGATGGGCACGGTCAGGATGCCCGGGGATAGGACAGGGTGGGCGTGGTCAGGATGCCCGGGGAGAGGGCCGGGTGGGCGTGGTCAGGATGCCCGGGGATAGGGCCGGGTGGGCACGGTCAGGATGCCCGGGGATAGGGCCGGGTGGGCACGATCAGGATGCCCGGGGATAGGGCCGGGTGGGCGTGGTCAGGATGCCCGGGGATAGGGCCGGGTGGGCGTGGTCAGGATGCCCGGGGATAGGGCCGGGTGGGCACGGTCAGGATGCCCGGGGAGAGGGCCGGGTGGGCACGATCAGGATGCCCGGGGAGAGGGCCGGGTGGGCGTGGTCAGGATGCCCGGGGAGAGGGCCGGGTGGGCACGATCAGGATGCCCGGGGATAGGGCCGGGTGGGCACGGTCAGGATGCCCGGGGAGAGGGCCGGGTGGGCATGATCAGGATGCCTGGGGAGAGGGCCGGGTGGGCGTGGTCAGGATGCCCGGGGATAGGACAGGGTGGGCGTGGTCAGGATGCCCGGGGATAGGGCCGGGTGGGCACGGTCAGGATGCCCGGGGATAGGGCCGGGTGGGCGTGGTCAGGATGCCCGGGGATAGGGCCGGGTGGGCACGGTCAGGATGCCCGGGGAGAGGGCCGGGTGGGCGTGATCAGGATGCCCGGGGATAGGGCCGGGTGGGCACGGTCAGGATGCCCGGGGAGAGGGCCGGGTGGGCATGATCAGGATGCCCGGGGAGAGGGCCGAGTGGGCACGGTCAGGATGCCCGGGGATAGGACAGGGTGGGCGCGGTCAGGATGCCCGGGGAGAGGGCCGGGTGGGCGCGGTCAGGATGCCCGGGGAGAGGGCCGGGTGGGCGCGGTCAGGATGCCCGGGGAGAGGGGCGTGGTCAGGATGCCCAGGGAGAGGGCCGGGTGGGCGCGGTCAGGATGCTCGGGAGACAGACATGTTCAGAGGGGCCGGCAGGGGCGGCTCACAGAGTTAAGGCATGTCGTGGAGAGTAGCAGTGATGTCTGGGCCTTGTGGCTCAGGAGGGGCCCTCTGGCTGCCACATGAGTGGAGGGAAGCGATGCTGGACCCCAAAGAGCAAAAGCCCAGTCATCCCTGGCTGGGGGTGACCAGGAAGCAGGGCTGCCATTCAGCCCAGGGGGACACAGAGCCCAGCTCGGCCTCTCCCCGCCTCCGGTACCCTGTCGTGTCCCACCTTCTTCAGGGACAACTTCATTGGTAGGCTCTGCAGCCGCAAGGGACTGAGGGCTGCCTTCCCCAGCTCCATGTTGACAGCCAGATGGGCCGTTTGTGGGTGTCTGCTGCCCTCTGCTGTACAGTTCTGGAAACACATTCACTCAGAGCCACTAACCCCCAAACACAGCTCAGGCCCCACCTGGAGTGCGTCAGGATGTGCTGACACTGTCCTCCAACGATGACGTGATACCAAGCCCATTGTGTCACCTCAGCGACCTCCCTCACCCGACCGCAGCTTGGCAAGGGGCTGCCAGTAAACTGTAGAGGGAGAGGTTGCAGGCCAGCTGGTTCCCCTGGGGGCCTCCCCAACTCCAGGGCGGCCCCGCCCACAGTCCCCCCTGGGGGCCCCAGCACCCCACCCTCCACCAGCTCCTGCGCCTTCTCAGTGGCACTACCTCCCCTGACACTTGTCGTCTCGGGTCTGCCTCCACACCCCTCGGCTCAGAGGGAAGGCCCTGGTCCTGGGTCAGCATGTGGCCCCGGCTACTTGAACAGGGCCTGGCCCCCTGCAGAGGTCAAGATTTTGGTCACAGGAAAGACTTTCGCTGCCCTATTGGGTCCTAGCTGCACCTCCCCCGACCTGTGAGTTCCCCGAAGGTGCAGGATGGCCGCCCCAGCCCTGGGATCGATTCCCCGCCGGACCAGTCTCATGCGCCCCTCCGAGAAGCTGGGCTTGCGGAGGGCAGCTCCCGGGTTCCGGCTCTGGGGTGACGGCAGCTGGGGCACAATGCTAAGCAGCCCATCCTCCAAGCCAGGAAGTCCAGTTCCCACCCCTCCCTCAGCCCACGGCTGAAGAACAGTCACCCTCCTGGTGGCCCTTGGGGTTTGGAAATGTTTTCATGTTCCAGCCTTCACTTAAAACCCACATTAATCCTGCCTGACTGGTGGTGGCTCAGTGGCTAGAGAGCATCAATGTGGAATGGTGAGGTCCCAGGTTCGAAACCTGAGGTCACCAGCTTGAACAGGGGATCACTGACCTGAGCCCAAGGTCGCTGGCTTGGGCAAGGGGTCACTGGCTCAGCTGGAGCCTCCTGGTCAAGGTACATATGAGAAAGCAATTGATGAACAACTAAAGTGAAGCAATTACAAATTGAGGCTTCTCATCTCTCTCGCTGTCTCATGAAAAATAAAAGATAAGCCTGACTGGTGCAGTGGATAAAGTAGCGACTTGGAACACTGAAGTCCCCATTCAAGGCCCTAGGCTTGCCCGGTCAAGGCACATACGAGAAGCAACTATGAGTTGCTTCCAGCTTCTCCCCCCTTTCTCTCTCTCTCTCTCCTTTCTCTAAAAATCAATAAAATCTTTAGAAAAAAACTTTAATAATAAATAAATGATAAAAAATAAAAATAAAAACATTAACCCTAGAAGATGCCTGCGTTTGCAAATGATGAGGCCATCTGTCCAACCACACAAAGGGAAGGACCAAACAGGGACAAGTGATGGCTCCCCCCCCCCCGCCCCCTTCAGACCAGTTCAGCCGCAGAAGGCCACCCCAGTGCATGTGGTCAGTGAGAACTGAACTCAGCCACGGTTCCCTCTTAGGTCACGAAAGAACTGACAAGATGAGACACCCCTAGGGACACAGACCTGTCCATGTTCCCCAACAAAGCCAGGTCACCCCGGCCACAGACCTGCACAGGAAATCCCCACATCCACCCCAGGGTAGGGTCCACCAGGGCCCACGGCCTCTGTCGGGACCAAGCTGGCCCTGCTCCTTTAAGAACCACGGGTCGGAGTCCAGGGCCCAGGCTGCTCTGGCAAACTGCAGGGCCCTGCGTTTCCATAAGTGACCTTTCTGCTGGCACCAACTGAGGACTTGCCTCCGTGCCAGACGTGAAAGTCCCTGCCAGGGAGGTGGGAGGGGCTCGGGGCTGCGGCTTCCAGTAAGAGGCAGGCGTCCTGGCAGGAGCCGTCCAGAAGCCTCACTGCTATTGTAAATCATAATAAGCTGATTGTTGCCGCACTTGTTCTTAAGTCTCCCGAAGTCGCTCCTGCTGACTTGTGAATTGCAACATGGTTACGAGTTTATCATCGGCAGGAAGAACCCTCTACTCTTGGGAGTCTGACCCAAGAACTGCATGGAGACCTCAGGCTCCCATTCGGACGCGGGCCAAACCGGACAGGGCCCCTGCAGCCCCATTCCCTGGACTCACCAAGCATTGAGAGCTTCCCAACGATCAGAGTTTGGTTTCAGCCACTGAAGTCCCCGAGAAACCCCCCGGGCCGGGCAGATGTTGGCTGCTACCTGGATGGGATCTCTGCCCGCGGTCTGTGCCACCCTTCCTCCGTCTGGGCCACGCAGGAGCAGCGCCTGCCCCTGTGCCAAGCTGCTCGGGTTAATGTGTGTGTCAGTGTTTCCATTATAAAATGCTTTTTCCCCCCTTCAAGAATATATAACCCAACTGTTAAATTACCCTCTGGGCCACGGGCTGGCAGGCATAGTGTTTTTATTTCCTACGGCCAGAGGGGGATGTAGGACCTCAGTGTGGATGGGCACGTTTTCAAAGGCACCTTCTGGGTCACCTGCGGCTCCTCAGGTCTTGTCACCAGGCACAGGGACAGAGGTTACAAACTAGACCTGCTGCAGGGGGCGATCAGCCTCAACAATGGCTACTCAGGGAAAAGCTTAGAAACCTGTGGTATAAGGTCCTGGACACGCCGCAGGAAAAAAAAAAAAACCCACAGCTTTCAGACACCCTTTCGCAAGCTGTCAAAACCACCTGAATGACCCAGCGACTGAGGAAGCGTCCGGCCTCTGCCCATGCCCATGCCCATGCCCATACCCATGCCCAGCAACGTGCTTGCCTGAACCTACAGATCCTTAGCAACTCTTTTTAATATACAAGAATCAAAAGTACAGCAGTTTTACAATGTAGGAAAATTTAATACATACTATATAAACAACATTATTTACATCAGAAATCACTAGGACAGTGGCATTTTTCACAAATATAAATTAGTTACTGTTTAGTCAACAGGTTTTTAAAAGTCCACAATTTTACAATAAAGAAAAAACCGTCTGTCCCCAAACGAGGGGGGCACAGATGGACTAAAGCAGCCCGGACCTTTGCCCTGGCTCTCCTTGCCGACACGGCAGCCCCCCAGACAAGCCGGAAGACCCCCAGGCTGGGCCCTGGACCACCGCTCCTGCTGACGAGTGGCTTTTGGTCTGTAGGATCTGTGACCGTGTAGATGCGTCACTGGACCGCGTCTGCACCGCGCGTCCAACGCACCGTTCAGACACCAGGCTAGAATTCTGCAGCACAACGTGAGAAGTGTTCTGCTTTCCCAGGAAGGGCTCGGGGAATGACCAGGAGAGGGACGGGGACATCAGGTGGGCTCTGTGGAGAGACTGGCTGTTTCTCTCCAGCCCCCTCTGAAGGATGGCGACGGGGCCAGGGTGGGTGGGGTGGAGGGCCACATGTCCTTCTCCGGGGCGACAGGAGACCATGCTGATCCTTGTGTATGCATGGGTTTCAGGTGAGGCTAACCCCCCCTCTTCCTCAAGTCCTGCTATTTCTCCCTTGATCACACCTTGCAAAGCCAGGCTCCACAGACCACCATTCCCACAGCAGCTTCTCCCACCCATAGAGAATTTCTACCTGTGCAAACTCCAGACTTTTAATCTAAGCATACAGCATTCATACTGACTTGGGGCAATGCCTCTGTTCTCCCAACACACTCTTCAAACACGTTTCCGCACCTAAAACAGCTCAGCGGGGGACACTGCAGGCTTATAATCACTAACACTGACTGGCTGATACTGCCCTTCCGCTGTGTCGTATGGCACTCGGAGTCCGGAACACGAACAAAAGGAGGTTCCTTTCTCCTCACGAAGTGACATCTTTGGGAATAACTGGCCTCTCCTCCCCGCCTTGGGCACTGAAATGCGGGGCCTCCTGCATCAGACACGACCTGCCTGATGTCCTGCAGGGGAGACACCGGGCCACCCCCTGGGCACCCTACCCCACCACGCAAGGACCTGGCAAACCAGCCTCGCCCTCCTTTGCCCTGGGCGCCACAAACATGAAGTAGTGTTAGCACATTGGCAAGAGGCTGAATTTGTGGCCAACGCGGAGTCCTGACCCCACCTTCTCCCGTGGAGCAGTTGCAGCATGTCCCCAGGGGTGACTGCAGCCTGGGCCTCCTGTGCAGTCCCCCTTGGGCTTTGCCTCAGGATGTGCATGGTACACGGCTGCGGTGAAGAACCCCATGTACCCGAAGGGGGTAACGAAGGGGGTGGCGGGCCGCACACGGGCCCCCAGCATGAGCTGTGAGGACCCGGCCTCTCTGGATCCCGTCCTGGGCAGCCCTGGGCCGCTCCGTGCAGCAGGGAGCCATGGCCACCGAAGCCACATCTGCCTCCCTAGGGGGTGTCAGAGGAGTCGGCGGTGCTGCCCAGGGTGCCAGCACGTAAGTGATCACGACTGTGAAGTCCCTGCAGGGACAGTTCCGGGCGGTGGACGCTGCCCGTGCCCGACAGAAAGGCGTCACCGGGTTCGAGCCTGGATGCGCACAGAAACACTGTTTGAGCCCCTTGTTCTGTCCCCACCCAGAACAGCCTCCTGATGCACCCACAATACTGACAAGCTCTGTTTAGAACAAATGAAACGAAGGCCCCAGGATGGGGAATTGGGGGAGCCTGCATAACTGCGTGACCATTTCCCAGCCCAGACTCTGTGCAACCTGAGCGTGACTCAGCTCTGCAGCTGTCACCCTGTCCTTGGACGCTTCTTAGCATGGAGACAATTTAACCCGGGCCTCTGCTTTGGCCGACATTCTAACAGAAGCTGAGTTCTGTGCTAATGGTAACCGTGGAAGCCCATTCACCACAGGCAACAGCTTCCTCTCCACCTGCCGCCCCCCCCCCCCAGTGTCAGGAGACAGGACTGTCATCTGCTTCTTGAAGTCCGTGCAGAGAACTGAGATGCAACTGGCACGTGCTGACCCAATACAACACTGAAAGCTCCGCCCCCACCTGCGGGCACCGCCCCACCCCGGAAGCCTGCTCACCACCTGCACAAGCACCCCAGCTGGGCTCTGGCCAGCACCTCACAGGTCAGCAGGCCTGCGCAGCGCGTCCCCCCCTCCTCCAGGCCCCAGAGGTTAACTTCCTGTCACAGGAATCAGAAACCCACCAGGGACTTCCGTTTCCAGCCACAAGCCCCTCCCACCCCCACTGCCCACTCCCACCCAAGTCCATCCCAGTTGCCCCAGGCTGCCGCACCGCACTCGGAGCCAGCTCACGGACCCACCTTTGCCTGGCCCGGCAGCCCAGGACGCCCCCTCAGGGGGACCCCCCCCTTGAAATGTACAGACAGTGTGGGGAAAATTAGTGTTTGTAGGGAAGGGGCCACTGTGGAGCTATTACCCTCTGTCCCCCCACCCCACACCATGTAGCTGTCACACAGTAAGGCCCAAGGGCACCGCTTCTCCCAAGAACGCCCCTGAGGGTGCGCCTGCTCCCTCGAGTCCTCCGGTGCGAGATCCCCCCGCGCCCCCCACGTCCCGCTCCCACAAGCAGCATCATCACGCCCTGTCCAGCCGTCCCAGCAGCCTTCAGACACACCCTGCCTGACCCCCACACAGGGTCCCGGGTCCAGCGACCTGGCGAGAACACGTTCCCGACCAAGACCCCTTCTTCCTCCGCCAGGGAGATGGCCCATGAGGCTGGCACACAAGTCACCGTGTCCTCCGGGCGCCCGTCACTGCGGGGGGCCAGAGCCGGGCTGGGGACAGGGTGGCAGGAGTGGCGACTGCACCCAGGCCCCGGCCCTCTGCACCGCCCCTCAGCCGGTGGGCGGGCGGCAGCGTGTCCAGAAACTCCACTCACTGGTCTAGGCAACTGGCTCCTGTTGGGTCAGACCAGAAACACCCAGCCTCCCGCGCGTGCTCGCCCGGTCTCCCGCGGGCCTCTAGGTCTTCCGAATGTTCCAGTTATAATCGGGGTTGTTTTTCTGTTCTAGGGACCTCTCCAAGGGAGATCGGGGGTCCAGGGGTGACCTGGAGTCGTGGGGAGACTTCTGAGATGGGGGCGAGCGAGGGTCTGAGACCGCGGGGTGCAGCGGGGGCAGGGGCTGTCTGCACTCCCCCAGCTTGTCTGCGTGGAAAGAGCGGTAGTGGTCTGAGGGGCCCTGGCCGTGGTAGCCCACCGGGGGGCGGTGGTCAGACATCCGCCGGAAATCCTGCTGGTGGTAATTCTGAGGCCTGAACTCATCCGATCTCCTGCGCTTGGAGTCGTGGTGGTGCCTGAAACAGAGACGCAGGGATTAGTGAGGAGACCGCGGCCAGATGCTCCTCCTTCCCACGGTGTCAGCTCATATCTGTGGACGCTTCCCAAGCGGCAAGCGCTTACATTACTAGGGGCCAAAAACAAACCAAAAAGGGCAATCACAAAGGGCTATTTTACTCCTAATGGCAAAACACACCCTTTGCAATGACATAAGCCCCATCAAAGCGGCAACGAAACAAGTCCACTCTTGAACCCCCGACGGCCCAGGACTCACACCCCCTGCAGGAGCACTGGCCAGGTCTGCCTGAACCCCCGACGGCCCAGGACTCACACCCCCTGCAGGAGCACTGGCCAGGTCTGCCTGAACCCCCGACGGCCCAGGACTCACACCCCCTGCAGGAGCACTGGCCAGGTCTGCCTGAACCCCCGACGGCCCAGGACTCACACCCCCTGCAGGAGCACTGGCCAGGTCTGCCTGAACCCCCGACGGCCCAGGACTCACACCCCCTGCAGGAGCACTGGCCAGGTCTGCACACACGTTCCTAGTCGCCGACCCAGCTCAGGAGGGACAGAGCCACAGAAACTGTTCTGTAATTCACTAGCAACAGCAAAAACCGCAATCAACCTAACTAGTCAACAATAGGGGAAGGGTTCATTATTTTAAAAATAGGTTCAATGAGGCCCTGGCCGATTGGCTCGGTGGTAGAGTGTTGGCCCAGTCGGCCCAGCATGTGCAAGTCCTGGGTTCGATTCCCGGCCAGGGCACACAGGAGAAGCATCCGTCTGCTTCTCCACCCTTCCCCCTCTTCTTTCTCTCTACCTCTCTCTTCCCCTCCCACAGCCAAGGCTCCACTGGAGCAAAGTTGGCCCGGGCGCTGAGGACGGCTCCATGGCCTCCACCTCAGGTGCCAGAATGGTTCCAGTTGCAAAGGAGCAGTGGCCCCAGATGGGCAGAGCATCGCCCCCTGGTGGGCGTGCTGGGTGGATCCCGGCCGAGCGCATGCGGGAGTCTCGATGCCTCCCCACTTCTCACTTCAGAAAAATTAGAGAAAAAAAAAGGCTCAATGCAAAGAATATTAAATTATTTTTTACTTAGGGCCACGATAAACTGCTTGTTATCCTAGCAAAATAGAATCAGTACAAGACAAGAACAAAAAAAAATCCAATTCATAAATGGGCGAAAGTGTTCAGTAAACCTCTGTCCAAAGAGCATATATAAAAAATTGGCCGCTAAGCACATGACAAGATGCTCAACACCCTTAATGAACATCAGTCATTAGAGAAATGCCAATCAAAACCAGTGAGACACCTCCTCACACCTGCTAGGGTGGCTCTTGCCAAAACTCCAGGAAAGTGGTATCGGCAAAGAGGAAGGGACCCTGCAGCTCTCTACTTTGGTGGTAGGAGTGTGAAATGGTTTGGCCCCGTGGAGAAAAGTTAGGTGATCCCTAAAAATAAACACAGCCCCACGTGGCAAATGGTCCCTCCTCGGTTGACAGTGGCACCATTCACAGCAGCTGAGAGGGAGGAACCACTCAGAGGTCTATGAATGGACGGAGGGATGAGCAGAATGTGGCACCTGTGTACAGCGGAACACTACTCGGCTGTAAAGAGAACCACAGTCTGATGCATACTACTGTATGGAGGAGCCTCCAAAACACAACGCTAAGTGTCCAACGGAGGTGGTCACAGGAGGCCACGTTTTGTATGATTCCATTGTGCAAAATATCCAGAAGTCGTAAATCCACAGAAATAGCACACACACGGGTAACTGCAAGGAGCCGGGGAGAAGGCGGAAAGTGGGTGCTCAATGGCGACAGCGTTGTCCCAGGCTGATGAAAGTGTTTAGGAAGTTGGTAAGAGGTGGTGCTTCTGCAACACCATGAACGTACTAAACATCACTGAACCATTCATTTAAAAATAGTCCATTTATGCTATGTGACTGTCACCTCAATAATAGAAGAGAAAGAGAAAGAGATGGACGGAGGAGGGTGGCTTCAGGTTCTAGTCAACACGGAGAAACCAGGACTAGACTTACACACACACACACACACACACTGCCTGCAACAACCAGGAAGACACGCAATGTGTGCAAGGAAGGTTTTCAAGACATCATATCAGGTATAAGGCAACAAGCAACAGTGGTTCCTGATGGGAAACCGAAGACCATCCTGTAACCTTGCCTCTCCGCTGGCAGAGCATCTCCAGCCTCAGCCCAGGGAGGGGCAGCCCAGAGGCTCCGGCAGGCTTCCCGAGGAGAGGGCCTGGGCACCAACAGAACCCAGGCAGCTGGAGGTGCGAGCTCTGCACACAGGAAGCAGCTGCGTACAGTGAGGAAACCAGGCCAAGGCCAGGGAGAGAACCCAAGGGCTCCGTATGCCCTGGAGAATAAAAATCAACACCTGCCAAGGTGGCGTTCAAGGCCTCCTGACTATCCAATCTGCTCATCCCCCGGGGCCGCCTTTCAGAGGCACCCGCCCTTGGCCCTGGCCGGTGATGCCCACCCAGCTCCCGGCTGAGCTGACTCTTCAGGGCCCAAACCAAGAACCGCCAGCCTCAGCTCTCCCAGCCCTCCAAGGCCCTCCTATTGGCCATCCTATCAGCACAGTGTCCGCTGCCTACATCACGACCCATTCGCCAGCCTCAGCTCCCCCAGCCCTCCAAGGCCCTCCCATTGGCCATCCTATCAGCACAGTGTAGCTGCCTACATCACGACTCCCCCCCCCCACAACACTGCAAAGATGTGTAACAGCACAAACATTTGACCGAACTGGGGACCACATTTGAACACGTGACGAAATAAATACATTATCAGCTCAATGCGGCTGATCACGACATTAATGCATACGCCACCTATCTCTCCCCCTATAAGCCAGCTCCCAGTGTCCCCGGCCCTCTGCATACCTGTCATAGTAATCTCTGTGTCCCCGGTGGTCTCGGTCACTGCTGTACTGGTCATAGGGTCTCTTTCTGGACAGGTTGTTGGGTCTGTAGCTCCCAGAACGGTGGCTGTCCATGTGTCGCCGGTCCCCATAATGGTGGTCCTTATACCAGTGCTGCTCATACTGATGGTGCCTGTCACCGCCCCATGGCGGGTTGCCGCCACCATAGTTGAACTTCCTCTCCCTCTGCCAGTCTCCGCGATCTGCAGAGAAAGCAGGAAGGGGCTCGTGACTGCTGGGGAGGACTGTCATGTCCACTGAAGATCACACTGAAAGGCCGACACGTGCGGATAACTGACATTCAAGTCCCCCTCCTCAGCCTTTCTGCGGCTGAAAACATGACTAGTAATGAGTCCTAGCACTGTTTTGCCAAAATTTTAAGGCCAAAGAAAATTCACTGCTTCTCTCCTTCTGAAATCTTAAGAACTAGTGCTTTTGTTTTGCACCCGTTTACCCTCCAATCTTAATGGGGCAGACCATTAAAATGAGCTATCACTCAACAAACCAAATGTTAATTCAGAAAATAGCACTAGTGAGTCTCACAGCTGCAAGGTGCTGCCCGTTTACACGTCTACAGGGCAGATACCTGCTCGTGCTGGAAGCTGTGCTGGTCTCTGAAGCTCATTCCAAAGTAGACTTACTGGTTCTATCATTCTTCCCCTGCCCACACCAAAAAAGGGCGGGGGGCCTCCTCCTATTAAAAGGACCTCTGATTACGAAGTCGGCTCAGCACTCAACTCTCAAAGATAGGGCTTACAATCTGTTCTAGCTTCTGAAGCCTCCACTTTCCCTGCAGAAGAGAACCATGCTTATGTAAGTCAAAGACGGCGACAACACAGAGTCTAGGAACGGAGGCTATTGTAGGACATGCGCGCGGGCCTTGTGAGTGTGACCTGACTTGGAAATAGGGTCTTTGCAGCTGTAACTAAGGATGTCGAGATGAGATCATATTGAATTTGGGTTGCACCCTAAATACAGCGACCAACATCCTTTTGAGAGAAAGGCAGAGGGCGGCCTGAGACAGAGACATCCAGAGGCAGGCCAGGTGGGGACGGGGGACATTGGGGTGGGGCAGCCACACGGAACCCCGGGGTGCTGGCAGCCTCCAGAGCCAGGGAGAGGCTGGGACAGGGGCTCCCTCAGAGCCTTCGGAGGGAGCCCACCCTGCTGACAGCGGCTTTCACAGTCTGGCACCAGCACTGGGAGAGAACCAGTTTCTGTTGAAGCCACCAGTCTGTGGTACTTTGTGACGGCAACCCTGGGAAACCAGCGTGGAGACTCAGCCAGAAGGAACTACTGCGCGTGCCTCGTGAGAAATCCAATCTTCTGTCTGCACTCTGTTTAGACCAAAGACATGCCTCCCAATAAACGTCTGTACTCATTCTGCTGGTCCTCTAGCATTTCTGTGAAGAGCCCAGGAGTAACAGCATCACGGAAACTGTGCAGCTTAGACATCTGTGCATCAAAATAATGGTCATCCCGGGGCTTGAACTCGGTGCTGACCCAGGGAGGATCACGCCAGAGGAGTAAGAAGTAAAACACTTTTGATTCTTCTAACAATTAACAACAAAAGGAGACACGTTCACAATGGGGAAGGGTCACTTGGAGATGGCTTCAGACCAGATGGAAAGCAGGATTCCAAACAGGGTTCCGATGCCCACGACGAAGTGCGGATGCTGAAAGCCAGGCCAGGTTGCATCTGTTTCCAAGGAAACCACACAGCGCTCCTTTCTCCCTGAACCCTCCTTTCTCCCTGAACCCTCCTTTCTCCCTGAACCCTCTGTGAGGCAGGTCGCTGGTCAGAAGCACTGAACTATTACGGGGCTGGGCGAGGAATCCAGGATCTTAATAAAAGACTACAGTCAGCTTAATAAGAAGAGGCCTTTCAAAGGATCAGAGTATACAGTCCATGACATCACAAGAAATAACACAAAACCAGCCTAATCCCAGGAAAATGTCAGCACAGGGAACACAACCAGATCTAAGCACACAGTAACATTTCCCAACCACCTTGTGCGGGCGTTACTTTTTTTCTCCCTCAATAAAATGGTGATCAACTCATTTGGAACTATTTAGGTTTTTAGATTACAAGACACCGAATTTCTGCTTCCAAGTAGTTTAGAGTAGCTTGGAACAGAAGTTACACGCTGCCAGGAACACGAAGAAAGGGTAGATAAACAAAAAGGAACCTGTTTAGAGACAGCAGAGAGCAGCCAAAGCAATCAGGACTAGAAGGAGCAAGATTCCAAGGAGCAGAAAAACCTCCAAGAGGGAGAGGCCGGCTCTGCAGCCTCTGGGGAGATGTGTCACTCGGAGCTCCTGCAGAAGCTATCTTCAGGCTTGTCCCCAATGGCAGTGGCCCCAACCTTTTTTGGGCTACAGACCAGTTTAATGTCAGAAGATATTTTCACGGACCAGCCTTTAGGGTGGGACAGATAAATGTATCACGTGACCGAGACAAGCGTCAAGAGTGAGTCTTAGACGGATGTAACAGAGGGAATCTGGTCATTTTTTAAAAATAAAACATTGTTCAGACTTAAATATAAATAATAAGTTATTTATTCTTTCTCTGCGGACCGGTATCAAATGGCCCACGGACCGGTACTGGTCCACGGCCCAGGGGTTGGGGACCAGTACCCTACAGGGCCCCCTGCTGGAGAAAGAGACGCTGGCTGAGAAACAACTACTGTGCTCATACCTGCACTCCCTTCTCTATGCTAACTAGATACATTATTCAGAAACTTACTAGATAACAGTTTGGGCCCTAGCCAGTTGGCTCAGCGGTAGAGTGTCAACCTGGCGTGTGGATGTCCCGGGTTCGATTCCCAGTTAGGGCACACAAAAGTGATCATCTGCTTCTCTACCCATTTGAGGAGTTGGAAGAGTTTCAGAACTAGAATAAAGTGGTGGTTGTACAACATTACAAATGTACCAAACACTACACTAAATTGGTCATTTATATAATATGGTTACGTTTGTTATGTAAACGTCTCCTTAATAAATATAAACACAAATTTTGTTGTTGCTATTAATTTTTCCATTTTTTAAAAATTTATAAAGGTAATTCATTCTTTGTTGTTTTTTTTTAATTCAGTAAGAGGATGGGAAGCAGAAAACAGACTCCTGCATGTGCCCTGACCGAGATTCACCCGGCAAGCCCACTAGGGGGCAATGCTCTGCCCATCTGGGGCCATGCTCCGTTGCTCAGCAACCAAGCTCTTCTTAGTGCCTAAGACAGGAGCCATCCTCAATGCCTGGGCCCAACTTGCTTCAATCGAGCCATGGCTGCAGGAGGGGAAGAATGAGAGAGAAGTGAGAGGGGGAGGGATGGAGAAGCAGATGGGCCCTGACCAGGAATTGAAGCTGGGACATCCACACACTGGGTTGACATTCTATCACTGAGCAAACCAGCCAGGGCCAATTCATTCTTTTTAACTGATAATAATAGAGTGCAAATGTCCTATTATTCACTTAACCTTTCTCCTATTAATGGATATTCAAGTTATTTGCAGATTTTTGCTATTATTAGGCTGGAAGAGGCCTCAGACCCAGGTGCTCTTATTACGACAAGACAGACTACCAGAAACAGACCTGCATATTTAGATAGTTCAGATTAGTCTCTGGAAAGACTGTAGCAATTTACACTCAACAATTTGTGTGGAGGCACATTTTAATTTCTGCTGATCTGAATAGGCAAAAGAAATCCGTTAGCTTGTTGTTGCTTTAATTCACATTTCCCTAGTAACAATGTTGTTGGTCATCTTGTCATACTGGCCATTTAAAAACATTCTTTTGCCATTGATTTGAAGGGGTAGAGAAGGGAGAGAGAGAGAGGAGCATCAACTCCTCCCACTTAGTTGCTCCACTTAGCCAAACACGCAAGGGTTGCTTTTCCTTCGTACCAGGGATCAGACATGCGGCTGCGGTACTCCAACACAACGTTCTATCCACTGAGCAACCTGGCCAGGGCATTGTACTGGCCATTTGAATTTCCTCTTCTGTATGAATTCCCTATTCGTAACCTTTGCCCATTTTTCTTTCTTTTTATATGCAAATAATAAAGACCTAGTTTACAGGTTTGCTTTTTACCTTTTTCTCAAGCTTTCTTTTTTAAACTTCAGGTGAACATGACCTATTTAAACAACAGTCAGACCTTCTTATAAGTTGCCAGCATTCGTGCACAACCAGAGAACATTCTAGAAATCTATTACCATGAATGCATTCATAGCTTTTACTACTACAAATACTTTAAAAAAATGAAATGACTCCATTTTTCTATTTGGCTGTCCCCTTATCAATCCAAGGGCGGTTCCAAGGAAACAGCTTTAATCACTGTGCTGTCCCGTATAATGTGAACTGTTTCCCTCAGTCTATCGTGTGCCTGGTTCATGGGCCAATGTTCTCCAAGTTGGAAGCACATCCTTTGGGGTCTCTATTCGTGCTGTACCTCCCTCAGGGTAAAAAGAGGATAATCAAGTGACAGCTGGGACAGAAGCACAGAGGTCCAACTGCCGTCTCCGGAAAAGAAAACACCTCCTCTTGTCACCTTGTGTAACAAGCCCCCTGTGACTCACCTGCATTACTAAAGTGTCTCTTATTGGGGTAACTGTAGTTATCTCTGGGGTGCCCATGCATCGGCGGGCCATGGGACACAGGCACGTGGGACTTCTGAGGGTGGAGGCCGTGTGGGCCGTGGGAGTGGGACATCAGGGAGTCCCGGCCGGAGCCCGAAGCCTCCGAGCGAAATGGCTTCTTGCCACCCATTGCATCCTCCTTCTTCTTCTGCTCCTGTGGGGAGAGAGGAAACCAGAGACCCTCAGCTCCCAGAGGACACCACAGCGCAGAGACCACCCCCCCAAACAGTCCCCTCTGCTCCTCGTGGCTTCAGCCCAGCCATTTACTGACTTCTGTCCAAACCAGCTCGCCAATTCCAGAGCTCACAGCGTGACAGTCACAGAGCTCCGTCTCCTGCTGACCCACTGGGCCCCTCCACGGACAAGCTCGGGAGAGCAAGTAGGCGCACTGGACAGCTAGAGGTCACCACACGCCGGGAACAGGTGCCCGGGTTGCCAGCATCCTCAAAGATTCTGCTTCCATGGAAACCAGGGGCACCAACGTTCTTAGGCTAACCAGAACAGACCGCCCCTGACCAGTCCAGTGGAAACCAGTTCCTATTCCAAAGTCACTAAGCTAAACAGCTAAATGTCTGAGTAATACCACTTTATCACACACAAAAAAAATTTCACATAAAAACACTGAAAACACAGTAAGAAAAAAGAAATGTAAAGTGACTTAAAGTCTCACTAACAAGGAAATCATGTAAATAACTTCAATGTCTTTTGAAGCCATTTTGTGTGTTTTTTAAATATATATGTATATTAAAAATAATTTGGTATTATTTTTTCACTTAATATATTGTGAAAAGCTCAAGTAAATACTTATCTCCACAATATAATTATGGTTGAATAATATTCCCAACATGGATATAACATGATTTATCCAATCTATTTCTTACTGTTGAATGTTCAAGTCATTTCTATTACAAGCATGTTTAAATTCTTAATTAGGCCCTGGCCGGTTTGCTCAGTGGTCAAGCATCAGCCTGGTGTGTGGAAGTCCTGGGTTAGATTCCCATCAGGGCTCATAGGAGAAGTGACCATCTGCCTCCCTGCCCCACCCCCCCCTTGCCTCTCTCTCTCTCCCCCCCCCCCTCCTGCAGGAATGGCTCGATTGGAGCGAGTTGGCCCCTGGTGCTGAGGATGGCTCTATGGCCTCTGCCTCAAAGCACTAAGAGCTCAGTTGCTGAGCAACGGAGCAACACCCCAGATGGGCAGAGAATCGCCCCTTAATGGGCTTGCCCGGTGGATCCCAGTCGGGGTGCATGCTGGAGTCTGTCTACGCCTCCCCTCCTCTCATCGAAAACAATTTAAAAAATAAAAATTCTTAATTAGCTCCTTCAACTAAATTCTTAGAAGAAAGATTGTCTGTTTTAGTCTTTGACAAATCTTGAAGAATTATTCTCCAAAAGGTTGTGATAATGCACACCCCCACGGATCGGGTCACTGCTGTTACACAACTTACACTAACTCCCGACACCTACACTAATGAAGCCCTTTACATCATGTGTACAACTCTGAACACTCATCCCAGCTTTCCCTCTTTCCCAACTATTTCATTCCTTCCCAGGGCCTTTCCCGACTATTCTTCCAAAGACTTCTTATAATGCTTACACTCTGCACTAACATTCAGCAACGTTAGCATGGCACTGCCGCATTTACTGCTATATCATATTCTTCCGTGTAAATCAGGTTATTAGTTATGCCAGGGCACCGCCCCCACACAGCTCAATACAGCGCTGGGCAGAGAGCACGTTCCTGCCGCGAGCACTCCTGAGCACCTGCCCTGTGCTGGTACTGTGCCGGGTGCCAAGGCTCCCTACCGCAGAGGGTGAGACACACACACCCTGCATTCACGGAGCCACATGTCAGCAGAGGAGGCAGTGATGCCCCAGACTGCCTGGAATGGCTAACGGGGCTCGGTCCGCATACTTGTTGGCCGACCTGCAACCGGACCCGTCTGCACGGGGACACGGCCCCTGCAGCACCGGCCAGGTCACTGCTGTGCCCGCCCCACTCCGCCCCACAGGGCAGGCACCTTCTGGGTACCCTCTCACACTTACTGCTTTATATGAGCAGCTGGGACCCTACGGACAGACGCTAGGCAGACTCCAAGTTCATGTGGCCCAAAAAAGAACAGAAAAAAGTATTTTCTGACAACCCTGTCACCTACCAGAAGCCATGTATGTAAGACACAGTAAGAACTGTGCTTGGCCCTGGCCAGTTGGCTCAGTGGTAGAGCGTCGGCCTGGCGTGCGGGAAACCCGGGTTCGATTCCTGGCCAGGGCACATAGGAGAAGCGCCCATCTGCTTCTCCACCCCCCCCCTTCCTCTCTGTCTCTCTCTTCCCCTCCTGCAGCCAAGGCTCCATTGGAGCAAAGATGGCCCGGGCGCTGGGGATGGCTCCTTGGCCTCTGCCCCAGGCGCTAGAGTGGCTCTGGTCGCAGCAGAGCGATGCCCCGGAGGGGCAGAGTGTCGCCCCCTGGTGGGCGTGCCGGGTGGATCCCGGTCGGGCGCATGCGGGAGTCTGTCTGACTGTCTCTCCCCGTTTCCAGCTTCAGAAAAATACAAAAAGAACTGTGCTTACAAAAGGCCTGGGGAAAATGATTCCAGAACAGAACGACAGAGGGGGACACGCAATTTCCCCTGTGTCTAAAGCATCCAGTGAGTATACTGGCCATCTGCTGCTCGGGAACTGTTACACTGACCACTGGTGCAGCGTGCTGAGGAACGGCACAGCTGGCACGAAGGGAGGGCGCCCAGAGAGGCAGGGCGGCCGCAATGGGCTCCTGTCCCAGCCCCGCCCCACGCCCCGTCCGCGCAGTGAGGGCAGAGACTGGCGACCCCCTCACACAGACACCCCCGGGTGCTACGATCCCCTCCCCAGGGAAAACAGTAAGGAAAGAATCTTCCTGGAAAATTGGGATGAAATGTGTATTTTACCTCCTCTTCTTGAGATCTCTTCTTATGAGCCATTTTGTATAACTTATGCAATTTTTGAGCATCAAATTCTGTAAACTTGGAAACAAAAATCCATAGGTTCCTTTAAAAAAAAACACACAGTTCTGGTAAATTACAGATTTTAAGAAGTAACTTTTTATTCTCTTTTGATGGATGGCAAGCTACTGAATTTGGCTGTGGAATCCTAAGTGTAGACCGCAGAAACATCCTTGGCCTTTGCCTCAGCAACACGTCCTCCTGTGCTGCTGTCTACACTGCCTGAGGGTACAGAGACCAGGCGCTGTCTCACACCTACAGTCCCTGCGCCCCAGACCCTGCCGAGAAGCCCTCTGCTCCGGACAATGCGCCCCAGACCCTGCCGAGAAGCCCTCTGCTCCGGACAATGCGCCCCAGACCCTGCCGAGAAGCCCTCTGCTCCGGACAATGCGCCCCAGAACCCGGCCACGCGGCCCGTCCCCACCAGCTTCCAGGTGGGGCCCACACGGCCGGGCAGCTCTGCATGGCTGCCCCTCGTCCCCCCAGTCTTCCTCAAGACTCTGCGGGACCCCTGCCCTCCGATTCCGCGGCGCTCAGCCTAGCAAGGCACTTCTGTCCGCAAGGGAGGGGCTGACCTTGCACCCAGAGCTGCGAGGCTCCGGCACCAGCCGGGAGGAGTCAGACCTCCTCACACTCTTTCTATGAAGCAGTCCTCCCGCCACATTCTGCCATCAGAGAACACAGCACAGACTCCCTACCTCGCACACCTGCTGCACCAGCTAGAAAGCCATTCACCTTTCTTCCTAAAGCCCTCCCAGCCCCCGACGGCCCTCTCTACGCCTCGGCTGAAGCCCGAGCGTCCTGGTCAGGTCTACTTGGCTCTTCCACAGCCAGTCCCTGTGCCCCTGCTGCCTCCAGAGGACGCCCCCCCCCCCCGCTCCTCTCTGCACGTGCTCCCCCCCCTCTAGGAACTCCTGCCACGTGGTCCTGCACGTGGTCCTGCACATGGTCCTACAGTTACCACTTCACAATGGACAGCTTCTCAGCAGGGAGCAAGGACCATCCTGTGAGCTCCGGCCAGCCGGGACACAGCGCCCAGAGCGCCTTGGCCAACAGGCCCTGGCGACAGCAGGAAGCCCAGCTCGGGGGTCTATGTGCGAAGCTGCCCTTTACTTATCTTCCAATAGCGATTGAGTCCATTTAAAAGAAAGCCAGATGGCTAGGGACAGGAGACTGGTGACCATGTAAAGGGTGACAGGGTAAGTAATTTTTTAGTGTGAAGCACGCTACGGATAGCATCGTGACAGAAGGCTTCACTGAAACCATTTCTCCCTCCAAAGCCAATCCACTGATATTGGGCATATTACACAAAGGTAATTGATTATGCTCACTATGAAATACATGAGAGCAAAGTAACTTTGGATCATGAAAAGAGAATAATGTTACAAATTGTCCTTTAGAAATTCATTCTGGCCCTGGCCGGTTGGCTCAGCGGTAGAGCGTCGGCCTGGCGTGCGGAGGACCCGGGTTCGATTCCCGGCCAGGGCACATAGGAGAAGCGCCCATTTGCTTCTCCACCCCTCCGCCATGCTTTCCCTCTCTGTCTCTCTCTTCCCCTCCCGCAGCCAAGGCTCCATTGGAGCAAGGATGGCCCGGGCGCTGGGGATGGCTCTGTGGCCTCTGCCCCAGGCGCTAGAGTGGCTCTGGTCGCAACATGGCGACGCCCAGGATGGGCAGAGCATCGCCCCCTGGTGGGCAGAGCATCGCCCCTGGTGGGCGTGCCGGGTGGATCCCGGTCGAGCGCATGCGGGAGTCTGTCTGACTGTCTCTCCCTGTTTCCAGCTTCAGAAAAATGAAGAAAAAAAAAAAAGAAATTCATTCTGTTTTCTTAAAATACCAAAAATTAGTTCATGATGCCTTACAAACTGAAGTTCTGCATTTTCTGCATTCATCCAAAGGATAGCTGGAGTTATTTAATCACTAGAGTTTGGTGACATTGACCTGTTCCCCTCCCGTGTTAGCAGAAAGCTAACCCATTAGTTATTATATCTGAACATTAACCGCAGATGAGTAAAGCAGTAAAACTAGACAGTTTCTAAGCCTTTACTTAAGAGCTGAGTCTTTATTCTGAGTCAGGACTGTAAATCCTGTCTCACTGTCCTCTTATAAATTAATGACATCACCCAACCCATTCCAAACACTGGTCTCAGTGGAATGGCCTATTTTAGCCTGCAGGTTTGTTGCCAAAAGACAGCTTTTGTTGGGAAAAAAATGTTTCATCAGGTGGATACGCCACCTTTCACAAGACACACACAGACTCCCCTTCTCTCGCTCTCCCTCCTCCGTGTGTCCCTCTGTCTTACCCCCCCCCCCCCCCCCCCCCCCCCGTCCAATCCAGCGGTGCCAGGCCGGGCGCTACCTCCGCCACAGCTTGACGTGCTCCTGGTCGGAGTAGGCTTTAAGGCACTCAGCGATGCGGTCCCCAATCTTCAGCAGGCAGGTCCGCGTGTGCTCCAGCTGCTCCTGCACGTTGAGCCCTTTGTCGGGCTTGTCCAGCTGTTTGAGTGCCTTCTTCACAGGCCTCATCCTCTCCTTACACTGAAACAGGCCAAGAGGATGGAAATGTGAGACAGCTCGTCGCCCCCTTTGCTTCCCGTGCCCCGAATCCCCGGCGCACACAGCCCACCCCCAGGGCCCGTCACCAGCCAAGGAGAGGCGGGTCAAGCCGGGGGAATGAGGATCAGGATCCGAGTCAGGAACAGCTGAGATGCAAGTCCCCCTGCACCGCCACTCAGAGCAAAGACCTGGGACCCTTACTCGGCCTCTGAAAACGCTGCCGTTTCCTCACTGACCACCCTGTGAGGCCACTAGGAAGACCAAACAGCAGCACAGTTCCAGGCCTCGCCCGAAGGCGCCTATGAAGACTAGTAACACTGCAGGACAAAATCCTCGAGGCTGACAGACACTAAGGGAGGGGCTTCCGGACAGAGACTGTGAACTGACACAGGAATCTTTTTCTCCCCCTCCCCAACTTCTCGAAAACAACAAAGAGACTGCCTTCAAAATGAGATAAGCTCTTGCCTAACCAGGCAGTGTCAAAGCCCCGAGGTCACCAGCTTGAGCATGGGCTCGCCAGCCTGAGCGTGGGACCACAGACATGACCCCATGGTCACTGGCTTGAAACCCAAGGTCGCTGATGTGAGCAAGGGGTCACTGGCTTGGCTGGAGCCCCCCAGTCACGGCACGTATGAGAAGCAATCATTGAACTAAAAATGATGCAACTATGAATTAATACTTCTCACCTATCTCCCTTCCTGTGTGTCTCTCACAAAAAAATAAATAAAAAACTAAAAACAAAACAAAACCACAAAGTCAAAAAATTTAAAAATGAGGAAGAAAACAGTAACAAAATATTGGCAGGAAGGAAATTGAAATCGTGAAACCCTCCCTAAGGCTGGCCATGTGTTTCTAGAAGTAGCAGTGAGGGCTTAAAGATAAGGAGCAGCTTTTTAAAGATGGACTAAGAATACAGACACTCAGACTCATAACAGACACCCTGATCTCGGACACCTCCCAGAAACAAGGAAGAATATTATCTGAGAGAATAAAAGAAAGGGCTCTGGACGGGCCACGCAAGCAGAGCTGAGGGCAGGCAGGCTGCTGCCCGGAGCACAGAATCCCATGCACACACGTGCCCTGCACGAGCCACAGCCAGGCTTCCATCCCTCAGACTCTAGGGGGGAAGCCAGGCCTCCACTCTCCAGTCAGGAGACTGGAGATGTTTCTCCATAAACTCTGACTGCCCGAGAGGAAGAACCAAACCCTGCTGAGCCACCACTGGAAGCTCCTCAGGGAAGCAGCCCAGCCAGACCAGCCCACAGCAACACTCTCAGGCGTCCCCAAACTGCAGTCCCCTGAGGCCATTTATCCGGCCCCCACCGCACTTCCGGAAGGGGCACCTCTTTCATTGGTGGTCAGTGAGAGGAGCACTGTATGTGGTGGCCCTCCAACGGTCTGAGAGACAGTGAACTGACCCCTGTGTAAAAAGTTTGGGGACCCCTGCTAGGTGTCCATCCAGCCCCGCCCATATGCTCAGAACTGCCAATCAGAGTGTCCCTGCTCTTAAATATGAGCAGATGACCTAGGACTACGGAGCCATCTGAGCAAGTATCTAGCAGGACAACAGGAAATACATCAGAGAGACAACTGAGAATTACCACGCCATCTGAGACAGGATCTAACAGAAATGATGAAAACATTCAGAACTACATGAGAACCACAGCATGACGGGGGAGAGATGCTGGAAAGAAACCATGACAAGAGAAACAAAAGTCTCAAGACTGGAGATAAAGCTGACGGGATCTCCCAGAAAGTAGTTTATAAAGCGGAAATGGGGGGGGGATAACATGAGGGACCACTTCCAGACTCTAATATCCAAAAACAAGAAGTTCCACAAAGATAAAACTAAGAATTCAGGAGATAAATGATCACAGAATAATTTGAAAAAAATTCTCAGATCTGTAGGGCAGAGTTTCAGCCACAGAGTATCTGGTATAATGAGTAAGGCACCTGACAGGATCGCTGACACTTGGGAACACTGTAACTCCTACAATCCTCCATGGCTCTGTGGTGATTCCACACCTTCGTATACACTTTCAACCTCTTTCTTTTTCTGTGTTGTAATTCAATTGAGAAAAAGAACATACTTTAAAAATTATCACAAACTGGAAGACAGGTGTAAGGACTAACCGATAAAAGGTTAGTATGAATGTATAAAGAATTCCTACCAAAAAGATAAGAAAAGACAAAATTACCCAAAACAGGCAAAGAATAGGAATAGGCACTAAATTGAAAACATGATGAACGCCCAATAAATATGAAAATAATTTTAACTACATCTTCGATAGTATTTCGTACCCCTCAGAGTGGCAAAAATTAAGAAGTCAGAAATTACCAAGTATTTCCAAGACAGGGAAAGCAACCTGAACTCACATTCCCACTAGGAGTGCACACCCCTACCATGACTGTGAAGAGGAACCCTACCACATTTAGTAAGTGGCAGACGGGCATGCCCAACGAAACACCCAGCGCTTATGCTCAAGCTATATGCTCTAGAGAAGTTCGTGCACATGTGCACAAGGAAATATTTACAATTTTACCGCAGCCTACGTGCAGTGGAAAAATCTGAGAAAACCAATGTCTGTCAGGAGAAAAAATTAAATTGTGCAAGTTGTAAAAAACCAATGGCTGAAAAAGCAAGTTACAGAATACATACAATGAGGCATTTATATAAAACTTTTTTTTTTTTTTTTTCATTTTTCTGAAGCTGGAAACAGGGAGAGACAGTCAGACAGACTCCCGCATGCGCCCGACCGGGATCCACCCAGCACGCCCACCATGGGGCGACGCTCTGCCCACCAGGGGGCGATGCTCTGCCCATCCTGGGCGTCGCCATGTTGCGACCAGAGCCACTCTAGCACCTGAGGCAGAGGCCACAGAGCCATCCCCAGCGCCCGGGCCATCTTTGCTCCAATGGAGCCTTGGCTGCGGGAGGGGAAGAGAGAGACAGAGAGGAAAGCGCGGCGGAGGGGTGGAGAAGCAAATGGGCGCTTCTCCTGTGTGCCCTGGCCGGGAATCGAACCCGGGTCCTCCGCACGCTAGGCCGACGCTCTACCGCTGAGCCAACCGGCCAGGGCTATATAAAACTTTTAAACATGGAAAGCAATCTTGGCCCTGGCTGGTTGGCTCAGTGGTCGAGCATTGGCCTATCATGTGGAAGTCCTGGGTTCAATCCCTGGTTAGGGCACACAGAAGAATTGTCCATCTGCTTCTCTACACATCTCTCTCTCTCTCTCTTTCTTTCTCTCTTCCCCTCCTGCAGCCATGATTCCATTGGAGTTAGTTGGCCCCGGGCACTGAGAATGGCTCCAAGGTCTCTGCCTCAGGTGTTAAGAAGAGCTCGGATGCTGAGCAATGGGCCAGACGGGCAGAGCACCAACCCCTAGGGATCCTGGTCCAGGTACATGTGCGAGTCTATCTCTGCCTCCCCACCTCTCTCTGAATTAAAGAAAAAAAAAGGCAATCTTACATGCTGCTGTGTGGTATGTGACAAACTGCCTGGGTCAGATCTCTGCTCTACCTCTTAACTGTGTGCAGAGGACCTCTTGAACATTCTTCACTTTATTGTTTAATATGTAAAAGGTAGGTAATACCTACGTCAGAGAATTATTCTGGGGAAAATACACATGAAGCACACTAACAATGCCTGGTTGTTTATGGAGCTATTAGTGTGTCTTCAGAGACATAAATACTAAAACTCTAACATCATCCATGAGGATGATAATTGAATTCAGAATCAGAGTCACTTCTGGGGAGGTAACAAAGGAAAAGCATGGGTTTAGGGTGAGGAAGCTTCAACTCTATAGTCTAAGGTTTAAAAATGCACATTTGAAGCCTTGGCCGGTTTGCTCAGTGGTAGAGCGTCAGCCTGGCGTGCAGGAGTCCCGAGTTCGATTCCCGGCCAGGGCACACAGGAGAAGCGCCCATCTGCTTCTCCACCCCTCCCCCTCTCCTTTCTCTCTTTCTCTCTCTTCCCCTCCTGCAGCCAAGGCTCCACTGGAGCAAAGTTGGCCCAGGTGCTGAGGATGGCTCCGTGGCCTCCGCCTCAGGCGCTAAAATGGCTCCAGCTGCAACAGAGCAACACCCCAGATGGGCAAAGCATCGCCCCCTGGTGGACGTGCTGGGTGGATCCTGGCTGGGCACTGTAGGAGTCAGTCTCACTTCAGAAAAATACATTTAAAAAATGCACATTTGATAAAGCTTCATGCACCGTATCAATGTCTATCCCATTCCTGAAACTTTTCTTTTTAAAGATTTCATAATGGGAGTAAATGAGCCATTATGCAAAAGCATTTTTTAAAATAGTGCGGTGCCCTAGAAGCATTAGTTATGATTTTCCCTTATAAATACTGGGCTAAGGAAGAACCAGGAAGTAGACCAGAGAGCTGGTTGGGTAATGAATTTATTCATTTATTGATACTCTTGTAGCATCTACATGTAAAGAAAGACCCAGTACCTTCCCTGAGAGAGCTCAAAGACTGGAGAGAGAAGAATTAAGAAAAATAAGGTAAGAATATACATTTATATGTGTATATCCATTTGCTAGAGGACTGAGGAAACAGGAAAGGGGCAGCGAGTGAGACGACCGCCCTGCAAGGATGAGGGCCAAGTCCACCCTCGCCTGCCACAGGGCAGGAATACTCTGGAGAGTCGAAAGATCCCTCTGTCCTCGACACGAAATTAACTGTTCGAAGTGCTTCACGGAAATTGGGGCCAGAGAGAGACCACGGGAGTGGTGGGGAAGGGCGTCGCTGAGTGCACACAGGCAGCCCCAGGAAGGAAACAGGAGTCGCGGTCACCGGGCTCGTTTCTAGTGTCAGCGAGGCCGAGCCCACACACCTTCCCCGTCACCTCCCCCAGCCCATGGGGAGAAGGACCCCATCCTAGGCCATGTCTCAGCTCCGACCACCACAGGAAGCACGTGGGACACGCCACCTTCACCAGCGCTCTGGGCGGGAACCCAGCCTCGTCCCATCATGCTGTCCCTTCTCTCACCACTCTGACCACCGCAGCCTCTGTGCATGCCACGGCCTCGCTTGGGCACGGTCCTCCCTTTTCTCCTGTTCCCTCTTCCTCTTCCTCCAGACCCCAACTCAAACATCACTTCCTTCAACCCGCCTTCCTGATACCCAAGTGGGTCCAGTCCGTCTCCCAGGACGCTCCCCCACCGCCCTTCACAGGGGCGCAAACACGGTTTGTAAACGACCTCACTCCCCTCCCTACTCACACACACGGTCTGCAGCGACAGGAACCATTCATCAGACAGTACTCCCCACGTGCTAGCTCAGTGAGCACTTCTGCTTGCAGATGCTATTTAGGGCCCCGGCCGCCCTTTCGGACTAGAAGCAGCAGGCACAAACCTCATTCCCTAAAATTCTTTCCCACTAGAGGTCCAGCGTGAAGACCTCTTCCTGCCAGCCTGCTCCAGAGCGCAAGTGTTTCCAAAGTAATGCACTGAGGCTGAGACCAAAGAGGCCGTGTGCCAGGAGCCACGCCGGAAGGGCCACAGCCAGCATCGTGGTGGCAGGCGCGGGCGGCCCTCAACGCCAGGACTTACTATGCTGAATGTCTCCTGGTCCAGATCGTCATCCTCATCCTCGCCGATGGGGACAGGCTCACTTCCTGCCGTGATATGGACAGGACCCTGAGAGCGCTTGGATTTACTCGAAGATTTGGCATCACCACTTTTGGGCTTTTAAAAAAGAGTTACAAAGAGTCATTGTCACTTGTGCAGTTGCGCCTTGCCATGTGGACTTCCTATTTAGGCCGCATCACTAGAGCAGGTATATGTGACGGCCTCAGTTTATGGGAAAAAAATCAAGTTCTCTGGGACATCATGAAGCCAAACCCACATGAGTAATGGCTCAATCACACATCAGTCCTCCTTCCGTCTCAGCGTGCTCAACTTTCACTCTAGATTCATCAGTGTGTTTTGGCGTCTGGTCCTCCATTCATAAAATGTACAAAAAAGTCAGTAAGAGGTGAAGAGTGTAAATTGGTGGAGATATAACACAGTATCATGTAGCAACTTTTACTAATAGCCTATAAATATATATACACTTTGACCTAGGGCTTTTTATTAATGAAGATATTGGAACTGACAGAAATCTGCATAAATCCAAAAAGATAAATATTGTGCAGACATAAACATTAGAAATACAAATATAGCCTGACCAGGCGGTGGCGCAGTGGATAGAGCATCTGACTGGGATGCCGAGGACCCAGGTTTGAGACCCCGAGGTCGCCAGCTTGAGCGCTGGCTCATCTGGTTTGAGCAAAGCTCACCAGCTTGGACCCAAGGTCGCTGGCTCGAGCAAGGGGTTACTCAGTCTGCTGAAAGCCCGTGGTCAAGGCACATATGAGAAAGCAATCAATGAACAACTAAGGTGTCGCAATGAAAAACTGATGATTGATGCTTCTCATCTCTCTCCGTTCCTGTCTGTCTGTCCCTGTCTATCCCTCTCTCTGACTCTGTCTCTATAAAAAAAAAAACATATATATATATCAATATAAATATATGTGTGTATATATATAAAATGTATAAACATTTGAAACTTTAAAATAATACTATGCTTTGTGATTACATAATATGTAGTAAGAAAAGCTATAATATCTGGGTGATGGATACATGAATGTTTATTAAATTGTTCTTTTATTTTTTAAATCTTTCACTTTTAAAAAGGGTACTTCTTGCCCTGGCTAATTGGCTCAGTGATAGAGCGTCAGCCAAGCGTGTGGCTGTCCCAGGTTTGATTCCTGGTCAGTGCACATAGGAGAAATGACCATCTGCTTCTCTACTCCTTCTCCTCCTCCTCCTCTCTCTCTCATTCTTGCCCTCCCGAAGCCATGGTTCAATTGGTTCAAGCTAACTTGGCCACTAAGAATGGCTCCATGGCCTGTGCCTAAGGCACAAAATAAATGGCTCCATTCCTCAACAATGGGGCAAGGGCCCCAAATGGGCAGAGCATTGCCCCGTAGTGGGCTTTGCCAGGTAGATCCTGGTTGGGGCGCTTGTGGAAATCTGTCTCTCTGCCTTCCCTCCTCTAAAACAAACAAACAAATTGGGTATTTCTGTGGAAGCAAACACGCACAGATTCTGTCACAGGATGGTTTGTAACATTAGAAATGTGTAAGCAATTTTGATTGGGAATATACACACTGCTTCCAACCAAGCTGTTATAACCAAACAGAATCTTCCTCAGCTATTAAAAAAAATGATTCGGACACATCTTGATTCACTTGAAAGCTGCCTGTGATGTATTGCTAAGTGGGGAGAAGAGGCTTCTCACACAGTCCAGTCTGATACTTATTGTATACTTGTTCTTATATGCACAGGACAAAAGTTCCCACGGGACTGAGCAAGAAATGTACTAGAGATATGATAGAATTATAACATTTACTTGTACGTTTTAATGATAATTAGGGACTAATTGCAAAGTGATTTCATTGGAAGTCAGCAAGCATACATCAACACTGTACCAGAATTTTACGGTTCAGAACCACCTTCATAAAACCCCCAAAGGGAAGGTAATATAGTAACAGGGCTTTTCACCCAAGTCTATTCTAAAAGCTTAACTCTCGATGGTACTTGGTTTGACTCCTGAAGGCGTTAAATATTCAAATTCCTCTGTGGACTGTGCTCTTCCATCAGGAATCTGAGAATGTATCTCAAGCAGTCACCTGACAACACAGATTTCCCTCACCTGGTCTACCTCCCTCAAACATCCCCTCTGAAATATGTAAAAAAAAAAAAAGTGCAAGTAAAGGTCTTTTACATGAAAGAACAGCCCAAACGTTGTTCACACTCCCTTCTCCCTGTGGGAGAGGGCAGGCCTCACGATGACAGCCCCCCTTCCTTCTTGGAGAGACCCATAAACAGATGACTTCAGTGCCCCTGACCCCCACTCTGTTTCTAAATCCCAACCTCGGAGGCCACGGGCACCTTGGTAAGCAGAATAACACAGGTACCTTCTCCTTCTTCTCCTTCGACTTCTTCCTCTCCTTGTCCCCATCTCTGTCTTTCCTGGAACTTGTTTGTTTCTCCTTGTTCTCCTTGTTCTCTTTCTTCTTCTGTTTCTTCTTCATTGGACTTTTTTCTAAGCCATCATCCTAGAAGACACACAGGGCTGTGAGCCAGGCTAGACTGCCGATGCCTCCACCTTCAGAAGGAAGCACTGCCCCCCGTGGCCGACCCGAGCCTACACCTGGACACGGGTTTCAGAGCAGACAGCTTACATCCATAATTCTAACTCTCTGGCAATACCAGCCGAGCCAGCAGAGGCTTCACTGTAGCTTCTCCTTAATTCTCACAGCAACCCTTCAGCAGAGGCATTACTGTTCCCATCTCACGGACAGAAGAACTGAGGCCCAGAGATGACACAGCTGTCAGCCAGTCACGGCTAAGGTCCTTAGCATCTCAACTCCTGTTTGCCCGACTCTCACACCCACGGCTGACTCCCTGGGAGCTCATCTGGAAGCAGTTACACTCCAAGAGCAACACAGCACAACCCCGTGAAGGGCTCACTCACGCAACAACACCCGAAGGATGCTGGTTACCTTCCACTCTGCTTAGACCAGAGGGCACGCACTGGCCACCCTGGGCCACGCCCGACCCACAGAGGTGCTCCACTGGGCACAATGACCACTGACCTGCATAGCAGCTGCCCCACATGGGGTCTCTGCTCATGGTCCCACCGCTCCCTACCGTCCCTAACAATGAGGCTGAGTGTCCACTGCCATTCAGGACGGACACCTGCCTTGTTCTCCCCGTCCTTCCACTATCTGTGACTGTGCTATCGCCAACCTAAATGAACAGCTACACTACCCTCAGGTGAAGCCACCACACACAGATTCCACTTCATCTACTCTGCATGCACACCAATCACGCTCTGAACGGTTTCCTACTGACTGGCGCGGGAAGTGTCACTCAGAAAACAGCCCTCCACTCAGCCCGCCTCCTACCTTCACCTCCCCCTCCTCCGACGGGTTGTCCGAGTGCCGCGGGGAGGAGAGGTCCAGCCCGGGCTCCTCCTTCAGCCTCGGGGCTTTGTTCTCTTTCTTCACTCGAGGCTTTCGCTTCTTTAACGGGGCCTGAGAGGGCAAGAAAAGGATGCTGACACTGCCAATCAAGTCTCTCAAAAACACGGCCAAACAGCATAACTCTCTGAGCCAGCAGCAGACACGCAGTTCACACAGAGACTCTAAGGTGTGCCGCCACCGTCACGGGAGGGGCTGCAGACCTACGCCACCTGCAAACACCCAAGTCCTGAACCTACTAATTCCATGTTCTGGAAGTCATCCTAATGATGTAATTCAAACAAAGGGAAAACTCTCATGTACAAAGATACATATAAAGATAATGTGTAAAAAACAATAACAACATTAAAAAAATCATAAGCACGCTATATTTAAAAATAAGGAAAAAGTAATTATCTACTTAATCAAATCTAATGTGACTATAAACATGGTCTAATATCTCTGGAGTATGACTTCTATCTGGAAAAGGATACTATTTATGTGATGTTATTCCATGAAAAAGGAAAAGATATGGGATTAGGAGAAGTTTTTCCCCTAATTCTTTTGTTTATGATACAGGAAGCAATACGAATGGGCATAGCTCTCGGAGCACATAGCAACATCAACACACAAAGGCGGTTACTACCGGATGTAACATCCTCTGGACTGTGACCGCCACCTTTCTAAACCTGGCTTGAAATGAAAAGTTGGAAAAATAAAAGGAGACACAGCTCAGATGACTTCATTAGCAACTCACTTGGTATTTTTCACTGAGCAAGTAAAGTACAGGGGGTCCTTGGGTTACGACACAGTTCCGTTCCTACGACAGTGATGTAACCAGAATTTTGGTGTAAGTCGAAACACACCTTAGACTAAGTCACTTACCTATCCTAACTCAGTTGTAAAATCATAATCTAAAACATAAAAACACAACTAAGCCACAGGGAAAGAAGAGATAAAAGCACTGTTACTGTACTACAGTAACAAAAAAACACTTGCACTTTTAACAATCCAGAATGGCGTAGGTAAGTGTACTGGAGGACACCAACTCCCTCCCTCACACGCACCATTACTGCGTGTTCTTCCACCACGCACAACCAAACTAGCTTACCCACATAGTCCGTAAGTGCAACGCTAACGGTGTAAGCCAAAACACTCACGTCTCAGTGTTCTTAAGTTTTTGTGGGAATGAGCATCGTAAATGTAAAACATCCTATGTTGAGACTGTCATAACCCGAGGGCCCCCTGTAATCTTAACTGAAGTCCCACTTCTGAATTCACTGTGGGTTCCAACTACCCATTTTATCCACAGACCCACTATTACGAGTGGCCCAGAGTGAGTTCTACCAACAGGAAGACCAGTGGTATTCAGACAGCTGCTGGAACTATGTATGAAAATTCAGGATGCAGCATAAAGAAACGGCAGCAGTACGTTTGGACCAAGCGGTGCTGAGAGCCATGAGGACTACTCTGAGGCGGTAGTGTAAGAAAGTTGCCCAGATGTTCGGGTCAGTAATTAAACGAACACTTCTATTCCCACTAACCGCCATGGCTACTTGGAACTGAGGGCAGCACCTGACTCTGAGACAGATGACTGGGGCCGCACCGCGGTGGCTCTCCACTGGCCCCAACCCACAGGACGCCGCCCAGCGACAGCGCGCTCACCTCCTCCGCGCCGGACCCGGCGCCCTTCTTCTCCAGACTCTTCCTGAGCAGCTTGAGCAAGTAGTCGGCTCGGGTCTGCAGCTGCTTCCCCTGCGGCTTCTTATCCGTCTCCACGGGTAGAATCTTCAACAGGAAAGGAAGAGAAGCACCCGCCACCGCCCACGTCCCGGTTAGTGCATCAGGATCCACAGCGGCCACGCAGAGCTGAGCAGTCCTTCCCCGCCCGCCCGCCCGGAACACAGACGCAGCCTCAGATCCTATCTCATGTCCATGGCTCCCAGTCACTGCAAATCCCTCATGAGCCGTTCTCGTGTTACAAAATGGGATGGAGAAATCCAGCTCTCCCACTGGCTCCTACCTGTGCTGTTAACAGGGTAGAACAACTCAGGTAGGAGGGGCTTGTTGGCTTCATCTGCTAGAACATCCCAGCCGTCGTGGATTTCCTCCTTCCAGGAGCAGGGAATCCCTGGAGCTAGGTTAAAGCTTCGTTTTAGATTGAAAATGCTTCTTAGAGCATTGCCGGAGAGCACCGAGCTATGCCAGGACAGGTTCTGCACCTGCGCCCGTAGCTGGACCTCTCGGGCCAGAACGGCTTTGGTCTCAGTGCTTATGGCAGGGTGCTGTCACCCTCTGAGGACGTGGCGTGTGGGATGAGCATTGTGTGAGGTGCCAGGAGCCCTGCACGAGGCACAGCCTGCCGACATGTGAGCCGGCTGGCGCTCCTGGCTACCGCTCTGACCACAGCCTGACTGACTACCTGGAGCCTGCTCTTAGGGGGCCGGGTGGGAGGCTCGATTTTGTGGGAGAAGCATGGCCAGTGTTTAATTCCATTGCAGAAAACACCAGGGTGGCTCACTCTTTGTGCGGAGAACTGAAATACAGTTGTTCCCAATACAGTGCGCACCGAGGGCCAGCAAGGCCAGCTGAGGGATGCTTCAGTTATGAATGCTCCTACCCTGGTATTTGTTGCAATGAGATTGACCTATGATAAAAATCAGAGTTTTAAGATTTCTCCTATTATTTTCCAAAAATTTTACTTGGCTGTCACCTTCCCCTACGACACAGTGTCCCAGAGTCCACTAAAATGGTAATGATTCCGAGGATAAAGAAATCCCAGGAACATGCTATTGTACTAATTTCCAAGCTGATCCCTACCCCCCCCCAAGAAAATACTTAAACATACGTAATATAAAAATATTATGCACCAAATCTTCTAGAACTCTCCAGCATGACGGAGTTGCTTACTTTGTCTGTTAACTTAAGCTCTGGGTCCGTTTTGATCAGCTCCCAGTTCCCGTAGCCATGTTCATAGATCCCCAGAAGGAGGCGGGAGTCATCCTCTACCCCCCACTCCACATCGAAGTGGGCAGCTTTGACTCGGCAGGTTAAGCAGTACCTACAGGAATTCAGAAAGAGGACATCAGAGGAGGGCCCTTTCTGACTTGGAAATGAACACAAACAAACATGAACACAATATTCTGATGTATTAAAGAAACAACAATGACCCTGGCCAGTGGCTCAGTGAACAGAGCATCAGCCCAGCATATGGATGTCCTGGATCCGATTCCCAGGGAGGGCACACAAGAGAAGCACCCATCTGCTTCTCTCCCCCGCTTCCCCTCTCTCTTCCCCTCCCATAGCCAGTGGCTCAATTGGTTTGAGTGTGGCCCTGGGCAATGAGGGTAGCTCCATTGGAGCACAACAGCCTCGGGCACTAAAAATAACTCAGTATTCGAGCATCAGCCCCAGACGGGGTTCCAGGTGGATCCTGATCAGGGCACATGGCGTAAATCTGCCTCGTATGTCGCCAACTCTCACCACACACACAAAAAAAGAACAACAAAACAAACTACAATGAACACTACACATAACTGTGACTTCAGGCACCTTCTGGGGCACATCTACCTGTGCATGGGCATGCAACACACTCACTTTTTTTTCTCTTCAGGGTCCACAGGGATTGACTTGTGCAGCATCTCAAACTCTTCTTCATGCTGGATAATAGACTTCACATTCACCTGAACCCCTGATATCTTGATTGTGGGGCCTCTCTTTTTTCCAGGTCCTTTCCCTAAGGAAGACCAATTTCACATTACTTAAATAAGAACTACCTGAAATCTCACAGAAAACATGGATCAAGCCCTGAAATGCTTATTCCCACACACTCTATCTGTCTTATTTGTTAATTAAAGATACAACCTACAAGGCAAAAAAAATTCTCAACTGACGTTTATAAAATAATCCCTAAACAATTCAACTTTCTAAGATTTAGATTTTTTTTACTTCTTTTTTAAGAGAGGAGGGGAGACAGTGAGACAGAAACTCCCGCATGTGCCCCAATCCGGATCCACCTGGCAAGCCCCATCTGAGCCCAATGCTCAAATCAATCAAACTATTTATATCTTTAGTGCCTAAGGCCAATGCTCAGACTAACCAAGCTATCCTCAGCGTCCAGGGCTGAAGCTTGGATCAATCAAGCCACTGGCGGAGGGGGGTGGGGGGGTGTAGAAAAGCAGATGCTCACTTCTCCTGTGTGCCCTGACCAGGGATCAAACCAGGGACATCCATATGCCAAGACGAAGGTCTACCACTGAACCAACTGGCCAGAGCCAAAGTATTTTTTTTCATTAGTGTCATCATTATATTTTAATTCTGCGTCTTATACTTTGGTTCTAAAATTAATAAAATTAACATAAAAAGATTCAAAAACAATTAGTGCAGAAGATCTTTCTATTGATTTCTAACTAGTCCATTAACAGAGGTTTTGGTGGTTTTTTAAGTGTTTTAAAGATAATATCTATCTCACTCCTTCCCCCTTCTCTCCTTCTTGCTCTCCCTCTCTCCCCTCCTTTTAAAATTAATAAATAGGGGAGACCTGAAGATGGCAGCGGAGTTGGCAGATGCACAGACTCCCAGCTCACACCACCAAACTGGATTACAAGTTAATTTAGGAACAATCAGTGTGAAAAACCAACTCTGGACTACAAGACCAGCTCTCAGAAACCAAGGAGCAAAGAAGAAGCCACAACAAACCTGGTAGGGACCGAGGAGCGGTGAGTCTACCCTGCTTACAGGAACAAAGGGGGTGTGAGGCTGAGAGCCCAGAAGGGCTCTCATTCCAAGGAAAAGAGTAGTAAATATCACTCACAGCCACTTGCCTGGGGACCTGGGAACAAGGTGTGTTGAAAGGGCCAGCTTGTCTTCCAAAAGGAAAGAGGGGAGAGAGAGACAGACAGTAACTGGCAGGAATGCATGGGAGGACCTGAGAAGCTGACTCATCCAGTGCCAGAGGCAGCCATAATTGGGGGAGGGGTTGATCCTTCCACATAACACAAGACTAAAGTGCTTCTGAATCAGACATCTCTCCAGCTCCAATCAGCACAAGACAGCTGAAAACAAGAAGTGGGGAGGAGGGGTAGTAACTCAGGTCTCCATGGAGATCTGAGATACACCTCCCCCTACTGAAGCGGAGAAAGCACCCCACCCCCAGAGAGAGTAACTGGCAGATCAGGCCTTCAGAGTCTCAGGTTACACCCACCCCATTCCTGGATACAGTTTCAAATAAGCCCCCTGCTGAGATCAGTAAACAAGACTACAACTGAGAAGAAAACAAACAAATCAAGACTTCAAAGCAGCCCAAATCCAAAAGTGGATTACAAATAACAGCTGATGCCAACCCAAGAACACCTAGAAATAACAGAACTGAAAAGTGGAGGCAGACAACACCAAACCTAGACTCAACCAGCCCTACAAACACACCCAAACATACAGACATAATGAGAAGATAGAGAATTGCAATCCAAATGAAACCACAAGAGAAATCTCCACAAAAGGAACTGAATGATATGGAAATAACCTAACTGCTAGATGCAGAGTTTAGAATAATGATTGTTACGATGCTGAGGGATCTTAGAACAACAATGGATGGTCATTACGAACACCTAAAGAGATAGCAAGTATAAAAAAGGACATTGAAATATTAAAAAAGAATCAGTTGGAGGTGACAAATATAAGAAATGAAGACCACAACGGAAGGAATTAAAAGCAAGATGGATGAAGCTGAGGATCGAATCAGCGAGTTGGAGGACAAGATGAACAAAGGCATGAAAGGAGAGCAGAAAAAAGAAGAGACTCAAAAAGTCTGAGGAAACTCTGCAAGAGCTCTGTGACAACATGAAGAGAAATAACATCCGCATTATAGGGTTTCCTGAAGATGAAGAGAACAAGGAATAGAAACTTTATTCAGTCAAATCATAGCTGAAAACTTCCCTAAATTGATGCAAGGAAGGGTCTCACAAGTTCAAGAAGCACAGAGAACTCCATTAAAGAGAAACCCAAAAAGATCTACACCAAGACACATCATAATTAAAATACCAAAGCTAAGCGATAAAAGAGAAAATATTAAAAGCTGCTAGAGAAAAGAAGGCTTTCACCTACAAAGAAGCCCCCATAAGGATGACATCCGACTTTTCAACAGAAACACTTGAGGCCAGAAGGGAATGGCAAGAAATATTCAAAGTAATGCAGAACAAGAGCCTACAACCAAGACTACTTTATCCAGAAAGGCTATCATTTAAAATTGAAGAAGAAATAAAAAGATCTCCAGACCAAAAAAACCTCAAGGAATTCATTACAACCAAACCAATGCTGCAGGAAATGTTAAGGGGCCTGTTGTAAACAGATCAAAGTAGGAAAAGAATATAGCAAAAGGGGAATACAGCTTTAAAGAATAAAATGGCGATAAACAACTACATATCAATAATAACCTTAAATGTAAATCGATTAAATGATCCAATCAAAAGACACAGGGTAGCTGCTTAGATGAGAAAACAGGACCCGTACATATGCTGTCTACAAGAGACACACCTTAAAACAAAAGATGCACATAGACTGTAGGTAAAAGGATGGAAAAAAATATTTCATGCAAATGGAAATAAAAAAAAGCTGGGGTAGCAATACTTATATCAGACAAAATGGACTTTAAAACAAAGACTATAGTAAGAGATAAAGAAGGTCACTACATGATGATAAAGGGAGTAATCCAACAGGAAGATATAACCATCATAAATATCTACACACCTAATATAGGAGCACCTAAATATATAAAGCAGACTTTGATGAATATAAAAGGCGAGATCAACAGCAATACTATAATAGTAGGAGATTTCAATACCCCACTAACATCACTAGATAGATCCTCAAGAAAGAAAATTAACAAAGAAATAGCAGACTTAAAGGACACACTAGATCAACTTGATTTAATAGATATCTTTAGAACCTTTCACCCTAAGGCAGCAGAATATACACTCTTTTCAAGTGCTCATGGTACATTCTCTAAGAAAGACCACGTTAGGGCACAAAAGTGGTCTCAACAAATTTAAGAAGATTGAAAGCATTTTCTCTGATCACAATGGCATGAAACTAGAAATCAACCACAACAGAAAAACTGAAAAATACTCAAACACATGGAAACTAAATAGCATGTTATTAAATAACGAATGGGTTAACAATGAGATCAAAGAGGAAATAGAAAAATTCCTAGGAACAAATGATAATGAGCAAACAACAACTCAAAATTTATGGGACACAGCAAAAGCAGTCCTGAGAGGGAAGTTCACAGCACTACAGGCATTCCTTAAGAAGTTGGAAAAAGCTCAAATAAACAACCTAACCCTTTATCTAAAAGAACTAGAAAAATAACAGCAAGTGAGGCCCTGAGGTAGTAGAAGGAAAGAAATAACAAAGATCAGAGCGGAAATAAATGACATTAGAAGCTAAAGAAACAATACAGAGGATCAATGAAACCAAGAGCTGGTTCTTTGAAGGGGTAAACGAAATTGATGAACCTTTAACAAGACTCACCAAGAAAAGCAGAGAGAGGACTCAAATAAATAAAATTAGATATGAGAGTGGAGAAATAACAACCGACACAACAGAAATACAAAATATTTTAAGAAAATACTATGAAGAACTGTATGCCAAAAAATTAAACCTCCTAGGTGAAATGGACAAATTCCTTGAAACATATAATCTTCCAAAAATCAATCTGGAAGAATCAGAAAACCTAAACAGACCGATTACCACAAAAGAGATCAAAACAGTTATCAAAAAGCTCCCAAGGCCTGACCTGTGGTGGCGCAGTGGATAAAGCGTCGACCTGGAAATGCTGAGGTCACCAGTTTGAAACCCTGGGCTTGCCTGGTCAAGGTACATATGGGAGTTGATGCTTCCAGCTCCTCCCCCCCATCTCTCTCTGTCTCTCCTCTCTCTCTCTCTCTCCTCTCTAAAATGAATGAATGAATGAATAAATAAATAACTTATATATAAAAAAAAAGCTCCCAAAAAACAAAACTCCTGGGCCCGATCGCTTCACTGGTGAATTGTACCACATATTCAAAGAACAACTAACTCCTATCCTTCTCAAGCTATGTCAAAAAATTCAGGAGGAAGGAACACTTCCAAGTTCCTTTTATGAGACGAGAATAATTCTGATTCCAAAACCAGGCAAATACAACACAAAGAAAGAAAATCATAGGCCAATATCCCTGATGAATTTAGATGATAAAATCCTCAACAAAATATTAGCAAATCAGATCCAGCAATACATGAAAAAAATCATACATTATGATGAAGTGGGATTTATTCTGGGGAGGCAAGGATGGTACAATATTCGCAAATCAATCAATGTGATTCATCTTATAAACAAAAGGAAAGAGAAAAACCACATGATAATTTCAATAGATGCAGAAAAAGCATTTGATAAAATCCAGCACCCACTTAAGATCAAAACTCTTAGCAAAGTGGGAATACACGGAACATACCTCAACATGATAAAGGCCATCTATGACAAACCCACAGCCAACATTATAATTAATGGACAAAAATTAAAAGCAATTCCCCTAAAATCAGGAACAAGGTAGGGGTGCCCCTTTCACCACTCTTATTCAACATAGTACTGGAAGTCCTAGCTACAGCAATCAGACAAGAAGAAATAAAAGACATCCAAATTGGAAAAGAAGAAGTAAAACTATCATTATTTGCAGATGATATGATACTGTGTATAGAAAACCCGAAAGTCTCAGTCAAAAAACTACTAGACCTAATAAACGAATTCAGCAAGGTGGCAGGATATAAAATTAATACACAGAAATCAGAGGCATTTTTATACACGAACAATGAACTGTCAGAAAGAGAAATTAATGAAACAATCCCCTTCACTATCGCAACCAAAAAAATAAAGTACCTAGGAGTAAATTTAACCAAGGAGGTTCAAGACTTGTACTCAGAAAATTATAAAACATTGATAAAAGAAATCAAGGAAGACACAAACAACTGGAAGCATATACCGTGCTCATGGTTAGGAAGAATAAACAATTAAAATGTCTATATTATTCAAAACAATTTATAAATTCAATGCAATACCTATTAAAATACCAATGACATACTTCAAAGATATAGAACACATATTCCAGAAGTTTATATGGAATCAAAAAAGAACACGAATAGCCTCAGCAATCTTGAAAAAGAAGCATAAAGTGGGAGGTATCACACTTCCTGATATCAAGTTATACTACGAGGCCATTGTACTCAAAACAGCTTGGTACTGGCATAAGAACAGACATATAGATCAATGGAACAGAACAGAGAACCCAGAAATAAACCCACCATCTTTATGGACAATTGATATTTGACAAAGGAGGTAAGAGCATACAGTGGAGTAAAGATAGTATCTTTAACAAATGGTATTAGGAAAACTGGACAGCTACCTGCAAAAAAATGAAACTAGACCACCAACTTACACCATGCACAAAATTAAACTCAAAATGGTTAAAGGACTTAAATGTAAACCGTGAAACCATAAGTATCGTAGAAGAAAACTTAGGCAGTAAGCTCACTGACATCTATCGCAGCAATATATTTGCTGATTTTTCTCCACAGGCAAATGAAATAAAAGACAGGATAAACAAATAAAACTATATCAAACTAAAAAGCTTTTGCACAGCTAAAGACAATAGGAACAGAATAAAAAGACAAACCACACAATGGGAGAACATATTCGACAATACATCTGATAAGGGATTAATAACCAAAATTTATAAAGAACTTGTAGCCCTGGCCGGTTGGCTCAGTGGTAGAGCATCGGCCTGGCATGCGGGAGTCCCAGGTTCGATTCCCGGCCAGGGCACACAGGAGAAGTGCCCATCTGCTTCTCCACCTCTCATTCTCTTCTTCCTCTCTGTCTCTCTCTTCCCCTCCCGCAGCCAAGGCTCCACTGGAGCAAAGTTTGCCCAGGCGCTGAGGATGGCTCTGTGGCCTCTGCCTCAGGTGCTGGAATGGCTCTGATTGCTGCAGAGCAACGCCCCAAGATGGGCAGAGCAACGCCCCAAGATGGGCAGAGCATCGCCCCCTGGTGGACATGCCGGGTGGATCCTGGTCGGGCGCATGCAGGAGTCTGTCTGACTGCATCCCCATTTCCAGCTTCGGAAAAATACAAAAAAAAAAAAAAAAAAGAACTTGTAAAACTCAACACCAGGAAGACAAACATTCCAATCAAATAATGGGCACAAGAAATGAATAGACACTTTTCCAAAGAGGACATACAGATGGCCAATAGACAAATGAAAAAATGTTCAACATCACTAATCTTTAGAGAAATGCAATTAAAACCACAATGAGATACCACCTCACACCAGTCAGAATGGCGCTCATTGACAAAACAACACACGTCAGGTGCTGGTGAGGATTTGGAGGAAGGGGAACTCTCCTGCACTGCTGGTGGGAATGCAGACTGGTGCAGCCACTATGGAAAACAGTATGGAGATTCCTCAAGAAATTAGAAATGGAACTGCCCTTTGACCAGCCATCCCACTTATAGGAATATACCCCAAGAACCATATCACCAACTGAAAAAAAGAAATGCACCCCCATGTTTATGGCAGCATTGTTCACAATAGTGAAGATCTGGAAACAGCCCAAGTGTCCGTCAGTGGACGAGTGGATTAAAAAGCAGTGGTACATATATACTATGGAATACTATGGGGCCATGAAAATAGTACCTTTTGCAACAATATGGAGGAACCTGGAAACATTATTATGTTGAGTGAAATAAGCCAGGCAGAGAAAGAAAAATATCGTATGACCTCACTCATTTGAGGAATCCAAGGAATAATGAGAACTGAGGAACAGAACTGAGACAGAGGAGGGATCACAGGGACCAGAGGAAAAGAGGACAGAGGGAAAGGGGATGATAGGATGGGATACACCTGATGGGAAGGGGGGAGGGCGCTGTAGGGAGGAGGGCAAGGGAGATGTTGAGGGGAATTGGGGGGAGGGGGGATGCATTCGGGGTGACCCTAGAATCTATGTAAACACAATTAATTAAATAAAAATTTTTTTAAAAAATAAAGATAATCTTTAAAAAAAGCACAAGATCAAGTCAAAACCTAATGCATTTGAAATGAACAAAAGATGTTATGGAAAGGTTACCCTAACCTTCGTTTCCAACTAAAACATCCTATAAGAAAAAGTAAAAACCCATCAACTAGAACCAGAGTCCACATTTAAATCCATGAGAATGTCGCTTGTCTGAGAAGAAAGATAGCTCAGAGTGTGAGAAAAGATCTCGTTTTATAAAAATGTGTAAGTAGATGAAATGGCTCTACAATTATAGATGTTTACTTAGGGATTCTCCTGGAATCCACTAGAAGTTCACCTGCATACTCCCAACGACACTGATGGGAGAAGAACAGAAGTCAGTAAAATGGAACAGGCCCTGCTCTGAAAATGAGAAATCTGGGATTTATTCCCAAATCTGCACAAACTATCCTTCTTCCTTCTCACTTTCAGCCATTATCCTCGCTGGGTCTGTTTCCTGGAAGACAATAAAAAAATAGACGAAGGATAAAGATACAATTTGCAAAAAAGGAAATTTAAGAGGTTCCTAAACATATGAAAAACACTCAGCCTCGTCGGCCTAGCGTGCGGAGGACCCGGGTTCGATTCCCGGCCAGGGCACATAGGAGAAGCGCCCATTTGCTTCTCCACCCCTCCGCTGCGCCTTCCTCTCTGTCTCTCTCTTCCCCTCCCGCAGCCAAGGCTCCATTGGAGCAAAGATGGCCCAGGCGCTGGGGATGGCTCTGTGGCCTCTGCCCCAGGCGCTAGAGTGGCTCTGGTCGCAACATGGCGACGCCCAGGAGGGTCGCAACATGGCGACGCCCAGGATGGGCAGAGCATCGCCCCCTGGTGGGCAGAGCGTCGCCCCCTGGTGGGCGTGCCGGGTGGATCCCAGTCGGGCGCATGCGGGAGTCTGTCTGTCTCTCCCTGTTTCCAGCTTCAGAAAAATGCAAAAAAAAAAAAGAAAAACACTCAGCCTCACTTGTCATAACAGAAATGCAATTAAATATATACACATGCCATTTTTACCCTATCAGGTTGGGGAAAAAATTTAGAAAATATTGTATTAATGAAGACTAAGAACAGACTTTCATTCAATCGCGTGGGACGGAATGGTGCAAAATGGGATACATACAACACGATTCTTCAGCACAAGACAGTAAAGCAACAGTTTAGAATGCTGAATGTCCATTAGTAGGACACGAACATTGTACGTCCATATGGATTATGAAGCGGGGTAGGGAAGGAGAAAGGGGAGGGGAGAGAGACAAACTCCCACATGTACCCCAATCAAAATCTACCTGGCAACCCCCATCTGAGTCTGACGCTCAAATCAACTGAGCTATCCTCAGTGCCTGAGGCCCATGCTTGGACCAACTGAGGCAATGGCTGCAGGAGTGGATGCGGGGGGGGGGGAGGGAGAGAAAGAGAGAGAGAGAAGAGGACGAGAGAGGAAAGATAGGCAAATGGTTGCTTCTCCTATGTGCCCTGACCAGAGATCAAACCTAGGCCTTCTGCACACACGGCCAACGCTCTATCCACTGAGCCAACTGGCCAAAATGAACCATTTTCCATGAATGGTGCTGAGACTTATAGGCAGCCACACAGAGAAAAAATAAAACTGGATATACTAGGAAAAACTCCAAGTGTATCAGCAGTAAATGAAATCACAGAGGTATGATGGGGGGAAAAATAACAGTGAACTCCCTCATGCCCTGGGAACAGAGAAAAACACTGTGACCATAAGGGTTACTTCTGGGACGTATTCTGTGTGTGATAAAAAGAACCCATTTGGATCACTGTCCAAACCCGTTCAAGTTACTGACATTTGTTTTCCATAAAATAAAAAGTTACATCTTAAAACTTTTACTATATTTAAATTTTTTATTACTTCACTCATACCCTTGGAAAAAAAATTCCCAAAACACAAACACTTCTTTATTGAATGGAAACGGCGAGCACGGCAGGCCCAACCCCAAGCTGAGCGCAGACAAGCGTGGAATTCCTCGAGTAACAGCCCAGCCCTGAGGGGCAGCAGCTTCTCTCGCCCCTGCCCCGCCGGGACCATTGAGGGCTGCCCTCGTCTCAGGTCCTGCAGCCGGAAACGCTAGAAGCGGGACTCCAGGCAAACAGGCTGCCTCCAGGGCTGGGGCACCGACCCCAGCCGCAGGGCCTCTGGTGAGGGGGGACAGGCCACGGAAGACGGGGGAACCAGAAAAAACACACCACAGCTCAGTGAACCGGAAACAGCAGCACCCTCGCCTCTGTCCGAGGTTCCCCCACGCGAGCGTCCCTTCACGGTAAGGGAGGGGGCCATCCCATCACAAAGCCCCCCACACCAGCTCCGAGAGGACAGGCAGAGACACTTTCTGGTGTGTAAGAAAAGACTATAGGTCAAACCCAATTATACTGAATTCAGTGCTATGACAATCTTTGTAACAATAATGGTCACAACGTTCATCCAGTATTTTACTCTACTCAACTCTCTAACCCCTTTAAGTTCTTCACAACAACAGAATTATATATACATATGTATGTCCAAGATCATCACTGAGCCTGTGACGTCCTCATTACAGCCAGAACAGACGCGCCTGCTCAGCTTTGCCCTTTCAGGTCTTGACATCGAACCAATTTAGTCTTCTCACAACAACACACAAAGAAACCATTCGTCCTGTCCATCACTCTGCATCTTCTGCAAATCGACTTCGTTTGTGAGTAAAGCTCTGGAAATCTCACAACGCTGACTTCGCAAAAGGCAGAAGACAATGCACACCTCACGGGAACAGGGAGGCACGGGAGACGAGTCCCCTCTCCTGTGAGCAGCAGTCGAACAGCAGCAGGCACAGCCCGGTGCCGGTGCCGGTGCCGGTGCCGGGTCCGCTCGGGACTTACCCTCGCTGGCATTCTCCTTGAGCTGCTCCTCGTACTCCTGCATCGCGGACACGCAGCTGTTGTGGATCAGTTCGCCCAGGCGCTTCAGGTCCGCCACGGACTTGTCCACCAGCTCGGCGTCGCGCGCGATGCACTCCAGCCTGAGGGCAGACCAAAGTGGGGACACGTCAGGGCCCTGAGCCCACTCTTCTGTGGTCACCTGAAGTACCGCTGCTCTCCTAAGAGCCTGCTCCTGCAGGGACACTGTTCTCGACATTCTTTAATTGACCTGTCAATTAAAGTGTCCCTGCGACACTGAGGGCTAAATTACTCACTTTCTATCATAGAGAACTGTGCCTTAGAAGAGTCCATAAAGGCATTTCAAAAGGCAAGGGTTCAGGCCCCAGGCAGTTGGCTCAGTGGTAGAGCATCAATCAGCCCGAAGTGTGGATGTCCTGGGTTCGATTCCCGGCCAGGACACATAGGAGAAGCGCCCATCTGCTTCTCCACCCCTCCCCTTATTCCTTCTCTTTCTCTGTCTCTCTCTCTTCCCCTCCTGCAGCCATGGCTCCATTGTAGCAAGCTGGCCCCAGGCACTGAGGATGGCTCCATGGCCTCCACCTCAGACACTGAGAAAGAGCTCAGTTGCTGAGCAACAGAGCAATGCCCCAGCCCCCTAGTGGCTTGCCAGGTGGATCCTGGTTGCGGTGCATGCGGGAGTCTGTCTCTGCCTCCCCTCCGCTCACTGAATTAAAAAAAAAAAAAGAAAAGAAAAGAAAAGAAAAGAAAAGAAAAGAAAAGAAAAGAAAGGTAATAGTTCAGCAGTCGGTTAACTAAACGGGCTGAGAACAGGAGCAAGTGAGGGCCCAGCGCCAGCACGGCACCGCGCTGCCTCTTCCGCCCCCTGGGCTTCCTTCTCCAGCCCACTTTTCCCTCAACACACATTCCCAGAGGCAACGTCCAGTGACTTCTACGTGCTCTGCCGACCTCGAAGTCTTAAAGAGCGTGTGAACACATTAACGTCTAAAACTCAGGCTTCTCATAAGGTGCCAGACCTTAAATGGCAACAGTACCAAACAAAAGAAAAAAGAAAATAAAAAAAGAAACTGCTACACAATAAAAGGAAAAGAGAGGCAGCTAAGGAACTGTTACCACGCTTACCGTTCAAGGGGGAGGCCAAACTTCTTATACGCTTTGATGAACCTAAGAAAAAGATTAATGAAACACACTAAGAAACACTGACTTTACCGATGGTAATGCAAACGCGTCCTGCATTAAATGTGAGCCCTGCAACTGGGTAACACAGACTGGGCCCAGCCTGTTCAACTGGCACTGAAGGAACTGACGCTGAACGCTTCCGCAAATGGCCAACCGCAATACTGAGTGCTGGAAACCTAGTCAAACTGAAGCTCCCCTTGACTCTCTGATCATAAACCACTCAGGAACGTACATGACAGCAGGGACTTAACCCCAATGTTACCCACTGTCAAAGGGGCAAGTTTATGCAAGACACGACTCAGTCACATCCCTGCCACTCTGAAGAAAGAAATCCCCAAGTAGACAACTGGTCCACCCAGTCTACATTACTTTCAATTCCATACTATTATATTTTTCATTATTTTCTGGTCAATAATACAACCATATGATTTTTAGGGCTGCTTCAAATATATATTTTGGGAATGAGACAATGTAAAATAAATATATGATTTAAAGCTTCTTAGGTAAAACTATTTTGGAAACTGGGCTGACTCCTGCCCAACCGTATCTCCAACCAAAAACCCAACCTACCCTTCTTCTGCAAGTCTCCACCCTAAACCACACAGCCTGCCAGTCAGTGAAACACCTGCTCCCCTTCCTGTGGCTAACCACCTGCTCCCTCCCTGCAGCTAACCACGACACTGTCAGGGGGACGCAAGAGGTCACAATACAGCAAGGGCCTCACTGTGACATGGCAAGCCAATCACTAGGATGAGCTGACAGGTCACAGTGTAAGAAGAGACAGGACAGGAGGAAAGCTGAACAGGGAGGGCACGGGGACTGGAGAAAAGGGGCATGAATGGGACAGCAGCTGAGGAGGAACCTGCAAGCACTGGTGGGGGCACGATGATCGGGGTGGTGCCACGTGCGGAAGGGGACCTGGGGGTTACTCCACGCTGCATTGCCTCCCTGATGTACAGCGAGGCATTTTACACCTGAAATGATGGCTTTTGGGATTTCCTTCACAATGGAATCGAGACGGAGCAGCAGTTCTGGCATGTGCACGACTCCGTCTCCCCTGCCCTCCCAGGCGGACAGCATGCTCATCCGACAAGGCCACGCACGGGCGCCCCACCGACCTGCGGATCTCGGCATCCGTGAAGCCCTCCACGAGGTCCTTGCGCACGCTCCGGGGGCGCCCTCTCCGCTTGGGCTTCTTGTCATCGTCAGAGTCGTCTGTCTCGCTCTCGGAGGCCGACGACCTCTGGGCCTGCCTCTTAGACTCGGTGTCTGAGTCACTGTCATTTGTCTGAGCCTGAAACAGCAGAACCACCCTTTAGCGAGTGCTGGCCCAGGGTCTAAGGACCAAGACCAGCCCCCTCTTGGTTCTTTGGTACTCAGCTGCTCCGCACATCAGACGAGTCCATTTTCCTTTGAAAAACAAGGAGGCGGCTGTCAGGAAACGAAGGAAGCCCTGAGGGGGACAGTCCCGTTTCCAGAGAGGTGTGACTCTGACGTCTATAGAAGCCCTGAGGGGGACAGTCCCGTTTCCAGAGAGGTGTGAAGTCTATAGAAGCCCTGAGGGGGACAGTCCCGTTTCCAGAGAGGTGTGAAGTCTATAACTATAACCTCAGAAGCAGACGGGAATGGAAGTGTTTGGACTGTGGTTGACCTGGGCTCCTTTGGACAAGTTACTTGTTTGCTATTTGTAAAATGGAGATAACGGCACCTGTGATCAGGGTTTCCTTAAGGATTAGTGAATCGATAAGTGTAAATGCACTAGCTTATGCCTGGTACACAGTGCATGCTCAGTAAATAGAAGCTACTATTTTTAGCTAATGCTGATTTACTAAGATCTTGGACAAACTCAAGTCTGCTGTAGCCAACAACCTGGAGAGCAACCCATCTACTCCCATGATGTTGCAAAAATCCAATCTGATAGCTTCGTAAGCTAAGAAGTACAGCTCTACAACCTCTTACAAGTATTTACACCGAGTGACACAAACGGGCACAAAAGGCGAAATGAGGTTTGGCAGTTAGAATCAAACCACCAGGGTTACTCGTTCTAATTGCAACGGTAAAACGTGAAGCCAGTCCAACTCCAGCCCCCACCAGCCCCCTGACACAGAGCCGGCGGGCAGAGCGGGAACACCTCCCAGTGTGTTCGTGAGCCCCGAGGTGGCCCCTGCTCCCTGCCCGGGGCCCCAGGACTCTGCCCGGGAGCCTCCAGGTTGGGGCGGCAAAGCCAGGCCCATACCTTGAACAACTGGCACTTCTGCACCAGCAGAGCGGGGAGGGAGGTCCCCGTCTTTCATCTCCCTCGGTCGCCTCACCTTTTTGGTGGAACTCCGAATTCGAGGCAACATGTAGATTTCTTCCAGCTCCTTCTGCCGCTCCTCCTCCTCGACCCTCTTCCTCTGCTCTTCGGGGATGATCTCGTCCCAGTCCCTGTGCGGACGCTCCTCCAGCTCCTCCTCGTCCTCCATGGTCGCAAAGTTGGCCACCTGAGCACAGAGGGACAGCTGAGGAGTCCTGTTTCCCTAATCCCGCCGACTCCCACAGCGGCTTCATCCAGGTGAGGCACTATGAGTGACACAGGCCGTCCTGTGACAGGACATAATCAAACAGCGATCGGTTTTCTACTGATCGCTCCCTTATCCCCCAGTGCATCCGAAACTTTACTGAAAAGCAGGGGAACAGATATAAATATGTAAATTGTCTTATAAGTTTTACTAAAATATGTTAATACAGATGATGTATTCTAGAACTGTACACCTGAAACCTGTATAATGTGATCAATGTCACCCTAATAAATTCTATGCATTTTCTAATAGAATGCCAACTAAAAATTTTAGATTTAGTCAGATTACAAATCCCGAACACCTAATGCTAATCCACTATGAGTTTACAGTTCTATAAATAATAAATTGCTGCTAAACAGAGTTCACTTGAAACAATGCATAACTCAAAGCACTAGCCTTTATTTAGCCAACTAGTTCCCTTACTCCTTTTATCAAAAGTACAGAAGCTAAAGGTATATAATAATTCATTCACTCACAAGTCCACGCCAGTCTTAGGACCGAAAATGAGAACATAAAATGCAAAAAATTCAAACAAAGCCAGGTGACTATTTCCTCTACAGCAAATATTTAGTATCTGCTCTCTATCTGGACTGAAAACAACATGTGTCCCAGACAGAAAACCACCCCCGTGTGTGCACTGCACACTCGGACCCTGACACACAGAAACGTCCACCAGCCCCGGCCCGCCAGAAGCCTGCACAGGCCCAGGCCCAGGCCGCACTCTCTCCCCCTTCCCACCTCCACCTGGCAGCCACAGCAGAGACTGTAACAAAATACAGAAGAGCTTTGGGGTGTTCCATTCCCCAAAACCACTTGGAGCTGACCGTGAAGTCAGAACTTGATGACTTCTGGCAGAATTTAACTCTAACTTCCAACATAGATATTATGACCGTCACAATCAGATTTTTAAAATCCCAAGACAAACAAGAGATGTAATTTCTGAGATTAAAAATGTGGCCTTTCTCTGTTTTATATATACTGTAGAAGGAATCATCTGACGTATGTCTTTAAGTTAAGCACTGTCTGTAATTCTTTAGATCTGACTCTTAAAATGGCCCAATGAAAATGATATCAATTGTTATAAATATGTACCAGTATTGCATACATGCATGTTAGTGGTTCACGCAGCTAGGAATGGAACTTTCGCAAGGGTGCCGCAGGGGTTAAGGGCCAGACTCTGTAGGTCAGACCACTTGCCTAGGATGTAATCTCAACTGCATGTGCTGTGCGTGTGACCTTAGGAAACCTACTTAGCCCCTGGGCCTTACATTCCTTATCTGTAAATGAAGACAACACAGCCACTGTTGTAAGGACCAAAAGAGTTGATATATGTGAGGCATTTAAAACAGCACTTAAAGTAGAGAAAGAGTTCTATAAGTGTTGCTTATCCTTATTTAACAAAATGGAATTTTATGTGTGTGTGTGACAGAGAGAGACAGAAAGAGGGACAGATAGGGACAGACAGAAAGGGAGAGAGATGAGAAGCATCAATTCTTCGTTGTGGCACCTTAGTTGTTCAGTGATTGTTTTCTCATATGCGCCTTGATGGGGGGGCTACAGCAGACCGAGTGGCCCCTTGCTCAAGCTGGAGACCATGGGCTCAAGCTGGTGAGCTGTGCTCAAACCAGGTGAGCCTGCGCTCAAGCTAGAGACCTCGAGGTTTCAAACCTGGGTCATGTGTCCCAGTCCGATGCTCTATTCACTGTGCCACAACCTGGTCAGGCAGAAAATGGAAATCTTAAATATCTTAAAAAATGTTTGCTAGCCCTGTCCTTGCGGCTCAGTGGACAGAGCACTGTCCTGGCATGCCAAGGTCTCAGGTTCAATCCCCAGTCAGGGCACATGTGAGAAGCAACCAATGAGTGCACAACTAAATAGAACTGAGTGGAACAGCAAGTTGATGCTTCTCTCTCTCTCTTCCTTACCCCCCTCCTCCTCTTCTCTCCCTCTCTCTCAAATCAATGGGAAAAAAAAAGTTTGGTGTTTGAAACATGTTAAAATAGGGTAACAAAACAAAGATTGGGAAAAAATGAAATCAATTCAGTGAAGAACTCCAGAAAAGGAACAGTAAGCAGACACCTACATCTGTCCAATCATTTGACCAAGTGCTGAAACACATTTGCACAATGGGCCTTAGAAATATAAGAGTTGGCCCTGGCCAGTTGGCTCAGTGGTAGAGCACTGGCTCAGCATGTGGGAAGTCCCGGGTTCAATTCCTAGTCAGAGCACACAGGAGAAGCACCCATCTGCTCCACCCTCACTCCCCCTTCTCTCTCTCTTCCCCTCCCACAGCCATGACTTGAATGGTTTAAGCAAGTTGACCCTGGGTGCTGGGATGGCTCTGTGGCTTCTGCCTCAGGAACTAAAATATAAAATAACTTGGTTGACGAGCACCGGATCAACAGCCCCAGATGGTCAGAGCATCACCCAGTAGGAGTTTGGTGGGTAGATCCCAGTCAGGGCGCATGCAGGAGTCTGTCTCTCTGCCTCCCTGCCTCTCACTTAATTAAAAAAAAAAAAAAAAAAAAAAAGACCAAAAAAATGCAAGTCACCAGCAGAGTGACTTCTGACCTAATTTTTATATCTAAAAACTCGTAATATTCTGACCAACACATCATGGAGATCACTTCTGTTTAAGGAGCAGCGGTCACAGGAGTGGGTCCAGGTGCAACACTAATAATCCCCTCCGTCCTCAGACACAGGGACTCTGACCCTCGAGCTCTTCCGTCCATTCAACTCCTTCCCTGTTCTTCCACCAAGATGGCTTACCCGTGTGCCAGCCCTGGCCTCCTCACACACAGCTTCCTCCCAAACACTCCACCCACTTCTCCCAAACCCTCACGTTTCCCCTCACTCAGCCGTCAGGGTAACCTGCAAGAGCCGCCCATGGCCATCCTTCCACCATGTTCTCACTCGAAACCAGAAGGCCCTGGCCACGCTGCCTCCCCCATGCCTGCAAACCAGCCTCCCACCCTGGGAGTACCAACGGATTTGACTTCTCTGGCCTCAAGGACTGCTAGAGATACTCACATGACCCTGCTGACTGGCTCCAATGGAAAGCTCTATTTTCTAAATTCAGTTCTAACCCCTATCAAGTTCCTCCCCGCAACCCTGGCCATGGCCACAGCCACGCCTGTCCCAGATCTGAGCCACATCTCAGCAAACGCCCCACTATTCTGCTGGTGATGAAGGTCACCAACAGGAACTGCCACATCTCCTCTCCCTTAACTGTACCTCCCTTTTCTTTCAAAAACCAACTCCTCTGTCTGTGCTCTTAATTACATCCCTTCTAGTCCCCTCTGAGTCAGTGTGCCTTCTCTCCTCAGAACCTTCCATATCTCCCTTTTCTCAAATTCCTTCCTCAACCTAGAAATACAGTAACAATGTTAAAGAAAAACTTTGGCCCTGGCCGGCTGGCTCAGTGGTAGAGCACTGGACTGGTGTGTGGATGTCCCGGGTTCGATTCCCAGTCAAGGCACACAGGAAAAGTAACCATCTGCTTCTCCACCCCTCCACCCCTCCCCTCTCTCTCCCCCTCCCACAGCCAGAGGCCCTGAGGATGGCTCCGTGGAGCCTCTGCCTCAGGTGCTAAAATAGCTCGGTTCTGAGCATGGCCCCAGATAGGGGTTGCTGTGAGAGTCTATCTCCTCCCCTCCTCTCACTTGGAAAAAGAGGGAGGGAGGAAGGGATGGAGGGAAGAAGGAAAGGAAACGAAAGGAAAGGAAGAAAAAAAGAGGAGAGGGAGGGAGGGAGGGAGAAAACAAGCCATCCCTTGCTTGCTTGGCCCTCTAACCACAGTCCCTTTGCCCCACTCCTCTAGCTTCTTCCCAGCTCAGTGCGGGCCCCGCTTCTGCACTTGGTCCTGATCTCACTTAATTCTGTCACACCAGATACCACTGACTACCCTGTAGTCACCCTTAAAAACCAAACCCGTCTAAGTCATCAAGAGCTTCCTATCACCTTCCGTTTTTATACTCTTGACCCCTCTTTGTCACCTGATTCTGTTAATGTCTCTCACACACACCCCCACGGCCCCCAGAGCTCCACACCACCTGGGTCACCACCTAGCCTATCCCATGACATCACGTCCTCAGCCCTCCTCACAGACCTCTTTTCCTCCCCCCACTGGCCCTGGGCAGACGGACCATCTCGGTGGTTACCTGCCCAGGAAGGACCAACAACTCTACACTCAGAGCATCCCTGAAACTCTAGAGAATGACACTGAGAACAGGCAGTGGTTCCATACAGGGTAGAACAGGGCGCCTTAGACCCAGAGGGCACGCACAGGCCTCGGTTCTCGTTGGGGCAGAATCAACGCCAAGGGCTGGATCCCGCATGGGGTCTCCCACCTTAAACTGGGACAGGAGCTCGTCCGTGGCACTTGTCGACACTTCGTTCTCTCTGGTTTCAGCCAAGCGCAGGATCTCATCTATATCCATTTCCTAGAGAAGAACAGTAACCCAGCTCAGGGGAAAGGCACACACTGACAATGACACAAAGAAACCAGCTCTTGTTCCTGACGTTCCAGTTTTAAGTTCCTTCTACAGCCTCAACGTTAAATCGTTCGTATGTGACGTTCCAAACAGTTATTTATACAAATAAATAAGGCGAAACTTCAGAAATTCCAAAAATAAAACTGGAATAAAAAAGACCAAAGACAGAACCCTCAAATGCTTTTCTCACTGTTTCCTATTCAAGTGAGTAAGAGATTTGAGCTTTACTAGAAAAAGACAAACCCAAAATAAACCACACCTATGTCTTTTAAGTAGTGACTGCTGCTATTAGAAGCCTGTAACACAGACTCCAAATCCGCTTCGAAAATAACTGATCTCAAAAACACTTTCCTCGTTGTTAATTACCTGAGGCTCTGACTCCTCCCCTTCAAGTTCTTTGAAAAGATCCTCTGCTCCAAATTTCAGAATAGCTGTCAGCTCTTCTTTATTAAAAGGATTTGAACTGAAAAAGGAAAACGTAGCTGTCATCTCTCTCGGGAGTGTCAGGTAAGCTCTATGGAGTTCTCCTACATGTGTCCTTCATTAAGGGCTCAGATTAACTGGTGAAAATATAAATTCTGCTCTAAGAAAAATGATCGCTCAACTATTTCATTTTTTTTACCCACAGGATGGGACTGCGGTGGTAAACCTAAGCTAACAGAAGACTAAGAGATCCATTATTTTTCTGTTGGCTCGTCTATTACATGGTGTAAGTATGACAGGTAGTTAGCACTGGAAGGAGGAGGTTCTCTCTTTGTACTCTTGACCCCAAAAGTTAGCACTTGCCAAGAATTTGCAACCTCCTTACCTCTGATCTAAAATAAAAGAACCAAACTTCTCCTACACAGACTGCTCTACAATAGAAAATTACCCGGAAATATTCTACGCAGAGAGCTCGCTGGATCTCACCTGTAACAAAGCTATGAGACCACCGGGAAATAGTCTACGCATTAAGAGCTCACTGGCTCTCACCTGTAACAAAGCTATGAGACCACCGGGAAATAGTCTACGCATTAAGAGCTCACTGGCTCTCACCTGTAACAAAGCTAGGAGACCACCGGGAAATATTCTATGCAGAAAGAGCTCACTGGCTCTCACCTGTAACAAAGCTATGAGACCACCGGGAAATATTCTATGCAGAGAGCTCGCTGGATCTCACCTGTAACAAAGCTATGAGACCACCGGGAAATAGTCTATGCAGAAAGAGCTCACTGGCTCTCACCTGTAACAAAGCTAGGAGACCACCAGGAAATATTCTATGCAGAAAGAGCTCACTGGCTCTCACCTGTAACAAAGCTATGAGACCACCGGGAAATATTCTATGCAGAGAGATCACTGGCTCTCACCTGTAACAAAACTATGAGACCACTGGGAAATAGTCTATGCAGAGAGCTCATTGGCTCTCACCTGTAACAAAGCTATGAGACCACCGGGAAATATTCTATGCAGAGAGCTCACTGGATCTCACCTGTAACAAAGCTATGAGACCACCGGGAAATATTCTATGCAGAAAGAGCTCACTGGCTCTCACCTGTAACAAAGCTATGAGACCACCGGGAAATAGTCTATGCAGAGAGCTCACTGGATCTCACCTGTAACAAAGCTATGAGACCACCGGGAAATATTCTATGCAGAGAGATCACTGGATCTCACCTGTAACAAAGCTATGAGACCACCGGGAAATATTCTATGCAGAGAGCTCGCTGGATCTCACCTGTAACAAAGCTATGAGACCACCGGGAAATATTCTATGCAGAAAGAGCTCACTGGCTCTCACCTGTAACAAAGCTATGAGACCACCGGGAAATAGTCTATGCAGAGAGCTCACTGGATCTCACCTGTAACAAAGCTATGAGACCACCGGGAAATATTCTATGCAGAGAGCTCACTGGATCTCACCTGTAACAAAGCTATGAGACCACCGGGAAATAGTCTATGCAGAGAGCTCACTGGCTCTCACCTGTAACAAAGCTACAAGACCACCACAAGACACACCCAACAATTTGTTAAGGGCCCTGGCCCTGGCCGGTTTGCTCAGTGGTTTAGACTATCACCTTCTGTTTTTTTGCCTTTCAACTCTCTTTATCATCTGATTCTATCTGCAGGTTCAATCCCTGGTCAGGGCACATACAAAAATCAACCAATGAATGCATAAATAAGTGGAACATCAAATTTTGAGAGCGATGTTTCTCTCTCTAACCAATTAAAAATTAAAATAAAAAAAAAACCCGCCTGACCAGGCGGTGGCGCAGTGGATACAGCGTTGGACAGGGATGCGGAGGACCCAAGTTCGAGACCTTGAGGTCACCAGCTTGAGCACGGGCTCATCTGGTTTGAGCAAAGCTCACCAGCTTGAACCCAAGGTCACTGGCTTGAGCAAGGGGTTACTTGGTCTGCTGAAGACCACAATCAAGGCACATATGAGAAAGCAATCAATGAACAACTAAGGCGTTGCAATGAAAAACTGATGATTGATGCTTCTCATCTCTCTCCGTTCCTGTCTGTCTGTCCCTATCTATCCCTCTCTCTGTCTCTGTAAAAAAAAAACAAAAAAAAAAAAAAACAATTTGGTCAAAATGTAAATTCTTTAAGAGAAACAGTTGTGCTACAAGTAAAGCCAATCTAAACTTGACTACCTTCCCTCTGTCTCAATATAAAAAATATCATTTTTACCACAGTATGACAACTGCCAATTCAATCTGGTGGAGTCTCGCTGCTGAAAAGTTCAAGGCTAACAGGCAGCACACAGCTGCTGCTGCTGTGTCATAGGTCACATGCACAGCCAAATGCACAAAGAAGAGAGGGGCGACAGAGAGAAACAGAGAAAGAGAGAGAGAGAGAGAGGGAGAGGGAGAGAGGGAGAGAGGGAGAGAGGGAGAGAGGGAGAGAGGGGAGAGAGAAAAGGGAGAGGGAGAAAAGGAAGAGAGAAAAAAGGGAGAGGGGGAGAGGGGAGAGGGGAGAGGGGAGAGGGGAGAGGGGAGAGGGAGAGAGAAAAGGGAGAGGGAGAAAAGGAAGAGAGAGAAAAGGGAGAGGGGGAGAGGGGAGAGGGGAGAGGGGAGAGGGGAGAGGGAGAGAGAAAAGGGAGAGGGAGAAAAGGAAGAGAGAGAAAAGGGAGAGGGAGAGAGGGGAGAGGGGAGAGGGAGAGAGAAAAGGGAGAGGGAGAAAAGGAAGAGAGAGAAAAGGGAGAGGGAGAGAGAAAAGGGAGAGGGAGAGAGAAAAGGGAGAGGGAGAGAGAAAAGGGAGAGGGAGAAAAGGAAAAGAGAGAAAAGGGAGAGGGGGAGAGAGAAAAGGGAGAGGGGGAGAGAGAAAAAGGGGGAGAGAAAGAGCAAGTGTACACACACACAGAAGCAGAGGGCTGATCAGCAGAAACAAAAAAGAAAAGGGAAAACCAAATAAAATGGAAATGCGATCCCTCTTGCAGACTTAGCTTGGCCTTTCCCAAGCACTTCAGGCCTAAGGTCTGCTGCACAGAACCCTCTCAGCAGAGGAACAAGGCCCACGCTGACATCACGTCCGTCGGAGCGCTGCCCCCCGCACACGGTACTACTTACTTGGACCTCCCCGAGTTGTTCTCCAGGACTGTCCGGCCAGTGGTGTCCATGCGCTGGATCACCAGATGGTCCAATACCATCTTCTTCTTGGCCCGTTCTATGATCTCTTCCTCTACGGTCCCCTTTGTAACTAAGCGGTAAATATTCACCTGCAGGGAAAGGAAATGTGACGCTTGGACCTGACCACACACACAGATCGTTAACTCTGTCTAAAATCGAGATGGGAAATAAAAGTTCTGTCTCTAGTGCCATCAAGGACTGCGAGCCATCCACTCAAGCAGGCAGCTTAAGTACATGCAGCAGTTTTACTAGCTGCAGCAGGTTACACTTTTACATGAAACTGTCCTTAGGAAAATTTTAATAGTCTTGTTCCCTAATAATAACAGTCTTGCCAAAGAATAATCCATTTCACCAAAACTGAATCTTTGGCCAAGTATGAAACTCATGAGTTACCCAATAGTAGGAGCCAACTTTGAGATTCATATTCAAAGAAAGTAAGCACGTATTTGTTCCAACATACCTCAGAGTTGAGATTGGTCATGTATAATAAAAACAGACCATCTTGAACAATGTTAGAATATTTAACAACTTTTTTGTGTTAAAGAGAAATTTTCGGTTCTAGGACTAGGCATTGTCTATCTTTCTTAGAGTAAACCAGAAAGTCACTAGTAATGTACTTTTTAAACAGTAAAAGTGTGCCCTGGCCAGTGGCTCAGTGGATAGAACATCAGCCCAACGTATGGACGTCCCAGGCTTGATACCCGGTCAGGGCACACAGGAGAAGCAACCATCTGCTTCTCCAACCCTGCCCCTTTCTCTCCCTCTTCCTTCCTGCAGCCAGTGGCTTGACTGGTTCAAGCATCGGCCCTGGGTGCTGAGGGAGCTAAGGATAGCTTGTTGGTCTGAGTGTCAGCCTCAGGAGCTAAAAACAGCTTGGCTGATCCAAGCATCAGCCCCAGATAGTGAGGGGTAGGGGGCTGTTGCTGGGTGGATCCAGTCAGGGTGCATGCAGGAGTCTGTCTCACTATCTCCCCTCTTTTCACTTAAAAAAAAAGTAGAGGTGAACAGCTCCATAACAGATTCATGTGCACTAATTAACAGACAGCTCCCCTTTGGAAATGAAGTTGAACAGGAAAAAAGCCTTTTATAAAACATCCTAAAAGGCCTGAATAACCCCCACCCAAGCCAGAGCCAGAAGCCTCTGCCCACTGACCTGCTTCTTCTGACCGATTCTGTGGGCTCGGGCCTGTGCCTGCAAGTCGTTCTGGGGGTTCCAGTCAGAGTCAAAGATGACGACTGTGTCCGCGGAAGCCAAATTGATCCCCAGGCCACCAGCCCTTGTCGAGAGCAGGAAACAGAAGTCCTGTACACAATGCAATACACTACTTTATGCAGTGGCCTTCTCAGAAACAGTTTCACAGTCCAATTAGCCCTGACACCTGGAAACCCCTGCAGGTGTGAAGAAAAGTGAGATATGATGGATAAAGTTTATGGAGGCTAAAAGAATGTCAGGGGCTTGACAGCAGAGCGAAATTTCATTTGATTAAGAGGTAAGAGTTGGTGCAATGAACCGAGGACTAAGGTAAGGTCTGTGAGGCAACAACAGCAAAAGGACACATGTTCCCACCCGGCTAGAACCAGCAGACAGGCCATCACAAAACCAGACAAACTAAGTATCCGGGGCTCATTCCAGCAAGTGCTCTCGGTGCTGACTTTCTGAGGAAAGGTGGACCATGCCATTAAGGCCGACAGAACAGACAAGAACAGACAAGGACACTATATTCTGTAAATGTCCCTCTGCTTGTTAGGCTGGGGACAAGAAAACGCTGCTGAGACCACGTGAGGGCACTGGAGAGAAGCCCAGTGAGCTCCATGTCCCCGAACATGCACGGAGATGGCCAGAGCAGGTGCGCTGGGAGTGGGGGGACGCCACACTGACAGGACACACTCCACGTTCCACAGCAATGACAACAGGGAACAGGCAGGCGCAGCACACCTGCCTGAGCCTGAGTGCTCACAGCAGCATGGGCAGGAGGCACAGGATAACTTATCTGAGCCAGAGAAAAAGAGGTCAGATTTCCATTGTCAGGGAGTTTAACCATGTCCGTCAAAGGCGGGCAGCTTCGTGGAAAGGAAGTGGCCCTCAAAAAAACTAGTAGTTCTGCTTTGTTTTGATAAATGGGTACATTCAACACACAGACATGGATGATAACAAGGTCCTCACATTCTAATGAATAGTCCGTTGGCCAATACTATGACACAGAAATAAAAATCTAGACAGCTGTCCCACAGATCATCAAACGATTCCAATAAAGAACTGATTAACAGGTGTGCTGATGCATGCTGAGATCCCAGGTACAAATGCCGCGCGATCATACCCTGAAGAGGCCTACAGGGGAACGGGACACTCGGAAGGAGACAGCTAACACTTAACAATCTGGGACCTGACTGCTCACGTCAGCCCTTTTCAATGTTGCTCTTTACCAAAGAGAATATAAATTACACAATGTTATTTGCGTGTATTATTAAGCGGCAAAGGTTAAAAGTCACGAAATTTAATGACACTAAGCATGAGGCAAAAATGAAAATATGTGTACATAAACAGTATAAATATCAACTGTATGTAACCGAAATTTTTTAATGCTCACATCCTCTTACCGAACACCCAACAACAAAGTGTTTAAATACAGTGTGTCCGTAAAGTCATGGTGCACTTTTGACTGGTCACAGGAAAGCAACAAAAGTCAATAGAAAAATCTGCACCAAATAAAAGGAAAACCCTCCCAGTTTCTGTAGGATGATGTGGCAGCATGTGCGCATGCGCAGATGATGACGTAACACCATGTATACAGCAGAGCAGCCCACGGCCATGCCAGTTGAGATGTGAACAGTACAGAGGAAAGTTCAGTGTGTTCTGTGGCTCGCTAAATTCGAATCCGTGACCAAAGTGCAATGTGAATATCGGCGTGTTTATAACAAAGCGCCACCACATAAGAATAACATTACTCAGTGGGATAAGCAGTTGAAGGAAACCAGCAATTTGGTGGAGAAACCCCGTCCTGGTAGGCCATCAGTCAGTGACGAGTCTGTAGAGGCTATACGGGATAGCTACCTAAGGAGCCCTAAAAAATCTGTGCGTGAGCCCACATCGAACTGCACTGAATAGGTATGAGACTGGGAGAGTTTTCCTTTTATTTGGTGCAGATTTCACATTTCTATTGACTTTTGTTGCTTTCCTGTGACCGGTCAAAAGTGCACCATGACTTTATGGACATACTGTATATAACGGCACCGGCATGAGAAAATATTTGAAACTTGAAATTTTTAAAATCTTGAACGACGCTGGGAAAATGCTCAGAGCATAATTTTGAAGGAAAGGTGGCAACATGGTCCCAAAGCAGGTCAACACAGAAAGAAAGAAACAGTTTCACAAATTATAAATGGATATACACCCAAATGCTATAAATGAGCAGCAAATTGTCTTTGGGGTGAAGTTTTGGGGGGTTTTCTTTGGGGAAGGGGGAGGGAGGGAGGGAGGGAGGGAGAGAGAGAGAGAGAGAGAAGCAGGAAGCATCAACTCATAGTAGTTGCTTCCTGCATGTGCCCTGAACAGGCAAGCCCAGGGTTTCAAACCGGCGGCCTTAGCATTCCAGGTCGACGCTTTAGCCCCTGCACCACCACACAGGTCAGGCTAGGGTGTGATTTTTATGCCGTTTTTTATTTTGCATTCTTCGCCATCTTCTAAATTTTCTAAATGTGCATACAATATTTTCTCCCAATGACTAAGTATTTTTTTAAATTAACTTAAAAAGACTCAAATTTGCACAAAAGCCATAGAGCACCTGTAATCTATATGTAGCCACGGGGCAGAGGGCTCTACCCAGAACTATTTACAAAGTGATTGTAGCTTTCTTCTGAGAACGGGCAGTATGAAACAGCTGACTCAGACTATCTGTCAAACTTAGAGCAGAGAACACAGAACCAATTTCAGCAAATACTAACAACACAGCCAGCGTGTCCTGGGCGCTTCCAGTGCCAGGCAACGCGCTCAGGGCTGTGGGCTGACTATGTCCAGGGACCCTCACGTGACCCTCACAGCGGCGTCATGAAGCAGAAGTGGAAACTGCCTGAATGACCACAGCTACAAGCGGAGAAAACAGGGAGGAACGGGAATGAGACGTGAGCAGTGCTGTCAGTCCTTCATGCCTCTTCTCTGCTACTACTCAGAGCTGGGGTTCCGAAGAGATCAGAGCACAGAGCTCCCCACGGAGAAGTGCAAGTCCAGGCTGGAGAAGCAGCCGAGCCCGACAGCTCACGAGGGCGACGCGCAGTCCGGAGGCGGGCGCGGGGCAGGCCACTCCGGATAAGGGACTGACAGACCCACAGCTCACGAGGGCGACGCGCAGTCTGGAGGCGGGCGCGGGGCAGGCCACTCCGGATAAGGGATCTATACAGTGTACAGAGCTCTTCGGAAGCAGGAAGTCCAGTCTGGTCTACTGACTTTTTGTAAAACAAAGGCCAGGCGGCAGCAGCGCTGTCTTTTCCTCCAGACGCTAAGTCGACCCTGAGTCTCTCTGCAACATCTTCTCTGTCTGTCTGCCCTCAGCCCCTTCTCCCCACTCCTCTCCGATCTCACAGCACTCCACCGTTCAATGTGCACAAACAACAGCGTCACCGGAGTTCCCAACCTGTCCTAAGTGGCCCTTCTACACACCTTAAAAGTGCAGTCTTAGAATGCCGCGTTCAGGTTGGGCACTGAACTAAATGTTGCTGTTAGTGAAAGAAAGAGCAGTAATCCGCACTGTACCAGGGACCAACAAATCTGAGTGAGACACAGCAAATAAACTTCTCAGGACTCAGAATCTCCAAAAAGTATAGATAGAACTTTCTGATATGAACATACAAGTCAAAAACCCTACTGGCCAGCCACTCCCCACCTCTGCCTGGCTGTTCTCCCAGCCCAGAGAACTGCCATCAGGAAGTCACAGAGACAACTCGTTGATATCAGAACTACCCTGTCCTTGATCCACACCAGGGGAGGCAAATGAGCATGCGTATGCTTTTCTGGGGTGCTAACAAAATTAAGAGACATCTTCTACTTAGTGGTTTCTCGTTCCCTTCATGTAACAGGGAGACTGCATGGTGAACGGTCTCTAACACAGAATACATTCAGACAGAAAGGCTTTGCCCTCGACAGACCCCGCACTGCCCCCGACAGAGCCATGCATGGGTGGTGTACCTCAGAACCATCTGCATTGAAGTGGTCCAGTGCCTGCTTTCGAATTTCTCCTTTGATGGAACCATCCAGCCGCTGTAAAAATAAACCACAAGGAAATCATAAGGCAGAAAGATCAGCGATGCTCAGAATAGAACAACCAGGCTTGCAACCTTTACCAGTGCGACACCGCCGGGTAAAAATAGCTGGAATGCACTGGCCACGTGCCGTCGGGGCCTGGGCCTGGTCACCAAGCACCACGCTCCACTTGCCCTGAGCTCTCCGCTTACAAACCCAAGGTCAGGAGCTTCTGAATCCAAGGCCTATGTGGGTTCACTCAGCATTCAGAATGGCCGCCAGCACCCGAAAGGAGGAGGCCGCAACCCCAGCTGTGCTCCAGGCGTGGTCGGCTTCTGCACCTGCACCTGCACCTGCGGGTGCCGACAGGCAAGGGAGTGCTGCCCCGGTCGCCGCCTAACTAGCTCCTGCAGGAAAACAGTGCTTCTTGGCTACAGTAGACAAAAGCTGCCCAGTTAAGTGCTACACAAACCAAAAAACTTCTTTCATCGTTTTGTTTGGAAGACATTTTGCCATAACATTCAAAATGTTTAAAATTAAGTTGATCATATATCCTAGCTTTTCCAAAAATTTCACTCTAAAATCAGAGGAAAGTTCAAGCAGACAAAATACGTCTGTCAGAGAGCCTCTGACTGCCTGACCAGGCAGTGGCACAGTGGATAGTGTTGGCCTGGGCTTCTGAAAACTCAGGTGTGAATCCACAAGGTTGCCGGCTTAAACGCAGGCTCCCCAGCTTAATCATAGGGTTGCTGGCTTGATCATGGGATCATAGACATGACCCCACGGTCGCTAGCTTCAGCCCAAGGTCACTGGCTTGAAGCCCAAGGTCACTAGCTTGAGCCCAAGGTCGCTGGCTTGAAGCCCAAGGTCACTGGCTTGAGTCCAAGGTCGCTGGCTTGAGCAAGGGGTCACTGACTCAGCTGGAGCCCCCTGGTCAAGGCACCTATGAGAAAGCAATCAATCAACAACTAAGGTGCTGCAACTACAAGTTGACGGTTCTCATCTCTCTTCCTGTTTCTCTCTCACTAAAGAAAGAGAGAGAGAGAGAGAGAGAGAGAGAGAGAGGAAGCGTCTGGCATTCACCAGTACATACAATGCTTTTATTACAGTATATGTCAATTTAAGTAAAAAAAAAGTGTCATCTAGAGAAACTATGTAAAACAAAAAGTAAAAATGAATGATCTCTTGTACATATAAAGAAAGCACTTCTCACTCTTTAAAATCGTTTTCGTATTTCTTCGCCTCACAATCACCACTGAAAATAAACAACACTCCTCATTTTACAGAAGGCACAACTGACTCGAGAGATGGTGCCTGCTGGCCAGGGATGAGTGAGGACTCAGGGCGGTCTGCGGCAGGACCTACTCGCCCCTGCTCACAGCTCTGCCCGCCAGCCCCACAACCGTGTGAACCCCAGTGGAATCCCACGTGAAAACCCCCTTCCTTCCTTCTGATGAAAAGCCTTAACCGACAGTAAGTTTAAATTGGCAGGTTCACTGCCTATATTGGAAATCAGAAAACACAGCTGGCCCCATTTACTATCCCACGAACAGAAGACATCAGACATGATAAAGCTACATGGACTACAGCTACTTGTCCCTGAGAGAGAAACTTAACCCCTTCTTATTCACTTGATATCAAATAATTACTAGTCCTGCAAGCTCACAGGAACCCAATGCACAAGTGTACTGTAATATATTTTGATAATAACTACAGCACTAAATTGTATTCCATGACAGTCACTGAAAGCCACGCAAGGTATTATAGACAGAGCAATGCCTTCTCGGGTATTCTGAAATGTCTTTCAGAATTAATGAGTCTGAAAGCTTAGATTTCTCAGGAGAGAATCACTGACTCTCAATCTTCAATACCAGCATTAACCGCATGAGTTGGTAGACCAGTCCACCCATTCAAAGTTAAAGAAAAAAAAATTTAATGAGTCTTAAAAATCAAAGCTGTAAAATTATTATGTTGCTTTTATTAAGTTGTGGGCTTACCAAATAAAAGTGTCTTCACTACTTTAAAATATATTTATATATTTTATGCCAAAAGTCAAGTCAAGGAAAATCACAGACATGTCTATAAATACTTCAAAGATAAATATTCCAGAATCTAATACTCAGGAAAAAAAATTTTTTTTTTCTTTTTTTTATATTTTTCCAAAGTTAGAAGCAGGGAGGCAGTCAGACTCACTCCCGCATGCGCCTGACCGGGATCCACCTGGCACGCCCATCAGGGGGCAATGCTCTGCCCATCTTGGGGCGTTGCTCTGCCACAATCAGAGCCACTCTAGCGCCTGAGGCAGAGGCCACAGAGCCATCCCCAGCGCCCGGGCCAACTTTGCTCCAATGGAGCCTCAGCTGCGGGAGGGGAAGAGAGAGACAGAGAGGAAGGAGAGGGGGAGGGGTGGAGAAGCAGATGGGCATTTCTGTGTGCCCTGGCCGGGAATCGAACCCAGGACTTTCACATGCTGGGCCGACACTCTACTGCTGCGCCAACCAGCCATGGCCCAGAAAAATATTTTTATGTTAAAGAAACTTTGTACATCTTATTTTTCTTATCGCAAAGGGGATGAATAAAGATGGAAATCTGCACTAACAGCATTGCAGAGAAAAAGGGGGCCATCACACTCACCTCAGGGACCAACAAGTTTGCAAGCACACTATTCCGCCAGATCCCAGCCTCATAGCCAAGGTCAACCCCCTTTGGGGTGAATGCTCAATGCTGTATGTCACCTCTCATTTTCTAGTATTTCCGTGTCTGTAATCAGTGTCACACTTCATTCCTATTTATACCACAGATTCGGAGATGTAAGACACAATCTAAGACAGCGGTGGTCAACCTGGTCCCTACTGCTCCCTAGTGGTAGTCAACCTGGTCCCTATCGCCCTCTAGGGGGCGCTCCAGCTTTCATGGTGAGCGGTAGTGGAGCAACCAAAGTATAAATAAAAAAATAGATTTAACTACAGTAAGTTGTTTTATAAAGATTTATTCTGCCAAACGTAGTGAAAATCCGACATAAAGTACTTGGTAAGTAATTATTATTATATGCTTTAACTTGCTGTAACTCTGCTTTATAAATTTTATAAAGTAAAGTTACTTCCCTACTTTATAAATCACCATTACTGTGGAACTGGTGGGCGGTTAGAAAATTTTACTACTAACAGAGATACAAAAGTGGGTGGTAGGTATAAAAAGGTTGACTACCCCTGATCTAAGATATGGTTTACAGCTGCCAGTCTGCCAGAAATACCACGCTGGGCTGTTGAACAGTTAACCACCCTGACATGGTATGAGGAGGATCTAACACAGGCATCCCCAAACTGCGGCCCCCTGAGGCCTTTTATCCGGCCCCCGCCGCACTTCCGGAAGGGGCACCTCTTTCACTGGTGGTCAGTGAGAGGAGCACTGTATGTGGCAGCCCTCCAACGGTCTGAGAGACAGTGAACTGGCCCCCTGTGTAAAAAGTTTGGGGACCTCTGATCTAACATAACAGAATTCCTTCTTCCCTCAGTTGTCCTTACTCTATTCTCCAACTCCTCGCCCCCCGAGAAAGAAAAATGATCTTGGCCCTGGCCAAATAGCTCTGTTAGAGCATCGTCCTAAAGCACTGACGTTGCCAGTTTGATCCCCGGTCAGGGCATGTACAGGAACAGGTATTCCTGTCTCTGGTGCTTTTCTGACTCTCTCTAAAATCAGTAAAATAAACATTTAAAAAAGAGAAAGAAAAATGATCTTCACATGACCATTGTCATTACAGGGTTAGCCTAAAGGCCTGGAAATAAAACTCGAGACCCTCCAGGAACCTTAATCTTGGTTTGTTTCAAGCAAGAAAACACTTGTTTTCTACTTTAGGATAACTGAAAAAGCCCAGAGGAGGAGAGGGAAGAGGGAAGAGTCCAATCACTGGGCATCTTACCTGGAATGGGTAGTGCTTAATAGTCAGGTACTCAGCCAGGATGTCCAACATCCTCACCATCTGGGAGAAGATGAGGACACGGTTCCCCCTATCTCGGAGCCTCGTCAACAGTTTATCCAAGAGGATCAGCTTCCCACTGCTCCTGATCAGGGACTGAGGAGTGAAAAGATTCCAGCGTTCAAAATACTTCCACCAGCCCTCAATCTCTAGGAGTTCATATTTTTAAAGTCATATGTAAGCTTTTTGAGGCCTTCTGCAGCCTGGCTGACCATTCTTCACCCGTTAACGGTGACAATACTTTCAACATTTTTCCTAACTATGTAACAATTCACACCTGTTTTCTTTTGTTTGTTTTTTAATTCAGTGAGAGGGTAGGCAGAGAGACATGTGCCCTGACCAGGATCCACCCAGCAACTCCACTAGGGTGTGATGCTCTGCCTATCTGGGGTGTTGCTTTGTTGCTTAGTAACTGAGCTCTACTTAGTGCCCAAGGTAGAGGCCATGGAGGCATCCTCAGCACCTGGGGCCAACTCACTCCAATAGAGCCATGGCCATGGGAGGAGAAGAGAGAGAAATAAGCGAGAGGGGGAGGGGTGGAGAAACAAATGGTCACTTCTCCTGTGTGTCCTAACAAGGAATCGAACCCAGGACATCCAAATGCTGAGCTGACACTCTACCACTGAACTAACGGGCCAGGGCTGGCTCATACCTGTGTTGAAAGCCTCTTCTGGAGCTTCAGTCGTTCTGATAAGAAGTACCTACAGAATCTACACTCTCTCTGAGGAAGTCACCGAGAACAGAGGGCGCGCGCACCTGCAGAACCTCCTGCCCGTTCTCCCTACAGAATCTACACTCTCTCTGAGGAAGTCACCGAGAACAGAGGGCGCGCGCACCTGCAGAACCTCCTGTCCATTCTCCCTACAGAATCTACACTCTCTCTGAGGAAGTCACCGTGCACAAAGGGCGCGCGCACCTGCAGAACCTCCTGTCCGTTCTCCCTACAGAATCTACACTCTCTCTGAGGAAGTCACCGTGCACAGAGGGCGCGCGCACCTGCAGAACCTCCTGCCCGTTCTCCCTACAGAATCTACACTCTCTCTGAGGAAGTCACCGAGAACAGAGGACGCACGCACCTGCAGAACCTCCTGTCCGTTCTCCCTACAGAATCTACACTCTGAGGAAGTCACCGTGAACAGAGGGCGCACGCACCTGCAGAACCTCCTGTCCGTTCTCCCTACAGAATCTACACTCTCTCTGAGGAAGTCACCGAGAACAGAGGGCGCACGCACCTGCAGAACCTCCTGTCCATTCTCCCTATAGAATCTACACTCTCTCTGAGGAAGTCACCGTGCACAGAGGGCGCGCGCACCTGCAGAACCTCCTGCCCGTTCTCCCTACAGAATCTACACTCTCTCTGAGGAAGTCACCGTGCACAGAGGGCGCGCGCACCTGCAGAACCTCCTGTCCATTCTCCCTACAGAATCTACACTCTCTCTGAGGAAGTCACCGTGCACAGAGGGCGCGCGCACCTGCAGAACCTCCTGTCCATTCTCCCTACAGAATCTACACTCTCTCTGAGGAAGTCACCGTGCACAGAGGGCGCGCGCACCTGCAGAACCTCCTGCCCGTTCTCCCTACAGAATCTACACTCTCTCTGAGGAAGTCACCGTGCACAGAGGGCGCACGCACCTGCAGAACCTCCTGTCCATTCTCCCTACAGAATCTACACTCTCTCTGAGGAAGTCACCGTGCACAGAGGGTGCACGCACCTGCAGAACCTCCTGTCCATTCTCCCTACAGAATCTACACTCTCTCTGAGGAAGTCACCGAGAACAGAGGGCGCGCGCACCTGCAGAACCTCCTGTCCATTCTCCCTATAGAATCTACACTCTCTCTGAGGAAGTCACCGTGCACAGAGGGCGCACGCACCTGCAGAACCTCCTGTCCATTCTCCCTACAGAATCTACACTCTCTCTGAGGAAGTCACCGTGCACAGAGGGCGCACGCACCTGCAGAACCTCCTGTCCATTCTCCCTACAGAATCTACACTCTCTCTGAGGAAGTCACCGTGCACAGAGGGCGCGCGCACCTGCAGAACCTCCTGTCCGTTCTCCCTACAGAATCTACACTCTCTCTGAGGAAGTCACCGTGCACAGAGGGCGCGCGCACCTGCAGAACCTCCTGCCCGTTCTCCCTACAGAATCTACACTCTCTCTGAGGAAGTCACCGAGAACAGAGGACGCACGCACCTGCAGAACCTCCTGTCCGTTCTCCCTACAGAATCTACACTCTGAGGAAGTCACCGTGCACAGAGGGCGCACGCACCTGCAGAACCTCCTGTCCGTTCTCCCTACAGAATCTACACTCTCTCTGAGGAAGTCACCGAGAACAGAGGGCGCACGCACCTGCAGAACCTCCTGTCCATTCTCCCTATAGAATCTACACTCTCTCTGAGGAAGTCACCGTGCACAGAGGGCGCGCGCACCTGCAGAACCTCCTGCCCGTTCTCCCTACAGAATCTACACTCTCTCTGAGGAAGTCACCGTGCACAGAGGGCGCACGCACCTGCAGAACCTCCTGTCCATTCTCCCTACAGAATCTACACTCTCTCTGAGGAAGTCACCGTGCACAGAGGGTGCACGCACCTGCAGAACCTCCTGTCCATTCTCCCTACAGAATCTACACTCTCTCTGAGGAAGTCACCGAGAACAGAGGGCGCGCGCACCTGCAGAACCTCCTGTCCATTCTCCCTACAGAATCTACACTCTCTCTGAGGAAGTCACCGTGCACAGAGGGCGCGCGCACCTGCAGAACCTCCTGTCCATTCTCCCTACAGAATCTACACTCTCTCTGAGGAAGTCACCGTGCACAGAGGGCGCGCGCACCTGCAGAACCTCCTGTCCATTCTCCCTACAGAATCTACACTCTCTCTGAGGAAGTCACCGTGCACAGAGGGCGCGCGCACCTGCAGAACCTCCTGCCCGTTCTCCCTACAGAATCTACACTCTCTCTGAGGAAGTCACCGTGCACAGAGGGCGCACGCACCTGCAGAACCTCCTGTCCATTCTCCCTACAGAATCTACACTCTCACTGAGGAAGTCACCGTGCACAGAGGGTGCACGCACCTGCAGAACCTCCTGTCCATTCTCCCTACAGAATCTACACTCTCTCTGAGGAAGTCACCGAGAACAGAGGGCGCGCGCACCTGCAGAACCTCCTGTCCATTCTCCCTATAGAATCTACACTCTCTCTGAGGAAGTCACCGTGCACAGAGGGCGCACGCACCTGCAGAACCTCCTGTCCATTCTCCCTACAGAATCTACACTCTCTCTGAGGAAGTCACCGTGCACAGAGGGCGCACGCACCTGCAGAACCTCCTGTCCATTCTCCCTACAGAATCTACACTCTCTCTGAGGAAGTCACCGAGCACAGAGGGCGCGCGCACCTGCAGAACCTCCTGTCCGTTCTCCCTACAGAATCTACACTCTCTCTGAGGAAGTCACCGAGAACAGAGGGCGCGCGCACCTGCAGAACCTCCTGTCCGTTCTCCCTCTCGTTTTCCTCCGGGGCTTTGATCAGGTAGCAGTGGTTGCAGCATTTTTTCAGCTCCATCACAATATTCAGGAAACCGGAGGTGCTGCCTCTTGTCCCTTTGGCAAGAGCCTTGTAATTCCTGGTCAGAATCCACCTGCAAATCATAGGTGGTGATGATGTCAGATTCAAACAAATAGAGACGGGGGTGCTCTGAAACGCTGACGACAAACCGGAGTCCAGTCTATCCTCTGTGCTCGTCTGGGAGTGCACAGGAAGCGAAGCGCCCAGCGCAAATGCTAAAGAATGCACAGAGCTGGGGTCGGCCCAGGCCAGGCTGTGAGGAAATCTACACAACGCAGACTCATTGTCCTCACTCACAGCGTTTACAAGGACACGGGGAGAGTGGGGTAAAATAGACTTAAGGGACATGCCACAAGGTATGGGCTTACTTAGACCCCAATGCAAACAAGCGCAGGGGTGTGTCTGTACTTGCGTGTGAGCGCACATTTATGACAAACAAGAAAACGTAGACACTCACTGGACGTTTTAAAAATATTAAAATAATCACTGATTTTTTTTTTTGGCATAACAATATTGATATTGTGTTTGATCCTTTTTAATTGAGGTGTAACTGATATATAACACTGTATTCACTTCAGGTACACCCATTACGATTCAGTACCCGCGCAGCGCAGCTGGCAGCTTACTTGTAATACTGCTTCTGCAGGGCCGACATCTCCACGCGGAGGATCTGCTCCACCTTGGCGGGGAGCGACTTCTCCACGTCCTTCTTGACTCTCCGCAGCAGGAAGGGCTCCAGCACCTTGTGCAGACTCTGGTAGCCGTTCTCCCGCCCTTTCCCGTGGTCTTCCTCGAAGTCTTCCCAGAACTCAAACCTGGAGGTCAAACAGTGCAGTGGTGCTTAGTCACACAGAAATAAAAGGCGTTTTTCCAACAAACGTTATTTCAAAAGGACTAAATGAAAACAAAATCTTTTAAAAAGAAAAAAAAAGATTCTTCCCTATAAGGAAAGATAAACTTTCTCAGTCACTAGCTCTTGAATATAAGAGGGGAAAATGCAAGTGCATTCATTTCATCAGTGTGCCCTGGATAACAGGTCTCCAATTTTGAGACTGAATCTCGAGTTTGCAAAACGTCAGTATCTCATGCAGTTAGTATCTACACAAACGCAGTAAGTTATTGTGTGAGCTATTATGCAGGAAAAATCACCATAACTATCTTTCAATACGCTACAGTTCCTTGGGAAAATGAAATTCAGAGGTGAAAGAGTCATTAGTGGCAGTATTAGCGTGGTCGCCACTCAAAGGTAAAAGCTCTATCACTTCTATTAACGACCTTCACTGTTCAAACACTGAAAAGCCACTGCGTTATAACAATAAACACGATGACAGCCCTCAGACCGAAAGAACCCAAATGATATGTTTAATATGAGTGACATAAATTCTAGTTAGGAATTTTAAAAGTTGCCACCCATAATAAACAGTTCTGCCAGAACACTAGATACTAGTGCCTTAAGCTTAACTTGTTAACTCAGCCAACTTTGGTTTACTGGAGGATTTGCAGCAGAAATCGGGAAAGAGACATTAAGATCAAACTTCCTTCAAAAAATAAAAAAAAGTAAAGACAATGTACTTTATGTGGATTAGGGAAACGTGCTGTCTTGCCACTGGAAGGCCTGCTTGGAGCAACTAGCTGTTCTGTGTGCAGAGAGTTCAGGAGGGGGGAGTGTGCCATCAACGGGCCACAGGGCACTGCCCTGCGGCTGCTCCCACACCAGGCGGCCCTGCCTGCTAAGGCCTTCAGGTCCCATAACAACGAAATCCAGGGCCTCAGCGTGATCCGGGGCGACGGAACAGTCAAGGCATACGCTCTCTGATGAGACAGACAGAGACGGCAAACGCCAGCCCTGCCACCCGGCACAATGCCCGCACCAGCGTCTGCAGCCATTTCTAAACTCAGGCCCAGCCAAGGACCACACCGTGCACTGTCAGGGGGGTCCACAGGAGCCTTAGAAATGTCCCCAAAACTGCTTAACTTTCACCTAAAAATGACCAAGAAAAAGGGACAAGACACAGGCTACTGTCATCAAAAAATTATATAGATCACTGCTGATCCTTCAAAGAGTAAAAAGATTAGGAGGATATCCTGTGACTTTATGGCAATAAATGGAACAAGTGAGATGAAACAGATAAATTCTTAGCCACAAATTAACAACACTAAGTCGGGGAAAAAAACCTGACTAGATCTATAACTGAAAACTGAGTCAGTCATTAAAAAATTTCTCACAAAGGAAACCTAAGGCTATATTGGTGAAGCCTATCAAATATTAAAAAGAAGAGCTACACCAACTTGATGAGTTCTTTCAGAAAACAAGAGAGGAGGGAACATTCCCCAATTCATTCTATGAACCTGATACTAAAGTCAGGCAGACATCAAAACAAAATAGAAAACCGAGAGACTAATATCCCTCAAAAACACAGATGCAAAAATCCTCAACAAAACATTAACAAACTGAATGCAACAATACAGAAAGCATTCAACGTCAGGATCAGGGCGGACTTACCCAGATTAACATCTAAAACGGAACTATTAATACCACACTGATAGAATGAAGAACAAACACCACAGGGCCATCTCAATATACATACACAGAAAGATAGCCCATGACAAAATCCAACGTTTATTTCTTATAAACACTCTCAAAAACCAGGGATAGAAGAAAACGTCCTCGGCCCAACAAACAGTACCTACAAAAATCCCATTGGGCCCTGGCCGGTTGGCTCAGTGGTAGAGCGTCGGCCTGGCGTGCAGGAGTCCCAGGTTCGATTCCCGGCCAGGGCACACAGGAGAAGCGCCCATCTGCTTCTCCACCCCTCCCTCTCTCCTTCCTCTCTGTCTCTCTCTTCCCCTCCCGCAGCCGAGGCTCCACTGGAGCAAAGTTGACCCGGGCGCTGAGGATGGCTCTGTGGCCTCTGCCTCAGGGGCTAGAATGGCTCTGGTTGCAACAGAGCAATGCCCCAGATGGGCAGAGCATCGCCCCCTGGTGGGCGTGCCGGGTGGATCCCAGTTTGGCGCATGCGGGAGTCTATCTGACTGCCTCCCTGTTTCCAACTTCAGAAAAATACAAAAGAAAAAAGAAAAAAAGAAAAAAATATCCTATTGGTCCCATTCGACCCCTACCAATTCTATCCATCATGGAGGATCTAGCCAGTACAACAAAAAGGCAAGAAATAAGACATCCTATCCACACTGAGGAAAGGAAATACAACCACCTTTATCAGGAGAAGATGTGACCCTGTATCTAAAAAATACTGAGAAATAAACAACAACAAGAAACTGTGGGGAAAAGCTTTGCAAGTTCACAGGATACAAGATCACTCTACAAAACTCAGCTGGAAAAAAAGCTAGTAATCAATACAGCAGCATAAGAACAGATACATGTATCAGTGGGACAGAATGGACATTTCAGAAACAGACCATTACATTTAGAGTCGCAGCTGATTTTCAGTGAAGGTACCAGGCAATTTAATGAAGGATACCATTTTCAACTAATGGCAGTGGGACAATTTCCAAAATCCCTCAGCAAACAAGATTGAACTTAGGCCTTCACACTTAACACTTTGAACAAAAAGTAATTCGCCCTGGCTGGTTGGCTCAGTGGTAGAGCATCGGCCTGGCGTGCAGGAGTCCCAGGTTCGATTCCCGGCCAGGACACACAGGAGAAGCGCCCATCTGCTTCTCCACCCCTCCCCCTCTCCTTCCTCTCCCACAGCCAAGGCTCCATTGGAGCAAAGTTGGACCGGGCACTGAGGATGGCTCTGTGGCCTCTGCCTCAGGCACTAGAATGGCTCTGGTCGCAACAGAGCAACACCTCAGATGGGCAGAGCATCGCCCCCTGGTGGGCATGCAGAGTGGATCCCGGTCGGGCACATGCGGGACTCTATCTGACTGCCTCCCCGTTTCCAACTTCAGAAAAATACAAAAAAAAATCAAAATAGAACACAGACCTAACTGTAAAAATTAAAACTTCCAGAACAAAATAAAAAAGAAAGCCTTTGTAACCTTAGGTTAGGCAAACAATTTTCTTTTATGACATTCAAGTGGAATCTATTTTTTAAAATGCTAAATTAAACTTCACCAAATTGAAAACTTTTTGCTCTGCAAAAGGCAATACTAAGAACATGAAAAGATAAGCCACAGACTGGGACAATTACAGTATTTGCAAATCATGTACTAATAAAGTATTTGCATCCAGAACACTAAAAAGAAAAAAATTAGAAACCTGTTCAACTCGAAAGACAAGCCGATCCAATTTTATAATGGGCAAAAGATGTGAAGAGACAGTTTACCAAAGATACACAAGTGACTAATGAACACGTAAACAGATGTCTGACATTATTAGCCACCCTAGAAATGCTAGTCCAAACCACCATGAGACAGCACGACAAGAGACTGACAGCACACCTTGTATTGGTGATGACAGAGAAACCAACAAATTCAAACAGTTTCCTAATAGGAATGTAAAATAGCCCAGGCTCTTTGGAAAATAGCCTGGTAGTTTTTTAACAATATAAACCCCACTCCTGAGCCTCTAACCAAGATAAAACATAGGCCACACAAGGACACAACAGCCCAAAACTAAAGCAGCCCAAATGTCCATTAACAGGAAAATGGACAGGCACACAATGGAACATTAGTCCATAAGAGAATAGCTCCTGATCAACTATGACAAAGGTGAATCTCAAAAACATTGTGCTACGTGAAAGGAGCCAAAAACAGAAGCCTAGTTACTAGGATTCCATCTACATGGAATTTCTAGAAAAGGTGTATCACTAGGGATAAAAGCTGAGTCGTGACAGCCTAAAGCCGAAAGAGATTAGCTACAAACAGGCGAGAGGGTTTTTGGATGAAAAAATATTCTAAAACTAGATTATGGTGATGGCAACACAACTCTAAAGATTTAGAAAAAAAATAATGAATCATATATTTACAATGGTACACTCAACGACATGTCAATTATGCCTCAATAAGTTGGTTTAGAAGTTAACACCTTATGAGGGAAGGGACCATTTCTATGCTGGTCATTAGACTATCCAGAACGTGTCGATCCATTTCTGACACACAGCAGGCACTCACATCTTTTCCGAATTTTAAACAAGACGGGCATTTACCTTGACAACTCTTAACTGAACTGTTTACTGAGTGCCAGGTCCTATTGTAGGCAATGTAGGCCATTGCCTACAATAAAAGTAAAAAAAAGTAAAAAAAAAGATCCCCATTACATTTGAACTCATAATTTAGTGAAAGAGAAAATAAATGAAAAAAGAAAATAGAAAAAAGAGGTGCCACACAGAAAACAGAACCAGGTCGGGACAATAAGCGTGGTTATGAGGTTACTTGAAGGTAAGGTGGTCTGAGAAGACCTCCAAAGGGAGGTGGTCACATCACCTGAGGCAGAAACCTTAAGAAGTGACTGGCTATGTGACAAGAACATTCCAGATTGCAAGCAAGGCAATGGCGTGGCATGCTACAGGGGTAAGAGGGGGCCAGACGGCTGAAGCAGAGCAATGGGAGAGACAGCGGGCCAACAGGAGTCAGAACTGTCAAGGGGCAAGCTGAGCAGGGTCCCTCAAATTAGAGCAACAACATTACATTTCATTGTAAGGATCATCCAACACCACTGGATAATTCTGTCTTTTCTGGAATGTGCATACCATCTCTGTCATGAAAATCCTCTCAAAATAGACACCCCACAGATCTTTAATAGGATCTGACCAAGACCTGAAGCTGACGCTTCTGTTTGCAGAGGTTTGGATCTGAAGTATTTTTAGGACTCATCACACGGTGTACCTGGAGACTTCACCTGAATTGTGCTAACCACCTTAGAACAGTGAGGTCTAACATTTCTTATTTACTCATTATTTCCCCAAAGCAGTAACTGATTTAACGTGTTTGGTATGCAATCTAATTTCTTCCTCAACAGGCTGATTTCTGTGCCTTCTCTCATTTATTACGGAACATTTTAATATTGTCCCTGCCTCAGTTAACGCTTTGCTTTCCCCAAAACATGCCGTCCATTGTCCCTAAGGTCTACTAAAAAAAAAGTTATAAAAAGCATTGGCATTTCAGACACTCTAGCATGTTTTGAAATACACAGGAAGGGAGCTTACTTCTCCGGCATAATAAAGTGCAGCAAGGACCAGAGCTCTTTGAGAGAATTCTGAAGAGGGGTCCCCGTAATCAGGAGCCTATGGTTGGACTTGAAATCAATCAGAGTTTTATATAATAAAGAGTCATCATTCTTCAACCGATGGGCTTCGTCCACTCCCAGAAAGGCCCAGTTAATACTGCCCAGCACAGTCTGAAGTAAAAAACAAAACAGAACGAGCCACCAGGTCAGAAGAGAACCCAAAAGTACTTTCACGTGTTAATTATCTCTACAAATGCCATCACAAAGATATACACAGAAACATTTATTCTTCACGGACTTCACGTGGATGAGGATGGTTCTGTTCATTCTGTTGGTCGCCCGGGTGAAGACGCAAATAGAGCGCGTCCTTCTCTAAAAGGGACGGGGGCTCTCTCATGCCAGGTACTGCTGCATGCCCACAGCAAAGACACAAAAATCGCTATGCTGGGCAAAAAAACCAAAAAACAACAACAAAGACATGATCTTGCCCTCTCTCCTTCATAAAGATTCTTCTCGCCTTGTTCTCCAGCCCAAACCCAAAGCGCAGAAACATCAAGAGCCACCAAATTGAACTTATTTACACTTATCGTCACCAATGGGATCACCTGCCACGTGCATTTCTTAGTAACTGCAGGAAGGAACTAGTTTAAAGAGCTTCATCGTCCTGTCCTTCTCAGAGACCCGCCCCATCATCTGTTCTGGAAAAGCCCCTTAGCAATGACTCAGGCCCAGTTTCCAACGACTGACTAGGACCTCAGCAGAGTGACAGGCCTAGATCCCCCTTCAACCTGTTGAATTTGAATGGATGAGGTGACCTGAGGTCCTCCCTTCAACGGAAGGTTCTGTTTTCTATTTATAACCTTAAGATTCTTTATGGATGTTTCCCATTTCTTTGCTTTTTTAAAGAAATAAAGAAAAACAACATGGCAGGTGGGTGGTGCCGACCTCACCATCTGGACAAGTCACACTAGAAGGTTCAGCAGTTGAGCCGCCGATTACACACCTTATCTTTTAAAAGGATCTCGTAGGTCGTTATAAGTGCATTGAACTTGAGTCTTTTGGTCTGAGAATGAATCCATTCATATTCCCGTATCTATAAAAGAAAACGGTAAATAAGATACAATTTCTACTTTGACCTTTTTAGACCCCTTCAAGTCTTATGCAATAGAAACATGCCCAATAAAAAGTATGATTAGAATTTAATATATATCTTACATATTCTAAAACGACCTAACCAAGCCAAGTACAGAGCAGTGAGAATTAGAAGAGCTCAGTTATGGAGCAGCAAACTTTACTGCCCTAACGTAAACAAAACTGTCATTTCCCTCTGCCCCTCCGCCCTCAACACAACTGACCCCGACAATATGCATTTCATCAGCAGTTGAACCGCAAAACCAAAATTTACTCAAGAAAATATAATTTGATTATTCTCTGGGCAGGGCAAATACTTTTAATCAACAGGTAAAACAAATTCCAACCACTACGTAGGTCAGCAAGTTCACTATCATAGAGCAGAAAGATGGGGGCCCCCCCCAAAAAAGGAAAAGGGAAGCTTAACAGCTGAATATATAACTCAACACAAATGAAAATAACATCAATGTGAAGGGACGCAAAAGCCAACCCGTGCCCACAGAGGGATAACTGGTCACGGGCACCCGAACAACACAGGGCTCAGGACAAAGCTCCCGCGTTTGGGTCAAGTCAGAAAACAGTCACAAGACAGGAGAACGTGCGGCTGACTGCCTCCAGAGGGGTAGAGATATATGTGTGTATATATATAAAGGAATACTGAACTTTTCAGAGCGCTCCTTGTCCTCACCCTTGAATGCTGGGCTTACATTTTGCACAATCTATTTTTTTAATCCTTTGTTTGCCATGGTTTTAAAAAAATGAATTAACAAAGCTAAAAACTGCTGCCTTCTTAGAAACTCAAATTGAGGGCCATGAAGTCTCCCAGGGTTTAGGTGAGACAACGAAAATATTTGATGCAAATAAGTTTGAATTAGCATGATAACACATGATTGTAACATTTCTCAGAGGTCTGCAGATTCCTGACAGCTTGCTCTTATTACCAGCAATCCCCCAGAAACAGTCCAGTCTTACAGAAGGGGGGGACAAAGCAAAAGGTATGGGACCAGACACACTGTCCGCACCCCACATTCTAGCTGGCCGGGGACAAGGGTTAAATGCTGAGTCAGTACCGTCATCAGCTGGTTGGCAAGACTGTGATCTACTTTGTAGCCCACCATGAGGATTACAGGTAATCTACGTAAGGCACCTGTCTCAGAGCCTGGCACATACTGAATGGATGCTTTCAAAAAAAAAGTCGTTATCAAGAACAGATCTGCTTGCTAAACGAAGATACACAAGTCCCAGTGTTCTTCATTTCTGCTGCTTAAGCTCAATCACAGGCAAAGCTCAGGTCGGCCGCCTTGGAGAGGCTCGCTGTCCTCTCCCCTGACTCCTTTCTTGTACGTTCTGCATCCTCACCATTTTAATTACTTTTTCTTAATTTAAAAATTGTTCATTTATACTTGCAACGTCACCATTCTGAAAGGTTAGGAATCGCACTCTGAGAACCCAGTTATGATCAGCAATACCTCTCTACTCAAACAGCAAAAATCATGCTGACGTTATTCAAGGTATTAACTCCTTATCATCCTTCAAAAATAAAGCCGTCTTGGAAATACAGAGGACAGAGGGAAGAGAGACAACATTGCAATCCGACTAAGCGATGCCCTTTCATGAATTTTCTTCAAGCAGTAAGCAAGCACGTTGCAGTTGTATTTTTATGAAACATACAGCTCCCAGTATCGGGGGCACGGCAAGGTGCCAGAATCGTACTTTTACTAAACACTATAACGGCTATAAGGTCAATTTCCAAAAAGACATTTATAACACAGATGCTATCCCCATTCTTTTTGTTTACACACCGTATTTCTGCTCATCAGGTCACCTATGTAAACCACTACGTTAATCTCTGGTGCCCAGATCTCAAACTCCCTCTGCCATGAGGTGAGGGTGGATAAAGGGACGACTATAAGAAAGGGGCCATACAGCTGGTGTTGGTGGAACAGGTAGGAGAGGAATGATATTGTCTGGATGGTCTTTCCTAGGCCCATTTCATCAGCAAGGATTACACTGTTGCTTCTGCAGAAAGAAAAAAAGAAATTGTTAGTGCGCGCGCGCGCACACACACACACACACACACACAAAACCAGTGAGGACACCAATGTCCTGTGCGCACGCGCGCGCACACACACACACACACACACAAAACCAGTGAGGACACCAATGTCCTGTGCGCGCGCGCGCACACACACAAAACCAGTAGGACACCAATGCCCCCCGATGTCACCGACCAAGACATTTTGTGGTGAGCCTCAAATGTATTTCCTCTCACGTGCAATGAAATCTGCTACATAAGAAAGTAGAAGATATAAAGAGCAGAGTGACGTGAATTCAGCATGATCAAGATTTGGATTCCCTTACTTCAAGAGCCTGGCCAAACTACATTGCTGGCCTTGCACTGTGGCCTGTACACCTACCCCTGTAACAGAGAAGGCAGGAGTGCACAGATGCATGGCCGTGGCTTCCCAGACAGAAGGCTGGGCTGACTGGCTAGCCCCACTGCTGGGGAACCCCAGCCTGACAGGTGCCTTGGCTCAAATCCCCCTCAATCCACCACCACCCACTGGATTGTTCAATGCCACACACACCACTCCCTAGACACACACGCTGCCGTGCACAAAGCCTGTTGTAAATACAGTGCCATCTACAGGCGTGGAGGGCTGACAACTCGGAATCCCACCCTATGCTGCTGAGTCAGAGCATCTGGAAAAGGGCTCAGGAAGCGCACTTTTAACAGCACTCCTGCACATTCTGATGCAGGTGCGTGCCTGGGACCACACTTTGAGAACAGTGCTTTAGCAGATGGGCTAGATTTCAACAGGATACCAACAGGAAAAGGATTGTGTGGATATAAGAAGAAAAAACTGGATGAAATGGCCAGAGTTAGGAAAATTACATTCAGGAAGTAGGAAATACCCACTCATTGGGCAGGAATTTAGAAATACACATATGACAGGTTGAAAACATTAAGTGTTTTGAAATCAGGCCACTGCACGTTTACACGTATATAATACACACTTAACCAGGGAACCAGAGAGCACCGAAAGGGATGTATGGGTTCAACACAACTTGATTTGAAAAACGAGGTGCTTCCTTCATTCACCAAAAAGAGATCAGATTTTTAATTTAGAGAAAAAGGACACAGACACACACAAAAAAAAATCAAAGCAAAATATACTTGAGGAGAATGATGAGGTCATTCCTCCGTAAATCTCACACTTATTTTATGTGCTGTTCAGATACAGCCTATTCCTGAGTCACTTCCCATCACAGCTCTCTCACCTATCCACCCTACTAGAAGGAAACAGGGTCAATGTCCACCAATATCTCCTCTCCCTAACAAGCTTTTTTCCCAGAATATTTTTGATCCAAAATTGGTTGAGCCTGACCGGACGGTGGCGCAGTGGATAGAGCGTCGGACTGGGATGTGGAGGACCCAGGTTCGAGACCCGGAGGTAGCCGGCTTGAGCGCGGGTTCATCTGGTTTGAGCAAGGCTCACCAGCTTGGACCCAAGGTCGTTAGCTTGAGCAAGGGGTTACTCAGTCTGCTGTAGCCCCATGGTCAAGGCACATATGAGAAAGCAATCAATGAAATCTAAAGTGCCACAACGAAAAATTGATGCTTCTCATCTCTCTCCCTTCTTGTCTATCTGTCCCTATCTCTGACTCTGTCCAAAAAAAAAATTGGTTGAACCTGGCCCTGGGCGGTTGGCTCAGTTGTAGAGCATCGGCCAGGCATGTGGATGTCTCAGGTTTGATTCCTGGTCAGGGTACACAGAAGAAGCAACTGTCTGCTTCTCCCCCTCTTCTCTCTCTCTCTCTCTCTTCCCCTCTTGCAGCCATGGCTCAACTGTTTTGAGCACATCAGCCCTGGGCACTGAGGATGGTTCTGTGGAGCCTCCACCTCAGAACTAGAAATAGCTCCGTTGCGAGCACGGCCCCAGATGGACAGAGCATCGGCCCCAGACGGAGCTTGCTGGGTGGATCCTGGTTGAGACACAGGCCCCAACCTCTGGAGAGATCCTCTAATCTCTGCAGGATCAAGTCTGTCTATCCTCCTAACACTTGGAAAAAAAAGAAAATTGGTTGAACCTGTGGATTCAAAAGGCTGGCTGTACTCTTCTTGACTTCAGAGTACAATGGTATTACAGATACATAAAAGAACACCCAGGGGGACTTCTCTCAATCACACAATTTTTTTATCTCTACAAATACTCAGCAGAAAAAAAGCAATTTTTCGCAACTAACAACAAAGAAGCCAGAAGCAGGGAAGAACCCGTCAGACAGCTTTTCCACCTACTTGCACCAGGAGTGAGCGAGCCAGTTGAGACCTTCGAGCTGATAGTCACGGAGCTCCAAGCTCTCCCCTCCCAGATATGCCGGCTGTTTCTTTAAAGCCACGAATCGTGGTCTCTGCTTAAGGGCCTGAGAAACGACAGTGAACAGAGCCCAGTGAGCAGAGCCCGGGTCTGAAAAACACTTTCTTCCTGACCCTGCGTGAAAATGTTTGCCACGACGTATATGCTGTACGCGCCAAAGCGTAAATCTTCAAATTTCACACCCAAATCACCACCCCCTCCTCCTTCCATCACGGCCCATGTGCCCGAGACCAGAGTGCGTCCTGAGGCACTCACTCATGGCCTTGCTCCTTCCCGGAGGTGAGTCTGTGACCATCACCGAGTGGCCCCTATTGTATGCCTTCTCCGCTGGACAGCAGCGGGTGAAGGTGGTGTTTTCAGCTCCAGACGTGTGAGGGACAGCAGTCTAGGAAGGCCCTACCTCCACGGTTTGCAGAGAACATGGATTCTGTGGCCAATTCAGTTTGGGAAACAATGAATTAAATTACATAAATTTCATTACAACTTCTTCAGAGTCTCACATGCCTGTGTCTCTTATGAATTGACAAGAGAAATTCAGGAATACTTCCCAAAGTTACTTGGCCACAGCTATGTCCCTTGTCCTCACGCTGGTCCTCCCTTCAGGGACTTCTGTATCCCCTGCTTCTCACCCTCTTCTCTCTCTCTCAGGATCCCTGGGTGGATCCTGGTTGAGGCGCATGCCCCAACCTCTGGACATCCAGGCTTTAATGAACGACTGCCCTCACACATAGCTCTTTAAATAAAATAGTGTTTGTTCTGCTGCCCTGCTCGGTGGAGGAGGCGTATTGATACCCATAAGATAAAGTCAAAATACCCTTCAAAGCCCTGGCCGGTTGGCTCAGTGGTAGAGCGTCGCCCTGGCGTGCGGGGGACCTGGGTTCGATTCCCGGCCAGGACACATAGGAGAAGCACCCATTTGCTTCTCCACGCCCCCCCCCCTGCAGCCAAGGCTCCATTGGAGCAAGGATGGCCCGGGCGCTGGGGATGGCTCCTTGGCCTCTGCCCCGGGCGCTAGAGTGGCTCTGGTCGCGGCAGAGCGACGCCCCAGAGCCCCAGAGGGGCATGCCGGGTGGATCCCGGTCGGGCGCATGCGGGAGTCTGTCTGACTGTCTCTCCCCGTTTCCAGCTATTTAAAAAAAAAAAAAAAAAAAAGATTTAAAAAAAAAATACCCTTCAACCTCTTCAAGACCTCCACACTGTGACCTCAGGGTGCTTGTCAACATTACCTTCCTCCTTCCCAACCTTGCTATTCCTTCTGCTGCACCGGGAGGATCTCTTCACCTTGGAGTCTTTCAGGACAAGGCAATACCCGGGGCCCATCTCTCCATCTACCCAGCACTGGTCTATCCTACAAACAGGGACCTGGTTCGAGGGCCACCACTTCCTCTTTAGAAAGCCTCCAATAATGACTGGGGCTCAGCCAGTTCACCTCTGTGCTCCTCTGACTGGGCTTCTCCTCACCGCTTTTATCACACTCACCGATCCTCCATGACAGATAGAGGTTCTCAAGATAGAGGTGTCATGCCATGAACTTGAGTGTCACCTTCTTGGAGACTGAGCCCTCGTCTTACATATACTTTTATTACTGAGGACTCAAGGACATCCCTCTACACACAGCCAAGGAGAAGGATGTGTACACCCAATCCAGCCAATACAGTACACTTAGTTACTAAATAGGAATCAAGAGATGCTCCTCTTCCTATCATTCTTCTTTAAAGTACTTAACTTCATTCAAGTGTTCTCCACAACAGCCCTAATTAGACACATCTCCTTCTATAAATTATAAGATTAAAGAAGTCAGCAAGGCCGCTATACAACTCATCCTATCCTCTCCTTTTAATGCTTTTTCTTCGGTGTCAATGGGAATTACCATTTACTTCAGTAGTAGTTTTTCTCCCCAGTTCCAGAGCGAGCAGCCCCTGACCACTCCCCCGGCCCCCGGAAAGCCCACCTTGCACTCCCTGGTCGGGATGGTCTTGGAGCTGTTCCGACTGTGGAAGCCGTCGATGCAGCCCTGGAACTTCTTCCCAATCAGCGCCTCGTCCTCCCAGCTGCACTCCGAGTAGGGCAGCCCCATCCACTTGCACAGATACTCGGGTTCGTTGGAAGGTGCCGGCTTCCGACTATGAGCTAGTTCGTGTACAAACATGTACAGGTCAGCCACTGTCCATCAAAGGGGGGGAGTGACATTCTGTTTTACACATAACCAGTGAAAAACATCATGGGGCAAAATTGTCAACACTATAAACTGCTTGTAAACACTGAGCAATATTTATGAACAAGATCTCTTGCTTACCTGGGAAATCTGTTTGACCCAGCGTAGATTTGCTCGTCTTCACAGCTAAACAAATGGAAGAGAGGAGAGAAGAGTGATCACTATAGTCAAGAAGGGAATGAGATTTTTAAGTCCTCTGAGAAGCAGTGAAAACAGACTGGCATCTCACACAGAAAAACGCAGTCGTGTTCTCACGGCCCCGTCTAGCTCTCACCCCGGTCCTCTGGTCCTCTGTCCCTCTTTCGGCAGAACTCCCGGGGACCGCTACTCTTCCTCCCTGTCCCCTCACTCTCCCCTCACTCTCTGGAGGCCACCCCAGTCAGGCTGCACCCCCCCCACTGCACACACTCACTTCTCCAGTGCCACACCAGCCGCCGGGTTCAAGGACCAGGCCCGGTGCTCACGGCCCGCCCGGCACCGACGGGTCCGACGGCCCGGGGGCAGGCCCTCCCCCTGAGCTGTGGGGCCCGCCTGCTCTCAGTGCAGCTCTCCCCTGGCCCCCTCCGCCTGGCTCACCGCTGCCCCTCCTCAGTCTCCTCCGCCGGCTCCTCCCACTTCCAAAGGCAGCAATGCTCTCACACCCCCCTCCCCAGACACTAGTGCTGACGACCTCACTCCATCGTAGGCTTTTTTTTTTTTTTTACAGAGACAGAGAAAGAGTCAGAGAGAAGGATAGACAGGGACAGACAGACAGGAACGGAGAGATGAGAAGCATCAATCATTAGTTTTTTGGTGCACACTGCGACACCTTAGTTGTTCATTGATTGCTTTCTCATATGTGCCTTCAGCAGACCGAGTGACCCCTTGCTGGAGCCAGCGACCTTGGATTCAAGCTGGTGAGCTTTATGCTCAAACCAGATGAGCCCGTGCCCAAGCTGGCGACCTCAGGGTCTCAAACCTGGGTCTTCCGCATCCCAGTCCGACGCTCTATCCACCGCGCCACCGCCCAGTCAGGCCATCGTAGGCTTTAAATACTACCTTACCTATCAATTCTCAAGTCAAAAACGCCAGTCCAAACCGAGCTCTCAACCTCAGGCCCACACGTGTGCAGCCTTCGCACTACCCTCCACTTAGACGACTGAGAAGGGCATCAGACCCAGCTCTCGTTTTGCTCTCCAAACATCAGCTCTTCCTTCAGTCTGCCCGTTTCCAGAAGCGGTACCCCTACTCCCGGGTCAAGATCTTGGCATTGGCCCTGACCAGTGGGCTCCGTGGTAGAGTGTCAGCCCGGCCCATGGATGTCCATCGTTTGATTCCCAGTCAGGGCACACAGAAGCGCCCATCTGCTTCTCCACTCCTTTCTTCTTTCCTCTCTCTCTCTCTCTCTCTCTCTCTACCCTCCCACACCCCACAGCAATGACTCAATTGGCTTAAGCGAGTTGGGCCCGGGCACTGAGAATGGCCCTATGACCTCCCTCACGTGCTAAAATCAGCTGCCAAGCAACAAAGCAGCAACCCAGATGGGCAGAGCATCCCTCTGTAGGGGGCCCAGTTGGGGCGCATGCAGGAGTCTCTCTGCCTCACCTGCTCTCACTTCATTTAAAAAAAAAAGATCTTGGCACCGTCCCTGTACCTCTTCCTCTCATTCCCCCACCTCCAAGTTTACCCGCACATCTCGCTAGCTTTCCCTTCAGAATAACTCTAGGCATCCGTGTCATCTCCAAAAGGAAACCTAGAGAAGAGCACCGTTTGATTCCCGCCCTGCCCTGCCCCGCCCCGCCCCCCGGAGCTCAGCGAGGGCCGTTCCAGCTCCCAGCTCGCACCTATGACTCTCTCCACTATCTGGTACTGCTTGTTCAGCTCCGAGGCCAGCTCTTGTTGGCAGTTGAAATATTCCACGTCTTCAGGAGAAACTTTCCCCAGCCTGGACAGACAGAAAAAGAACACACACCCTTTCAATCTGGGGGATCCATCCGTAACATCAGTCAGAGCCAAGTCAGAGGTAGCAGAACAGGACCTAAGCCGTGACCTCCTTCCACCCCATTCATCTAGCAGCCAGCCCAGCGATTTTACAAAAGCGAACACTCCCAGAAAACAGTGATCACCCCAGACGACTCCTCTCTGATAGGGCCTCTTGACAAAGAAACCTAAAAATGACTATTTTGCGACACATTAGTGTCATTTCATGGGATAATGCCTGTATCTAAACGCATCCCAGAAATATTACCAGATTTAAAAGATAATGTGTTTTTACTATATAATGGGCTTCAGAACTGATGAAAGGTGACTCTTTGGGGGAAACCAGTTATTCTTAGCACCAAAGCTCTTTAGGACAACCGCAGTCACCTGACATTAGATTACTACTGTACTGAGAATTTTAAAAGTCTATGCTTTATAAGCTACTCCTACCTTAGGTATGCGCCTTTTTATTTTTGACTCAGGGAAAATATGTAATGTGGTAAAATACAGGGAGTCCTCAGGTTACGACACAGTTCCATTCCTACGACAGTGATATAACCCAAACTTTGGTGTAAGTCGAAACACACCCTCACCTAAGTCACTCACCTGCCCTAAAACAGTTGTAAAATCATAATCTAGAACATAAACACACAACTAAGACACAGAAAAAGGAAAAGGACATAATATACTATTCTGTACCATCTATTGCATATTCTTCCACTGCGCAACCAAACTAGTTTGCCTACATAGTCCACAAGCATGACGCTAATGACGTAAGCCGAAACACGTCTCAATTTTTTAAGTTTTTATGGGAGTGAGCATCGTAAATGCAAAACATACGACGTCGAGACTATCGTAACCTGAAGACCACCCATAGTATATTTTGCCTAGCAATGAAACAGAAATTAGGAATCATCTGTCCCTATTCCTCACACACAATAACAATCTGTGTCACACGGACAGGTGTGTGGTCCAGGGCTACTAAACCTTCCCGTCCCTCAGGCCACACGGGCACCCTTCAATCCGCGACGTAAAACGCACCACTGCTTGATCTCATCCTCTTTCTTCTTGAAGTTCTCGAGCTTCTTCAGGCCCTTGACCTTCTGCTGGTGTAAGGATTCCTCACTCTCCCACGTGCTGTGGATGTGCGACCAGCCCTTCCACTTGATGAGGTATTGGACTTCACCTTCATCCTGCTCCGGGTCAAAGTCACCGCTCGGGTCCCCGTTAGCCTCGACGGCATACACAGTCGTAGCTGCTCCAGTGGCTGGGAAAGGAGCCGGTTTTTAACACGCTTTAGAAAGTATGGGAAACCTGACACTGAAATGCTTCCCAAGTACGCAACTGTCTAGAGCAGCGGTTCTCAACCTGTGGGTCGCGACCCCGGTGGGGGTCCAACGACCAAAACGCCGCGGTCGCGACCCACAGGTTGAGAACCGCTGGTCTAGAAAGTCTCCTGTTTGGACAACACACTGAAATCCTCTGACTTAAAAGAAGCAGGAATTTACAAACAATACAGGATCAACTAGATCAATGATCGCAAATGCTTTCAAAATGCAAACCCCATTTTTACACCTTAAAATGTATTCCCAGATTCTGCTGGTGAAATCAATGAAATCCTGGTGTCCAAACACAACGGCAACATCCTTTCGTTTTGGTGCCTAACTTGGAAAGCAAATCCATCCCTCCAGTAACATTAAGAATAAGGTAAAAAAAAATAATCTCAAGCCTGGATGGTTGCCTCAGTGGTAGAGCGTCGGCCTGGGCATGTGGATGTCCCGGGTTTGATTCCCGGCCAGGGCACACAGGAGAAGCGCCATCTGCTTCTCCACCCCTCCCCTCTCACTTCTCTCTCTCGTCTCCTCCCCTCCTGCAGCCAGGGCTCCACCTGAGCAAGTTGGCCCGGGTGCTGAGGATGGCACCATGGCCTCTGCCTCGGTGCTAAAAAAAATGGCTCTGGTTGCGACGCAGCAGGGGCCCCAGAATGGGTGGAGCATCGCCCCCTGTGGGCTTGTTGGGTGGATCCCAATCGGGGTGCATGCAGGAGTCTGTCTCTGCCTTCCCTCCTCTCACTGGAAAGAAAATAAAAATCTCTCCCATCAATTCCCTTTAACTTTCTTAACCTTTTGAGGATGAAAAGAATAAAAGACAGAGAAAAATAAATTCAGTATTACCTTGATTATTCCTATATGGAAAGATTACTTTTAAGAAACTAGGTTCGGAGATGTATCAATTTCAATATAAAAAAATCTTCACTACCATCCAAACCAGGCACTGACCCAGTTTCGTTCGTTTCACAAGCAGAGTCAGTAATAACAAAAGGCACGTGTTTTCAGGTGGATGAGCAGGAACCTCTGCCACATCACTGCTTTTGAAGGTATTAACACATCTAGACTAGCTTCACTTTTAACATCTCAGAAACTATTAAATGCAGCCCTCTATTTTCAGCTCTGAAACATGATGGGTCAGAAAAATGTCCACATTTCACAATAAACATGGACATGGACCAAAACACATTTCAGAGCTGAACTATGTAAAACTGGGGCCTCACTGAGCGGATAGGAAAAGTAACTCACTTTCCCAAGGACACATACCTCCTTTCTTCCCCAGCCTCGAGTCCAGGACCTTCTCGATGGTTTCACTATTATCCTGCTGGTCATCAATTCCTTCACCAGTCATCTCAATGAGATCGTCCGAGTCGGTCTCAAAGTCATCATCTTCTTTGTAACTGCAGAAGAAACAGTGCTGAATAAATGAGACACTACCTTTTCAGAACCTAACACTGCCACACAGAACATCACTGGACCAAAGAACCACACCACGCTGGCCCCAGTGTGTCCTTTTACAGACCAGCCACTGACAGTGGGCTCCAAGTTCATTTCTTTTCCTATTTACTGTACTAACGTATGCTTATAGACAACCTCAGGAGGCTAACTCATTTCAAAATAAAAACAGACTGTATTTACGTGATCTGTGTTAGCAATGCTAGGAAAACTACAATGACAGGCCTATGTGTTCATTTTTTTAGTGAGATCATTACTGTGTTATTACAAAATAGGAACAACACAGAAAATGTATAATGAACAGGAATACATGCTGGTAGGCGAAAGACAAGCAACATTTCTAAGGTGAAATGTCTCAACCCTGTATTTTATTTCCCAGTGACAAGCATATGAAATTTAAGTTTTTTCAAACTTTTGAGAATTTCAATAAACATACTTCTTAGTAACAGAATATTCAAATGTGTCTTCCATCATATATAATTCGGGGATATTTCAAAATGAACATGAAGCGATAAAATATCCCCTAATGTTTGTGAGCTGTATATTAACAAGTGGTTTGGGAGTTACACAGAGGAAAAAATAACCATGGATACAAGTGGGAGGGAAAAGCTCTACATCAGCAAATGTGAAGCCTAGTCCTGGCTTTGGAACAATTAACTGGCTACATTGGACAGGTTATAAATATCTCCAGACCCGAGGATCAACATCTCTTAAGTAGACCAAAATATTTGCATGCCCTTTAAAAAAAATTAAATGCCCTTCGATTCACATAAAATATTTTTTACTTTTTTTTTATTTATTCATTTTAGAGAGGAGAGGGAGAGACACAGAGAGAGAGAGAGAGAGAGAGAGAAGGGGGGAGGAGCTGGAAGCATCAACTCCCATATGTGCCTTGACCAGGAAAGCCCAGGGTTTCAAACGGGCGACCTCAGCATTTCCAGGTCGACACTTTATCCACTGCGCCACCACAGGTCAGGCAAAAATAAAATATTTTTGCATGTATGCATTCCCTTATTTCATTATGTTTATGCACAGAGCCTATTAAGGCTGATAAAATTATTATTCCCCAAATATCAATATATAAGCTATGTTCAAAAAATTTTGTCTAATTCAAAGAGCAATTTCGGAAGCAAGAACACAACCCAAACATCTTTCCTAAAAAAGGATGTCATGAAACAAAGGTAACATTACTAAGCAACCTTGACAGGCCTTGAACTTGAAGCAGCTCTTTCTACAGGAACAAAGGCCTGAAATCAGCTATGGTTAACTTGTTCCGTGTTGCCACTGGCCAACATGACTCTCTTCTGCCGGAACACAGACCGGACCTTCAAACACCTCCACAGGACAGCGGCCATTACTTCTGCCTCTTGCACGCGTGCTGCTGGGCTTCGAACCAGGCCCACAGCCGTCACTGATGCTGTGTCCCCCTCCCGCTAGAGAACCCCTCGGAACCGGGCCTACCTGACATTCTTAGCTGCCCCGCCCCGTCCCCCTCCCGCTAGAGAACCCCTCGGGACTGGGCCTACCTGACATTCTTAGCCGCCCCGTCCCCCTCCCGCTAGAGAACCCATCGGAACCGGGCCTTCCTGACATTCTTAGCTGCCCCGCCCCGTCCCCCTCCCGCTAGAGAACCCATCGGAACCGGGCCTTCCTGACATTCTTAGCCGCCCCGCCCCGTCCCCTTCCCACTAGAGAACCCCTCGGGCCCGGGCCTACCTGACATTCTTAGCCGCCCCGTCCCCCTCCCGCTAGAGAACCCATCGGAACCGGGCCTACCTGACATTCTTAGCCGCCCCGCCCCGTCCCCTTCCCACTAGAGAACCCATCGGAACCGGGCCTTCCTGACATTCTTAGCCGCCCCGCCCCGTCCCCCTCCCGCTAGAGAACCCCTCGGCACCGGGCCTTCCTGACATTCTTAGCCGCCCCGCCCCGTCCCCCTCCCGCTAGAGAACCCCTCGGGACCGGGCCTACCTGACATTCTTAGCCGCCCCGCCCCGTCCCCCTCCCACTAGAGAACCCCTCGGGACCGGGCCTACCTGACATTCTTAGCCGCCCCGCCCCGTCCCCCTCCCGCTAGAGAACCCCCCGGGACCGGGCCTACCTGACATTCTTAGCCGCCCCGCCCCGTCCCCCTCCCGCTAGAGAACCCCTCGGGCCCGGGCCTACCTGACATTCTTAGCCGCCCCGCCCCGTCCCCCTCCCGCTAGAGAACCCCTCGGGACCGGGCCTACCTGACATTCTTAGCCGCCCCGTCCCCCTCCCGCTAGAGAACCCCTCGGGCCCGGGCCTACCTGACATTTTTTTTTTTTTTTTTTTGCATTTTTCTGAAGCTAGAAACAGGGAGAGACAGTCAGACAGACTCCCGCATGCGCCCGACCGGGATCCACCCGGCACGCCCACCAGGGGCGACGCTCTGTCCACCAGGGGGCGATGCTCTGCCCATCCTGGGCGTCGCCATGTTGCGACCCTCCTGGGTGTCGCCATGTTGCGACCAGAGCCACTCTAGCGCCTGGGGCAGAAGTCACAGAGCCATCCCCAGCGCCCGGGCCATCTTTGCTCCAATGGAGCCCTGGCTGCGGGAGGGGAAGAGAGAGACAGAGAGGAAGGCGCGGCGGAGGGGTGGAGAAGCAAATGAGCGCTTCTCTTATGTGCCCTGGCCGGGAATCGAACCCGGGTCCTCCGCACGCTAGGCCGACGCTCTACCGCTGAGCCAACCGGCCAGGGCCCTACCTGACATTCTTAGCCGCCCCGCTGCGTCCCCTTCCCACTAGAGAACCCCTCGGGCCCGGGCCTACCTGACATTCTTAGCCGCCCCGCCCCGTCCCCTCCCACTAGAGAACCCCTCGGGTCGGGCCTACCTGACATTCTTAGCCGCCCGGCGCCGAGTCTGCCTTTTGGGAGCTTCGTTGTCTTCGTCGTCGTCGTCAGAAGACTCCGGCTTTTTTTTCTTCCCACGCTGAGGCTTAGGTTGCTTTCTGACACGGGATTTGGGCACTGCTCTAAAATGAGAAGAGCAGAAACGGCAATGTTTACTCTACCGTTTGGTGTTTACTTCGAATCCGTATTATTAACCAGGGGAACACTGGAAATGTCTGTCTGGTTCCCGGGTGCCATCCTCATTCACTAGAGATCTGCCTTTTCAACGTGGAAGGGTCCCTAATGCCAAACAAAGTCAAATACAGGAGACAGGGCGGTCCCGAGGCTGGGGATCTCAACTGTCCTCAGGACCCCTGACAGACACACAGCACAGCGCGATGGCTTCTCTGTGCAGGGCAGTTTGGGAACAGCTCTCAAACGTACCAGTGTAACAACTTTGCTTCTAGAACTGATTCTACAGATACACACCAAACAGGCATATTAGGGTGTTCACTGATTATTATTTGCTGTAACAGAAGATTAGAAAAACTCTTAAGTGTTCATCAACTGGGAACTAGTTCAATAAACAGAATACTGTGGAGCCATTTCTTTAAAGGGGGCGGAGGGAGTTTTCCGTGTACAGATGTAAATTAAACATTTCCAAGATCATGAAAAAAAAATACACAAGATGCATGGAATGTATAGTCTGCACAGAAAGAAAAGGACCAGAAATAACTATACATATACATTTCGTACATGTGTATCAAGGGCACCAGGAAGACCGCCTGAGAGGCTGCCCCACCTCAGACCAATGGAGCAGTCGGAGGCCACAGCCCCAGGGGACTCCCACACACAGCCTGGACTGAGGGCCGTAATCTAGGAGCTCACACAAGGAAACCCCAAAATTACCACGCTCTCCGTGGAACAAAGGTGAGAGAGAAAAACAGGAGATGGAAGCTATCACATCCGTCTGTCTCTCTTGGACCTACCATGCCCAACACTACCACAGCGGATGCAAGATCAAGGGTCTAATAAATCAGTGGTCCCCAACCCCCACGCCGCGGACCGGTACCGGTCCGCAGAGAAAGAATAAATAACTTACATTGTTTCCGTTTTATTTATATTTAAGTCTGAACGATGTTTTATTTTTAAAAAATGACCAGATTCCCTCTGTTACCTCCATCTAAGACTCACTCTTGACACTTGTCTCGGTCACGTGATACATTTATCCGTCCCACCCTAAAGACCAGTCCGTGAAAATATTTTCTGACATTAAATCAGTCCGTGGCCCAAAGAAGGTTGGGGACCACTGTGATAAATGATGAGGAGAATGTAGAAAACAGAACTGTGCTGTGAGCTGAGACTCAGCTGAAAGGAGACAGATGCAGCCGATGACCTTCCCTGTGGGGCGGGGACAGGAACAGTGTCCTAAGCTAGGTGCAGGCCAGCATTTGCTGTCGATAACCAGAGGGTAGTTTTGGCTTTCCCAGACAAGAGGCAAAACTGAAGCGACTGCATAGGAATTTAAAACAGCAAAAGAAAATAAACTTTCCCGTAATTTTTAGTGACAAATTCAAAATAAAATAGTAATCATCAAGTGGTATTTTTTGTGATACCTACGAATAAGAAGAACAACTGTTAGAATTCAAATTTGGTGTTCCCTATCATCTAACTACAAATGTTCATCTCTGAAGCGATACTTAGTTGGCAGGCCGGACAAAACGAGGTGGTGAAATCCAACCCCATCCTACACTGACCTTAGAGGAGGTCAATTTTCCTGGGACCTCCCTTTCCCAATACCAGGGCCTCCTGTTGCCATTCGTCGGGTCAAACATTACCAATCTCCAGCCACCTCGGCCTACTTCCTTTCCTGTACGATTAGATGCTCTGTTCAGTGTTGTATAGATTATACGAACAAGGTAATAAACAGTCAAGTATGCTTTCAACCAGGCAATCAGTGTTTCAAACTTAAGAATTAGATTCTTCAGGCCCCCTAGCCAGTTGGCTCAGTGGTGGAGCACTGACCCAGCATGTGGAAGTCCTGGGTTCAATTCCTGGTCAGGGCACACAGGAGAAGCAACCATCTGCTTCTCTCCCCCTCACTCTTCCCTACTTTCTCTAACTCTTCTCCTCCGGCAGCCATGACTCAGCAAACCTAAGCCCATCGGCCCTAGGCAGAGGATGGCTCTGTGGAGCCTCCACCTCAGGTGCTAATAGGATAATAGCTCAGTTACAGGCATGGCCCCAGATGAGGACTGCTGAGTGCATACAGGAGTCTGTGTCTCTCCTCTCCCCTCACTTGAAAAAAGATCTTACGCAGTAGTCAAATACACAAGGAGCTTTTTTAAAGAGAAGACACATTCTTCCCCCTAACTAATCGCCGTGGAGTAAGCGATACCGTGCAAACACCCACAATCAGTATAAGCAGCCCCATCGTCCAATCATTTGCTAATGATGCAGGCCGGCAAAAGGGCACCGTGGGCACTCCAGACCCAGGGTCCTCACACAGCGCGCCCCGTGTCCCGCCAACGAGGGCCCCTTTCTAAGCGCAGCAGCATCTCCGCCTAAGCACCGTCAGCCAGCCAGAAGCAGAGATGTTCGAGCGCACACTGCACCTTCGGGGGATGGGCCTCCTGGCTTTCCCTTTTTTTTGCTCTGGTTCACTCTCTGCACTGGTGCCTTGCTCCTGTTCATCTTCTGAGGGCTCCCGCTTCCATTTTTCTCTGTGATCAAAAGCAAAGCAGAATTGATTTTTTTTCTGAAGGAATTCTCCCAATTGTTGAACTTAAACAATTTGACACCACCAATTTGGATCTAGTTATCCAAAAGGCAGAACCCGGGGGGGGGGGTTTAAGGGACAGAGAGAGAGTTAGAGAGAGGGATAGATAGGGACAGACGGGAACGGAGAGAGATGAGAAGCATCAATCATCAGTTTTTCGTTGCGACACCTTAGTTGTTCATTGATTGCTTTCTCATATGTGCCTTGACCGCGGGCCTTCAGCAGACCGAGTAACCCCTCACTCGAGCCAGCGACCTTGGGCTAAAGCTGGTAAGCTTTTTTTGCTCAAGCCAAATGAGCCCGGGCTCAAGGTGGCGACCTCGGGGTCTCGAACCTGGGTCCTCTGCATCCCAGTCCGATGCTCTATGCACTGCGCCACCGCCTGGTCAGGCAGAACACATTTATCTTATCTATGATGCTAGAGGTTTCTTTTAGCTCCATGTAAAAGTCGTTTGTGTTCTTCCCGGGTCTGTGGAATACATGTTCCTATTTTATCTCTTGTAACACAATAAATGAAAATGGAATCTAAGGCTGTATTTTTTTAAAATGACTTGTTCTGGAAATATCACTCACATTCTATTTTGCTTTGACTGCTATCATGAGCAGATTGAAGCCACAATACACTGCTCACAAAAATTAGAGGATATTTCAAAATGAATGAAGCGATTAAAAAAAGCAGCATTTGATTTTTTTTATTAAACAAAAAGCAAACAAGTCAAAGAAAGTTGTTTGATTATGCAAATGAGATGCAAAACCAACTTTTATTTCACTGGTGAAGATGTACTACACAGAAGGCTGAAAGTACTAGAGTGTCTGGATGTCCCCTGATTCCTCTTCATTTCTATGAGCAGTGTATACACTCAATCAGAAATTTCAGCATCGATCAAGCTACTTAAAGAGCTTGTTAAAACAGGCTTCTGGGCCACAGCCAGTTTCTGATGCAGCAGGTCTAATGTGAGGCTGAATTTTTCTTTTAGTATTTTTTAGTTTATTGACTTTAGAGAGAAAGGAGAGAGACAGAGAGAAGAACACAGATCTGGTCCTGTATGTGACCCGATCGGGGATCAAACAGGCAACCTTTGCGCTTCAGGATGATGGTCAAAACCCCTGGTCGGCAAACTGCAGCTCGTGAGCCATATGCGGCTCTTTTGGCCCCTTGAGTGTGGCTCTTTCACAAAATACCACATGCGGGTACTACCTCAATAAGGAATGTACCTACCTATATATATAGTTTAAAAAATTTGGCTCTCAAAAGAAATTTCAATAGTTGTACTGTTGATATTTGACTCTGTTGACTAATGAGTTTGCCAACCTAGAGTCTAAACCAGGGGTCAGAAACCTATGACTCGCGAGCCAGATATGGCTCTTTTGATGGCTTCATCTGGCTCGCAGACAAATCTTTAATAAAAAAATAACAACAACATTAAAAATATAAAACATTCTCATGTATTACAATCCATTCATTTCCTACCGCTCATGGTTGTGGGTAGCTGGAGCCAATCACAGCTGCCCTCCGGGACAACAAATTTTTATTGGATAACACATAATGTACACGGGTCGTTGTATGGCTCTCATGGAATTACATTTTAAAATATGTGGTGTTCATGGTTCTCTCAGCCAAAAAGGTTCCCGACTCCTGGTCTAAACCAACCGAGCTATCCGGCCGGGGCTTAAATTTTTAATTTTAACAAGTTCACTGATGACGCTGACAGCAGTTAGAGACAGCACTTAGAGAAGTCTTTAAGAATTCTCATACTAGATATCTTATCATTAGACTACCTTTAAGGAAACAGTTCCTAAAACTATTTTTCAATGATAAACCTACTACCTACTAAATAATCTGTCCGGCCAAAGGTGTAGCTCTCAATAGTTATTAGACATGGAAGATGTTTCCTTGCTCCCTGAGATCTTGGCATCAAAGAGCCATATCCTACTCCCCCCGTGTTTGTAGATTACCTGGAAACCAAACAAGGTATCACAGGTACCTAGCGCATTTCTCATCTGTAGGGAAGAAGGAACACATAATAGCTACTGGCATGAAATGTCTAAGGGAAAAAAAAACATAGGAAAGTACCTGAGGTTTCTCTGCAATTTTGTATCAGTCTCTGTACAGAAAATGGGGTCATGCTAATGACAATGGCAGCAGAACTGCTAAGTCAAATTGATCTTCTTCACCACAGAAAGTGTCCAAGCCATAGCGGGGCCTGTCGTCAAGATGCGGCAGATCTGCGGGTCCCGAGACCCCTCCCGAGAGGTGCAGGAGGCACACCCTCCACTTGGGTTTCTATAGACTTAAGGGGAAAAGCATTGTTTTCAAGCCTTCCACGAAAAGGCAGTGGTAGGCTCCGGGGACTGTTTCATATCCTTTCCCCTAACTGTGGCCGAGTTCCTGGGGCAAGGCCACACCTGTTCCTCTCTGCACCAGAGCTCGGCTCCAAGGCGAGACAGTGCTTTGCTAAGCAAGGCAGTCAGTCAGGAAGAATGAGCCAGGTTGGTGTGTGAGTCAAACAGGGAGGTGCTTTGGAAGCGCCCTGAGTTACGACACTCAGCACTGCTATTAGCATTGCTAGTCCTCCAGTCTCTCTTTAAAACAAAGACCTCCGGATGCCGAACTGCACTCAGCACCTGACTTCCTCTGCTGCCCCAGAGCCTAGACAGCATGTGTCCACTAAGCACCGAGGACGGAGTGACGGTGGGCAGGGAAGACAGGATGATGTCTCTAGACCCTGGGAGACTGCCCACAGGGCCGCAGAGCCCCCAGGACCCGGGCAGAGCAGCTGGGCCTCCCGGAGGGGTGCGCACAGTCAGACTGCGGAGAAGTGGTCTCACAGGACGCGGGTGTGAAAGAACAGGAACAAGTGAGACCTGAGGGAGGGGCGCGCACAGTCAGACTGCGGAGAAGTGGTTTACAGGACGCGGGTGTGAAAGAACACGAACAAGTGAGGCCTGAGGGAGGGGCGCGCACAGTCAGACTGCGGAGAAGTGGTCTCACAGGACGTGGGTGTGAAAGAACAGGAACAAGTGAGACCTGAGGGAGGGGCGCGCACAGTCAGACTGCGGAGAAGTGGTCTCACAGGACGCGGGTGTGAAAGAACAGGAACAAGTGAGACCTGAGGGAGGGGCGCGCACAGTCAGACTGCGGAGAAGTGGTTTACAGGACGCGGGTGTGAAAGAACAGGAACAAGTGAGACCTGAGGGAGGGGCGCGCACAGTCAGACTGCGGAGAAGCGGTTTCACAGGACGTGGGTGTGAAAGAACAGGAACAAGTGAGACCTGAGGGAGGGGCGCGCACAGTCAGACTGCGGAGAAGTGGTTTACAGGACGCGGGTGTGAAAGAACAGGAACAAGTGAGACCTGAGGGAGGGGCTCGCACAGTCAGACTGCGGAGAAGTGGTTTACAGGACGCGGGTGTGAAAGAACAGGAACAAGTGAGACCTGAGGGAGGGGCGCGCACAGTCAGACTGCGGAGAAGTGGTTTACAGGACGCGGGTGTGAAAGAACAGGAACAAGTGAGACCTGAGGGAGGGGCTCGCACAGTCAGACTGCGGAGAAGTGGTCTCACAGGACGCGGGTGTGAAAGAACAGGAACAAGTGAGACCTGAGGGAGGGGCGCGCACAGTCAGACTGCGGAGAAGCGGTTTTACAGGACGCGGGTGTGAAAGAACAGGAACAAGTGAGACCTGAGGGAGGGGCTCGCACAGTCAGACTGCGGAGAAGCGGTTTACAGGACGCGGGTGTGAAAGAACAGGAACAAGTGAGACCTGAGGGAGGGTGCTCACTCGCTCCCCGGAGCACGCCCGCGCCTCTCTGCCCTCTCCATCCCTCGAGGTGTGGATTGCTCTCCCTTTTCCTCCTAAGCTCCAGGGACCCTTCTTCTGCCTCTTCAAATCTCTAAAGTAAACTTTCCCTTACCAAAAAATAAAATAAAAGACCTAAGAGACAAGAGATTATCTGAGAAAGACCCTCAGTCAAGTGTCAGCTGTAAAGTACACACCCCACCAGGCACTGCGAATTTTAAGAGGCCGAAACGGCAGTGAACCCTGGGAGAACGGACACCAAGGCGGGCATTTTCCCGTTAAGACTGCAGATGGACAGACTTCCAGACAACCAGGAGGAATTTTCCAGTATGAGAAGGTACAGAAGAACTTAGCTCATCAGCTGGTCCCCAGGCCTCCTCCTAGAGAAAGAAACTGGAGGCCCCTAAAAACAAGTTGTTTGGCGACCCTGTCAAACACCCAGCTCTGCGACTCTCAACCCTGACCCTGATGTCCAAGGGTCAGGACAAATCACAGCCAGGTGGGCACATTCTGGGAGGATCTGAACGAGCAGAGGTCTGTGTGTGTGTGTGTGTGTGTGTGTGTGTGTGTCTCCGACGATGCTGGATTGTTTTAAATTTCAATTTTCAAGAACAGAGTGGCAGGGGTGGGGGGAAGTAAGTTAGGACAGCGATATTCAGTCACTTTTTATGTAAGGGGAAAAGATGGCCTGTTGGTTACAAGAATGACTTCCCAACCCTGCAGATGTACCCTGCAGGGACAGAATGCTGTGACACTTCTACGTTTTTAAAATGCTAATTCACACTCTGACTCTGGGGATCAGTCCCTTGTTAAAGCCACATTTTCCAAAAATGTCTATGTCATAAAAGCAGTAAAAGCCCGTGTGTGACAATGCTCCTGATTATGTACACCTGACAGTGAATGCAGCCTCTAGTCCTAGGCTGGAACTCGGAGGGGAGGCGGGAAGTGTTAGAAAAGGTATGACTCCTGGGCCAGCTGACAAGAAGGGGAATGCGACTTGGACAGAAGTGGTTCAGCAATGCCAAATCTATTTCTGTCACAACTGAACTGTGCTTACGAAAGAGCATTATTCTTAGAAAATACACTTAGACATTTAAAGGTAAACGACCATGATGTATAAATGTATGTCTTCAACAACTCAGAAAAAAATATTCTGTGTGTGTCTAGAAACAGCCATGACAGCAAAGGAAATGGGGTAAAAATCGTAATCCTGGGTGAAGTACAGAGGCATACATTCCTGGTGCTTTTAATCTCACAACTTTTCTAAAGTTTGAAATTAATTGGAAAAAAATTTTTTTTAAAGAGCTGCTCTTGTAAATCTGTGGCACAAAGCGCAGGGTTTCAGAACAGCACCTCTCTGTGCAGGTGTTTCTGCATGCCCCTCCCTCCAGGGAGCCTCTCTCACCTGGGACATCCCTGTGCCCAACCGCTGGGCCTGGTCACACCAGCTCCGAGCCCAGAGCGTGCCTTCAGCACTGGGCCTTAGGACCTGCCCCAAGTAATCTAACCAGACCAACCCCCTGAGGGCTCAGCCCAGCCAGCTGCCCAGGGGAGGGCGGGAGGCGAGGCTACCCCGGGCCCAAACATTCCAGCTCCCACAGAACTAAGAGGCTCTACTGGGGGGAAGGGAAGGCCCTTGAAGGCGTCTGAAAGCTGCCAACTGTGCGAGGTTGGAGCACTGACAGGAGAGGGAAAGAAGTACGGAAGCAAGGCCAAGGAGTCGTTCAGTGGCTGTACCAATGTGGGTTCCTGCCCGCCGGCCCAGGCCACTGGCACGGGCAGGGGAGGTCTGCCAGCACAGTGCGGCCGCTCCCAGGCCGGTGGCCTGCAGGATTCAGCGGGCGGTGAAGGAGAGCACAGACACTCATTTCTCCAAGGCCCCTCAAGGCCACCTGGACCGGGCAGCTGAGAACACACACGGTCTCCCAACAGCCCACGGGACTGAGGCAGAACGAAAACCTTCTCAGACACAAGTGCTGTTGCATCCAGTTACTTCTCCACCTCTGAGTATTTAGAACACAAAAGAAAACTGTGTGTGCTCTGAGCAGGTCAGTGTTAAACCCCTGACACAGCGACCTTTCTAGTAACTGTTCAGTCAGCAGCACAGGCATTATGCTATCCTGCAAATGAGGAAATGGAATTTGAAAACTCAAATCACTCTGCCTTACACCAAATATTCACTGAATTATTAATATTTTGGAACAAAGAATATCCAACTGCAGCTCTTAATAGGAGCCACACACAACCGTTTACCATGAGAAACCCTTAAATCCATGTGCAAAGATCTGAGTACCTACATTTCTCTCTCTCTCTTTTATTTTTCTGCAATGCTGCTATACATTCTCCTGAGGAGACAGGCTATAAATTCCACACTATCAAAGAGATCTGCACCCCCTTCCAAAAATAATTTTTTTTAACTATTTCTCAAAAAAAAAAAAAGAAAACCAAATATATTTTCACCCTAAGTCGAATTATTACAATAAGTTTTAAAATAATGAATATGTAAGGTCTACCGGAAAGTTCTGTCCGTTTCTATCACAAGTTTCGACACGTAAGCACATGTTTATTTGGCGCATGTGTGCCTATTTTTATCACTTAATGTATACATACTGACGTAGCAATTAACTAAAACAAAGTTGATTCACATTAGTCTTATGTGTGAAGCGATAGTGTACCCATGGCTACTGATAAAGTTCATTTACGCCACTGTAATTTTTACGAATTTCAACAAGGAAGAAATGCTACAGAAGCATGTCTGTCGCATCCACCATATTCCCTGGACTTAGCACCCTCCGACTATCACTTGTTTTTGTCCTTACAAAATTTTGTGAAGGGCAAAAAATTCAAAAATGAAGAAGATATCAAACAAGTACTGGTTCAATTTTTCGCATCAAAAGATAAAACATTTTTCAAAAATGGGATATACAAATTGCCCTCACGCTGACAAAAAAATCATTAATAATAATGGCAATTATATTACTTAATAAAGTTTACTGATGGTAAGAATAATCTGTATTTTGTTTTATTCCAAAAACGGACAGAACTTTCTGGTAGACCTTATATAATCTACATTATAAAGGAACTGGCATATTAAGCCTAAGTATTAAAATGTTCCGGCTTATGTACGGTAACATTTAAATGATATGCAAACAACCATGTGAAATTTCATACTAAAATGGGTGTCCAACCAACATAATCTTGTCAAGCCAACACAAAGAAAAAGTGAAAATGAAGAAAGGCAAATATAAATTTGCTCATGCTTGACTAGAATACCAAATACCTCTGTGTTCGGTATCTGTGCCCACTTTTTAGAAGAAAAATGACTGGGTTAACTGGGCTCACCAGATGGAATAGGTTGGGGTGTGTCCCAAGATGGAGCCCAGGCCCCTGCGAATACATACTCCAGTGTGGGAAACGGAGAGTCCTGGGCTTCGAATGCTGACAGTGACCCAAGACAGTGGGACACAGAAGTGGACTCAGGGACTGGGTGACTGAAGACACAACGCAGGCAGCCTGAGAAACGCAGACATGTCCCCAACTAGCAGGTGAGGTCATTCCCCCCAGAAAAGACTTACGGTTTCTTCAGCTGCCTCTGGCCTCTTCGCTTTGGGCTCCCGCTCTCAGACCCGCTACTCGCCTTCAGCACGTGAGGGGGAAAAATGATTCCAGAATTTAATTCACGGTTCTCAGGGTCAACATTACCCCCTGGCTCCACAATCTACTCAGTAGGACATCGTGCAATATGAGCTTTCAGACAGAAAGACACCTCAGCATCTATCTGTGGTGCACACTCTTCTTCTACTTTTCAAATTAATCTGTGTGGCATCGCTGCGCCGTCACTAAGGCCGGGAAACATCTCCCAGCGTGACACCCAACAAGGTCGCAGCAGAGGACAATCTCCCGGGACAAAGGTCACGCTCTGTATCTGCGCCGTCCACAGAGAACACCGTGGCCCGCCAAAATTAGGCAAAATGGCAAACTGCCCCTATTGTTCTTAAGTCTTGTGCTCTACAGAGAATGTGGTAGTTTATATGCAAACAACAAAGAAAAGATCTGCACAACTGTGTGGCTGGTTATAACCACCATGGCTCCGCAGCCCAGTCCCAGGCACTATGGAAAAAGATCGCTCAGGCAAACCAGCTCGGAGGCCACACAAAATAAAACGCTGTAAATGCAACGTGGACATTATGGTCAATTCAATTTTTAAAGTAAGTTTACTAAAACCCACTGCTCCTTAACCTTTACCTATTTGTATTTAGCTTTCAGCAGAAGGAAGTTATATATACTGCTTACCAAAAACTAGGAGATATTTTATCACTTCATATTCATTTTGAAGTATCCCCTAATTTTTGTGAGCAGTATAGTTAAGAGTAGAGAGATAAAAAAAAAAAAGTACCTCTTCAGAATGTTATCTGCAAACCTAATACAGAGGTAAGAATCCAAAAAATATCACACAAAATGAAGAAAGTCTGATTCTACAGAAACTACAGAACCTAGCACATGATACTAATTGTAAAAATCACCAATACGTGTGGAACATTTTATATTGCGCACTAAAAATGAGCTAGGAAACCAAATCTAAAGGAATTAAATACATTACTTTATGTCAAGCAAACTCTCTTTCCTTTCACAGAAATGAACCTGAAACAACTTCCATTGTTCTATTTGCTTACCAGACAAATTATTCATTAACAAAGATTTAAGAGGTTTAGAAATTAGGTATTTTAAACAGTAAACATCTTGCTACAATCAATTTTACTATGAGAAACATAAAAAAATAAAAAATAAATAAAAAATTTAAGGCCAGTTTTGTATATATAATCTTCTTAACACTCTCCTGAAGCACTCAGTGTGACACGTTCTTTCTGGTTTCTTTTTAAAAAAAAAAAAAACACGTGGCTTTTCTTGCTGTCCTAGGTTAAAAAAGCTCATATCGTGACGCCGTCTTGTGTATGGTATACATACCAGAGTCAACAAGAACGAGGCAAGGTAAGGAGTTTCAATAGAACCCCTTAAAACAGTGGTCTCCAACCTTTTCTGGGCCACGGACCGGTTTAATGTCAGAAAATATTTTCACGGACCGGCCTTTAGGGTGGGACAGATAAATGTATTGCGTGACCAAGACAAGCGTCAAGAGTGAGTCTTAGACGGATGTAACAGAGGGAATCTGGTCATTTTTTAAAAAATCAAACATCGTTCAGACTTAAATATAAATAAAACGGAAATAATGTAAGTTATTTATTCTTTCTCTGCGGACCGGTACCAGTCTGCGGCCCGGGGGTTGGGGACCACTGCCTTAAAACATTTCTTTTTCTTACCTCTTCCTTAATGTTAAATCGTGATGGTTCTTGTCTGCTTCTGTTTGACCGCCTAACTCCATAAACATCAGGATATTCTTCCCACATCTGTAAAATTAACAGACCATGCATGAATCTTTTTTTTCTGGAGCCCTTCATTTCATTTAAGAATGCCCAAGTAACTAAATATCCAAAGGGCTGTTTTGCTAGTTTTGGTTTTGAGTGAATAAACTGCCATCTTTAAACAGAAAAAAGCATATTATCCTACAGTACATTCAAGTTTAACAACGCCTCTTCATTACTAACAGCTGTTAAACCATGGGCACACTGCTTACCCACCATTAAAATACAAACTCACAGTTGAAAAATATGGCAAGAGAACACTTGCCTCCATTAACAAAGTAGTTACTGATGCATTTTAAGTCCCTACTGTTTTCTATTTCAGCTTTGACTGCATGTTGGCCCATCTGAGAAACTCAAGCAGGGCCCCCCCCCCATCTCCTTCAATACCAAGGCCAGCACGTGCGTATTTTGGGAGTGAAACACGCCAGATACACACAGATCAGGTGTTCTAACACTCAATCAGAAAGCCTCAGAGGGTGACCCCTATCTCTTCCCCAGACTGCTCATCTTACTCCCTTAGCAGCAAGCAGACCTCTGCTTTTAAGAACTACTTTTAGTAACAATCCTCAAAAATGAACAAAAAATAAACATATAAAGTGTAAAGGAGGAATTAGTTGAAAATTTTTTTCACGATATATTTCAGCACCATCTCATAAAAACACTCAGACCAACAAATGTACAGAAGAAAATACACAAGGCCCCGCCTTCCTCCACCTCTGATGATTCGAGCCCAGCCCAGAATCACCCTCTCCATCCCACAGGGAAGGTAAGTGCTGTTCAGTGTGCTGTGCTCTTTCCATCACGTCAATCCCATGAGGCAGAATGAATCCCAACACTGCGCAGAAACGTTTAACTGGAATTATATATGCAAAAGGAGCCTCATGAGGCCAGGATTAGAAATGGGTTCCGCCATTAAACACGGTGACAGCTGATGTCATGAAAATATGGGGAAATGGAGGCAAGGGGAGAGAGAATGCCCCTGGCTGAGACTCGCGAAGTGTCAGGTGGATCCCCAAAGGGACAAACTTGATGAAAAATGACATCACCAAGCCATGGGAGGACATCCTCAACAGTGACTTTCAAAAAAAAAAAAAAAGCTGAGTTATAGAAACGCATGGCCTCCAAAAAAACAAATCTCACGAATAGCCATTCTATAGCTAGAGTCTGATATAATCATGGAAGGCAGTGTCTTCAGTTTAAGCCATTCTATAGCTAGAATCTGATATAATCATGGAAGGCAGTGTCTTCAGTTTAAGCCATTCTATAGCTAGAGTCTGATATAATCATGGAAGGCAGTGTCTTCAGTTTAAGCCATTCTATAGCTAGAGTCTGATATAATCATGGAAGGCAGTGTCTTCAGTTTAAGCCATTCTATAGCTAGAGTCTGATATAATCATGGAAGGCAGTGTCTTCAGTTTAAGCCATTCTATAGCTAGAGTCTGATATAATCATGGAAGGCAGTGTCTTCAGTTTAAGCCATTCTATAGCTAGAGTCTGATATAATCATGGAAGGCAGTGTCTTCAGTTTAAGCCATTCTATAGCTAGAGTCTGATATAATCATGGAAGGCAGTGTCTTCAGTTTAAGCCATTCTATAGCTAGAGTCTGATATAATCATGGAAGGCAGTGTCTTCAGTTTAAGCCATTCTATAGCTAGAGTCTGATATAATCATGGAAGGCAGTGTCTTCAGTTTAAGCCATTCTATAGCTAGAGTCTGATACAATCATGGAAGGCAGTGTCTTCAGTTTATGGAGGTACAAACCTGTCCTCTGAGAATCTCAGAGGCAGGAGTTGGGGAGGACCCAGAGGCAGGCGACCCAGGCCAGAGAGGCAGCTCCTGCAGGATCGGAACCAGGATGGCCGCGAGGAAGTACAGAGCTTTCTCTAGTCCTGCCCGCCCACCCCAGCCCCACTCGTACCTCTCCTAGAACTGCAAAACTACTCCGTGCAGTGCACGTGATCTTAACTCACTTTTACTTATTTTACTAATTTTTATTAATGGGGTGGTAGCTAAATTATTTAGTGTCACTACATCAACTAGTTTCATCATCTAGAAATATTAGGCATTCAGGCTCAACTGTCGGGATAGTACAGTATATATTATAATGCACACAGCCTACAATCATCTGGACCCTTGTGAGGGCTAACAATGCCCAATTTAACTGCTCGATGAAAAAGCTACCGTGTGAAAGGGATACGCATAAAGAAAGCCAAGACCCTTCTTTAGAACTCTTTTAGAATAACCATCAGTCACAACCCAATCTAACTGGCTGGTCTTTTTTAGAACTGATCACCTTAACGTTAAAAGTATATTTTAATATTTCTGTCAAGATAGAATCTGTGCTTCTATCTTAGAATTCACTCTTAATGACTTCCCTTCTTTCTTAGTTCCCTTTTATCTTTTTTAAAATGAAGTTAAAAACGTAAGGACTTACAGCTAACCGTTGTGAATGCCAGACAGTCAACACCATTTCAGGCAAGTTTCAAATGCACTTGGCAAGCTACGGTGCCCGGGGCTAATTCATCTTTACTGACAAAGAACACTGCACTGTGCAGACAGAGGTGATGTCACCCCCATCTCTGCCCCTTACGCTTCATGCAAACACGTGTCGAGGTCCTTGGGAGAGAGCACCGGGTTCTAATGGCCAAGTGAGGCCCTCTGCTACATGTCTGGGCGGTGAAAGTTTCTCAGTTCAGTGACACTCAGAGCAAGATTCCTTGGGGGTTCCTCCACATGCACAGTCTTTGTGAATGACACTGATCAGTGAAAGTTCCGCCCAACGCCACGTGGGCAGACAGGCGTGGGCTGGAGGCGCTGGAGGGCGCGTCTCTGGTGGTGAGCTAAGTAGCGAGGATAACCTTCACTGTCCTGTCCCCAGTACTGCCACCAGCACCTCCCAACCTCCCACCCTCTCCTGAGGGTCACGCCCACTAAGCAATCAATGGCCACGCTAGGGACGGAAGAGCTGAAATAATACAGTTAATCCCACAGTTAGTTCTGCCTCTAGAGTTCAAAGCAGTTTTGTTTCTTTAATTTTACGTTATTGAAGCTACTCTGCAGAGCTTGTGGATAAAATCACATGCACTGCTATGAAAATCTGAGACCGCAAACCTTTGTATCTTAGAAGAATAAAACTGGTTTAGCATAAAGCTCTTGATTTCATTAAGATATTTTTAAGTTTTTTTAAAAATTTACTGATTGATTTGAGAGAGACAGAAACATCAATTTGTTCTTGAATGTGCCGTGACCAGGGATCAAACTGGCAACCTCCGCACATCGGGCCAATGGTCTAACCCAGTGGTCCCCAACCCCCGGGGCCGTGGGCCATTTGGTACCAGTCCGCAGAGAAAGAATAAATAAATTACATTATTTCCGTTTTATTTATATTTAAGTCTGAACGATGTTTTATTTTTAAAATATGACCAGGCCTGCCTGACCAGGCGGTGGCACAGTGGATAGAGCATCAGATTGGGATGCGGAGGACCCAGGCTCAAGACCGCGAGGTTGCCAGCTTGAGCGTGGGCTCATCTGGTTTGAGCAAAGCTCACCAGCTTGAGCCCAAGGTCACTGGCTTGAGCAAGGGGTAACTCGGTCTGCTGAGGGCCCACAATCAAGGCACATATGAGAAAGCAGTCAATGAACAACTAAGGTGTCGCAACAAAAAACTGATGATTGATGCTTCTCATATTTCTGTTCCTGTCTGCCTGTCCCTACCTATCCCTCTCTCTGACTCTCCCTGTCTCTGCCACAAAAAAAAAAAAAAATGACCAGGCCTGACCAGGCAGTGGTGCAGTGGATAGAGCGTCGGACTGGGATGTGGAGGACCCAGGTTTGAGGCCCCGAGGTTGTCAGCTTGAGCGCTTGAGCTCGGGCTCATCTGGCTTGAGCAAAAAGCTCACCAGCTTGGACCCAAGGTCGCTGGCTCGAGCAAGGGGTCACTCGGTCTGCTGAAGGCCCATGGTCAAGGCACATATGAGAAAGCAATCAATGAACAACTAAGGTCTCGCAAGGAGAAACTGATGATTGATGCTTCTCATCTCCCTCCGTTCCTGTCTGTCTGTCCCTATCTATCCCTCTCTCTGACTCTCAGTTTGTTAAAAAAAAAAAAAATGACCAGATTCCCTGTTACATCCATCTAAGACTCACTCTTGATGCTTGTCTCCGTTATGTGATACATTTATCCATCCCACCCTAAAGGCCGGTCTGTGAAAATATTTTCTGACATTAAACCGGTCCGTGGCCCAAAAAAGGTTGGGGACCACTGGTCTAACCAACTGAGCTACCTGGCCAGTGCTCAGTAAGACATTTTATTTTTAAATTTCTAAAAGGAATATTCTTATGAGTGCGTCAGTGAAATCACCTAATTCTCTCAAAAAGGAATTTTAAAGTACCAGCTGCATTTTTACGATTCATTAGGCCAAGTCGTTACACTTTCCCCAAAAGGAATGTGTCCCACAGTTTGGGCATCAAGGAGAAAATGTGATGCAACTCAATTTTTGCCTTTTTACACTCGTTGCTGGAAGACCCGCCTCTGTGAAGCAGAGAATACTCCACTCACTGCCCTGAGACGGAAAATTTCTCCTCTATAAGAAGTATTTTTCCTCCATTCTTTTTTTTTTTTTTTTTTTTTAATTTTTAGAGAGAGAGTGAGAGAGAGAAGGGGGAGGGAGGAGCAGGAAGCATCAACTCCCATATGTGCCTTGACCAGGCAAGCCCGGGGTTTTGAACCGGCGACCTCAGCGTTTCCAGGTCGACGCTTTATCCACTGCGCCACCACAGGTCAGGCTCTCCTCCATTCTTGAGAGAACAGAAACTGCCCTTATTCTTGGGTTGTGGTTACCTGTCACTACGCTTTCCAAATGCATGTCACCATCACCTGTCAATAATTCTCTGGCATTTTTCAGTAGTGTGTGTTTATATATGTGTGTGTGTGTGTGTGTGTGTATAAAATTAACCACCTTCTAACAATGTCAAAAACCCAAACGACAGAAACGTGTCCTTCAGCCCTATCATCTGACAGTTTGTGACTGTTTCCTTTATAGCCTATGACCAACCAGCAGAGCAGCAGGCGGCCCTGTCTCTATCCGGAGACGGTGTCTATTAGACAAGGAGGCTACAGGGGCCCCACAGGTGTTCCTGGGAAGTGAGGCGGCCAGTCCGTACAGGGCTGCAGAGAGTACCTTCTTCACGTCGGCTATCCGCTCCTTCTTAGAGGCCGGCTTCTCCTTGGCTTCGGGAAGGACCGGCTGCGACTTGGAGCCGGCCGACTCGCTCTCGGACTCCGACGGGCTCTCGGACGACTCGGAGCTGCTGTTCGTCTCGCTGCCATGCCCGCTGCCCGGCCCGCTGCCCGCCTCGCTGCCCGGCTCACTCTCCGACTGGCTGCCTGAGTCCGAACCTGAGGCTTCTTCAGATGCCGAATGGCTTCGTTAAAAAAAAAAATTTTTTTTAAAGACTTTAAGGACTGCCACAGAAATCTGTTTTAAAAAAAAACTGTAGTGGTAAAATGCGAGTGGATAGTAATTTTGGTAATACAAGATCAAAATCACCAAATTTACTTTTAAATTCTTATATTATAAGCAATATTTGTATCATTCTCAGCAACCCTATCAGCTGCCACAACTAGGTGTTTATGATACCACATACCGGCTGATTTATATAGATTAGCTCTTTTACAAAAAGTCAAAGCAACAGTCTGACACCCAGAAGTACTGAAGACTCCCAGGTGCCAGAGGCGGTGCCTGAAACCAGGTCTCTCAGGCTGGACCCACCAACTGTACTGCCCTTTCCTCCTCAAGACAAAAGAAAAGCAAACAAAAGCCAACAGAGAACAAAACCAAACCGCTCAGGGTTACCCAATCAAAAAGTAAGACTGAGATCTGGCTGTCACTTCCCACTCAGTGTCCTCAACGGGGACAGCTCACAAAACCCCACACATGTGCCTCAAACCAGAGAGCCTGCCTGGGGATCTACCTGTAGGGAGGAAATCCCAGACCCGGGCGGCCGAACAGAACCAAACACACCAAAGAGGACGCCTGATTCTAGCAGAGGCCTAGCCCAGGGCGTACATCCGCCCTTCCCTGTCCAAACATCGGGAGGCGACGGCAGGCGGCTGAAGGAGAAGCCTCCGCACAGCACAGAAGGCCTACGACAACACTGAGCCTTGGGGTGCAGAAGGCAACACGCCCTTCCCAGCTCTCCAGCTGGTGGTGGCCGGGTGACCAGGGGAGACGCAGGCTGGCAGAGGTGCACTTTAGAGGACGGAAAGGTGACAGCCTCGACAGAGAGAGAGGGCAGCCCCCTTAACTCGGCTGCTTGGAAACTTTTTCTCCGCCTGACCTGTGGTGGCGACCTGGATAAAGCATCGACCTGGAATGCTGAGGTCACCGGTTCAAAACCCTGGGATTACCTGGTCAGGGCACATATGGGAGTTGAGGCTTCCTGCTCCTCACCTCCCTCCCTCCCCCCTCCCCAATCTCTCTCCCCCCCAAATAAATTTTTAATATTCTTTTTTCTTTTTACAGAGGCAGAGATAGACAGGGACAGACAGACAGGAACGGAGAGAGATGAGAAGCATCAATCATCAGTTTCTCCTTGCACGTTGCGACTTCTTAGTTGTTCATTGATTACTTTCTCACATGTGCCTTGACCGCAGGCCTTCAGCAGACCGAGTAACCCCCTGCTGGAGCCAGCGACTTTGGGTCCAAGCTGGTGAGCTCTTTGCTCAAGCCAGATGAGCCCACGCTCAAGCTGGCGACCTTGGGGTCTCGAACCTGGGTCCTTCCGCATCCTAGTCTGACGCTCTATCCACTGTGCCACCACCTGGTCAGGCCCCAAATAAATTTTTTAAAAAACACAACTTTTCTTTAGGAGAGAAGGAGCAGAGATGGGACAGAAGCAGCATAACATTACCAGAAAGGTCCTCAAGGTTAGCCACCAGGGATGAAAGACGTGTGCAGGCAACCCCACAAAGTCAACATGGAGGCCACCCAGGACTGACCCAGAGACCGTGTGGCCACAGTAAGCACGACACAGTGCGGGCCACTCTGTTCACAGGGGAAGCCAAGGACAGGGAATGGGGACAAGGTTCTCTGTCGGGAAAGGGAGAAGAGGAAATCCAAGGACTGGTCGCAGGACCATCTAACAGGTGCTGGGCAAGGCTCTAAGTGCTTTATATATTACTGTTTATTCCCCAGGAAAAAACCCTGTAAGGCATCATCCCTACATGAAGGAACAAAACACTGAGATGTTTTAAGTAACGTGGTTGAACACATAACTCAAAAGTGTGTGGGGGGGGGAGGTCGAGCAGGGACTCCACCCGAAGTCCAGCTCTAAAGAGCACATTCTATTTTACTACGGGGGAGACAAAACCTTCTGGACTCAGAAAATACCGTATTTCCCCATGTCTAAGACTCACCATTTTTGAAAAATTTGGGGTCTAAAAACTGGGTGCACCTTATACAGTGGTTGTAGATAATTTTTACTTGCATTTCCTGTTTTCGTGCCTATTGAGTTGTATGAATTTTATGAAAACTTGACTTCAATAACTAACTTTATGTAATTAAATTTTTTTTCAAATTTCAGGCCCCAAAATTAATGTGCGTATTATACCCAGGGAAATATGGTAAGCTGTACCCCTGCTGTGCCCATGGCAAACCAGTCCAGCATCTCCCATCCACCCGTGCCTCAGCATGGCCATGGCCTCCTAATGCTCCGACGCCCTGTCTGGACACGGTAGAAGCTGACCAGTCACTCAATCTCTGACATCTTCAGTCACACATCCTCCACAGGTGACCAATGAGGGGGTGGTCACCAGGCACAGTTAAGGAAGTGTGGACTCTGGCATCCACGACTTGGGTTTCAGCCCCAGCCCATCCTAGACCTATGCCATTTTTAACCTGTGCCGTCCTCTGGGACATTATCTACAGCAGCGGTTCTCAACCTGTGGGTCGTGACCCTGGCGGGGTCACCTAAAGCCATCAGAAAATACATAATGCGTATCAGGTATTTACATTCCGAATCATAACTGTAGCAAAATTACAGTTATGAAGTAGCCACCAAAATTATTTTTTGGTTTGGGGTCACCGCAACATGAGGAACTGTATTGCGGGGTCAAGGCATTAGAAAGGTTGAGAGCCACTGGTATACAGGGTCACAAGCATCATCAAACGACAGCGATAAAAGCAGCACTATGTAAACATCAGTGCCAACACCTTACCCAAACACTAGGAACTTTAGAATTTCTCCTCCGAGCTCAGTCCCCTTCTGACACCAAGTTCTTCCCCACCAGCACCGTGGGGAGTCGCCGCCACACACTTTGTGGCATGGTTGGAATGTACTAGAAGTCTCAGAAGGCCAGGCATGGCAGGCTCCCTCCGGAGGGCAGGCCTCCCCCTTCCTCGCCCCTCCCCCTTCCTCGCCCCTCCCCCTCGCTCCAGGGGTGTCTCTCCGTTTCTAAGCTCCAAGGACCCTCTCCTTTTGCCTCAGAAGCTTATCTCCTAAAGCCCATTTCTTCTGTGACTGTCTAAATAGATTTTCTTTGATAGTTTGAGTCTTTAAAAAAAAAAAAGTTAGGCTTCCACCAGCTGCTCATAGAAAGAGGCCGCTCCAGATATTTCCTCGTAAGGGATTTAGAAAGGGGTGTTGCATGTAGCCGATCATCAAACAGCTGAGGATCTGGAAAGGCCTGAAAGGGGGGCCCACCCTTCCTCCTACCACCTTGGGCATGGTCACTGACAACATCCGGTCTCAGCCCGCCCTATAAAACCTAGCTGATCTCACTGATGGGTGGTGGCACAGTCAATAGAGCGTCAACCTAGGATGCTGAGGGTCCCAGATTCAAAACCCTGAGGTCACCAGCTTGAGTGTGGGGTCACTGGCTTGAGCATGGGATCACTGACATGATCCCAAGGTAGCTGGCTGGCTTGAAGCCCAAGGTCGCTGGTTTGAGTGTGGGATCACTGACATGATCCCAAGGTCACTGGCTTGAGAGTCCCAGGTTGCTGGCTTGAAACCCAAGGTCACTGGCTCGAGTAAGGGGTCACTGGCTTGGCTGGAGCCCCCCCCCCAAGGCACACATGAGAGAGCAATCAATGAACAACTAAGAAGCCGCAACTACAAGTTGAGGCTTCTCATCTCTCTCCCTTCCTGTCTGTCTATCCCTCACTAAAAACAAACAAAAAACAGCTGATGTCTCATGACTCATCACTGAACCCTTCCTCCCTCACCTCCCTGCAGCCAGACTGAACCACTTGCGGAGCACAGACAGAGCAAACAAGCCCTAGCGCTCCTCACCCCCAATCTCCGCTTGTGCATCAAGCTAGGTCTCTCCGATTCTTCCAGCCTCAAGCGCTGCCCTCCCTAGGAAAACACCCTCCGCGCTCCACCCCTAAACTAGGTGCCCCGAGGGGCTCCCACAGCACTCCAGCCCCGCACCTCGGCCTCACCAGCAGCCACCCCTGGGAGCTGAGGACGGCCGCCTGGTTTCAATCTGGCCTTCGTCCCTGATGGTCCGAAGCCTCTCTTCCTCATACACCTTGGAACAGAAAATGTTAAAAAAAAAAAAAAAAACTATAATATAAATACCTCCACATTTAGGGCACTGATGATCTAATTAGTCCCTCCAAGAGCAGGATATTTCTTGAAATATGATCCAGATGTTCTATTAGTGCCTAAATAATTATAACACCACATACTAGCCATGCTAAGTAGTAGTTCTCAATGGTGATTCCCAGTGAATGAGAAAGTCCATCCGACTCCGACAGAGAGGGTCCCACCAAGTCACCTGGTGAGAAATCGTCAACTAAGCTTTCCCCTCAACGGTCAAGTAGTAAAATTACCTGATTTCCAATGCAATTAAAAACCGAACTTTCAGGAATTATCCAGCATGCATACAGAATCTTCACAAAAAATAAGTATCTGAACCTGAAACTAACAAAATAATATTGGATGTAAACTGTTAACTGAAAAACAAAATCAGAAAAAGAAAACAAGGATCTGAAAATTACTCAAAATCTAAACTGGAAAAAATTTTCATAATTTTTGATTGAACAATCAACACCAGAGAAACACAACACAAACATCACTAAAAGGGCCACAAGTCAAAACTGGGACTTTAGGTTCCAACAGAAAAATGAATGCTTGTGAAAAAAGTTTAACATGGGTTTCACATGTGGACGGAAAAAATCTGGTATCTTTTCAAAATCCTTTCCTAGGCTTGCAAAAAAAGGATTCTTACAAATGGAGTTTGAAAGCAAGCACCAGTAATAGCTACTGTGTCCATTTCTAAATTTCCAACTGCCATTTCCCATGTGGCCACAAGAGGGCAGCACAGCAAGACTTCACTCAGAAGAACAGGCCTGTGGGTTCTCAGGCCCAGAGCTGCCATTTCAGCACATGGATAGTGTTTGTTTTCCTAAACTTAACAAAATGGCTGAACAGCTTGGCAGAGCAAGTCTGTTGCTGGTGATGCTGGTGAAACCAAAATCTGGCAGAAACACTAAGCAATCTACATTGGAATTCCATCAAACTTACTTCCAGACTAAGTTCTTATCAATGACAGAACAGCTAACATTTTTGGAGTGTAAGGATCAAGAAAAGATCAAATTGTTAAATTCAGGAAAGTGTGCTGGGATTGCCAGAGTGTGGAAGCAGAGACAGGGAGGTAGTGATAGGGACCTTGTAGGGCTAGGAACAAAGGAAGACAAACATTTGCATTCCATTGGTTACAGACCCTTATCAGAAGTTTATGTTTGAAGTTCGCCAATGAGTTAGACCCAGCCCCTGTTGCTATGCTATGTGCAACTCCCTTAGCGAATAGGAAATCGCCATTTTTGCTTCTGTATTATGCTTGCTTACTTAGGATATATAAGGAACTAGCTGTAAGCGCCCGGGGCGGTTCCCATTTGCAGCTCGTACTGAGTAGGGTGTCTCCGACACCAGGGAATTCGCCACTGCACAGGTGAAACTGGCCAATAAAGTTACATCTATACCTACCTCTGAAAGTCTCCGACATTTGTTTTTTTTTTATTATACCCGGTGGATGCTTCATGGAGCACTTAGCGTATCAAACATATGCGAAAGTTCTCCTTTACCCGTTACAACGAAGACGATAAATATTCTCATTTTACAGAAGGCACTTAGCCCAAGTGTGTGTACGATGTCATCACCCCCACCCTCTTAATGGATTGCAGAATCCACACTACCTGACCTCTAAGTGGATCCCACCAAGTCATTCATACATTTGCTAGTTCAAAAATTATTAAGCCACCCAAAGCTGATGTAAAACAATTCCTTCTAGTAACTAACGTCAAAGGTCTTTAGGACCTCCTCCATCCTCCACCTCTAGCTCAAAACTGAGGATTCTGAAGACTAAGCCACATGCATTATAAACACGGTCAAAAGACAAGGGAAAGAGAAATTCCAATGTATACACAACAAAAAAATTATATACAAACCATGAAGAATTACACGTCAAAGAAAAACAAACAGAAAACTGGACAAAGAAAATGGACACGCAACTACTGAAAGAACTGAAAGGGACCCTCGCTGGCTGCTCAGTGTAGAGGGCCAGCACACGGGAGAGCGACCATCTGCTTCTCCCACTCCCTCCACCCCTGCCCTCCCGCAGCCAGTGGCTTGACTGGTTCAAGCATCAGCCCCAGGTGGGCGGCGCTAAGGACAGATAGTTCAGGTGATTCTCTAGCCACCAGCCCCATGCGGGGGTTACCAGGAGGACCACAGCCGGGGTACATATGGAGTCTATCTCCCCTCCTCTCAACTTAAAAAAATAAAATAATAAAAAACCTAAAATGGCAATAAATTTACAAAAAATAAACCTCACCAGTAATTTGGAATGTGTATATTACAACAGATTACTTTTATACTCATTTGCCTTGCAGAAGAATAGTTTGATAATATCAAATGATGGTGAAACAGTAGGAAAAATAGTCCTTGTGTACCATTATTGAAAAAGCACTCAGGAGACACTTTGGAAAGCACTGTGACATACATACCCAGTAAACCTCAAAACACCCACATAGGCCCTGGCCGGTTGGCTCAGCAGTGGAGCGTCGGCCTGGCGTGCAGAGGTCCCGGGTTCAATTCCCAGCCACGGCACACAGGAGAAGCGCCCATCTGCTTCTCCACCTCCCCCCTCCTTCCTCTCTGTCTCTCTCTTCCCCTCCCGCAGACAAGGCTCCATTGGAGCAGAGATGGCCCGGGCGCTGGGGATGGCTCCTTGGCCTCTGCCCCAGGCGCTGGAGTGGCTCTGGTTGAGACGGAGCAAGGCCCCAGAGGGGCAGAACATCGCCCCCTGGTGGGCAGAGCATCACCCCTGGTGGGAGTGCCAGGTGGATCCCGGTCGGGCGCATGCCGGAGTCTGTCTGTCTCTCCACGTTTCCAGCTTCAGAAAAGAAAAAAAAAAAAAAAAACACACGTAAATCGTGCAACTGACCCTATGAGCATATAACCTCCTGTCACACTGTCACACGTATGCCAGAGGTGGGACGTATGAAACTGTTCAGCGCTCGGCTCTCAAGTTTGACAAAAGAAAATAATATCAACTTCCATGTATGAAAAGTAAAAGTAAAACACGAACTATTCATACTATGCAATGTATGATGGCGGACTAGGGATGGGTTGTATCTATAAATAGCAACATGACAATTTCAAAACTACTGGGTTTTTTTGTTTTTTGTTTTTGTATTTTTCTGAAGCTAGAAACGGGGAGAGACAGACAGACTCCCGCATGCGCCCGACCAGGATCCATCTGGCACGCCCACCAGGGGGCGATTCTCTGCCCCTCCAGGGCATCACTCTGCGACAGCACTTTAGTGCCTGGGGCAGAGGCCAAGGAGCCATCCCCAGCACCCGGGCCATCTTTGCTCCCTCGGCTGCGGGAGGGGAAGAGGGAGACAGAGAGGAAGGAAAGGGGGAGGGGTGGAGAAGCAGATGGGCGCTTCTCCTGTGTGCCCTGGCCTGGAATCGAACCCGGGACTCCTGCACGCCAGGCCGACGCTCTACCACTGAGCCAACTGGCCAGGGCCTAAAACTACTGTTCTTAAGCACAAAATATATTATGTAAACCGTGTATATTTCAATGTTTTATATGCCAAGTTCACGAAAGTGCCTAAGGGAAAAGAGGTAAACTACATTTATCTAACTTGCTTAAAAGTTTAATTGTATTCTTGGCACTTTTCTGAATTTCTCAAAAAAAAGTCGACTAACATTACAGAATTGATCAGTATTCAGGAGCAGAATTTCCTAGGATTCGACAGTTCTTCTGGAAGTTGCCCTTACATTGGTAACACTATGGATCCTCTTTCTAGAAAAAGGTACATGTATAACAAAACTGCTGCTTAGAGTTTCAAGGGATAAAAGCCAGGTCTTGCCCTGGCCAGCTGGCTCAGTGAGCACTGGCTTGGCATGTGAATGTCCCAAGTTCAATTGTTGTTCTGGGCACATAGGAGAAGCGACCATCTGCTTCTCTACCCTTATTCCCCTTCTCTCTCTCTCTCTCTCTCTCCCCCTCCCTCCCTCCCAACCACAGTTATGGCTCAATTGGTTGAAAAGAGTTGGCCCTAGGCACTGAGGATGACTCCACTGAGTTAGTCTCTAACTCAGGTGCTAAAAACAGCTCTGTTGACAATCAACAACCCTAGATGGGCAGATCATCCCCAGTAAGATGGGGCTTGACGGGTGGATCCTGGTTGGGGCGCACACACGAGACCATCTTTCTGCCTCCCTTCCCCTCATTTTAAAAAAAGGGGGGGGCATGCCCCATCAGCACCTCTAAGATAGAGAAATCCAGTAATAAACACAAAGTGGAGGTAGCAGGGGAATCTATCCTTTTTTTTTTTTTTTTTTCATTTTTCTGAAGCTGGAAACAGGGAGAGACAGTCAGACTGACTCCTGCATGCGCCGGACCGGGATCCACCCGCACGCCCACCATGGGGCGACGCTCTGCCCACCAGGGGGCGATGCTCTGCCCATCCTGGGCGTCGCCATGTTGCGACCAGAGCCACTCTAGCGCCTGAGGCAGAGGCCACAGAGCCATCCCCAGCGCCCGGGCCATCTTTGCTCCAATGGAGCCTTGGCTGCGGGAGGGGAAGAGAGAGACAGAGAGGAAAGCGCGGCGGAGGGGTGGAGAAGCAAATGGGCGCTTCTCCTGTGTGCCCTGGCCGGGAATCGAACCCGGGTCCTCCGCACGCTAGGCCGACGCTCTACCGCTGAGCCAACCGGCCAGGGCCGGAATCTATCTTTTTAATGAATATGTTTCTAAAATTCCCAGCCAGCACTAGACAGAGGGCCTCATCATTTATCATGCTATTTAGGGCACATCAAAGATGGCACCCAGGCACACATATCATTAGGGGAAAATGAATTACAGGAAAAAGCCTTCATGTGGTACCGCTGGACAACCATGTCAAACACCCACGCAGTCCAGGCCTGGCAATGCATTAAGGATTATACAAAGGACAAGACAAGCTTTCTGCCCAGTTTCCCCCAAATTAAGATATCCCCCGAAAATAAGATCTACTGCAATTTTTTTCAAGCTTAGAAATATAAGGCCTCCCCTGAAAATGAGAACTAGTGCGTCTTTAGAAGCAAAAATTAATATAAGACACCGTCTTATTTTCAGGGAACCAGGGTACCTCTGTAAGGGCAGGTAAGACTCTGCACCCCACCAAGCAATTTAAAAGCATTCTGAGGGGAGTATCTTCCCTTTAATCCACCAGATCTCAAGTGATATATTCACATCCGTTTAGAACCCTGAGGGGAGATGGACTAGTTTGGCCAGGAACTCCTGTCAGCCCACTGAGTCTTGTCTTTATTAACTCGTAAGCTATAATCTTTAGAGGTTTTATAGCACAGCAACTGCAAAGTTCAAAGGGGATTTAAAAGGTGTGGCTGCTAACCTCCACAGCAGTAAGCAGCACTCAGGCCCCCAGTGTCGTAGGAAGTAGTGGGCTTCCGGGATCATGCCACAGACAAGACACAGAAGAGGCAAGGGTTCACAACTTCCGGAGTAACCACCAACATTTGCTGTGGCGGGCCATTCACTGAATGCTTTAGACCAGATGCTCGAGCACAGCGTTACTGAGGTTTGGGGCCAGGCAATCCTTTGTTGTGGGGCTGTCCTGTGTGTTGTAGGGTGCTTAGCAGCACCCCTGGCCTCTCACCCACTAGGTGACATTTGCCGCCCAGCCCCAACCACAAATATCTCCCAACACTGCCAAAAGTCACAGGGCTGGGGGCAGGGAGGACAGGGGATGTCCCTAGTCAAAAATCACTGCTCCCAAAGCATCATTTTAACTCTGACACATATTATACATTTAAGAACTAAGAGGACACACTGAATCCCAACATTGGCTAATAATGAGCTGTCCAAGCCCACCTGGACAGCTTCAGACTGACCTAACTACTAAAGCGCTAACATTAAAATATAATCAGGTGATGGCCGATTTTTCTAAGTGACTCGCATGCAAACTATGTAAGTTTAGGACTGAAAAACAAATCCGAAGCCAAGGCCAATATTCACAAAGGGAAGTCAAACTGCACAAGGACAAAGGTCTCTAGGACACCTCCCCAGCCCACCCAACTTCTCAGGCCACGCCCATGTTGCTTCCCAAGCAACCCAGGAGGGCCAGGCCAGCAGCTACCTTGTCATTTTAATCATCTGATGTAAAACTATGGCCTTTCAACAACAGTTTCCTGGCACTGGTCGCACCTATGATGCAGTGATTCCGAGCTTCTGGTTTCTTTAAAACGAGAGGTAAGACAGGCAGAGTACAGAACTATTCTAGACTTTTACTATGCAGCACAACCTAGAGTTTCCCCTTACTCGTGATCTGACAGTAAGTTTGGACAAGATGTTTAAGTGGAGCCCAACTGCCAAGTCGGACTCCAATTCTATCATTTCTTCTACCTGGGCCTTGGTTTTCTCATGTACAAAACAGAAATACTGATCATCCCCCACAGACTTAGGAGGATGAATCAAGTGAACAAATATCAAGGGCTCAGAACGGATCCCAGGCTCATGCACAGTAGTACTGTAGTAACAGCTACCACTGATTCTTCCCAAAGCAGTCAACTTAGTTTTCACTGAAAAATCTCACATTCATCATCTCATGTGTTGGCTGGACATTTCATTGAAATGCACAAATACAAGCACAATCAGCATAAACAAATGTGGTAAGTAGCTACAAATTCTTCTGAAGTATCTAAGTCACCTGAAGGGAGAGAACAGGCAGATGTTCTGTGGGGGTAAGGGGGGGACCACCCACAGACCCGCAGAGGAAGAGCATCAATGACAGTTCATTGGGGAGAGCTGGTTCCAGCCTAAAGGGGTTGCTAAGCAATTCTGCTACACTAACCCCCACATTAAATAAAATCGACATCAAAAAAGCCCTTAAAACATGCCTGACACAGTCAAGCACTCCATTAAAATGTAAATCTAACTCTGGTATTTTTCTATAAACTGTTCACCACATTCTCCTGTCCCTCCAAAATGAAAAGATCACAGGCGTTACCGGCACTGCTGGTCTAAAGAAATAATGCCAGGTGCACACCCCTGTGGCTCATCTACTTATCCTCTTCTCTTGCAAACAGCACTCCAACTGCTCCTCAGGGTAGCGGTGGCCACACCCACCAATACAGTCTCTGCTTTTAGACTGCACCTGCATCAGCTAGAGGGAAAGGGAGTTCTAGGAGGACTGGAACTGAATCCCAAGCTAATTCTGGAATCCAAGCTTGAGGAGGCAACTAAAAAGGAAGAGCTAGCGCTAGAACTTAAATCAACCTGAGATGAGGGCGGCCTGTCAGCACGCACGATTTAAAGGCACGCTGCAGCCAGACATGCAGAACATGGTGCAGAAACTTCCTCTTCCGTCAGAAACACACCGCACTCCTTAGCCTTTGGTTCCGGATTCCAAACTCCAGCTGCTGTTAAAACTGCCCTAAAACGGGAACTGAGAAAATAGGACAAGCAGGGGCAAGACCAAGGGTCAGAAAACAATAGGACAAGAGGTGCTCGGTCAGCAGTCTTGAGACACATGGAGAGACATGCAAACGTAGGGAAAGACATGCAAATTTGAACCACATGGACAGCTTTTAGGTTAACTCAATCCCAGGGGTTGAGTTGGCCATTGTTATTTTTAGAAGCTCTCCGAGGTCTGATATTAAAAAATAAATAAATAACTCAGTTGTGAGGTCAAAATTCAACCAAGTAAAACGTAAAGAACAATTCAGGAATGGGGCATCAATCCTTCTAGCAAGTGCAGAGGAGCCCAGAAAGGCTCCACAAAGTGCAAGGTTTTTAAAGGCTCATGGGGGGCAAGGAAAGAAATTAGTAGGGAATCCATTGTTTCAGGTTAGGCCCCCATCCAAAGGGGAAGTGATGAGCAGATTGCCTCTTCCTGCTGACCAGGAAATTCCAGGTTGGTAGGTGTAAAGTCACATTCCTGGGGAAGTTTGAAAGTTTAAGTAGAATCTGGCCTGTGGTGGTGCAGTATAGAGCATTTATCTGCAATGCTGAGGTTGCCGGTTCGAAACCCTGGGCTTGCCTGGTTAAAGCACATATGGGAGATGATGCTTCCTGCTCCTCCCCCCTTTTTCTCTCTCCCTATCTCTCTCTCTAAAAAGTCAAGAAATTAAAAATCTTTAACTAAAAAAGGTGTGGCCCTGGCCAGTTGGCTCAGTGGTAGAGCATTGGCCTGGCATGCAGAAGTCCCGAGTTCGATTCCCGGCCAAGGCACACAGAAGAGCCCATCTGCTTCTCCACCCCTCCCCCTCTCCTTCCTCTCTGTCTCTCTTCCCTTCCCTTCTCTTCCATTGCAGCAAAGTTGGCCCGGGCGCTGAGGATGGCTCTATGGCCTCTGCCTCAGGCGCTAGAATGGCTCTGATTGCAGCAGAGCGACGCCCCAGATGGGCAGAGCATCGCGCCTGGTGGGCATGCCGGGTGGATCCCGGCTGGGCGCATGCGGGAGTCTGTCCGACTGCCTCCCCATTTCCAACTTCAGAAAAATACAAAAAAAAAAAAAAAGGTGTAATCAGGTTAGAGATTAGGTCTTGGTTTGCTAGTGTGACATTTCACACAAGTGACCCTGTTTGGGGCCTGGTGTGTCTCTCTCTTTCTTTGTTTCTTTCTTTAAACACAACTGGCGCATTAACCATAAAGGAAAGGAAATTAAGTACAGGAAACCAAATACACAAATATCTAGACTAGCCAGTTCTAACATAATACACCAGAGACGGGAGGTATTACACGAAACCAAATGCACAGTGCTAAGGGGAAGACACCATGATTCCTAAAAACACGCTACAGCCAGCCAATATGAACAATGGTTGTAAATATTATTGCTGTTACGTTTACAACCAAATAGCACTGCGCCTTGGTATTCAACAACTCGCTCTACACAGCCTCAGAGGGGAAAAGGGCAGAGAAGGCAGGACAGGAACTGCTAGCTCCAGAGGGGGAGGGGCATTTGTTCAGAGCTACACCCCAGAGGACGGACTCAAATAAAAGGCTGCCCTTGGCCTGACCTGTGGTGGCGCAGTGGATAAAGCGTCAACCTGGAAACGCTGAGGTTGCCGGTTCAAAACCCTGGGCTTGCCTGGTCAAGGCACATATGGGAGTTGATGCTTCTTGCTCTTCCCCCTTCTCTCTCTCTCTCCCCTCTCTATAATGAATTAATAAAATCTTAAAAAAAAAAAAAAGGCTGCTCTAGTCCAGAAAAAGTAAGAGGCTCCCTTCAAAAGGCTGACGTTCACAGAAAAAAGTCCTAGGAGAGGACTGACTGCAAAGCACATGCAAAGTTTCAGTTAGCTAGAAGGAAGGGTAGTTGCCTCCTAAAATCACCTTAACCTAGACAGATACTTGTGGGAGAGCCAGACACCAACCGTGACCCTCAGGGACAACCTGGCTCGTAGAGGCTCAGAAAGTGCAAAAGGATAAGAAAAGGGTAAGAATGTAAGATAAAAAGGTATTCAAAATAAAATAACATTACTAATAGCTTACATTTACGGAGTGCTTTCAAAGTACCAAGCTCTTTGTTAAGCACTTTAGAGCAGGATGTTATTGAATCATCATAACCTAGTAAACGCTATCATCCACACTGTTAAAAAGAGTCAACTGCAAGTCCAGCGATGAGTATTTCACTGGCTAAATTGGGAGCATAGTTTTCAGTATTAAAGTGCGCACTACACTGGTGCCTATTACATACACAGCTCTCACCAGCACATTAGAAACAGTTCAACACATCACAAGTGACAACACAACTCACTAGACTTGAATCCAAAGTATAAAATCAGAACTATCCTTAGCATGATGCCTTAACCAGCCAGGGAGTTCTTCTACAACATTCACCCCTGAATTCCAGGGTGCCAACAATGGGGGCATCCCGGGAAAAAGAACTTCATACTTTCCAGTTTGAAATAAAATCTAGGAATGTCAGTGAAATATCAAAACAGGTGACCCTTAACCAAACATGTTCACAATAAAAAGCTAAATTGGAACTGTTCAGAAATGTAGCATGGACTGCTTCCATACATTGTGGTTGTCCGTGGTTTATAAAGTCATGCCCTGTCTGTCCCCCACCACGTAAACGGCACTCCAAGTCAGACAGTGCAGGGGAGCTGTCACTTGCCCTATCAATTCAAGTTTAGATTGAATAGGGGCAAAGGTCCTAAGAGACTCATCAACAATGTGTCCCAACCCTGGTATTTGAAGAGTTATTCTGCAAAAGTATAAATTTGACTTCAATTCCCAGGAAGGTTAGGATGCAGTCTCAGCTCTATAAAGCACCCAGAGAAAGTCAGCCAACAGTTATTTTTATTTGTATACAAAATAACATAGATGAGCCTGGCCTTTGGTGGCCCAGTGGATAAAGCGTCAACCTGGAAGGTTGAGGTCACCGGTTAGAAGCCCTGGGCTTGCCTGGTCAGGGCACATATGGGAGTTGAAGCTTCCTGCTCCTCCCCCTTTCCCTCCTCTCCCTTCTTTCTCTCTCTCTCTCTCTCTGAGTTGAAGCTTCCTGCTCCTCCCCCTTTCCCTCCTCTCCCTTCTTTCTCTCTCTCTCTCCTCTCTCTAAAATGAATGAAATCTTTTAAAAAATAAAACTAAATAACGCAGATAATTAAACTGTTAACTCACCTAGGTGGCCTGTGGCTAGTTAATAAAACCCAGAGATTTAACAACAAAGAAATAACACTTTACTTTGCTAAAGTGACCCCCACCCCATCAAGAAAGCCAAATGACTTCTTAAGGTCTTCAGAAAAAAGGTAAAAATTACTGTGTCACCCAGCAGTCAATTTTTGTCAGGAACAAGTTTTCTATACAACATTTTATGGGGAAAATAACTGGAGTTTGGAAATCACAGGTGGTCTCAAGATGTAGCATAAACGGGGGATTGCTGTACTTGGGGGTGGGGAGACTTAATTGTTAAATTTTGAGTTTCAGATATACCTTGAAGTATAATGCAATTACACTTTCCGGTTCACCTTTCAATCAACAACCTGCTAAATAAAACTTTTACAACTTTAATTCCCTATTAGTTTGCACATCTTCCTGTGATGACATAAATCTTTACATACAATGTTAACCTCCAAAGAGCCAAATATCAACTGGAAACTGATTTTCAAAACAAGAATCCAAAAGAGAGACAAGAGGAAAACAGAGATGGAATTAATGAACACAAGAGGAAAACAGAGATGGAATTAATGAACGGACTTAATTCTGGTTCTTTAAAAAGGTAATTGGCTCAAGTGGCATGCCAGCAATTCACAAATAAATTGCTGTAATATCAGATGTACTTTAACTCAAATATTAATGATCTCTATTTTAGGTAAACCATCTTCAGCAGAGCAGTTTAGATCCTGGCACATGACTACAATGCTACTTAATTCTATCTCACCTTTAGGAGTTAAAAAATGAGCATGAATTCAGCAAAAATGAAAGTGTTGATACAGTAATCTACTCTCAATAAACAAGGAAACTTTGTTCTTGTTGCTTCACATGCACTTTGAGAAGGTGGAAATACCGGTTAAAGATAAAATTCTAGAGTATTTGTCTGTAAGGCTGTTCAATGTGTTATAATTTATTTGACCATAAAATTGTAGAGAACATCACATACGGAACCTCTAATGAGAAAGTCTAGAAAACGGCCTGAAAATTCAGTTTTACCGGAAGTATTCATAAAATATCTGAAAAGTAACAAAATGATGAGAATCTACAAAAACCAATTATAATGAATTTTACTTTATACAAACTTTATTCAGAAATTTAACATATGCTCAGGTGAACACTTCTACCTGTACTAAGAAGGGTCACATCTCTTTCAAAGTGTTATTTTACTCAAAAAGTGCCTGACCTATGGCCAAAATTTCACTTCTGTTCCTGCTTAAAAAAATACTCCATAACGTAGAAATAAACTTGTTGGGTACAATAGAAAAACATTAATATAGCCTTACCTTCATGCTTAAACTCATTAGTTGAACCTGTATAATGTCATCATTGGTAAACTATTTTTTTTTTCAATCAGAAATCCTTGCAAGGGTTTCCAAACGTAGACAACGTATGTCACTATAGTATTTTTCCTAGTTTATCTGAACTGAATTAAAACTCCTAGAATGGGGACTCTGAGAAGTTTCCCAAGATTTTTCCATGTGATTCCACTATCAGCTAACTTTTGGGAGTCACTTTTCTTTACCACATGCTAGTAATATTTTAAAAGTGTTTTTACCTAACATATAATTTGCATAGAAATGGGTGTCTAATGCTGTATTCTATCTTTTTAGGTTAACCAAATATTTGCACTTACTAAACAAAGTCTTAAGATTCTGCTACTTAACTATCCCTGTTCATCTTAAAAGCAGGTCACTTAGCACATACTGACCTGAGCTTCTGACCTGTTTCTCTCAGTCACACGCCAATTCAGAAAATGTGTGGTACCAAGTAAAAATGCAGACATGTTCCTTTGTTTATGAGCCATGTATATATAACAACAGCTCTAACACCTGCTAAAACGTTTCAATTTAAATAAAAATGTCTCCTCCGACAATGAAATGGCTTGGATCAAGGGTAACAAAATTAAACTCACTGAACACACTGAACAGAAAAGGGGAGGAAAAGAAAGGTTCGCTAGAAAAGATAGCGAAAACTGTAGAAACTGGCAGGTTTTCGATGTGAAGGTTTCCAACGAGTGTCTTTTACTTACTCCAGAAGTAGAGACTCGTTTGGCTTTTGCGAACCAATGTCAACCAAATAAATACAATTGGGAAAGAAAAAAAAAGCAGCAGCTGCTGCTAAAAAGAAAACCATCCCCAGACTTCGGCAAAGGAATTCGTGCTGCAGGGTGTGGACGGCCCGACAGGGCGGAGAACCGCCAGGAGCGAGCTAGTTCAGGGAAGCGACCGCCCACCGGAAAGTCCCAGCTGGCGCTGCCCTCCCCCCCCTTCCTGGCCACGGCTGGCTGGGCGGAGAACAGGAAGCACCCGAGTTGCGCACGCAGCGCGACGTCACTGCGTCTACTCGTCTCGACGGCGAGGCGGCTGACGTCACGGGGCGGGGCCGACGCTGTTGACCTGCTGTTACCGGGCGTGCGCTCAACCAATCAGCTCTCGGCGCCGGCGCCGGCCGGCCTTTGAACTCGGCACGGCAACTTCCTGCTGTTTGGCGAGTACACAGTGCAATGCAGTATGTCTGTCAGCGCTGCGGCACAAAGGAACAGCCATTTTGTGACTGAGCTGGACCTGCACCAAGATGCCAGGGGCTCCCAGAGCTGCTTCCAGCGCTAAATACCGAGGTGCCCTTTATTTTAAGCACCAGAGGACCCAAAAAGGACAGGGGGGAGAAGATGAGATTTTGGTATTTCACGTTTCGATTAGCTTTATTTTCAAGTCTTCTCAAAACTCCCGATCCGTAAGAATTATCAGTGTCATAAAATGGCTGCCACACAAAAAACTGACTTTTAGAGTCCACAAGCAACTGCATTTGCCGTTTCTAAACACCCCCAGGGTTTTGGAATAACTGCTAAAAAGCTGATTAAGAAGCAGATGATTTTCACCACACCCCAGGTTATCAAAATAAATCTGGTTCCAAGGCAGACGATTTGGAAATCAATGTAATAAAAAGTTTCAGTTCTTAGGATAAATTGCAAAGGCGGAGGAGTCCTAGCCCTAGAACACAGAACTCTGTGTGCCCAGACACTTCCATCCTGTTCCCTTCTCTCCTGATTTCCCTCTGATATTACAGAAGTTAGCCCGACATGTAAAGTAGTTAGGTAAGTGTGTGGTATACATTTCACTTGCAGGTCTATCCCTGAAACTTTGTTTTAAATATTTAGAAACATTACAGGTATCCAGTAAGTTTATAATCTTACTTTTAGAAGTAAACTTTTTACTCCACGAAAATGATGCTATGCAAAGTGTAACATTATACTTAAATATTAACTGCAAAAGAATACAGGAGTAACTTACATAATCACTGGTAAATACTGCATGATTTCCAAAAAAAGAGGAAGCCTGCATTCAATCCCTTCAGACCTTAAAATTAATTCTCAGACCAAAGTTTACTTGATTTGCAAACTTCTCCCTTGCTCTCCAGCAAAAGTGGTTTTTGTAATGCTTCCTGAACACAGGACTTAGTGACACAGAAACAGGTCCTTAAAGGAAAAAGTCTGATGGATCAAGGAACCAAGTACAGTACTAGTTCAGGACAGTCTTGTATTTTAGCTCCCTAAAAATAAAGTAACATCACTACAATGAAACATCACTATTATCCTTTAGCTTTACAATTTTTAAAGGAAGAGATGTCATGATTATGTACATGCTTAAGGTATTCAATTTAACCATAATTCAAGGAAATTTAAAACTTAAATTAAAAATTTAAGAAACCTCAAAATGTTTTTGGACATTCATCAGGTACACAAATCAAAATATACTTGACAAAATGATCTGAAAGTACAGTGCATGCTTCTTGTTAGGCTGTAACCCCACTGTGCCTGTAGACAAACACATGACAACTTCAAAGTAGTTTTCCAGGTGCAGTAAATTATTAAAATAACAACAACACTGCTTGATTTTTAAATTAGAAAGCAGAGTTAACCACCAACCTTGCATAAGAAAGCCAAAACCCAGGTGAGACTATGCAAATCATACTCAAGGGAGTAACAATTTTAGGTACTGACCCTTTAGTAATTTGTCAAAGGTATGTGAGAATTCCTATTTCCTCAAATCACTGTTACTTTCCAGGGTAATCAGTTTAGGATTAGTAGAGAAGTCTTCTGTCCTAAACCTAACCTAGGTGATTAGGAGGGCATGTAAGATCAAAGGACAGCAGACCAAACTATGTGACAACTCAATTAGCAAAAGAATGTGGAAAGGTACTTTTGAAATCTCAAGTCAAAATATTTGTAGTCTGAGGAAAGGAATGAAATTCAACATCTGTAATAAACCACGTTAAAAACTTTCATATTTACTAACCCAATAAAGTATATTACTTATATAAAATTATAAACATAAAGGCAGAACTGGGAAGAGGAAAAAAAAATATCACATCACATCCTTGTTAACTAGATTAAAAATTCTTAACATAATAATTTATAAGAACACCCAAGAAATAACATGTGCTTTTAAAAATTAATGTGCAGACCATATAACAAAACATCTAAGACTTTATTACTTAGTCACTAATAAGGTTCTCCAATTAACATGAAACAAATCCTGTTTTGAACAGTACATTTGTAAGCTTCAGAAGGTAAAAAATTCCAGAAGACACTGTCGAAATAAATCAATAAGTGTAAAGCAGCTACAACTAAAGTGCCAGGGTAATATACTACATCTACCAACCAGAAAGCATTGTCTGAATATAAGTATACAAAAGTATATAAATGTAACCTCAAAATATTTTAAATAAAAAATATACTATTTTAATCACAGTAAGAAACACAAAGCAAAAGTACACTGACAGTACCCCAGGATTTCTGGGATCAGATTTAATTTCCTAAATGCAGGAACTGTAACCATCGACTAAAGGTTTTGATAAATTATATCAAAATTTCTTAAAATGTCAAAGGTATCAAAAGAAATAGAGAATCAAATAAAAATATAAACTGAGAGGCATCAGTCAAAGAGTCCTTTTAGCAATTTCCCTTTAAAATGCACATTTTTTCATTCATCTAACTTTCTCAAATGTCTATTTACTATAATTTACTACCACAAGGCTCCTCTATGGCCTTCAGTTCCAAGTTTGGGTACCCCAGCTTCTTCAAAGAAAAAATCTGCCTTGTATGTAAAATGGTGCAATGCAGCAATGGCTAAACCGACAAGGTCATTTTTCCACAGCACAAAAACCTAAAACTAAAATTTATGGACAGAGAAACTGTAGTTTTATCAAAAAGGCCCCCTTGAATAAAGGTACCTTACCTTTAGACTGCTGTAAGAGGCCTTAGTCAACTCAACTTTCATAAATTGCTACCAAAAAATTAGGGTGTGGCATATTAGCAATCTCAAGGTCATGCTTTAAAAAACGAATCCAAATTAGTATAATACTTAAAAAAACACAGACAGCTCTCCATGTCTGTCAAGGTAAACAATGTAAGCTAAGGTTTCCCAAAAAAAAGAAATAAGGAAGAAAGTTGATAGTTCATACCTCGATGCATTGCTGTGTGGCGAACTGTCCTCTTGGCTTTTGTCCTTATTTCTCATCATCTTTTAATTCTTAAAATTAAGGGGGAGGGGGAATCTGTGTTTGCTTTGAAGTCCTGTGCCCAGGTATTTACTGTCAAAAGTTGAAAGAAAGGTAAGGTCCCGGCTTCTATCGATGGCTTTATTATCAGGAACAAAGTCCTGACCATGTAACGATATTATTGTAATACAACAGCGGTAAGCACCGAAAACCAAAGTATTTCTATTTTTACCATTAAAAAAAAAAAAAAGATACAGGATAAACCGAACAGGGGAAATCATCTCTATCAATAAGGAAAGTTTCTCAAAGTAACACCCTGGATACAAATAACAATCTCTGAATCTTATTGCGTCATCCAGGAATTTCTCGTATTTACAGAAAATAAAGCAAACTTTAACATATAAATCTTTAAAATTATCACTAATGATCATGAACTTACCTGATCCATGTAGTAGGTCCAAAGCAAGAGTCCTATCTAGTAGTAGAAAAATATCAGATCGCAAATAATTAAAAATAAAAACAATTTTCCGATAAAAACCGAAAAATAAATAAAATAAGCCTCCAGTAGGTTAACTGGTCCCCAAAAATGAAGCAACAATTAAAATTAAAACGGGTGCGGAAGGAAAAAACCTCATTAGGAGAGCGCACAAAAATGGAGGTGCGCCATGGCTTCTAAGCTGGAAAACAACGACCTGAGCTCTCAGTACGGCTGCCTCTTTGCAACAAGGCACGAAAAGCAAGCTCCTAAAAGCTGCTTTCCTCCCTAAAAAAGGTTCCAATCGACCCCAGTAAGTCACTAGGAAAGGCAGGGGGCTGCGGGGGCCCCCTGAGGCTGCCCGAAAGTTAGGGAAAGTTGCGTAAAGTGAGGCGAAGGCAGGGAGCAGAGCGCGCTCTCTCTAAGGCACAGCCGCCATCTAGAGCCTCCTTCCCAGCTCTGAGCTCTGCCTTTGATTGACACTCTCTACATTTACCCCACAACTCAGGTGATGTACCATAGACCCACCCCTTCATCTCCACCAAAAAAAAAAAAAAGAAAAAAAGAAGAAAAAAAAAGATCTTCCATCCCTGGGAGCCTAAGGACCCCCACCCCCACACCTCCCTGCCCCTCCAGACCACCCCATCAAGGGGAGGGGGGAGGGTTTCTTAACCCCCTCTGGCTCAAGCACCCTTTTTAAGCCAGAGAGAAATGTAATTTGTTCCTTTTGTCTAAAGATCTGCTAAATATTTCAGTCCTTGAGCTAAAATAACTTCCTCTCTGGACAGGAAGTGGTGTTTTACAAAGCCATTTTGAAAAAGGGATAATTCTTAGAGAATTATAAGGTCATCTTAATACTAATCTTTTAAAAAAATTAAACCCCCCTGGGTAAAATGGTGTCTAAAAAGCAAAATCTTAATCTCATAAATTAAGTTCAAGTTTTGCCTTCTTTATGAAGCATAAAAATTAAATATAGACAGATTTTAGGGGGAATTTTCCAACCCAACTGGAAGAAAAGGGCACAACTCAAGAGCGCCTCCCTAGTGTTCAGTTGCATTAGAGCAAAAATTAATAAAACTAGTTTTTATTGGAGAATCTCAATTTTTCTTTGCACTTCCACAAAATTTTTTAAAATTATTCAACCTTGCAAACTTTACCCCCAAAAAATTCTCATAACAATAAATTTACTTCCCACATTGATTCAGGCAAAACAAAGTCATTAAATGGAACTACCACAGTCATCTTCAAATAAATCCAAGAAAGTCCACCTCCAAAACCAAGACAACACATATATCCCCACTCTTCCCTTGTATTTCAAATCAATTTCTAAGTATATACACATTTCAAAAATGGTTAATAACAATGGGTCAAATCTGACAGCAAGTTATCAAAAGTAATGTCACAGGGCAAATTCTCTTAAATTTCAAAACTGCAATGGAACAAAATTAATACTAATGCCAAGAACAAATTATTCAATACCCATTCTCTCAGAAAGCACCCAAGAAAACAATACATCCAAAAAAGAATCAAACTTCCCCTACTCAACATTATAATCTTCCAGAATAATGTCCTTTCCTCACTGAGGACATCCATTTTCAAAGACTACCCAACAAAAGCAACAAGTTGCATCTAGGTAATTGTAAAATCCATAATCAAAACCCAGTTTCAAGCCCATTCTTTCTACAAAGGATAATTTTGTATCAAAATCAAAATACAAAATTCCATTTTGATTTATACAAACCAACCACTTCCAATCAGTTTATGAGAACACATACTGCACATGTCCTGATGTGTGCTATATAGCACTTGACAATGATCACAAACCAAAGTATGGTTAACTTTTTCTCATCAAAAAAGCAATCAATCTAAAACTATTCCTGTGTAATGGCAAAATATTATCAACAACAAATTTGATCTAGCAAAATAAAGCCTACTACACATTTATAAATTGAGATCAGTTGATTATCAATAATTAAAATGCCAATATTCACCTGAAAATCAAATAGAAGTAATCTGTAATATGGTGTCATTCATTTATTTTAAAGTCCTAATTTTATAGTGTAAGAAAAATGCAGAATACCCATATTTTATATTTATATTATTGACAAGATTGCCACCAAATTTTCAGGTCTTTTATGAATACCCTAAAGAATATTTCCCTAATAAATCCAACACTTCTTCCCCTAACAGTGACTAAGGAAATAGGAGGCATCCATTTGATTTAAATGTTCAGACTAATATCCTATTGCAAGACAGTTTTATTTCCAATGTCAAGAAGCATAGGTTAAAAAGATCATTTTATCAACACAAAATAACTCCAAAATGCTGTTATCACTCTTCCAGAATCTTAAGACAAAAACATATTTTGCTTTCAAAGTTCCTTAAAATCACGTGGCAAGGTAAAGAGTCTATTATTACCCATTGGTCAGTTATTTTGCAAAATCTTTTAACAAACCATAAAACAGCATTTCAACCAAATGACCATCTCTAAAAGCACAGATAAATTTCCATAACGTTGTGGAGAGAAATCTTAATCAACCAAGTAAAATACTTCCCAGCACACCACTACATTTTACTAGCTTTATTCTGTGCACTTTACAGCTGGACAATTGTAAAAGCCAAAGTGTTATTTACGGCGATAACCAAACATTTAATTTAATCAATCTTAAGCTCAGAAGAAAAAAAAAAGGCCAAACTGAGAAATTTTAAAGTGTTAGAAATTTTATTAAAGTTAACATTCCACAAGGTCATATTCATACAAATCAAACTGAAAAAATTTCAGGCATACAAACTATCATCTCTGTTCAGGTGCCATCTTTCATCTTCAAATGTCAAAAATGGACTTGTTTTAATGGTACAAAAAGCCTTTAGAAAGTCAAATCCACTGTCCACTTGTGTTGGATAAGAAACCTATTGTCTTCATTTATTTCATGAAATCCACGTTAAAAGAACCCTGTCTTGGTTGTACATTATCACAGCATTCTTGCATTAATCCATTTTCCTCTATTCCCCACAGTGGACTGCCATCTTGATTTCTCAGTGGTAGGGTCCATTTGAGACTCTTCAAGCTGACTGGGTGCTTGATGAAAACATTAAAAGAAAAAAACGCTGTTGGAATACCAATCATCTTATTCCTTCAAACAGAGAACATCCATCCACCTTGAAGATACTCTTATAATACACAAAGCTTTCATTGTGTTAACAGCTTTGACTATGAAACTGTTTTAAAGTTGTATGTACTACACATACAACTTGTCAAAGACTATGGTAGATAGTAACAAAGTTCTTTTACTATCACAGATACATGTAGCAGTAAAAAGATAAATTTTTATAGTTAAATGTGATATTGTCACACTGTGAGAAGACAAAAATTCAAATTCGAAAATCCTGGAAAGCTAAATTACAGCAATATTGAGATTTTAAATCTCAATGCAGAAAAGTTTCCCAGCTTCTTCAATTAAAACTAATTATGTAAAAGAATCTTAAAGGATAAAATAAAAACAACAAAGCAGTGGATCATAGCATAGTTTCCCAGTCCAATAGATGTTAATTTTATTTAGATAACACAGATAATAAAGATGCCACCATCTTTAGGTGTATAGCTAAAATTGCAGGAAATATGTAGTCGGTAGAAAAACTGATTAAAAAAGGCAAAATATGGCCCTGGCTTATTTGATATTTGCCATAAAATGTCATCAGACTTCAAATTAAATAACAAAATAGTCCCACTGCCAAAACAGCAAATGTTCCTCATAAAACAACAAATCCATTATTTAAATAATTTGAATTAAACGGACAAGTGAGAGACCAGGAGATATTGCCATTAATTGACCCTGACTCATCAGGATCATCATAATCACAAAAATAAATTTAAACTTATTAGGTTTTGCAGCTCTGAAACTAATTTAGAGAAATAGTCTGAGTAACTAAGCGGTTAGTAAATATAAGGGCATTCCTGCTTATTAGGTAGTTAACACCTTATATCCTCAACTATAATTAGGATTCGTTGCCTACTATATACAATAGAAAAATCTAGTATTTGGTTAACCAAGAAACACTATCACCCACAAAACAAACAAATAAAGCACTGAGAATGAGTGTCATGACATCAGTAATAAACAAAAGATATTTCTCCTTAATATGTTTTGCCGATTTCTCTCCAACCGAAAAGGAGAACTAAATAACTCCTTTGGTTCCCCACACCATTAAAATATCTTCCACTTGAATTGTTCATTACTTTAAATTAAGGGATATACACTTCTATAGAGAACTGTAAAAATAAAAATATCATCATTCCTCTTGCAATTATAAACCAATTTTCCTCCAATCTCTATTGCTTTGATGCAAAATGGAGCTCTAAATGAAGGTGGGGATGTAAAATATTATGAACAATGAAACTAAAGCATTGATAGCAAGTTACAATCATTTCAGTGGTTATAGGTGTAATTTATTCAATTTAGTTCATGAAATGATAAGTCAATAATGCTCTACATTCCTTTGCCACAGAACAAGAGGTAAAATTTATCCAGGACTTTACATAAAATTTCCTTTTAAATACCATTCTTCTTTTTTTAATTCCAAAATTAATGAAATCACTAGTTTGTGTAATAAAGAGATTAGAAAGTAACATATTGGTCATGTTATGACATATGTCACATATTTACGATAACAGGGGAGGAGGAAAAAAAGAGTGCCAGGAGAAAAATCATCCATCGGCACTCCCGGCAAAGCCAATCAAAAGCCAAAAGTGAGAAATCTTGTTACCAAGTAAAAACGGTCAGTCAAGCATCAAAGCACCTACAGGGAGAGCGAGGGATTTAGGAGTGAGCCATTCATTTTTGTGAATTCCAAATTATTACAAAACCTGAAATGGTTTAACAAGCAAAGTCATGTTAAAAAATTTAAAAGAGCAGACGTGAGTTCTGTGAGCCTAGAAATATTCTTGAAGAACAAAATCCAGTTCTTCATCTGTGAAACAGAGTACCTACTTCATGTGAGGCTTAAATGAGATAGTACGTGTATTGCATTTGCATTACCTGGTACACAAAGACCACAATAAATGTGAGCCATTACTCTAATATATAACAATAACCACAGTGCTCGGAGGCCTACACACTAACCTTACTATATTCAGTAAGTTCAAATGATTTTTACTGCAACAGTAATGAAATATCTGAAGAATCCACTGGATTGTGGAGTCAATCATTTAAAGACAAAAAAAAAACCTTGAGTAGGGGATAGGGCTGAGATACCCAAGCCCTAGGACTCCATGTCTCTCCAGTAACTTGTGTGGTACTACGGACAGACTGATGGGAGGATGGTTTCATGTAGAATTCCATCCTCAGACCCACATCTGTCGTGTATTTCACACACAAGCTAAGGTTCAAACTCATACTATGGAAAGTTAAGACTTTACTATGAAGTTCACTGGTTTATGCCTTCTTTTTATGGAAAATTGCTTATTCTAAGGTAAAAAAATCTACCATGGTAAGAAGATAGAAAATAACTCTTGAAATTACCAGATGTTATATATTTAGAAATAAACAAATTTTTTTGAGCAAGGACTTCTTTTCTTTAAATTCTAACTAAATTAAGTAAATTTCTCCCAAAATCAGAGACAATGTAAAATAAAAACTAGGTGAGGTGAAACGCAAGCACGCGGCTCACGGTTGGGTTGGCCTGAAAAACTGCTCCCCCAAAAGAAGCAATCTCCTTACCTCTATTTCCCAACAAACCCTCAATTTCTAATAGCAACAAAAATGTGGGGAACAGGGTAAAATACAAGGACAAAGACATGATTAATTATTCTTGATTTTACAAACAAGGGGCTCTAATAATGCCACAATTCATTAAATCATGGTAAACAGTGAATACTTATTACAAAACCAAAGGGACAGATGGATATAAAATTATAATCGGAGCAGAAATTGATCCTTCTTATCATGTTAGTAAGGTTCTTGGTGCTGATGGCTTGGATTTCAAAATTCTTTGTACTGGTCTTGAATTTGAAAACATTGAGTAGAAAATTCACATCTTTCGTCTTACTACCCAGAAAGAACTCAAATCCTCTATAGGATTACAATATATGAAAAAGTCTGGGTCCTAATAAAGTCAGCATAAAAACTAACTACAAAATGATATGAAAAAGACCAGCCAACTATTAATTCCCTCTATTAGTTCAAAACATGACTATACCTGCTTAAAACATTTGTCAGTTTTAATTTTCAGTGAGTCAAAGTTTTAGCTTTCAGGCATACCAAAAAATTAATATTTAAAGCAGTAAAAAATTATGTTTAAAAAAAAACTTGTTTCATAATGAATTTCACTTTTATTAGACCCAAAACACTAGTTGGTAATGTGTAATAAAAACTATATATGATAAATCAACAAGTACTTACTGAACATCTACTTTATGCCAGGCAATCTCTTTAAGATATGGTAAGACAAGGTCAATGAAAGTTCTCATCTGGGACCATCAAAAACCAAAAATAAAAACTTTACTATTTTGCAGGCCTTAATAGCCATTTATACAACAGAATTTGAAGTAGTAGTTAGAAGCAAAAATTATTATCTAGAATCTAGACTCCCAAAATGGGATTCAAAAATAAGTATGCTTACAAAATAGCTAATAGGTAATCATCATACATAAAATTTTTTGTCAAAAATAAATAAATCCTTTTGAGAATTCATCCAAATTCCTTACCACTAACTCTTTTCCCACTATGTCTCAGGTTGGGAGGTAGAAAAACTATTCAATAGTAACTGTGACCAAGTCATATTTTTCTTTTTGTAATCAAGTCTTCAAATATCAGAGCACAACTCCAGTGTGAGAGAAGTTTTTGTTGGTCTTTCAAGTTTAAGGGAAGAGAAGTTCAGAATTACTTAATTGATTAGAATTACCACCCTGAAACCCACTAAAAAGTATCTTCTATTACCAAAAGAGAACCCAAGGCTTGTGTGTCTACATAGGTAGGTAAGGTTGTCAACAGAGATGGAACTAGGACAAAAGAAGGTCCATCCTTTCCTTACAAGACAAGACAGTAAATATTTAAGGTTTGTGGCCATTAGCTACAACTATTCTCAACTCTGCAGATGTACTGTAGTATGAAACCAGACCAACAATGTATAGCTATTCCAATAAAACTTAATATACAAAAATATGGGAGTTTACCATCACCCAGAACAAAGGTGATGTTAGAAACATGCTCAAAGGTCAGCTTCTCTGCATTGTACCTTGTACCTCTGTCTATGTGAAGAAAGTAGAAAATAATAATAGGTTCAAATAAATTAATAAGAAAAATTTAATCAATAAACTTCACACACATTTAACCATATTGGTTTTACATTTTTTGCCGCTTTGAGCTTTACTAAATCTCTCTACATTTTTATAATTTTGACTCAGTTACTCAAAATTTCCAAAGTCACATTTAAAATTTAAAAGATTTAGAGCAAAGAAACATGTAAATTGAATAAAACTTACTAAATGCTTCCACAAAGATCTATTATGTTGGACAGGTCCCTTAGAGATTCAGTCTCAGGATTCACATTTCTGCAGAAAACACAAAGAAGATAATTTTATGCAAAGAAACAACAAAAACAAAACTAGATCATGAACATGCCATGATTTATTCAGAAACATCAGGATCACTTGCCAGAAGACCAAGACATGTATGTAGTTAGGAACAATAAAGACCACGCAGATGATGAGAAGTGTCACCCCAGAGACTCTTAAATTTGTCTGTGCAGGAGGCTCGTCTGTAGAATCAGTTACTATAAAAACACATAAATAATTCTAATTCTCAGTCCCCAAGAACTCCCAACAAAGGACCTACTGGTTTAACAGAGACATCACTCCTTTATAGTACAGAATGATTTTACCTTCTGGTCTGTCATCTAATCTGCCACTAAAACCTCTAAAGGAAAACTTCCATTACCTACCTAGCTGCAAGGCCATGTTGCTCACTTTATATTTATCACAGCATGTTCCATTACCATGTACTTATCACATTATCATGTGCTATTTTCTAAAATAAAGAGTTAGAAAGAAAAGAGTTAGGCAGGATTTAAAACTCTTTATACTGACCTACTCAATTCAAACACTACCCTTTCTAAAAATGTACTTGATAACAAAAATGTCATACTTTTTACTAGTTAAGACTGAAATACCTCAAAAACTAAATGTTGAAAGATTCGTTTCCCATATCTCAAATACCTTCCGAATGTAAGGCTATAATGCTTTCACTCACTCCTGCCCTCAGTATGATTATAATAATCACGGTATGTAGAACTACCAAAAAAGCTCTGTTTAAAAGTTCAGTATTACAGTCTAGTAATTGAATAATTTTTAGAAAGGAATAGTTTACAATTTAAATTAAAATTAAGCTATTCAAGTGCTTTTCCATGGTGAGGTTTCAGATTTTTAAGTTATAAAGCAAGTTCCTGATAGCCTTACGGAATCTAAATACCGAGTCGTCTTGAATAATCAGTCAGTACAGCGAAAACCTGCTTCAAAATTACCTCTAAGAGCACAGTGCCAAAGTAACAGGTAACAAAGCAATTTACAAGGAACACAGCAATGTATTTTCAAGCTTCTGATTTAATCAGACCTTATAAGGAAGAGAGGATTTTCTAAACAAAGAAGAATCCTAAATCAACCAACTAAAACAAACTGATATAACCCCTAAGAGAAGAATGGAACTGATTTAAGGAATATTGGTAAAAGAAAAGCCAATTTTTCTGATAATGTGTTTATAAAAAAGTTACCTTCCAAAATAAGTATGTACCTCTGGGTTCACCCTCCACCAGAAACAGAAAAAGACTAGGATCTCACTCTGTCTACCACAAAAATCACTGACACCGAGGTCAACTACCATACTGGCTCCTTTCCAAACCCTTCGCAGCCCCTCGCCTTCCTTCAGAGAGGGAAGCCGAGAATGGCTTGTGCAGACTAAGAGAGTTGATTATTTTGCTCATATTCCTAACTTCAATATTTTGCAGATATATAGACTCTCATTTAATATGAAATCATAGGTGTTATATAAATAACCATTTTGATTGCTGGACCTTTTATAATAAAAGGCAAAGACAGCCTGACCAATGCTGTTGCAGTGGATAGAGCATGGCCCTAAAACGCTGAGGTCCCAGGTTCTAAACCCCAAGATCACCAGCATGATCCCAAGGTCGCTGGTTTGAGCAAGGGGTCACTGGCTCAGCTGGAGCCAGCTCGTCAAGGCACATACGAGAAGCAATGAAAGAATAACTAAAGTGCTGCAACCAGAAGTTGATGCTTCTCATCTCCCTCACTTCCTGTCCCCCTTCTCTTTCTTTAAAAGAAAAAGATTTAGTCGTTTCATATTATCATGAGTTCATTTGTGCTTTTCTTGTATTTGATTCAATCATCTTAAAACAATTTTTAACACTTAAATTAAGAATAAAAGCAGAGCATTATGAAATTAAAAATATCTTCCACAAAAATAAGGTAGTAATAAAGTCATTAGACAACTTTGCCACAACTCACAAACCATTCATTCTAGTTATGTGAAATGTCTATGATAATATCTAAATTAAACTTACGATTACTATGTAGTAATACCATATTTCTCCATGTATAAGACGCACTTTTTGGAAATTTGGGATCTCAGTAGTACTGGGTGCGTCTTATACAGTGGTTGTTGGGGGTTTTTTAACTGCATTTCCCACTTTTAAGTGTTTGTTTCTGTGCTCATTGTTAAACAGTGATTCGTCATCAGACAGATGAAGACGAGCTAATGGACAGGAGTTCTGACAGTAATGAGTTGTATGAATTTTATGATGAATAAAACTTGAGTTCAGTAACTTTATGTAATACATTTTTTTCAAATTTTGGGTCCCAAAATTGAGGAGCATCTTATACATGGGAGCATCTTATAAATGGGGAAATATGGTAATTCTTTGTTTGGGGACTATTCTATTTCAAATAAATGATTTACCTTCAAAAGCAAATTTTTCCAAACACAAAACTAGCTTTATACAATGTTTAAATCAAAACTATCAAATTACTGTAGGAAGAATGCTATATAAAAAAATCAAGTCAGTTTTTTAAAAAGTTGATAATATTCTTGAATTTAAACTGTAATGATTAATCACACCTAGAAATAATAGCCAAATTGAAAATTAAGTCTGAATTAAACCACTCAATCTGCAACGGAAAGGCAGCCGGGAAAACAAGGGTATCTTTCATGTACAGAGATTTCTTAAAGGAGATTATGTCAGGCACATAAACTATAAATCCTCATTTGTAATCCCAACAGTCAGCTGCAAATGCTTCATTAAACTAAACTTTAAACAGTTGTCAAATAATTATTATTAAAATTCTAAATAATGCTTTCATGTCATTTTAAGTCTTAATTGATTCAAGACAATTTCACATCTTAACTGCCTTTTTTAATTTTTATTTTTTGGGGGGAGGGAGGAAGAAATGAGAGAGAGAGAGAGAGAGACTGAAATGGAGAAGGGAGGAGCGAGAAGCATCACCCACAGTGGTCACTTCTTGTATGTGCCTTGACCCGGCAAGACCAGGGATTCCAACCAGCAACCTCAGGGTTCCAGGTCGACACTTGATCTACTGCACCACCACAGGCCAGGAGCATCTTAACGGCTTTTTAAGATCAATTTCCCAACATGTCTTCATTTACCGTATTTATTAATACCTTGGAATGCCTAAAATTAAGAAAGTTGGGTACGCCAGACCAGGTGGTGGCACAGTGGATAAAGCGTCGAATTAGAATGTGGAGGACCCAGGTTCGAGACCCCAAGGACACCAGCTTGAGCTCAGACTCATCTGGTTTGAGCAAGGCTCACCAGCTTGAGCCCAAAGTCGCTGGCTCCAGCAAGGGGTTACTCAGTCTGCTATAGCCCCCTGGTCAAGGCACATATGAGAAATCAATTAATGAACAACTAAGAAGCCGCAACGAAAACTTGATGTTTCTCATCTCTCTCCCTTCCTGTCTGTCTGTCCCTCTCTCTGACTGTCTCTGCCAAAAAAAGAAAAGAAAAGAACGGGAAAGTCGGGCACACTATTGCTCAAGTCTCTTATTCTTGAAATAGTTTCACAAAAAAAATACATGATTTGTAAGGCAAAAATTACAAAAACTATTCTCCAGGATTTGTAAGAGAATTAAGCTCTCTTTATTATTTTTATCACGGAATTTAAGATATCAGAATTGAAGAACTAAAAGATATCTTAAGAGATTGGGAACTCCAAGTACTTCATACTAACTAGGAGACTAAGGTATACAGTGAATAAGATGTCAAGATCACAGGGCTAATTTACATTAGAGGTTGGGTCTCATGACTGCAGAATTCAGTTATATTTTCTTTTCTTTTCTTTTCTTTTTTTTTTTTTTGTATTTTTCCAAAGTTGGAAACGGGGAGGCAGTCAGACAGACTCCCGCATGCACCCGACCGGGATCCACCCGGCATGCCCACCAGGGGGCGATGCTCTGCCCATCCTGGGCGTTGCTCTGTTGCAACCAGAGCCACTCTAGCACCCGAAGCAGAGGCCAGAGCCATCCTCAGCGCCCGGGCCATCTCTGCTCCAATGGAGCCTTGGCTGCGGGAGGGGAAGAGAGAAACAGAAAGGAAGGAGAGGGGAAGGGGTGGAGAAGCAGATGGGCGCTTGTGCCCTGGCCAGGAATCGAATGCGGGACTGCTGCACACCAGGCCGACACTCTACCACTGAGCCAACCAGCCAGGGCCTCAGTTATATTTTCCATCACACCCCTCTACCTCTCATTAATGCATAAGATGGAGATGGCCTCAAATTACCTTTTTCCCGTTACTCCTCTCAACAAAGAATTAAATCTGAGAGAAAAGTAAATAATTGGTTGTCCAGCGCTTTTATAATCAAGACACTGAATAACAGTAAACTAAACTTGAAAAAAATTTTATATTCAAAAGTACTTATTTCCATAATCTAGCCTCTAAGTGTCAAGTCATGGCTCAGGAAAACCTTGTGATTCAGTGTAAGTATGGCTTTCATGTCTGTAGAAGTTCAGGAGTTTAAATAGCTATCCGTAACAAACGCAATCCAACCTAATCACCAAAGTAACTGAGAGACTCTTTTATGATTCGAGAATTAGTCCAAAATGCTACATTAAAAGTAAATATTTAAAAGCATTTCCTACGTTGATACTCGAAGCAGAAATAGTAGTAAACTAAATAATTTACTTTTCTTGTGAATTACAGTAATTTAAAATAATAGTATCTACATTTATCTTTGCTTTCTGTGTTCATTTCTTATGCCCATCAAAACTATCACTGCCCACTGTACACGCTTGGAAGCAGCAAACATCAAAACACTCAATAAAAGCACTGTCATGAAATAAAGTACATGAAGATCTTTTTAAAATGTAATCTATTACAATCCTTCATCTTGCTGGTGATAGAAGTTGTGTTCCATTAATTGGGAATGAATTTAGAAGTTACGTCATTTAGATTCTTCTGTAATTATTGACACTAAAATAGATAAAAATCTTCATTTAACATTTCTAATCTTCAACTGTCCTTTTTTTTATTCTATGGGTTAAACTGCACCTTTCGTAAGCCATTATCAATTACTGCCATTTATAGTCTTTCGTTACACTTCTCATACCTTTGTGTCTTTAGAGACCCAATTCTCAATTTTTGTAAGTGCCCAACCACATGAATGACAATCTCATATCCAAACACAGAGGAAACGCTAGCACTGACATTGTTAAGAAGCTTGGGATAAAAGATGTTTGGAATTTTTTGCGTGTTATATCTTTAAGACACTATAGTTAAAGGTCTAACGTTGTGTTTTCTTTTGCACACACACCATAAAAACAAATCTGATCAAAGTGCAAAGGACTGGATAGGAAATATTAGACTAAAACAAAGGCAAAAATATTGCCCGTGTCACCTATTTAAATCAATACAATAAGCAATCACTAACAGATAAAAGATTTTGCACATAAATTCCCAAAAACAAAGGTGAACTTGCTCTTATACTAATTAATAGTTACTTCGCTATTCTTCAACTCCTTAATGTATATACTAGTATATATTTTCTTTGATAAATCCTTATTAGTATCAGCTTGACATTAATTTTCATTCAGTACTCTAGAGTATTTTCTGAAAATTATCAGTGAACCTACTTTTTTCACTCACATATCTAGTTTTAAGATGTAAAATTATTGTATGCATATTGAATAGTACTTCCTCCTTTTCATGACTTAAAAATAATTACTAAGCTATGGAGGTCTCTTTGGATGCATTATTCTAGCTTCCTATTAAATAACTTATTTTTATATGTTTGAAAGTCAACTTATAAAAATTAGTAAAATGACTATTTAAAATCCATTAAATAGCAATCAGAATGTAAAACTGTCCATTTAGTTTCTGAAATGTAGTTCTTTTAAGAGTCCTAAGATCTGCAAATACAAAATCTAGGCCATTTCTAATGTGATCAGTATCATCAAAAAGAATGTACACTTTAGACCATAAAGATCTTTTGATGACTCAACTACTGATTTAACCATAAATAATCCTGAAGCACCATTTTCTTGCAAAGTACTTAAACGTCTTACTGTTCTCGTAGAAACTACATGTATGAACTGTTTCAATATTAATACAAAGTGCTTTCATGTAAGGAAATGGAATTTAATGGGTTTTTTCTCATCCCTTTTTCAAGACAGATACACAGTCTACAGTTTATGTTGACAAAGTTTACAGGTATTTTCCTACTCAAATAGTGGTAGCTATCAAATTTCAGAAGTGGGACAAAAACATTTACTTACTTGCTATATAAGATACAGACTTTCTCAAAGATTTCCTTTATCCTCAAAGATAAAACTCCACGGTCTCAGTCTTCAAAATGGTTTCTTTTGGGGGGAAAAAAAATATTCTCAACAATTTATTGATCAAACAACCAACAGCAAGTAGAGTTAAGTATTTTAAAACTTTTTATCATATGAAAGAATCAAAAACTAAAATCTATCCTCACAAAACCTGATTTTTTAAATGTTCTTTCCTAAAATCTATGGGTAGGAATAGTAACTAGCTCAAATATTCCAAAAAATTTATTTACTTACATATTTAGAAGATTAAATCTGTTTGCCCAATATATTAGAGAACCAAAAAGAAAAAGTGTATCTTAGGTTCATGGTTTTCTTCAAAATATCATCAGTCTTGTTCCCAAATTCAAACAAAGGAATAAAGGACCTTCAGTATTTTAAACTATCCAAAAGGCACAGTAAGTTACAATGGCCATGTACGTATTCTTTCTCCATCCAATGACAAGGTTTAAAGACTTTGTAAAATTACTTCAAATATTTATTCATGCTCACAATCACTACTTACTGGAAATATAAATAACCAAAGAACGAAAACTAAACCTAATAAGCTCATTTTTATATCAAAGTAATAAAAATTTACCCAGTCTTACCTCAAATAAAAGAGCTGTATTTGTTCAGAACCATGATCAACCAAATTTAAATGTTGCAAGTTACCTTAAAAAAAAAAGGAAGATGATATCAATGTCTTTTTAAACATTTCTTTGCCTAAGTTTCAGTGTGATGAAACAATGAGGAAAATAGATTTCACAGGCATGATCTACAGATAAATTTAAGGGACAACCCATCCTCCACTACCTGTACATTTTAGGTTGTAGCTATTTCTTATCTTAACATCTATCAGTCTTTGTTTTCTCATCATTTAGTTGCATATATCAACATTTGTGATTAAGGCGTTGAAATTAAAAAAAAAACACGTAAGATTACATCTTTGGACAGATTTAAGATTATGACCTTGTTTTTATTTTTCTTCTTCTTTTGACGGCAAATAACATAAAAATAAATAAAGTTTACCATTTTCAAAGACTGAAATCTTAACATTTCCCTTACCATCTAGAAATACCTTTTAAAATGATGAGTAATTCAGAATTAACTCTTCAAGGAGAAATTAGTGAAGTTAAAATGGCCACTGGTTACTTTAAATTTTTAAACTACAAGTTATTTGATCTCACCAAGTGGGATATTAGCTTTGTCTTTTAAGCAAGTCTAATACATGCAGTATCTATCTATGACCTTTATTCAATTTCAAACCAGGGTCTTCAACATTTTCGTCAGTCTCCCCCTCCCCCCATTACTCATGTAAAAAAGATCGTAGGTTAAATTGCCAGCAATTATTTTGCATTTCACTAATCAAAAAGGATTCTGAAATTCCAGAACCAGAATATTAATTTTAAACCACTTTGAAGTATTCAAAAATTTCAAAAATGTTAATTTGGAAAAACAAAAGTGGTACTTAAACAACAGATCCTGGAAAAATCAAGATATGCGCAACTGATGTAACATGGAGCACTATATGAATGCTATTCGGAAATAAAACCATTTTACTGACAGAAACACCCTCAGAAATATGGTCGATCCATTAGAGTAGTATCTTTGATCTCATAATTACTATGTAAATTTGCCCAACACTATTTTTACATAAATCTGCACCTTTCCAACACAGGAGCTACCGCAGAATGAAGACAAATACCAAATACACAAAGGTTTTTTTGCATTTGTGGTTTGTTCAAGCCATTAAATTCCCTCCCAAACAAATCTTCAAATTCACCCAGAGGATTCTGAAGATTTTTTTGAAACCGATCTATATAATGAAAACAGTATTCCGTTTTAAGAATATCTAGATTTTCATGCATGCAACAAATGCAACAAATATGGCTTCTCTTCTTCGTCCATTACGGAGAGCAATCCTACTTTAATATTTACACTGCGAGAAAGTAACTTCACAAAGGCATTTGGTATCAAAATATACCTACCTAAAAGTTTTGTCGATCATGGCTCCTGATAATAGATTATATTTTTAAAAATAACAAAATGATTAACTTAAACTTTTAAAAGTCTAGGAACTGACCCAAGTACGTTCTAACATTCGGGTATGGCAAGTTACAGATAACGGCTCCTTATGACCCTTTAAAAAGTACCAACACAGTGTATCTCATCGTTATTCAAACACCAGAATGCCAAATACACTCGGTAGCAATAACCTATATTAATCAAACGTCATCGTCTAGCACCATAATCAAAATTTACTCCCATTAAACGGCCCTGACATTAGAGTTCATTTCTCTTCCTAATTTTTCAAATACCGGACGCACTCCTCCCAACTTGCATTTTAAAAGACAACCTCAACGTCATCAAGGTTTTTCAATAAGCTGCAAGTCCCTTCTCCTCTGTGAACACTGCAGCCCTTTGCAAAATCGGCTTTGAAAGAGTTAAGAGCCAACACCCAAAAGAAGGAGGAAAAAAAAAGAAACACAAGTTTTATTTTTCTTTCAACGTAGCCAGGGCTCCATTGTTCTTGTACATACGACCATCACGATGGGTTCCCACCTTACCGGAAAGAGGCTACAAAGCTCCCCGCTGGTGACCCCGAAAGGGCTTTCTTTGCTGTTACCTTCAATATCAGAACAGCTCACCCGGACAGCAAGGGGGTCCGGCCGCGCGGTCCCCGCCGCCGCCGCCCCTGTCCCGGCGGGGCCGGCCCGGCCGAGAGGCGCCCCCCGCCCGCTGCAGGGCCCCCCGGAGTCCCCGGCCCGGGGCCCCGAGGCCCCGCGGCGCCTCCAGCCCAGGGAGCCCGCTCCCGACGCCGGCGGGGTAGCCAGAGCCAGGGCCGGCGAGGCCCAGCCGCCACCCCCTCCTGCTCGCGCCCTCAAGGACATTCCGCTTTCCCTCCCAAGGACAAAGGACAATAAAGGGGGCCGGGGAGCCACTCACCGAGTCCGAGCGCGGCTGCCGGCCCCCCAAGGGCTCCCGCACACCGTGCCCGCGCCGGGCCGCCCGCCCGCCCGCCCGCCAGCGCCGGGCCGGGCCGAGCCGCCGGGCCCCAGGGAGCCTCCGCGGCCGCTGCCGCAGCGGCGCTTTCGGTGTCGCGGGCCGGGCCGCTCCCGGGCTCCTCTGCCGCGGGATCCAACCCCGGCGCGCGGCCGATCTCGTCTCGGCCGCGGCCGCTTCGCTCCCGCGGGCCGGCGGGCCGCCCGGGCGCAGCTGCTCAGCAGCCCGCGGGGCCCCGCGGCCGCGGCGGAGCGCCTGACAGCTCGGGCTGCTGCTGCCTCTCCGGCCATCTTGTGCCGTATGTGTGTGGTGTCTCTCTCCCGTCTCCTCTCTCCGCTCTACTCCCTCCTCCTCCTCCCCCCCGCCCCACACACCACACAACATGGCCTCTTCGCTGCGGCGGCGGCTGCGGCGGCGGCAACAGCGCCGCGGCGTCCCTGCCCGATCCCCTCCTCCACCCTCCCGCCTCCCGCCCGCAGCCCCAGGTCCCAGCGCGCACGCGCGCCGCCACCCGCCCACGGCGGCCATTGGCTCTGAATGCTTCCTGCCACGCCCTCCCCGGAGCGGCCTCACGCACGCTCGCTGGCGTCTCCTTTCCTCCTAACAACAACTTCTTCGATACAATTGGTTCGTTCTCATCTTCTCAGCGCCAATAGGCTTGTCTTAGTGTCATTCACTTCCCGTAGAGGTTTCTGGTTTATCCTGAGGGGCCCAGGCCAGCGATTGGCTGGTGATGAAACCTTTGGTTTGAAGCTGTTGCTTTGCGCCCCGCAGTGCGGACTCCTCGGGGCTCATCGAGGGGGTCCTAGCCTAGCGTCCAGTCCGGAATGACTAATATAGTACCCTCCAGATAAGGGCTTCGCCTCTGGAAAAAACTCGGGATGTGGTGCTTCTGAATTCAGGTCCTTTGCAGGTTGTTGTGTTTTTTTAAGGAAAGTGACTGACAGGATGACGAGCAAACACAGGACGCAGGTTTAACAGTCCTAGGGAAGAGCAGCCATATCTTCTCAGCTGTAGAGTTCAAGTTTTTTTCTTATCCACACCCAGAGTCAGAGCCAGTGGTTTTACAACCAGTGCATGCCCTTAACCCAAAAGCATCTGTGAGGGTTCGTGAGCTTCTTGTCTCCCGTTGATACGAAACAGCCTATCAGTCTGTCCCCTGTCCTCAGTCCTTAAATGAATCAGGATCTCTTTCTTCATCGTGGTTGGGCCCGATTCCACCCTCTAGGGCAGCAGTTGCTAAAAGGCTAGTTTGAACCTGAACTATCACAGTCTGCCCAATCTCCTCGCAGGGAATCAGGCAAAAACAGTTTTGTTTCCTTTAAGCAAATTTCCCTTTTTTGCATTACTTCTTACTTGAATCTGGAAGCATCACTAGGCAGACCACAGGAATGAAGAAAAAGCTAAGCTTTCCTGAATTGAGCGGGGAAAAGAGAAAGAGGTGGCCCTCTCCGATTGCCAGCGTGTTGGAAATCTTTGCTCCATTTGGCAGGGGACCTGGGGAAAAGGAAAGGAACCCTCTTGAACAGGTTTTTTTCTTAAAGGGGTGGGGGTCTTGAGACAGGTGCAGTGGCTTCTCTTGAGACCTTGCGCCTTTGTTAGAATCAAAGGATATTGAATAGTCAGAGGGCCTAGGAACTAGTTCTGGCCCCGTCTTTTTAAAAGGACAGTTGTTCATTGACTTGGCTCAACATGGCATCAGCTACTTAGGGCAAAGCTAGGACTAGAACCCAACTCTCCCAACTTGGTTCCTTCGATGTAGCCTAGCCACCCTCCTTAGCAATATAATTTGAGCTCTAAATGGGCGCGCACACACTCACACACAAATGCTTCTTTAACTGAAATTAAACTTTCCTCATTTACTTTCTGAGAGTCTTTCCCTTACACGGTCTAGCTTTTTGAACAGGTAGACCAGCGAGGAGGCTATTTTCCCTGAAATCGCCCCACCCTGAACCCTTTTCCTCGCGTCCTTCCTGGTGTGTTCTTGCTGTGCTTTTGTTCACTCCCTCCCCCCACCCCACCCCTACCTGACATCCGTCTATGATTCTGTTTTTCCAGATTCATCACCAAGTCCTTCTGTGCCAGCCAGACAGGCCTGAACAGGCCTTGATGACAAGTAGTAATGGCTGAAAAGCATTGTGTTAGCTGTGTGCCAGGCATTGTTCTAAACCCTCTTTGAAGAGGGACTCAGTTGATCACACAGCACCCCATGAGAGATTATTATGATGTCTATCAGGAAACGGCCTCACCAGCACAAGTTTCATTTGCCCAGGGTCACCCTGCTAAGTGTTGCAACCAGGACTGAGCCGCTTCCCTTCCGCCTCTCCCGGATTCTATTTGGAGACTGCCCCCTTGCCAAATAGGTTCCTCTGGGTCTTCTGTTGTGGGGAGCTTTCTGATTGGCCAGCTCCTTCCCCTACTTCAGTGAAGTCTTTCACCTTCAGAATTGGGCCCCCCATCCCACCCCCCATGGGAAGTCAGATCCTTTCTAGCTTAATTCCCAGACCTGGGCCCCATGCTGTCGTCCATCTCCTGACTGGCCACCTGGGAACCATCTAGCTCTCTTGTTTTGTCCTTTCTTTGATTGGAAGGGTCACAGTTCGTTAATAAACACACACCCCGCAAGGTGTATGTAAAACAGCTTTCTTCTCCCAAACTTACACCCACACAACCACCTGTTCAGAAAAGGCCCTTATTTGCCGCCTTGAAACTGTATTCTTTAGCACACAGGACAGGCATGACTTCTTTTGCTGTACGTCTTGTGTCTTGAACCATCGCTCTTTAAAGCTAGACTAGCTTTGTCCAGGATTCAAGGACCTGACACCTGGCAAGCCACATCCGATCTCTTCCTCCTCCCACAAAGCGATCTGCCAGTGAACCCAGAGGGGATCCCTCCCTCCCCCATCCTGGCTGGTTCCTATTACTGCTGTTTCTCTCCCGGTGAAAATGGAGAGTAGCCCTCAGCTTTGGCTCACTGGAGGAAAGGTCTCTCTGCCTGGGCTTCTGGTACTTCCGGTTCCATTTCATTGTGTCCCAGAGAATATTTCTGAAAGGATAGGAGGATCTGTTTACACTGGTCATCTCCAAAGAGACCTCGGAGGCGGAGAAGAGCCGTGGATCTAAAAGCACCTTTCGCTCCATTCCCCTTTGTGACTTTTGCATTTTGACCTATTGTAAACATATTACCTTTTTTTTTTTTTTTTATGGAAGAAAAGGGGAAAATATAAGCTGAACTGGAAGATGACACTAACTGGAGAGGAAGATAACTTTTTAATCGTTTGTGTCAGCTACATTTGTCACAATAAACACCTTGCCTCCTTCCTTTTTCTTAACAAAATAAAGGTCACACAATATTCAGTAGCTCCGCGGATATAACCGGCACCGGACACGGCCCTGGTTGATGATAAAGATTCCTGGTGCGTAAAATGGGGGAGCAGCTTCCACTCCTGATGTGACACACGGCAGAGGGGGGGCTTCCCGCTGCGTTCCCTGCTCCCTGCAGCTCCCCAGGGTCTGTTCCCCGTTCTGCCCTCCTCTCCTCTGGTAATAAAGAAGAGGCCGAGACAGCAGCGTGTCGGCTGCTCTCCCTGTCCCCCCTTCTTTGTGCCCACCTTTGCCTGGGGTGTCTCCCTTAGCGTCAACCCAGCTCATCATAGAGACTCAGCGAAAACCCAGGATGACCTGGGTTTTCCTCTCTGGACTCGGAGTCAGAGAGGCGGTTTTTAAAACACAGCTCTTGATAGATTCCCGCAGCTTGGCCCCTGCCCTTAGCGACAGCTCTTCCTGCTCACACTCGTGTGCCTTACACACAGGCTGTCTTGTTTCTGTCTACGCCCTGCTCCTTGACGAGTGGCAGTCTCTCTCTCTCTTTCCCCCCCCCCTCCGGGGTACATCGCACAGAGGGATGGAAGCTCGTTTGCTACTCCCAGTATTATCTCTGAGCCCAGGTAGGGAGCTTCCTCCGTTTACCAGGTCCTGTTCTAGAAACTGGAGACAGTGCATGGACAGGGGCTCCTGTTCTCATGGAGCTTACACTCTATCGGGGCAGAAGTCCACAAATCAGAAAATACCACGTAGCGATAAATGTTATGACGATGGGAGCCTCATTTCAGTTGAGTGGGCAGGGAAGGCCTCTCGGAAGAGGTGACAGTTATTTAAGTTGAAGCAGGAAGGACACAAAAGAGGCAGCTATGCGTATATCCGCACACAACTTCCAAGAGAGGATGGCAGATGGCATGTAACAAATTTTGCTCAATCCCCAAACTGCACTAAACATAGATGTTTTTCTTTTTTTTTTTTTCTAAATCATAAACTCCAAAGGAAATGTTAATTTAAATCCCTATATGATTTGAAATTTGGTTTTCTTAGCAAAGAGATGAATAATCATTTCTGCGTTATCCAAGTCTTTGAGTTCTAAGGTGATCTTCGGGCGTCTGAGAAACACACACATTCTACACATCCAGTCTTCGCGTCAGTCTGGAGGTTTGCGGATCCACTGCGAGCCAGTCAGCGCTCAGGGCAGGCGTGCGTCTCTTCGTCTCTTCTCTCGTTTGGCCTTAGCATCTGAACTCAGCCTGCAACCGAAAGCCAGACAGCTCTCCACTAGCACACCTTTCGTTGGAAATGTTCTTTCCCTTTTACTCAGAAACTCTTAATTTTATTACATTTCAAAAGGAAGCATGAGGGAAATTGTGCTTCCCAGCCAAGATGTCGTATCAAAAACGAGATTTACGCATCCACATGAAATAAAGTAAAAACAGACCAAATGCACAAAGGAAGGGCTTTTAAGACATTACATGTTGGGTACTAAAGGACTGTGATTTATTTATTTTTCTTCTTCTTTTCTAAGTGAGAGGAGGGGAGATAGACAGATTCTCTCTTGCGCCCCAACCAGGATCCACATGACAACCCCCTTCTGGCTTGATGCTCTCTGCCCATCTGTGGCCATGTTCACCACTGAGCTATTTTTTTAGCACCTGGGGCAGAGGCTCCATGGAGCCATCTGCAGTGCCTGGGCTGATGCTCTTGAACCAATCGAGCCATGGCTGTGGGAGTGGGGAGAGAGATAGGGGGGAAGAGATGGGGACAGGTAGGGATGGAGAAGCAGATGGTTGCTTCTTCCTTGTGCCTTGACTGAGAACCGAACCTGGGACATCCACATGCCAGGCTGACACTCTATCACGGAGCCAACTGGCCAGGGCCTTTGATTCTTGAATACAGGAAACAAATAAGGTAAGCACTCTTGTTGCCCCATGTTACTTCCTGGATTGTGTTTCCAGGCTTCAGTTCTAGGGGGGTAACTCAGGCAAAGCCTAGCAATCTCCCTGAATTGAGGAAATGGAGCTGGGAATCCAGAGAAAGCGAGGCAGCTGGAGTCAGCAGGGCAGAGTACCAGAGTGAAGACAACATGAGCAATAGAAGAAAAAAAAAAGTCAAGATCTTGACTTCATACATATTCAAAAGTCTCTTCTTTGAAACTGTTAAGAAAATGGAAAAACAAGCCACAAATTGGGGCGAAATATTTGCAAATCACACATCTGACACAGGACTTGTATTCAGGATATGTAATAAACTCTCAACATTCAATAATAATAAATAAATGATTCAGTATCTTTTTAATGGGCAAAATTTCCAAGATAGTTCACCAAGGAAGATGTACAGATGGCAAATAAGCACACAAAAAGATGCTCAATATCATTAGTCATTGGGGAAATCCAAATTAAAACCACAGTGAGGGCCCTGGCCAGCTGGCTCAGTCATAGAGTGTCGGCCCTGTGTGTAGATGGCCCGGGTTTGATTCCTGGTCAGGGCACACAGTAGAAGCGACCATCTGCTTCTCCACCACTCCCCTACTCTCTCTCTCTCTATGTCTCTCTCTCTCTTCTGCTTTCCTGCAGCCATGGCTCCATTGGTTGGAGCAAGTTGGCCCTAGGGGCTGATGGCTCTGTGGAGCCTCCTGCCTCAGGTGTTAAAAATAGCTCAGTTGCTGAGCAACAGCCCCAGACGGGCAGAGTATCACCCCATAGAGGGTTGCCAGGTGGATCCCGGTTGTGATGCATGAGGAAGTCTATCTCTTTGTATCCCCACCTCTCACTTAAAAAAAAACAAAAACAGCCTGACCTGGTGGTGGCGCGGTGGATGGAGCGTTGGACTGGGATGTGAAGGACCCAAGTTCGAGACCCAGGTTCAAGACCCCAAGGTCGCCAGCTTGAGCGTGTGCTCATCTGGTTTGGGCAAGGCTCACCAGCTTGAGCAAGGGGTCACTCGGTCTGCTGTAACCCCCCTCCCCCAGTCAGGGCACATGTGGGAGATCAATCAATGAGCAACTGAGGAGCCGCAACGAAGAATTGATGTTTCTCATTTCTCTCCCTTCCTGTCTGTCCCTCTCTCACTCTCTGTCTCTGCCACACACACACACAAAAAAAAAAACACACAAAAAAACAAACAACAAAAAAAAAACCAGTGACATATTACTACAGACATATAGAAAGTTGAGGATACAAAAGACCCTGCTGGGTGGTGAGGCTATGGAGCAACTAAAACTCTCATTCATACCTTCTTGGTGAAAATGCAAAATGATACGGCCACTTTGGGAAAGTTTGGTAGTTTCTGGTACAGTTAAACATGCTTAGGCTATGGCTCTGCTCCTAGGTATTTACCAAGCGGTGTTCCTATAAAATGAAATACTGCAAAACCAATTTTTAATGAATGAGCTATTGATAAATGCAGCATTGATGAATCTCAAAAATAATTTTACTTGCATGAAAAAAGCCAGACAAAAGAGTATATAATTGCCTGACCAGGCGGTGGTGCAGTGGATAAAACATCGGACTGGGATGCAGAGGACCCAGGTTCGAGACCCCAAGGTCGCCGGCTTGAGCACGGGCTCATCTGCCTTGAGCAAAAAGCTCACCAGTTTGGGCCCAAGGTCTCTGACTTGAGCAAGGGGTCACTCGGTCTGCTGAAGGCCCGTGGTCAAGGCACATATGAGAAAGCAATCAATGAACAACTAAGGTGTCGCAACAAAAAACTGATGATTGATGCTTCTCATCTCTCTCCGTTCCTGCCTGTCTGTCCCTATCTATCCCTCTCTCTGACTCTCTCTCTCTCTCTCTCTGTCTCTGTAAAAAAAAAAAGAAAAAGAGACTTACACAAGTTTGCTTGTTTTGTGATGGAGCATCCTATGACAATGGTGGTACTCTTAAAACATTTTTTCCTGTTTTATTTAATATTTTTTAAGGGAGCGAGAGAGGGCGGGGGTAGGGACAGGCAGGGACAGATGGACAGGAAAGGAGAGAGATGTGAAGCATCAATTCTTTGTTGCGGCACCTTAGTTGTTTATTGATCACTTTTCCATACATGCCTTGACCCCAGGGGCTCCAGCTGAGCCAGTGACCTCTTGCTCAAACCAGCAACCTTGGACTCAAACTAGTGACCATAGGGTTATGTCTATGAGCCCAAGCTCAAGCCAGCAACCTTAGGGTTTCGAACTTCAGTCCTCAGTATCCCGGACCGATGCTCTATCCACTGTGCCACATACTGATCAGGCTCATTTAATTATTTTCAACGCACATGTATTTTATTCTTCAATTAAAAAAAATTTTTTTAAACAATTAACACTTGATTCAAAAATCTCACATCTACTCAGCACCCCTCTCTGAAAGCAATTAAGGTCAATAGTTTCCTAAATATATTTCCAAAGATTATTCTAGATTTTATTCTACAAAACACACTACTAACATGAATTTAGGAGGTGCTTGTCCTTTCTCTGTTGGCTCAAAGATTGCAGGACTCATCCAGTATTTCCAAAGCCATGTGATTAGGACACCTGCCCTCCTAAAAATATGACCATCCATCTTGTGTTTCTCTCACACTGACTCTTCTGATAACTCTTAGGACCTGCACACATCTTCAAGTTGGTTCACACATCTGGCCTGGTCTATAGAGCCAATGCGTGCAAATGGTTGTTTTCTCTCTCTCTCTTTTTTTTTTTTTTTTTTCATTTTTCCGAAGCTGGAAACGGGGAGGCAGTCAGACAGACTCCAGCATGCGCCCGACTGGGATCCACCCGGCATGCCCACCAGGGGGCGATGCCCTGCCCCTCTGGGGCGTTGCTCTGTTGCATCCAGAGCCATTCTAGCGCCTGAGGCAGAGGCCACAGAGCCATCCTCAGTGCCCGGGCCATCTTTGCTCCAATGGAGCCTCGCTGCAGGAGGGGAAGAGAGAGACAGGGAGGAAGGACAGGGGGAGGGGTGGAGAAGTAGATGGGTGCTTCTCCTGTGTGCCCTGGCCGGGAATCGAACCCGGGACTCCTGCACGCCAGGCCGACGCTCTACCACTGAGCCAACCAGCCAGGGCATGTTTTCTCTCTTTCACTGTGGCTGCTTTCCCTCCTTGGAATTTCTATGACTTAACGGCTAAGCTATTCAGTATTCAATTGGCTCTTATCTAAGTTAACATTTGTCTGTTGTCATATGGATCACATGTCCCTAAGTAGACTCCACATGGCTTTACTGGAGGTAGAGACTTTGACTTAGACTTTGTTGACCACTGCACAGGTATAGATGTTCCAATAACAGCTGCTTGAAGATTTGCTATATCACCACTACCCAATAGGCCAACAAAATTCCCACCAACTATAAATCAGATTTCATTGACTAGATTAGGAGAACTTGATATGGAATGAGCTTCAACATGACTTAGCCAAAATAACTCATCACAACTTAATGTACTCTTCATATGCATGTGGGTTTCTGTTTATTAGAACTCCGTAGCCTGACCAGGCGGTGGCGCAGTGGATAGAGCGTCGGACTGGGATGCGGAAGTACCCAGGTTCGAGACTCCGAGGTCGCGCGCGGGCTCATCTGGCTTGAGCAAAGAGCTCGCCAGCTTGGACCCAGGGTCGCTGGCTCCAGCAGGGGGTTGCTCGGTCTGCTGAAGGCCCACGGTCAAGGCACATGTGAGAAAGCAATCAATGAACAACTAAGAAGTCGCAACGCGCAACGAGAAACTGATGATTGATGCTTCTCATCTCTCTCTGTTCCTGTCTGTCTGTCCCTGTCTATCTCTGCCTCTGTAAAAAAAAAAAAAAAAAAAAGAACTCCGTAAAAGTAGGGCATACCCTGTGTGTTGGTGATCAAAAATAGATCTTGCCCCTGCCACTCGGATCGAGTCCTTGGAATGCTGGCATGTTATGCAATCACTCCTAACCAGCCAACCAGAGTACACCCATCCTGAGAACTCCTTGCTATTTCTCGTGAGCTCTTGCCATTTTACTGTGCAGTGGAATGATTCCTTTACATTTATTTTTCTCCTGAACTACACTAGGAATAGAGTGGGCAGAGGCAGTTCAGTTCCAAGCAAAGCCCAAGGGCACTGATATCATCAGCTTTGGGATCCAACCTGCACTTGGTCATTCCCTGGAACCTTAGCCCAGCCAGGTGCTGAACCTCCCCTTCTAAAGTCAAAAATCATGACTCTCGGCCCTGGCCGGTTGGCTCAGTGGTAGAGCGTCAGCCTGGCGTGCAGAGGTCCCGGGTTCGATTCCCGGCCAGGGCACACAGGAGAAGCGCCCATCTGCTTCTTCACCTCTCCCCCTCTCCTTCCTCTCTGTCTCTCTCTTCCCCTCCCGCAGCCAAGGCTCCATTGAAGCAAAGATGGCTCGGTCACTGGGGATGGCTCCTTGGCCTCTGCTCCAGGCGCTAGAGTGGCTCTGGTCGCAACAGAGCAACGCCCTGGAGGGGCAGAGCATCGCCCCCTGGTGGGCAGAGCATCGCCCCTGGTGGGCGTGCCGGGTGGATCCCGGTCAGGCGCATGCGGGAGTCTGTCTCTCCCCGTTTCCAGCTTCAGAAAAATACAAAAAACATAAAAAAAATAATAATAATAATAAAAAAATCATGACTCTCACTTTCTCTGGTTCTCTCTGCCCTGAGATTCCCCTTCGTTTCCTGACGGCCAGAGCCGCCCTGTGACATTCATATGTTCCCTGGTTGCCAACACCAAAAAAAAAAAATGGCAGGGCTTCTACTGGAAGTAAAACCACCCTTACGCCACACAGTGACTACGGCCTTTACTCAGGCCAAACCCCATAGAAGGAAACTCACCCTGAGTCAGTTTCTTTCTCCAAACTTTGACTCCCTTCCAAAATGTGCCTGATTCTGTCCGCTCTCCAGAGACATTGCTTACTTAGTTGCCTTCTGCATTCTGTGTATCCTTTGCAGTTGCCATCTGTGGTGTGGCCAGTCTTGTAGGCACCTACTCCACATAGTAGAAGTGCAACTTCCTCTCATTTGAATCTTGACAGAGAATGAAGAAGACTGGGAAGGGCTGTGGCTAATTTGTTCCCTAAATAACATTCTCAGGAGCTGGCTTGACAAACTCCCGAGCCTCCCAGCTCTTGTCCTTTTGGAATCTGGCCCTTGAGCCTTCCCTTTGGTCATGCGTGCTTCCTTGGATGCTCTGGATAAATCCCTTTCCTGACTTCTGACCAGAGCAGGTTCACAGAGTTTACATCTAGAGGTTATATCATCATGCTTTCCCTCCCAATTGGACTGTGGACACTTTGAGGGCAGGTGTTCTATCCCTTTACCTTAATGTCCTAGGGCCATCAGCCCTCGCTGCTCCCCTTTCCTGCCCACCAAGGCAGCCCCCTACTGCGTGGGAGCACCGATACAACCCAGACGGGAGCCTACAACCTTGTCCTTGGGAGTCCGCTCTAAGTAAGGTGGCAGGATTGGCATTTATGACATGAGTGGGGTTGGTACAAAGTAGAATATGATCAACTCTCTAGAGGGGGAGCTAACGAATAAAGACTCGGTGGAGTCCAGAAATGGAACAGATCAGCGTGGGTGGGAATTGCCTGGATTCGGATTTGAGAGGAGAGCTTACCCGGAGCTGTGAGGACCTGGACAAGCCGAGGTGGATTCTCTATGGGAAGGGCTGTTGTCATCATGTTACACCATGCTTTTTTTGAAAAGTCATACATTTTTTTTAAAGATTTTTATTTATTGATTTTACAAAGGAAGGAGGAAGAGGGGGAGGAACGAGAAGCAACAACTCATCGTTGCTCCAATTTAGTTGTTCATTGGTTGCTTGTTGTATGTTCCTTGTATGTTGTTGCTTGTTGTATGACCGGGCAGGCCCAGGGTTTTGAACTGGCGACCTCAGTGTTTCAGGTCAGCGCTCTATCCACTGCGCACCACATGCCAGACTGAAAAGTCCTACTTTTTAAAGTTATATGTTGACATAACAGCTATTCAAATGTGAATAAAAAGAAGCATCAGTGTAAAGCTAATCTCAGACAGGTAGATAAAACCAGCGAAGGATATGGTAGGTAATCAGCTTCGCTCAGAAGCTATAGGAGACAAGCTATACTTCATACTGAGTATGGTATATGGCTTTTAAAAATAAACATAACTGGTAGAGCATTGGCCTAGCGTGCGGAGGACCCGGGTTCGATTCCCGGCCAGGGCACACAGGAGAAGTGCCCATTTGCTTCTCCACCCCTCCGCCGCGCTTTCCTCTCTGTCTCTCTCTTCCTCTCCCGCAGCCAAGGCTCCATTGGAGCAAAGATGTCCCGGGCGCTGGGGATGGCTCTGTGGCCTCTGCCTCAGGTGCTAGAGTGGTTCTGGTCGTAACATGGCGACGCCCAGGATGGGCAGAGCATCGCCCCCTGGTGGGCAGAGCATTGCCCCATGGTGGGCGTGCCGGGTGGATCCCGGTTGGGCGCATGCGGGAGTCTGTCTCACTGTCTCTCCCTGTTTCCAGCTTCAGAAAAATGAAAAAAATAAATAAATAAATAAATAAACATAACTGCCTGACCTGTGGTGGCACAGTGGATAAAGCCTTGACCTGGAACGCTGAGGTCGCTGATTTGAAACCCTGGGCTTGCCTGGTCAGGGCACATATGGGAGTTGATGCTTCCTGCTCCTCCCCCCCTTCTCTCTCTCTCTCTCTCTCTCTCTCTCTCTCTCTTCTCTGAAATGAATAAATAAAATAAAAATAATTTTTTAAAAAATGAACACAACTGATCAAGTAGGGAAATCAGTTTCCATCACCTGCAGCCCCAGGCTTCGAGGTCAGAAAGCATTATGTGTGGCATGGCCACTTTTTTCTCTTTTTAATTTTATTTCTTGATTTTAGAGAGAGGAGAGAGGAAGAGAGGGTGAAGGAGGGAGCAGAAAGCATTACTCATATGTGCCTTTACTGGCAAGCCCGGGGTTTCAAACTGGCGACCTCAGCATCCCAAGTTGACGCTCTGTCCACTACGCCACCCCAGGCCAGGTGACATGCCCACTTTTAAGTGGTGAAGTCGATGGCACTAGCCACCTCCTCCTTTGGATGTGGTTTAAAACTAAGAAAAAAAGAGAGAAGGGCAGAACGGTAGGGGCTAATCTTTTCCCGTGTGCTCAGCGGATAGAGGAGTCAGGTCCAGGCAATCTGGGCGGGGCTGTTAGGAAGATGGTTGTTGCCCGGGGAGAAGACAAAGAGCCAAGGGGAAGTGTGAAGGTTGAAGAACGAACTGCTAAGCTGGGTAAGAATTAAACTCAGCGGGCACGGTTTTACTGGCTGTCCCGCAGTGCTCCGGGGCTGCGACATTAACCCCTTCCTCGCCAGAAACCTCCAGTTCAGTCTGTTTCTTAAAATTAACGAAAACGGAAAAGGGGTTTTTCTTTATAGCGCGGTTAGCTTTCTACAATAAAGTTTGGGAAAGAAAGCGACTTTGAGGAGCCCTTTAGCCCTTCTTTTCCTTCAATCTCATTCTAGAACAATTGAGGAATTCTCATGTTCTGTGTGTTCAAATATTTAGCTGTAAATATTACAGGTACAGACCATGCGTGCGATACTTGTGAGCGTGATACGTAGCAGAATTTATCTCCAAAGACAAAGAAAACGAGAGCCCTGGGGACAAGGGAGGCCTGCTCGGTGCTGGCTGCTGAGAGCGGAAGGGAGGGTTTTAAATACCTGAGGAAGTAGAAGAGGAAAGGGGGCGGGTGAGGTGGGGCAGCCTCCCTGTAGGACTGAAAGCCTGCTGCCCAGAATCCGCAGCCTTGGGCAGAAGGAGAAAGCTCTAGAAGAAGCGTGCTATCATGAAGAGTCCGAAGGGGACACATACTGAGATGGGGAGATTCACAGCGGGGCTGAGGATGGAAGCGGATCCCGCCGGCTCTGCAGAGAGAAACGGCTTCCACGACGGGGAACAATGTAGGGTCACTCCAAAGGCTCAGACTAAGGAGAGCATGACCCCCCACATGTAACTGGGCAACTGAGTGATTGTGGTGTTATTCTGTGAGCGTTGAGGCCGTCTGCAAACCGGAATGAAACAAAGTATGGCCTGACCTTCACTGTCACGCTTCAAGTGGTAACTGGACTCTAGAGAGAGATCAGTTTTCCAGGATCAGCATGGACCGTCAAGACAACCGGAGTAGAGCACTTCCCCCCAAAGGTTACTTAGGCGATGAGGAAGGTAGGTGCATCTGTGACACACTAAAATACATATATGCCAGAGATGATTTGCATGAAATTGTATCTGCTTTTTTAAAACTGTGCCAAAATACACATTAAATTTACCACCTTTGGCCTTGGTCAGTTGGCTCAGAGGTAAAGTGTTGGCCTGGCATATGGACGTCCCAGGTTCAATTCCTGGTCAGGGCGCACATGAGAAGCGACCATCTGCTTCTCCATCTCTCCCTCTACCCACATCCTCTTCTCCTCCCACAGCCAGTGGCTCCATGGTTCTATTGATGGTCCCCAGGTGCTGAGGACAGCTCAGTTTGTCCGAGCATCAGCCTCAGACGGGGATCTCTGGGTGGATCCAGTTGGGGTGTGTAAAGCCAGTAGCCAGGGCCACCATCACAGCTGCCTGGCCAATGCAGGTTCGCATTGGATTCAGACAGTCGGTAAGGAAACAATGGAGCCAAAAATTGGTGGGCCATCATCTTCAATCCTAGCTTGCACCCGGCGGGCAAGTAAAAACACACACTGGGCTCCAAAACCCACTCACATTCAGTGCTCACAAAGCTACTGACTTATCCAAGTTTCCTAGAATCAAAGGTTTCTAGCTCATCAGACTTATTCACCTCTGTTCCCCATCTCCTTCCTTCTCCCTGCACAAACTGCACAAACTGGCTTCTCACTCAACACTCCGCCATCTTGGCTGCTTCTCCTGGCCTCCTCCACATGGCCTCTCTCTCTTCTCCTCTCTGCTCTCTCTTCTAATGCTAATCTCAGGAACTAAGAGCAAGCTCCTGTTCTGCCCCCATTTTATAGTGTAGAAATCCAAACCTTTAATCCAATATACAAAATAGGAAAGTCTCTAATACAAAGTTACTTATCTGGGGCATGATGGGATTGTACCACCCCACATCAAAAAGGGTGGGAAAGGCTTAGTCCTAAAACCAAGCCCCAGGCTACAAGGATCCTGCCTGCCCACAGCCCACCCCCAACACACATTAATATCACCTGGGCAACGGCCTCCACGTGGGCAGCGCCATCTTTAACAAAGTGAGCATAATATATTTAACTGCCCAACAGGGTGCATGTGGGAGTCTCTCACTATCTCCCTTCCTCTCAGTTAAAAAGAAAAAAAGAAAAGAAAAAAATTACTACCTTAATTGTTTTTGAATGTATGATTCAGTGGCAGTAACTACATTCATACTGTGCTGCTATGGTGTGTATGCTTTTAAGAGTTCATGAAGCTCTTAGGATTTGGGGGTTCATTTGGTCATTATTGAGAACATTAATTACGGCTATTCAGGAGGTGGGGAAATGCCTGGGGAGTGGAGGAGTTCTAGTTAGCAAAGGCCTGGCGGTGACTCTAGTGTTCCCATTTTTCACTGGCCCGGTAAGCGCTATTCTTAGCCCAGTGCTGGGCCATGGCAGCATGACTGTGTACAGCTCAGGGTGTGTTACCTGAGAGGCAGGCTCCACGGGAATTGGGAGCACGAATCTCCAGAGGGCTCTGAATTGAGGCTGTGTCCCTTACCAGCTGCATGACCTTGAGAAGCTACTATACCTCCTGTGCCTACATTTTCTCTTGTTTAAAAGGAAGGTAACAGCCAAGGAGCTCAGTTGGTTAGAGCATCATCCTCATACACCAAGGTTGCAGGTTCGATTCCCCAGTCAGGTATGTACAAGAATCAATCAATGAGTACATGAATAAATGGTACAGCAAATTCTCTGTCTCTCTTTCTCTCTGTCTCTCTTTATCTCCCTCTTTACTTCCTCTCTCTCTCTCAAATCAATAAATAAAAATTAAAAATACGGTGGTATCTTGAGATACGAATTTAATTTGTTCTGTAACCGAGCTCCTAAGTCAGTCAGTCAACTCGTATCTCAAACTGCCGATACTGGACTCGTGTGCCAATGTGCCAACTGGCGGCAGCTTCCCGAATCACGACTCATATCTCGGAATTTCACTCAGATCTTGAACAAAAATACGGACTGAGTCACAGCTTGTATCTTAAAAAAAAAAAAATAGTATGTTGGTCTGTTCGTATCTCAAGGTACCACTGTAATAATAAAATGAAGGTTAGTAATAGCTACCTTATTGGGTTGCTACGAGCATTCATGAGTAAATATATAAAAACCTTGGCTCTGGTGAGTTGGCTCAGTGGTAGAGTGTTGACTTGGCCTGTGGATGTCTCATGTTTGATTCCCAGTCAGGGCACACAGGAGATGCGACCATCTGCTTTTCCATCCCTCCCTTCTCTCTCTCTCTCTCTCTCTCTCTCTCTCTCTTCCTCTCTTGCAGCCATGGCTTGATTGGTTCGAGCACATCAGCCCCAGGTGCTGAGGATGGCTCCGTGGAGCCTCTGACTCAGGTGCTAAAAATAGCTCAGTTGCGAGCATGGCCCCAAGTGGGCAGAGCATCGGCCCTAGACAGGGGTTGCCTGGTGGATCCCAGTCAGGGTGCATGCAGGAGTCTGTCTCTCTATCTCTCCTCCTCTCACTTAGAAAAGAAGGGGGGAAAACCCTTAAAACAGTACCTGATATATCTTGAGTGCTCTGAAAGAGCTAATATTACTACTGGAGGGAGGGAGAGAAGCGAAGTGAAAGGTGGGGCGAACGTGGTGTCTCTGCAGGTCAGGCTCAAGAGAAATGGAGCCACATCGGCACAAGAGGGTGGAGTCAAAGCCAAACCAAACCAGGTGAGAAGTGATTTCTATCTGTGACGGAGGAATCGTACGTGATGCTGGGCCTAAGCCAATGTGAGGCCAGGTGTCGGTGTCCTGATGGTACCGTTGTGATCGGGCATACAGGGAAGTGTTTCCTGTGGACCTAAAGCCAGAGCTGCACAAGGTCCAGAGAGGAGAGGCGTGGGCACTCCTGAGCAGGCACAGAGGGCATCCTGTCGGGTCAGCTGACTCAGGAGGGTCAGGAAAAGATCGTTCTGGCAACTTTGGGGAGGCCAAGACTAACACTGGAGTAACTTTATGCTAACCAGGCTGAACTTCCGGTCCCTCACTTGACTGCCCCTTGCCCTGTTTCTGTTCCAAGTGGTATGCACCCAGCTATTCCCTTAACAGACATACATTTAATTCATGGGGAGAGGGTGGCTATAAACAGCCCTTCCATGTATGAAAAGATGCTCAAAGGAACTCATAACAAATGAGATGAAAAAGAAAACTCCGAGGAGCTCATTGTCATAGCAGATTGTCAAAAAACTCAAAGGTTGGCACTATACCCTGTTGGCAAGGCTACGTACAAACAGGCACCATCATGCATTGCTAGTAGGAATGCCAAATGGCATCATCCCTTTTGAGGGAAATTTGGGAATATCAAGCACCGCCCCTTTTGCTCTCTGAAGTACATACCCAACAGATCTAGCAATCTTTTTTTTTTTCTTGAGAGAGAGAGAGAAAAAAAAATTGAGAGACTGGGAGAGAGATGAGAAGCATCAATTCAGAGTTGCGTCACCTTAGTCGTCCATTGATTGCTTCTCATATATGTGCCTTAACTGGGAAGGGGGAACTCAAGTCAACAACCTTTGGCCTCAAGCCCAAGACCTGAGGTTTCGAACTTGGGTCCTCAGCGTCCCAGCCCCAGGTGGACACTCTATTCACTATGCCACCACCAGTCAGGCAGATCCAGCAATCTTAGCAATACTCACAAGGACTCACATTGTTCTAACTCAGAATTCTCAGCAAAGCAAAGTGCAAAAATAAAACAAAAATGAATTCTCGTAGACTTGGTACATTTTCTTCCAATTCTGTATAGGAATGCTTGAGCGCATGTGCAGAAAGAGTCAGCTTGGCAGGCCAGAGACTGTCCTTGGAAAGGCCTGCTTCCAAGGTGAACCCCAGGCTAGGATCTGGGAATTTGAATTTCACGAGGGTTCCTACCATTCCTAAACTGGGAATAATGGCTCGCTGTGTCTCTAAACCACCTGGACAAGAATATAATTCACGATGAACCCCTGCTTTCCCTCTGTGAGTCTGGAATTTGAGTGCACACTAGGCACAGGAGTGCTAGTGACCGGCCCCCAATAAAAATCCTGGGTACTGAGTCTGTAATGAGCTTCCGCGTTGTCACAAGTCATTGCTGGGGACACTGAATGCGTTCTGTGTGCCTCTACTTGGGGAAGGTGCTTGGAAGCTTGCGCCTGGTTTCTCCAGACTTCACCCCGTGCACCTTTTCCCTTTGCTGATTTTGTTTTGTATCCAAAGTCGCCTTGAATGGTTCAAATTACCTTTGGTTTAAGCACCTTTGTACTTGTGATTGACTACTTGGGATTGGCCATTTGCTATTTCCAAAGCCAAAAAGGTCCAAAACAGGACTTCTGTTCCTACTTTGATACTTCAACTGCTCCATCATTAGATTTCACCGAAAGATCCTTCCTTTAACTTAGCTGTCTCTGGTCTTATTCTGTGGAATGACAAGGCTTTTTTTTTTTAATTTATTCACTTTAGAGAGGAGAGAGAGAGAGAGAGAGAGAGAGAGAGAGAGAGAGAGAAAGGGGGGGGAGGAGCTGGAAGCATCAACTCCCATATGTGCCTTGACCAGGCAAGCCCAGTGACAAGGCATTTTTAAATGCCTGTCTGTCCAGAGATCTAGGAAGAGAGGTCTTCTTGGGCAACTCTTACTGCTGAGCACATGGGAAGGTAAAAATTCAATCTGTTAAAATAAATTTCTAGGTTAAAAATAAACACAATTAAAATGAGCCTCTCTGGCTTATTCAAAAGAAATTGCAGTATAACTTTTAAAATAGCTCTTATTGAGAACATGCTGGTGAAAATGAAGACCAAACAAATGTAGTTTCTTTAGCCAGAGGGTGAAATGTGGACAAACCTGAATGTTGGATTACTGCTTCCTGCACAGAGAAGGTGTCCAAAACTCCTGGCCAATCCTTAGACTGTGATTCTGTCGGCGACTCTCAAGGTTTCCATGGGCATGCTGAACACCTTCACCTGGTGAATAGATATCTAAAAAATAATGAACACCTTCAAAATTATCTCACTGAGAAACCCGCTGGTTTCTGAACAGGATAAGTGCATCCTTAGTGTCCATATTTTCATGCCATTGCCTTGTTGAATTACAAGAACTTCTGTTTATATACTTGCTAATAATAATAACAAAAAAAGTTCTTATTTAGAATCAGAAGTTGCCCTGGCCGGTTGGCTCAGTGGTAGAGCGTCGGCCTGGCGTGCAGGAGTCCTGGGTTCGATTCCCGGCCAGGGCACACAGGAGAAGCGCCCATCTGCTTCTCCACCCCTCCCCCTCTCCTTCCTCTCTGTCTCTCTCTTCCCCTCCCACAGTCAAGGCTCCATTGGAGCAAAGATGGCCCAGGTACTGAGGATGGCTCTGTGGCCTCTGCCTCAGGCGCTAGAATGGCTCTGGTTGCAACAGAGCAATGCCCCAGATGGGCAGAGCATCGCCCCCTGGTGGATCCCGGTTGGGCGCGTGCGGGAGTCTATCTTACTGCCTCCCCGTTTCCAGCTTCAGAAAAATGCAAAAAAAAAAAAAAAAGAATCAGAAGTTGAATAAGTTTCCAAGACCTTTTTCTTCATTAAGAACAACAAAAAAAGTAATATATGCTTCCATGTTGTGTTATTTTCCCAGGGCCGCTGTAACAAGGTACCTCATACCAGTTGACTTAACATTTTTTTTAAGTGAGAGGAGAGGAGATAGAGAAACAGACTCCCAAATGTGTCCTGACTGGGATCCACCTGGCAACCCCAGTCTAGAGCTGATGCTTGAATCAACCAAGCTATCCTCAGTGCCCAGGACCAATGCTCAGACCAACCGAGCCACTGGCTGCAAGAGGGGAAGAGAGAGAGAAGGGGGAGGGGGAGGGGGAGAGGGAGGAGAAGCCGATGGTCACTTCTCCTGTGTGCCCTGACCAGTGATAGAACCTGGACTTCCTCTGCACGCCGGGCTGGCAATCTATCCACTGAGCCAACTGGCCAGGGCTGCAACAAAATGTATTCTCTCACAATTCTGCAGCTTAGAAGTCTGACATCAGGATGTGAACAGGATTGGTTCCTTGTGCGGACTGTGGGGAAGAACCTGTCCATGCTTCTCTTCTAACTTCTGGTGGTTGCTGGTAATCTTTGGTGTTTCTTGGCTTATAGAAGCATCGCCCTACTCTCTGCCATCATTTTTGCCTGGCATTGTCCCTGTGTGCAATGTCTGTGTGCCTAAGTTTCCTCTTTTTATAAGGACACCAGCCATAATGGGTTAGAGGCCCATCTTACCCCAGTTTGACCTCATCTTAATTAATTATGTCTGCAACAACTGTTTCAAAATAAGGTCACATTCTGAGATACTAGGGTCAGGATTGCAACATGCATTTAGGGGAGACAGTTTAACCCGTAACACTTGTGAATGCATTTATCTTAAATGAATAACTACATGACTTTGTGTGAGAGATCTACCCTCTCGGGACCTCAGATTCTTCATTTCTCAGGAAAAGGGATTGTGACTGCTCTCACTCTCAAGACTTGCGTCTCCAAGAGATCAAGGATTGGCCTGTCTTATTGCATCGGCTGAGAGGGAAGCGGGTCCAGTTTTGCTTTTTCTGCTCAGACAAGCTGCTGGAAGCAGAACTGCCCCCTTGCTCAGCCCTCAGCGCTGTGGCGGGAGTCCTTCGCTCTCGCTCACTGCAGCCCTTGCACGAGCCACGTGTCACCACCAGCTCAGCAGCAGCTGCCCGCGTGGTGCTGTCCCTTTGCCAGGACGGCCTACCTCCCTCCTCTCACTCTTCCTCCCAGTACTCGAGCCCCAGTTGCCATTGCAGGTCCCCACATCTGGCTACGTATTCCTCCTCTGCGTTAGTGGCACCCTGACCAACGAACGCCTCCAGCCGCCCTTCCCCAAGGCCTGTCTCATTTTCCCAGGACTACTAAGGGACAGAGCTGAGGCTGCAGCCCAGGCCTCACACCGACCCAGGTGTCTGACTGTACACTCAACAGTTCCTCCTGTCTCATGCCCTGGGATAAGTTAAATCTGAAACTCGCCAATAATCATCAAAACTATACATAAGGTATTCCTAATTCCTAGAATGGAATTTACTGCAACCCAGCTTTGGAGCAGTCGAACTGTGTAGCCTGGGAACCTGACATAAATGCATGCTGCCAATGATTGTGCTCACAAATGAGGACTATCAAAATCTTTCTTTTTTTCCAGTCTACCTGAATCATTACCAGCTAGAAGCAGCGGTCATTGGGACTTGGACGTGAGCTGCAAAGTATAGAATTGTGACAACAATTCCAGTGCCATGCGGACTTTTCCTGGAGGTGGACTTTTCCTGGACTCCTGCTCCTTGTGACAGCTCCTAACAGACTGAACTGGGGTTGAATTGCATTTTTCAGGGATTTGGCATGGTGTTGGGGCCAACTTGGACTTGGTGAACATGTTAAGGACACTACTCTTTTATGGATTCTTGCTGTATTGGCCAAGAGTTTGCTTAAAGGCTTTAATCACTGTAAAAAAAAAAAAAAGACTAGATAAAGAAGATATGGCACATATACACCATGGTATACTATTCAGCCATAAGAAATGATGACATCGGATCACTTACAACAAAATGGTGGGATCATGATAACATTATACGGAGTGAAATAAGTAAATCAGAAAAAAACAAGAACTGCAGGATTCCATACATTGGTGGCACATAAAAACGAGACTAAGAGACATGGACAAGAGTGTGGTGGTTACGGGGAGGGGGGTGGGGGGAGGGAAGGAGGGAGACGGGGAGGGGGAGGGGGAGGGGTACAAAGAAAACTAGATAGAACTTGACGGAGGACAATCTCTCTTTGGGTGATGGGTATGCAACAGAACTGAATGACAGGATAACCTGGACATGTTTTCTTTGAATATATGTACCCTGATTTATTGATGTCACCCCATTAAAATAAAAATTTATTTATAAAAAAAAATCTTTTTATATGTTTTTATTAATTGATCTTTAGAGAGCCAGAGAGGGAAGGGGGAGAGACAGAGAGACGGGAGAATCATTCATGTGTTGTTCCACCTAATTGTGCGTTCTTTGGTTGCTGTCCGTGTGAGTCCCGACTGGGGAGTGTTTTAGCGATGCTCTGACCAACTGAGCTAAGCAGCCAGGGCCAAAATCTTATACATTTAATAAAACTTATACATTTAATAAAACTTTTACATTTAATAAAGTCTTATACATTTAATAAAACTTAGGAGACGGCACACTCACAGACAAGCTTTTAAAATCGTAAAAGCATGGGCTGAGAGGGATTTTTAAATGCAAAGGAGTCTAGGTGCCTCCCTGGATATGTGATATAGGAAGGAAACTCAATCCCACGAGATCAGCGTGAAGGTTATTTCATGCGTCAGCATGGCTAGGTGATGGTGCCAGGCTGTTTGGTCCAATACTTGTCTAGATGTTGCTGTGAAGGTACACTGTAGGTGTCATAAACATTTATAATCGGTTGACTTTAAATAAAGAAGGTTGTCCTCAATAGTGCCTCACCAAGTCAGTGGAAGCTCTTAAGAGCAAAACATGGAGGTTTGCAAGAAAAGAAGGAATTCTGAGAGAGAGAGAAAGAGACATAGAATGAATCTTATTGGGCCTATTTTTCTTAAAGAAACTTTATTGATATGATTAGACTAATAAATTTTAAAGTTTATTTTATTGATCTTAGAAAGAAAATAGGAAAAAGAAAGGGAAAGAAAGAGAGACAGAGAGAGAGAGAGAAATATCTATCTGTTCCCATATGTGCCCTGACCAGGGATCAAACTAGCAACCTCTGTGCTTTGGGCCCATGTTCGAACCAACTTAGGCATCCGGCCAGGGCATGATGAACCTCATTTTTTACAAAATTTTTAAAAATTTTATTCATTTTTAGAGAGAGAGGAGAGAAGGGGAAAGGAGCAGAAATCATCAACTCCCATATGTGCCTTGACCAGGCAAGCCCAGGGTTTTGAACCAGGGACCTCAGCATTGCAGGTCGATGCTTTATCCACTGTGCTACCACAGGTCAGGCGATGAGCCTCAGTTTTAATGAGTTGCGTGAATAAAGGGTTTGAGATGAACAACAAATCTTTAACAATTTTCCAGTCTGGGTAGTATAGAAAGAAAGAAGGAAAAAGAGAATGACACTTGACAACTTTATTTATTTATTTATTTTTACAGAGACAGATAGAGTCAGAGAGAGGGATAGATAGGGACAGACAGACAGGAACAGAGAGAGATGAGAAGCATCAATCATCAGTTTTTCGTTGCAACACTTTAGTTGTTCATTGATTGCTTTGTCATATGTACCATGACCATGGGGCTACAGCAGACCGAGTGACCCCTTGATCAAGCCAGTGACCTTGGGTCCAAGCTGGTGAGCTTTGCTCAAACCAGATGAACCTGCGCTCAGGGTCCCGAACCTCGGTCCTCTGCATCCCAGTCCGACGCCTCTATCCACTGCGCCACTGCCTGGTCAGGCTGACACTTGGCAATTTTAAATAATTTGCTTCCCACTTGGAAGTTCAACAGTATGACAAAGGAAGTCCTTCCAAGAAGGAGGTCTAAGAAGTTTTCTTAAATCCACATACTTCAGATCCAAAGATGGGATGAATTCTTAGCCTACCCATATGAGTAAATGCTTAGAAAACTCCCCTGCTAACAGGCTATCAGCATAGAGTGGACTCTTTCCTGTATCTACACAGTTCTTGAAAAGATGCAGTAAGTAGGTTATTCTAGCCTCAAAGGCAATGAAATGAATTATGGATAACTAAATGGAGAGAACTGTGCAGATAACAAAATATATACATCTTCTGGGCCATAAATAATCTAATTAAATTAAAACTCAAAAGGCAAACACTAGATAAGGGGAACTATTTATTAATAATATGGAACAGAATTAATAGTCTTTTTTTTTTTAGGTGAGAGGAGAGGAGGATAGTGAGACAGACTTTCACATATACCCCAACGGGGATCCTCCCAGCAACCCCATCTGGGGATGATGCTTGAGTACCGAGCTATTTTTAGTGCCTGAGACTGAACCTCTCAGACCAACCAAGCTATCCTCATCTCCCAGAGCCATGCTTGAACCAATCAAGCCACTGGTTGCAGGAGAGGAGAGGGAGGGAGAGAGAAGCAGATATGGTCACTTCTTCTGGGTACCCTGACCAGGAATCTATTGCAGGACATCCACATGCCAGGATAACGCTCCATCCACCAGGCCACTGGCCAGGGCCAGAATTAATAGTCTTAATATTTAAAGAGGTCATAACATTCAGTAGGAAAACCCCAATGGGTAAATGTGCCAAGGATTCTACCAGACAGTTCTCAGAAACAGGTTATATGAATGGCTGGCAAACATTTGAAAAAATGTACAATGCAATTCAAAGAAATGCCGATGGAGCAATAATGAGATTGCATTTTCCGCTAACAAATTAGCAAAGATAGGGAAAAAAAAGAAACTACCCATGACGGTGCTGACAGGAGTAAGTAGCCAACTGGAAAGCAACTTGGCAAGACCTAAAAGCTTTGAGCAACTTAACTCCTCTTCTGGGAATCTACCTAAGGCAGGATTGAATGGCAAAGTACTTCATACAGCACTATTTAAAATAGCAAGAAACTGAAATATCTGACCAAAAGCTGGTTTATTCATTTAGTTATTAAAAAAAAAATTTTTTTTTTCTTTTCCAAATGAGAGGCAGGGAGATAGAGAGACAGAGACAGACTCCCGTCTGGGCCCGATGCTCTGCCCATCTGGGGCCATTGCTTACAACTGAGTTGATTTTAGCACCTGAGGTGGAGGCTCCACAGAGCCGCCCTCAGCACCTAGGGCTAATGTGCTCTAACTAGTTGAGCCAGGGCTGCAGGAGGAAAAGAGAGAAAGAGAGAGAGAGAGAGACAGTGAGAGAGAAGGGGAAGGGGTGGGGAAGCAAATGGTCACTTCTCCTGTGTGCCCTGACCAGGAATTGAACTCAGGACATCCACACACTGGGCTGATGTTCTACCACTGAGCCAACTGGCCAGGGCCTCAAATATTTATTGAGTCCTTACTATATAATCCCTTCTTGAGACTGCTAAATGATTAGTTGTTCTAGATAAGTCTTTTAAAATGTGGGAGCGTGGATAGATTTGGTATAAATAAATAGGTGCATATGATTATTCATAAGCTCATGTATGACGGTATATGTTTATGCCATGACTGGAAGGCTATGAAGACAGAGATTGTCTTTGGGAAAGGAGTGGGGGGAGCAGTCCAAGGGAGAACACTTTTCACTGTGCTCTTTTTACCACCTGATCTTTTGAACACATACATGGATTTTGTTAACATTTTGATAGTGCCGAGTGTGTAGCTAATCTTATTTTTTCATAGACTTTTCTTGAGTTATTTTCAGGAGTGTCTCGTCTTCCTGAACGTGGAAAGCTCTTCAAGGGAAAGGGCTGTTTTACATTTCTTTGTATTCTCCCACAGTGTTTAGCACAATTTTGACACATAATGGGTATTCAAAAGCACTTGAATAGAAAATAATGTAATTTGGTGCTCTAATACCCTGTCAGTGGAAGTTGAATCAATGACTCTGGGTATTGCTTTAAAGCTGATTTGTGTATTTTAAATCATACCACTTGTATGTTATATCATAGTTTACTACTCTGCCAATGGGGAAAAGCAAGTTAATTGATGACATTCTTTTTTTTTTTTTTTTTTTTTTTTACAGAGACAGAGAGTCAGAGAGAGGGATAGACAGGGACAGACAGACAGGAACGGAGAGATGAGAAGCATCAATCATTAGTTTTTCGTTACGCGTTGCGACTTCTTAGTTGTTCATTGATTGCTGTCTCATATGTGCCTTGACCGCGAGCCTTCAGCAGACTGAGTAACCCCTTGCTCAAGCCAGAGGCCCTGGGTCCAAGCTGGTGAGCTTTTTGCTCAAGCCAGATGAGCCCGCGCTCAAGCTGGCGACCTCGGGGTCTTGAACGTGGGTCCTTCCACATCCCAGTCCAACGCTCTATCCACTGTGCCACCTCCTGGTCAGGCTGATGATATTCTTTAATGAAACTCTATCTAGAGAAATGCAAAATTCCCTTTCAATTCTTATGTATCCACCTGTAATTTAAATAGTTAAATTGACTTAAAGGCCTCAATAGCGAGTAAGGGAACATAGACACTCTCAAGGTTTTAATTATTGCAAAAAATAAAATTTTTAATACAGAGATTGTGCAGTTGTAAGAGACTAGGTTTGCTTTCCTATATGTTAGGTGTCTAAGCTACAAGAATTCCTTTAATATCAAACACAGGTTTGTTTTTCTTTTTTGTCCTCTATCTGAGAAACAGGTAACAGGTTATTATGGTAATAAGTTGTGTTCATCAGTGAATTTATCCCTTTTCTACAATTTCATGAATGAACGGGAACATCAGTTGAAACTGGGACCTGATTTAGTATATTGATTCCCTTCACTGACTTTATACACGCATGCACACGCACATGCACGCACACATACACACACATGCGCACGTGTGCACCCAAAGCCATTTACTTTCTTTGCCAGCTGGAGAAATTAGCTAGAGGCCTGACCTGTGGTGGCACAGTGTATAAAGCATCGACCTGGAAATGCTGAGGTCGCCAGTTCGAAACCCTGGGCTTGCCTGGTCAAGGCACATGTGGGAGTTGATGTTTCCAGCTCCTCCCCCCTTCTCTCTTTCTCTGTCTCTCTCCCTCTCTCCCTCTCTCTCTCCTCTCTAAAAATGAATAAATAAAATTAAAATTAAAATAAAAAAAAATTAGCTAGCAAACTACCAAAGGAAGCCTATTTCACTAAACGATGTTCCTGAAACGTAGCTTTGGTTTTTTGTTTTGTTTTTTTTCTTGCTCTGCTAGCAACTTCCAATTATGAGAAAGTGCATTCTCTGCATTGCATAACAGAAGACAGGACTGTTCTAGAAGGCACAGCCACTATTCAACACAACGTACAATGCCGGGATAAGCTTGAGGAAGAGAAGGAAAAAACTATTGGACAATGGGTCCGTTTTTGTTTCTGAAATTCTCAGGTGGAATTAGGTTGGTATTGAATGAAGTACTAGAGGTGAAAAAGCCGGTCCGGGCCTGACCTGTGGTGGCGCAGTGGATAAAGCATCGGCCTGGAAATGCTGAGGTCGCCGGTTCGAAACCCTGGGCTTGCCTGGTCAAGGCACATATGGGAGTTGATGCTTCCAGCTCCTCCCCCTTGTCTCTCTCTCCTCTCTGTCTCTCTCTCTTTCCCTCTCTCTCTCTCCTCTAAAATGAATAAATAAAATTAAATTAAATTTAAAAAAAGCTTCTTAGTCTGATGCGGTCCCATTCATTAAAAAATAAAAAAAAGAAAAAGAAAAAGCCGGTCAGTGTGAAAAAAGTAATCGTGGAGAGGGAGGCATATATGAGGTCTGTTAACCAGAGTGTGAGAAGGACCAAGCTCAGTGAGCGGAGTTCTCCCAGCTGGTTGACTTTGCTGCAAAATTTCGTAATGAAAGGAAACCCACAGACCTACTGGGATGCAGTGAAGCTACATGGTGCAAAATTGAAGATCTTATTAAACTAGAAAATATAGATCGAGATCCCAGTACAACTGACAGACTGTCAATGGCCAACTGTCAGCCCTGAGGCCAGACATGAGTTAGGGTGACCCAATAAGATGGGGCGGGCGGTACACCTTGTCATCGAAGTGAAGGGGACAAAGCGTTGAATTTATTGTGGCCTGGGCAGTGTCTCCTTCAGTAAGAGGAAGAAGAAAGAAAGAAATAAAAAGGAAGAAGCGGAAGAAAAAAGGAGACAGTAAAGAAAACAAGGAAAAAGACAAAAGATAAAGAAATCTTCATTTCACAGAGAACAAAAAAGAGTGAGAGGAGGCAATAGGAAGAAGTGGAAGTGGACATTTATATGTTATTTTCATTTAATTTATTCATTTTAGAGAGGAGAGAGAGAGAGAGAGAGAATGCAGGCGGAGCAGGAAGCATCAACTCCCATATGTGCCTTGACCAGACAAGTGCAGGGTTTTGAACTGGTGACCTCAGTGTTCCAGGTCAACACTTTATCCACTGCGCCACCACAGATCAGGCCGGAAGTGGACATTTGTAGACATCATCTTCTCTTCTCCTCTCTACAATCCCAAAGTGATATGTATCCCCATTTTACAGACGAAGGAGGGACAGGTCCACACGGCTATAAAGGAACAGAGCCGGGCCAGAACCTGTGTACAATAATTCCGCCTCCTTTCTGTGGTGCCTGTGAAAATTTGCAACTCAGCCCAGAGGACGTCTGTGAACTCTGGTTTGGTCAATCGGTACTAAAGTGTAAAGGAAAATGAGCGTGTGGGACATTACTTGCAGAATTGTTGTGGTAACATTACGTTAAATTTCACCTTTGGGACAGCGGTAATGAAGGGCATGGAGAAGCTTTAAACTCCTTTAGAGCAATCCTGAATACACAGGGATGGAATTTACAACTAGTCATAATGTCATGATAAAGAACAGGCCTTTAAAAAAATAGATTAGTTTATCCTGGAAATGGAAAGCTGGGAAGAGGTGTAGTGTTCCATGATAAAAAAGAAATTTATAGTGTAGGGACTTACTGATAGTTTTAATCAACACACACACACACACACACACACACACAGACTGGTAACACAATGCAAGTGTTTACAACTACAGAGCTGAACTGTAAACACTCAACTTGGAATTTTCTCTGACTCAGAACATCACCTATCCCTTAGGAATGATGAATTGGCTTACTGTGGTCTTGTCTAAAAGCAGTGATTATGGGTTGAGTGACTTCTTTGTTGGTGCTGACAGTCTGTTAGACCGAGAAGAAGCTAGGACACAGGTTTCAATGCATTGTCCTTTGCTTCAAGGAGGACAAGACCATAGTCCCAAACTCTCCTAGGTGACTACTGTCATTCCAAACCCTCTTCAGTCCTCAGACTCCTCTATTAGGCATCCTTCACTTGGTCCCCAAACTACTGTGTCCTCTGACTTTGGGGAAGACCAGCCAGGGATTCCATGGAAATCGCCTTTGGACCACAGCTGCGCCTAAGCACCCTGACTTCCGGCTTCGGACCCCGCACTATGTCCTTGTCGTGGCCGGCCTCTTTCCTGCTCTCATTCCTGGGTCTTATTAAAAGGGAAAAATATTGTCCTCCTAACTGGCTAAGGTGAAAATGAGACAAAACCACCATCGTAAAGCAAAAATCTGATTTTTAATTAATTATCTTCAAAATACACATAATATAAAATTTACCATATTAATCAGTTTCTTTTTTTTAAAAAAAAAAGCATTTTATTGATTTTAGAGACATAGGAGGGAAGAGAAAGAGAGAGAGAAAGAGAAGAGCCCTGGCCGGTTGGCTCAGCGGTAGAGCGTTGGCCTGGCGTGAGGGGGACCTGGGTTCGATTCTCTCCCAGGGCACACAGGAGGAGCGCCCATCTGCTTCTCCACCCCCCCCCTTCCTCTCTGTCTCTCTCTTCCCCTCCTGCAGCCGAGGCTCCATTGGAGCAAAGATGTCCCGGGCGCTGGGGATGGCTCCTTGGCCTCTGCCCCAGGCGCTAGAGTGGCTCTGGTTGCAACAGAGCGATGCCCCGGAGGGGCAGAGCATCGCCCCCTGGTGGGCAGAGCGTCGCCCCCTGGTGGGCGTGCCAGGTGGATCCCGGTTGGGCGCATGCGGGAGTCTGTCTGACTGTCTCTTCCCGTTTCCAGCTTCAGAAAAATACAAAAAAAAAAAAAAAAAAAAAGAGAAGCATTCCTGTGGTGTTCCACTTAGTTGTGTATTCATTCGTCGCTTCCTGTGTGTGCCCTGACCGGTGGTCAAACCCGCAATGTTGGCATTTTTGGGACAACCTCTAACAGACTGAGATAACCAGCCTGTGCCCATTCGAATCAGTTCTATTGTAAATGTACAGTTTGGTGCAACCAGTACCACCACGCATCTTCAGATCATCCTCCAATGGTAAAACTCTGTACCTCTTAAACAATAACTCCCCGCTTGACTGAATTTGACCACTCGTGGTACCTTCCGTCAGTGGGATCATACTGTACTCGTCCTTGTTTCACTTAGCACAATGTCAGCGTTCCTCTGTGTTGTACCATGTCTCAGGATTTCCTTTTCCGGGTTGAGTAATAGTCCGTTGGATGCACAGAGCACCTTTTGTCTCTCCTTTCATCCGTCAATGGACGCTGGGTTGCTTTGGCTTTTTGGCTATTGAACTGATTTTCAAAGTATTTCATTTCTACTGAAATGTTGAAGGAAGTTTCAAAGTCCTTTTCCATATATGATCTCACTCTATTCTATATACCTTCTTTGTTGTAGTTAGGGATAAATTCACAGGGTTATTTTTTTTTTTTACAAATTTTGAAAGGGAAGTCTAGCCCAATAGGTGAAAACAACCACACGAAGCACGCCATCGCAAGCAGTCCACGGAGAGGCCTCGTCAAAGGCAAGGAGGGCCCGGAGGCCCCAGCTCTGTTCTTGGGGTAGACTGGGCATTAGGTTGCCCTTGGCACCCTGGAGAAGTCCAGTGCCAGTTGGAGCAGGCCGGAAAAGAAGGGCTGGTCCTAGACCCTGACATTATGATCTGCTGCCCTGTTGTTTGGTCATAGGCAAAAAAATGCAATAGGTTCACTGTTGCTATCAAATAACTGAGATCAGAACGCGAACGACTCCCTTGTCACGGATTAGTTAAACCTGAAATGTGTATAGTTCAGGATCAGGGAGGTTATTCACCATAGTTCCTATCAGAGGGAACTATGTAGAGTTCAGGATTAGAGAAAGCAGCCAAAGATAATGACAAGTATTTAATGGGCTCATCAACATTGGGTCAGTCATTCCACAAACAACCTCAAGGACCTGGCAGGTACTAGCACTTACACATGGGTTGTCCCACTTTGACCTCGCAGGAGCCCTCTGCAGCAGGCCTGTTTAGTCACATTTTATGGAGTTAGTACCAGGCACGGTGCTGAGGGCCTCATGGCATGTGGGCTCTGCATCGGGGGCCTGGTTCCGGCGTTACCAGCTGGGCCTCCTGTAGAAGGAACTTCCCCACTCTGAGTTTCAGTTTCCACATCTCTAAAATAAGGCCAGTGATCATGTCCACCTCCATAAGGCCATGTTACGGAGATGGGTTGAGGTAAGTATGTAAGTCATTCAGTCCAATGCCTGGCAGACAGCTGGCATTCAATGCATCCCACCCATTATTGCATATGTGCATTCATCCCAGTTTACATGCCCAACAACCCGATGAGGTGCATATTCTTCTTTTTTGTTTAAGTGAGAGGAGGAAAGATAGTGAGGCAAACTCCCACATGTGCTCTGACCAGGATCCACCTGGAAACCCCATCTATGGCTGATGCTTGAGTACCGAGCTATTTTTAGTGCCTGAGGCTGATGCACTCCAACAGAGTTATTCACAGAGCATGGGGCCACTGGCTGCAGGAGAGGAAGAGGAAGAGAAGAGGGGGGAGAAGCAGATAGTTACTTCTCCTGTGCACCCTGCCTGGGAATCAAACCCAGGACATTCATATGCTGGGTCGATGTTCTATCCACTGAGCAAACCAGCCAGGACTGAGGTGTATATTCTTGATAGACCCATTTATGGATGAGAACACAGCAGCTCAGAGAAGTTAAATAATCATCCAAGGTCTCTTGTGCTCGCAGTACTAACGGGTGGGGTTCAGAGCTTGTATCTGGCTTCAATCTCAGACTTCTTCCACTGTACAGCTGTTGGTGAAGCTGGACCCCTAGCCAGGAAGCTCCACTGTGCTGAGATGGCTGTATGTGGCTGGCCTGGCAGTGACAGGGAGGTCAACTGGTGGTAGTCCGCAGTGCTGGGGGTTGGCCTGGGCCTGAGCAGCGGCTTCAACCGCACAGCAGCTGCCGCCTGAACAAAACCTGACCTGCATCATTTGCAAACCCCAGACTCTTTCCTGCCTTCACACCCCTCCCTCCTTGTCTCCCTTCTCTCTCTCACCTTCTCTTGCCTTTAGCCACATTCACCCTCTTCATTGTCCCCTAGCTTTCTCTCTTCCCTCCCTACTAGTCTAATTTGAAATAGAGCTAAATTATTCCATGTCCATTAAACAAGGTGTTACATTTCCTGTTCTGAAGTTTTCAAAAGCAAATGAATTGAATATATATATATACACACACACACACATATATATATATGTGTGCATGCACCCGACCGGGATCCACCTGGCATGCCCACCAGGGGACGATGCTCTGCCCATCTGGGGCGTTGCTCTGTTGCAACCAGAGCCATTCTAGTGCCTGAGGCAGAGGCCATAGAGCCATCCTCAGCACCCGGGCCAACTTTGCTCCAATGGAGCCTCAGCTGCGGGAGGGGAAGAGAGAGACAGAGAGGAAGGAGAGGGGGAGGGGTGGAGAAGCAGATGGGCGCCTCTCCTGTGTGCCCTGGCCAGGAATCGAACCTGGGACTCCTTCACGCCAGGCTGACGCTCTACCACTGAGCCAACCGACCAAGGCCTGAATTGGATATTTAAACCAGCCTCTTTAAAAGCCTCAAACGGCCTGACCAGGCAGTGGCGCAGTGGATAGAGCATCAGACTGGGATGTGTAGGACCCAGGTTCAAGACCTCGAGGTCGCCAGCTTGAGCACGGGCTCATCTGGTTTGAGCAAGGCTCACCAGCTTGAGCCCAAGATCACTGGCTCAAACAAGTGGTCACTCAGTCTGCTGTAGTCCCCCGGTCAAGGCACATATGAGAAATCAATCAATGAACAACTAAGGAGATGCAACGAAGAATTGATGTTTCTCGTCTCTCTCCCTTCCTGTCTGTCTGCCCGTATCTGCCCCTGTCTATCCCTCTCTCTGACTCTGTCTGTCTCTGCCACAAAGAAATAAAAATAAAAATAATAAACAAAAGCCTCAAACATCAGTGGCTTGGAAAGATGAAAGAATTAATGTAAGGAAAGAACATCTAGGATACTGTTCATTGTACAGTCTAAGTGGTACATAGATGACTGTTCACTGCATAATCTTTCAACTTTTCTATGTGTTTGGGAATTTTCAAGGTAAAATCTGGGAAAGAAATCAATGACTCGATACGGGTCACTTTCAACCAGTTTCTGTTACAAACGAGGAGGGCTGGGACAATGGCCTCAATATAGAAAAGGTTTCTTGTCTATCCTAGCAGAGTGCTTTGGGGGGGGGGCAGGGTGCTCTCGGTGTTGGCATCTTTTGGGAGAGAAATCATGAGGAGCTCAGCAGGGCTGGCAGGCGAGTGAGGCACTGCAGACAAAGCCAGGCAGGGGCAGACATTCAGCTGTCGGCTCTTCTACCAGGAACCACGAGCTTCAGGAAAAGCTTTGATCTCGGGGCAGAGAAAAAGAGAACTGAGAAACAGCCGTGGTAGGAAACCTCAGAGAATCCTGTCCTGTTCGTTCCCTATCTGTTGGCCCACATTGCTCGGAATTATCGGCAGTATCTCCAGCTGTGTGAGTCATGGAACCAGCCCAGCCCTGGCGACCGAAGGTCCTTCTGGAAAAGATGACAATGGTATAATATTTGCCCAGGCGTATTTGGAAAAGCTCGCGGTGTTGTTTTTTTATTGCTGCTGCTACCAGACTTCAACTGCTGCCTGGATGCCTTTATTTATTTTATTTATTTATTTATTTTTTGAGCTGCTCCTCCCTGTAGCCATATGAATTCTCTTCTGACTACAGCCCTGTGGGGGAAACTCCAGCCATAAGCTCTGCCTTGCTGGCTGGGAAAGGGGGGGGGCCTGCCATAAACTCCACTCCCTCCCTCCTCCTTCCCCGTGACGTAAGCGATCTCGGAGGGGCCTACACCACACGGCATCAAAAATAAATACACGCAGATTCATTAGGCTGGTTTGTTAGAGCTTCCAGTTGGAAACAGCCTAATCAGTCACCATAGGGGACTGGTTAGATAAATTATGACACAGCCCTGCAACAGAAATGCACGCAGCCCCTTAGAAAGCAAGAGAGTGCTTTAGGTATTGACAAGGGATAATTTCCAAGCGACATTGTTCATTAGCAATGAAAAGAAATAGAAAAACAGTGCATGTAGCATGTAGCATGCAGCATGTGCCATTTGTGTGGTTAAAAACATATACCTCTATGGTTGTATGTACAAGACTTTCTCTGGCTGGGTGTGCAAGAGCTTGTCTCAGGAGATGGAGACAAAGGCAGGGAGAAGATGAAGAGTCATAGTCAGTAGATAAAATATGCTTTTCGTGTTATTTGACTTATTATCATGTGTATATTTTCTATTTAAACATTTCTTAGCTAGAGAAAGTAGAAACAGGCCCTGGCCAGTTGCTCGGGGCATTGAGCATCAGCCTGGCATATGGACGTCCCAGGTTCTATTCCCAGTCAGGGCACAGAAGAGAAGCAACCATCTGCTTCTCTCCACCCTCCTCCCCCTCTTCTTCCCCTCCCACAGTGGGTGGCTCCATTGGTGCAAGTAGGGCCCCAGGCACTGGAGTGCATCAGCCTCAGGTGCTAAAAATAGTTTGGTACACAAGCATCCGGTTACGGGTGTGATTTTGGTGGGGGCGCATGCTGGAGTCTGCCTCACTATCTGCAATCCTCTCACCAAAAGAAAAAAAAAAAGGTAGAAACAAAACCAGATTCTTAAAGCAACAGCATCAAAACCATGGTATTCAGGTTTCCCAAGCTCTCTTCTTTGACTGACATGTGAGTCCCAGGTAAATAATTCAACATTGGGCTTGGAGGGTTGGAAAAGAGCTTGTATCAAATACTGAGGACCTGCGGGAGAGATCCCACCTGGCTTCTGCAGTATCTGTTCTGGAAGCCCCACCACCAGCGCCCCCAGAGCAAGGTTTTTTTGGGCATTTACAGCCCTAAGTTTGGATTTCCAGGCACCTGGTTTGGTAAGAGGGGAGAAAAAGAAAGGGGAAATGCAGTCAGGTTGCAGCTTGGAGTGGAAGGTGTGACTATGTCAGGTCAATGTGGATATTTCTGTGGGGGCCTTTGGCAGGATTCCCTGGGAGTTACCAAGCTGTGATCTCACCCTCCCTAGGACTCTGACGCCTGGAGACACTTGACCCTAATTTTGATGACAAGCTGCCTAGGTTTCCCATCCTGGCTCCACCATTGTCCGGCTGTGGGACTTAGGATGTAATAAATTTTCTAAGGCTTAGTTCTATTTCATTCAAAAAGTAGGCAGGAGGGTGGGGGTGGGGAGAGAATACTGTTACTAATGATGTCATAAGGTCATTGCTAAAATTAGGCTTTCAATGAATGTTGCCTAGCTTAGTAAGATCATGGATTCTGGAACCAGACTGCCTGGGTCTAAATCACAGCTATACCATTTATTACTTTTGTGACTCTGAGAAAGTTATTTAATCTCTGTGCCTCAGTCTATTCATCTGTTAAATGGGTATAATAACAGTACTTATATCACAGGGCTTTTTTTTTTTTAACAGAGACAGAGAGAGAGTCAGAGAGAGGGATAGACAGGGACAGACAGACAGGAACGGAGAGAGATGAGAAGCATCAATCATTAGTTTTCCGTTGCGCATTGCAACACCTTAGTTGTTCATTGATTGCTTTCTCATATGTGCCTTGACCGTGGGCCTTCAGCAGACCGAGTAACCCTTTGCTCGAGCCAGCGACCTTGGGTCCAAGTTGGTGAGCTTTTGCTCAAACCAGATGAGCCCATGTTCAAGCTGGCACCTCGGGGTCTTGAACCTGGGTCCTCGGCATCCCAGTTCGACGCTCTATCCACTGCGCCACTGCCTGGTCAGGCTCACAGGGCTTTTATGAGCTATAAATAAGTTAACTCATGTAAAATGTTCAGACCAGTATCTTGTGTATAGCCATTTTTAACCTGGATATGGACTTCATCCCACTTTTTATTTTTAATAATGGGGAATTGTGATGCAGAGAGGGACCTGACCAGGGGGTGAGGGAACTATTGACTAGTGACAGAGTGAGGAGTTAACACCCAGCCTCTCACCTCCCGTTTCTAGAATGTTTTCCACTTTTCCTTTAGACCAACATGTTTTCTTCCATTTTGGTATAAAATTAGAAAGAAGTGAGCAAAACCTGTTTGGAATCAAATAAAAATGATATGGGGTTCAAATTCAGTGGTGTGGCCACAGCCAAGTTTCTTCAGCTCTTGCAACTCCATCTTCATTGGGACTGGGGTGAGGGTAATAGTATGTGTCTGGCAGTACTGGTATGGTGAGTGCTCTCTGTGAGAGGTACCTGGTTTCTCAGCAAGCAGCAATATCAGCCCCGGTGAGTGACGGGCAGTAGCTGGGTTGGTTAGAGCGTCGTCCTGGAGCGCAGCGGTTGCTGGTCTGATCACCAGCCAGGGCGTCTAGACGTTTCCGTCTCTCTCTCCCTCTCTAAAATCAATACAATAACCCTTAAAAAAAAAAAAAGATTCAAAATAACAGGCTATGGTGGAGTAGATCCTATATCTGCAGATAGATGGCTCTTAATTCCTCTCTTCCAGGGCTTTCAAACTGACTTGATAATTCCCAGTGTGGATAAATATGTAACCATACAGACTCATTTTTGTAGCAATTATTTTAAAATAACAAATCAGAAATGTTAGCAAAAGCTCTGAAATGTCAGGGGCTGGGATGAGATGGTGTTCTGACAGATGCCTATGAGATATCATAGTATATAAGGTGGTTTTCTAAGTTGGGTAGTGATGTGCTGCTCACAGAAACTAAGAGATATCTCAAAATGAATATGAAACAATAAAAATATCCCCTCATTTTTGTGAGCAGTGTACTTCTGATCAAAAGTACATGTGGGTGGCATCATCAGAAAATGCAAATTAACAGCACAATAAGAAAGAACTCCACATCCACTTGAAGGGCTAAAATTTGAAAGACTCCATGATAGATATCAACTGTTAGTAAAGGATTAGGCATCTGGAACCACCATGCATTGCTGGTCAGAGCACAGAATAGAATGGTTAGATCACTTTGGAAGATAGTTCAGTACAGGAGTTTCTTATAAAGTTAACTGTAATCTTACCATGCTAGTTATCTATTACTGTGGAACAAGTTATCCCCAAATTTAGTGGCTTAAAATAGCATTTATCTGCCCTGGCCGGAGAGCTAGGTTGGTTAGAGCATCATCCCAAGCACAGAGGTTGCCAGTTTAATCCCCGGTCATGGCGCATACAGGAGCAGATTGACACTCGTGTTTCTCTCTCTCTATCTCCCTCCTCTCTCTAAAACCAATAAAGTAAACACTTCAAAAACAAAATAGCATTAATCTTTGTTAACATCTAAAAGAGAGGAGGAGCTAGGAAGAAAGAAGTAGAGCTATCCCTGAAGGTGGGGATCAGATCCATTTTCATACCCTCACCATAGCTTCAGCCTGGAAAAGCAACCTTGTCATTTAACAAGTGAGTTTTCCAAAATGGGTGTGCTAGTCTGTGTGATGGTTAATTTTATGTGTAACTTGGCAGGGCCACAGTGCCCGCTGGTCAAGCATTATTCTGAATGTTTCTATAAGGGTATTTTTGGAGAGATTAACATTTAAATCACTGAACTTTGAGTAAAGCAGATTGCCCTCCATAGTATGGGTGGGTCTCGTCTAATCAGTTGAAGGGCTGAATAATACCAAGACTGACCTACCCCGAGCAAGAGGAAATTCTGCAACATGTGACCTTCAGAATTCATGCATCAGTCTGTCATTTCACTTGGCAGATTCTGGGCATGACAGCCTCTATAATTACATGAGACAACCCCTTAATATATCTGCCCATCCACCTCTCCACACACCCATCTACCCCTCCTTCCTATTGGTATCTCTACCTCTAGAGAGACCCGGACTAACACAGCCTGGTTTTCTAGTATTACCAAAGTCATAGACTACTATTAGTTTTTGCCCTTGGTTCATAAGTTCAAATGAGATTTTTATGGAAAATATTTCCTGTACTACTTACTTCTTAATGGAAGACAACATTCCCATAATATATATGGCATTTCCATCACGGCTGCAAGGCCTGGCAGCAGGTTGGCGATTCTCTGGTTTCCCGAGGTGGACGCGAGCAAGAGACACTGCATGGCTCATCAGTCATCTGTTGTAAAGAAACTGTGCCCGTCAGAGCAGAAGTAAATCTTTTATTACTGGAAAATGTGAATCAACTCAAGTGAAACAGGGTTCTGTCAGCTTATAAAATTTAATTAGGTTTTTAACTCCATAAATTTGTCCAATTAAAGATGTTTGGAAATACTCAATTCCAGCTTGAACCGACAGGAAATTAATTATAAGAATGCAAGGTGCTAAGAAACAATCAGGCCCTGGCCAGATAGCTTGGTTGGTTAGAGCATCAACTCAATACATAAAGGTTAAGGGTTCGATCCCCGGTCAGGGCACATACAGGAGCAGATTGATATTTCAGTCTCTCTCCCTTCCTGTCTCTCTAAGATCAATAAATAAAAAATATATTTAAAAAAAATATGGTCTGAATTCCTTCACTGTGTCTTCCAGCAGGAATGTGTGCTTAAATATTTGTGTCAGCTCTGCATCAAAGTTTCTCCGTTTCTTTTTTTAGAAAAACAAAACAAAACCCAGAAACTTCTACACTGTCCCCAAGAAGAGAAAATAGAGTGCGGGGGAGGGGGGGAACCCCTACGTGGCTTAGGTTTTTCACCCGGTGGAGTTAAGAAAAACACTTCAGCCCAAGGACAAAAGCTCCCTTGTTTAAAGTGCTAGCCCAGCTGCACTTCAACTAAATATATCCTGGGCAGTGTTTTCACCCCTCCACCCCTCTCCTGGAGCCAATTACACGGTAACAAACAGCCCCAAGGCCCCATGCGACGGCCCGCAGCAGCACTGCCTTGGCTACATACACAGTCCACCTTCCTCCCAGCACAGCCAGGCGCGGAGGCCGCCGCGCTTGCCCCAGAGCCGCACCGAGACTGAGCCTCGGCTCCGAGAGGGGCGCGCACGGGTTAACTGGGCGGCCTCCGTCTGGAATGCGCGCTCCACCTGGACTGACAGCATCAATGACTCATTGTTTCCCCTCCGAACAGTCTGAGGAGTGCTTCTCGGTGTCAATAACGAAGGCAAAAAAAGTTGTTGTTTTTTTCCCCCGCTTTCAACAGAACCAATTTTCAAAAACTGAATATAGAACTGGAAATCTGGGGAGCGAGAGTGTTTCTTCTGCGACAGCGGTAGCCAAGGTTACCGCTTTGAGTTGGTCCTCGGGGACAAAGGATTTAAATGGACTGTCTACAAACTGAAAGAGGCCTAAAGCCAGGGGTCCTTTTACTTATAACTTGTGTGCCTGTCCTAGAAAACGGAGCAAACTTAGTTCAAACCTTTACTCTGCCTCATCTTGTGGTCTGACTGGATACAACCCTGGGTTTTATATTACGCACGATTTGCAGACATGGAAATGTTGACGGATCACTTCCCATAGCTAAATGTAAGACCCGTAGGCACTGCAGTCCATATACGGCTCCTATGGCCCTATTTCTAAAGCAGCGTATTAATGATCACGCCCCACCTTGTTTCCCTTCGTTGATTTCAGTGGCTTGTACCCTTCTTGAGAAACAGGACTGGGAGGTTGGCCCCGACTGTGGAACTTGTCTGCTTTTCATAAATATAACTCATTGCAAACGCTCCAAAGCAGATGGCACATCTTCCTACCTGTCTGCACGTGTGTCGTATACAACACATTTTCAACTCCTGTTTCTTTTGCCTCCTCCTATTTACCTACGTTGTTAGACGTTTAAAGGAAAATAGTGAAAAAGGAAGACATGGAGAGAATAAATAAATATAGAAATATAGAAAGGAAAGGAAAAGAGGCCTGTGGCCTGACCAGGTGGTGGCGCAGTGGATAAAGCGTCGGACTGGGATGCGGAAGGACCCAGGTTCGAGACCCCGAGGTCGCCAGCTTGAGCGCGGGCTCATCTGGCTTGAGCAAAAAAGCTCACCAGCTTGGACTCAAGGTCGCTGGTTCCAGCAAGGGGTTACTCGGTCTGCTGAAGGCCCGCGGTCAAGGCACATATGAGAAAGCAATCAATGAACAACTAAGAAGTCGCAACGCGCAACGAAAAACGAATGATTGATGCTTCTCATCTCTCTCCGTTCCTGTCTGTCTGTCCCTGTCTATCTCTGCCTCTGTAAAATAAATAAATAAATAAATAAATAGTAGATGGGAAAAGAGGCCTGTGTAGATTCAGGAACTACCTTCTAACTCGAAGGGATGGGGGGTGGGGTAGAGGTCTAGCACACGGCACAGTGAGTGGCCTTCTCATCCAATGAAATGACAGCCCTGAATAGATCCCAAGTCACGGGGACCTGGAAAGGGAATATGCACAGGATATAGAGATAAAATAGGATGCTTAATAGAATGGCAATAAACGCCTTTGAGTTGATATCAGTCAGGTGACATGGCCTCTAAATTTCCTCAGGAATTGGAGACTGGTTTGGCTTTGCCCAGTTTTCCTGAGATAGATGGGGTGACTCTATCCTGTGGAGGGAAATTCCTGTGGCTTCTGAATTAGAATCAAAATTACAAAGGGCACGTTTCTTGCCTTCAAACCTACACTGTAATTTAACTGATTGAATTTCTTTGTTTGTTAGTATCCTTAAAGTCAGGTATGAAAATATTTGCATCAGCCCTTTTGAAGCGACTGAACACCTACGAAGAGGAACTATTGCTTTGTTTTTGTAGACAGGACACAAATATTGCTGCTTGCTTAGGGAAGCGGCAATAATCAGAGCTTCCATTTCTCACATGGAACCACAAATAAATGTGTAGGGCGCTGAATGAGCCTGGTGCTTTTTTTTTTTTTTTTACTTTTTAAAGATAATATTTTATGTATTCTCCCACAAGCGGCAATTACAGAAAATAAGTTATTTTATCTAGCTTTTCTCTTAGCATGAACAAATTAAAAATGAGAAATGCTTTTTCCCCTCTATATAAACATATTGAAGTTTGGGCCCTGGCCGGTTGGCTCAGCGGTAGAGCGTCGGCCTGGCGTGCGGGGGACCTGGGTTCGATTCCTGGCCAGGGCACATAGGAGAAGCGCCCATTTGCTTCTCCACCCCCACCCCCTCCTTCCTCTCTGTCTCTCTCTTCCCCTCCCACAGCCAAGGCTCCATTGGAGCAGGGATGGCCTGGGCGCTGGGGATGGCTCCTTGGCCTCTGCCCCAGGCGCTGGAGTGGCTCTGGTCGCGTCAGAGCGATGCCCCGGAGGGGCAGAGCATCGCCCCCTGGTGGGCAGAGCGTTGTCCCTGGTGGGCGTGCCGGGTGGATCCCGGTCCGGCGCATGCGGGAGTCTGTCTGACTGTCTCTTCCCATTTCCAGCTTCAGAAAGATACAAAAAAAAAAAAAAAAGAATAAACATATTGAAGTTTGATAGTGTTAAATGTTTTACATAGCCTAATTCTTTTTTTATAAATAAGTTTTATTAATTTTAATGGGGTGACATCAATAAATCAGGGTACATATATTCAAAGAAAACATGTCCAGGTATCTTGTCATTCAATTATGTTGCATACCCATCACCCAAAGTCAGATTGTCCTCCGTCACCTTCTATCTAGTCTTCTTTGTTCCCCTCCCCCTCCCCCTTCCCCTTCCCCCCCCCCCCCCGTAACCACCACACTCTTGTCCATGTCTCTTGGTCTCGTTTTTATGTCCCACCAATGTATGGAATCATGCAGTTCTTGTTTTTTTCTGATTTACTTATTTCATTCCATATAATGTTATCAAGATCTCACCATTTTGTTGTAAATGATCTGATGTCATCATTTCTTATGGCTGAGTAGTATTCCATAGTGTATATGTACCACATCTTCTTTATCCAGTCTTCTTCTTCTTTTTTTTTTTTTTTTTACAGTGATTAAGGCCTTTAAGCGAACTCTTGGCCAATACAGCAAGAATCTATAAAAGAGTAGAGCCTGGTGCTTTTTTAAAATTTATTTTTTATATAGAAATTAAATGTAATGGGGTGGCATTGGTACATAAGAGCACATAGGTTTCAGGTAAACATCTCTATAGTATTTAAACTGTTGATTGCAATGTGTGCCAGTCGCCCAAAGTCAAATCATTTTCTGTCACCGTGTACTTGTCCCTGAATGAGCCTGTTTCACATCATATACAGTCTATTTGCCAGTAGGTTCCATTTGCTACTGAAGATTTTATTTATTTTTTTATTTTTTTAGAGAGGAGAAAGGGGGGGGAGAGAGAGAGAGAGAGACGGGGGAGGAGCTGGAAGCATCAACTCCCATACGTGCCTTGACCAGGCAAACCCAAGGTTCTGAACCGGCGACCTCAGCATTTCCAGGTCGACGCTTTATCCACTGCGCCACCACAGGTCAGGCTCTACTGAAGATTTTATGGTCCTCGTGCCAACACCACAATCAAGCAGAGCTGCTGAGATATCTAGAGGACTGAGATGGGCGATGAGCAGAATCAGCACGACCCTACAATGTGTGATATGGTATGGGTCTTCCAACAGACTGGAATGCATATTTTGGGGCAGCTTCCAGGCTAAGAGAGGTGACTTACTACCATTTTCTCATCAGAACAGCCACCTTCCCCTCGTCCCTCCTGAGTCTTTTCATCAGAACACAGCCTCAGGGCTGCGGATCTGCTCTGGGTCCTTTCTAGTGTGTGGTTGGTTCATTCTGCTCTGGGTCCTTTCTAGTGTGTGGTTGGTTCATTCTGCTCTGGGTCCTTTCTAGTGTGTGGTTGGTTCATTCTGCTCTGGGTCCTTTCTAGTGTGTGGTTGGTTCATTCTGCTCTGGGTCCTTTCTAGTGTGTGGTTGGTTCATTCTGCTCTGGGTCCTTTCTACTGTGTGGTTGATTCAGATCTGCTCTGGGTCCTTTCTAGTGTGTGGTTGGTTCGGATCTGCTCTGGGTCCTTTCTAGTGTGCGGTTGGTTCATTCTGCTCTGGGTCCTTTCTAGTGTGTGGTTGGTTCATTCTGCTCTGGGTCCTTTCTAGTGTGTGGTTGGTTCATTCTGCTCTGGGTCCTTTCTAGTGTGTGGTTGGTTCATTCTGCTCTGGGTCCTTTCTACTGTGTGGTTGATTCAGATCTGCTCTGGGTCCTTTCTAGTGTGTGGTTGGTTCGGATCTGCTCTGGGTCCTTTCTAGTGTGTGGTTGGTTCATTCTGCTCTGGGTCCTTTCTAGTGTGCGGTTGGTTCATTCTGCTCTGGGTCCTTTCTAGTGTGTGGTTGGTTCAGATCTGCTCTGGGTCCTTTCTAGTGTGCGGTTGGTTCATTCTGCTCTGGGTCCTTTCTAGTGTGCGGTTGGTTCATTCTGCTCTGGGTCCTTTCTAGTGTGTGGTTGGTTCAGATCTGCTCTGGGTCCTTTCTAGTGTGCGGTTGGTTCATTCTGCTCTGGGTCCTTTCTAGTGTGTGGTTGGTTCAGATCTGCTCTGGGTCCTTTCTAGTGTGTGGTTCATTCTGCTCTGGGTCCTTTCTAGTGTGTGGTTGGTTCAGATCTGCTCTGGGTCCTTTCTAGTGTGTGGTTGGTTCATTCTGCTCTGGGTCCTTTCTAGTGTGTGGTTGGTTCAGATCTGCTCTGGGTCCTTTCTAGTGTGTGGTTCATTCTGCTCTGGGTCCTTTCTAGTGTGTGGTTGGTTCAGATCTGCTCTGGGTCCTTTCTAGTGTGTGGTTGGTTCAGATCTGCTCTGGGTCCTTTCTAGTGTGTGGTTGGTTCAGATCTGCTCTGGGTCCTTTCTAGTGTGTGGTTGGTTCATTCTGCCTGTGTCCTTTCTAGTGTGTGGTTGGTTCATTCTGCTCTGGGTCCTTTCTAGTGTGTGGTTGGTTCAGATCTGCTCTGGGTCCTTTCTAGTGTGTGGTTCATTCTGCTCTGGGTCCTTTCTAGTGTGTGGTTGGTTCAGATCTGCTCTGGGTCCTTTCTAGTGTGTGGTTCATTCTGCTCTGGGTCCTTTCTAGTGTGTGGTTGGTTCATTCTGCTCTGGGTCCTTTCTAGTGTGTGGTTGGTTCGGATCTGCTCTGGGTCCTTTCTAGTGTGTGGTTGGTTCATTCTGCTCTGGGTCCTTTCTAGTGTGTGGTTGGTTCATTCTGCTCTGGGTCCTTTCTAGTGTGTGGTTGGTTCAGATCTGCTCTGGGTCCTTTCTAGTGTGTGGTTGGTTCGGATCTGCTCTGGGTCCTTTCTAGTGTGTGGTTGGTTCATTCTGCCTGTGTCCTTTCTAGTGTGTGGTTGGTTCATTCTGCTCTGGGTCCTTTCTAGTGTGTGGTTGGTTCATTCTGCCTGTGTCCTTTCTAGTGTGTGGTTGGTTCATTCTGCTCTGGGTCCTTTCTAGTGTGTGGTTGGTTCGGATCTGCTCTGGGTCCTTTCTAGTGTGTGGTTGGTTCATTCTGCTCTGGGTCCTTTCTAGTGTGTGGTTGGTTCATTCTGCTCTGGGTCCTTTCTAGTGTGTGGTTGGTTCAGATCTGCTCTGGGTCCTTTCTAGTGTGTGGTTGGTTCGGATCTGCTCTGGGTCCTTTCTAGTGTGTGGTTGGTTCGGATCTGCTCTGGGTCCTTTCTAGTGTGTGGTTGGTTCGGATCTGCTCTGGGTCCTTTCTAGTGTGTGGTTGGTTCATTCTGCTCTGGGTCCTTTCTAGTGTGTGGTTGGTTCATTCTGCTCTGGGTCCTTTCTAGTGTGCGGTTGGTTCATTCTTGTGTCAAGTCCAAAGTAGACGCAGTTTGCATGGCTGGCTGTTTTTCTCTCCCAGTGCATAGAAGTCTTCAACCAGGAGTTTAATAAATGTAACCATTTCTGACACCATCCCCTTTGATAACCTGGTTGTGTACCCTTCACTTATTTGTCTGTGGGTCTAAGAGGAAAACTCATTTCTTAACGGAAGGCTAAGTCAGCATCCACCCTGAGGCTTTTCCTAACTGGTCCCACCTCAATTAATGGTCCCACCTCACAGTGCTACACTTTGGAAAGGACTGATATGGCCAGGCAGAAAAGTATTCGATGCCTTTAAAATCCTAGGCACCCTGGCTGGATAGCTCAGTTGGTTAGAGCACCATCCGGAAGCTCAGAGGTGGCCGGTTTGATTCCCGGTCAGGGCACATACAGGAATGTCTGTCTGTCTGTCTCTCTCTCTCTTCCTCCTTCCCTCCATCCATCCATCCTCTCTCACTGAAATCAATAAATAAAAATTAAAATAATAATAATAATAAAATCCTAGGCAAGGAAAAGCTACAGGGACAGATGACCTGAGTTACATGCCATGATGTCCCAGCATGTTTGGAGCAGAAAGAAACACTTTGCCTTGACTCCATGTTATTCCATAGTCAATAATGCCATTAAGGACCGAGAACACTCAAGGATTTCAGAGAGATTCTCTGTTCCACTAAACCAGATAGGATAATTGTTTAAACGATGTAGCTTTAAGCTACCAGACTTCAGAAGGAAATAATTTACAATCCTTCCTTGAAAACAAAAGTTCTATTAAATAAATCCCTAGAATTAAAAACTATGTAACATCTTGCCCTGGCCAGATAGCTCAGCTGGTTACAGCATCCTCCCCAAGAAACGGAAGGAAGCGTAGAGGTTGCTGTTTCGATCCTGGTCAAGCACATACAGGAACAGATCAATGCTCCTCTCTCTCTCTCTCTCAAATCAATAAAATAAGCATTTTTTAAAAACCTATGTAAAGTCTTAAATATGGTTTTGCTATCTTGGTCAGTTTGATGTGAGACAGAATATCAGTATTCTTCTACTTTGTACCTCAATACTTACCTTGCTGGTGTTTCAAGAGGAAAGATCTATATGTAGAAGCTTATTTTGATCTGAAAGCATTGATGATAGCAACAGGGCTAATGACTTCCTCTTGTTTGTTAGTTTTACAAAATAATTCAGACATTGCCTCCCATATATAAGGTGCTATAATCCTCTAGAAAATTACCCGCATGTGATGATTTTTGTGTGTGTACCTGTTGAGTCAGTAGGACAAAGGACATATATATGAACTTATCTTACTGGGTTTTTTTGTTTTTGTTTTTGTTTTTCTGAAGCTGGAAACGGGGAGAGACAGTCAGACAGACTCCCGCATGCACCCGACCAGGATCCACCCGGCATGCCCACCAGGGGGCGATGCTCTGCCCCTCCGGGTCATTGCTCTGTTGTGACCAGAGCCACTCTAGCGCCTGGGGCAGAGGCCAAGGAGCCATCCCCAGCGCCCGGGTCATCTTTGCTCCAATGGAGCCTCGCTGAGGGAGGGGAAGAGAGAGACAGAGAGGAAGGAGAGGGGGAGGGGTGGAGAAGCAGATGGGCGCTTCTCCTGTGTGCCCTGGCCGGGAATCGAACCCAGGACTTCTGCATGCCAGGCCGACGCTCTACCACTGAGCCAACCAGCCAGGGCCTCTTACTGGTTTTTAATAAGATAGTTGCTATAGGAATCTGATTATCATGTGCACACTCAACCCAAATCCAGCATATGTTAGATGTTCACGATGGAATGGAAGGATTGTCCAAAGGTGATAATGTGGGAAGTCTGTTCAAGAAACTGGATTTAAAAGTTTGAAATCTTAACCATTTGGCCCTGGCCGGTTCGCTCAGTGGTAGTGCATCCACCCGGCATGTGAATGTCCTGGGTTCAATTCCCGGTCAGGGCACACAGAAGAAGCAACTATCAGCTTCTACACCCTACTCCTTCTCTCTCTCTTCCTCTCCTGCAGCCATGGCTGGATGAGTTCTAGCATGTCAGCCCTAGGCGCTGAAGGTGGCTTCGTAGAGCCTCCACCTGAGGCGCTAAAAATAGCTCAGTTATGAGCATGTCCCCAGATAGGCAGAGCATCGTCTCTACACAGGGTTGTGGGGTGGTTCCCTGTTGGGGCCCATGTGGGAGTTTGTCTCTCTATCTCCCCTGCATAAACTTGGAAAAAAGGAAAGAAATTTAACCATTTGCTGAACTCTTTTCCCCTACCTTCTTTCTTCCCTTCCTCAAACAGCTTTTGAGTATCAACCCTAAGGGTCAAAAACTCAAATATCTCTGGGGTCAGGAAGATAAACTAATAAGCAGAGGACTTTAGGGAGACAGACACATTTTATGTGCCTAATAAACCCAGAGACAGCTCTCCCATTATTCTTGAAAGATGCTTTTAGTCTTGCTTTCTCTCTTTTGGTATTGAGAACTATTTTACTCCAAGATGAATATCAGCACGCACTCAATATAAATGACACCTTGTACTGAGCCTCGATGGGGAAGCAATATGGTGGCAGAGGCTGCAGTAAAGTGAGGCGACCTTGTCCCGTCTCTGTGCCAGGCACCTGCTGCCATGTGGAAACAGGCCCAAGGGGAACCATATTTGTGTGTGTGTGTGTGTGTGTGTGTGTGTGTGACACACACAGAGACAGAGAGAGACAGAGAGAGGGACAGATAGGCCCAGACAGGAAGGGAGAGAGATGAGAAGCATCAATTCTTCATTGTGGCTCTTTAGTTCATTGATTGCTTCTCAAATGTGCCTTGACCCTGGGGGCTCCAGAAGACCGAGTGACCCCTTGCTCAAGCCTGCGACCTTGGGCTTCAAGCCAGCGACCTTGGGGTCACGTCTATGATCCCATGCTCATGCCAGTGATCCCGCGCTCAAGCTGGTGAAGCCGCGCTCAAGCCAGCGACCTCAGGGTTTCAAACCTGGGTCCTCTGTGTCCCAGTCCAATGCTCTATCCACTGCGCCACCGCCTGGTCAGGCCATATCTTATTCTTCAAGAGAAGTCAATGAGCCTGATCTTATGTAAAATCCAGATTTGAAAATGTGACCTGAAATTTAAAACATATTTTTTGAAGATTTTATTTATTCATTTTAAGAGAGGAGAGAGATAAAAAGAGAGAAGGGGGGAGGAGCAGGAAGCATCCACTCCCATATATGCCTTGACCAGGGAAACCCAGGGTTTCGAACCGGTAACCTCAGTGTTCCAGGTCGATGCTTTATCTACTGTAAAGCACATTTTAGAAAGGAGCCAAAACTAGTTTGGTGAGCTGGATGAGGCCTTTAGATCACCAGTTCGAGATCTCAGATAGATTTATCCAGGCACCCTGCTATAAGGTGCTTGGATACAAAAAGATTTATTTTATTTTTTTTTAATCTTTGCTCTCAAGAAGTTTATGAACTAGGACTTGAAACATGAGTTGTGAGAGTCATAACAGGGGAGATGACCACCTGGCCTGTGAGCTGAGGAGAGACCAAATCAGAATGAGGTGAGTGATCAGGAAGGCAAGGATAGCCAAGCTATCTTGGTATTTGCGCCAAGCAAAAAACTGGAGGAAGGACCTGTGGTGGTGCAGTGGATAAAGCATCGACCTGGAAATGCTGAGGTCGCCAGTTTGAAACCCTGGGCTTGCCTGGTCAAGGCACATATGAGAGTTGATGCTTCCAGCTCCTCCCCCCATCTCTCTCTCCTCTCTGTCTCTCTCTGTCTCTCTCTCTCTCCTCTCTAAAATGAATAAATAAAAAAAAGAAATAAATAAAAATTATTAAAAGAAAATTTAAAAAAATTAAAAAAAAAAAAAAAAAAAAGAAAGAAAGAAACTGGAGGAAGGTGGTCCAGGCTGAATACCGGCACAAGCTAAGTCACTAAGTCACGGAGGCCACCAGCGGCCCAAGTCTTTGTCAGAGAAGCTAGGATAGGTGTTTGACAGCCAGGAGGCCTGTGGAGGGAAGGGCTCCCCTGTCAGGTGTAGCTAAGGCTGTGCAATGACGAGGGAGGACAGAATACTGAAGACTGAGCTCAAAAGAACATCAAAGCCAGTCGTCCGTTTGGCGGTTCTGAGACACATTCTCATGGTCTGGTGCAGCACACAAATTCTCTCAGCATCTGCTAAGAATTAGATATCATTTCAAAGAAACCAGGAAGTAAGAATTTGAATCAGAATAGAAATGAACCCTCTGCATTTGGTAATATATTCTGGCTTCCTACAAGTTGCCTCACTAGTATGTCTATAAAAAGGGTGGGTCAGTGAGGTGAAAATTTGAATGCAAGCAGACTCGGATGAAAGAGCTAGCCTGCGGTTCGATCCCGGTCAGGCACATACAGGAACAGCTCAATGTTTTCTGCCTCTCTGTCTCTTTCTTCCTGCCTCACTAAAAAAAGAAAAGAAAAAAAAAATTGCGCTGGCCTAAGTTGTCTTTGCATCCTGTGTCAGGATAGATACAAATCTAAATAAACAAACCTCCCCAGTAGAGAAAGGGAAAGAGACACGCCCGCTCCCTTTCTTTCAGCATTTACTTGAGAAAATTTGCCCTGCCCTGTGCGAAGTATGCAAACCTTTTCAAAAGGTAAATAAGCCTCTTAACAGCTTTACAACCCATGGCTGTCTTTCCCAATGAGGTGAGAGCCATCTCTTTGAAATGTAACCAACAAGACAGATAACATCCCTATTTCACAGGTTCTGTGGGAGAGTAGGAGTCTAACTGTGGTAGGTGCCTGGTTCCAAGTTATAAACCTTCCTCCTGTTATAAAAATGTTTATTTTTCCCTCGGATAAACTAATTAGCTAACAGGTCACCAGCTGCCAAATACCAACGTGAATTTGGAGTGAGCTGTGTGTGACAAATGGTGCTGCCAAGTCCTTCCACCTGCGGACGAGTTAGTTGTTTATCTTGAGAACAGGTAAGTAACAGGGTGTATCTGCTTAGCTATGTATAAGGGTGAACCGTCTTTGCAATCTCTCAGTGGATTGCCTTTGATGCACATCATATTTTTTGGTTTCATGCTTATTCAATAATAAACCTGTTTTCGTTCTCTTCCATTTTTGTGGACAGGGTTTTTTTTTTTGGGGGGGGAGGGGAGTTGGCAGGCAGTTTTGTTTTTAATTATATTTCTCCAACACCTGTCATGAAGGTTGGCTCTGTTTAGGTTTTTTCGGCTCAAAGTATGATAAGCATCTAAATGCCTGGACTAATTGCAAATGTGAAAAGTCTATTCATAACAAAGCGCAACATATTTCTGGGAAAGAGACGTCCACACTCCTCCCAGAGTGCTGCAAGGTGAAGACGTCACGTGCTCTGGAGTATTTACAGACGCAACAGCACCATGGCAGCCCAGCGCCGGGCTTGGATTGTCCGGGTTTGAATCTCAGCTCCACCGTTCACAAGCTGCGCTGTGGACACTTACTTTCCCTCTTGGTGCCTCAGTTTCTCCCTCTATAAAATGGCAGCAATCTTGGGAATATATGTACCTCATACAACAGTGCTTGGCAAAGTAAAAAGCCTCAATAGTTTGTATTATATAGCGACATTTTTTGAAGATTGGCTGTAGGCAAAAACACTTCTGGAATATAAAGATTAATAAAACAACCTGACCTGTGGTGGCGCAGTGGATAAAGCGTCGACCTGGAAATGCTGAGGTCGCCCGTTCGAAACCCTGGGCTTGCCTGGTCAAGGCACATATGGGAGTTGATGATGCTTCCAGTTCCTCTCTCCTTCTCTCTCTCTGTCTCTCTCTCTCTCTCTCTGTCTCTCCCTCTCCTCTCTAAAATGAATAAATAAATAAATTTAATAAAAAAAGATTAATAAAACATAGTCCCTATGCCCAGAGGAATTTACAATCTTATAATAATTATAACGGCACCGTAAGATTAATCTGGGTGTAAACCAAACTTCCCAGAGGAAGAAAAAATAGAAAAATCAACAAGTATTTATTCTAAAAGGGAGAAGACGGCCAGGGGCTACTACCTAATTGAGTCCCACATAATTATACGGTTTAGAGCCCAGTTTAAAACTAAAAAGACTTTTCCCTGAGCTATTTTAACAGGAAAAGCCAGAACGCTTAGCAGTGAAGTATCATCAACTTGGAGACCAAAAGCCCTGCCATGGAAAGGCGAAGAGACATGGTTTACACCCCCTGTTTCTTCCATCCAGGTAGCCTAACTGAAATAATTTTTGTAAAGTTATAAAAGTAAATAGATATTGATACTGAACATTCTGAAAACCAGCCATACAACTTTGGTTCTGGTTTCTGCGAAGCACAGGGTTGTTGCACTGGCTTTGCTTTGTTCCTGGCGCATTAAAGCCAGAACTCGGAAGCCATCTTGGAAACAAAAGGGCCTCGTGCGCCATGGGTGGAGGAGCTGGTATCCCGGGCAACGAGAAGCGTGCGCCCACCGCGCAGCCACACTCCGCTGCTCCCGCCGCCAGCGCGGGGTTGGAACTGGAGGGGCTGGGGGCGGGCCATGGAAAATTACTGAGGTTCCTCTTGCAGTCATTCGCACATTTCCTGCCCAGAATTCCTTACCTGGTCACCCGATGACACTGAAATGTGAAGCGGGGTCTCCATTTTACCTTGGGAGAAAAAGTAAGATTCAGTTTGAAGGCAATTCCCAAGGCAAGCCTAGTCTATAATTAGGCAAATGTATCAGAATGAATAGGTTTCCTCATAATCAAGAGAAGAAACAAAACCCTGAAATATTGACTCTTGTGCAGAAAGAGCTTCTAAAAACAGGAATGGTACAAAAGGTACAGCTTCATAAAGTCACATAAACTGTGCAACAAGTTTAAAATTATTATTGGGCTCTGAAGCAAAACTTATTTTTGACAGATGAATGGACCATTTATAACATACTAAAAATTACCAAAAATCAGGACAAATGTGTTTATGCCCACAGGATGGGTTCAGCATGCATCACAAGGTGTCTTCTGTTTATAAATCATTTATACAGTAAAATAATCTATGAGCTTTTTCCTGCTTCTTAGTGGTCAGAGAACTTCATGTTAGAAGCTTTTCATGATTTACAAGTCAAGCTGTAGTTTATTGCTATCTTGTCCGAAAGAAGAAAAATTATGGTTTTTGCAACATAAACATCTAGGATATATTATTATATTACACTTCGTGGCTCCGCAATTCTTCCCCTTACCAAGTAATATTTACTGTAAGCCATTCTGCAAACGGATGAAAAAAATACTGGTCTTCCAGAAATAAAGCTCTTTACATATTGAGTGTTTCTTCAGTCCATTTCAAAATATAAAAGATCGTCCTCCTTTCTGTTCTTCCTCTGATGGTCTGCTCCGTGGCCTTTTTTTTTTTTTTTTTTGGCAATTAGGCATACACACCCCTTCCTACTGTACTCGCGCTCTGACTGCAGACACTACCTTGGGTATCAGAATGAATTGTTACCAATACGGAGGTGATGTTCCGGTCTTATCATGGCCCAGGCAAATTGATTTTCCACTCCGGGAGGGATCCCTTTTCACCATGCTTCTAGGCTATATTTAAACCCCATTCATTATGTCTCCACTCCAACATTTTTTTTAAACGTCTCTTTTCCCCCCTAATTTAAATTCTTTCACATTCCAATAGCCACGTTTTAGTAATTTCTGATGTCCTCTTTCCTGTTTTTCAAAATGCAGAACTGTGATATTTGAGAACTAAACAAATGTTTCTTGTTTTTTTGTTTTCTTTCTTTGTTTTTTGCAAGAGTTTAGACACTTAGGACAGTGTTCAGCCTGTAACTTTCAAGTTTGGATGTCAAAGAAGGGATAGCATTTGTAATATTATCTTACTTCCTAGAACCACAAGGAAAACGATTTACAAGTAACAAAAAGGTATGTTGTGCACAGTTGTCACCCACTTTGAAGATGCAGATTTATGTCACCAGAAACGGTGCCTTTGAGACAAAAATAAGCGCAGCTGCCGTTGGTGCCTGAATTTTTGGCCTAAGAGATTGCTTATCAGAGCTAAGCAACTGAAATCTGAAAACTCTCCCTTACAGATCAGGTGATGTTTCCAACTTGTAAAAGTCTTGTCATGTAAAGTCTAATCTATAATAATATATAATGGCCGCAGAGCTAGGCCAGTGCAGGTGTCCACGCTGCGTCCTGCGGCTGCCCTCTTTCATCTGCAGGGAAGTGGCATTTTACAGCCGGAATAGCTCCGCATGGCTGGGCGGAGCCGTGCTGTGCCTGGGGCTAATCTCGCAGAATAGGGATGGGAAGAAACTACCATATACGGGGTGGGACCGAAGTAGGCTTGTACCTGTGGCGAAAATTTATTCTCGTGTTATTAATGATTGTATTATGTTCCATACCAACTGTAAACCTACTTTGGCCCCCCTTGTAGAGAGAATTCAGATGGTAGGAGTCGTGGGGTTTTCCCTCTCAGATCCAGTTCTAAGTGGCTAAGAGGCTAAAGAACTACAAATTAGAACCCGATTCTGATGGTTAAAATACATATAATAAAAGAGTTCTGGAAGAAAACTAAAGGGTTTAAATATGTGTGAAAATATGAGTAAGCAGAGTTGGGAGATTTTGCTTATTTATTTGATAAAGATGATAAAGTTGCATCATTCATAAAATTCTCCAAGAAGGATTCCTGGGTCTCAGTGCAGGAAGACAGGGTTAGGGAAGTCAGTCCTTGAGGTACGGGTGCCAGATAAGATAAAGTACAGGATGAAAAACAAAAAACAAACAAAACAAAACAAAAAAAGATAAGATACAGGACATAGACACAAATTATAATTTCTGATAAACAATGAATAATTTTTAGTATACATAACATTTAGGACATAATTGCACTAAAATATTATTTATCAGACATTTAACTGTATTTTTATTTGTCAACTGTGACAATTGTACTTTTAAGGGCCTTAAGGAGGACACATGTAATTAGGTTTCTCCTCCTGCATGAGTGTGGTAAACACCAAAAGCTTGCTTCCTGTTCAAGGTGCCAGGCCGACATGTGAATGTGACACACACAGTGTACAAGTATGCTGCCCCAAAATAAGAAACAGATGACCACTATGTGCGGCCCATCAAAATATTATAAGCACGCCTGACCAGGCGGTGGCGCAGCGGATAGAGCATGGGACTGGGATGCGGAGGACCCAGGTTCAAGACCCCAAGGTTGCCAGCTTGAGCACAGGCTCATCTGGTTTGAGTAAAGCTCACCAGCTTGGAGCTTGGACCCAAGGTCGCTGGCTTGAGCAAGGGGTTACTTGGTCTGCTGTAGCCCCCTGGTCAAGGCACATATGAGAAAGCAATCAATGAACAACTAAGGTGTCATAACGAAAAACTAATGATTGATGCTTCTCATCTCTCTCCGTTCCTGTCTGTCCCTATCTATCCCTCTCCTGACTCTCCCTCTGTCTCTGTATACAAAAAAAATAAAAAAAAATCATGAGCACTTACTCATAACTGTTTTGGTGCAACCGCAACAAACCGGAACCGGAGCCCCAAACTGATGTGATCAATTTGAGTTTTATTTACTGGCCAGTGGACTGCCCTCCGCGCCTCTCGCAACAGACAGTGGTGAGCTCAGGGGGAGAGGGGTATTTATAGGTGAAACCCACAAGGTTACAATTTTTCAGCACGTTTGTACAATATCCTTGCAAAAGCACACCAGCACACACTGTTCGAAGAGAATAAACCGCCTTCCTGGAATATCTGCAGGGCTGACGCACAAGGAACGCGCAAGATTAGATTTGCTGAGGCTCGTGAGAATTTTCTACTTTACCTGTGGCTATAAGCTAAATTGGGTCAGGGGCCCTCCCCAGTATGTGCTGGCACACCAGTACAATAACTTGTTCATCCATCCATTCATGCAACAAGTATTTACTGAGTGCCTGCTATGCGCCAGGTGTAAATTCTAGGAAGAGTCAGATAAACAAGGTAAAAATCCTCTTCCGTGGAAAGTACTTAGTTTTGTCAGGCGGACTAACGTCAAACAGCAATTGCAATAAATGACAGATCACAAGTTTGACCAGAAAGCCATGGGAACATCAAGTTATGTTTATTTTACCAAGGCAGGAGAACAGGAAGGCTTCAAAAAGGAAGTGACTTGAGTGAAGGTGACTAAGCTGGTGAAATAGGACAGGACAATCATAGAGGAGACTTCATGTGCAAAGGCAAGGAGTATGAGGGCATTGTGGATTTTTTTATAAAGCAAATAGGAAAAACCAAAAGCAATTACAAAACCAGTGAAGAAAGGTCAGGTGTAGCAGGAGATAAAAGAGGATTTGATGAGGTTATCTGACGGTATAGGGTAGGGCCAGGTTATAAAAATGAGTCTTCTGAGCTCAAACTGGCCCGTGGGCTACCAGAATAGAATCAGGGTAATGGTGGGGGAGACTGTGACAGGAGACTTTACAGTTCATGTTTGAAAACAAACAGCCCTGGCCAGCTGGCTCAGTGGTAGAGTGTCAGCCCACCGTGTGGAAGTCCTGGGTTTGATTCCCGGCCAGGGCACACAGGAGAAACACTCATCTGCTTCTCTCTGTCCCTCTCTTCCCCTTCTGCAGCCAAGGCTCCACTGGAGCAAGGTTGGCCTGGGCACCGAGGATGGCTTCGTGGCCTCTGCCTCAGGCACTAGAATGGCTCCAGTTGCAACGGAGCAACAGCCCAGATGGGCAGAGCATCGCCCCCCTAGTGGACTTGCTGGGTGGATACCTGTTGGGTGCTTGCGGGAGTCTGTCTGTCTGTCTTCTTGCTTCTCACTTCAGAAAAATACAAAAATAAACAAACAGAAAAAGAAAGTGTGTGTGCATTATGCTGGATCCTTGGAACATAATAGTGAACACAGCCCTGGCTGGGTAGCTCTGTTGATTAGAACATGGTCCCAATACACCAAGGTTGCAGGTTCAATCCCTGGTCTGGGCACATACAAGAACAGCAAATTGATGTTTCTCTCTCCCTTCCTCAATCTCTAAAGTCAATAAATAAATTAAAAATAAGATAAAAATAAAAATTGTCCTGGCCACATAGCTCGGTTGGTTTAGAGCATCGTCCCGAAGCACAGAGGTTGCCAGTTCAATTCCCAGACAGGGCACATACAGAAATAGATTGATGTTCCTGTCTTTCTCGCTCTCTCCCTTACTCTCTCTAAGATCAATAAAATAAATGTTAAAAAAAAATGAGCCCAATACCAATCCTGTCTTCTAGATGCTATTGGTTTTCTAGTGAAACCACTTCTGTGGACAGTTCCATTCACTACAATGGGATAGCGTTGTAAAGGAATAAACTCTGGAGTGAATCAGGGAATGTGAGGAGGGCGAAACTCCCTGGGAATGAAGGGAGGGAGAGGCCAAAGCTTCCTCAATAAAGAGGATCTGGAATTAAGATGTTGTTGTTATTAAAGAAATTTAATACTTTATGCAAACAGACATTTTCCTAACAGAACAAAAAGTAAACAGTGAAAAGGAAATGTTTTCTCACCCTGACCCTGGACTGCCCATCTGAAGGAGGCAGCCTCATGGTTTCATTACCATAATCTTTTTTTTTTTTCATATGTGCCTTGACTGTGGGGCTACAGCAGACCGAGTAACCCCTTGCTCCAGCCAGTGACCTTGGGTCCAAGCTAGTGAACTTTGCTCAAACCAGATGAGCCTGCGCTCAAGCTGGTGACCTCGGGGTCTTGAACCTGGGTCCTTCGCATCCCAGTCCGACGCTCTACCAACTGCGCCACCGCCTGGTCAGGCACTCATTACCATAATCTAAATGTATCACTCCTCTCTCTCTTTCCAGACAAATGAAGGCATCATCTATTCAGCTTTTCATAGCTTAGTTTTTTTCACTTAATATATTTTGGAAATCAGTACCTAGAGAGTTACTCATATCTTTTTAATAGTCCCACAATATTTTATTGTAGGGATAAGTCAGAATTTCTTATACTAGTGCTCTATTGGATGTGTGGGATTTTATAATCTTTTGCTGTCACAGACAGTATCTTTGTATCCATTCCCTTTTTGCCCATGTGTGAGGCTATCTATAGGCTACACTCCTAGAAGTAGAATTCCTGGATCCATAGATTGTTGTGTTTAAGTTTTGATAGTCTTTGTGAAAATTCCCCTTAATTTACACCTTCATCATCAAGATAGTGAGGCTTGAGTTGCATTCATTTAAAAATATTATTACTTATTTGACTTTAAAGGAAGGAAGGAGAGAGAGAAAGAGAGAGAGGAACATAGACTGTTCCTGTATGTGGCCCAAGAGGGGGTCAAACCGGCAACCTCTGAGCTTCTGGACGACGCTCCAACTATCTGGCCTGGCCACTGAGTTGCATTCTGATGAAAGAATAGGAGTTTAGGCAGACAAGAGAGCAAGAGCACGTTTAAAGGGAAGATGGTTCAAGGAATGGCAAACAGCTCAGGTGAGGCTGGAGAGCTGGAGACCTGTTAGGAAGCAGCTGGACAGAGGAGAGGACGAGGAACCGAGTGAGGCATAGGCCTGGAGAGCCCTGGCTGATGGAATGTGCCTACAACTTGCCAGCATAGCAGCCAAGACTCTGGGGGTGTTGAGTCTAGGACAGGAAGCAACCGCGATGGCCTGCTGTGTTTCTTTCCGGTAGTGCTCAGTGAGGGGGCAAATTTACAAGACCTTTCCTTTCATGCTGATACTGAGTGGAATCTGGATGTTTTCAAGATTTTTTTTTTTTTAGATTTTTACTTATTCATTTTTAGAGAGAGAGAGAGAGAGAAGGGGGGGAGGAGCAGGAAGCACCAATTCCCGTATATGCCCTGACCAGGTACGCACAGGGTTTCGAGCCAGTGACCTCAGCATTACAGGTCGACACTTTATCCACTGCGCCACCACAGGTCATTCCTCAAGATTTGTTTTTAAATATTGAGATCCTTCTTCCTTCTCCCATCCTCACTCCCATTTCTCCTTCATTGATATCAGTAGATTTTATACTTCAGCTCCTAGGAGACAGGTTTCTAAGAGATAGCTTCCAAAAGCTGTTCAGTCTATTGATCCTTAAAAGAACATTTAAAATAGCCATTCATCTGCTGTCTTAAGTATAAGCTCTGAAATCTAAGAACATGACTAATGGTTAATTTTGACATAATCATCTGATAGAATATCATGCAGGCTATAAAAATCATGAAGATTCCCATTTGACATAAGAAAATGTACATTTTATGTGGCTAAATACAAAATGTGTGATGCAAAACTAGGTATAGTATTATTGTAAACAAACAATATTGGTTATTTCTTGGTGTTGGCATTCCATGTGATTTTTTTCCTTTGTATTTTTCTGTATTTTTTCTGTTTTCTGTTGAGCATACTTTGCTTTAAGTAATATAAACTAAAACAATGTATTTTTTAAAGTCATTAAGGAAGGAACCAAATTGAATACACAACACAATCTCTCCCACACAAACTTAAATCTATCCTACAAAGGACAAGGACCTGCATTATTGGAGTACTGTTTAATTTTCTTCTGTTTATCTAGTTTTTAAAAAAGCAAATTTGCTATAATAAAATATTTGAAAATTTAAAATACATTTTCTCCTTTTATCAGGACGCAGTGCTAATGAAATTTTGGAGGCAAATAACTTAAGGTCTGAAGATGCTCTCTGCTTCTTGTGCTTCTGTCTATTGGGCTCATCTGCAGAAAAAGTTGCCCAAGATTTCTATCTGAATCTTGTGTACAGAGGAGACAAAGAGGGGTAATCAATGCAAAACATAAGGATACAACAAGGCAGGCCCCTAAGAAGCAAGCTGCATTCTTTTCCCAGGCTGAGGGGAGAAGAGGTTCTTACCCCCCAGGTTAAACCATCCTTTTAAACTCAGCCCAGCCTTTCTTTGCCAAATGATGGGAGTTGCAAGTGAAACCTCTGAAGGCAAGGATACAAAAAAAAAAAAAAAAGTGGATAAAGGGAAATTCTCTCAAACCTCTGCTTGGGTCAAAAATCCCTAGTTAAGCCTTAAAACAAACCTTAAGCCTTTTCCCCTCCCCTCCTGATCACATTATACCCTTTCTCGTCTGTCAGTAACAATGCAGTTTTGATCAGAGCACAGTGTTCAACTCCCTTCCAGATTGTGGAAACCACAAGGACTTCCTCCTTCATAATGTGACGTCTTTCCCGAGCTTTGTCACCTTAGCGTACAGTCATTCTTGGCCATTATTCAGAAATGTTCATTAATTCATTAATTACATCTCACAAACTTTTGGGAAGCAAGTTTTATTACTTAAAAAAAAAAAAAAAAAAAAAGCCAAGTCACATAATCTCAGGTGTTCCACTAGTCTCACAAACACGAATGAGGATCTGAATCTCAACTCTAAAGGGACAAATTTATAAATAAAACCAAGGACAAATGTCTCCTTTATGCTTAATATGCCATCACCAGTGTATGGCTTGTGCTATTTTTACCCATGCTGGCTTTATTTATTTTTTAAATTGATTTTAGAGAGCGACAGAGACGGCAACATCCACCTGTTCCTGTATGTGCCCTGACCTGGGATCAAACTGGAAACCCCCGCATATCCTGACAATGCTGTAACCAACCGAGCTATCCCGCCTGGGCCCACACTGGCTTTTAAATAACAAACCTAAAATAAAACCGAGATGAATGAAAATGAAGTCAGGGCAACTGTCCAGGAAGAGATGGCAGTCTAGGTGCCGGAACTTGAAGGGGAAGCTTTGGGCCTCTAAGTAAGTGCCATGCACGCTAAGGGGCTTTGCTTTCTTATTCCCTGCATGACACAAGAAACAACATCTACATTGTCTTTTCTTTTTAAAAAGAACAACCAAGGCAGTGATATAAAATAACAGAACTTCGGACTTTGTCACACCTTCTTTGTCCCGGAACAGTTCCTGTGTGGAAGCAAACCAAATCCAGCACTTGGCAACGGCAGGGAAGTACTTTAAGCCTTAGGTCACTCAGCCCCCTCCCCCACCTTCTGGAGGGAGTGTGTTCTAACCCTTAGGACAAAGGCAGGAAACAGTAAGCAAAGCTGCAAAAAAAAAAAAAAAAAAAAAAAAAAGGAATGCATTTCAATCCAACTGGAACTAGCCTGGCACGATTTGCAGCACCTTCTCTCTCCCTGGCCATCAAACGCCCGGGGGAAGGCGTTTCTGCCGTACTGCTTGTGGTTAGCAAAGCGCAGCAAACGTAGGGACAGGACCGGGAGCACCGAGAAGCAGGCTGGGGCTTCAGACGAACGGGCCGCGGGTGCTCGCGGAGGTGCCCAGGGCTGGTCCGCCTGGCACGAGCGACTGCGTGTCCCTCGGCCCGGGATCGATCGGGTGCCGGGCAGCGCAATGTGCCCCCATCGCGCCATTCAGGTCGTTCTGCCTTGCCCCCCCTTCCATAGCCGCCCTTTAGGAGCCACTCGGGCCCCTGGGCGCCCAAGCGACCCCACCCTTCGCCACCGCCTCCATCTTGTTGTTTTCCTCCAGGACGGCCACGTGACGCCGCTGCGGAAGCTCATGGCCCGCTCCAACTTCCGGCCAGACCGGTTCCGGCCAGACCGGTTCCAGCCGGCCGCGGCCTGCAGACGCGCTGCTGCCCCCTGGCGGGCGGCCGCTTCCGGCCCCGCCCGCCCTCCCGCCATTTCCGGCCGGGTCTGCGGCACGTCAGCGCCCTCGTGTTCGGCCTGTCTGCGTAGTATGTTGTGTCGTGTGGGTCACCTGCGTATTTACGTGTAGTTTGAAACTGAACCGCCCCACACAGGCATTCGAGGGATTTTTGGTATGTGGCCGTGGGCGTTTCAGATATGCAAATACTGGGCCCTGCACCACATTAGCTTAGATTCGCCAATGTTAACGTGTGGCCATGTTTGCTTGATCACTTTTCTCTATTTATATGAGTTGCAGAGCAATCCTATTTGTGTGTGATTGTGTGTGAGGGAAAGACAGAGTCAGAGAGAGAGAGAGGGACAGATGGGGGGACAGACAGGAAGGGACAGAGATGAGAAGCATCAGTTTTTCGTTGTGACTCCTTAGCTGTTCATTGATTGCTTTCCCATATGTGCCTTGACTGGGGGGCTCCAGCAGAGCGAGTGACCCCTCGCTCAAGCCAGCGACCTTGGGCTCAAGCTGGTGAGCTTTCAAGCTGACGACCTCAGGGTCTCGAACCTGGGTCCTCCACATCCCAGTCCGACGCTCTGTTCACTACACCACCGCCTGGTCAGGCCAGAGCAATCCTATTTTAAAGTTAGGGAAACCAGCCTAAGACTCCCAGTTTATAGAGGGGGGAGCTGGGATTTGAACCCAGGTCTGTGTGTCTCTATTACCTCTGTTAAAAAAAAAAAAAAAGGAATAGTTGCCTGACCTGTGGTGGCGCAGTGGATAAAGCGTCTGGACCTGGAACGCTGAGGTCACTGGTTCAAAACCCCCGGGCTTGCCTGGTCAAGGCACATATGGGAGTTGATGCTTCCTGCTTCTTCTCCCTTCTCTCTCTCCTCTCTCTCTAAAAATGAATAAATAATAATAAAAAAAAGAATAGTCACGTTGAACTTGCCTTAACTGTCTGAAACAGAAATGGACAAGGGAAATGTCTCAAACGTTAAGTATCCTCCTTTGGAACAGCTGACCTCTCAGCTAAGTTCCTCTCTGCCGAACATCTAAGCCAAAGGCTGTTATGTAATGAGGTGTCAGAAATGTTAACACGCAGGATTTTGGGCCTGTTGGTTTAAACAGTCCCTCAAGCAAAAGGGAGCTATGGGGGAAATGAGAGCAATTTTCCAGGAAGGGAGCTGAATGCTCTGCTTCTTCTAATCCTATTATCTCCCAGTTTTTGTTCTTTTTATGCTTTCTCTTGAAACCTTCCCTTGTCTCTACCCTGACCTCTGTCCCTAGTTAGATTCCTAATGCCTGCCCCCCTTAGTGTATCTCTCGGGGATCAGTGGCTGGATTCCAGGACCCAAGCTGTTGGTCTCCTCCAGGTGGCCTTGCTTCTTTGTCCTGGCCTCACTGGCTGGTGTCCCCTCCCTGCGCAGCCGACTGACACGGTTCTGTCTTTTAAACTGTAGACTCAAAGGTTCCTTTACCTTCTGGGCGTTTCTGCCAGGCTATCTCAAAACCCTTCAAAGTGAACATGTCTAAAAGGGAACAGGGCTTTCTCAACTCCCCAGTCCTCATGTCAGGTCCCTTCCCCCTTCAGATTCCCCTCCGTCTGCTGTCCTGTCTGAGCAGACGCCCGGGAGCCATCTCTGCACTCCCCTGTCCTGCCCCACCCCTAGCCAGTGGTTTATGGCGCTCTCTGTTGCTCAGTCCTTTCCCTTCATTGCTGTTGCCCCCACCCTGATGCAGGACACTTTCTTCCTCCGTGGACTCCCATCATAGTTCATTAAAAATCCTCACTGACCTCCTGTTGCACTTGGGGCCTAGACCCAAGTCTCCAAACAAACAAGGCCTGTGAGGCCACATGTCCCTATTCTTTGGGCTCCAGACACATAAGAATACAGGCCTCCCACTCTCCTGGGAGCCTTCCACAGGCTCTTCCCTTTGCCTGAGCTCTCCCTCCCCACCCATCACCTTCCACTTCCGGTTCTTCCTCTGACCTTAGTTCCTTCATTTTTTTGCTCACCCCTTTCTTCTTTTTTTTTTTTGTATTTTTCTGAAGCTGGAAACGGGGAGACAGTCAGACAGACTCCCGCATGCACCCGACCGGGATCCACCTGGCATGCCCACCAGGGGCGATGCTCTGCCCACCAGGGGGCGATGCTCTGCCCCTCCGGGGCGTCGCTCTGCCGCGACCAGAGCCATTCTAGCGCCTGGGGCAGAGGCCAAGGAGCCATCCCCAGTGCCTGGGCCATCTTTGCTCCAATGGAGCCCTGGCTGTGGGAGGGGAAGAAAGAGACAGAGAGGAAGGAGGGGGGTGGGTGGAGAACCAAATGGGTGCTTCTCCTATGTGCCCTGGCCAGGAATTGAACCCGGGTCCCCCGCACGCCAGGCCGACGCTCTACCGCTGAGCCAACTGGCCAGGGCCTGGTTTGATTTTTTGTTCATTTCATCACCTAGACCACAAGGTCCACAGACAGGGACTGTGTCCTCTTTTGCTGATCCTTGTATCCAGATTGTGGTACAAGGCACATATGAATAAATGAATGAATGAATGAATGAATGAACGACGAATGAATAGATACTGAGTAACAAATAGTGCTCAGTTCTGAGAACCCATCTTATTAACCAATTGCTTAGCACCATTATTGCCATCTAGTGGTGACTGGTGTTGTTATACCCCTGGGCCCATTCTCAGAGATGGTCCTTTAGTTGCAGCAAGATTTCTCACTGTGACTATTGGCACTAGAAGGAATCAATACTAGAGTAAGGAAGACCTACATTAAGTTAAACTTGATTGAGTAATTCTCTTGACTCTCAGTAAAGATTAACCATGGGTCTGATTCTTTGACCACCTCAGGGATATTTTTAATCGAATCTTATCAACAGTTACCAGATCTATGCAGTACTCAGAGTGACCTGAGAAAGCCCCACTCCAATGAATTTAAGGACAAAGCCTGGACTTGATGCAAGTGCAGGCTTCCAGACAGCATCTAACCCCAAGCAGTGCCCTGCTGCCTTGAATTCTCCCTAGAAGCACCTAAACAGAAGCCTAAGTCCTACGAGTCCTTTCTAACGTCCTGCCACCAAGGTGCATGGACTCCATAGAACTCAGTGTCGCTTTCCGAGTACAAAGGAAATTCTTAGCCTCGGCCCGTGAGTGAGCCAGCGGAGGTGGGAGATCCTCTGAGGTGTGATTGTGAATCCTGGCACTGTCACCTTCTGGTGGTGGTGCTCTGGGTGGCTCTTTCTCCAGTGTAAGGTGGGGCTAATTGTATAGGACCATGGGTTTTACAAAGTTCTGATAAATCTGAAAGTTTTTTTTCAAACTTTGTTCTTTCTTTATTTTTTAAGAGTTTACCTATTGATTTTACAGAGAGAGGAGAGTATGGGGAGAGGGTTGAGAAGTACCAACTTGCAGTTGCTTCACTGGAGTTGTTCATTGGTTGCTTGTCATATGTGCCCTGACCGGGCAAACCCAGGGTTTCAAACTAGGGACCTCAGCGTTCCAAGGCAACACTTTATCCACTGTGCCACCACAGGCCAGGCAGAAAGCTTTGTGCTTTTCTTTCTGTTTTGTTTTAATTTTTTGACAGAGACAGAGAGATAGTCAGAGAGAGGGACAGATAGGGACAGAGAGACAGGAAGGGAGAGAGATGAGAAGCATCAATTCTTCTTGTGGCACCTTAGTTGTTCACTGATTGCTTTCTCATATGTTCCTTGACTTGGGGGCTACAGCAGACAGAGTGACCCCTTGCTCAAGCCAGCAACCTTGGGCTCTAGCCAGCAACTTTTGGACTCAAGCTAGCAACCATGGGGTCATGTCTATGACCCCTTGCTCAAGCCAGCAACCCTGTGCTCAAACTGGTGACTCCGTGCTCAAGCTGGATGAGCCTGTGCTTGAGCCAGCGACCTTGGGGTTTCAAACCTGGATCCTCTGTGTCCCAGTCCGATGCTCTATCCACTGTGCCACCACCTGGTCAGGCAGAAAGCTTTGTTTTATATACAGTAAGTCTTCACCATTGTTGATAGCCTTAGTGACTTTTAGCAAAATAATGTATGATAATAACATCAATTTTCTGTAGCCTAATTGACATAAAGGAGAGTTAAGTTCCTATGGCATGTCATCAATCATGTAACGAAATGACTTTGAATGATGTGACCTTACTTGAGGACCTCCTGGGTTAAAACTAAGAGACTTGCCTTATATTAATGTCTTTTTGTATATGTGTTATCTGTAGGATAATTTCTAGAGGCAGAATTGCTGGGCATCTGGATTTGTCATTTTAATTTTTATGATTTTACTTGCCTGCGCCTGCTACTTGTGGTGGGAGTGGAGAGAGGCGGGCTGAGAGGTGACTGCCCATCTTAGGTTGGAACCTGGCAGGTCTCTGGCCATCCTGTAGCTTTAAAAAATATTTATTGCCTGACCTGTGGTGGTGCAGTGGATAAAGTGTCGACCTTTCAAACTGAGGTCGCCAGTTTGAAACCCTGGGCTTGCTTGGTCAAGGCACATATGGGAGTTGATGCTTCCAGCTCCTCCCCCCCTTCTCTCTCTCTGTCTCTCCCTCTCCTCTCTAAAATGAATAAATAAAAAATAAAAAAAAATTAAAAAAAAATTTATTGCCTTGGGGGGGGTGAGAGAAAGAGATAGAAAGATCAATTTCTTTTATGTGCCCTGACTAGGGATTGAACCCATAATGCCTGAGCATCAGGATGACACTCCAGTCAACCGAGCTATGCAGTTGGGCATCCACTGTTTTTTGTATTTTTCTGAAGTGAGAAGCGGGGAGGCAGAGAGACAGACTCCCGCATGCGCCCGACCGGGATCCACCTGGCATGCCCACCAGGGGGCGATGCTCTGCCCATCTGGGGCGTTGCTGTGTTACAACCAGAGCCATTCTAGCACCTGAGGTGTAGGCCATGGAGCCATCCTCAGCGCCAGGGCCAACTTTGCTCCAATGGAGCCTCGGCTGTGGAAGGGGAAGAGAGAGACAGAGAGGAAGGAGAGGGGGAGGGGTGAAGAAGCAGATGGGTGCTTCTCCCGTGTGCCCTGACTGGGAACTGAATCTGGGACTTCCACACCCTGGGCCAATGCTCTACTGCTGAGCCAACGGGGGGGGGGGGGGGGGGGGGGGGGAAGGCCTCCAGTGGTTTTTGTTGTCTGCATTGCTGGTGTTACCCCACCCCTGAATTGCACCAAGCATACAACTCAAAAGGTTTGCCCAGTCTTGATGGTAGGATATGTAAATCTGACTCAATTCACAGCCTCTCTTTAACAGTTCAGTTGAAATTGCATCTAATTTAGGCTCATTCATAATAGTCACTGATGTAAATAACTGCAAATGTGGAGGAGCCCACCACAAGGGCTAGTAATCACTTCATATGAAAACCCAACTGTAGGTTGCTATGACAACCATGTGAGAAGCCTGGTTGCCCACGGTTACCTCTGTAACCAGATGTCACTGGCGTTTTGAGTCTTAGCTCTGAATGAGCCCCAGGAGCATAAAGGGGAAAGGCGGTAGGAACTGGATGAATGGGTCTGAATGAAAGGCCCTCCTGGTGTCATGGGGATCGCTGGCATCCCTTTTGTTTTCTCAGCCATGATGGGCTCATGAAGAGTCTATCTTGTTACACTTGTCACCTTGCAGCCAGAGAATCCTAACACGACCCCTCCTCTAAAAGCCCTTTCTTTTCCTTTCCTTTAAAAAACTCTTTGTTAAAATTTTAAAATAAGTAATAGAAATATGTGGTTCAAGACTCAAAAGTCGAAAAGGTCTATGGGGCAGTTCTCCCTCCTATCTGTACCCCACCCCATTATATGGTCCAAAGGTTTTTTTTTTTTTTTTACAGAGATGGAGAGAGAGTCAAAGAGAGGGATAGATGGGACACACAGACAGAAACGGACAGATGAGAAGCATCAATCATTGGTTTTTCGTTGCGCATTGTGACACCTTAGTTGTTCATTGATTGCTTTCTCATATGTGCCTTGACCGCGGGCCTTCAGCAGACCGAGTAACCCCTTGCTCAAGCCAGCGACCTTGGGTCCACGCTGGTGAGCTTTTGCTCAAACCAGATGAGCCCACACTCAAGCTGGTGACCTCGGGGTCTCGAACCTGGGTCCTGGGCATCCCAGTCCAATGCTCTATCCACTGCGCCACCGCCTGGTCAGGCTCAAAGGTATTTTTATGCCTATGCAAGTCAATACAACATATATTGCTTTTTTTTAATGCAAAAGAATATGTAACACACAAAAAAATAATATATCATACTCACTATTATGCACCTTGCTTTTTTCCTTAATATATATCTTGAAATTGTCTTTTATCAGTCCATAAAGCACTTCCTCAGTCTGTTTAAAGTGTATTATATTGTTATGCCAAGTATACCCTCCCAGTCCCTGCGGATGGCCTTTAGGGTTGTTTCCAGCAGCACCGACTTGCCTTACTTTAATGCTTTCTCGCACAGGCGAGTTATCTGTAGGATCATTTCTAGAGGTAGAATGGCTGGGCATTTGGATTTGTCATTTTATTTTTTATGATTTTACTTGTTGATTTTAGAGAGAGAAAGAGAGGGAGTTGCTTCTTGCGTGTGCCTTGACTCTGCAAGCCCAGGGTTTCGAACTGGTGACCTCAACGTTCCAGGCCAAGGCTCTATCCATTGCACCACCACAGGTGAGGTGATCGATTTGTCTTTTTAAATCGCCATTCCTACATCTCATATTGGTTTGCATCCCCACAGACTCACAGTGTTTTGTCAAACTTTTGTGTTTTTTGCCAATCTGGTTGGTGAGGAATGGTAGGTATCTCAGTGGGGTTAAACCTCCATTTTTCTTTATTTTTAAAAATTCTCCCCCTCCCCCACTGATTTGAGAGAGAAAGGGAGAGGGGTGGGGAAAGGGAGAGAGAGAAAGAAGCATTAACTTGTTGCTCCACCCAGATGTCCCATCCAGCTGTGCACTCATTGATCACTTCTTGTGCCCTGGTCAGGGATAGAACCTGCAACCTCAGTTAGCCAGGACAACGCTTCATCCCTGACTGAGCCGCCTAGCCAGGGCAAGCCTGTGTTTCTCTTACATGTACTGATTCTTTGTGAACTAGCTATTCATACGCCTGGTCTATTTTTATATTGGATTGTTGGCCTTTTTCTTAGGGGGATCTCTTCATATAATAGGGAGACTAGCTAGCACTTTGTGATATGAGTTCCAAATACTTTTTTCTTTTTTTTTCTTTTTTTTTTTTTTCTGAAGCTGGAAACGGGGAGGCAGTCAGACAGACTCCCGCATGTGCCCGACCGGGATCCACCCGGCACGCCCACCAGGGGCGATGCTCTGCCCCTCTGGGGCGTCTCTCTGTTGCATCCAGAGCCATTCTAGTGCCTGAGGCAGAGGCCACAGAGCCATTCTCAAGGCCCGGGCAATATTTGCTCCAGTGGAGCCTCGGCAGCGGGAGGGGAAGAGAGAGACAGAGAGGAAGGAGAGGGGGAGGGGTGGAGAAGCAAATGGATGCTTCTCCTGTGTGCCCTGGCTGGGAATTGAACCCGGGACTCCTGCACGCCAGGCCGACGCTCTACCACTGAGCCAACCAGCCAGGGCCCCAAATACTTTTTTCTTCCGATTTGTCACTTATCTTTGAATTTTTTTTTAAAGACTTTATTTATTCATTTTAGAGAGGAGAGAAGGAGGAGAGAGAGAGAGAGAGAGAGAGAGAGAGAGAGAAGAGGGGAGGAGCAGGAAGCATCAACTCCCATATGTGCCTTGACCAGGTAATCCCAGGGTTTTGAACCGGCGACCTCAGCATTCCAGGTCAACGCTTTATCCACTGCGCCACCACAGGTCAGGCAAGTAATAATACAATAGAATGATTCTAGTAATATATGTAATAAAAGTTATGTGAATATGGTCTCTTCTCTCTCAAAATACTGTGCTGTGCTCACCCTTCTTGTGGTGTTGTGAAAGGAAGCAGAGCCTCCAGGCTGAGCTGAGGTCAGGTGAGTGACACAGGCAAGGTCATCTAGCATTAGACTGCTACTGGCCTTCTGTCCATACATAACAAGCATTTACCACCTCCGTTTACCATATCTGAATTGCCAGCACCACTGCTCTTGTGCTTTGGGGCCATTATTAAATAAAATAAGTTACCTGGCCCTGGCCAGTTGGCTCAGTAGTAGAGCGTCGGCCTGGCATGTGGAAGTCCCAGGTTCGATTCCCGGCCAGGGCACACAGGAGAAGCGCCCATCTGCTTCTCCACTCCTCCTCCTCTCCTTTCTCTCTGTCTCTCTCTCCCTCCCGCAGCCGAGGCTCCATTGGAACAAAGTTGGCCCTGGCACTGAGGATGGCTCCATGGCCTCTGCCTCAGGCGCTAGAGTGGCTCCGGTTGCAATGGAGCAATGCCCCAGATGGGCAGAGCATCGCCCCCTGGTGGGCATGCCAGGTGGATCCCAGTCGGGCGCATGCAGGAGTCTGTCTGACAGCCTCCTTTCTTCTAACTTTGGAAAAATACCAAAAAAAAAAAGTTACCTTTGAACACGAGCACTGGGTATGCAGGCAGCTAATCTGATAGCCAGGGTGGCTAAGAGGTGGATTGATGGGAACTGTCTAGGCAGCAGTGGGAGCGTCTGCAGCGTGGAGACAAAGGTACGAGTCACATCCTGGGTGGAGCAGAAGGAGACATGAAATTTTATCACACTACTCAGAATGGCACTCAACTGGCCTGGCCTGTGGTGGTGCAGTGGATAAACCTTCACCTGGAATGCCAAGGTTGCTGGCTCGAAACCCTGGGCTTCCCTGGTCAAGGCACATGCAGCAAGCAAGCATGAACAACTAACATGAAGGAACTATGAGTTATTACTTCCCATTCCATGCTCCCCTTTCTCTCCTGTCTCTGTAAAACCAATAAAGTATTAAAAAAAAAGAAAAAAAAGAATGGCACTCGATTGAAAACTTATGAATTGCTTATTTCTGGAATTTTTCATTTAATATTTTCCTACTGAGGTTGACGAAGATAACTTAAACCGTGGAAAACAAAACAGTGGATAAGGTAGGATGTCTGCATTATTTATGTATTTATTTATTTATTTATTTATTTATTTGCAGAGATAGAGAGACAGTCAGAGAGAGGGTCAGATAGGGACAGACAGACAGGAAGGGAGAGAGATGAGAAGCATCAGTTTTTCGTTGTGGCACTTTAGTTATTCATTGACTGCTTTCTCATATGTGCTTTGACCGTGGGGCTGCAGCAGACCGAGTGACCCCTTGCTCAAGCCAGCGACCTTGGGCTCAAGCTGATGAGCTTTGCTCAAATCAGATGAACCTGTGCTCAAGCTGGTGACCTCGGGGTTTCAAAGTTGGGTCCTCTGCGTCCCAGTCTGACGCTCTATCCACTGTGCCACTGCCTGGTCAGGCTGGATGTCTGAATTATTTAAAATACTTTTTTGCCCTGGCCAGGTAGCTCAGTTGGTTAGCTACCGAGTGTTGTCCTGGTTGTGAGTTCAATCCCCAGTCAGGGCACATATAAGAATCAACCAACGAATGCATAAATAGTGCAACAACAAATTGATGTTTCTCTCTCTCTCTGTCCCCCTTTCTCCTCTCCTCTCTCTCTCTCTCTCTCAAATCAATAAAATTTTAAAAGATAAAATAAAATGCTTTTCATGGATCTTGGATTTCATGTCTGAGTCAGGAAGGCCTTAAGAAGCCTCCCCAGAGCTTGCCTTTGCTCTGCTCTTCACATAGTCCTCTCCCTGGAGTAGGCTTCCCCATCGCATTTAGAATGATAAATTCCTGCACCCCTACCCACTCTTCCTGTCTCCTTCCACCTCCACCCATGTACCTGAGCTGCACTGCTCACAACCAACTTGTTGACTGTCCTCCCACGAGGAAGGAAGTTCCGTGAAGGCAGGGATGGTGTGTCTGTTCACATCAGTATTCCCAAGGCCTGGAACAGATGATGCCGAATGGGTCAGGGTCTCTCTCTCAGGGATTTGCACTCAGCTCCCTGGGACTGAAAATGTGTGTCCAGGGCAGTTCCCAGCCAGATTGGGAAACTGGCATATTTTCCCTTCGGCTCCTTTTCTTCACTCCCGTGGAGTCTCTCCCATCGCTCCGCTCCTCCCTTGCAGTGCTGATATCCCAGGACCCTGGGCGGCAAACCGTGGCTCATGAGCCACAGGCGGCTCTTTGGCCCCTTGAGTGTGGCTCTTCCACAAAATACCATGTGCGGGCGCTATCTCGATAAGGAATGTACCTACCTATATAGTTTAAGTTTAAAAATGTTTGGTTCTCAAAAGAAATTTTAATCGTTGTACTGTTGATATTTGGCTCTGTTGACTAATGAGTTTGCCGACTACTGTCTGGGACACAACACTCCGGAGACTGATAAAATGTTGATGAATTAGGTGTCTGTGGGGTTTGGGTTATTTAGATCAGAGTTAGCCTCAGGACAACCTGGTATCTTTTAAACTTGTTACTGCAGGCCCTTGCTGGTTGGCTCAGTGGTAGAGCATTGGCCTGGTGTATGGATGTCCCAGGATCAATTCCCAGTCAGGGCACACAGGAAAAGCAACCACCTGCTCTTTTCCTCCCTCTTCCTCCTCTCTCTCTCTCTCCTCCTCCCACAGCCATTGTTTGATGGATTCCAGCATGTTGGCCCTAGGTGGAGCCCCCACCTCAGGTGCTAAAACTAGCTCAGTTGCTTGCAGGCATTGGCTCCAGATGGGGGTCGCTCAGTGGATTCTGGTCAGGGTGCATGTAGGAGTTTGTCTATGTCCCCTCTTCTCACTTAAATGAAAATAAAACACAAACAAACAAACAAAAACTTGTTAATGTCAGATAAAACACACCAGTGTTGTAGTATTTATAGAGTTAATAGGTAGAGATAAAAAAAAAAAAAAGAAAAAGGATATTGGTTAATCATCATTTACATAATGCAGTTTTATGAGCCTACATAAATTATTCATTGCTGACCTTTAAATTAACTTAGGCTTAATGAGATGGTTTCCTTATGTTTACAGATGTAATCTAATTATTTTATTATGTTTTTTTATTTTATTTATTCATTTTTAGAGAGGAGAGAGACAGAGAGGCAGAGAGAGGAGAGAGAGGCAGAGAGAGAGAGAAGGGGGAGGAGCTAGAAGCATCAACTCCTATATGTGCCTTGACCAGGCAAGCCCGGGGTTTCGAACTGGCGACCTCAGCATTTCCAGGTCAATGCTTTATCCACTGCGCCACCACATGTCAGGCTATTTTATTATGTTTTATTTATTGTTTTCTCAGCTTATTTATGCTTTGTCTCCCATTAAAGCCTAAGCAAATGGCCTTTTTACTGAATTTTTTTTTGCTGTTTTCTGGTGTGAGGTTTGCTGAAACCTGATCTAACTGAGGTATGGTGTTCCTAAGTTGTTTAATTTCCCAGGACACATTACAACTCTTGCTTTAACGGAGACCTGTATTTCCAAAAGAGTTAAACATTGTGATCTGAAAACGGGCTGTTTAAAAATGCAGTTTGCAACAGGAATCTTTGTCATCCTGAGCACAAATAGGAACATGAACCTGGAGTTCAACAGAGGCTCAGCCATGCGCCCTCTAGTGTTGGATCTTGAAAGTGCAGATTAGTTTTGAACATGGCCTGTGTCCCACGGAGTTCCAAGAGTCCCCTATGGACCCCAAGAAATCGAAAGGGAAGGAGGAGGATGCTGAACAGTCTGGTCTCTGGCCTCATCACGTTCAGTCACAAAAGCTGCAGTGTCAGATTTTTTAAAAAATTTTTTACAGAAGTTACTGACTTTAGCCAGAGAAGAAGGGGAGAGAGAGAGAGACAGGAATATCTATCCATTCTTGTATGAGCCCCGACCAGGGATCGAACCAGCAACCTCTGCGTTTTGGGACAGTGCTCTAACCAACCAACCTATCCATCCAGGGCAACAGAGTTAGATATTTTCTTTAATTTGGGACATTGCTGACCTCTTACTTGATAATATAGTATGGTTTTTTTTTTTTAGTTTATTCATTTTAGAGAGGGGAGAGAGAGAGAAGGTGGGGGAGGAGCAAGAAGCATCAACTCCCATATGTGACTTGACCAACTGGGGTTTCAAACCAGCAACCTCAGCTTTCCAGGTTGATATTTTATCCACTGCGCCACCACAGGTCAGGCAATAATATAGTTGTTTTAGTGCTTCAAAAATAAAGATTGTAGAACTACAATACTAGAGTATAAGCATATTAACATTAAGAAAGTGATTGTTCATTTATGTCATCAGATTTTAGAATTTGGGCAGTATTTCCTCATATAAAACATATCAATTCTTGGACTAGCCCCTAAATACTAATCTCCAATGGAACTGAACATCTATATATTTTAATTAACAGAATATGCAACAGGAAACTATGTTTATATGCCCGGGTTTTGTGCTCTCACAGTCAAACATATTTGCAATACTGTATTATTGCTGATAATCAATGGGTCTTTGATTCCCAGAGGGAGGCTCTGGTGGAGGCCCCCTAGAACAATTCTGCTGCCCAGTGCAGTGGCCAGGACTGCAATGTCACCCTCTGTCTTTCACCGACACAGGGAGAGACATGCAGAGCACTCAGCGGTCTGTTGAGAGCCCCCCCCCCCCCCCCGCGACATTGCCCAGCGCACTTTCATTCCCTTCCTGTCACCAATGGTCAGACCTGTGTGGCCACGGCCATCTTGTCTGGAGGCAAGGGTGGTCTCCTGATCTCCTGGGTCATTTCCACATTTGTGAATTGATGACCAGATGACTGATTTTTTAAAAAGATTTTATTTATTCATTTTAGAAAGGAGAGAGGGGGAGAGAGGGAGAGAGAGGACAGAGAAGGGGGGAGGAGCAGAAACTATCAACTCCCATATGTGCCTTGACCGGGCAAGCCCAGGGTTTTGAACCGGTGACCTCAGCATTCCAGGCTAACACTTTATCCACTGCGCCACCACAGGCCAGGCCAGATGACTGATTTTCAAGTTCTCACCCAATGTGTCCCCTAACCTCTTCTGTTCTATTTCTCCTCCATGAAATGGGTGTGGACATGCCATTCTTAGGAGGCTTGGAGGACTGAATGAGAAAATGCGTGTCTAGCGTAGTCTCCAACACTAATGAAGGCCCCCAAAATATCTTTCTTGTGATTAGCTTGATATGAACTTGCTACATTTTTTTGTAGGTCAGACATCACTGAATGTCGACAATTTCATGTGGTTCAAGCTAATAGCTTTTCTTTCAGAGTAAGATTCCATTTGAAATTTAAATTCCTTCGTTAAACTTCAATGCCTGGGAAGGGCATCATGTGAGAGAAAGAGTCTGAGCCGAGGTCCAACGGCACAGGCTGTCTGTGGGGACGATTTTCCCTGTAACCCCAGCCCCTTTCCAGTGATGTTTCTGTGTGTGCATGGAGGGGGAGCCAGTGCTGGAACCTGTATGAGAACCAGGGCCCTGCTCATCCTCTCCTTGTTCAGAAGCTGGCACTGCCAAGAGGACACTTAGGGCCTGACCAGGTGGTGGTACAGTGGATAGAGTGTTGGACTGGGATGCAGAGGACCCAGGTTTGAAATCTCAAGGTCTCCAGCTTGAGTGGGGCTCATCCGGCTTGAGTATGGGGTGGCTGGCTTGAGTGTGGGATCATAGACATGACCGCATGGTCACTGGCTTGAGCCCAAAGGTTGCTGGCTTGAAGCCCAGGGTCACTGGCTTGAGCAAGGGGCCATTGTCTCTGCTGTAGCCCCCGGTCAAGGCACATATGAGAAAGCAGTCAATGAACAACTAAGGTGGTGCAACAAAGAATTGATGCTTCTCATCTCTCTCTCTTCCTGTCCGTCTGTCCCTGTCCATCCCTCTCTCTGTTCCTCCCTCTGTCTCTGTCTCTGTCTCTCTCTCTCTCTCTGTCACACACACACACACACACACACACACACACACACACACACACACACACACGACACTTAGGGGTGGTGACCAGCCAGCGTCACAGGCTCGCCCCTTCCTGGAACAAGCACCCAGGACGTCTGCAATCTGCAGAGCCCACAGCTTCACTTTAAGGACTGAGGAGTCGCATTTTCCTGGCAAAGTCAAGGGACAAGGTCATCTAGAGGTCAACGGGGTTTAGTGACTCTCAGAGGGTGAATCACTTACAATTCACTTTGTCCCTGATAGTATTTTATTGTGGGATATTGGAAAAATATCAAAGAGCACAAGAAAGAAAAGAAAAACAATGGTATAAAGAGACTTTGGAAGTTTTTTCCTCCCTTTAAGTAATAGGATCTAAATGATATGGAAGTTCCTTTTCTAGTTGCTACTGATGCATAACAAACCACCCCAAAACTTGTGACATAAAATAACCATTTTCTTTAAAATTTTTTTAAATTTATTGATTTTAGTGAGAGGGATAGAGAGAGAAAAGAAGAAAGAGAGCGAGAGGAACATTGGTCTGCCCCTGCATGTGCCCTGACTGGGGACCCACTGGCAACCTCCTCACATCGGGACAGTGCTCTCCAGGGGTCGGCAAACTCATCGGTCAGCAGAGCCAAATATCAACAGACAACGATGGAAATTTCTTTTGAGAGCCAAATTTTTTAAACTTAAACTATATAGGTAGGTACATTGTTATTTACTTAATTAGGGTACTCCTAAACTGGCCTTTGCTAAAAATGTCCTCAATCTGATTGAGCCGCATGGGAGGGTGGTGGTAGAGGAGGAGTACAGTGGTGCGATTGTCGTTGTCACCATCATGAAGGTGGCACTGCCATATACTGAATACCTGATTGTGCCAGGCTTTGTCCTAGGGCTCATCACTAGTCCTCATTTCATCCCCCCGAGGCAGGGATGATTAACTTCACAGTCAGGATGGGGTCCAGGAGCCCAGAGCTGCGGCTGAAACTGGATGAAGCCCACGGGCAGTGACCCAGGCGGGATTTCAACTTGCGGCTCTCTGACCTCGAAGCCTGACTCCTTTTTTTCTGAAATGATATCACGTGCATTTGAGAGATACACATTTAAAGAAAAACCTCCCCCCCCCCCCCAATTAGTCCTCTGCCTACTTTGCTTCTTGCTAGGGAAGTGTTACTGTTTTCCTTCAGAGACATTCTCTACTTCCAGTTGTAAGGACTGGCTTTTACAAAGTAACCTTTGGTGTGGAGATGTGAAAGGCTGCTCTCCCTTTCTGTCCCGGAGCCTGATGCTCTGCTTTCTCTGAACTCCCGCGGGCTCGGTGTGCAGGCGGCCGCAGGCAGGGGGAGCGGGGGTCCGGAACAAGGCCTGTGTCTGTGTCCTGTGGATCTCCCTCCAGCTCGAGGCCTCCTGTGGGCACAGCAGGTATTTTATAGCCTGCTCAGTGACACAGGTGACCCGAGATGTGACTTGGCAGAACAACTTCTGTCTTAATTTCTGAGAGCAGTGAGGGAGGACTCATTTGCGATCCCACAAGAACAAGAACGGCTTGCTGAGATCTCCAGTGGGGAGGTGCTTAAAATCTCCATCCTGGGTTTACTAGATTAACCAAACAATTTATTTCTCTTCACAATGAAGTGTAATTTTTTTTTTTGTATTTTTCTGAAGTTAGAAGCAGGTCGGCAGTCAGACAGACTCCCACATGCGCCTGGCTGGGATCCACCTGGCATGCCCACCAGGGGGCAGTGCTCTGCCCATCTGGGGTATTGCTCTGTTGTGGCCGGAGCCATTCTAGCGCCTGAGGCAGAGGCTATGGAGCCATCCTCAGTGCCTGGGCCAACTTTGCTCCAATGGAGCCTTGGCTGCAGGAGGGGAAGAGAGAGGTAGAGAGGAAGGGAAGGGGGGAAGGGTGGAGAAGCAGATGGGCGCTTCTCCTGTGTGCCCTGGCCAGGAATCGAACCTGGGACTTCCACACACCGGGACGACACCCTACCGCTGAGCCAACTGGCCAGGGCCCACAATGAAGTGTAATTTATTCATTTATTTCAAACAGTTCTGGCTCTAGCCACATACCCCACCCCAGAGACCAGGTAGAGCTACAGGTGCCAATTCAGTCATTGGCAACATGGGTGTCCCTGGATGACATCTGCGTTTATATTCACAAGACCGTTCCACTTGCAACTGTTGCTGTCGTGCCCACTTGCCAGAATTTGAGTTAAGTCAGCAGGTAAAGACAGGCTTCTAATGTGTTTTACTTACACCGCACCTCTTCTGTGTCTGATGAAACTTTAAACACAAAACGTATCTTCTGCCCTGGCCGGTTGGCTCAGCGGTAGAGCGTCGGCCTAGCGTGCGGAGGACCCGGGTTCGATTCCCGGCCAGGGCACACAGGAGAAGCGCCCATTTGCTTCTCCACCCCTCCGCCGCGTTTTCCTCTCTGTCTCTCTCTTCCCCTCCCGCAGCCAAGGCTCCATTGGAGCAAAGATGGCCCGGGCGCTGGGGATGGCTCTGTGGCCTCTTCCTCAGGCGCTAGAGTGGCTCTGGTCCCAACATGGCGACGCCCAGGATGGGCAGAGCGTCGCCCCTGGTGGGCGTGCCGGGTGGATCCCGGTCGGGCGCATGCGGGAGTCTGTCTGACTGTCTCTCCCTGTTTCCAGCTTCAGAAAAGTGAAAAAAAAAAAAAAAAAAAAAACCACCCAAGGTGATCCCAATATAGTCATCCTGCTGTCCCTAACCCTTCACTCCCCTTTAAAAACAAACAAACAAACAAACAAACAAACAAAAAAAACGTATCTTCTCTGTCAAAGTCAATGCTAAAGGCACAGTGAATAAAACCAACCTAGGATTATTTTGGAAATATGTATGAATATGTTCAGGAAAAAGCCTAGACTCCTAGCTGCTTGAAGTTGCTTTTCTTCTAAAATATAATAATAATTATTATTATTTTTTGGTATTTTTCTGAAGTTGGAAATGGGGAGGCAGAGAGACAGACTCCTGCATGCGCCCAACCGGGATCCACCCGGCACGCCCCACCAGGGGGCGATGCTCTGCCCATCTTGGGGCATCGTTCTGTTGCAACCAGAGCCATTCTAGCGCCTGAGGCAGAGGCCACAGAGCCATCCCCAGCGCCCGGGCCATCTTTGCTCCAGTGGAGCCTTAGCTGCGGGAGGGGAAGAAAGAGACAGAGAGGAAGGAGAGGGGGAGGGGTGGAGAAGCAGATGGGCGCTTCTCCTGTGTGCCCTGGCTGGGAATCAAACCTGGGACTCCTGCATGCCAGGCCGACGCTCTACCACTGAGCCAACTGCCCAGGGCCTAGAATATAATTATTATAATAACAATATAATATTACTGTATTAGTATAGAATTTTGTAGACATTCTTCTACAATAGAACTTTGAAAACAATTTTGTTCTTTAAAAATAATGTTACCTGAGGAAAAAAAAAAACACTTTAAAACTTTGTAGCTGTTTCAAGAATAACACGAGATGGCGCCAGAGAGCCAAAGTGGAGGTGGATTTGCTTCCAGGAGGCAGAAGGCCCCTGTACATCCCCTGAAGCAGTGCACCGGGGCCCCAGGTTCGCCAGATTCTCACGATATTTGCCATTTTATTAATTTTTAAATTTTATTTATTGATTTCAGTGAGAGAGTAAGGGGGGAGAGAGAGAGAGACAGACAGACAGACAGGAACATTGAGCTGTTCCTGTATTGAACCAGTAACCTCTGTGCTTTGGGACAATGCTCTAACCAGCAGGGTTATCCGGCCAGGGCTTATTTATTTATCCTTTATAATAGCCATCCGAATGGGAGTGAAGTGATCTCTTACTGTGGTTTTGGTTCACGTTTCCTTGAGTGATTGGTTTTTACTTATTTTTCAAGTCACAGAGCCTGTTAAGGGTGGTTGGGGTTTGGGGCCTGGCGTGTGCAGCCTGAGGGAGAGTCCCAGCACCTCATCCAGGAGCCGTGGGGAGTTGCTGCCTCCCGGAGCCCCAGGGGGACACCAGCCCCTTCAGAGGGCCGGCTGGAGGAGCCCCCGGCAGACCACAGCGCTCTCGGCACGGGGTTGGCGCGCAGTAGGGCCGAGAGGCAGAAGCAGCAGCGGTGTAGACGGAAGCCCAAGGCACAGAGCAGGTAACCGGAGTGCTTCGGTTGATGTGGCCAGAGGGTCTTTCATCTCCTTCCTCAACACCCACTTTTGCCTGAATTGCTGACGTCCTGTCCCCACGTGGGACATCTTTAGCAAAGAGCAGCCCACTTTGGGCCCTTCACTAAATGGTTTCTAGGGTCCTCTGAGTGCCAGAGTCTGAATATTGCAGGGGCTCGCTAAGGCGATCCCCAGGTGTCAGTTGGAGTAGACAGTCTCTCCAGCATTGCCCTCGGTCCTTGGGAGCCATCCACTGCTCTTGGCCCACACTCGTTCTTCCAGAGGGTGACAGCCGTCCCCAGGTCCTGCCTGCTACGGAACCCTGATTAGGACACCAGATGATGCCCAGTGCATCCATCTGCCAGCTCAGCTTCCTCTTTGAAAGGTAGCAGCTGGTGGGATTCATAGAGGCAAGAGGCAAAGTGCCATCATTACTGATGACATGGGGAGACGGAGGAAACGGAGCAGCTTGAGCTTCTTTATATGTGCTCATCCTTGGCAGTTTGAACAGAGCAAGAAGTATTTTGAAAAAGTGCTGCAAGTTCTCCGAGAAGCCAGGAAGCTTGAGAGGAGAGAGAGGCGAGGGCAGGACCCAGGTCCCTTTTCCTTCCACGGAGCTGGTGATAAGTTTGCAGGATGATTGCTTTTGGATCTGTGCCCCAGGATTTGTTTACTATGCAGGCACAGTCCCTAAAGGAAGAGATAGTATCTGCAAAGGATAATCAGAGAGCAGCAGAAACAGGCAGGCTCACTGAGGAGGCTTGAACTGGGGAGGGCTGGGCTGCAGGGCAGGAGCACAGAGGGCAAGGGAGAAGCTGGCCCAGCAGGAAAGGCAGAGACCAGGGCTGGTGGTGAGATCTTAGATGGTACCAGGAACTGCTTGAAGGGGTGGTGCTGCAGAGAAATTCTTTCTGGGGTGTGAGAGCTCAGGAGAAGGTCCCTCAGCCATGTAGAGGGCTGAGAAGCGGCACCTGGGACACAGTGTCCCCACCTCTCCTTTCCATTCAGGAAGATACTCAGCCCCACATTTCCCCAGGCCAGCTTCTCACCACACAGCAGAGAAATGAATGGCCCTGGCTGGTTGGCTCAGTGGTAGAGTGTCAGCCTGGCATGCGGGTGTCCCGGTTTGATTCTTGGTCAGGGCACATAGGGGAAGTGACTCTCTGCTTCTTCACCCCTCCAACTCCCCCTTCTCTCTCTCTCTCTCTCTCTCTCTCTCTCTCTCTCTCTCTTCTTTTCCCGCAGCTGTGGCTGGATTGATTCGAGCACATTGATTGACCCTAGGCGCTGAGGATGGCTCTGTGGAGCCTCTGCCTCAGGCACTAAAAATAGCCTTGGCCCCAGATGGGGCTCGCTGGGTGGATCCCGGTCATGGTGCATGTGGAGTCTGTCTCTTTATCTCCCCTCCTCTCACTTGGAAAAGTAAAGAAAAAAAAAAAAGAACTGAAAAGGGTCCATGAGGGAGACATCACAGATTTTGTTGGCTGTACATCTCGAAGATGAATGCTCCTGTCACATTGTATGAGTACGGGTTTTAAGCTTCATAACGCCAGGCTGTCCTCCTCCGGTGCCCACGGACTCCCTCCTGAGGTGACGATGGGCAGCGTTGACTCAGGAGAAGACCTGGGGTGATCTGGTGATGCCCAGGGCCTTAACGCTGGAACCAATGGAGGCGATGATCTTTATTTGTTTTTCATGGATGGCAGAAAGAAGAGTTTGCTGTCTTCTTCGAATCCTCTGTGGGATCCTCTGTGGGGAACTTGGGGGGATCCTGAGCAGGCTGGAGATGGGTGGTCCTCAAAAGTATCCGAAGACTCTGAGGGTTACAAAGAACAGATAAAATTGGGGTATGGAGGGAAGGGAGCGAGGGGAACAAAACTATCGATTGCTAGAGCTGGACAGAACGTCTGGGTTATCAGCCCCAGCCTGGGAAGTTTATAGATTGGGCACCAGAAGCTGAGTACTTCTGAGGCTCACCTCAAGGTTATCCAGCGGCCTCTGACGCTTCAAAGTAGTTCTTGAATTTACAAAATCACAGTTTCTTTTGTTAAGTGCGGCAGTTAAACGAAACAGGCCTTCACTGTGGCCTAATAATAAACCACAAGTTTTCTGCTGCCCTAAATTAAGAAACCTCATTAAAGAACGGGGCTTTTGTTGCAAGAAGCCACAAGCACGGCCTGTTTTTCTCCTGCTTAGGAGGACAGCGGTGGTCCCAGCCCGTGGCTTAGGCAGCGGTTTTCTGTGCCTTCTCTGTGCTCGGGAGAGATGAGAGTCATTTACGAGACGCTGAAGATCCAGCTCCCACACACGACCTCCGTTCTGCCTCTCCCTGAAGTGGTGAAGAGGCCTCTTGGGGGAAACCCCAAACACCCAAGTTCAGGGTCAGTTCCAAAGGACTGACACGTAGCCTCATTCAAACTCATAAGAGCTTTAATGGAAGAAACCTGCGTACATGGGCACAGCAGCTACTCCCGGTGGTGGCAGGCTGGAAAACCCACACCCCTCTGTAAAGCCAGTATCCGGGCCACCATCACAGCCACCTGGCCCATGCAGGTTCGCATTAGATTCGGACAGATGGTAATGAAACAATGGAGCCAAGAACTGGTGGGCCATCATCTTTAATCCTAGCTTGCACCCGGCGGGCAAGTAAAAACACACTCTGGGCTCAAAAACCCACTCATTCAGTGCTCACAAAGCTACTGACTTATCCGAGTTTCCTAGAATCGAAGGTTTCTAGCTCACCAGCCTTATTCACCTCTGTTCCCCATCTCCTTCTCTCTGCACAAACTCTGCACAAACTGACTTCTCCTTCAGCACTCCACCGTCTTGGCTGCTTCTCCTGGCCTCCTCCACGTGGCCTTTCTCTGCTCTCCTCTCTGCTCTCTCCTCTAATGCTAATCTCAGGAACCGAGAGAGCTAGCTCCAGGTCTGCCCCACTTTATAGTATAGAAATCAAAACCTTTAATCCAATATACAAAGTAGGGAAGTTTCTAATACAAAGTCACTTATCTGAGGCATGATGGGATTGCACCACCCCACATCAAAAAGGGTGGGAAAGGTTTGGCCCTGGCCGGTTGGCTCAGTGGTAGAGCGTTGGCCTGGCGTGCAGGAGTCCAGATTCGATTCCCAGCCAGGGAACACAGGAGAAGCGCCCATCTGCTTCTCCACCCCTCCCTCTCTCCTTCCTCTCTGTCTCTCTCTTCCCGTCCCGCAGCCAAGGCTCTATTGGAGCAAAGTTGGCCCGGGCGCTGAGGATGGCTCCATGGCCTCTGCCTCAGGTGCTAGAATGGCTCTGGTTGCGGCAGAGTGGCGCCCCGGAGGGGCGGAGCATTGCCCCCTGGTAGGCATGCCGAGTGGATCCCGGTCGGGCGCATGCGGGAGTCTGTCTGACTGCCTCCCTGTTTCCAACTTCAGAAAAATACAAAAAAAAAAAAAAAAAAAAAAAAAGGGAGGTGGGAAAGACTTAATCCCAAAACCAAGCCCCAGGCTACAAGGATCCTGCCTGCCCACAGCCCACCCCCAACACACATTAATATCACCTGGGTGATGGGCTTCCATGTGGGCAGCGCCATCTTTAACAAAGTGAGCATAATATAGTTTATCTGCCCAACACCCTCCCAGAACAGGGTCCCTTTTTATAGGGGGTTACTAGCAGAAAAGGGGTTAGTAGCAAACCCACAGGGTGGGTAGTCACATAGACCACCAGAAAGAACAATGCATTTCTAAGTGTAAAGGTAATGTCAGGTAGTTATTACACTCTGCACATTCATGGGCTCCCTCGTGGGGCACGATGCTTGTCTTTGGGTGGCATCTGTCTTTCTGAGCAGTCTGCCAAACGTAAGGCTGCAGAGGGTCACAGAGAGCACAGTACTTCCCAGACGCCTCTGCTGCCGAAGCCATATTGCATCTCTGAAGTGAGTTTCCCTACAGCCTCTTCTGTTTTCTTCTCCTAAGCCATGGTGGTCAATTCAGGCCAACTCTGGAGCAGGGGGTAGATTTGCAAAAGTTGGGCAGAATCAACCCCATTCACTTTGGGAAAATGATTTCTCCAGGGCCTGTGTCCTCTGCCGAGGCTCCTAGCCCCACACCGCGGGCCTGCACTGGAGGCTCTGTAAGCGTGGCCCTCCCTCCGCTGGCCTGTTCTCTGCTGTCGGAGCGTGGATGGCCTGGGGGAGATTTGCTCTGCCACGTTCTGCTCCCTACCTTGACCTCAGAGCCGGACCGCTCTTCCCTCTGTCGTCATGGACCTCTGCTTTGAAGCAGAGGCCTGGCCTTGCCTTGGTTGTGTGAGCAGCCCTTTCCTGATCAGTGCTACAGCAGACCTGTACACTGTATGCCAAGCCTCGAGCTGCGTGCCTGGCATTCAGAGGTGCCCAGCTGTTCAGTTTGGGTCCCCCCAGAAGCAGATCTTGAGACTCACTCTAGGGAGCCAGGGGACACGAGACAAGAGCAGGCGGGCAGCCAGTGAAGGGGAGCAAGGACGCCAGCCCCCTCCCTGCGCAGCCGGCCCTCGGTCCTGCGGGCAACATGGGCTGTGATGGGGAAGGGTCCCATCGCGGGGTGGGGAGGCTGGGGACTACACTTGTCAGTGGTTGGTTGGGAGCTGGTGGGTGCTGATCCCACGCGTGCCCGCGGGTCTTTGGCAGCTCCGAGAGAGCCTCGGGCATGGGTGACACTGGCTGCTGGTGGTCAGCAGGGCCCCGGCCCACAGGTAAGGGCGAGGCACGGAGAGCAGCCACCACAGCGTCCTCCACACTCTTTCCCTCTCACTTCTCTCTTACCTTCTGCCTGGCGACTCATTTCCAGCCTCTGTCTGTCAACTGAGATTCCATTCCAAGCTCTGTATCTTCCCTTATTTGCCTTCGGTGCCACCGCACCCTGGCTGTGACATTTGTTTTTCTTTCAGTTTCTTGCAGAATGCAAAACTGATTGCTTGCACGTTCCATCTCCCCACCAGGATGTAGTCAGAGCGGATTGCAGCGAGGCTTTAAAAACTGGTTTTCTGAGTGTTCTCTGAAGAAAACTTGCTGCTCGCCCAAGGTCACACAGCTTGGCAGTGGCCTGTCTGGTGGCAGGGCCTGAGCCTTCTCCTGGAGTCTGCTTTGAGGTGATCTGTGGAGCCTCTAGCTCTGTGCAGGTGGCCCTCTTTGGTGCTGGCCTTGGGGACATCTCTTGTGAGCTGCTCTCCTGGGGCGCTCTAGACCGCTCACCTTGGCTCCAAAGGGCTGCAGGTTAGATGTCTCAGGAACATGGGGGGCTCTACTAACTAGGCCCACTTTCCCCCGGAGGTCTTTGGGGAGTGGCAGTGGAGAGGCCTGTAGTTGGCCCCCAGTGGGAGAGGGATGGAGGGGCCCGGGGCCATTTGATTCTCCAGGGGTCCCCAAACTTTTTACACAGGGGGCCAGTTCACTGCCCCTCAGACCGTTGGAGGGCCGCCACATACAGTGCTCCTCTCGCTGACCACCAATGAAAGAGGTGCCCCTTCCGGAAGTGCAGCGGGGGCCAGTTAAATGGCCTCAGGGGGCTGCATGCGCCCGCGTGGGCCATAGTTTGGGGACGCCTGCATCTAAGTGGTGTGTTTGCACTGGGTTGGGTTTGGTGAGGCAGGCACGCCCACCACGGCTGGGTGAGTGCAAACTGGACATCTCCGTGGTGGACAGCATGGTTACTAACTATCAAAACTACAGTGCCCAGGGCCACGTGCCCAGCAGTCCCCCTCTGGGAGGCTGTCATGCAGACACACTCATGTGTGTGAAGCGGCTTGTCAATTTTGTGGGTCCTTACAGCATCGTTTGTGCTAGTTTGGAAATCACCTAAATGACCATTGGTAGGAGACTGGCTAAAACAGGAGTTAGATGCCCATGCCATGGAATGTCATGCAGGCGTGAGAAAGGAAGCTCAGTGTGTATTTATTTGTCAGAGAACAAACAGTGTTGGTTATTTGTTAGAGCAGAACAGTGTACTCACTGTGCCATAACTTGTGTAGAGAAAGAAAACGTGTGTGTACTGGATGACGCATGTCTTTGACAGGAGACCCTGGAAATGGGGGACCCAATGTTGATTGCCTCTGAGAGGGGAGCTAGGAGGTGAGACCGAGGGGGGGAGAGGAGACTTTTCCCATACACCCTTTAGTATCTTTTTTTGTTTGGTTTTGAGAGAGGCAGGGAGAGAGACAGACAGGAACATCAAGCTGCTGCTGTATGTGCCCTGACCAGGGAATCGAACCAGCAACCTTGTCATTTCAAGACAATGCTCTTAACCAACTGAGCTAACCAGCAACCTCCACGCTCTGGGTCAACACACCACTCCAGCTAACTGGCCAGGGCTTAACTTTTTTTTTTTTCTTCTGTATTTTTCCAAATCTGGAAACAGGGAGGCAGTCAGACAGACTCCTGCATGCGCCCGACCGGGATCCACCTGGCATGCCCACCAGGGGGCATGCTCTGCCCATCCAGGGTGTCGCTCTGTCGTGACCAGAGCCATTCTCGTGCCTGGGGCAGAGGCCAAGGAACCATCCTCAGCGCCCGGGCCATCTTTTGCTCCAGTGGAGCCTCGGCTGCGGGAGGGGAAGAGAGAGACAGAGAGGAAGGAGAGGGGGGAGGGGTGGAGAAGCAGATGGGTGCCTCTCCTGTGTGCCCTGGGAATCGAACCCGAGACTTCCGCATGCCAGGCCGACGCTCTACCGCTGAGCCAACCGGCCAGGGCCTTTTTTTTTTTTTTCCAGGGCTTAACTTTTATTGATTTTTAGAGGGAGAGAGAGGGGGGGGGGAGAGAGAGAGAGAGAGAGAGAGAGAGAGAGAGAGAGGAGGGGGAAGGGAAACATTCATTGGTTGTTCTGCTCAGTCGTGCATTCTTTGGTGCTTCCAGTGTGTACCCTGACCAGGGATTGAACCTGCAACCTTGTCATTTCAGGACAATGCTCTTAACTGACTGAGCTAACCTTCCAGGGCCACCCTTTAGTATCTTTTTAATGTCAAATGATGTGGCTACATTGAGTAGCTACTGAAAAACAAATACGATTTGAAATTCTCTGTGTTCTTCTTGTTACATTGCATTTCACCCTGAAATCTCAGTTTCCTTATTTGTAAAATGAGGAAAGTAATATTTATTTCAAAGAGTGCTGACCCCTGTGCCTATTTGTTGATAGCACCTACCACTGCCCTTATAGATTTAATTTTAGGAGCAGTTGATTTGATCTGTCTGCTGTCGGAGAGAACTGTGAGGTCAGGTCCTTGTGTCACTTGTCACCATTCTGTCTCTGGGACCTGCATTTGGTGGAAGGAATATTTTTTGGAAGGAATGAAAAAACAGGAGTGCTTTGTTAATTAGAACAGGCTCTTTATATCTTTGTTCTTTTTTTTTTTTTTTTTTTTTTCATTTTTCTGAAGCTGGAAACAGGGAGAGACAGTCAGACAGACTCCCGCATGCGCCCGACCGGGATCCACCCGGCACGCCCACCAGGGTGGATGCTCTGCCCATCCTGGGCGTCGCCATGTTGTGACCAGAGCCACTCTAGCGCCTGGGGCAGAGGCCACAGAGCCATCCCCAGCGCCCGGGCCATCTTTGCTCCAATGGAGCCTCGGCTGCGGGAGGGGAAGAGAGAGACAGAGAGGAAAGCGCGGCGGAGGGGTGGAGAAGCAAATGGGCGCTTCTCCTGTGTGCCCTGGCCGGGAATCGAACCCGGGTCCTCCGCACGCTAGGCCGACGCTCTACCACTGAGCCAACCGGCCAGGGCCTATGTCTTTGTTCTTAATATTTATAGCATCAAATTGCAAGAGACAGCGGTGCACAGAGGCTCAGAGAGTCTAGGTTCAAGCCCCAGCTCTGCCGCTTCTTAGCTGTGTGACTGTGGGCAAGTGACTTAACCTTTCTGTGCTCCAGTTTCCTCATTAGCAAATTGGGAGCTGTGGAAGTACCAGCCACATAGGATCGCTGCGGGGTTACCAAGCGCTCCTGCATCTGAAGGACCTAGAACAGCACCTGACATTCTGTACAGGTGAGGTGTGACCCCTTACCCTGCCTTTGATACTTTCCTCATTATAAACACTCATCTCCGCGATTCTGGCAAAAGTTCTTTCAGAATTTGAGAAGACCTTCAGCAGAGTAGGAGTATGTTTTTGCTTTTTTCTCTTTGAATTCTTCTGTTTGATTTTTCTGGAGAAGATCACTCTCGGAACAGAGGCTTTCTAATTTAGAAGACAGTACGCCCTCAGGTGGTGGAGCCGAGGTTGTAGGCGGGGATCTTCTGTTCTTTCCTTTCGCAATATTCAGAGATTTCACATAGTCCTCAGACCCCTGACCCCTGAACTCCCTACTGACCTTCCCTGGGAAGCCCTGCCTTTCTCATCCCCCCCCCCCCCCCCCCTGGGATCGGGATCGCTTGGCTGGGGTCTGTCAAAGCCCCGCTCCTGTTCCACCTCTCTCTCCGCATCCTGGGGGCGAGGAAGCCACAGGGAGTCCCAGGAACGCCTTGGAAACCCTCTGCTTTCCTTTTGAGCTGGTGTGAACAGAGGCACGTTGGCTGCGAGCTTACTGGAAACTGTGGCTTGAGTGGCCTTGCCGGAGACCCACAGAGGAGAGAGACAGCCGGCTGGGGTGCTCAGCACAGTTTCGTAGGAGGTGGGGCTGCCGCCGTGGGCAGCTTGGCTCTTCTGATCACAGTGCTCTGGGGAGAGGCTTGAGGATGCTGTCTCAGCGCCAGTGTGCTCAGCCCTGTGAGTGCTGTGCGCGCACCCTGTCCGACAGCTCGGGGTGCAGCAAGGCCTCTGCCCTTGCCCCCTGCCCCCTCTTCACCTCGGGGACTGTGCTGCAGTGCTCACGCATCCTGGTGGCCCTGGGAAATCCTCTGGTCACAGCTGGGAGTGCGGGTGCTGGTGGGAGGTGGCCCGTCAGCGCCAGGTGTCCTCCGCAGAGTGCTCAGGGCCCCTGTGAAGTGTCCACATGAGAAGGCGCAGGGCGCAGCTACGCCAGGCTGGCCCATCAGAGCTTGAGCAGGTGCCCAGGACAGACAGACAGACTCGAAGACAGGAGGAACTCCTCACACCACAGCCCAGGCTCAGAGGCTGAAACGAACCTGCCTCCCTTTTCAGGACTCTTCGGGCCTGTTTACTTGCCATCTGTTTCCTGACACAGGCAGCATCTTTTCATAGTAAAATGAAATCTCCTTGCTCCCCTCCCCCGTCCCCATGGGGCTCAGCCACATGGAAACAGCAGGACACAAGCACCAGAGTGTTTCAGAAACGACACAAGACAGGGGTCTGCAGTGGCCAGCAGGGGAGACCAGAAGCCCAAGCCCTTCAATCTCAGGGTCTAGCTTCCTATCTGCTGGGACCTGGGGGCAGGGCGGGGAAGAGCTGGAGTGTCTGACACTGGCTGCTTCTCCTTGTTCTGAAGTCCCCATGCCCCCACAGGTCAGGAAGGAGGGAGAAAACCATTTCCAGAGCTTGATTTTTCAAACTAGGAAAAAGCCAAGCCAAACAAACGAACAAACGAACGAACAAGCACACAAGCACACCTCCCGTCTCCCTCTTCACACCCACCTCCGAAAAGCCAGAGTGAAGCGAAGGCCACAGAGGGTGGGTTGCAGCTGGGCCTGGCTTGTTATTGATGTGTTTTGCTTGGCCCACACCGTATTTTGTTCTTCTTCTTCAACTTGAGCCAACAGTTAAACAAAGGGAGATTTCAAACAATTCTGGGGAAAGTCTGGAGACCCCGTGCACATACACTGTTGCAAACCAGATGGAGCCATGGAGCTGCAAGGGACTCAGAGGCTTCTTTTTGTTTGTTTTTTATTTTTTAAATAATCAATACCTCTTTTTTTAATAAATTTTATGGATTGATTTTAACGAGAAAGAGAAACATTGATTTGTTGTTCCACTTACTTATGCATTCATGAGTTGATTCTTGTATGTGCTTGACCGCGGATTGAACCGGCAACCCTGCCTTATCTGGACGATGTTCCGATCAGCTAGCTACTTGGCCGGGGCGGGTGCCCATCAGCTTCCTGCGGTCTCCCTCCCTGTCGTCCTGCTCTCTGGCCCTTGTAGGCGTCAGAGTTGGCCACCTCCAGTTAAAAGAGCTGCTAACCAGTTGTTGTTGCAGGAGTTTTCTGGATTCAGCTTTTTGGAGCAGTGAGGTATGGTTCTAGTCTTAGAATGATATAGTCTATATTATTTATTGACTTTAGAGAGAGAAGGGGGGGAATAGGAAGCATCAACTTGTAGAAGTTGCTTCTTGTATCTGCCTTGACCGGGCAAGTCCGGAGTTTCGAACCGGCGACCTCAGCATTCCCGGTCTATGCTCCAACCACGGTGCCAGCACAGGTCAGGCTGGATTCTTCTCCAGCTTTGTCTCCCACTCCACCCCCCTGACTGGTTCTGTTAACCCTCTTTCTGTATTTATTTTAAGCCTGGAAGGTGAGGTTCCACTTCAGTCTCTCCGCCAAGACCCTGCCTTAGAGAACTTTGCTATTTGACTTTACATTTTGAGGCTTTATAAATTTATGAGCATTTCGACTTGAATGGTGGTGAGAAAGCGAGCAGGTGTAAGTGTGCAGATGTCGATGTGTAAGCTGTGGCATTCTCCTCAGTTTGTAGCTGCAGCTTCAGATTTGTTCTACAGCCTCGGGCTGTGTCGGCTTAGTCATTAAAAAATTTTTTTTAATTTAAGCTGATATACAATATTATATTAGTTTTAAGTGTACATACAACATAGTAATTAGACATTTATATACCTTACAAAGTGTTTGTCGTGATAGTAATTTTTTAAAGGAATTTGCCCATTTCATCTAAGTCGTATTTTTTGGCATAAAGTTGCTCATAAAGTAGGTTTTACTGTCTGCAGGATCTGTAGTCATGTCAGTCTCTCTCGTTTTCTAAAATTACTTTATTGAATTTAGAGAGAGAGGAAGGGAGAGAGGGACAGAGGGACAGAAACATCGACCTGTCCCTGTATGTGCCCTGACCGGGAATAGAACCTGCAACCTCTGTGCTTCCGGATGACAACCGAGCTATCCAACCAGGGCTGACTTCTTTTGGAACACTAGAAATCTGGCAATGTAGGCCATCCATGGTCTGGAGTTGGGTGTCAGCCCCTTCAGCGGGGCGGCATGCACAGGGCCGTGGGACATAGGCTCCCCCTCCAGGGACGACAGTGTCCTCTCCCCTGTTTATGGAGCAGACCCGGCTCCTCACAGGCCTTCGCATTGACCCCCCAGAGTGGAGGGAAATTCAGCTGACAGTCTTGTTGGGGTAGGATTCACTTCTCAGAGGCTTCTCCCAACTGGGGCTAGTGGCTTAGGGACTGCTGACTCGTCTGGCAGCAGTTAGAAATGTCCTTTGATTGATGGCAGGAGTCAGAGCAAACATGGAACACATACCAAGTCCCCTCCTGTATATGTTGGGCACACTCAACCTAACAAAATGTCAGCCTTTTAAAATAATTTTTATTTATTGACTTTACAGAGAAAGAAGGTGGGGTGGTGATGAGAAGTAGTTGCTATACTCTAGCTGGTCATTGGTTGCTTGTCATATGTGCCATGACCTGGCAAGCCCAGGGTTTTGAACCAACGACCTCAGCACTCCAGGTTGAATGCTTTACCCACTGCACCACCACAGGTCAGGTGATGTCAGCTTTTTAAAAAAAAAAAATTTATTTTTTTGAAGTTGGAAACAGGGAGGCAGTCAGACAGACTCCTGCATGAGCCTGACCGGGATCCACCCAGCACGCCCACCAGGGGGTGATGCTCTGCCCATCTGGGGCATTGCTCTGTTGCAACCAGGGCCATTCTAGCACCTGAGGCAGAGGCCATGGAGCCATCCTCAGCACTTGGGCCAACTTTGCTCCAATGGAGCCTTGGCTGCAGGAGGGGAAGAGAGAGATAGAGAGAAAGGAGAGGGGGAGGGGTACAGAAGCAAATGGACGCTTCTCCTGTGTGCCCTGGCCGGGAATTGAACCCGGGACTCCTGCACGCCAGGCCAACGCTCTACCACTGAGCAAACCGGCCAGGGCCAATGTCAGCCTTTTGAGAGCTCCTGAGTCATGAGGGAGAGAGATCTGTCAGCTTAGAGGAGCTCTATGAGGCAATGTGGCAGCAAAGCCTCCGAGAATTAGAGTATGTATTACATATAATGTTTATAACGTATACATATATTATATACTAGCATGTATGATATACTCTATACTATATATTAATACATAGTATATACTAGCATATACTATATACTGTCATATGTATAATATACTGTATTAAATAGTAGTATATACTAGCATACACTATATGCTAGCACTAATATATAGTATGTGGTACTAAACTATATATTACTGTATTTCCCCATGTATAATACACACCTTAATTTGGGGGCCCAAATTTGAAAAAAAATGTATTACATAAAGTTCTTGAACTCAAGTTTTATTTTTTATTTATTTATTTATTTTTTTATATTTCTGAAGCTGGAAACAGGGAGAGACAGTCAGACAGACTCCCGCATGCGCCCGACCGGGATCCACCCGGCACGCCCACCATGGGGCGACGCTCTGCCCACCAGGGGGCGATGCTCTGCCCATCCTGGGCGTCGCCATGTTGCGACCAGAGCCACTCTAGCGCCTGGGGCAGAGGCCACAGAGCCATCCCCAGCGCCCGGGCCATATTTGCTCCAATGGAGCCTTGGCTGCGGGAGGGGAAGAGAGAGACAGAGAGGAAGGTGCGGCAGAGGGGTGGAGAAACAAATGGGCGCTTCTCCTGTGTGCCCTGGCCGGGAATCGAACCTGGGTCCTCTGCACGCTAGGCCGACGCTCTACCGCTGAGCCAACCGGCCAGGGCGAACTCAAGTTTTACATACCAGTAACAAGTGTGAAACCATGAGCACAAAGACAATAAGAGTAAAAACCAGGAAATGCAAGTAAAAAAATCTACAACCACTGTATAAGATGCACCCAGTTTTTAGACCCCAAATTTTTCGAAAAAGGGTACATCTTACACATGGAGAAATGCGGTATATAATATATACTAGTATATATATAACATGTGCTATGTATATGCTGTGTATTACATATGGTATAGATGTGTGTGGGTGTATATGTAGTGTGTGTATATGTATAGTATTGTATGAATTCTCTGATACCTCTTTGGAATGTAAAACATTGGGCCCCTGGCTCCTGGTTGCCGCCCCGTTGTAAATTCCTAGCCAGCCCGGTGCTCATATCAGGGTGTGCTACTTCCTGTCTGTCTGTCAGTCTCTGTCACTTCCTTCCTTGGCTTGGTTTGAACCTCTGGGTCCTGGCCATCTTTCCACAAGCAACCAAAGTGAGTTGTAGGGAAACAGCATGTGGAAACTAGCAGATTATTCCACCACACCTTTCTCCCCAGTGACTGACACCCCACTTTCTTAAGTTGACTGGTACCTTAATATTTTCAAAGGACTCTCGCATCTTTCATCTCATTAGATCCCTCCACTGGAGTCTGTAGGACGGAGCAGACAGCCCCTCGGTACAAGATGGAGGGGAGTGCCTGCGAGGTTGAGTGTTTTGTCCTGTACTCATTGGCAGGGTGGGCAAAGGGCGGGTGCTTGGACCCAGGTCTTCAGGGTTTTTTCACTCGGCTCCCTCGACCCCCATCAACTGGGGATGTTATGTAGCTTTAATTCTCCAGCCTGGACTGGTGCAAGAGGTATTTTTAAGACGAAGGGATGTGCCTGACCAGGCGGTGGTGCAGTGGATAGAGCATCACACTGGGACGCGGAGGACCCAGGTTCGAGACCCCGAGGTTGCCAGCTTGAGCGCTGGCTCATCTGGTTTGAGCAAAGCTCACCAGCTTGGACCCAAGGTCGCTGGCTCGAGCAAGGGGTTACTCAGTCTGCTGTAGCCCCATGGTCAAGGCACATATGAGAAAGCAATCAATGAACAACTAAGGTGTCACAACGAAAAACTGATGATTGATGCTTCTCATCTCTCTCCGTTCCTGTCTGTCTGTCCCTCTCTCTGACTCTCTCTCTGTCACTGTTAAAAAAACAAAAAATAAAAATAAATAAATAAAGACGAACGGATGCAGCCCAATAGTGAAATCAATGTAATGGGGGCAACCAGTTTTGACAAATGAAATAGAATAGATAGTATCAAAGCACATCTCATAGGAAGGTAGATGAATGTTGTTTAGTAAAAACTTTAGATGCAAGTGTGCTGCTGATTCGGTTTTGCGGGCTCTCACTTTGCTTGGTGGGGACAGAGCCACATCTCTTCAGCTGTGGACAGTGGATGCCCCGAAGCCTCATCAGGGGCTTGCACCTCAGTTTTGATGGGTTCTTTCAGTGACAGATTGTTGGGATGTGTTGCTCTTGCACATTTGATCATCTGAGGCAGGAATTCAACTCACAGCTGATAGGGCCCCCACTGTGCCTACAATACTGAACTAAAAACAGACAGACAAACAAAAACAGACAGACTGGGTATGCCTGCCTAAAAAAAGCCAGAACCAGAAAGATCATCAGCTCCTAGCTCCCAGCACGTCCCTAACATGATTATAAAGAAGTGACATTTTAATATTCTGCTCTGAGCACGTGACAAATGAATGCAGGGGCCTCAGGGAACACAGGTGGCCGAGCCTGTGCTGGGCAAGAGCAGATATAATTCCAGGAGGAAAGGAGACTGACAGCTGAGGGGAAGGACGAGGGCAGTCCTGAGCGGGCCGTATCCGGCCAGGGGAGGGGTTAGGGGGGGAAGCAGTGGAGCACTAGCCAGACCCTGCACCCCGAAGGGGGGGATTGTGCCAAGCAGCGTTCTCTGCAGGCGCTGGCTGGAGGGCTTGCCGGCGGTTTGTATTGAGTCTCTGGACAAATAGTTACAAGTCTAAATGATTAAGTGGTCAATTTACATGGGGTCATTGACAAAACTCAATAAAGCAAAAGCCAATCAATCAAAAAGGTGGTTAATAAAACATAAATACAGTTAACAGGCAGCACTCTTTCTAATTGATTGCCTGTGTGACCACCTCTTCTTGCTAATGTCCAGTGGGAGGCCTGTACGCATAACTCATAGTCAAAAGGACAATATTATTTTTTTAAAAAAATTATTTATTAATTTTAGAGAAAGAGGAAGGGAAAAAGAGACAGAAACACCAATCTGTTCCTGTATGTGCCCTAACCGGGGATTGAACCAGCAACCTTTACATATCAGGATGATGCTCCAACCAACTAATCTATCTGGCCAGGGCAAAGAAAGAATATTCCTTTTTATTTTTGGCCAGGGAAGGCCATGGTCATGGTGGGACCAAGAATCATGGTGTTGGGGATAGTGGGCATGGGAGTGTTGAGTCAGAAGCAATAGCAAAGACCTCGTGGAAGCTCGTTTGTGATGGGAAGTTCCAGAGAGGAGCAGGAGTGCCAGCCCACGTGCTACCCTGGCACAAAGGTGCACTGGGCACTAGCAGCCCACAGCCACAGCTCCTCACTGCTCCTCAGTTCTTACACGGGCACTGAGGGCAGGAACCTCTGGGAGGTGTTCTGGTGGACAGCTGGCATTTGCTTCTTAGGGGATGTGCTCTTAATCCTGAGTAGGAGTGACCCATGAAGGGAAAGCATTTGGGTGTTATACTTTATTATATTATATATATATATATATATATATATATATATATTTTGTATTTTTCTGAAGTTGGAAACAGGGAGACAGACAGATTCCCGCATGCGCCCGACCGGGATCCACCCGGCACGCCCACGGGGGGGGGGTGCTATGCCCGTCTGGGGTGTCACTCTGTTGCAACCAGAGCCAGTCTAGTGCCTGAGGCAGAGGCCACAGAGCCATCCTCAGCACCGGGGCCAACTTTGCTCCAATGGAGCCTTGGCTGCGGGAGGGGAAGAGAGAGACAGAGAGGAAGGAGAGGGGGAGGGGTGGAGAAGCAGATGGGCGCTTCTCCTGTGTGCCCTGACCAAGAATCGAACCCAGGACTTCCACATGCTGGGTAGGAGTGACCCATGAAGGGGAAGCATTTGGATGCCATACTTTATTATATTTTTTAAAGTGAGAAGAGGTGAGATAGAGCGACATACTCTCACATACACCCCAAGTGGGGTGTACGACTAACCCTGTTCTAGCTCATTGGCCCCAGGTGCTGAGAATGACCCCATCAAGCATCCACCTCAGGCACTAAATGTAGCTTGGTCGTAATGCTCTACCACTGAGCCAACCAGCCAGGGCCTGAGTGCTATACTTATCTCAGCAGTGGGCCCTGATGAACTGTTAATAAGCCCTAGCTTCCCAGACCCCCAGAGAGGGTCCAGTTTCAATATTTCCAAGAGTGACGGTTCAGCTCTGCATTCCATCCCTGTCTTCCTATATTCTTCCAACAGATTCCCATTTTGCTTAAGAGAGGTTGCTTGTACCAAGTACCCTCACTGGTACAGTGTATACTAAGTAATGACTTTTGAAATGAAGTCATTGTCCTTGGGCTGTTCAGAGACAAGAGGGCTGAGCATGGGGGCAGCGAGATTCATGGTCAGCGTCATGCATCCAGGGTAGGTTGTCCCGACTTCTCTCAGCATTCACTGTCTCCAGGGACAGCACCACACCCAGGCTTCTAAGCCTCTTTTAGCCAGCACAGAGCCCGTGATGCATGACAAATGCCTAACTTAATTTTCTAAACATCTACCTTTGGCTTTCTCAGATGGAAAGATTGTCCATTTCCTGCTGTACAATTCCTTTAGTAGATTCAGAGTTTAGCTTTGATTTTGTTTGCTTCCACCCTTTTCTGGTCAGTTTGGGGAAGTAACTCGATCACTTATGGCTGAAGGTCCTCATTTGCTTGCACAGAAGGCTGGGAACAAGGGGAGAGAAGAATGAGTCCAGGAACAGTTTGTGACAAATATTAGACCTCTGAGCTGCAAGATTTTGACGTTGTTCCCAGTAATACAAATGGGCTGAGTGGTCCAGATGCAGCAGTCTGATCCTGACCTTCTGGAGAGCATTAATCACTTGGGGGGTAGTCTGCGTCTGACGGCATAAAGCGAAGCTTCTTGCCGGTGATCCTGGCTGATTTTGTTAGTTACCTGCTCCTGGTGATGCGCACAGAGGCATCTGCTCAAAATAACACTGGACTGAAGAAGCAGGGAGCGGGAGAGAGGACGTTACCCGGGCCCCACTCTAATCAGGGGACACCCTCAGAAGCCCCCGTGACTCCTCTCTCATCCTTTCTGACACAGCAGGGATCAGCTGAGAGAGGAGGGCTGGCTCCTGTCCCTAAGTGTCACAGGGCAGGAGGCCCGATGGGTTCTGGGGTCCAGGCTGCTGCCTTGGGGGGGGGCAGACAGAAAAAGTGAGGACCGAAATAAGTTACCAGAGAAGGTTTTTTATTTTTTTTTATTTTATTCATTTTAGAGAGGAAAGTGAGAGAGAAAGAGAGAGAGGAGGGGGTAGGAGCAGGAAGCATCAACTCCCTTATGTGCCCTGACCAGACAAGTGCAGGGTTTTGAACTGGCGACCTCAGCATTTCCAGGTCGATGCTTTATCCACTGTGCCACCACAGGTCAGGCCAGAGAAGGTTTTTTTTGTGGTTAGTGGCATTTGAGCACATGTGGAATTTAGGCCTACCAAAAATTGTGGGGAGACTTATTCCAGATAGAGGTGGGTGCCAGCTAGTTTTCTGTTTTTGTTTTTAAGTGAGAGGACGGGAGATAGTAAGACAGACTCCCACATGTGCTCCGACTGGGATCCACCTGGCAACCCCTGCCTGGGGCTGATGCTCAAATCAACTGAGCTATCCTCAGTGCCCAGGGCTGACGCTGGAACCAATTGAGCCACAGGGGAAGAGAGAGAGAAGGGGGAAGGAGAGGGGAGAGAAACAGATGGTCGCTTCTTCTGTGTGCCCTGACTGGGATTGAACCTGGATATCCGTATGCTGGGCTGACGCTCTATTCATTGAGCCAACTAGCCAGGGGATGCCAGCTAGTTATATGGTTAGTTGGTTGTACTGTCTCACATTGTTCTGTGTCATTGTCTATATTCCTCACACGATTGTTAAAACTTCGAAGGCAGAAGTGTTAGAATGACTCTCTCAGTGTCTTCCAGCATGGTGATGGGCATGTAGAAAATGATACACGAAAGTGTATACGAGTGGCCAGGCTTTTCTGTGTTTGGATGGTGAAATGCCCTTCCCGCTGCTTACGCTTGACCTTGACTTTGACCTGTCAGAGCCAGGCTGCTGCCAGGAACACTGCTAATTGACTGCTTTGCACTCCAGCGGCTCCTATGATGGGGCCCAGGAGCATTTCGCTGTGAGAAACCAATGCTGAGTTCTGCTTCTGTTCACCTTCAGCCACTGAGCAGCTGTCAGGCGCCAGGGACTTCAAGTCAGTTGCTGGGCCTCAAATTTATTAGGTGAGTCACCGGCCACCTCTGAACATTCCCCAGGGAGCCAGTCACCTGGAACGCAATTTTGAATTAGAAGTTCGTGTATTGCTTGGAAGGAACATGGCAGCGATGGCCACAGAGGCAGAGAGGGGGCAGCGGTGGAGGTTGGCTTCCGCGGGTAGGTGGGGGACATGAAGTGGAAATCTTTCTGCAAAGTTCAGAACATAAATATTTCACTTTGATGCTCATCTCAGATCAGCTGCAACCGGGAGCTCTCCAATTCCGGGACTGAGCTCGCGGGTGGCGTGCTTTTTAGTGTTGATGATTCTGATTTGGAGGAGGGGAGGCAGAAACAAACTCAGGATGCCCCCCACCCCAAGAGTTGTGGCTGGGGGGCAGATCCGAGCCCTCTGGTACCACCCGCACAGCGTGCTGCTGGCCCTCTTGCTGTAGGCCATGCACTGTAATAACCATTTCTCCCAGAATTCAGAAACTTCACTTACTAGACTCATTTCTTCAGACTCGCCCTCTCTGGATAGCCTCTGCTGAGGAGACGAGAGGATAGAGTTAGCAGTTCTTGCTGTTTCAGAGTGAGTGAACGTATCAGATCGCATTTATTTCTTAGCAGGGCGGGGAGATGGTGGGAAGTGAAGGGAATGGAGGGAAATGGGCACCTGTAAAGAACCTATGATGCACCAGTCACTGTTTTGGGAAAAGGACCGACATCTCCATCCATCCTCACAGCTGGGTGAAACAATGTATTTTTGACCTCTGAGGCCCAGGATTAAATCAGTGATACCTCATTGTTGGCCAATATCACGTAACCTTCTTGTTTCACTTATTTTTGCACCTGGGCATCTAATTTTGTGTCTATTCCCCAGTCTCCTAAGGGCAACCATTCTAATATACTAGTGTGTGTCCTTTTATTTGTATTTTTGTGTTTGCGTATTTTACCTTTTTTTTTTTTTTGTATTTTTCTGAAGCTGGAAATGGGGAGAGACAGTCAGACAGACTCCCGCATGTGCCCGACCAGGATCCACCGGCACGCCCACCAGGGGGCGATGCTCTGCCCCTGTGGGGCTTCGCTCTGCCACGACCAGAGCCACTCTAGCGCCTGGGGCAGAGGCCAAGGAGCCATCCCCAGCGCCCAGGCCATCTTTGCTCCAATGGAGCCTTGGCTGTGGGAGGGGAAGAGAGAGACAGAGAGGAAGGGGGGAGGTGGAGAAGCAAATGGGCGCTTCTCCTATGTGCCCTGGCCGGGAATCGAACCCGGGTCCCCCGCACGCCAGGCCGATGCTCTACCGCTGAGCCAACTGGCCAGGGCCGCGTATTTTAAATTTACTTAGATAGTATGGTAGATACCCTGTTCCATTTTTTTCTTTTTTTACTCACTACAATTTATTTATTTATTCATTTTTTGTGGGAGAGACAGAGAGAGTCAGAGAAAGGGACAGATAGGAACAGACAGGAAGGGAGAGAGATGAGAAACCTCAATTCTTCGTTGCGGCTCCTTAGTTGTTCATTGATTGCTTTCTCATATGTGCCTTGACCGGGGGGCTACAGCAGACCAAATGACCCCTTGCTCGAGCCAGCAACCTTGGGCTTAAGCTGTTGAGCCTTGCTCAAACCAGATGAGCCTGCATTTAGGCTGGTGACCTTGGGGTCTCGAACCTGGGTCCTCCACATTCCAGTCCAATGCTCTATCCACTGCACCACTGCCTGGTCAGGCTCACTCACTACAATTTAAAAAAACTGTTTTATTATGCCAAAATTTAGAATTTGTTTTTTGTACTTTTCTGAAGTGAGAAGCAGGGAGGCAGAGAGACAGACTCCCGCATGTACCCGACTGGGATCCACTCAGCAAGCCCACTAGCTGTGCCTATCTGGGGCATTGCTCTGTTACTACCAGAGCCATTTTAGTGCCTGAGGTGTCGGCCACAGAGCCATCCTCAGTGCCCCAGCCAACTTTGCTCCAATGAAGCCTTGGCTACGGGAAGGGAAGAGAGAGAGAGAGAGAGAAAGAAGAGAGGGAAGGGATGGAGAAGCAGATGGGCACCTCTTCTGTGTGCCCTGGCCAAGAATCAAACCCGGGACTTCCACATGCCAGGCCGACGCTCTACTGCTGAGACAACTGGCCTGGGCTTGAATGTTGTTTTCTTCTTCTTCTTCTTATTATTAATATTATTTTTTAAATTTTTAAAATTTTAATGGGGTGACATCAATAAATCAGGGTACATATATTCAAAGAAAACATGTCCAGGTTATCTTGTCATTCAATTATGTTGCATACCCATCACCCAAAGTCAGATTATCCTCCGTCACCTTCTATCTAGTTTTCTTTGTGCCCCTCCCCCTCTCTCCTTCTCCCCCCCCCCCCCCCCAGCCATCTCCCACCTCTGGATACTTACTTAGAAGTATGAGAAAAAAGGAAGAAGACCTTGTGTGCTGTCTGCAGCTGAAAACAGTCGGTAATTTCACGCAGTGCATCTTACAGTTTACTGCTAATGAACTGTTCCAAACCCTTACAAAACAGGGCCCACAACCTGCAGCTCTTTCTGCAGCTAACTGAACTCTAATGGCTACCTGCTGGTCACTTGGAGTCTGTTCCGCTCTGACTGCCCTGTGCTGTGGGAGGACTCAGTTTCCCGACATGGTCCCTCTATTCGGACTACTTAAAAAATCTATAATGTAGGCCCTGGCCAGTGGGCTCAGTGGTAGAGCGTCAGCCTGGCGTGCAGGAGTCCTGGGTTCGATTCCTGGCCAGGGCACTCAGGAGAAGCACCCATCTGCTTCTCCACCCCTCCCCCTCTCCATCCTCTCTGTCTCTCTCTTCCCCTCCCGCAGCCAAGGCTCCATTGGAGCAAAGATGGCCCGGGCGCTGAGGATGGCTCTGTGGCCTCTGCCTCAGGTGCTAGAATGGCTCTGGTTGCAACAGAGTGATGCCCCAGATGGGCAGAGTATTGCCCCCTGGTGGGCATGCCGGGTGGATCCCGGTCGGGCGCATGCGGGAGTCTGTCTGACTGACTCCCCATTTCCAGCTTTGGAAAAACACAAACAAAACAAAACAACAACAACAACAAATCTGTAATGTGCCCTGCCTGTATGTCCCCAAACACAAACCTGGGCACTGGAATCTTGCAGTAGTTCTCCTATAAAGGTGTGACCAGTAATGCCCAATAGTCACATCTTAGATGACCAGCAAGTTACAAACTCAAACAAAAAATTCTGCAGAACTGCTGGGTCCCCAACATGTCTGTAGAATCCAGTTTGAGAAACTGGCTGGAGAATGAAACCCACTGTCCCGTCAGGGAAGACGTTCAGATTTCTGAGAGACTGTCGGGCTGTGAAGATGCCGAAGGGAAGGGAGCAGCGAGGTCTGTGGAGGGCTGTGGGAGGGCGCCAGCCGGGAATGGCTGAGAATTCTCCAGTCGTTGCCCTGAGGACAAAGGGGGGGGCGGGACAAAGAGAATTAAACACGTTATGTTGACAATAGCTAGATTAGGGTAACTGTTTGGAAAGACCCTGGGCAGCAATTAAGAGCGAGGAGCAAGGACCCCGGTGCCCTGTGGCAGCGGCACTCAACCTGGTGGCCTGTTAGCACTGCCAGGGGACCCATTTAAGGAGCTGCTGCATGACCCATCTCTGGAGGTTTGAATTAATTGGTTGGGATAGGGTGTCAGTCTTTGTAAAAGTTCCCTGGGGGATTCTAATGTGTAGCCAACGTTGCCAAGCACTGTTTGAAGGGAAGCTTTCTCTATGGTCTAACCACATTCAAGGTCACCTGTATTAATTCGTTTCATGGGGGAAGGGAGCCAATCCTCATTGAATGCACTGTGCTAACTCTTTAAACAATAGTAGCAGCTAGTATTAGCATCTGCTGTTGACTGAAAGCTTGTTATATGACAGGCGTCATGTGAACGAACCACTTTAGATCCATTTAATTTTCACGTCTCTACGAATTGGATGTTATTATCTCAGAGGCTCGGCGGGACCAAGAAATGTGCCTGAACTCATTCAGGGACAAACAGTAAATATAGAGAAAGTAATAATTCGTTCAAGGCCGCGCAGGAGGGGGGACAGGATTCGAACCATGGCCTTTGGCTCTTTTACTGCCCTAGTTAATTGCTGATTCCACGAACACATTTAGCAAACATTTATTGAAAACGGGCCATATATGTGCCTGGCATTAGGTCGGAAGCTGGGAATGTGAACATGAACAAGGCCAAATTTCTTCTCTGCAGTCTTGTCGGGCTGTTAATTCCAAAACAATGTGATCAATGCCTTTCCGTGACCAAACAGCCCTGGTGCCTGGGACTCTCTGGTTTTAGCAAAGTCCCTCATTTTCCGGTGAACTGGGACAGTTGGTCACCCTCGCTGTCACTGTGGGACGTGTGTGGACTGCGGGGCAAGACCACTATGGTTTGGGAGGCGGTAGGGGCTCACCTGAGGGGAGGAGTCTGAAGTCTAGACAAAGGCTGGGGGGATGTTATCATGGGCAGGTGAGACAGGGGACGGGGAAGAATGATGACACCACCAGTGATATCTGATGCCTGTTGGTTAGCTGTTGTGTACCGGGCACTGTGATGAGCGCTTACACATGTTGCCTCATTTAATCCCATCAACGAGTTCTTGGGTCAGCTGCTGTTTTTATCCCATATTACAGATGAGGGAATTCAGACTTAGGTTAAGTTAACTTAGTTTAAAAATGCACACAGATTGTGAATGGCTGGGCCCAGATGCTAATGCTTGCCTTTGGGCTTGAACTGCGCATGAGCACCCACTGCGTCACCTGGGTATGTTTGTTCGTTCAGTCGAGGACGTTTATTAAGCACTGAGTGTGCCGGGCACACTTCTGGCCGATGAGGATACAGCTATGAACAAAACAGACGAAACTCCTGACCATCATATTTGTGTATGTGTCTGTGTGTTGGGAAGACAAATAATTGGATAATGTGGGGGCTTTGGACTCCGTTCCCAGAGAGGGGACAGGACTTGGTGATGTGGGAGCAAGGAGGGGAGGGAACGAAGGCCCCCAGGTCCCTGGCTCTGCTGAGAGCTGTGCTGTGCTCGGCAAGGACTGGGAGCAGGGGCAGAGCAGGTTGGGGGTGGGTGGGGGAGACGAGAGTCCAGTTTTGGACAAGTTGAGCTTGAGGTTTCTGGAGTCAGAAGCTCGTAAGGATGGTCCTGGGGCAAATGGAGGAAGTCATTTAAAGCTGGGACCATGGCCAAGGCCTGAGGGAGAGGGGCAGACTGAGAAGAGGTCTCAGGTGATGACCCTGCAGACTGAGCTCCAGGCAGGGGCGCCGGCTCTGGAGAGGGAGGTGGAGGGCGGGGAAGACTAGTGGGGGAGGAAGAGCTCTCATCTCTCCAGGGAGCACGCGGAGAGTCCTGGGGCAGGGTGCTGCCTAGAAGATCCTGGAAGGAGCAGCCAGGGGATCTGGAGCTGAGGGGGACACGCAAAGCTGAGGGGACACAGTTAAGTGCTGAGAGACCAGGCTGCGACGTGTCTGGTAGAGGATTGGAGGAACAGGAGGAAGTGGGGTGACCTGTGGACAAAGCCCGAGAGGAGACGGAGGAGATGGGATCTAGGGTCAGGTCCAGAACGGAAGGTATATCCCTGCCACTGGAGGGGAGCAGGGAATGAGGGCTCAGGGGGACGTGGGGGTAGAAGGGTCTAGACAGGAGCTAGGAGGTCTCCACGGAGGGTTCTGCACTAAGGGACGGAGAGAAGGTGTCACCTGGAGCCGTCACAAAACTTAGCGTCCCTGTGTTGCCATCCTTCAAAAAGCTCTGCCTGGGCTTGACCAGGCGGTGGCGCAGTGGATAGAGCATCGGACTGGGACGCGGAGGACCCAGGTTCGAGACCCCGAGGTCGCCAGCTTGAGCTTGGGCTCATCTGGTTTGAGCAAAGCTCACCAGCTTGGACCCAAGGTCGCTGCCTCCAGCAAGGGGTTTCTCGTTCTGCTGAAGGCCCGCAGTCAAGGCACATATGAGAAAGCAATCAATGAACAACTAAGGTGTTGCAACGCGCAATGAAAAACGAATGATTGATGCTTCTCATCTCTCTCCGTTCCTGTCTGTCTGTCCCTGTCTATCCCTCTCTCTGACTCACTCTTTGTCTCTGTAATAAATAAATAAATAAACAAACAAACAAAATTAAAAAAAAAAAAAAGCTCTGCCTGGGAACTCAAACATGAACTTGTGCAAATGCAAAACCGAACTGGGGCCTTCTCTGAGAAACCGGAGATGGCACTGTGGCACTGTGGTTCGTGGAAACCACCGCGGGACAGGCATGGAGGAGGGGGTCTCTGGACATGGGGCGCCTCCTCTTGGAACTGCAGCCCCCCCCCCCCACCATGGAGGCCCTCAGAGGCGACAGCTGGTGTGTTTTCACCAGGTCAGCTGGAGTCTGCCTCACAAGAGCTGTTTATTGTACACACAGCCATTGGAGGGGAGCCGCCCGCATCCTCGCCCTCAGCTATGCCAGAGAAAGGAGTCTGTAGCCCGTTTAGTTCTGCCCCGCTGCTCTTTGCCTCTCACAAATCTTCATTTCTGAAAAGAAAAAGATTGAATGTGACTTTGATGCGTATTAGAAAAGAGCTGGACAGACGGGCCACCCTTAGGTCAGAGGCTGGGCCCTCCTCCCATGATGCACTGGAGGACTTTGTGTCCTAATAAAAGCCCGTGCAAGCTGCTCTGTGGGTGGCAGTCTTTGCTGCTGTGTGATTGGCCGCGAGGGTTCCATCAGCCAATATTATGTCATCTCTAGTCGTTGGCATGCTCTCCTAGGGGACACTTGAGATTTGATAGAAATATTTCTCTTTGGCAACAGCCTGCTGTTTCCATGGTTGGACAATACTATCCAGATGTGAAGTAGGCCAGCAAAGGAGAGAGAGGCCCATCCCGGGGAGAGAGGGCCGTCACACACTCACGTCCAACCCAGGCAAGTCAGATAACCTGTGAGGTCTCTTTTTTCCTATTCGTTGGTCTGGAACTACAACCTGAGCCCCAGCTACCTCCTGTTGTTGTGAGAATGAGTGTTAAAGAACTTGGGAAAATGTTTAGTTCTTTTGGTGAATAATGGTCACGTCCTTTGGAGGATATATTTTGGAAATGAATAAAATAATAAACAAAGCAGAACTTAAATGTAATGATGTTATTTTGGTTTTAGTCGAATAAACTATTGTTTCCCATAATGTAAACACTCTTCTCATCCGATATTGGCAGAACAGTTTTAACTTTTTTTTTTTTCTTTTTGTATTTTTCCGAAGCTGGAAACGGGGAGGCAGTCACAGACTCCCGCATGCGCCCGACCGGATCCGCCCGGCATGCCCACCAGGGGGTGATGCTCTGCCCATCCGGGGCGTCGCTCTGTTGCGACCAGAGCCACTCTAGCGCCTGGGGCAGAGGCCAAGGAGCCATCCCCAGAGCCCGGGCCATCTTTGCTCCAATGGAGCCTCGGCTGCGAGAGGGGAAGAGAGAGACAGAGAGGAAAGAGAGGGGGAGGGGTGGAGAAGCAGATGGGCGCCTCTCCTGTGTGCCCTGGCTGGGAATCGAACCTGGGACTTCCGCACACGCCGACGCTTTACCACTGAGCCAACCGGCCAGGGCCTTTTTTTTTTTTTAGGTAAGGGGAGGGAAGATAGTGAGGCAGACTCCTGCAAGCACCCCGATCGGAATCCACTGGCAACCCCTATCTAGGGCTGCTGCTCAAGTACCAAGCTATTTTTAGTGCCTGAGGCTGACTCTCTGGGACCAATCTAGCTATCCTCAACAGCCAGAGCCACGCTTGAACCAGTTGAGCCACTGGCTGTGGGACAGAAAGGGGGAGAAAAGGGAATAGAAAGCATATGGGCGCTTCTCCTGTGTGCTCTGACCAGGAATCAAACCTGAGATGTCCAAACACCAGGCCAATGCTCTATCCACTGAGCCACTGGCCAGGGCCATCCTATATCTTTTTGAAATATATTTATTGATTTTTATTTATTTTTTTACACAGAGGGAGAAATATTGATATTTTTAAAGAGGTAGTAAACTCCCATGGTTCAATATTCCAAATATGTGAAAGGATACAGTCTCTATTTTCTGCCTTGCCCCTGTCCCGCCAATTCAAAGTTCCTCCCCATAGGTATGGTGACCCATAGGTCCTGGTTTTCCTGGGACTTTCCTGGGTTTAGCACTGAAAGTCCCATGTCCCGGGGAAAAGCCTTAGTCCCTAGCAGACTGGTTGGTCCCTCCATGTTTATGGAACCAACATGATAAGTTTGCTCGATATCCTTTTGGAGATAAGCTGACAAGAGCAACCAGAGTATCTTAAAACTCATCTCCGGTGTCTGACCAGGTGGTGGCGCAGTGGATAGAGCATCCGACTGGGATGCAGAAGACCCAGGTTCGAGACCCCAAGGTAGCCAGCTTGAGCGCAGGCTCATCTGGTTTGAGCAAAGCTCACCAGCTTGGACCCAAGGTCGCTGGCTTGAGCAAGGGGTTACTTGGTCTGCTGAAGACCCGTGGTCAAGGCACATATGAGAAAGCAATCAATGAACAACTAAGGTGTTGCAACGTGCAACAGAAAACTAATGATTGATGCTTCTCATCTCTCCGTTCCTGTCTGTCTGTCCCTGTCTATCCCTCTCTCTGACTCTTTCTCTCTGTCTCTGTAAATAAATAAAGAAAAACATTTAAAAACACACACACACACACAAAACCCAAACAAACAAAAAAAAACTCATCTCAGGTAATGAAATAAAGATCTCGGAAAAAAACTAGTGTGTGATATTGGGGGGCAGGGGACCCATAAGAACATCGAAGCCCAAATCTCATTGCCTTAACAGTCGTCATTACGCCTTCCCAGCTCCGGAGCTGCTCTCCTGAAAGCGCGTTGTCAGGCTTTGGGAAGTCACATAAACGGTGACAATCTGTGGTCCGTTTCCCACAGCCGTGGTTGATCTGACTCCATTATCCTTTTGTTTATAATTTATTTCTGTGGAGTTTAAAAAAAGCATTTGTTTACTGGCGGCTGAGATTTCATAAATACGCCTATTTCGCCAAGTTATCTTTTAGAGTTCCCTGTGCGAATGTAACTGATTTGGGAAAGCCCAGTTTCAGAGAAAGCAGAGCACGGCCTGTTATCAAGTGTGAACTGAGAAAGACATTGGGAGGCCTTTTTCAGGCTAAAAATAGACCTAGAACTCCGTGTATTTTCTCTCTGGGACTTTCTTTCACCAACTGCCTGGCAAACCCGCCCATTATTATTTCATGAATCAGGCACCACTGTTTCTTTTAAATGTTCTAGCTTCAGGCTATTTTACTTCTGTGCAAAGAAAGATGAATTATTTATAAAAATAGGCATGAATATCATATGATAATACCATCATCTCTAGCGGGGGATGAAATGAGTGGCAGCTGGTACTCTCTCAGCATCCTAGGAGAGCCGAGTGGGAACAAGTTGAGGATGGAGCTGCATCCTTTAGGGGCAGATGCTGAGATGCAGGATGTTCTCCTCGGAGGATGCTCTGTCACCATGCTCTGTTATCCCTTTCTTTCCTTTTCTTTCCCCCCTCTCCTCCCCTCCCTTCCCCTCCCCTCCTTTTCCCCTTCCCTTCCCTTCCCTTTCTCCCGTCCCTCCCCCTCCCCTTCCTTCCCTCCCTCCTTGCCTTCCTTCCTTCCTTCTTTAAAAAAAATTTTTTTTTTTTTTAGCAAGAGAGAGACAGAGAGAAGGACAGATAGGAACAGACAGATAGGAAGGGAGAGAGATGAGAAGCATCAACTCATACTTGTGGCACCTTATTTGTTCATTGATTATTTTCTCATATGTGCCTTGACTGGGAGGCTGCAGCCAAGCCAGTGACCCCTTGCTCAAGCCAGCGACCTTGGACTCAAGCCAGCTACCATGGGGTCATGTCTATGACCCCAGCTCAAGCCTCCCTCCCTCCGTTTGCCTCTGGGGCAGACTTCAGAAAGCAGAGTAGGAGACCCTTCCTAAACTCACTGTGGGCTGGTTTTAGGGAACTGTTTGTACACAAGTTATTTCATACCGTTAAGCCTCAGGTTTTTCAGTGATACTAGCATTTTCTCCTGTGTGGAGGATTAACCCTTTGATTCGTTTTTTTCATGCTCACTGACCCCCAGGAGTGACTTTATTTCTTTCAAAAAATGAAATTAGTTCCAGTTTGTATGGCCAGGATCCACGGCCACCATCACAGCCGCCTGGCCCGTGCAGGTTCGCATTGGATTCAGACAGACGATAATGAAACAACAGAGCCACGAACTGGTGGGCCATCATCTTTAATCCTAGCTTACACTTGGCAGGCAAGTAAAAACACACACTGGGCTCCAAAACCCACTCATTCAGCACTCACAAAGCTACTGACTTATCCGAGTTTCCTAGAATCAAAGGTTTCTAGCTCACTAGCCTCATTCTCCTTTGTTCCCCATCTCCTCTCTACACAGACTCTGCACTAACCGGCTTCTCGTTCAACACTCCGCCATCTTGGATGCCTCTCCTCTCCTCTCCTCTCCTCTCCTCTCCTCTCCTCTCCTCTCCTCTCCTCTCCTCTCCTCTCCTCTCCTCTCCTCTCCTCTCCTCTCCTCTCCTCTCCTCTCCTCTCCTCTCCTCTCCTCTCCTCTCCTCTCCTCTCCTCTCCTCTCCTCTCCTCTCCTCTCCTCTCCTCTCCTCTCCTCTCCTCTCCTCTCCTCTCCTCTCCTCTCCTCTCCTCTCCTCTCCTCTCCTCTCCTCTCCTCTCCTCTCCTCTCCTCTCCTCTCCTCTCCTCTCCTCTCCTCTCCTCTCCTCTCCTCTCCTCTCCTCTCCTCTCCTCTCCTCTCCTCTCCTCTCCTCTCCTCTCCTCTCCTCTCCTCTCCTCTCCTCTCCTCTCCTCTCCTCTCCTCTCCTCTCCTCTCCTCTCCTCTCCTCTCCTCTCCTCTCCTCTCCTCTCCTCTCCTCTCCATGTGGCCTTACTCTGCTCTCCTCCTTGCTCTCTGCACTAATGCTAATCTCAGGAACTGAGAGAGAGCAAGCTCCCGGTCTGCCCCACTTTATAGTATAGAAATCAAAACCCTTAATCCAATATACAAACAAGGAAGTCTCTGATACAAAGTCACTCATCTGAGGCATGATGGGATTCCTCATGAGAGTGTACCACCCCACATCAAAAAGGGTGGGAAAGGCTTAGTCTTAAAACTAAGCCTTAGGCTATAAGAATCCTGCCTGCTTACAGTCTGTCCCCCTATATCCAATGTAAACTATAAGCGAGCGAACATATATATCATTATTTACAAACTTATTTGACCAACAGTCAGGAGGCACAAGGATGTACATGAACGTTCATACTACTCAAAGGGTTAAATGAGACAAACGTGTCAAGTACCCAATACTGGGTGAACACTCAACAAACACTGGCTATTATGAAACCGACCGGCTGGGGAGCACGTGGGCAGAGGCGGGGCCACAGCCAGAGGCTCCAGAACCTGTGCACAGGGGTGCCAGGTAAGGTGACCCACTCTTCCCAGTTTGCCGGGGACTCGCCTCATTGTCAGAGGGCGAGTGCTGCACCCTGGGAACTCTCAGACTCAGGCACGCTGGAGGGCGGGCCATTCCTCTGAGTTAGGGGGGGCCGACTGAGCCCCTAATTCATCCTCTACAGCAAGACAGAATTCCAGGAATTCCAGCAAGCAATGCAATTCAAAGGCAACTGAGAGTTCACTCTCTCCACAGAGGGTGGCAGTGGCAGGGACAGTGCAGAGACGGAGGAGGCAGCGGTGATAGTGGAGCCCGCAGAATACCTGCTGTACAGCGCTGCTGGGTCAGAGCGTCCTCAGGGGAAGCTTTGTGGGGCATGTGGCTTTGGTTCTAGAAGTCTAGCCCAACTCCGCGCCTTCTTCATGCCCGGGGGAGTGGGAGTTGTAGCCCATGCCACGCCCACTTCTTTTCCTCCTCTCTGTAGCAATACTTCCCTCTCCTTTAATTTTCTGCTGGGGGCTGCCCCAACCCTACTTGCAAGCAAGCCTAGTCATATCAGTGCCTGATGTTCCCCTGCTGTGCAGTCAGTCACTCAGGATGGGCCCACCAGAGTGAGAGGTGGGCTCATAGTCCATGGTGGGAGGAAGGTTGATTTCTCTCTCCCCTGCTGCATGTCAATAAGAAGGCAAGCCACCCTGATGGCCGCTGCAGCACCCATGCCCAGGAGCCCACCCTCCGGAAATGGGAGCCAATGCTGTGGGCAGCAGAGCAGAGAGAAAGATCCAGGGTCCTTGGTGTTGCTGCTGAATCAGCTGATCCCCGGGCCTTTATTATTTAAGAGATTTTCCTTTTGTTTACGTCAGTACAAGTTGGGTTTCCTGTTTCCCATAGCAGAAAGAATACTGATTGGTTTGCTTCTTTCTTTGCAAGCCTGATTCTCTAAGCTCAGTGTTGGTCAAATAAGTTTGTAAATATGATATATATGTTTGCTCGCTTGTAACTTATATTGGGTGTGGGGGACAGGCTATAAGCAGGCCAGGCCGTTGTAGCCTAAGGTTTGGTTTTGGGACTAAGCTTTTCCCCACACCCTTGACTGATTGTATGATCTGGGTGGTGCACTCTCATGAGAAATCCAATTATGCCTTGGATAAGTGACTTTGTATCAGAGACTTCCTTGTTTGTATATTGGATTAAGGGATTTTGGTTTTCTACACTATTAAGTGGGACAGACCAGGAGCTTGGACACACAGTTCCTGCTATCACAATTGCAGGGGCTCCCCTGATCCCTTGCCCTTCATGAGAAGAGCTGGTTTTCTGCTTTTCCCTTGTCTTCTTTTGTGGTTTGCCTGTCTTGGTGAGACACCAATAAATAGGATGGCCCCCCATCCTCTGACTCTGCCATTTCTTTATCATCTGCCCGAATCCAATGGGAACCTGCATGTGAATGGCCACGATAGCGGCTCCTGGTCTTACACTCAGCATTTCTCAAATAACGTTTTTGGTCTCAGGAACTTCTTGTCCCTCACCCCCCTTTTTTAGCGTGCGCGCATGAGAGAGAGAGAGAGAGAGAGAGAGAGAGAGAGGAATTAACTTGTAGTTGCATCACTTTACTTGTTCTCTGATTACTTTCTCATAAGTGCCTTGACAGTGGGGAGGGGAACTCCAGCAGAGCTAGTGACCCTGTGCTCAAGCCAGCGACCTTGGGTTTCAAGCCAGTGACCTTTGGGTTCAAGCCAGCGACCATGGGGTCATGTCTATGATCCTACACTCAAGCTGGCGACCTGGGGGTTTTGAATCTGGGTCCTCAGTGTCGCAGGTCACTGCTCTATCCACTATGCCACCCAATGGTCTGAATCTTGGTCGCTTTTTGATTTCCAGTCTTAGGAAAGATGTGTTGTACAGTACCAAAAAGCTGCAAATTAATATTGATATTATAGGAGGAAAAGGTCAGGCTTTCTTGTCCTTTCTGTGGAAAAAGGAAGAAAAGGAATGTAGAAGTCTCCTGACTTACAAGGACGACTAGGGTCATTTGGTTCTAAGTTCTCTGAAAGGATTAAGGTTTAACTGAGAAACTTCTCTTTCAATAGGAGGCAGAATTTACATACCACCTTGCATTGATTGTAGTTCCTCCCTTTCCTGGAATCTTGAGAGTAAAATACCTCTAGGCTAGTGAGGGAAGAGGAACCCTGAAAGATTTGTAAATGTCTTTGATTGTGTTACCTTGAGAGTCTTAATGTTTCTGTGTATCCCCTAGACAAATGTTATAATCTTGTTAATAATTGTGCCATAATGTCACGCTCTCCTCCACTGGTGTGTGATCAAGGGTATATAAGCAGCCCCTGAACTATTTTTGGGACTGCACGATTTGGGCCTGATGCCCCGTGTCAGCCATATGTGGCCAGCATATTAATAAATCTCTTCCTTTAATAAAACTCTTCAAAATTTATCTGGACTGGGTGTCTCTACATGGTCTCAATGAAGTGAGGTACAGTGCCTTTCAGAATCTTGGATGCAGTACTTTATAACATTTGGGGGCTTGTCTGGGATCCGGTGTTCCGCATCACCGGCTAGACACCCCAAATCGGATGGACTCTCCAATGAGCTGCCTGGCCCCGCTTGAATCCCGAGGAGAGGTGCCACCTGAGACATTCCAGGGCTCCTGGTTTTCCTGTTGGGTTCAGACAGTTCTCTGGTAGACACCCCTGGTTCCCAAATTTAACAATTTGGACAATTCGGCAGAAAAATCAAGAAGGTAGGTAAAGCAACTCTTTTTGCTTTACTGAATGAATTTTCTGGCTTTCTTCTGAATTCTTGCTTTTGATTTTCTGTCTGGGACTGGTACTGGTCAAATTTGTTTGGGACTAGAATGTAGGTAGGGCAGATTTGGAGGCTTTGCTAATTTGGTACTCTGGGGATGTGGAACCCCGGTGGAGTAAGCAGGGCCTTCAAAGCTGCTTTGCTGAGACTCTCTGTTGGTCTTGATTAGGATTCTCTGGGATGCATTTAGTTGTACTTTGTTTTTTTTTTATCTTTTTTTTTTCATTTTTCTGAAGCTGGAAACAGGGAGAGACAGTCAGACAGACTCCCGCATGCGCCCGACCGGGATCCACCCGGCACGCCCACCAGGGGCGATGCTCTGCCCACCAGGGGGTGATGCTCTGCCCCTCCGGGGCGTCGCCATGTTGCGACCAGAGCCACTCTAGTGCCTGGGGCAGAGGCCACAGAGCCATCCCCAGCGCCCGGGCCATCTTTGCTCCAATGGAGCCTTGGCTGCGGGAGGGGAAGAGAGAGACAGAGAGGAAAGCGCGGCGGAGGGGTGGAGAAGCAAATGGGCGCCTCTCCTGTGTGCCCTGGCCGGGAATCGAACCCGGGTCCTCCGCACGCTAGGCCGACACTCTACCGCTGAGCCAACCGGCCAGGGCCTAGTTGTACTTTGGAACGACGATTAGTAGGAGCTGAAGTGACCACGTTCATCAGCCTCAATCGCGCTCAAGAAAGATAATTAAAGGGGACTGAATAGACTTTGTACTTCCAGAGGCAGCTACTTGTGTTATGCTCTCAAAGAAAAACCTGAGTAGGGACTGTTGGAATCCATGGGAATCCGAAAAGACCAGAGTAACAGGCTTTATTGAAAGGAAGAAAGGAACCCTGCCAGGCACCTTTCCCAGGAGAAGGGCACTAGTTATAGACTATGAGGAGAATTTTATAGGGCTTGAGAGAGCCTGAGGGGGTACTGAGTCAAAAGTTCTGGTATGTTCCCTTTTATGGTTTTAGGATTTCAGCTTTCTGGAATGCTCCTTCTTGGGGCAGTTGATCAGCTTTCTGGAACTCTTCTGCCTCAGGGGCAATTATTTGGTAAGTAAGGGTGAGGTCAGGCAGCCAGGTGGAACAACAAAAGGGCAGTTGGAGTTTCTGGTAAATTCATGTATCTATCACTTCTCAACTCTGTGGTATGATAAAAAGGAAAAGAAGTGGTGGGTAGGAGAGGGTATGGGGTTCAGGAAGGAGGTTTGTCTTGGACCGTCCATCTTCTGGAGCTACTTCCTGCTGTTATCCCTATTGGGGCGTCTTTCGTGAACCCCTCCCTGGGGCAGTTGGAGTAGGAGTGTATTTATAGGGTTCCAGATTCTTCTGTTTCGCGAGGGCAGGTTTCAGGGTTGGTGTGTAGGGTTAGGTAGATGTTTCCACTTTTCTGACTGGTGAAGGTCTGCATGCGGTTCTGCAAGAAACTAGTGAATAAACGTAAGAGGCAGGGTCCAAAAGTTAGAAAAATAAATAGGAGAGTGTGTGGGCCAACGAAAGGCAATAGTCAAGACACCCAGTTTGTGTGAAACGACTGATTTCATGTTTACAAATTCGCTGGGCGAGAGAGAGAGAGAGAGAGAGAGAGAGTAGGAATAAGACAGGGAAGTGGCCAGTCCCCCTGCCCCTAGACCTACTTCTGTAGAGATTCCTAAAGCAACAAGAAGAGGAATTACCTGTAGAGCTCGTTTGGTCCTTAGATTGATGGTTAGTATACTAAGAACTGGAAGAGGCTCATGGGGTGGGATTAGGTTGATATATGGGGTGAGATAGATTAGGGTACAGGTTTTTGTCCAATTAGTAGGGAGATACATATAGGTGTTATGCCATTTTCTACTTTAGCAGCAGTGAGAGTTGTCAGGATCACGGTGTGTAGACCTGTCCACGTGAAAGTCAGTACTTGGGTGATGTAATGCTGGAAGCACCTCTTGGAGAGTCTTGAACAGTTTTCTGAGTAACCTGTAAATCCTGCAAGTACTTAGGGAAAGGGTGGTTACATTTCTATACTTTGTACTCACTGGCGGGCTCTGTAGTGCAATGGACATTTCTATACTTTGTAGCTAGAGTTTAAGTCCTAGTGACTACTGCTTCTAGCTGGAATTAGCAGCAGGTCTCAGCCTACAATAGGTATGGGGCATTGAGACAAGAAGAATAAAGGAGATGCTATACATTAAAGTAACAAAATCAGACTGTCAATACCCACAGTAGAGATCTTTGAGGGATAAATAAAACTCAAATATTCAGGCAAGGCATAGTACATGGCCCTTGTGTTTACAAGAAATGAGATCAGTTTATCTGCTACTTGGAAGAAATACCTTAGGCTCATGAATGATGTCCTTGGGCCTTCAGTGGCAATTCCCAGTATGCTGGGCAAGGTCAGGTCACAGGTAGCTGGAGCAGGGTTGGAGAGACTGAACCCTCCCTCCATGGAGCAAGGGGGCAGCTTACCTTCTCGTGTCCCTCTTTCCACATCAAAATCATGTGAACTGGTGGGGCCGGGAAATCTTGCAGGCTTCAGTTCAATGACCTTTCTTTCTTCTCTTGAGGCAGGACCCTAATGGAATGCTATGAAGCCCTTTAGGGCGCTGGAGCCTTTAAGAGTGTATGCCAAAAGCTGGTATTTCCTGACTTCTTTTGGGCCTTATTTGTCTTTTCTGTTACTTCCTTGGCCATTATAGACCTTAAAAACCATGCTCAGAAGATCTCACTGAGGGGCTTGACTAAGAGAGCAAGATTGGGAATCCAGTATCTAAAGAAGCCTATTAGACCAAGGAAATAAAGGATTTGATTTGCAGTGGTAGGTGGTTGGAGACTGCGGAGGGTCTGAATTTAATCTAGGGTGAGACCTCAGGTGGTGGGGGTTAAGGCGATGCCCAGATAGACTACAGACTAAGAGTGAAGTTGAGCCTTAGCAGAGAAGACATGATATCCCTTCATAGCGAGGAAGTTAAGAAGGGTGGTGGTGTGTCTCCTTGAGGCAGGCAGGGAGGGGCTGCAGAAGAGTAGGTTATCTGCATATTGTAAGAGAGTACTAGTTCTGAGATTGCATGCTGTTAAATCCTGAGCTAGTGCCTGCCCAAACAGGTGTGGGCTGTTTCTGAACCCCTGGGGTAAGACAGTCCATGTAAGTTGCTGGGCTGCATTAGTGTCCTGGTAAAGCCAAACAGAAAATAAGAGGGTGTAGAGCAGGGGTCCCCAAACTACGGCCCGCGGGCCGCATGCGGCCCCCTGAGGCCATTTATCCGGCCCCCTCCACACTTCCAGAAGGGACACCTCTTTCACTGGTGGTCAGTGAGAGGAGCATCCGCATCCTGTGCTCCTGGAGTACTGTATGTGGCGGCGCCGCAAAGCGCTGAGTCGCTCATGTACAGCACTACTTCTGGTGACACAGGACGCACGCGTTACGGCTCCAGAAGCACGTCATATCACTTGTTAGGGCTAGCAGTGACAAATATGGAACCAGACATTGACCATCTCATTAGCCAAAAGCAGGCCCATAGTTCCCATTGAAATACTGGTCAGTTTATTGATTTAAATTTACTTGTTCTTTATTTTAAATATTGTATTTGTCCCCGTTTTATTTTTTTACTTTAAAATAAGATATGTGCAGTGTGCATAGGGATTTGTTCATAATTTTTTTATAGTCTGGCCCTCCAACGGTCTGAGGGACAGTGAACTGGCCCCCTGTGTAAAAAGTTTGGGGACCCCTGGTGTAGAGGAATGGTAAAGAAGGCATCCTTTAGATCTAGGATTGTGAAGTGAGTGGTGTTTGAAGGAATGTGTGACAGTAACTTGTAGAGATTAGGGACTACTGGATGGAGGGGAACTACTGCCTCATTGATTAGGTATAAGGCTTGTATAAGGCGATAAGCCCCTGAAGGTTTTTGAACAGGAAGGACGGGGGTATTGCAGGGAGAGTTCATGGGGATGAGTAAGCCTGGTTTAAGAGGCGGGTAATTATTGGTTTAAGGCCTCAGAAACAGACACAGTTACACATTAAATAAAGACTTCACATACAAATTATGAATTTAGGAATTTAAATGAGCACGTTTACTTGTTTCAATTAAAATTATACTAGAGATATTTTCTGACAAACAAAGAGACAAAACAGATTACTCACTCACACAGCTCAATAGACAACTCTGCTTTTTTAAGCTTTTGAGATGGCAGGGAGTTCTCAGCATAGGGGGGAGGAAGAGAGAAAGCAGACGAATGGACAGCGTGAACAGCTGGATGGAAAGAAGGAGGGTCAGAATCTGCAGGAGGGGTATAAGATTAAAGTGCTGGTGGTGGCAGCACCACATGGTTAGAGGAGTCAAAAAGATTAATAGCTCTGAGGAGAGGGAAGAGGACAAAGGGTAGTGGAAGGCACAGTTAGTCTCTGAGGAGGGGGAAGGATGGGTCAATGAAGAAAGAGACAGAGCCATGCTTCTGTAAGGAGGGAGGAGGGGTTTAAGAACACAGTGGAGAAGGGAGGGGCCCCTGGCCAGCAGGGGAGGAGAAAGGTAGACTGGTATTTGCAGGTGAATGAGAAATAGGATTTTGCAAAGAGAGGGGAGGGGGCTTTCTGGAGGGAAGAGACTCAAGTGAAAGAGATTTGTAGAGGGACCAGAGAGGGGTCCCGAGAGAGGGGTGCCCCTGGGGGTCAGGCAGGAGAGAAAGAGAGTTGGGAGTCTGCGGAGAAGGAAAGATTAGGAGCGGAGGTTTTAGGTGAGGTGTCTCTGGCCAAAAAACGGCCTGCATGTAGAACAAACAGCACAGAAATTAAGGACAGGAGCGAAGGGAGAAGGAAGCCTGCATGTGAGGAATTTCTGATGCTCTGCTTGTCCGGTGGCAGAAATTGTCAAGATCTCTTAGGGTATTGTAATGGTCGTAGAAAGCAACCTGGCAAGGCACCTATACTTTCAAGGAAGTTTGTAGACGCAGGCCGCTTGGAGTAGAAACCTCCCAAACTGTGAACCTCAGAAAGTAGAATGAGTCCCAAAGGAGTAGAGGAGTAGTCTCTGAGACCTGAGATTGGGAGGAGCCCATGTTCCGAGGGGAGTCTGGCTGGATGGTTTGGACTGAGAAAAGTCCACAGTACAGGAGACTGGTGAGAGAAGGGGGCGTCCCCGCCTTCAGTCACAGTTTTGAGAGGAGAAAATCTCCGTAGAAAGAGAGTCTCAGACAGGAGGTCGTCACCCCAAGGCTGAGATCCCGGGACGTAGGAGAGGGGCCTGGCCAGGTGTGCCTAGACTTTTGTAGAAGTCCATAAAGGAGTAGAGGCAGACCACTCGTAGATATGGGGTCCGAAGTCAAAACCGTCCAACCAGGAAGGGGTGTTTTTAGAGAGAAATTTGGAGGCCAACTGGGGAAGGGAGGGAGAAACTCCTTACCTTTCTGGTCCGACAGGGCTTCAGGACAGGGACAGATTGCCGGCCAATCAACCTATAATTACACATCCTAACAGAATCAGGGAGTAAGCCCGGGACGAGCTGCCACTGCCCATTGCTTCCCTGGTTGTAAGTTTGGACGGCACAGAGGGATCGTCCAGGCAGTTAATACCCTGTCCCGGGGTTTGGCACCAAATGTTGGAATCCATGGGAGTCCGAAAAGACCAGAATAACAGGCTTTATTGAAAGGAAGAAAGGAACCCTTCCGGGCACTTTTCCCAGGAGAAGGGCACCGGTAACAGACGAGGGGCAAATTTTATAGCGTTTGGGAGAGCCTGAGAGGGTACTGAGTCAAAAGTTCTGGTATGTTCCCTTTTACGGTTTTAGGATTTCATCTTTCTGAAATGCTCCTCCTTGGGTGGTTGATCAGCTTTCTGGAACTCTTCTGCCTCAGGGGCGATTGTCCAGTAAGTAAGGGTGAGGTCAGGCAGCCAGGACGGACCACAAAAGGGCAGTTGGATGTTCTGGTAAATTCACATATCTATCAGGGACACCTTTGTATTTATCGAGATCTCATTCTTCTTCGTTCTCTTTACTTTTGTCTAAAAAAAAATTTCCTGGGTTTAAAGTCTGAAGTCCTTGCAGGATGTGGCCTGCATTACACGTGCCACGAGGGGGAGCCTTTCCCTCGTCTATGAAAGCACGCTCGTGTGTGTGTGTGTGTGTGTGTGTGTGTGTGTGTGTGTGTGTGGGTGTGTGTTTTGTTTAATGTCGAAAATGTGTCTGAATCGTTTTTTTCCTCTGAACTCTTGCTTTCGCTTTTCTGTTTGGGACTAGAAGTAGGTAGAGTGGATTTGGGGGCTTTTGCTGAGTTGTGACTCTGGGGATGTGGAACCCTGGTAGAGTAGGTAGGGCTTTCAAAACTGCTTTGCTGTTTGTAACTAGTCTATAGTCTTTATGTTTTGGGGTACAGTGAAATAGATCAGACATGGTCGGCACGTTTGCAGTACACTTTCCAGGACCGAGACGTTGGTGGAGAGTTCTAGGTCCTGCCTCAGACTCTGGGGGATATCTGCTCATACTCTGGAGGGACATTAGTGAGAACTGAGTGGACCAAGTCCCCCAGTGCTGCCTCGGGCTTTCAGAGATGTCGGGTTCTCTAGAGAAATAGAAGTGGGGACAATGTGTCTATCTCTAGGAAGGCTAATGGAGGTTAAGTCCATCCAGGATTAGTCAGTCTCTCATCTCACTGAATCCGTGGAGACTGAGCTAACCTGGATTGATTAGTCTCGACCCAAGACTTCCAGAGACGTCTGTGTGTTTGTCGGGATCTCATTCTTTGTTTTTATTGTTTGTCTGAAACCCCGGAGTGGTTGGTGTGTGAATGGGGATCTCTGGTGCTAAGCCGAAGTTCCGGGAACGTGGCTGGGAGAACACCTGAGAAGCCCCTGAAAGTGGAGCCCTTCCTTTGTTTACTGAGCTGTGTGAGTGAGTAATCTGTTTTGTCTCTTTGTTTGTCAGAAAATAACTCTAGTATAATTTTAATTGGATTAAGTAAAGCAGGCTCATTTATTATTATTTTTTAAGCACGCTCATTTAAATTTCTTAATTTATAATTTATATATGTGAAGTCCTTTGTTTAATGAGTAACCATTTCTGTTTCTAAGGCCTGAATTGAATTTTTGCATGCAAAATTAGAAATTTCTGGGCAAAAGTAAAAGAAAATTTGTAAAACTGATAGATATATGAATTTACCAGAAAATACCAACTGCCCTTTTGTTGTCCCACCTGGCTGCCTGACCTCACCCTTACTTACTGGATAATCGCCCCTGAGGCAGAAGAGTTCCAGAAAGCTGATCAACCACCCAAGGAAGAGCATTCCAGAAAGCTAAAACCCTAAAACCATAAAAAGGAACATGCCAGAACTTTTGACTCAGTACCCCCTCAGGCTCTCCCAAACACTATAAAATTCACCCCTTGCCCTGGCTGGTTGGCTCAGCGGTAGAGCGTCTGCCTGGCGTGTGGGGGACCCGGGTTCGATTCCCGGCCAGGGCACACAGGAGAAGTGCCCATTTGCCTCTCCACCCCCCCTCCTTCCTCTCTGTCTCTCTCTTCCCCTCCCACAGCCAAGGCTCCATTGGAGCAAAGATGGCCCGGGCGCTGGGGATGGCTCTGTGGCCTCTGCCCCAGGCGCTAGAATGGCTCTGGTCGCTGCAGAACGACGCCCCGGAGGGGCAGAGCATCACCCCCTGGTGGGCAGAGCATCGCCCCTGGTGGGCGTGCCGGGTGGATCCCGGTCGGGTGCATGCAGGAGTCTGTCTGACTGTCTCTCCCTGTTTCCAGCTTCAGAAAAATACAAAAAAAAAAAAAAATTCACCCTTAGTCTGTAACTGGTGCCCTTCTCCCCCAGAGAAGTGCCCGGCAGGGTTCCTTTCTTCCTTTCAATAAAGCCTGTTACTCTGGTCTTTTCAGACTCCCATGGATTCCAACAAAAACAAACCCGAAAAATATAAAATCTCTTTTCTTGGATCCAAGACCTTTCTTTAGCTTCAGGGCACTCTGTCTGATTTCTCCCCTGAAGAAATTATTTTTTCTGTTGTGTAAGGCCAGTAGCCACAGCCACCATCACAGCCGCCTGGCCAATGCAGGTTCAGGTTTGATTCGAACAAACTGTTAGGAAACAATGAAGCCAAGAACTGGTTGGCCATTACCTTTTAATCCTAGCTTGCACCCGGCGGGCAAGAAATACACACAGTGGGAAAACACTTACCTTTCCATTCAGGGCTCCCAAAGCCACTGACTCATTCGAGTTTCCCAGAATCAAAGGTTTCTAACCTCACCAGCCTTATTCACCTCTGTTTCCCATCTCCTTCTCTCTGCACAAATTGGCTTTTTCTTCAGCACTCCACCATCTTGGCTACCTCTCCTCTCCTCCACATGGCCTTGCTCTGCTCTCCTCTCTAATGCTAATCTCAGGAACCGAGAGAGGGCAAGCTCCTGGTCTACCCCACTTCATTTATTTATTTAAAAAAATTTTTTTTTAAATTAAAGATGAATGCCATAGTCTCCATTTTATTTTATTTTTTATTTTTTACAGGGATAGAGAGAGAGTCAGAGAGAAGGACAGACAGACAGACAGACAGGAATGGAGAGAGATGAGAAGCATCAATCATCAGTTTTTCATTGTGACACCTTAGTTGTTCATTGATTGCTTTCTCATAAAGCAATCAGGCGCTAGACCATGGGCCTTCAGCAGACCGAGTAACCCCTTGCTCAAGCCAGCAAATTTGGGTCCAAGCTGGTGAGCTTTTGCTTAAACCAGGTGAACCCACGCTCAAGCTGGTGACCTCAGGGTCTCGAACCTGGGTACTCCACATCCCAGTCCAACACTCTATCCACTGCGCCACGCCTGGTGAGGCATGTGTGCCCCACTTTATAGTGTAGAAATCCAAACCTTTAATCCAGGGGTCTCAAACTTGCGGCCCGTGGGCCGCATGCGGCCCGCCAAACAATCTTGTGTGGCCTGCAGACTAATCCACGGGCTTACTTAATTTTATCCAAAATATATTGAACTTTGTGGATTAGTCTGCGGGCCGCACAAAATTGTTCGGCGGGCCACAAGTTTCAGACCCCTGCTTTAATCCAATAAACAAACAATGAAGTCTCTGATACAAAGTCCCTCATCTGAGGCACAATGGGACTCCACATGCGAATGCACCACCACATCAAAAAGGGTGGGAAAGGCTTAGTCCCAAAACCAAGCCCCAGGCTACAAGGATTCTGCCTGCCCACAGCCCGCCCCCAACACATATTAATATAATTACGCCCATTCCAAGCAAGAAGGGCAACCAATACCATCACCTGGGCGACGGGCTTCCATGTGGGCAGCACCATCTTTAACAACGTGAGCATAATATATAAATATTTTATCTGCCCAACATGTTGGTTCTTACTTGTGTCCTCTATAGCAGTGGTCCCTAACCCCTGGGCCACGGACCGGTATCGATCCGTGGGCCATTTGGTACCGGTCCGCAGAGAAAGAATAAATAACATTATTTTTGTTTTATTTGTATTTAAGTCTGAACGATGTTTTATTTTTTTAAAATGACCAGATTTTCTCTGTTACATCCGTCTAAGACTCACTCTTGACGCTTGTCTCGGTCACATGATACATTTATCCATTCCACCCTAAAGGCCGGTCTGTGAAAATATTTTCTGACATTAAACTGGTCCGTGGCCCCAAAAAGGTTGGGGACCACTGCTCTATAGTCAAACACCCTTTATTCCGGGTGCTAGTTAATTGTATGTCTTACCTTTCTTGCTTGTTGTGTACTAAGTCCTGCCTTCTCTCTGGGCAGTTTGAAGTGTTTCCCCATCCTCTGGGGCGAAGGACTGACAAGTAAGCTGTTTGGGTGAGAAAAGAGCGGAAAGCAGGGGGACGTGCTGTGGGTGAAACAGGGGGAAGAGTGCTAGAGTAACTGGACAGGGGCAACTGAGGGTACAGTGACTAGAGAAAGGATAGAATAGAAACGAGTCTCAGATATCTACCTACTGACCAAAAGAAGTTTTACCCACTTGGAAAATACAGGGTAGGAATAGTATTAAAAATTGGAACTTTGCTTTAGAAAAATCTTAGGAAAAGAACAAGACCTAGTAAAAAGGATTTAAAATTTAACAAACCATGAGTGTGGAATTTGCTAGTTATCAGTTCTTTGAAGTGAATTGCATCTCCAGAATAAGTGATGGGATCATGAGTAATAGGATTATAGAAGATGGGATTATCAGAGCAGTCCAGAGGGAGTGATGGATCAGGAGTAACAGGGTTATAGGGGAGGGGATTATCTGAGACAGGCCCTCCAACTGCCTCTCCCTTCCCCCTCCCTAGGACATAGGGGGCATGTGGGCCCTCCATGGGTTGGGATTAATAGCTACTGCCCTCCACTGCTGTATAGGAAATTATAGAAGGGAAAGTAAGTGTGAAATGTACAAAACCAGCACTGGGAGAAGGGCTCCAACTCTCTCTCTTACGGGGCCAACGCGGATGTAGGGTCCCCTCAAGTCTCCCCCACCCTTCCCCAGTTACTTCATGTGGCCTGGTTGCTATCTGATGTGGGATGCATGGGACTCATGGGGAAGACCCAGAGCATCGACCATAATGGTAAAAACTGTAAAAAGAATTTTTAGGGAATTGCGGGAAAGATCGGAAGCCTAAGATAGGCTAAAAGCAGCCCATTATTAGGAAAGATAAATTTATAAAAAATTGTATTTTAATTAGCTGCTTGTTGGTCAAATAAGTTTGTAAATATGATATATATGTTTGCTCGCTTGTGACTTATATTGGGTGTGGGGGACAGGCTATAAGCAGGCCAGGCCGTTGTAGCCTAAGGTTTGGTTTTAGGACTAAGCTTTTCCCCACACCCTTGACTGATTGTATGATCTGGGTGGTGCACTCTCATGAGGAATCCAATTATGCTTTGGATAAGTGACTTTGTATCAGAGACTTCCTTGTTTGTATATTGGATTAAGGGATTTTGGTTTTCTACACTATAAAGTGGGACAGACCAGGAGCTGGCTCACCCAGTTCCTGCTATCACGATTGCAGGGGCTTCCCTGATCCCTTGCCCTTCATGGGAAAAGCTGGTTTTCTTTTATTTATTTATTTATTTATTTATTTATTTATTTATTTATTTTTCATTTTTCTGAAGCTGGAAACAGGGAGAGACAGTCAGACAGACTCCCGCATGCGCCCGACCGGGATCCACCCGGCATGCCCACCATGGGGCGACGCTCTGCCCACCAGGGGGCGATGCTCTGCCCATCCTGGGCGTCGCCATGTTGGCGACCAGAGCCACTCTAGCGCCTGAGGCAGAGGCCACAGAGCCATCCCCAGCGCCCGGGCCATCTTTGCTCCAATGGAGCTTTGGCTGCGGGAGGGGAAGAGAGAGACAGAGAGGAAGGAGGGGGGGGTGGAGAAGCAAATGGGCGCTTCTCCTATGTGCCCTGGCCAGGAATCGAACCCGGGTCCCCCGCACGCCAGGCCGACGCTCTACCGCTGAGCCAACTGGCCAGGGCTGCGATGTTTTATTTTTAAAAAATGACCAAATTTCCTGTTACATTCGTCTAAGACTCACTCTTTTTTTTTAATTTAATTTTTAATTATTTATTTATTTATTCATTTTTTAGAGAGGAGAGGGAGAGACAGAGAGAGAGAGAGAGAGAGGAGAGACAGAGAGAGAGGAGCTGGAAGCATCAACTCCCATATGTGCCTTGACCAGGCAAGCCCAGGGTTTTGAACTGGTGACCTCAGCATTTCCAGGTCGACGCTTTATCCACTGCGCCACCACAGGTCAGGCTAAGACTCACTCTTGATGCTTGTCTTGATCATGTGATACATTTATCCGTCCCACCCTAAAGGCCGGTCTGTGGAAATATTTTCTGACATTAAACCGGTCCGTGGCCCAAAAAAGGTTGGGGAACCACTGCCTTATGTGAAAAAAGTATTTTCCATGTTAAAATGTATGTGTTAATTTAAAGGCCTTTTTGTTAATTCTTTATTTTCTGTTTTATAGCCCTATAATGAAAATCTTGTTAAATATTAGGAAATATGTAATAATTGTCAATGTCTTTTTACGTAATGTTTAGTTTATTATCATTTTGAAACAATATTGTTAAAATTTCTTTTGAATGCTAATGAACTGAGTTACTCGGCAGCGAAGAGACTCTAGAATCCTAAAGGAGACACTGAAAACCTGTTTTTCTTCATTTAATCCAGCTAATAGCACTGCTTTTGTCTTTTTACAAGAGTTTGTATAGACAGAAAAGGGCTCTCAGGCCTCTCAGCGAGATCTTCTGAGCATGGCTTTTAAGGTCTATAATGACCCAGATAGAAACAGAAAAAGCAAATAAGGCCCAAAAGAGATCAGGAAAAATACCAGCTTTTGGCATATACCCTTAAAGGCTCCAGCACCCCAAAAGGGCTTCATAAGATTCCATTAGGGCCCTGCTTCAAGAGTGGAAGAAAGGTCATTTAAGCTGGAACCTGCCAGGCTTCTCAGTCCCATGGGGGGACAGGCCTTTGCTGTGGAAAAAGGGACACGAGAAGGTAAGCTGCCCCCTTGCTCCACAGATGGAGGGTTCAGTCTCTTCCAGCCCTAATCCAGCTACCTGTGACCTGACCTTGCCTAGCTTGCTGGGACTTGCCACTGAAGGCTAAAAGGTGCCTAAGACAGTTGGCCTCATCTCACGACACCATGTACAAACCTAAAGTATTACTTCCAAGTAGCAGGTAAACTGATCTCATGTCTTGTAAACATGAGGGCCATTTACTATGCCTTGCCTGAACATTTAAGTTTTATTTATATCTCGAAGATCTCTACTGGGGGTAATGACAGTCCGATTTTTGTTGCTTTATTTAATGCAGGGGTCCCCAAACTTTTTACACAGGGGGCCAGCCAGTTCACTGTCCCTCAGACTGTTGGAGGGCCGGACTATAAAAAAAACTATGAACAAATCCCTATGCACACAGCACATATCTTATTTTAAAGTAAAAAAAAAAACAAAATGGGAACAAATACAATATTTAAAATAAAGAACAAGTAAATTTAAATCAACAAACTGACCAGTATTTCAATGGGAACTATGCTCCTCTCACTGACCACCAATGAAAGAGGTGCCTCTTCTGGAAGTGCAGTAGGGGGCCAGATAAATGGCCTCAGGGGGTCGCATGCGGCCTGTGGGCCATAGTTTGGGGACCCCTGATTTAATGTATAGTGTCTCCTTTATTCCTCTTGCCTCAATGCCCCATGCCTATTTTAGGCTGGGACCTGCTCCTAATTCCAGCTAGAAACATTGGTCATTGGGACTTGGACTCTAGCTGTAAAGTGTAGAATGTGACCACAACTCCAATGCCCCAATGCCTTATGGACTTTTCCTGAATGTGTGTAACTCTTGCTCTTTAGGACATTTCTCAGACTGAAATAGAAATTAGGTTACATTTTGTAAATAACATAAAGCAGGAATAGTTTGCCCTCTTGGTTCCTGAGATTATCATTAGAAGAGAGAGCAGAGGAGAGCAGAGAAAGGCCATGTGGAGGAGACCAGGAGAAGCAGCCAAGCTGGCGGAGTGCTGAGTGAGATGCCAGTTTGTGTAGAGTTTGTATCTGGGATAAGGAAGGAGATGGGGAACTGAGGAGAATAAGGCTGGTGAGCTAGAAACCTTTGATTCTAGGAAACTCGGATAAATCAGTAGCTTTGTGAGCACTGAATGTGACTGGGTTTTGGAGCCCAGTGTGTATTTTTACTTGCCCGCCGGGTGCAAGCTAGAATTAAAGACTATGGCCCACCAGTTTTTGGCTCCTTGTTTCTTTACCGACTGTCCGAATCCAATGCGAACCTGCATGGGCCAGGAGGCTGCTGTGATAGTGGCCCTAGCCTTGGCTCCTGGCCATACAGACATAAAGCCAGTGAGGATTGTAAGGTACCAAAAAGCTGCAAATTAATATTGATATTATAGGAGGAAAAGGTCAGGCTTTCCTGTCCTTTCCGTGGAAAAAGGAAGAAAAGGAATGTAGAAGTCTCCTGACTTACAAGGACGACTAGGGTCATTTGGTTCTAAGTTCTCTGAAAGGATTAAGGTTAACTGAGAAACTTCTCTTTCAATAGGAGGCAGAATTTACATACCACCTTGCATTGATTGTAGTTCCTCCCTTTCCTGGAATCTTGAGAGTAAAATACCTCTAGGCTAGTGAGGGAAGAGGAACCCTGAAAGATTTGTAAATGTCTTTGATTATGTTACCTTGAGAGTCTTAATGTTTCTGTGTATCCCAAATGTTATAATCTTGTTAATAATTGTGCCATAATGTCATGCTCTCCTCCACCCGCATGTGATCAAGGGTATATAAGCAGCCCCTGAACTATTTTTGGGACTGCACGATTTGGGCCTGATGCCCCGTGTCAGCCATATGTGGTGGCATATTAATAAATCTCCTCCTTTAATAAAACTCTTCAAAATTTATCTGGACTGGGTGTCTCTACGTGGATTTGATGAAGTGAGGTACAGTGCCTTTCAGAATCTGTGATGCAGTACTTCATAACAGATGCAGGACCTCAGCTTTTGTATATGTGTGTTACACATAATAATTGATATTTACTACATTAGAAATTTAAAATGGAGAAAACTTTAAAATATTTAACTCATTTAAAAACAAAGTACTAAATACATTAGCATGTTAATGTCAATGACCTGATTAAAAAACGGTGCTATTTCAAAAAAAATTGGAAGAGTGGCATTGTTTAACATTTTTTGCAAATTTATTTAATGTCTGGCTTAGGAGAGGATAACTAGAATCTCGTTCATACCTGCTTTTGCATTCAGTCTGTGGTGATTTGTTGCTTTGCTTAAAGACTATGAAGAAAGGCCAGCCAGATATTCAATTAGATTAGTGAGATTTTATGAGCTTTTTCAGATAGTATGGTGTTGGGCAGATAAAATATATTATGCTCACTTTGTTAAAGATGGCGCTGCCCAGGTGGAGGCCCGTCGCCCAGGTGATATTAATGTGTGTTGGGGGCGGGCTGTGGGCAGGCAGAATCCTTGTAGCCTGGGGCTTGGTTTTGGGACTAAGCTTTTCCCAACCTTTTTGATGTGGGGTGGTACAATCCCATCATGCCCCAGATAAGTGACTTTGTATTAGAGACTTCCCTATTTTGTATATTGGATTAAAGGTTTGGATTTCTACACTATAAAATAGGGGCAGAACAGGAGCTTTCTCTCTTGGTTCCTGAGATTAACATATGAGGAGAGAGCAGAGAGGAGAGCAGAGAAAGGCCACGTGGAGGAGGCCAGGAGAAGCAGCCAAGACGGTGGAGTGCTGAAGGAGAAGTCAGTTTGTGTAGAGTTTGTGCAGGGAGAAGAAAGGAGATGGGGAACAGAGGTGAATAAGTCTGGTGAGCTAGAAACCTTTGATTCTAGGAAACTCGGATAAGTCAGTAGCTTTGTGAGCACTGAATGTGAGTGGGTTTTGGAGCCCAGTGTGTGTTTTTACTTGCCCGCCGGGTGCAAGCTAGGATTAAAGAAGATGGCTCATCAGTTTTTGGCTCCGTTGTTTCTTTACCAACTGTCCGAATCCAATGTGAACCTGCATGGGCTGGGCTGCTTTGATAGTGGTGGCCCTGGCTTCTGGCTTTACATATGGGCATTTTCCTTTGATATCTCACCAGAATCTTTTTTTTTTTGACAGACAGAGAGTCAGAGAGAGGGACAGATAGGGACAGACAGATGGAAGGGAGAGAGATGAAAAGCATCAATTCTTCTTTGTGGTACCTTAGTTGTTCATTGACTGCTTTTTATATGTGCCTTGACTGGGGGGCTACAGCAGACAGAGTAACCCCTTGCTCAAGCCAGCGACCTTGGGCTCAAGCTGGTGAGCCTTGCTCAAACCAGATGAGCCTGCGCTCAAGCTGGCGACCTCGGGGTTTTGAACCTGGGTCCTCAGTGTCCCAGTCTGACGCTCTATCCACTGCGCCCACCGCCTGGTCAGGCGAACATTTTTTTTTTAAGTGAGAGGAGGGTAGATAGATTCCCACACGTGTGCCTTGACTGGGATCCACCCAACAACTCCCATCTGGGGCCAATGCTTGAATAAACTGAGCTACCCTCAGCACCTGGGGCCTAGGCTCAAACCATTCAAACCACTGGCTACGAGAGGAGAAGAGAGAGAGAAGGTGGACAGGGAGGGGAAGAGGAACAAATGATTGCTTCTCATGTGTGCCCTAACTGGGGATTGATTCATCATGGGACTTCTGCATGCTGGGCCAACACTCTATCCACTGACCCAGGGCCCTCACCAGAACTTTTTTTTTTTTTTTAAGATTTTATTTATTCATTATAGAGAGGGGGGAGAGAGAGAGAAGGGGGAAGAGCAAGAAGCATCAACTCCCATATGTGCCTTGACCAGGCAAGCCCAGGGTTTTGAACTGGCGACCTCAGCGTTTCCAGGTCGACACTTTATCCACTGCGCCACCACAGGTCAGGCCAACGGTTCACCAGAACTTTTAAAGTAATTTGTTTCTTAAAGACGAGTTGCAATGCGAAATCTGAAACTGCCCAAATGAACTTTTATTCTCTGTTCCCTCTAAACCCAATGGTTTATCTTGCATGTTGAATGGATAGTTCACCCATATATGATTTTGTAACATTGTGCCTTGCCATTGGGAAAAATCGTTTTGCTGATTTTGTAGATCTTCCAAACTTTGACATATTTCATTATACAACATCCAAATCCCACATTTTTTAATATCACCACCCAGCTCATCAGAAAAGTTTGAAGTATTGGGAAGTAGTCCAGCTCATGGCAGAAAATGTCTGAATTGACAAGTTGTCTAAAAATTCAGATTTTTGCTGGAAGGTCTGAATTTTTATCATTGGCTACAATCTTGTTAGTTGTTATTCTTGAAGTGACAGGCTCATCTTGTTCATTTTTGAGGAAATGCCTGCCAGAGACCAGGCCTGAAGTTTGTCAGGCACGCTTCTCATTAAAAATGGCGTTCTGTGCAAAAAGTGGCAAGTTCAGTTTGCACGTGAGCTTTTCCGTGAGACAATCATCATGCTTCCGTGTGCGGGAGAAGTGATTTATTCATACTTAGCATTTCATCACATACAATATTAAAATGATCTGTTCTCAAGGGTCAAGATTTAAATAATTTTATAAATAGATCAATGCCATTCTAAAGTGAAACTTTTTTTTCTTTTTTTGTGCATGGTTGTGAAGAATACTCTTGAGTATAGTTTGTTTGAATTGATGCTAGGGTACCATGAGGTTTTTTTTGTTTTTTTTTTTTGTATTTTTCTGAAGCTAGAAACGGGGAGAGACAGACTCCCGCATGTGCCCGACTGGGATCCACCCGGCATGCCCACCAGGGGGCGATGCTCTGCCCCTCCGGGGCGTCGCTCTGCCGTGACCAGAGCCACTCTAGCGCCTGGGGCAGAGGCCAAAGAGCCATCCCCAACCCCCAGGCCATCTTTGCTCCAGTGGAGCCTCGGCTGCGGGAGGGGAAGAGAGAGACAGAGAGGAAGGAGGAGGGGGGTGGAGAAGCAAATAGGTGCTTCTCCTGTGTGCCCTGGCCGGAAATCGAACCCGGGTCCCCCGCACGCCAGGCCAATGCTCTGCTGCTGAGCCAACTGGCCAGGACCCCACGAGGTTTTTTGTTTGTTCTTTTTCCATGTGAGAAGAGGGGAGGCAGAGAGACAGACTCCCACACGCGCCCTGACTGGGATACACCCGACAGCTCCAATCTGGGGCTGATGCTCTGCCCATCTGGGGCCATGCTTGCAACCAGTGGCTCCACGGAGCCATCCTCAGCCAATGCACTTAAACCGACTGAGAGACATGGCTGTGCGAGGAGAAGAGAGAGACACAGAACAGGGGGGGGGGGGCGCCGTGGAGAAGCAGATGGTCGCTGTGCCCTGAGCAAGAGTTGAACCCAGGACTTCCACATGTCGGACTGACGCTCTACCACTGAGCCATCTGGCCAGGGCTGCCAATGAGGTTTCATCACCATTGCTTTAGCTCAGTGGTCAGCAAACTCATTAGTCAACAGAGCCAAATATAAACAGTACAACGATTGAAATTTCTTTTGAGAGCCAAATTTTTTAAACTTAAACTATATAGGTAGCTACATTCCTTATCGAGGTAGCGCCCGCACGTGGTATTTTGTGGAAGAGCCACACTCGAGGGGCCAAAGATCCACATGTGGCTCGTGAGCTACGGTTTGCCGACCACTGCTGTAAAGCCAATGGCCAGGGCCAGGGCCACTATCACAGCCGCCTGGCCCATGCAGGTTCGCATTGGATTCGGACAGTCGATAAAGAAACAACGGAGCCAAAAACTGATGGGCCATAGTCTTTAATTCTAGCTTGCACCCAGCGGGCAAGTAAAACATACACACTAGGCTCCAAAACCCAGTCACATTCAGTGCTCACAAAGCTACTGACTTATCTGAGTTTCCTAGAATCAAAGGTTTCTAGTTCACCAGCCTTATTCACCTCTGTTCCCCATCTCCTTCCTTATCCCAGATACAAACTACACAAACCGGCATCTCACTCAGCACTCCACCATCTCCTGCTTTTCCTGGCCTCCTCCACGTGGCCTCCTTCTGCTGCTGGCTCTACTCTCTCTGCTCTCTCATGCTAATCTCAGGAACCAAGAGAACAAGCTCCCGCTCCGTCCCCACTTTATAGTGTAGAAATTCAAACCCTTAATCCAATGTACAAAATAGGGAAGTCTCTAATACAAAGTCACTTCTCTGAGGCATGATTGGATTGTACCGCCCCACATCAAAACAAGTGGGAAAGGCTTAATCCCAAAACCAAGCCCCAGGTTACAACGATCCCCAACACACATTAATATCACCTGGGTGACGGCCTCACGTGGGCAGCGCCATCTTTAACAAAGTGAGCATAATACATTTTATCTGCCCAACAACTGCTTTAGAACATCAATGCAAATGTTCACTCAGTGAAAATGTCCAATAACATCTTAGTGTTACTATGTGTAAGGCCAGTAGCTGCGGCCACCAGCAGAGCCGCCTGGCCCATGAAGGTTCACGTTTGATTTGGACAGATGGTAATGAAACAATGGAGCCAAGAACTGGTGGGCCATTACCTTTAATTCTAGCTCGCACCTGGCGGGTGAGAAATACACACAGTGGGAAAACACTTCCCTTTCCATTCAGGGCTCCCAAAGCCATGACTCATCTGAGTTTCCTAGAATCAGAGGCCCCACCAGCCTCATTCACCTCTGTTCCCCATCTCCTTCTCTCTGCACAAACTCTGCACAAACTGGCTTCTCCTTCAGCACTCTGCCATCTTGGCTGCCTCTCCTCTGCAATGCTAATTTCAGGAACTGAAAGAGCGAGAGCCCCTAGTCTGCCTCATTTTATAGTGTAGAATATTAAAGCCTTTAAACCAATATACAAATAAGGAAGTCTGATACAAAGCCACTTATCTGAGGCATAAATGGAATTCCTCATTAGAGTGCACCACCCCACATCATGCAACAGTCAAGGGTGTGGAGAAAAACTCTTTTGAGAAGATCTTAGAGACTTAGAAGGTATTAGAAGGATGTTGAAGAGATCTTAGTATTAAAAGGGTGGGAAAGGCTTAGTCTTAAAACTAAGCCTTAGGCTATAAGGACCTTGTGAATTTACAGCCTGTCTCCCACACCCAGTGCAAATTATAAGTGAGCAAACATATATATCATATTTACAAACTTATTTGACTAACACTATGGATTTTCTCTTAAGGGAGAGAAGGAGAGATTGATTCCCACATGTACCCTGACTGGGATCCACCCAGAAACCCTTGTCTGGGGCTGATGCTCAAATCAACTGAGTTATTCTTAGAGCCTGAGGCTGATGCTTGGACCAGCTGAGCTATCCTCAGTGCCCAGGGCTGACACTTGAACCAATGGAGCCACTGGCTGTGAGAAGGTAAGAGAGAGAAAAGGAGGAGAGGGAGGGGGAGAGAAGCAGATGGCTGCTTCTCATGTGTGCCCTGTCCTGGGATTGAACCTGGATGTCTGCATGTCAGGCCAGAACTCTATCCACTGAGCAAATCTGCCAAGACCGGAATTAGTTTTGACTTTGAAGGTTTCTGGAGAGGGTCTCAGGGACTCCAGGAATCCACAGACCACACTTTTAGAACTTCTGGTCTGACAGTTGATTCTAGGAGCAATCCATCTCACAGCCATTAAACCCTCTTTTCCTAAAATTAGCCAGGGTTGGTTTCTTTCTCCTGTTATCTGTGTTCCATGTTTTAAAAAATGTTATATGTACGGTTGGTTGAATCAGAATGTTTAAAGGACTTTAATTGAGGACATTCTGTAAGTCAGTCCTTTGTTGTAGGGAATCACCCATCTAACCTTGGACACTCTATGACTTGGATTGGAGAACTTTAGTTAAAAGCCCTGAGTGCCTGACCAGGCAGTGGCACAGTGGATAGAGCGTCGAACTGGGATGCAGAGGACCCAGGTTCAAGACCCCGAGGTTGCCAGCTTGAGCGCGGGCTCATCTGGTTTGAGCAAAGCTCACCAGCTTGGACCCAAGGTCGCTGGCTTGAGCAAGGGGTCACTCAGTCTGCTGAAGGCCCACGGTCAAGGCACATATGAGAAGCAGTCAATGAACAACTAAGGTGTCGCAACGAAAAGCTGATGATTGATGCTTCTCATCTCTCTTTGTTCCTGTCTGTCCCTATCTATCCCTCTCTCTGACTCTCTCTCTGTTTCTGTAAAAAAAAAAAAAAAGCCGAGTAAATGTCTCTTGGATGCAAACACCAAGAAACTGTGTGACTGACTGTGTAGACACAAAGGAATACATGTGAACGGGCTTTAGGAAATTAGCCTAGAGGTTCTAGATTGCCCCTTCCTTTGTGCTTAATTAGCAAAAGAAAAGAATGTTCTGAACAATTTAGACCTTTCTCCATGTCAGCATTAATCAGCCATTAATCATTTTTTCCCTTTTCGCCTGGCCTCCCTCCCTTATAATCCTGTTACCTCTGTCTGCTCCTGATCAATAAAAACTAAGGGAGTCAGCCCTGGCCGGTTTGTTCAGTGGTAGAGCGTCAGCCTGGCGTACAGGAGTCCCAGGTTCGATTCCCAGCCAGGGCACACAGGAGAAGCACCCATCTGCTTCTCCACCTCTACCCCTCTCCTTCCTCTCTGTCTCTCTCTTCCTCTCCTGCAGCCAAGGCTCCATTGGAGCAGGGTTGGCCCGGGCACTGAGGATGGCTCTGTGGCCTCTGCCTCAGGTGCTAGAATGGCTCTGGTTGCAACAGAGCGATGCCTCAGATGGGCAGAGCATCACCCCCTGGTGGGCATGCCAGGTGGATCCCGGTCGGGCGTATGCGGGAGTGTGTCTGACTGCCTCCCTGTTTCCAACTTCAGAAAAACAAATGAACAAACAAACAAATAAACAAAAAAACTAAGGGAGAAGGAAATTCAGGAGGTTCTCTGTGCCTCCGTTGACAGGCCTCCCCTCTCTTCCTTTTGACGAAAGTTTGTGTCTTGAGTAGGTTTCTTCCACTCGACACTGGAAGTTCTCAGATGCCTGGAGTCCTATACTTTGTTGTGGTGATTTGCACAGCAAATAATCAGAAAGAATGCAAGATTCTAAAGTTTCACTTCTAAAAAGCCCAACCTTTATGCTTTCTACATTTGAGGTATTAACTGAATGTTATATAATTAAACAAATCTATCCTGATCCATGAACTTTGGCAAAAGAAGGGTTAGATTACCAATGTTTTCTCCTTTCTTATGGCTGCTTTCAGTGACTTTTTTGAAGAAAAAAAAATCTTTTGATTTTTAGAGAGAGAGGAAGGGGTCAGGAGAGAGAGAAGCATCAGTTTGTTGTTCCATTTATTTATGCATTCATTGGTGATTCTTGTATGTGCCTTGACTGGGGATCAAACCCACAACCTTGGTTTATCAGGATGATGCTCCAACCGAGTTATCTGGCCAAGGTTTCCAGTGACCTTTTTGAGTTAAGTATGACTGTACTCATTTTAGACACTTAAAAAAAAAACCTTGAATTTTGTGGTTAAGTCCTTGGCCAAGGACACTCAGTGGTCAAACCTCTCATGTTGAGTGAGAGTCTCCCAAACCCAGTCCCTCTTTGCTCTACCACGTAAGAATTTCTGATAAGGACTGAAATGTAAACGTGTGACATCAGAGTTTTATGCCTTAGAGGCCAGTGCTGCAATATCATGGCTGTCAGAGGTGGCTCATTAGGAATTTCTTTGATAAATTCTATCATGATGACATGATAATATTTTTCTTTTTTTAAGTGAAAGAGACAGACAGACAGGAGGGGAGAGAGATGAGAAGCATCAATTCTTCATTGTGGCACACCTTAGATGTTCATTGATTGCTTTCTCATATGTGCCTTGACGGGGGGCTCCATCCGAGTCAGTGACCCCTTGCTGAAGCCAGTGACCTTGGGTTCAAGCCAGCAACCTTTGGGCTCAAGGCGGCAATCATGGGGTCATGTCTATGAACCCATGCTCAAGTCAGCGACTCCACGCTAAATATGGTGAGCCTGAACTCGAGCCAGAGGAGCCCACACTCAAGCCGATGACCTGAGAGTTTTGAACCTAGGTCCTCAGAGTCCCAGGCTGATGTTCTATCCACTGCGCCACTGCATGGTCAGGCGTCAGTGTACATTTCAAATAGCACTTTCTGGGTGGTGACTTCTGATAACCTATTATTGTTCATTTCATAAAATCAAAATGTAGCACATACTGTGGCAGCCATCTTCTTAGATGGCCTGAGGGATCCCCTCTTCCTGATATTCATACCCTTGTCTAATTCCTCCCCTTGAGTGTGGATAAGATCTGTGACTTGTCTCTAACCAACAGAATATATATAGCAAAGGCGTAGGGATGCCATTTCTGTGACTGGCTTTCATTAGATAGTGACTTCTGTCTTGCTAAAAGACACTTTTGCCTTCTGGACTTGTAACTTTTATTTTTTATTTTTATTTATTTATTTATTTTTGTATTTTTCCGAAGCTAGAAACCAGGAGGCAGCCAGACAGACTCCCACATGCGCCTGACTGGGATCCGCCTGGCATGCCCACCAGGGGGCGATGTTCTGCCCATCTTGAGGCGTTGCTCTGCTGCAATCAGAGCCATTCTAGCGCCTGAGGCAGAGGCCACAGAGCCATCCTCAGCGCCCGGGCAAACTTTACTCCAATGGAGCCTTGGCTGTGGGAGGGGAAAAGAGACAGAGAGGAAGGAGAGGGGGAGAAATGGAGAAGCAGATGGGCACTTCTCCTGTGTGCCCTGGCCGGGAATCAAACCTGGGACTCCTGCACGCCAGGCTTACGCTCTACCACTGAGCGTAAGGGCCTTGGACTTGTAACTTTTGATAAGGCAAGCTGCCATGTCAGAAAACCCCACATGATAAAGAACGGAGGGCAGCTTGTGGCCAAAAACCAGTGGGGAACTGAGGTCTTAGTCCAAATAATGGTCTGTGGTCAGCTGAATCTGGCCAACAAGCACTGATTGGACTTGGAAGCAGGTCCTTCCCCACTTGAGTCTTCAGGTGAGACCCCAGCCCCAGCTGGCACTTTGACTGACCCCTTGTGAAAGGCCCTGAAGCAGATGGCCCAGCTAAGCTATGCTCAGATTCCTGACCCACACCAACTGTGAGATAATGTATGTGTGCTGTTTTAAGCCTTAAAGTTTTGGGGTGAGCCTGACCAGGCGGTGTCGCAGTGGATAGAGCGTTGGACTGGGATGCAGAGGACCCAGGTTCGAGACCCTGAGGTTGCCGGCTTGAGCGCAAGCTCATCTGGTTAGAGCAAAAAGCCCACCAGCTTGAACCCAAGGTTGCTGGCTCCAGCAAGGGGTTACTCGGTCTGCTGAAGGCCCACAGTCAAGGCACATGTGAGAAAGCAATCAATGAACAACTAAGGTGTCGCAATGTGCAATGAAAAACCAATGATTGATGCTTCTCATCTCTCTTTGTTCCTTTCTGTCTGTCCCTGTCTATCTCTCTCTCTGATTTACTCTCTGTCTCTGTAAAAAAAATAAACAAATAAAAAAAATTAAAGAAAAAGTTTTGGGGTGATTTTTTAAGGCAGTAATGGCTAACCAATGTACTCTACTGTCTGGATTTAGCTGTCTCTTTCTTTAGCAAGTCCAAGAGCCAGCTGGACCGAGTCCTTGTCTTGTGTGTTTGCCTGTTTACCCAACACTGGACAGCTTCCTGTCTGAAGCCATTACCAGGGTGAAGGGCGGAACCCCGGGCCCTCAGTGTACGCACTTTTTTTTTTTTAATTATTTTTATTTATTTATTTTATTTATTTATTTATTCATTTTAGAGAAGAGAGACAGAGTGAGAGAGAGAAGGGGGGAGGAGCAGGAAGCACCAACTCCCACATGTGCCTTGGCTGGGCAAACCTAGGGTTTTGAACCTGCAACCTCAGTGTTCCAGGTCGAGGTTTGATCCACTACGCCACCACAGGTCAGGCAGTGTACGCACTTTCTAGTGCGCCAGGAAGGCCCTCTGTCTCTCCATCAAATCCCACCTTCAGACCTCACACTAGGACCTTCACTTTCCCATCATCTAGCTTCCTAATCAGGCAGCCAAGCAGAGATTCCCTGGGATCTGAATCTTCAGCCTGGGAAGGAGACTGTTAGTCCCCTGTCCTCGGTGAATTGTGAACGCAGAAGCATATATTCCAGTCCAGATCATGAGCAGAGGTGTGCAAGATGCCTGAATTACCGAAGCCATGAGATAAAAAAACTCTTTTTGACAGAAAGAGGGAAATTGGGGAGATACTGAAATACATGCAAGGGATGCAACCTGCGTCACCCTAGCACAGGGGTCGGGAACCTTTTTGGCTGAGAGAACCATGAACGAACGCCACATTTTAAAATGTAATTCTGTGAGAGCCATATAACGACCCAGGTACCTTACGTATTATCAAATAAAAATTTGTTGTTGTCCCGGAGGACAGCTGTGAATGGCTCCAGCCACCTGCAACCATGAACATGAGCGGTAGGAAATGAATGGATTGTAATACATGAGAATGTTTTATTTTATTTATTTATTTATTTTTTCTTTTAGTGAGAGAGAGTGACAGACAGGCACAGACAGGAAGGGAGAGAGATAAGAAACATCAACTCATTTTTTTTTTTGTGACAGAGACAGAGAGAGGGACAAATTGGGACAGACAAGAAGTGAGAGAGATTAGAAGCATCAATTCTTTGTTGCAGCACCTTAGTTGTTCATTGATTGCTTTCTCATATGTGCCTTGACCATGAGGCTACAGCAGAGCAAGTGACCCCTTGCTTAAGCCAGTGACCTTGGGCTCAAGCTGGTGAGCCTTGCTCAAACCAGATGAGCCTGCGCTCAAGCTGGCGACCTCAGGGTTTTGAACCTGGGTCCTCTGTGTCCCAGTCCGATGCTGTATCCACTGCACCACTGCCTGGTCAGGCTGTTTTATATTTTTAACATTATTTTTTTTTATTAAAGATTTGTCTGTGAGCCAGATGCAGCCATCAAAAGAGCCACATCTGGCTCGCGACCCCTGCCCTAGCGGCTTCAGTTTTCTCTTCTGTGAAATGGGCTTTACCTCCAGGTCGCATAGCCTTGGACCCTCAGTCTGGTACAACCTGGGTTGCTGTGAGCTGGCTCTCTGGGTCCTAACTATTACACGAGACTAGCAATTACTTGTCTCTGAAAGGGATTGCAGAATTAAATGAAATAAAACGGAAACTGCAGCACAGAGCTTGCACAAGGAGTCCTAGGTCCTCAGGGTGATTGGGGCCGCGGGTGAGCAGTGCGAAGCCCGCAACCCGGCCTAGTGGCCTGCCCCGCCCACGTGGGGCCGCGGCGGGTCGAATGACTCGGTGCAACGTGTTGGCAGCGGCGGCGGCGGCGGCGGCGGCGGCGGCGCGGGCTCTTCCGGGCGCCGCAGTTTCCTGCCAAGAACCGCGCAGCCGCCTCGGCCGGGAAAGTCCCGGGTGCAGGCCTCCGCGCGGGTGCGGGAGCCGGGCTCAGCCGCGCGCCCTGCCCGCCCGCGCCGCCCGCCCGCACCATGCGCGCCGCGCCTCTGGCGCCGCTGCTGCTGCTGCTGCTCGCGCTCCTCTCCGCGCCCGCCGCCCGCGCCCGCCGTGCCCAGCCAGCCGCGGCGCTGCAGCCCGAGCTCCCGCCGCCCGGCCCACGGCCTGCGAACACCACCCGGACCGGGTCTGCGGAGGCGGCGGCGGCAGGCGGCGGCGGCAGCTCCAATAGCAGCGGCGACGCCCTGGTCACCCGCATCTCCAGCCTGCTCCGCGACCTGCCCACCCTGAAGGCGGCCGTGATCGTGGCGTGCGCCTTCACCGCTTTCCTCATCGCCTGCCTGCTGCTGCGCGTCTTCAGGTGGGTCCAGTTGTCCCCTTCCCGGGCAGGACCACCTGCACCCGCTACCGGCTGTTTCCCGGCCGCCGCGCCACCTGGGCGCACAGATGCTTTAAGTGCGCGGCTCTGTGCCACCTCCCTGCCCTGGGGTGCTCCATCAACCCGGCTTCCTCCGCTGCCCCGTGGCGGTGCGCTCGCCTGGTTTTCCTGGTAACATTTTCGGAATTTTTCCTCTTTTAACTACGTACACATAACATAAATATTGGATTTCTTCGAACTCTCTGTTAATGCTTAACACTAACAGTAGCTCTCTGAAGTTTGATAACGTTACACGGAATTTATTTATATACCGGTTTCACAGATGAAAAAATTTCCCGCGTAAAGTCAGTGGCAGAGGTAGAATTCTGTGCTCGACTGACTTCAAGCTTGCCCACCTTGCTAGCCCTCGTGCGAGGTCCTTCTTCTGAGGCTCCCTCACCCCCAACCTGCCTATCCCCTCTTCCTTGTGCAGTGTCTAGCACGTGGAGATGTCTGCAGGACACCTGTTGGGAGCTGGGCTTCAGGATGCTTGGTGACTTGGGGCCTCAGTATTTTCTGTGAGTGGGAGACAGACAGCTGTGCTCTGCTTCTGCCTGACTGGGCTGGTCTAATTAAGATTCCATGGGCATAAGGGCATAAGGGATCTTGGAGAGGCCTTAGGTTGCTTCAGTTCAGGGAGAAAGTGCTTGGGAAGTTGGGAAGGACGCCGTGTTCCTGGAGTAGGGAGAGGGAGAGAGCTGCAGTGGATACACAGAGTGTGTTTTCCCCTAATGCCCGGGAAATCCTGCCTTTGTAGGAAATGAACCAGATGTGTCCTCTTACTCCCGCAGGCCCCAAGTATGTGTGTGTGTGTGTGTGTGTGTGTGTGTGTGTGTGTGTGTGTGATTATTCACTGCCCATTCGCTTCCCTTCAGGTGTACACTGAGTGCTGGGGTTTTGATCAGCTGCGGGAGGTGTGGGGGCGGGGGCTTGTTCTCTCTGTGGGAGCATTCTCCCGGGCAGGAGCAGAGACCCGACCTGGAAGGGAAGGGTGGGGAGTTGCCTAGAGGTTTGCTGTAGTTGCGCTGTGACTTTGAGTCCAGGTGTTTTCTTTTGGGTCTGTAGGAGTAAATGCCAGTGGATCTAAGAAAACGGAGAGGGAGGGAACTGTGGTCCCCCATCCACCCACCATCCTGTGCCCTGGCATAGGCCACGCTGTTCCTCACTGTGCTGGTTGGTCCCTTTCACGTGGGAATTGAATTGTCCCCGTTTATCCCATCCTCCCACCTCTGCTTACAAACCTCAATGGCTCCTAGTGGCCATTAGCTGGGCATGGCAAGTGGAGCCTTTACAAACTGACGCCTGTGCCCCCTGCGGCCACCAGCCCTTCCAAGCCTCCTCTCTGTCTCTCTGTCGCTGGCTTCTTTTCCTGCACTCTGCAGATTGTGCTTCCCCACTCCTGGGCTGGGCATCCTGCTTCACACCTGCCCTGACTGCATGCAGCCGCCGCGGCCCAGAGCCCATGCGTCTTCCTCCGTGTAGTTCTCCTGAACATCCGGGTGAGGCCGTGGCTCCCTTTCCTGGACGCCCCGGGCCCCAGCCTTGTTCATCCTCCTTAGGACCCCGCTCCCGCCCTGCTGGCTGGCTGGCTGGCTGGGGTTGGTGTCCAGCTCCCATACTTAGGGACAGCCATGGCCAGTGTCTCCTTACCCCTCGCTGGCCTTCAGCGGAGGCTCCCTTATCCTTGACCTATTCCCTGATTGTTCAGTTGGAGTGAGAGTGGATGCCTACAGCCATTCTGAGCCTGGAGGTTTGCAACATTTAGCTCAGAATAGGCTGCCGAGCCCAGAAGGTGGTGTACTTTTCAAGAAGGTATTTGAACTATTTTGCCAGTCTGCTCCTTATTATCCAGGAGTGGGGGAGAAAGGCAGCAGCATGCGGCCAGATGCGAGGGCTCTGGGAGGCAGGTTTGAATGGGGGAGCGGCACTGGGGCGGGCAGGGACAGGTCCCCTTAGGGTCCCCTTCAGCCTGAAGTGTTGGGAGAGCGCTCTGACTTCACAGAGGAGCCGGTGTGGATGTCGTCTGCCTCTTCCACCCAGGAAGGCAGTCTCTTTGGGGTGGGTTCGCAGAATGACAGCTGCCACCCCGGTCTCTGATGTGGAGAGGAACATCCGGCATTTACAGCTGGGAAGGGCCTGGATGGCACACAGTCCCATGTGCTCCTTGGCAGAGGGGGAAGTTGTGTCCCGAGGTGTGGATTGGCTCATCTGTCCGATGGTAGAACGCTGGACAAGCCCGTGGCTGAGGCAGCCTCAGTGCCCTGTGGCACTGCTAAGTGGTCCGCGCTGTGACCTGGCCCCCTTTCTGCGGTCCTCTGCGGGCTCAGTCCCCCGGGGGGCGGCCTTCACCCTGGTGCCCTCTCCCCGCTTCCCAGCAGGCAGGTGCCACTCCTGCCGGGTCTGCCCCCGTCACCCTGAGGCTGTCTCACCTGTGCCCACGGCCCTTTCACCCACGGAAGCCTCCCACCTGCCCGTACCCCTGCCCGCCCTGATTCCCTGCTTACTCTGAATCACCGCCATTGCCTCCGGGCTGGTGCTCCTGCCACCAACCTTGTCCTGGCTCCCACTCTCCCCTCTTCTCAGCCTGTGGGCGAGCTGGCTCTTCAGGTCCCCGGTCTCACCTCCCTCCTGAGCCCCTGTCTTGGCTCTGCGCCCAGCTCCAACCCTCCTGGGCCCCCAGGGGTTCTCTGGAGGTAGCGTGTGGCTTCAGGCCTGCATGTCCTGCCCCGCTTTGACCCTGGCTGGGAGCTCCCTGCTGTTTGTCCCCCTGAGCTGTCTCCAGTGGGAGGACTTCCCCCGCCGGGGCCCCGCGCTCCAGAGCACGCTGGAGTTCTGAGTTTCCTACCCGGAGTCATGAATGTCACTGAACATGCCCCTTTGCCACGGGAGGCAGAGGGCTCTGGAGAGCAGGGCTGGGCCTTAATCATTTGCGTCTCTCTAACACCTACTTGTGGCTCCAGGCACAAGCTGGCATCTAATCAAGATATTTTTAGCAAACGAATGTTGAACTTCTGGGTAGTTTGCATTGCTGACAGCTGGCCCATGGCGGACACCTGTGAGGTCGGAGTTTGTTTGCATGGTGGCCTTTCCCTTTCTTAACAATGTAGATAGGGAGGAATAAGTGCAGGGTTACTGCGTATAAAGCGGCAGTCCTAGCCCATTTGTCTTTTTTCCCTGAAGGAGTCACTTTGCTGGACAACGGAAAACAATGTGGATCCAGGAAACGTAAAATTAGAAGCAAAGATTGTGAATTGTAGTGAAAAAAAAAGTATATATCTTTAATCAAGCAATTCTGTTCCTAAGGCACAGATGGTTTTCACTGTGATACATATTCTTTGCTATGCTAATTTTATTAATTCAGCAAAGATGCACGGGCAGTGAAATTCAGAGCAGGTGTAGCTGACGGCAGACAGGTTTCGATAACCTGAGTATCCGACAGTTGGGCACTGGTTAGTTACAGCAGGGGTCGGGAGCCTTTTTGGCTGAGAGAACCATGAACGCCACATATTATTATTATTTTTTTTGTATTTTTCTGAGGCTGGAAACGAGGCAGTCAGACAGACTCCCGCATGCGCCCGACCGGGATCCACCCAGCACGCCCACCAGGGGGCGATGCTCTACCCCTCCGGGGCGTCGCTCTGTTGCAACCAGAGCCACTCTAGTGCCTGAGGCAGAGGCCATGGAGCCATCCTCAGCGCCCGGGCTATCCTTGCTCCCATGGAGCCTCGGCTGCGGGAGGGGAAGAGAGAGACAGAGAGGAAGGAGAGGGGGAGGGGTGGAGAAGCAGATGTGCGCTTCTCCTGTGTGCCCTGGCCAGGAATCGAACCCGGGACTTCTGCACGCAGGACCGACGCTCTATCACTGAGCCAACCAGCCAGGGCCGAACACCACATATTTTAAAATGTAATTCCGTGAGAGCCATACAATGACCTGTGTACATTACGCATTATCCAATAAAAATCTGGTATTGTCCCGGAGGACAGCTGTGATTGGCTCCAGTCACCCGCAACCATGAACTTGAGCGGTAGGAAATGAATGGATTGTAATACATGAGAATATTTTATATTTTTAATGTTATTATTTTTTTTAATTAAAGATTTGTCTGCGAGCCAGATGCAGCCATCAAAAGAGCCACATTTGGCCTGCGAGCCATAAGTTCCCGACGCCTGGGCTACAGAAATTATGGTGATCCTTACAGAGGAATACTGTGTAGCTGTTAAAAATGATGGTGTCACTAGAATGCTCATTATATTTATTGTTGAGTAGAACAGGTTATAACACACATGTTCAGTATGAGCTCATATAAATAAATGATACGTGTGAATGTTCAAAAAAATCTACAGTATGTATGTGCATGTATGTGTACACATGAATGTGTAGGTCATTTTTTTTTCTTTTTTTCTTTATTCATTTTTAGAGAGGAGAGAGAGAGGGAGAGAGAGAGAGAAGGGGGGAGGAGCTGGAAGCATCAACTCCCATATGTACCTTGACCAGGCAAGCCCAGGGTTTCGAACCGGCGACCTCAGCATTTCTAGGTCGATGCATTATCCACTGTGCCACCACAGGTCAGGCAATGTATAGGTCATTTATCGCATCTTTATTATTCATGAGATATCCCTATATTGTCGGAGTTTCCTTACCATGGACATCTGTTCATTATTTCTCTCCCTGTCTGTACGCTTGGTTCCTCGTTCACCTTGGGGGAGACCTCCCGAGGGCCTGCATGATGGCACCTGGGGTGTGCAGCTGGGAGGGGGACTCCTGGGTTTCCGGGTGCACAGACTGGATTTCCTTGCGTATTTACCAGTTTACCGTCCCATCTGCAATGCCTGTGGGTTCTTATATCCTCCCATCATATCGAGGACTTGTCGGCACGATCAGGCTTGCTAAGGTTTTCCAACCAAATAAATGGGTGTGATTGGGTATCACATTGCTTTGTTTTGCATGTCCCCATTTTCTTTTTTTAAATTTTTTTATAGTGACAGAGAGAGGGATAGATAGGGACAGACAGGAACAGAGAGAGATGAGAAGCATCAATCATTAGTTTTTCGTTGCGACACCTTAGTTGTTCATTGATTGCTTTCTCATATGTGCCTTGACCGCGGGCCTTCAGCAGACCGAGTAACCCCTTGCTCGAGCCAGCGACCTTGGGTCCAAGCTGGTGAGCTTTTGCTCAAACCAGATGAGCCCGCGCTCAAGCTAGTGACCTTGGGGTCTCGGGCTAGTGACCTAGGAAGGACCTGGGTCCTTCCGCATCCCAGTCCGATGCTCTATCCACTGTACCACCGCCTGGTCAGGCGGGTCCCCATTTCCTATTGAGGTTGAGTAGCCATATCTTTCCATACTTACTAATCCGTAAGATTTCCCCACCTGCAGAATCGTTTATACCTTTTCTCATGTATTTCAATCATTAAGGACAAGTATTTTAAGACGAGACAAAATTGGAAGGAGGGAAAGGCAGTTTGGAGGCAGAGGCCCTTTGATGGGAGTGTGGGAGTGTGTGTGTGTGTGGGGGTGTGTGTGTGAGTGTGTGAGGAGTGTGTGTGAGTGTGTGTGAGTGAGTGTGTGTGTGAGTATGAGCGTGTGTGAGCGTGTGTGTGAGTGTGTGTGTGCGTGTGTGTGTGTGTGAGCGCGTGTGTGTGTGAGTGAGTGTGTGTGTGTGTGTGTGCGCGCGGTACACTCCCAGGTCCGCTCAGCTCACTGTGAAGCCTTCTGTCCCCCCAACCCTTCGTGTCTGCTCCTTGATGTGTTTCTGAGAGCTGGAAGGCTGTCTCTAGGGAGGAGAAAACTTCAGTTCCTCCCGTTTTTGAGGTCGGTATGTTGGCTGGGTTAGCATGGACCCAGTGGCAGCTGTTCCCAGTGTTTGTCCCGGGGCTCTGTTACCCTTTGAGACGGGGGAGGGAGGGTCGAATTTTACTCTCAGGTGTCTTACAAACAAGATGGCGGCAGTCAGAAACTCCCACCTGACGCCACGACTCCCCTTTTCTTCCCGGGGAACCTTTCCCCCTGTCTTGGCAAGTCTCCCAGCTCCCCTGCCGGGGCCACCTTTCCCCCCGATCTCCGTTGGCCGTGTGCCCAGCCACCTCTTATTTCAAAAGCTCTGTCAAGCCCTCTTATCTGAAAGGAGGGTTTGTTTTGGTGCTTCCTGGGGGAGGGCGGGGAAGCCGGACTCTAGGTGATCTGACATCACCCAGCTGTCGCGTGTGCAGATAATGCCGCCGCCATGTCCTGCTGATGCTGGGAGCGCAGAAGCTGAGCTGCTTTGCCCAGCCATGTCTTAGAAAAGGGACGGAAACTTTCCTGCTTAGCCTGGAAGTCTCGAAGCTCCCATTTCTGTGGATTGACATTTATAATAAGAATAAAAGTTAAGAGGAAATAGCCTGACCAGGTGGTGGCACGGTGGATACAGTGTTGGACTGAGATGCAGAGGACTCAGGTTCGAAACCCCGAGGTCGCCGGCTTGAGCACGGGCTCACCAGTTTGAGAGTGGGGTTGCTGGCTTGAGCATGGGATCATAGACGTGATCCCATGGTCGCTGGCTTGAGCCCAAGGTTACTGGCTTGAGCAAGGGGCCACTCACTCTGCTGTAGGCCCCCCCCCCCCCCCCCCCCGGTCAAGGCACATATGAGAAAGAAATCAATGAACAACTAAGGTGCCACAACGAAGAATCGATGCTTCTCATCTCTCTCTCTTCCTGTCTATCTGTCCCTATCTGTCCCTCTCTCTGTCTCTCTCATTATCTCTGTTCCCCCCCCCCCAATGTTAAGAGAAAATAGAAAAGCTTGGTACCATTAGGATTTGGGGAAAGTTACCATTCTGAAATGTGTTCAGTTATTGCTCATTAGTATATCAGTATTATTTTAATAAATAGGGGCTTGGGGCAGAGCCATGGTTAGACAGCCCAGTCCCTGTCCTTGACATTAAAAAAATTTTTATTTATTAATTTTAGAGAAAAGAGAGAGAAGTGGAGGAGGACCAGGAAGCATCAACTCCCATATGTGCCTTGACCAGGCAAGCCCAGGGTCTTGAACCGGCAACCTCACTTGATACTTATTTTTCTGGGGCACAGGGAGGACGAAACCCATGCTCATTGGTGGGTGTAAAGCAGAAGAAGTCCATGGTGAAGGCCATGGGCAAGGCTGTCAGGACTGGGAGGGTGCAAAGGCCTTATAACCTCTCAGGTGTTGGGTTTCTTTGCATTCAGAACTCCCCTGACCTCCTTCCCTTCACCCATTGTACAGGTGAGGAGACTGAGGCCTAGAAATGGAAAGGGCTTGTTAAGGTCCCCTAGTAAGTTTGTAGGAAAAGTCAGACTGAAGCCCAGAGGTTCTGATACTCAGCTTGTCCTTTCTGGGCCTTCAAGATGTGGTGGGCTGGGTTTTGAAATGGACCGGCTGGGTGTCCCCAGTGCCCAGCCAAGGACCTAGGAGAAAACATGGCTGAATGGCTCATTCTTCTCCGTGTGTTTATTGAGACCTGCTGTGAATGTCGAGGCTGCCTCTGGGAACACACCACAGGCACAGGAGCTTCCAGTTCAGCCTGGGAGACAGGATGATGCCCTGCGATGATGCTACTGGTAGATAAGAAGCAATCCAGTCCACCTGGGGGAGTGATGTGATGTATCCAAAGCAACACTAGCCTGACCGGGAGGTGGCGTAGTGGATAGAACACCAACCTGGGATGCTGATGACCCAGGTTTGAAACCCCGAGGTCGGCCCTGGCTGGTTGGCTCAGCAGTAGAGCATCGGCCTGGCGTGCAGGAGTCCCGGGTTCGATTCCCGGCCAGGGCACACAGGAGAAGCGCCCATCTGCTTCTCCACCCCTCCCCCTCTCCTACCTCTCTGTCTCTCTCTTCCCCTCCCGCAGCCGAGGCTCCATTCTGCCTCAGGTTCTAGAATGGCTCTGGTCGTGACAGAGTGACACCCTGGATGGGCAGAGCATCGCCCCCTGGTGGGCATGCTGGGTGGATCCCGGTTGGGTGCATGCTGGAGTCTGTCTGACTGCCTCCCCGTTTCCAGCTTCGTAAAAATGAAAAAAGAAAAAAGAAACCCCGAGGTCAAGGGCTTGAGCGTGAGATCATCAACGTGAGCCCAATGGTTGCTGGCTTACGCCTAAGGTCACTGGCTTGAGCAAGGCATCACTGGTTCGGCTGGAGTCCCCCAGTCAGGGCAGGTATGAGAAGTAATCAGTGAACAGATAAAACGACACAACTACGAGCCGACGTTTCTCATCTTTCTCCCTTCCTATGTATCTGTCTCTCTCTTGCTAAAAAATAAAATAAATTTAAAAGAGCAACACTAAGTAAGCTGTTAAAGGAAGGGGCCCAAGGGCTTTGGCTGGATACAGAATGACCTAGGAAGGCAGATAGGAAGGAGGAGGGACAGGACTTGTGAGGATTTAAAGAAAAACAGGTTCTTCTAGGACCCAGTGGGCCAAGCAGGTTTTGCTGTGAGTAGGGTTTAAGCAATTGATCACTTGTAATCATGATGATGTCAGTAATAATAGCAACTGTTATTTTTATTTTTTGGCAGAGACAGAGAGAGGGACAGATAAGGACAGATAGTCAGGAAGGGAGAGAGATGAGAAACATCACTTCTTCATTGCGATTCCTTGGTTGTTCATTGATTGCTTTCTCATATGTGCCTTGACCACTGGGGCTACAGCAGACCGAGTGACCCCTTGCTCGAGCCAGCGACCTTGGGCTCAAGCTGGTGAGCTTTACTCAAACCAGATGAGCCCGCGCTCAAGCTGGCGACCTTGGGGTCTCGAACCTGGGTCCTCCACATCCCAGTCTGACACTCTATCCACTGCGCCACCGCCTGGTCAGGCAGCAACTGTTATTTATTAAGTTCTTACTGTGTACCAGTCTCTGTGCTAAGGATTTTAGGCATTCCCTCATTCTCATGACGGGTATGCTGTTGGATCCCCATTTTACGGGTGAGTAGATCCAGGTGCAGAGGTCTGAAGTGTCTTGCTCAAGGCCATGCGGCGGGGGAAGGGCAGGAGTCTGACTTCTGGTCCAGCATGCTCGCCCCTTCCCCTGGTGCAGTGGGATTTTGGAAGACATGAACTTCAACTGGAGACTTCTGGGGTTTGTGGGGTCAGAGGAGCAAGCGGAAGATTTGAAATAATCAGAGGGCTACTTTAGATACAGGAGGCTTGGTGAGACCTGTGGAAGGTGCTGGAAGCACCAGGAGGCAGGGCTGGCAGCCTGAGTGGAGAGAGAGGAAGAAGAGGACAGTGTGAGGAAGGGCCTGAAGAGGGGTCCGTGGTGACGGGGACAGGCAGTCAAGGTCGAGGGAGGCTTACAGGGGGACAATGATGGACAGGTGAAATTGGCTCGTGGAAATGCCAGCCACGCAGCCGAACATCTGGGTTTGAGGTAGACAGTCAGGAGCTTCTGCTGAGAGATAACTGACCCCGAAGTGGGGGTCCTGGTGGCAAGAACCGACATGTCGCAGGGACAAGTAGATCCCTTACGATGTGTGTCCCAGAGCACAGTCACACCACAGTTTCCAGGCTATGTTGGGGCCCCTGGGTCCACCGAAGAGCCCTTCTTGGTCATCTCGTTGCTGCCCTTGAACCAAGGGAGTTACCCCAGAGGCCACTTTCTTTCCTTTAAGACCCCTCTTTCTTGTTCTAAGCCCTGCCTTCCTCTAAGCCCCACCTTCCTCCCCCTAAGCCCTCCCTCTTCCCCCTAAGCGCTCCCCCCCACCCTAAGCCCTCCTTTCCTCACTCTAAGCCCCACCTTTCTCACCCTAAGCCCTCCCCCCTCCCCCTAAGCCCTCCCCCTTCCTCACTCTAAGCCCTGCCTTTCTCACACTAAGCCCTCACTCTAAGCCCCACCTTCCTCCCCCTAAGCCCTCCCTCCTCCCCTTAAGCCCTCCCCCCCACCCTAAGCCCTCCCTTCCTCACACTAAGCCCTCCCCCCTTTCTCACTCTAAGCCCCGCCTTCCTCACCCTAAAGCACTGCTTTCCTCACTGACACGTCACAGAAACAAACAACCCAGCCCTTGGCAAACACATTCGGGAGCTGGAATAACAGGTCTTGGGGCATTGCTGTGACCCTATTTCATGTGGCTCCTCAAACAGTTCAAACTCGGGGTAGGATGACTTTGTCTTAGAAGGGCGAGAGCTGGGTCTGTCCCTCTGGCACTGAGAGAGGGAAAGAGAAACAAGGGTGAGGCAGAGGGAGGTGCAACACTGGAGTGTGGTGGGGAAAAGCCCTAAAAATCGTGGTTGAGCTTTTTGGGGTTGCCTGGCCCATGCTGTGTGGTTCTGTATGAAGCATAAGCCCCAGTGGACACACTGTGTGTGGTGTGCTGGGTGCAGGTGTTGGGGTCAGTCAACATGGCACCACTTTGTCATCCTGAGGGGACAGTGCCCAAGAGAGTGGGAGCAACTAGGTTGTATAAATGGCGGCCAGTCCCCTGTCATCGTAAACGAGCCGCTGAGAACAGCTATAGGGAGACCCAGCTGAATGTGTGTCATTCCATTTCTGTGGCTTCACGGCTTTTAGCTGAGTTATTCGGTGTCACTCATGCTTGGTTCTCATGACCAATGCCCATGGCCAGGAGACTTGAGTCAGAGGTTGTGAACTGGTGGCCCCTCGATAGCTTTTTTTGTTTTGTTTTGTTCTGCACAGTGTTTTTAACAACTGAAGTTGAGAACACAAAGAAATTGGGAGTCTTCAAATCAAAATCTAGATCTCCCATTTTTCTTGACTAGTGGAAATGTTTGGAAACCTGGGGCCTCTGTTCCCAGTGACGGCAACGTGCGGAAGTTGGTGGCTTCCATCCCTTCTCCGGGCCTGCGAAGCACCACTCCTTGTATCTCTTTGACTCGGGGACAGAAAGATGACAGCCAGATGGCCAGACATCACCTGTTTGCACTAATGTTTATGTCACATCAGGCCCACATCACTGGTTTTCTGTGCTTATGGGCTCTGGGACATTTGAACCTTTGACCTAGTGTTTTGAGTCATTTCCCTTGACTGGGCGCTGGTCCTGGAGCAGAGGGGCCGCAGTGTGGCGGGGAGGGGACAGCCCCAGGACAGGGGGAAGGTGTGATGACGCCGCTGGAAGGCTGCCGGACACCCGTGTTCTGGAAGGCTTGGCGGGAGCGTGTTCGACAGGCGTAGAGGGTGGGTGAGCTCACTTAGAGGCACTGAGACCGAGGAGTTGCAGAGCGAGATCTGAGCCCCAGTCTCTGGACGTGCTGTCTCTCCGTCTGACCACCACCCCTCGAAGTGAACTTCCAATCGCAAGCTAGCCCTTATGGGCTTGTTTTGTTTTGTATCTCTTTGTGGGCAGGGCAAGGAAGGAAGGTCTCTCTCCAAGCTGGTCAGCTGAGCTCCGCTTCCTCTGCCTGTGTGTTTGTATAAACGGTGCCTGCCCGCCCAGCATTCACCAGAACCCGCTGCTGACCAGCTGTTGAGAGGGCCTCTGAGTAAACAAACCCCCTGGCTTTAGGATTGCATTTCAGAGCAAAAGAATTTTGGACTTCTCTGTCTTGTTAGAAATGTGTGCTTTGGCTCCAGTGGAAGGACCCTGTCTCTTGTAGAACGTCCCTGGTCTTGCTCTTCCTGCTGAAGCACAGCGTGGATGTTTATTTAAAACCCCCACTTGCCAGTACTTTGTGGAGGCCGCCTGGTGGGATGAGACCTGTGTCAGGGGAGAGGAACTGCAGCAAGGGCCATGCTGCAGGGGGCCGTGCTGCAGGGGGCCGTGCTGCAGGGGGCGTGCTGCAGGGGCCATGCTGCAGGGGGTGGGCCAGTGGTCTCTTCTCTCTTGGTTTCCTGACTCTCCTCCTCCTCCTTCTGCGGGATAGTTTTTTGTTGTTGTTGTTGTTTTTACAGAGACAGAGAGAGGGATAGATAGGGACAGACAGACAGGAATGGAGAGAGATGAGAAGCATCAATCATCAGTTTTTCGTTGGGACACCTTAGTTGTTCATTGATTGCTTTCTCATATGTGCCTTGACCGTGGGCCTTCAGCAGACCGAGTAACCCCTTGCTTGAGCCAGCGACCTTGGGTCCAAGCCAGTGAGCTTTGCTCAAACCAGATGAGTCTGTGCTCAAGCTGGCGACCTTGGGGTCTCAAACCTGGGTCCTCTGCATCCCAGTCCGACGTTCTATCTACTGCGCCACTGCCTGGTCAGGCTGCGGGATAGTTTTTGAAAGCCTCTCTCCTGCTATGCCCTCCCACCCCCATGCCCATGTACAGCTGTGGATACAGGCCTATGTGTCGAAACGCTGGGTTGGTTGTTTTTTTGTTTTTTTATTTTTCTGACGTGAGAAGCAGGGTGGGGGAGGCAGACAGACAGACTCCTGCATGTGTCTGACTGGGATCCACCTGGCACGCCCACCAGGGGGCGATGCTTGGCCCTTTTGGGACATTGCTCCATTGCAACTGGAATCATTCTAGCACCAGAGGTAGAGGCCATGGAGCCATCCTCAGCGCCCAGGCCAACTTTGCTCCAATGGAGCCTTGGCTGTGGGAGGGGAAGAGAGAGACAGGGAGAAAGGAGGGGGAGGGTGGAGAAGCAGATGGGCCCTTCTCCTGTGTGCCCTGGCTGGGAATTGAACCCGAGACTTCCACACACTGGGCTGACGCTCTACTGCTGAGCCAACTGGCCAGGGCCAACACTGGGTTTTGAACCAAAGTCTGACTCTACCCCTGGGATCTTTCTAGAACCAGGTGCTTCTTCCTTTAGCTGCGTGCCTTTCTGGGTGAGATGATTGCTCTGTCCACAAGGCTGAGCCCCTGTCACCTGCAGAGACTCATGACCATGTAGCCTTGGCTTTCCTTTTCTTTCTTTTTTTTTTTATTTACAGAGAGAGAGAGTCAGAGAGAGGGATGGACAGGGACAGACAGACAGGAACGGAGAGATGAGAAGCATCAATCAGGTTTGTTTGTTTTTTTTGTTTTTTTTTCATTTTTCTGAAGCTGGAAACAGGGTGAGACAGTCAGACAGACTCCCGCATGCGCCCGACCGGGATCCACCCGGCACGCCCACCATGGAGCGACGCTCTGCCCACCAGGGGGCGATGCTCTGCCCATCCTGGGTGTCGCCATGTTGCGACCAGAGCCACTCTAGCGCCTGAGGCAGAGGCCACAGAGCCATCCCCAGCGCCCGGGCCATCTTTGCTCCAATGGAGCCTTGGCTGCAGGAGGGGAAGAGAGAGACAGAGAGGAAAGCACGGCGGAGGGGTGGAGAAGCAAATGGGCGCTTCTCCTGTGTGCCCTGGCCGGGAATCGAACCCGGGTCCTCCGCACGCTAGGCCGACGCTCTACCGCTGAGCCAACCGGCCAGGGCCGCATCAATCAGTTTTTTGTTGCACATTGCAACACCTTAGTTGTTCATTGATTGCTTTCTCATATGTGCCTTGACCGCAGGCCTTCAGCAGACCAAGCCAGTGACCTTGGGTTGAAGCTGGTGAGCTTTTGCTTAAACCAGATGAGCCCGCACTCAAGCTGGCGACCTCGGGGTCTCGAACTTGGGTCCTCTGCATCCCAGTCCGATACTCTATCCACTGCACTACCGCCTGGTCAGGCAGCTTTCCTTTTCACAGGCAGCCCTAGCAAAATATTTTATACTGTCACTGAGGCACTTTTATATGTGTGGTTTTTTTGTTCCTAGAGCAGGGAAGAGTCCGGGGGTTTAAGAGGGTTTGAGGAAGTGGGAAAATTATGCTTGTATGTGCCAGGTTTATTATCAAAATGTGGAAAGCCCCAAGATGGTGTTTATTGTTACAGGGTGGTCTTGGCCCCCCGCTGTGCCTGCCTTCATCCCTTGGTGACCCCGAAACCCTGTCTTTAGACTGTGTGTGACAGAAAACCCGGCCCAGACTGGCTTTGGTGAAAAAGAGAGTGACTTTGTAGTTATCAGGGAAGGCTGGCTTCACAGGAAATTTGAAACTTGCCCCCCTCCCCTTTCTGAGTGTCTGCAAGGGGCTTTCTAAGTGCTTGGGCACACCGGACGTCACCTCTGTCTTGCTTGTTCAGTTGTGTGTTGGGGATGGGTGGCTTGGGCACACAGCTCGGTCAGCGCAAGGGCAAGTCCTGCCTCTTTGCAAAGCCCGCCACCCCCTCCGGGCAGCCATGAATCACCCGGGTGGAGAGGGGGGCAGTTTTCCTGAGAAAGGTGTGGTGTGTGAGTCTGCGCAGGTGGGGAGCTGGACCCCGGTCTCAAGGGGGCGGGGAGGGCTGGTGTTCCTCGCGGCTTTATCTGGGTTTGCCCGTGACAATTGGAGTCATTTATGGGCTTACATGTCCCCCGTCCAGTATTGGAGATGGAATTGGTCAGGGGTTATAAATCATTCAGGGCAGGATGCAAAGATTTATTTTGTTCCTTTACGGGGAAGCGGAGAGAACTCAAGAATCTGTCGATGGTATTTCTAGTTAGCAGTCTCCGCCCTGCACAAAGCCTGCTTCCAAAATACTGTTGTCCCAGGGCCGCCGGGGAGGTGACTGGCTGTGCCCCTCTTATCTCCTGCCACCAGGCTGGGCGTCGGCATCGTGCTCTGTCCACGTTCAGAATCCAAGCAGTCTCACACCCATCTCTCTTTCCCCCTCTCTCTCCCCCTCTCCCTCTCTGTGCACCTGTGATGAAAGTGGGGAGGACAGATCATTCTGTGATGAGACTTAGGGATCCTCAGGCTTTATAGCTAGTGGCTTTCTACCTTCTGAAGTCTCTACCCAAAGAACCCAAATGACTTATGGGAGTGCCCTGTGGTAAATCACACGAGGCAGGTAAGACGAGAGCGAGCTGACGTTGCGGAGAAGCTGTTAGGAAACTTTGGAAGTGAGTTTCTGTGTTCATGTGTGAACTTACCGTTTCTGTGCGCTGCGGGCGAATAGCGCTCTCTCTCTCTCTCTCTCACGCGTTTCTGACGTGGTCTCTGTCGGGCGGGCGCGGCTTACAGTCTGTAGGGAGTGCTTAGGGAATGCAATTCTCCGATGCCTCGATGCCTTGTGGATGATTCTAGGGGTGTGGGCTGGTTCCCCATAGGTAGGATCGAATATACATAAGGAGGAGGGACAGTAGGGAAGACAAGGCATTTATTTGGGGGAGTTGAGGACAGTGGAGAAATATAATAAATGCAGGGAGTATCAGTCGTCATAATAACAGCAGCTTTCCGAGTGGCACCACGAAGACTCCGCTGTTTTCTGGTAAATGTCGCCTCCTTCCCGTGGAGGGACTGACACTGGAGAATGAAGGCCTTGTCTCAGCACTTTCCCTGGGGCTCACAGTGGCCTCCTATTATTTCAGAGAGAAGAGCTTAGCGTACTAACTCACTGGCCTCATAAATCCTCATGATGGATACAATATTGACTCCTTTTTACAAGTCCTGGTCCTACCAGGGAGGCCATAACACTTCTGTTTGCTTGTTATGTTTACTGACAGTCGTGTTTGCTGAGAGCCTCCTGCGTTGAGGCTGGTGACATGCACCGAGTCTCGTTGGATCCCACCCTTGCCTGTGAAGGACAAATACTATTCTTATCCCACTTATTTAGGGGAAGAGTGAGGCTTAGGGAGAGGAACTCACTTGCCCATGACCACACAGGGAGAAAGCGGCTAGGCCCTGACCCAGTCCCCCCCTGGCCGGCCTACAGGGCAGTGCTTTTAATGCCAGCGAATGCCACTGGGCCATGGAGCAGTGACCATGCAATACAGCAGGAGTCCCCAAACTACGGCCTGCAGGCCACATGCGGCCCCCTGAGGCCATTTATCCGGCCCCCGCTGCACTTCCGGAAGGGGCACCTCTTTCATTGGTGAGAGGATGCATCCTGTGCTCCTGGAGTACTATATGAGGCAGCGCCGCAAAGCATGGCGTCGCTCACGTACAGTACTACTTCCGGTGATGCAAGATGCACGCGTCACGGCTCTGGAAGCGCGTCATATCACTTGTTACGGCTAGCAGTGACAAATATGGAACCGGACATTGACCATCTCATTAGCTAAAAGCAGGCCCATAGTTCCCATTGAAATACTGGTCAGTTTGTTGGCTTAAATTTACTTGTTCTTTATTTTAAATATTGTATTTGTTCCCATTTTGTTTTTTTTACTTTAAATAAGATATGTGCAGTGTGCATAGGGATTTGTTCATAGTTTTTTTTTATAGTCCGGCCCGCCAACGGTCTGAGGGACAGTGAACTGGCCCCCTGTGTAAAAAGTTTGGGGACCCCTGCAATACAGTATGGCTAGGATGAGGGTAAGGTTTGAGGGGTGAGGTGCCTCACTTGTGTGCAACTGCAGGGCTGGATTTCTTTTTTTTTTTAATTCAGTGAGAGGCAGGGAGGCAGAGAGACAGACTCCCACATGTGCCCTAACCTGGATCCACCCAGGAGGCCCCCTACCAAGTGATTCTCTGCCCATCTGGGCTGCTGCTCCATTGCTCAGCAACTGAGCTATTTTAGTGCCTGAGGCCAAGGCCATGGAGCCATCCTCAGCACCTGGCACCAACTTTGCTTGAATCATTTGAGCCATGGCTGAGGGAGGGGAAGAGAAAGAGATGGGGGAAGGGGTGGGGGAGGGTTGGAGAAGCAGATGGTCGCTTCTCCTGTCTGCCCTACTGGCAATCGAACCTGGGACTTCCACACTCCAGGCCAATGCTCTACCACTAAGCCAACTGGCCAGGGCCAGGGCTAGATTTTCTTTGCATTGATTTTGCCTTTTTAAAATACTGCATTTGGGGCCTGACCCGTAGTGGCGCAGTGGATAAAAGTGTCAACCTGGAAATGCTGAGGTTGCTGGTTTGAAGCCCTGGGCTCACCTGGTCTAGGCACATATGGGAGTTGATGCTTCCTGCTCCTCCTCCCTTCTCTCTCTCTCTCTCTCTCTGTCTCTCTCTTTCTCTCAAATGAATAAATAAAATCTTTAAAATATATATTAAAAAGAATACTGCATTTGGGCATTATTGTTTATCCTGGTTACTGTGTTTTCCAGGGCTCAGGGCAGATAGAGTCATCTTTGTTTTGTGGTTGGGGACCACCAAGGGTGTGCAGGTCAGGAACATGCCCGAGGCCCCATGGATGAATGTGCAGGGGCTGGGATATTGGCCGGGCCTCCTGGAACCCCGGCTGGGGATAGCAGAGTGGTGTGCCCCAGTGGATTATGGGAGTTCTCAGGAGTACGCTTCTATTCCAGGTCAGGAAAGAGGTTGAAGAAGACCCGCAAGTATGACATCATCACCACCCCAGCCGAGCGAGTGGAAATGGCCCCGCTGAATGAAGAGGATGACGAAGACGAGGACTCCACAGTGTTCGATATCAAATACAGGTGATCAAATACAGGTGCGGGCAGGGACAGCAGCTGCCTCCTGGGCTCCTGGGTTCCTGGGCTCCTGGGCTCCTGGGCTGGGGGGAGGGGGCGGCTCACCTCTGAAAATCCCGCAAGGCCAGGTGGGTGTGTGTTCTTGTTCTCTGGCCAAATGGTTGACCTCGGGCTGTGCTGCTTGCGGGGGGAACTGCTCTGACCCTCACGACGGCACACAGCACCCTGAAAGCTGACAGGAAAGGCAGATAGATGGTCACTCCCCACTTTTCCCAAATGTAAACACTGAGCGGGCAGCTCTGCAGGAGCAGAGGGAGGGCTGAGTTTCCGAAGAGCAGTGGGCCCTGAACTTGCAGGGGACTTGTTTGAGCAGCCCGTCTGCCACACACCAGGCACACAAGCGGAAGCTTCTCTCTCAGCCTCTCTTGAATTAATTCCCGAGAGCACAGGGTGGGAATGGGTGTTACTCCTGGGTGAGATTTACTGATGAGCTCCAAAGCAAGTGTGTTTCCTTAAGGTAGCCTGTGGGCAAGTCAGCATGTGACTTCAGGAGTCACTTAGTGTGGTTTTTGGGCTGGACGTCAGACCTGGGGGATTCTCAGCATGTGAGATGGGGTGAAAGTCATTTAGAAATGAGGGCTCAGGGATCCAGAGACAGACAGGATGCTGCTTGCCCAGTCTCAGTTATCAGTGGCAAAGGTGAGACACAGATCCAGGCTGGGCCCAGTCCCCAGCTCTCCCTTCCCCGGGCTCTCTAGAGAAACACAACCAATAATCCTAGATCTGTATAGAAAGAGATTTATTAAAGGGCCAAGCTTGTAGGTCTGAGAACCAGGAGAGCCGAAGGGGTAAGTTCTAGTCTCAAAGCAGGAAAAGACCAATTTCCCACCTCAAAAACAGGCAGGTGGAGAGAGCAAACTCTCCTTACTCTACTCAGCCTTTTGTTCTAGGCAGGCCTCCACCGGATTGGATGAGGCCCGCCCACATTGGGGAGGGCAAGTTACTTCACTCAGGCTGCGGATATTATTGTTAATCTCATCCCAGAACACCCTCAGCCTGGCCTGTGGTGGCGCAGCAGATAAACTGTTGACCTGGAAACGCTGAGGCTGCCAATTTGAGACCCTGGGCTTGCCTGGTCAAGGCCCATATGGGAGTTGATGCTTCCTGTTCCTCCCCTCCTCTCTCTCTGACTCTCTCTCTCTCCTCTCTAAAATGAATAAATTAATAAAAAAAACAAAGCACCCTTGGACATGCCCAGAATAATGTTTGACCAAATAAATATCTGGGTACCATATGACCCAGTCAATTGTCACATGAAACTGACCATCACACATGGCTTTTCCATACCTGGGCAGGTAAGTCTCCCACCCCTCCCTGACTTCTCCAGCGTGGCCTTGGCTGTTCTCAGCCCTTGACCCTTCTGTATAAGTCAGTGGTCATGTAAAGCAAAACAGCATCAGGGAATTTGATTAGAGCCGTATGAACTCTGTTGATCAGTTGAGGGAGAACTGATTAACCCCTTTCTGTTGACTTTTCCAATCCCTGAATATGGAATGACTTTCCGTTTCTTAGATATTTTCAAAAATGTCTTTCAGGACTTTCAAAAAGTTCTCCATAAATGTATTATAATGTTTTGGTTTTTTTTTGTATTTTTCTGAAGTTGGAAACAGGGAGGTAGTCAGACAGACTCCCGCATACGCCCGATCGGGATCCACCCAGCATGCCCACCAGGGGGCGATGCTCTGCCCATCTGGGGCATCACTCTGCCGCAACCAGAGCCACTCTAGCGCCCAAAGCAGAGGCCACAGAGCCATCCTCAGCGCCCAGGCCAACTTTGCTCTAATGGAGCCTCGGCTGCAGGAGGGGAAGAAAAGAGAGACAGAGAGGAAGGAGAGGGGGCGGGGTGGAGAAGCAGATGGGCGCTTCTCCTGTGTGCCCTGGGTGGGAATCAAACTCGGGACTCCTGCTCGCCAGGCTGATGCTCTACCACTGAGCCAACCAGCCAGGGCCTATTATAATGTGTTATTAGCTATAATCCCAGGTATTTTGTATTTTGAGACATATATGCTTTAAAATACTATTTTCTATATATTCGTATCTAAAACCATGGCTGTATTATCATATTTGCATGTCACTGATATTGGAAGTACAGACAGTGTGTTCATCTCATCTAGAAGACACAGACAGAACTCAGATTGGTCACAGATCGCAGAGTCAGGGAACAAATCATTAGCCATAATTTATATTAAAATTTTTTTTAAATTTATTGACTTTTTAGAGAGACAGGGAGGGAAAGAGAGAGAGGGAAGGAGATCATAGTTGCGTCACTTCAGTTGTTCATCAATTGATTCTTGCATGTGCCTTGACTGGGCAAGCCTGGGGTCTCGAACTGGCGACCTCAGTGCTCCAATTTGATGCGTTATCCATTGTGCCACCACAGGTCAGGCATAACTGACATTTTTGGTGAAGAGCAGCACCTTTTGAGAAGAATCAAAACAATTAGTAATATTTATCCATACTGCAAAATAATATACACATGAGAAAGTTGGCGATTGTACTGCTTTTGTAGCTAAGCCATTTTAGCTGTTTCACATTTGGTGCACAGACAGAAAACAGTGTGGAGAAAACCGTGTCCTCACTGTTAGTCACAATAAAGAGGGTCCGCTGCACCCTGCCGGCCGGGGGCTGTTGTACAGTCGGAGCACGTGGTGGCTTAAGTAGAACAATGTACTGTTTTGGTTCTGAGCCACCGAGCAGAAGAATTTCATCCTTATTTGGTGGCCAGAACAACTCCTTGGGAGCCACAACACACAGAGCCGTTTTCATAGCAGCCTCCTCAGATCTTGCTAAATAAGAAAAGACCCGCCCTGGCCAGTTGGCTCAGTGGTAGAGCGTCGGCCTGGCGTGCAGAAGTCCCGGGTTCGATTCCTGGCCAGGGCACACAGGAGAGGCGCCCATCTGCTTCTCCACCCCTCCCCCTCTCCTTCCTCTCTGTCTCTCTCTTCCCCTCCCACAGCCGAGGCTCCATTGGAGCAAAGATGGCCCGGGCGCTGGGGATGGCTCCTTGACCTCTGCCCCAGGCGCTAGAGTGGCTCTGGTCGCAACAGAGCGATGCCCCAGAGGGGCAGAGCATCGCCCCCTGGTGGGCAGAGCGTCGCCCCCTGGTGGGCATGCCGGGTGGATCCCGATCGGGTGCATGCGGGAGTCTGTCTGACTGTCTCTCCCCGTTTCCAGCTTCAGAAAAATACAAAAAACAAAAAAAAAAAAAGAAAAGACCCTTGACAAGGAGCTAAAACAATGAGTCTGTCTATAGACAGAAATTCCATCCACAGGCTTTTTCTTAAGTAGAAGGTGGAAGAGGGGCCCCTTTCTTGAGTATGTGGATACAAGTGTTATTGTCATCTGAAGGCTGCCGGACTGAGACCGTTTCTGGCATAATGAAGAGAAGGTGATCTTCAAACCACTGTCCCGTTAAGAAACTTCCCACAACTTGTCTCAGTTCTTCAAGTAACAGAACAAATAAATCCTTTTTCCAGGCTGACGATTAGTGCTGTTGTTGGCATTGCTGCTGGCTCTGAAACTCAGCACCAAACGCACGCGGTTTTTAAAATTTAAAAAATGTTTCACTTTTACTGAGGTATGATTGACAGTCCTCACTGTATGAGCTTAAGGTGTACAGAGTAATGACTTCGCATCCGTATGTTGTCAAATGATTACCACAGTTAGCTAACATCTGTCACCTCGTATAGTTACAAAAATTTTTTTCCCTTGTGACGAGAACTTTTAGGATCTGTTCTCTTAACACCTTTAAAATACAGCATAAGGCCTTGGGCGGTTGGCTCAGTGGTAGAGCGTCGACCTGGCGTGCAGGAGTCCCAGTTCGATTCCTGGGCACGGCACACAGGAGAAGCGCCCATCTGCTTCTCCACCCTTCCCCTTCTCCTTCCTCTCTGTCTCTCTCTTCCCCTCCCGCAGCCAAGGCTCCATTGGAGCAAAGTTGGCCCGGGTGCTGAGGATGGCTCTGTGGCCTCTGCCTCAGGCGCTAGAATGGCTCTGATTGCGACAGAGCGACGCCCCGGATGGGCAGAGCATCGCCCCCTGGTGGGTGTGCCAGGTGGATCCTGGTCAGGCGCATGCAAGAGTCTGTCTGACTGCCTCTCTGTTTCCAACTTCAAAAAAATACAAACAAAACAAAACAAAACACCATAAGCAGTGTTAACCAAAGTTATCATGTTGTGTATTATGTGCCCAGTGCTTACGTGTCTCATAACTGGAAGTTTGTGTCTTTTGGCCACCTTTACCCAGTTCTCTCCTCCACAGAACACCTGCCTCTGGTAACCACAAATCTGGGTTTTTTTCCCTAGGTGTGTGGTTTTAGATTCCACATGTGGCCTTGGCTGGTTGGTTCAGTGGTAGAGTGTCAGCCTGGCATGTGGATGTCCTGGTTTCGATTCCCGGTCAGGGCACACAGGAGAAGCGACCATCTGCTTCTCCTCCCTTCCCCCTTCTCTCTGTCTTCTCTTCCCGCAGCCATGGCTTGATTGGTTCAAGCGTGTTGGCCCTGGGCACTGAGGATGGCTCTGTGGCGCCTCTGCCAGGCACTAAATATAGCTCAGTTGTGAGCAGGGTCTCAGATGGGCAGAGTATCGGCCCCAGATGGGGTTGCCGGGTGGATCCTGGTCGAGGTGCATGTGGGAGTCTGTCTTTCTATCTCCCCTCCTCTCACTTGGGAAAGAAGGAAAAAGAAAAGGATTCCACATATGAACGAGAGCATACAGGATTTGTCTTTTTCAGTCTGACTTATTTCACTTAATGCTGTGTCCTCAAGGTTCGTCCATATTGTTGCAAATGGCAGGAATTTTTTATTTTTTTTTATGTTGAATAATATCCTGCTGTGTGATACGCACCATACGTTCTTTGTCCATTCATCTGCTGATGATGGACACTGGGGTGTTTCCATGTCTTGGCCATTGGAGATAACCTGCAGTGAAACGGGGTGCAGATGTTTCTGCGACATCCTGATTTTGTTTTCCAAAGGCAAACAAATTGAACCACTTGGTAGGTGTGAGGTAACAAATAATACTTTTAAAAATATAATTAAAGTTTTTTCTTTATTGATTTTATTTTATTATTATTTTTTGATTGAATCTGTTGGGGTGACACAGGTTAACATAATTATGCAGGAATCAGGTGCCCGATTCTACAACACATCTCTGTATACCATATAGTGTGTTCACCACCCCACCAAGAGAAAGGAAGGGAGAGACAGAGAGACAGAGAGAGAGACATCGATTTGTTGTTCCACTCATTCATGCACTCATTGGTTGGCTCTTGTATGTGCCCTGACTGGGGATTGGACCTGCAACCGTGGCATATTGCCATGATGCTCTAACCCACTGAGCTACCCAGCCAAGGCCAATACTTTTATTATTTTATTATTATTATTATTATTATTTTGTATTTTTCTGAAGTTGGAAACGGGGAGGCAGTCAGACAGACTTCCGCATGCACCTGACCGGGATCCACCCGGCATGCCCACCAGGGGGCGATGCTCTGCCCATCTGGGGCGTCGCTCTGCCGCAACCAGAGCCACTCTAGCGCCTGAGGCAGAGGCCATGGAGCCATCCCCAGCGCCCAGGCCAACTTTGCTCCAATGGAGCCTTGGCTGCGGGAGGGGAAGAGAGAGACAGAGAGGAAGGAGAGGGGGAAAGGTGGAGAAGCAGATGGGTACTTCTCCTGTGTGCCCTGGCTGGGAATCGAACCCAGGACTTCCACACACCGGGCCGATGCTCTACTGCTGAGCCAACTGGCCAAGGCTAGGCTCTGATATCTTTTTAAAAGTATCATTTTCTCATTTTTTGCTCATGGTGTCTAAAAATGCAGTTGATTTTTAAAAATATTGAGTCTCATTCTAGTAGTATAAGTGGGAATTTTGGGAGGGTTTTCTGTGTGTAAGATTACCAACCCCTTCCAAATGCTTCAACATTTTATGTCAGTTTCTCTCTCTTTATTTTTAGCTTTTTCTGGGACTCATTCTTGGCCTTTAAGTCATTGTTAAGTGGAAGTGACGATAAAATAGGCTTTGATCTCATAGGGTACGCTTTCAGTACTGACTGTGAAGAGTAGTGTTTGCTATAGAGTTTTGTAAAATTTCTTTTACCAGGGTATTCCCCTCTATTCCTAGTTTGCTAATGTCAAATACTTCTTTCTAGGTCTAGTGAGAGGCTCATACTTTTCCCTTTACTCGGTTATGGTGGTGAAATTTTTTTTTTTTTTTTTTTTTTTTACAGAGACAGAGAGAGAGAGAGAGGGATAGATAGGGACAGACAGACAGGAAAGGAGAGAGAGATGAGAAGCATCAATCATCAGTTTTTCATTGCGACCCCTTAGTTGTTCATTGATTGCTTTCTCACATGTGCCTTGACCGCGGGCCTTCAGCAGACCGAGTAACCCCTTGCTGGAGCCAGCGACCTTGTGTCCAAGCTGGTGAGCTTTTTGCTCAATCCAGATGAGCCCGTGCGCAAGCTGGCGACCTCGGGGTCTCAAACCTGGGTCTTCCGCATCCCAGTTCGATGCTCTATCTACTGTACCACCGCCCGGTCAGGCGGTGGTAAAATTTTATTGATTGATTTTTCTAACATTAAACCAACTTTGCATTCCTGAGATTCAATGAGCTTGTTCATGGTCATATTATCTTTTTATTCACTGCTGCATTCAGTTTCCTGATTTTATATTTCACAAATTATAATTTTTCACAATTTACTGTATTTTTCGCTCCATAAGACGTACCCCCCCACCCCCCAAAGTGGAGGGGAAAATGCCCGTGCGTGTTATGGAGCAAAAAATACAGTATTTTATTAAATATTTTAACACACCATTTGGTTCAGAATATTTTTTTTCTTATTTTCCCCCTTAAAACCCTAGGTGTGTCTTATGGTCAGGTGCGTCTTATGGAGCGAAAAATACGGTATGTTTTTTGTTAGTCTACAGTCTTCTAAATACAAGCAGCATTCAGTTTGTAGATATTTTGTTTAGGACTTCCTTGTTTCTCTTAGTGACTAAGATTGGTTTGTTGTTTCCCTACTTTGTAATATCCTCGTCAGGCTTTGGTAAAAGTTTGACTAGCCTCATAGAACACGTCGGGGTGAGTGATTTATTTTTCTTTTCTGTGAAATAGTTTATGTCAGATTAGAATTATTTGTTCCCTGAATGTTTAGTAGATCTTGCCAAAACTGGCTGGGAATCGCCTGACGCCTTTCTTTGTGCAAAGATTTTGAAAAACTGTTGATGTTCAGTCCTTTGAATGGCTATAGGACAATTTTGTCTTTATTTATTTATATAGCAAAAGAGAGAGAGAGAGGACAGACAAACAGGAAGGGAGAGAGATGAAAAGCATCATATTCTGTAGTTGCGGCACCTTAGTTATTCATTGGTTGCTTTCTCATATGTGCCTTGACTGGGGGGCACCAGCTGAGCCAGTGACCCCTTGCTCAAGCCAGCAACCTTGGGCTCAGGCCAGTGACCTTGGGCTTCAAGCCAGTGACCTTGGGCTTCAAGCCAGTGACTATGGGGTCATGTCTATGAGTCCATGATCAAGCAGGCTATCTCAGGGTTTTGAACCTGGGTCCTAGATGTCCCAGGCCGACACTTTATTCTCTGCACCACCACCTGGTCAGGCTGTCTTTATTTTTTCCTTGGGCCAGTTTTGATGGGTTGTATTTTTCTGAGACTTTATTCATTTCATTTAAGTCTTCAAATGTATTGTCCTAAAGTTTTTCATAATATTATTTTATCATTTTTTTTAATCCTTGTAATGTGTAGTCATGGTCCCTTTTCATCCTTAATATTGATTATGTTTGCCTTTTCTCCTTTTTCTTGATCCAGCTTGCTGGAAGTTTAATTTTATTCATCTATTGTTGGTTTGTTTGTTTGTTTATTTATTTATTTATTTATTTATAGATTTTATTTAGAGGATAGAAGAGGGGGAGGAGTGGGAAGCATCAACTCATAGTAGTTGCTTCTCATATGTGCCTAGACCAGGAAAGCCTGGGGTTTTGAACCTGTGACCTCAGCATTCCAGGTTTATGCTTTATTCACTGTGACTTTGGCTTCTTTTGTTTTTTTACATTTTTCCGAAGCTGGAAACGGGGAGGCAGTCAGACTCCCGCATGCGCCTGACTGGGATCCACCCAGCATGCTCACCAGGGGGCGATGCTCTGCCCACCAGGGGGCGATGCTCTTTGCAACCAGAGCCATTCTAGCGCCTGGGGCAGAGGCCAAGGAGCCATCCCCAGCGCCCGGGCCAACTTTGCTCCAATGGAGCCTTGGCTGTGGGAGGGTAAGAGAGAGAGAAGAAGGAGGGGGGCAGGGGTGGAGAAGCAGATAGGCGCTCTTCCTGTGTGCCCTGGCCGGGTATCGAACCCGGGACTCCTGCATGCCAGGCCGACGCTCTACCACTGAGCCAACCAGCCAGGGCACTTTGGCGTCTTTAATCCTCTCTATTACATTATCATTTTCAATTGGTTTCCGCTTATCTTCCTTAAGCTTCCATTGGGTGTGGTCTGTGGTTTCTTCTAACTTCTGTTGACTGTATAGTTCATTGGTTTTCAGCCATCTTTCCTGGAGCGTTTATTCTGTAACTGGATCCACTCTGCCACGCCCCAGGGCTTTCCTTATCACTGCTGGTCACTGCCCGCCTTCCTGCTTGCTGGGAAGAACTGGACTTCAGGTCGCTCATGTGAGAAGTTTGTTCTGTTCGTGGTTGAAGTGATATCAGGAGATCAGTGAACTTGGCATTAATCATTAGACACAAGACCGCTCTACTCCTTGAGCTCAGAGGCGACTGACCGGGTAGAGAGAGACCACTGAGAGGCTTGCCTTATCACAGGTGTAGTGTATGGTAGAGAAATTACAGAGGAGAAAAAGGGGGAATAAAACTGCCTGTGAGCTCACTGCTCCGTGATAACCACTAGAGTGTGTGTGAGTACACATGTGAAATTTTCTTTCTTACAGAAATAAGACCACATGACACATGCTGTTTTGGGACACTTTTCACCTGAACGGCATATTGCGAACAACTTTTCGGGTCACTACGTTTGAGAAGAACGATGATTTTAGGGGCAGTGTCTGTTGGGCAGATAAAATGTATTATGCTCACTTCGTTAAAGAGGCCGTTGCCCAGGTGATATTAATGTGTGTTGAGAATTGTTGTAGCCTGAGGCTTGGTTTTGGGATTAAGCCTGTCCCACCCTTTTTGGCGTGAGGTGGTACAATCCTATCATGCCTCATAGAAGTGATTTTGTATTAGAGACTTCCCCATTATGTATATTGGATTAAGGGTTTGGATTTCTACACTATAAAATGGGAACAGAGCGGGAGTTTGCTCTCTTGGTTCCTGAGGTTAGCATGAGACAGCAGAGAGAATAGAGCCAGCAGCGGGAGGAGGCCACGTGGAGAAGGCCAGGAAAAGCAGCCAAGATGGTGGAGTACTGAGTGAGATGCCAGTTTGTACAGAGTTTGTATCTGGGATAAGGAAGGAAATGGGGAACTGAGGAGAATAAGGCTGGTGAACTAGAAACCTTTGATTCTAGGAAACTCGGATAAATCAGTAGCTTTGTGAGCACTGAATGTGACTGGGTTTTGGAGCCCAGTGTGTATTTTTACTTGCCCGCCGGGTGCAAGCTAGATTAAAGACTATGGCCCACCAGTTTTTGGCTCCATGGTTTCTTTACCGACTGTCCGAATCCAATGCGAACCTGCATGAGCCAGGCAGCTCTGATGCTGGCCATGGCCCTGCCTCCTGGCCTTACAGTGTCCCGTTTAGTGTTTTTGAGAACATTTGTGTCTACACATGATAATCTGTTTACAGGTCTGTAAAGCCAGTAGCCAGGGCCACCATCACAGCAGCCTGGCCCATGCAGGTTCGCATTGGATTCGGACAGTCGGTAAAGAAACAACGGAGCCAAAAACTGATGGGCCATCATCTTTAATCCTAGCTTGCACCCAGCAGGCAAGTAAAAACACACACTGGGCTCCAAAACCCACTCATTTAGTGCTCACAAAACTACTGACTTATCTGAGTTTCCTAGAATCAAAGGTTTGTAGCTCACCAGACTCTATTCACCTCTGTTCCCCATCTCCTTCCTTCTCCCTGCACAAACTGGCTTCTCACTTAACACTCCACCATCTTGGCTGCTTCTCCTGGCCTCCTCCACGTGGCCTTTCTCTGCTCTCTCCTCTACTGATAATCTCAAGAACTAAGAGAGCAAGCTCCCGTTCTGCTCCCATTTTATAGTGTGGAAATCCAAATCTTTAATCCAACATACAAAATAGGGAAGTGTCTAATATCATACAAAGTCACTTATCTGGGGCATGATGGGATTGTACCACCCCACATCAAAAAGGGTGGGAAAGGCTTAGTCCTAAAACCAAGCCCCAGGCTACAAGGATCCTGCCTGCCCACAGCCTGCCCCCAACACACATTAACAGCACCTGGGTGACAACTTCCATGTGGGCAGCACCATCTTTAACAAAGTGAGCATAATATATTTTATCTGCCCAACAAGGTCCTTGTCTTTCCTGTTTTGACATAGTTCAACTAAACGTTTGGTTCCCTCCTGGAAGCAGTGCGTTGAAATCGGTTGGATCGTGACCTTGGGTGATTTCCTGAGTGAGTGCAAAGAGGAAGACCATGTTTCTGGTGCCGGGACAGTCAGGCAGTAACCTGGCCCTCTCTATTACACGTGTGTCCTTCTGGGAACAGCTCATGACTTAGGTCCCACACACCTAAGCCAGGCAGGAAATGGAGAGACGGTCAGGAGTGCGAGGCTGCAGCCGGTCCTCATGTGCCTGGGATGTTATAATCCCTGAGATGAGACCTCTCATGTGTAGGGCAGAAGTTGAGGGAAGACCTGTAGAAATGAGATTTCGACTCTGTACTTAAAATGGCTAATTGAAAGAGAGGAAGTGGACCTTGGCCAGTGGCTCAGTGGGTAGAGCATTAGCTCAGTGTTTGGACCTCTTGGGTTTGATTCCTGGTCAGGGCACACAGGAGAAGCGACCATCTGTTTCTCTCTCCCTCCCTCACCCACTTCTTCCCACTTTCCGTCCCACAGCCAATGGCTCAGTTGGTCTGAACGTCAGCCTCAGGCACTAAAAATAGCTCAGTGATTCAAGCATTGGCTCCAAACAGAGGTTAGCAGGTGGATCCCAGTTGGGGCACATGCAGGAGTCTGCCTCACTATTTCCCCTTTTCTCACCTAATAATAATACAAAAATAATAAAATAAAAAGAAAGGGAGGAAATGGTGGCTAAACAGAGTACTGAGATCCCCTCACCTCACCCCAGGGCTCTGAAATGGTCCCATATTTCTAAAGGCAGCTAAATCCTGCTTGCATGTGTTTGGAACTTGGCCGGCCTTGCATGCAATTATGGCTGATGTTTTGGGCCTCTCTGCATCCCTGGTTTATTACAGGAGACTTTTGTGCCACCCTCTGGGCATCCCCTAAGGCAAAGCAGATGCCGCCCTTCCTGCCATCTGTCTGGTAGGTGGCTTCGGCAGCTGTGACAAACACTATCCAGGGTCTGGTGCTGGGAGAACATGCTGCTTCCTGAGAGAGAGGCCCCTGTTCCATTGCTTCTTAAGTTTGGAAAAAATGTGGTCTGGGGGGGGGGGCAGGCATGTGTTCTGGAATTGCCTGCCGCCCACCCTCTTGTGCATAGAGCTTCCTGTGGGAATTTAATTAGAAACTGATGAGATTTCCGCTACAACACTGGAGGCCATGCCTGGCATCTTGTCTTTGAAACAAAGGGCATTTGGTGCCCGTTTGCAGCAGGGGGACCCTGGAGGCTAAGTGGGGTGTAGGAGAATACAGACTTGACTTGCTTATTCCTAGACTGAGGTGGGGAATCAGGGTCCCCAGGAATACCCAGGGGCAGTTGCTAAGCACACTCAGGGCAGGCAGGGACTTGTCTGAGTGGTTGGGCTGGAAGGTCCTAGTGCCCGCTTATCCCGTGCTTCTAGGATGGGGGTCGGTGCTCTTAGGTGCCCCGGTGTGTGTACAATACAGAGGCACCGGGTATCGCGAGCTTCTGAGGCATGGAGGAAATCGCAGGCCACCTGGGGGGCTGCAGGCTCCCCTGCAGATGTCGGAGCATCTGACCCGGGCTGGAATCTGCATCAGGGGGCGTCCCCAAACCAGTCTGAATAAAGCTCTGCCGGCCCTCTCCCCTGCAGGATGCTGAGCTCATGCGTTCAGAGTGGGCATCTCACAAGGCATTTCTGTTTCTTTGAGAAGCCATATGGGCACTTGGTGGGCACTTCTCGGCCATGGCACTGTACCTCTTAAAACAGTTTGCATTTTATGGCTGTGAGGAGCAAGGCTATGTAAACAGGAATTTGTGTGGCGTTGAAAATTGACCACTAAGTGAATCTGACTTAATCAGTTTCCTGTCTACACACATACGCAGTTTACAGTGCTGCCTAAGAATCTGTCAAAAAGAAAAAAAAGGCCCTGGCCGGTTGGCTCAGCGGTAGAGCGTCGGCCTGGCGTGCGGGGGACCCGGGTTCGATTCCTGGCCAGGGCACATAGGAGAAGCGCCCATTTGCTTCTCCACCCTCCCCCTCCTTCCTCTCTGTCTCTCTCTTCACCTCCCGCAGCCAAAGCTCCATTGGAGCAAAGATGGCCCGGGCGCTGGGGATGGCTCCTTGGCCTCTGCCCCAGGTGCTAGAGTGGCTCTGGTCGCGGCAGAGCGATGCCCCGGAGGGGCAGAGCATCGCCCCCTGGTGGGCAGAGCGTCGCCCCTGGTGGGCATGCTGGGTGGATCCCGGTTGGGCGCATGCGGGAGTCTGTCTGACTGCCTCCCCGTTTCCAGCTTCAGAAAAATACAAAAAAAAAAAAAAAAAAAGGAGAGAGAAAGGAAAACAGCACCAATAACCCTAACTGACAATGCTTTTGAGGAAGTTAGCCACATTTCTGAGTTGTTTTTTCCCCCCGTGTTTGGTGTCCTGGCGTGAAAATGGTTGGGCTGTGGAAGCTCCCATGCGTGCATGGCGGTCCTCACATCTGTCCATCTCAGATGCGCTCACAGGTGGGGCCTCGCTTCCTCCCCCGGCTTGTCCTTCACTGTTCCTTCCGGTTGCCTGCGCCCTCTTCCAGACACATTTTCGCTTGCTGCACCAACAGGTCAGCTGTCTGGGTGCTGGACGCGCTCTGGACGGGTGCTTTGATGTAGAGGGTTCTCTCCACAGTCAGATAAGCTTCTTGTAGAACAGAGGACTTGGACAGGCTGGGACACATCCCTCTCATTCTCCGGGATGGTGATGGCACAATGTCATTATACAGGACAGCTGGCAAGTCTGAAAGGAAGAAGCGTGGCTCATGGCATGTAAACAGGCCTCCACTTCCCATGGAGTCCCCAGGGAGGGCAGGGGCAGGTCAGCATTGACATCCTCATGTACCTGAGTGGTGATGCGGGAATGTCACGGGCAGTTGGGCAGTTCTGGGGGAGAGGAAGGGGCCGAGGGAGTCCTCTTAGAAATCTCCGCTTGTCCCCTCTTCATGGGCCCAGCTCATGAGCTTGCTGATCTCATTCGCCATAAGTGCAGGATGGGGGAGCCTGGCCCTGCCCTCCGCAGCTTGTGCTGTGACAGGGAGACAGCCAGGGACACCGCACTTACAGGAGGACCTGGTGAGCAAGCGCCACAGGGAGGGAGGAACAGGGGGCTTCCCCTCCGGTCAGAAAGCTCTCCTGAGGAGGTGAAACCTCGGGCAGGTTTGAGAGGCCCAGAAGCAAGCTCACAAGTGTCTTAAGGAGTATGGAGGCGTGAGGGTGTTGCAGGAAGTAGGTTTGAGTAGTGGACAGTCAGCAGGCAGTGTGCCTGTGCCCCCGGGGCCTTCCTGGGCAGTGGGGGCCATTCTCAGGGAGACAGATGCCGTGAAGAGACGGAGACAGTACAGCAGCCTGCTTACTCCATCTCTGTGGCTGCAGTCCCTGGACCGTCCTGAGTCCTGGTCTCACCAGAAGGTCTGGATGGGGTCACATCCTAGTGGAGAGCCCCAGAGAGCCAGTGGCCTCCATGGGCGTCTGCAGGTGCCCAGGGCGACTGCTCCCCATGCCAGTGGGAGAGAGAGCTGCTGTGTGCTCTTTCCCAGCGGCCCGGGAGGTTTATTTCCGCTGTGGCAGGGACCCCAGCGTCAGTGATGCACTGGGTGAGTTGTAGAGGGCCCCCTGCTGTCTGCTCCATCTCTCTCCACCCTCCGTGTGTGTACGTGTGCGTGTTTAATCCCGGCAGCGCGGGAATGTCGACAGCCGCACAGAGGAGCCTGGCAGGGTGTCCCGGGGTACGCTCTTAGTGCATCTGTAACATGGTGCGATACCAGCTCAGAAATGCTGGGATGCCCGTGACAATGAATCCTTAGCAGGCTGGTGCTATGGAAAGTCTGCCCCTCCGCGAACGACGGCATCTGCCACAGTCAGCAGGCCCGCTCCAGTTGGCGTTGGTGCCAGTGCGTGTCCGCTGCGGTGCAGGTATCAGGAACCGGGTCCCTTCTCTGTGGACCAGTTCTTGGCTTGGTCTTGGAAGTCTTTGCTGTCCCATCCCCATGCCTTGGGCCCCCGCCCCTCGTCCTCGCTGGTGAACTTGCAGGGGACGCGGTGGAAGACCTGACTGTGGCCAGGCCTGGGGGGAGGCGGGCCTCTGAGGCCCTCAGGCTGCATCTGTGCAGTGGGGGCGAGTGCTTGGGCCCCCTGGACGTCAGTCAGTGGGGGTTAGCCCCGCCCCCAGCTGGCAGAGAGGGCACTGGCCGCTGTAAGAATGCCGACTGGCCCGGTGTGGCTGTGCCATGGGGCCTTATCTTTACTTTCTCTAGTCTGGTGACCCTCGTGGCCATGTCTGTATTTTCTTATTTTATTTATTCATTTTAGAGAGGAGAGGGGGAGACAGAGAGAGAGAGAGAGAGAGGAGAGACAGAGAGAGAGAAGGGGGGGAGGAGCTGGAAGCATCAACTCCCATATGTGCCTTGACCAGGCAAGCCCAGGGTTTCGAACCGGCGACCTCAGCATTTCTAGGTCGACGCTTTATCCACTGCGCCACCACAGGTCAGGCCTCTGTATTTTTTCTTTAAAAAAGATTTCTTCCTTTTTCTTTTGGGAAATAATTTCAAACTTAAAAAAAACATTGCAAAATAGCATAAGGGGACACTTTGCCCAGATTTTCCTGTTTTAACATTTCATGTCCTTTGTCTAAGGATGGACCTGTATGTGTGAATGCAGAGTTCTTTTCTTACCTGTTTGAGGATAAGTTACATATATTATGTGTATATAATACTTAAGTGTATGTTTCCTAAAAAGAGGATGTCCAAATCTTTTAGTAAATAATTTCCTGGTATGATAATAATAATAATATTTGAGATCATACGACATTATGAAAAGAGGTTGTGGCCCTAGCCCAGTGGTCAGCAAACCGTGGCTCGCGAGCCACATGTGGCTCAATCAGATTGAGGACGTTTTTAGCAAAGGCCAGTTTAGGAGTACCCTAATTAAGTTAATAACAATGTACCTACCTATATAGTTTAAGTGTAAAAAATTTGGCTCTCAAAAGAAATTTCAATCGTTGTACTGTGGATATTTGGCTCTGTTGACTAATGAGTTTGTCGATCACTACCCTAGCCGGATGGCTCAGTAGTAGAGTGTCGACCTGGCATGTAGATGTCCCAGATTAGATTTTGGGTCAGGGCACAGACGAGAAACAACCATCTTCTCCACCCCTCCCCCCTTTTTTCTCTTTCTCTTTCTCTCTTCCTCTCCCGCAGCCATGGCTTAATTGGTTCCAGTAAATTGGCCCCTAGTGCTGAGGATGGCTCTATGGAGCCTCCACCTCTGGTGCTAAAAATAGCTTGGTTGTCAAACAATGGCCCTAGTGGACATAGCATTGCCAGTAGGGGGTTTGCTGGGTTGGGACACATGTGGGGAGTCTGTTTCTCTGTCTGCCCACCTCTCACTTAAAAAAAAAAGAAAGATAAAAGTTGTTACTTTATAAATTTTAATAAATCCCCACTCTTTTTCCATGTGTGATTATATAATGCCCACAATCAAACATCAGTAGACAGTGCTGGTGGCTCTGGCCTCTCAGAGTTTCCCGCCTTTTCTAAGTCCCACTAGATGATATCTTGAATAGATTTTAAAGGTGAATGAGCTCAGACCAGGGTCTTGTCTGCAAGGAGCTTTTAGACTAAGCAAGAGACAGACACAAAGCAGGTAATTTCATGAACTTGGGGTCAGCAAACTGTGGCCCAGGGGCCAAATCCGGATTAAGGCCTGCTTTTGTACAGTTCACAAGCCTAGAAAGACCTTTATATTTCTGATGGTTGAAAAAGAATCCAAAGAAGAGTAACATTTCACAATGTGTAAAAATTACACGCAATTCAAATTTTGGTGCCCATAGAATAAAGTTTTATTGGAACACAGCCACACCCAAACATGTCTGGGCTGTCTGTGGCTGCTCTTGCCCCACAGTACTGGGTTGAGTCAAAAAATACTGACTTTGTGGACTTCTACGTAAAACTTTTGTGAGCCCTGCTGTAAATCCCTGTAAAAGTTCTAGGAAGAAAAAATATAAGGAGAAAAAAGATTGTGGGATAGGGGGTTTGAATGGAGAACTAAGAAGGGATCCTGAACTGGGAGCTGAGGGAGGGAAGGAGTTACCTGGAAGGGTGGAGCTTGCCTTCCATACAGCAGCATGTTCAAAGGTCCTGTGGCTGAGGAGTATGACCCTGCCAGATGGAGCTGTTAGAAAGGGGTCCGAATGGGTCTGGGGCTCTGCATGAAGGTGCTGACTCACTCCTCCTCTTATTTGTAGGTAAAACCTGCGTGATGGCATCCCGTGGGAAGTTAGTCAGCTGCTGCCTGAGTGTGAAGGACCTGGAAGCCGTCTTGTTCGAGGCGTTGAAACCAAAACAAACATCATTTGTGAAACTTGGGCATGTTTGTGTGTGTCGAACATCTGCTCAGAATGTCACCGCAGGGGAATCACCTCTACCACCCTCTGGACACCCCTTTAAAATGTCACTCCTTCTTCCTCCTCAAGAAGACCTTTACCTTGCTTAAGGGGCAAAGGATAGGAAACATGTTGACTGAAGAAATAGTAATTTGATAGCAACTGTTGACAAAAGGGATCAGAAGTTGTGGAGAACCAGAAGGAAAAGCCTGAGGGAATCCACCTGTGTGTTCGGGACTTCTGACACCCCGCTCTGCTGGATCTAGGACCTTTTAGATGTCTGACCTTTCGGCGGTCTTTTGAGCTTGGTCAAGCCTTAGGTTGGGAATGGCCGTGGGAAAGTGCAGAGCGAAAGCGCTTAGAGCCGGTCAGCCCGTAGCGGAAGTATACGCTTGTCGGTGGCTCCTTTTGTTTCTCTCTGTTTCTTTCTTTTCTTTTTTTAAAGGTTCAGCAAAATATATAAAATAATTTTTTCCTTCTTTGAGGGGGAAAGAAAGCAGCCTCTGGTTAGTAACGTCCTTTCTTTGATTCTCTGCCCTGTCGGTCTTAGACATCTAATTTCAAACTACCACTGTGGTAATTTAAATGAATAGTGATTTGTTGGCTGAACAAGCACATTGTCAGGGACTATAGCTGAAGTTGGTCTTGGCCAGGCTAGACTAGAAGCCCACTGAGCCCGGAGGTACCACAGGTGCGGGTCGGGGGTTCGGGTGGCTTCTGGAAGCGAGGACTTGGACTGACGTCTCAGGTTGATGGAGACTCCTGGCTCACTGTTTCCCAGGGGCGATGCTTCTGCTGAAGTCACCTGGCAGTGCCTTTGGGGCCCGGGGACTCCATTCTCCCTGGAAAGGTGTTTTGTATTTTTTGGCCTTCTGCAGGGTTTGTGGGTTTGCCTGTTAATTTTCTGCACTGTTGCTTTGGATGAAAACATAGACTTCCTCCGCTCACCCTTTTTTCAGATTCTTCAGTTTCCTGAGAGGGGGATGCCGGAGCTGTAGGGTCCCCTGGTTCCCGGGGCCCCTGGGCGCTTTGCAGCCCTGGCCTGTAAGGAAGGCACGCTGGCCTCTGTAGGAAAGCGGGGGTGGGGGATGGGGGACTTGGGGGGGGTATCTCCATGGGAAGAGCGCTCTCTGTATGGGCCCCCCCGCGCCTGCTCCTCTCGGATTTTACACCCTTTTCTCTGTCCCCTTTGCCAAGGGGCGGGTCTGCTCTCTATCTCTCCTCCACAGTGCCTTCCTGGGTGGGACTAGTGATTAAATGGGACCCATCGCCTAGCAGCTGTGCGCCCTTTGACCTGGAAATGCTGCGCTCCCGCGTGCTTTGGACCACAGCGCGGACTGACATCCTCTCCTTCCGCACAGCCGCACGGGCTCCAGAGCCACACGCTTGCCGCTGGGCCTGGCAGAAGCCGGAGACTGACCTTCCAAGTTCAGGAGTGTCAACACTATAGGCTCTCAAATAAACAAAACAACAAAAACCCTTGGGCGCGAACCATGTGTGCCTTGGTTTGGGTGCTTTTCAGATGGAGGCCAGCGAGGTGGAGGTGCTGTTTGGTGTTAGGGCTCAAGGTGAAGGGGGCCTGGACTGGAGGCTTAGAAAAAAAAAGGTTTAGAAATGAAATGGCCCTTGTGGGAGAGGTGGGTACAGCTATTACTCCAGATACATTCTTGGGTCCATCTAGTCCTTTCCTGAGAGCTGCCTCTTTGGTGAGCAAACACTGAGCCGTCATTGTTTTTGGAGACACTAGGGGTGTCTTCAACAAACAGGGAACCAGTTGTGTGAAAAGCGGCTGGGGTATTACTTACTGCCTCCGACCTGGCTGGGCTTACGCTTTATAGGAGTGGGAACAGGATGAGTTCAGGCTGGGTCACTGTGCCAATGCGCAGGCTCCAGAGTGGAACTTGTTGGCTTCTGTTCTAACGCGGGGTCCTGGAGGTAATGGAGTATCTTTTGTAGGTTCTTGGTTTGTGGTTTCCATGTTTATGTGTATCATTAAAAAAAATTCATTCATTGTGTTGCCATGGTTTCAGTGTCCCACTCAATTTAACGCCCTCTGTCCACTGCATTGTGCTCCCTCATGCCTTATGATGAATCACGTTTATTGATTTGCGAATACTGTACCAGCCTGCGTCCCTAGAGTAAAGCCCACTTGATTATGTTTTTAATGTATTCCTGGATCCGGTTTGCTCATATTTATTTATTTTTTTCATTTTTCCAAAGCTGGAACCGGGGAGGCAGCAGACAGACTCCCACATGCACCTGACCGGGATCCACCCGGCCTGCCCACCAGGGGGCGATGCTCTGCCCCTCTGAGGCGTCGCTCTGTTGCATCCAGAGCCATTCTAGCGCCTGGGGCAGAGGCCACAGAGCCATCCTCAGCGCCCAGGCCATCTTTGCTCCAATGGAGCCTCGGCTGCGGGAGGGGAAGAGAGAGACAGAGAGGAAGGAGAGGGGGAGGGGTGGAGAAGCAGATGGGTGCCTCTCCTGTGTGCCCTGGCCGGGAATTGAACCTGGGACTCCTGCACGCCAGGCCGACGCTCTACCGCTGAGCCAGCCGGCCAGGGTTGCTCATATTTTGTTGAGGATTTTAGCATCTATGTTCATCAGGGATATTGGCCTATAGTTTTCCGTCTTTGTAATGTCTTTACCTGGTTTTGGTATGACGATAATGCTTGCTTCATAAAATGAGCTGGGAAGTCTTTCCTCCTCTGGAATATTTTGGAATAGCTTGAGAAGGATAGATAATAGTTCGTCTTTGGATATTTGGTAAAATTCACCCGTGAAGCCATCTGGTCCAGGACTTTTGTTTGCTGGGAGTTTTTTTTTTGATAACTGTTTCATTTTCATTTGTTGTAATTGGTCTTCCAGATTCAGTTTTGGAAGATTGAATGTTTATAGGAATTTATCCATATTGCGCAGGTTGTCCATTTTTTTTGGCATATAGTTCTTCATAGTGTTTTTTTTTTTTTTATAATCCTTTGTATTTCTGTCATGTCAGTTACTTCTCTTTTCATTTTTAATTTTGTTTATTTGGGTCTTCTCTCTTGATGAATCTGGTTAAAGGTTCATCAATCTATTTTACCTTTTCAAAGAACCAGCTCTTGGTTTCATTGATCTTTTGGATTGTTTTATTAGCCTCTATGTCATTTATTTCTGCTCTGATCTGCATTATTTCCTTTCTTCTACTTCCTCTGGGCTATGTGTGTTATTCTTTTAGGTGCAGGGTTAGGTTGTTTGAGTTCTTTCTTCCTGAAGTACGCCTAGAATGCTATGAACTTCCCCCTCAGGACTGCTTTTGCTGTGTCCTATAGGTTTTGGGATGTTATATGTTCATTTTTATTTGCTTCAAAGAAAGTTTTTATTTCATCCTTGATCTCATTGTTAACCCATTTGTTATTTAATAAAATGCTATTTTGCTTCCAAATGTTGGAATGTTTTTCAGTTGTAGGTGATTTTTAGTTTCATGCCATGTGGTCAGAGCAGATGCTTGATATGATTTCCATCTTCTTAAATTTTCTGAGACCTGTTTTGTATCCTGACATGTGGTCTATCCTAGAAAATGTACCATGAACACTTGAAAAGAATGTATATCTTGCTGCTTTGGGGTGAAATGTTCTGAAGATACCAATTAAATCCAGTTGATCTAGTGCAGGGGTAGTCAACCTTTTTTTTTTTAATTTTATTTATTTATTTATTTTTTACAGAGACAGTGAGTCAGAGAGAGGGACAGACAGGGACAGACAGACAGGAACGGAGAGAGACGAGAAGCATCAATCATTAGTTTTTCGTTGCATGTTGCAACACCTTAGTTGTTCATTGATTGCTTTCTCATCTGTGCCTTAACCGCGGGCCTTCAGCAGACCGAGTAACCCCTTGCTGGAGCCAGCAACCTTGGGTTCAAGCTGGTGGGCTTTTGCTCAAACCAGATGAGCCCGTGCTCAAGCTGGTGACCTCGGGGTCTCGAACCTGGGTCCTCTGCATCCCAGTCCGATGCTCTATCCACTGCGCCACCACCTGGTCAGGCGAGTAGTCAACCTTTTTATACCAACTGCCCACTTTTGTATCTCTGTTAGTAGTAAAATTTTCTAACCTCCCACTGGTTCCACAGTAATGGTGATTTATAAAGTAGGGAAGTAACTTTACTTTATAAAATTTATAAAGCAGAGTTACAGCAAGTTAAAGCATATAATAATAATTACGAAGTACTTTATGTTGGATTTTTGCTAAGTTTGGCAGAATAAATCTTTATAAAACAACTTACTATAGTTAAATCTATCATTTTATTTATACTTTGGTTGCTCTGCTACTGCCCACCATGAAAGCTGGAACTCCCACTTGTGGGCAGTAGGGACCAGGTTGACTACTATTGATCTAGTGTGTTATTTAAGGCCACTGTTTCTTTGTTGAATTTCTGTCTGGAAGATCTATCCATTGATGTCAACAGGGTGTTATTGTATTGCTGTCAATCTCTCCCTTTATGTCTATCAAAATCTGCTTATATATTTAGGTGCTCCTATATTGGGTGCATAAATATTTATAATGGTTATATCGTCTTATTGGATTGCTCTCTTTATCATGATGTAGTGACCTTCTTTTTCTCTTACTATATATAGCCTTTGTTTTAAAGACTATTTTGATATAAATAGTCATTTATAGCAAGATATAAATATTGCTACCCCAGCTTTTTTTTTTGCATTTCTGTTTGCATGGAATATTTTTTTCCATCCCTTCACTTTCAGAATGTGTGTATCTTTTGTTCTGAGGTGAGTTCTCTTGCAGCCACAAGAAGTCCTGTGGGTGTGGCCTCTGAGACGCAGAGACGTGGTCTGCCCACAGTCCTGGTAGTGAGGTGGAAGCACCAGTCATCTTCTTGGAAAAGTGGAGAGAAAAGCTCTGCCTCCAGGCAGACAAGTGAGTCCCTGTCACCCCTGAGTGCCCTCAGGCCCCTGCGTCCTGGCCAAGGCTGCTTACTTCTCAACTGGCCCAATCTGCACTGGGCGGGGCTAGAGGGATCCAGAGGGCGGGGCTAGAGAGATCCGGGGGGCGGGGTAGTCGCCTTCCTCAGGCTGCTGCTGCCAGAGGGGATTGCTCCGCCCAAAAACGTGGTGGCCGTGATGTTAGAGAAGGACTCAGCACAGGGGTTCCGGTGGCTGTCGCCGGCGGTGTGTCTCCCCGAGGTGCCAGTTTCACACGCTCCTTGTTCAAGTCCAGTCCTCTTAGCCCTCCCCTGCCGGAGCCCGGGTAAGTTCCTGTGAATGCGATTTTCTGCGCTGGCCCTTTTAGATGGAGCCTGCATCTCCCAGAGGTCCATCTCTTTCTCACAGACAGGTCCATCTCTTTCTCTTGTCACCGCCACATGCTATGTGGGTGCCTCTTCTAGGCTGTGGGGCTCTAGGCTGGGGCCCAGGCCCCTCCCCTCTCAGGGCGTCCCCTCCCTCCTGTTTCTCCTGGCCCTCTACCCTGCTCACTCCTGGGGGGTGGGGAAGCTCTGTCCTGGTCTCTGCCTTTCCTACCATCTCCCTGTGGCTTCTGTGACTCCTTGGCTATGGACTCCTCTTCATTTAGCCCTGAGTTGGTGGGGGACAGCTGTGTTAGGCTTGCTCGCCGGCTGACCACTTGCTTGCACTTGACTTGATTAGTGAGCACGTGGCAGAGGCACGTGTGCATAGGGTGTATACGGCTGTGAGTGCTTCCCCCGGCGGTGATTCTTCCCAGTCGCACTCCTGCCGCGCCACCGCGAGGTGCGATTTTCCCTGCTCCCTTCCCCTTACTGGGAACAGCAGCTTTTCCTTTGTTTATTAGATCTTTCCCTTTTGTTATCTGCTTGCCTGTCTTTGCTCACCTCCAATAAACGGGTATGGCCCTACTCTTTCCGGGTCCGCAGTTTCTCTACTGTCTGTCGGAATCCAATGTAAACCTGCCTGGCCTCGGCCACCGGCATTACAGTTGGTTTTTCAGGATGATGTTTCTTAATTATAACTCCAATTTGGTCCTAGGCGGAGGCGAGTGGAAGATCTGTTCGCCCGCTCTGTCACCATATTGAATCTGTGTACCATTCTTGATTGCCATCTATTTTAAGCTGATTGATGTTTTAAGTTTGAATTTGTTCTCTAAGGACATCTTTACACCCTCATATATGCTTTATTCTATTGGTGTCATAGCTTAGATATTTTTGTGTTGTGTATCTCTCTGTGGGAAAGCAGCTGTGTCAGGCTTGCTCGCTGGTTTACGGAGAGCAAGCACTTCACTTTGCCTGATTAGCACATGAGCGTGTGGCAGTGCTGTGTGTCTACAGTCTATGTAAGGCTACGGGTGCTTGCGCTCAGGAGGATTCTCCCAGATCGCTCTCCCTTTACTGCGAAAAGCAGGTTTTCCTTTGTTTATTTGCTCATCCGCTGTTGTGAGCCTCCAATAAACGTGAATGGCCGGACGCCTTCCAGCTCCACAGTTCCTCTACTGTCTGTCCAAATTCAGTGTGAACCTGTGTGGCCTCGGCCACCAGCATTACAATCTCCTAACTACTTATTTAGTTTAAGTTGAATTTGATGCTTTTTTAAATTTTAACCTTTGTAGTAGCTTAAAAAATATATTTTTTAATTACTGATTTTAGAGAGAGGGGAGAGAGAAAGGGGGAAGGAGCTGGAAACATCAAGGCATAGTAGTTGCTTCTTTTTTTTTTTTTTTTTTTTAGTAGTTGCTTCTTATATGTGCCTTGACCAGGCAAGCCCAGGGTTTCAAACTGGTGACTTCAGCATTCTGGGTCAATGCTTTATCCACTGGGCCACCACAGGTCAGGCAGTAGTAGTTTAAAAAAAATTATTTTTATTTTTATTTATTCATTTTTAGAGAGGAGAGAGACAGAGAGGGGGAGAGAGAGAGAGAGAGAGAGAAGGGGGGAGGAGCTGGAAGCATCAACTCCCATATGTGCCTTGACCAGGCAAGCCCAGGGTTTCAAACCGGCGACCTCAGCATTTCCAGGTCGACACTTTATCCACTGTGCCACCACAGGTCAGGCTGTAGTAGTTTTTTTAAATGTGCAGTTTGCTTTATTTATTGAATATTTGGCTTTATCTGTGAGGTTTTTAACTTTCTCATATTTTCTTATTTCTGTTACAGCCTTTCCTTTTCCACTTAAAGAAGACCCTGTAACACTTCTTATAAAGCTGGTTTAATGGTGATGAGGAAGTCCTTTAGTTTTAGGATGGGAAACTTTCTCCCTCCTTGAATTCCTTGCTGGATAAATTCTAGGTTATATGATTCCTTGCTACTTTATTCTTTCTTTCTCTCTCTCCCTTTTGTAAATCAAGAACGTTATTGTTGGATGAGAACGGGGCCTGCTAATAGATTGAATGCTGTAGTTCTTCTTTTCCAATTACTAGCCCAGTCTGCCTGGTCCTGGGCTCTTTTCCATCTTGGCAAAGATGACCCTGAAGCAGGGTGACTTCCCACAAGCTTTTCCAGAGTGCGGCCCAAGTATCAGGAAATAGATTTTAGCCCTGACCTGTGGTGGCCCAGTGGATAAAGCATCGACCTGGAATGCTGAGGTCGCCAGTTCGAAACCCTTACTTGGTCAAGGCACATTTGGGAGTTGATGCTTCTTGCTCCTCCCCTTTACTTTCTCTCTCCTCTTTAAAATGAATAATTAAAATCTTTAAAAAAAATAAATAAAGGAAATAGATTTTAGTTCCAAGTAAAAGTCCTTGGAGCGACTGGGGTTCCTCAGCTTACTATACCTGGCTTTTTGGGAGTCTGTCCCATGGGAGAAGTCAGCAGAGTTCATTCAACAAAGCAGAGACTCCCTTTTTTTTTTTTTGTGTGTGGGTTTTTTTTTTTCTGTATTTTTCTGAAGCCAGAAACGGGGAGAGACAGTCAGACAGACTCCCGCATGCGCCCGACCGGGATCCACCCGGCACACCCACCAGGGGGCGACGCTCTGCCCCTCCGGGGCGTCGCTCTATTGCGACCAGAGCCACTCTAGCGCCTGGGGCAGAGGCCGAGGAGCCATCCCCAGCGCCCGGGCCATCTTTGCTCCAATGGAGCCTTGGCTGTGGGAGGGGAAGAGAGAGACAGAGAGGAAGGAGAGGGGGAGGGGAGGAGAAGAAGATGGGTGCCTCTCCTGTGTGCCCTGGCCGGGAATTGAACCCAGGACCTCTCTACGCCAGGCCGACGCTCTACCACTGAGCCAACCGGCCAGGGCCAAAGCAGAGACTTCTATAAAGGGCCCTCCCTTCTGGCCTATAACGCTGCTGATGAGGCGTCACCTGACCGCCTGGCAGGTTTTCCTCGGGCTTCCTTCAAGAACGGCTCCTTATCTTTAACTTTGGCCTCGGTGCAGTCTCTTCGGGCTCATCTGTTATAGTTTGGAACTCTGTGCTTTCTGGGCTGGGATGTCCGTTTCCTTTCCCAGGTTAGGAGAGTTTCCAGCCATTATTTAAATAAAGTTCCCGTTTTTTTCTTTCTTCTCCTTCTGGGATTCCTATAATGCAAATATCTTGAGTGCTTGAGGTTAACCCAGAGGTCCCTTAAATCATTACTTTTTCTTGTTTTTAATTCTTTTTTTCTTTCTGTTGTTCTGATTGGTTGCTTTCCACCAGTCTGTCTCTAGTCCCTGCTCTCTTCTATATTAGCTAATCTGTTGGTTTGTTCTGTGTTTTTTGTTTCAGTTACTGTGTATCCTTCCAATCTCCATGGTTCGTTCTTGTCTTTTCTCTTTGAGGAAGTTCTCCCTGAGTTTCTCTGTTCTACTCCCAAGTTTGGTGAGGATCCTATGACCCTGTCTTTGAATTCTTTATCAGGCAAATTATCTCTGTTTTCTTAGGTTCCCCCCCCTGAGGATTTTTTAAATTCATTTTATTTGAGAGCTGTTCTTCTGCCTTTTCATTTTGTTTGACTTTCTGTGTTTGTTTATATGAATTAGACAAACGGACTATCAACGATCTTGGAGAAGGTCCTTATATAGAAGCAGGCTCTGTGCAGACTGTGTGCAGGGTGGTTTAGGTGGGCCGGTGCGTAAGCCGTCCGTCCGGGCACTGGCCCACGGGGGAAGGAGCAGCCCGAGTGGGGAGACCACGTGTGCGTAGTAACGCCCTGTTGGTCCTGCTTGCTCTCTTTGTCTGCCCGAAATGGGCCTCAGCAACCTTGCAGGCAGGACAGAGCCCGTGAACAGAGCCCCTGCCCATCCTGTGCAGGTGGAGGGGACAGACCCCAGAATGCCTGCAGTTTCAAGAGGGGCTCCCTCGGCCCCCCAGTCTTCTCTGTTCTGGCTCTTTCCTTTGTCGTCAGAAGCTGGGCACTCGGTGCTGGGTCGTCTCACGGGTGATTGCTCCCCGTGTTCCTGTGTATTTGGTTTTGCTCATGGGAGGGGTGAGTGCAGTGCCCTGCGCAGCTGCCATCTTCCCCCTCCTGCATTTTCTGTCAGAAAAGCATTAACCATTTGAGGAGTGAGTTTTTCTCATTTGCCATTTTTTTAATGTTGCCATATATATATATTTGGTATTTTTCCGAAGCTGGAAACGGGGAGAGACAGTCAGACAGACTCCCGCATACGCCCGACTGGGATCCACCCAGCACGCCCACCAGGGGCGATGCTCTGCCCACCAGGGGGCGATGCTCTGCCCCTCCGGGGACGTTGCCTGGGGCAGAGGCCAAGGAGCCATCCCCAGCGCCCGGGCCACCTCTGCTCCAATGGAGCCTCGGCTGCGGGAGGGGAAGAGAGAGACAGAGAGGAAGGAGGGGGAGTGTGGAGAAGCAAATGGGCGCTTCTCCTATGTGCCCTGGCCGGAAATCGAACCCGGGTCCCCCGAACGCCAGGCCGACGCTCTACCGCTGAGCCAACCGGCCAGGGCCACCTTACATATTTTTAAAATAAAAATTTTTGTGCGATCGTACTCTGGTTGATCAGGAGGCACGAGGACGGACATGAGCGTTCGTGCCACTCAAAGGGTTAATCACATGGCCCTTCTCACACTGTGTGGGGATGGCGGTTTGGGGAACGGGGGCAGATTAAGGAGGTTGTTGCAAAATGACGTATTATAATGACACGGGCACATTATCCCCAGAAAGGATTTGTGTCCCCTTCTTGCCCTCTCCGGTGGGATCCCCTTGTTTGCACACTGTCAAATGGCCGAGAAGAGCAGGCTATGAGGGAGGGATGGCTCAGGGTCCCAAACTTGCCAGCGAGACTTCAGCAACCACAGCCATTGCAAGAGATGGGGGCATTTCCTGGAGAGAGAAGAGAAGGCAAGGGGAGGGGCGGGGAGAAGAGGAGGGGCTGAGAGCAGGGGAGGGCGGGGAGAAGAGGAGGGGCTGAGCAGGGGAGGGGCGGGGAGGGGAGAAGAGGAGGGGCTGAGCAGGGGAGGGGCGGGGAGAAGAGGAGGGGCTGAGAGCAGGGGAGGGGAGGGGAGGGGAGAAGAGGAGGGGCTGAGAGCAGGGGAGGGGCGGGGAGAAGAGGAGGGGCTGAGAGCAGGGGAGGGGAGGGGCGGGGAGAAGAGGAGGGGCTGAGAGCAGGGGAGGGGTCAAGGGTCATGCCTTCCTTGGCTGCCACCCTCCCTGCACGCCTCTTCCTGGCTCAGACTCAGGAATTTGCTTCCTTTGCTCATTGCTGACAGCTCCCGGGTCTTCTGAGGGCACTGGGGTTAGGCCTTATCTTAGGTAATTCAGTGTTTGCATCCTTTGAAGGTGAGAGGGGAGTGAGCTCTGGTGGCCCAGAGGCGTCTGCCAGCCCGTTCTGCTCTGCAGAGATGGGGAGACAGGTGGGAGCCAGCGCGTACCTCGCGCCTGGCAGTGCCAGCTTCCTGACACGTCCTGTGGTTTTTATTTACCAGTCTATTCAGGAATGCTTGGTGCAGACTCTGCTCACCAAACACAGCTTGTGAAAACCAGGTTTGTTTTGCATTCTTTTGGGGAACTACATAGAAACATTTCAGATGGTTCTCATGAGCTACCCGAGCACTGCTACCCGAGTCCTTTGTCCACAAAGTACCAACCTGGGCATGACAGTCCTTGTCAAGTATCTCGACATGTACTGGTACTTCGTGTTCAGTCCCCAAGTTGACGGGGATGGAACACAGTGTGCTCTCGGGTGTCTGTGGGCAAAGCAGGGGGCCCACAGTCTCTGGCGTAAATATTTAGCTAGCTGTCTCAGCACGAGGGCCTGTGAGTTGTGTCCTTATACTTCATGAGTCATCACTGGAGCGTGCAAGAGAACGAGCTGGGTGAGGTTGAGCATGGTGGGACGAGGAATTTGGTTGCACGCAGAACCCCTGCAACTCCTAGCCTTGCTGCTCATGGGCTGTGTGAACTTGGCCTCACTTGTCTCTTCTGTAATATGGGAGCGAGCTTACCTCTTTGGTTATCGTGATCATTAAGAGGATTAATCTAGCACAGTGCATGTTGCAAGTACCAAGCCCGACATCACTCACAAAATCGTCACCTCTGCCACCTCCGTCACCTCGACTACTGATAACATTGGTGTCTCTCCTGTTTGCGTCCGCTTCCTTATTCAGTCCTTTGGAGAGATCTTTAGGGGGAGGTCTCTTTCCTGGAACAGGCTCGGAGTGCTGCTGTGATTTCACAGGCTTTCCCCACTGAGAACCGCCTGGCCTTCCTGGGCTCCCCCTAGATAACAAACCTTACTTTGGCCCAGCACATGGACACCCTCTGAGTCCAGCCACTAACGTGGCCAGGGTGGGCAGTTGTCTTTATTTTGTGCTTGGAGGAATGGGACCAGGAAGGTTTTGTCGCTGTCTGTTCAGGGTCCCCTGGTTATAAGGAGCTGGTCTGGGACCCTGAGTCTCTTGCCCTCTTCAGCACTTTTCCCCTGAAGGGAGGAAGCAGGGGCTTCCCCCTGAGACCACCGTGATTCACTCATGCGATGACATAAGACATCTGAACTTTTGGGTCAAGGACACTGGAGGTCCCATGTCCCAGCTGGTACCCCACACCCTAGAGGTCCCCACTCTGGCGGTGGCCTCCTGATTGGGGGGAAGGATTGGCAAGGCAGAGGGGACATGTGCCCTGGGGTCCCAGCCCTTCCCTTTCGAGATCTCACCTTAGAATTCTCTGTGTGAATATCCTGAGCTGGCTTCTCGGGCATCCTGCCTGGGGGGCCACTTGTGTGCCTACAGCTTGGTGTGACTGGGTTGGTGCGGGCAGGCTGGTGGGGACCAGGCGCGGATGGCAAGAGAAGGGAGTGGGTCAGCTCACCTGGGTCCTGACAGCTGTGCATGGGGAGGAACAGTGCCTCCAGCCTCAGTGTTAGTTCTGACCGCCTCAGCATCGTTGCACAGCATGCAGACCACGAGTGGCTGGAGGAGACCGACGTGGTGAGGAGCCGCTCTGAGTGCCCGGCAGGGTACGTGGACCATTGGACAAGGTGGAGTCTGGTTCTAGGGGGGGTTTCAGGTCCCCCCCGCATTTATTTATTTATTTTTTTATCACAGGTATGGTAGGAACGTGCTCTGAGATTGTCAGTGCCCTAAGATCGCTTTTATTTTTCTTTGTATTGATTCTGTCTCTCACATTATAAGATTTTGAGACCAATATTGATTCATCTGGCCGTGACACCAACCTCCATTTTCTGACGCCCTTGCTCTCACCCTCACAGTGCCCTTGGGGTCCTGGTGCGCACCTGTGTTCTTTTCTCTCCTTCCCTTGGAATCGCTGTCCGTGCAAAACAAACAGCTGAGAAATGTTCTGGAATGGAAACGTGAAGAACCACAGAACTGTATAAGCACCACAGAAAGCAACTAATGAGATGGAATAATCTCCTTTGCATTTGAAAGCTAACCCCAGGGCAGGTTACTGTGCCTGGAGAGTCAGCCACCCTTGGTCCCAGAGACTCAGCTCCGTCCCACAGACCCCCCTGCTGGCTGGGGCCCTGTGGCCGGGCCACTGTAATTCTCAGCTGCCCACCAGGTGGCGCGCGCGCGCGCGCGCGTGTGTGTGTGTGTGTGTGTGTGTGTGTGTGTGAACTGAACGAGATAAGGTGCCCATGGTGGGCGCTCAGTAGATGCTATGTCACTGGATTTCACAACCAGCAGGTAGGTGCTTGGGGAACCGCAGGCAGGAGGTGGCCTTCTTAGCTACAGAGGTGGGTAGGACAGGAACGCCTCTGTCCTTTCAAGCGTGTTAGAGTAGGAGGGACAGGAGGTTTGCACACAGGGCCCCGTTGTGGCCATCCTCCACTTCACTAAGGTGTCTGCGATGGCCGAGCATCAACTACTGCTTATTGCGCTTTTAATAGGTTCCAGACGCCATCTTACCTCTCTGAGAACTCCTCTTCTCTCCTACAAAATGGGAATAGAAATGTTCTCTGGGCATTGTGAACTGGGTGCGTTATTATTATTTCTGTGTGTGTGTGTGTGTGAGAGAGAGAGAGACAGAGAGAAACAGATAGGAACAGATGGATAGGAAGGGAGAGAGATGAGAAGCATCAATTCTTTGTTGTGGCACCTTAGTTGTTCATTGATTGCTTTCTCATATGTGCCTTGACTGGGCGGGGGGGGGGGTGGTGGTTCAGCAGAGCGAGTGACCCCTTGCTCAAGCTAGCGACCTTGGGCTCAAGCTGGTGAGCTGTGCTCAAACCAGATGAGCCAGCACTCAAGCTGGCGACCTTGGGGTTTTGAACCTGGGTCCTCTGTGTCCCAGTCCGATGCTCTATCCACTGCGCCACCGCCTGGTCAGGCTGGGTGTGTTACTGTTTTTAAAGCACTCATACCCCTGCTGGGCACACAACACCAATGTGTTTTTTATTTTTTTGTATTTTTTGTATTTTTCTGAAGCTGGAAATGGGGAGAGACAGTCAGACAGACTCCCGCATGCGCCCGACCGGGATCCACCAGGCACGCCCACCAGGGGCGACGCTCTGCCCACCAGGGGGCGATGCTCTGCCCCTCCGGGGCATCGTTCTGCCACGACCAGAGCCACTCTAGCGCCTGGGCAGAGGCCAAGGAGCCATCCCCAGCACCCGGGCCATCTTTGCTCCAATGGAGCCTTGGCTGCGGGAGGGGAAGAGAGAGACAGAGAGGAAGGGGGGGGGTGGAGAAGCAAATGGGCGCTTCTCCTATGTGCCCTGGCCAGGAATCGAACCTGGGTCCCCCGCACGCCAGGCTGATGCTCTACCACTGAGCCAACCGGCCAGGGCCCCGATGTATTAGTTTGAATGTCAGCACTCTGATGTAGCTTCTGTTGTCACTGCTGCTTACAAGGAGGAAACCAAGGCTCCAGTAAGGGGCTCGCCAGGTCCGAAGCCCCGAGTGCTATGCATAGTGCTGCATCGCCACACTGGGCTGGGGCTCGGGCCAAGCTCGGGGTCGAGTCCCAACCAGGTCCCTCTCTGCTTCTAGGTCCTGCCAGAGCGACACGGTTCTGTTGGACTCCAGGAACGCAGAGAGAGGGTTGGGGAAGGTGTTAGGGGTCCCTTGAGGCTGGTCTCGTACCCAAATGCAAGGCATTTGTGGTGACTGGTGCTTAGAGAGTGGTGTGCAGGGACGTAGCTCCCGGGAAGAGGGGGGAAGGGGGAGAGGGGTGCGGAGGGGAGGCTGCGGAAGTTCCCTCCTTACCCGACAGTCCAGCTCCTCCTCCTCGAAGACGAGATCTGGTTCCTAAAAGCAACCTGAGTTCAGCTCCAGAGGAGCAAGCTCAGCTGGAAGGACTAGTGGACCTGGGCAGGGTGTCTCCCTCTTTTCAGCCTCATTCTGGGCCTTTTAGAGTCGCCAGCTTCAGGCGAAGCAGGGCTGCTGTCTAAAAGGATCCCACCCCCTCAGTGGTACTGACTTCTTCCCTAAGTGGAAGAAGTGCCTATGCCTCGGATGTAGGGGGTCCTGCTAAAATTTGCAGGGCACCCCAATTCCAAATACTAAACTTCATTTTTTGTTTTTCTGAACATTTGGCAACCTGTTAGGTCATGTGGCTCAGTACGGGTGTCCTCAGGTTATGACCGTCTCGACATGTGACGTTTTGAGTTTATGACGTTCATGCCCATAAAAACTTTAAAAAAAAATTGAGACGTGTTTTTTTTTTTTTTTTTTTTTTTTTCTTTTTTTTTCATTTTTCTGAAGCTGGAAACAGGGAGAGACAGTCAGACAGACTCCCGCATGCGCCCGACCAGGATCCACCTGGCACGCCCACCAGGGGCGACGCTCTGCCCACCAGGGGGCGATGCTCTACCCATCCTGGGCGTCGCCATGTTGCGACCAGAGCCACTCTAGCGCCTGAGGCAGAGGCCACAGAGCCATCCCCAGCGCCCGGGCCATCTTTGCTCCAATGGAGCCTTGGCTGCGGGAGGGGAAGAGAGAGACAGAGAGGAAAGCGCGGCGGAGGGGTGGAGAAGCAAATGGGCGCTTCTCCTGTGTGCCCTGGCCGGGAATCGAACTCGGGTCCTCCGCACGCTAGGCCGACGTTGAGACGTGTTTTGGCTTATACTGTTAGCCTTGTGCTTACAGACTGCGTGGGTGAACTAGTTTGGTTGCACTCGACGCAAGACGACACGGTGATGTGGGTATGAGGGAGGGAGTTGGCGTCTCCCAGTACGCTTACCTGCGCCATTTTGGACTGTTAAAAGCAGAAGTGTTCTGTTTGTGTTAAGGGTGCGGTGTGTTTCGACTTACACCAAAATTCGGGTTATGTCACTGTTGTAAGAACAGAACTGTATTTGTGACCCGAGGACCCCCTGAATGGGCTCTACAAGATGGGACCACTATATATACACATGGTCTGGTTCCATTGTCTTCTAGGTTTGCTAAGAAAAGATGAAGTTATAACAATTCAGACTGATTTTTTGATAAAATGTGAATTTATTATAAAAGCCTGGAATTTAAGGAAATCCCAGCCCTTTCCTCCACTGGGGGGTAAATTCCCTCTGAGGCTGGACCTTCTGATCCCAGAGTCCCAAGCAAGACTCAGCTGGAGGCCACCGGCTTCCTCTTCCTGCAGTCTTCCCTCCGCGCCTGTGCCTCGTGGCGTTCTGCCTGATCAGGGGAGGATGCTGAGGGGTGTGTTGGGGGCACACCTGACCCAGGGCCAGCTGGAGAGGGTACAGCCACTGCATGTGGACAGAGAATGGATTTGGACCCACCTATAAAAAAAAGTCCCGTTCTACCGGCAAGCATGGTATTTAGCAGAAGCAGTCAGCTCAGTGGCCAAGGGCCCAGGTCACTACCGAGTCAAATCAGAAAGGCTTGGACTTCACTGTGAGGGCTTCAGGAAGCTGTGTGACAAGTGGTGACCCCAATTTTTTGGCCATGCCCAGCTGTGGCTTCTGCTGCAGGGCCTTTGGCTGGATGTTTCCAAGCCTGGAGGCCCCGCCAGCACACGCCTTGGCTGTCTGGGGCAGGGGGTGCCACAGCTGGGTGTTCTGTGAGGGGGTGCTGGGCCCCAATGGGAGGAGGTGCCAGCCCAGTTGTCCCCCGGGAGGCCCATTTAGGGCACACTGTGAGGTCCACCGAGACCAAGGCTATACACCACCTGTGAAGATTCCCGAGAACTTGCCACAGAAGCCCCGGTGGACTCAGCAGGCCGGTGGCCTGAGACTCTGCATTTCTAACACACTCTGGGGGCCAGAGCTGCTAGTCTGGGAGGCCACATCTTAAAGAGCAAGACTTGAGGTGGCTCTTTCCTCCATCCTGCTCTGTTATTACCCCTCGGCCTTCTGAGCCCTCGCCCTGGGTTTGGGGGGCAGCCCCACGGGCCCCACTGAGGCATCCCCCCTTCTGCTGCAGTCCCCAAAGACTCCGGTGCTTCCTGGAGGTCCTGGCCTGGGGATCGATGTCCAAACTCACACAATGGAAGGCTGGGAGGGGGCTCACTCATGCCCCTGAGGAGAGCGGGGAGTGGGGACTTGCTGGGGGACAGTGCTCTCTCCATGCCTGGGAGAACCACCCTGTTTGTGGTTCCGGCATGGCTGGTACCAGGGAGACGATCCAGACGTCAAGGACCGGCCCAGCTAGCCCGACAGGACTGTTGGAAGAGGAGACGGTAGAAGAAGTTCCTAGAACCTTTGATTACAACGTATAAAATGTTGCAAGCATAGATAATCATGAAATTCATGCAACAGCATGATAAATGGTATAGGTGGGATATTTGAAACGTTTTGAAGAATTTCAGACCTTTGCTCATGGGATAGATACTTCATCTGTATTAAGAGCTTTTTCCGTATGTTGGGGTCTGCATGGTGCTCAGGAAAAAGTAAGTGGGCACCAGGGGTGGGTGTGAAGAGCCTCACAGGAGAGGTGGGAGGACAGCAATGTGGGGGTCCCCTGGCCTGACCCCCAGGAACGGCAGGCCAGGAGGATGCGTGGCCAGGGCAGCTGTCTTGCTCAGGCTTGCTGGTCAGTTCTGTGCCCAGGGCTGTGTGAGGGGGCCTTTTGGGGTGGCACGTCTCTGCCCAGTGAGACATGGACATCTCTCTTAGCACAGTGCCGGATGGCACAAAGCCTGTATGTTCTGTTGGGAAGACGGAGGAAGACAGGAAACTTGCATCTGATGAAAAGCAGCCCAAACATCAGAAAGTCCTCTCACCCCTTCGCCGCCCAGTGAGCGTACCTGGCCCATTTCCCGCCTGACATCCCCCAAGCACCAGCTGCCTGTTCCCAGGGTGTCCTAGGTTCCCCCCTTCTCCCGGGGACCAGCGTCATCCACCCGCGTCGTCTCTGACTCAGCACCTGCCCTCCTCCCCGCCCCGCCTCCCCCCTCTCCCCCCGGCTGCTCACAGGTTCTTGTCCTTCTCCAGCCATTCTAGGGTTCGTCTTTCCTTTGCACCCCGGCCCTGGCTCCTGCAAGCCTGCACCCTGCAGCTCCCCAACAGGTCTCTGTGGCCCTGGGTGCTTCTGGTGCAAGGCGGGGCCCCCCAGACCTCCCTCCCCAGGAGGTCTCAAGCACTTGTTGGCCCGGGTGGTGCTCCTTTGGTCAGTAAACCTTTGAGGGGCTCCCCATGGCCAATAGGTTAAATGTCCAAACTCTTTGACTTAGCCTCAGAGGCTCTCTTCAGCTGGCTCCCGGCTTCCCCATCTCTCTTCTCCACTCGCTGCCTAATCAGTCCTTTGGTTGAGGTCCAGCCCATCTTTTCCATGGTAACTGGAAATGCCACACACCCTCCCTCTCCGGTCAAGAGTTACTGCAAGTTCCGCTTGAACGTGGCGACCGTCTGCAGAGGCGTTCCTTCTCTGAGGTCGCCGGCCCTGTGGGCAGTTTGGATGCGGTTCTGCTTGTGTGGTTTCTGTGGAGGCCTGGGGGCTTGTGACTGTGGGGCCACCTTGTCCGGCTGGTGCCTGCCTCTGTCCCTCTTTGCTCTCTTCACCGAGTCATCCTTGGTATATGCAATCGAAGGTCAACCGCACACAATATTGGGGGGGGCGGTCTAGTCGCTTTCTGGGTAACGCAACGATGTTCTGGGGAGGCCTAGGCCTGTGTACAGCAAACGCGTGCGCACACGCTTTTACGAGGGTCCCTTAGAGATTCCCACTTTCAGACACTCCTGCCCCCGTGCTGCTGGGACGTCCCCCTGGCCCCCAGGTCAGCGTCCAGCCTCAGGCTCTTGCCCACGGCTCGTCTTGCTAGCCCTCTCTTACTTCGCTGAGCTTACCCCTTTCATCCCTTCCCTCTCAACGAAAAAAACCCTCAGGATTTCCCTGCTAGTCACGCGTTGTCCACGGGCTCTCGGGACCTCACCTTGTCACCAGATAGCATCTCAGAAGCCACCAGCCGTTCAGACATTCCCTGGGCCCCCGTTCCTGCAACATCATCCCAGCGCTCACTGGTCCAGGCCTCCCCGAGGCGTGCCAGCTGCCCGGCAGGCGTGGACCGTGAGTTCCTTCTGTGTTCGTGCGGTGCCTGGGCTTTCGCCCTTGGGCAGTGGGGCAGGGATCGCTTTCGACAGTGACGACTGTGGTGTGAGGACTTGCCCGGAAGTCACTTACAGTGACCGTGGTGTGAGGACTTGCCCGGAAGTCACTTACAGGGACCGTGGTGTGAGGACTTGCCCGGAAGTCACTTACAGTGACCGTGGTGTGAGGACTTGTCCGGAAGTCACTTACAGTGACCGTGGTGTGAGGACTTGTCCGGAAGTCACTTACAGTGACCGTGGTGTGAGGACTTGTCCGGAAGTCACTTACAGTGACCGTGGTGTGAGGACTTGTCCGGAAGTCACTTACAGGGATTGTGGTGTGAGGACTTGTCCGGAAGTCACTTACAGGGATTGTGGTGTGAGGACTTGTCCGGAAGTCACTTTGTGAGTATGTCTGGAAAAATGAATCCGAGAGTGGACGAGCACTCGAGGATGTAAGGTCGCTCTCGCTACCTGGAAAGTGTTGTACAGAAGGAGGGGAAGAAGAAACTGCAGTGAGAGACGGAGGAGGCTCTCAGTATTCCGAAGGAAGGAGAAGCTGTCACTGCAGCCAGGGGACGGAGAGGCCCCAGGACTGACTGTCCTGAGCGGCCAGGCATTGCAAGAGATGCTGTCACTTCATGTGGACATTCACGGAGCTTTACTTGCTGCCAGAGTCCCTGTCGGGGGGGGGGGGGGGGAGCCTACTGGACTCCTAAGGGAGCCTCAGGGCTCCTCCTTGTAAAGCAAAAGCAAGATGTGGGGGAGGGAAGAGGATAATGAATTTTAATGATTCTAAAGTTTGCATTTTTAAATTTCACTCAGCAAGAGGTGGCCTCCAGCGTGGACACAGCTGATTTCCTAGAGAACCTGCCTCCATCCAGGTCCAGATTTACCCCAGAAAAGGGCACAGTGAGGGCTCCTTGCAGCGCGGGGAGGGGTCCACTATGCTCCTGCCCCACACCTGCCAGGCGTCCCCGGTGAGGACGGACTTAAAGGATGGGTCTTTCTCTGGTGACAATATCTTGTGCCAGAGATGACTTTTCTCCACTTTGGACCAATGTCCGCCGGCTGTGCCAGGCTGGGGTCACCATGGCCCGAGTTCAGAGTCGCAGGCTCCTTTATCAACCCGACGTCACGAAGCTGCTGCATTGGCCGAGTCCCTATCACCTTTACTCTGAGCCTGTGACCCTTCTGGGTCCGTGTAAGGAGGTGGGGGAAGGGCAGGAGAGGGCTCCCAACCTTGGCGGCCCCTGGGAGCTTCGCTCAGTTTCTAAGCAGGCTCGTCCAGGCCTGCCACAGTGCCCTCCAGGCAAAAGCAGCTGAGAGCTGGGCTCAATTCCCCCATTCCAAGAGAAAGGAAAAGAAGAGTCCTTCCTCACTATTCTTGTTATCGCTTTCTATGCCTCTCTGTGAAGATTGTTCGTTTTATAACAACCCACCTTTAAAACACGGTCTTGAGTCTTGAGGGGACGGCTGTCAGTCTCAGGGGCCATGTCCAGGAGCGGAAGTCTCAGCTACTTCTCTTCCCCTCCTCCCCGGGCCCTGGGTCCCTCACCGGCCTCAGAGACGCCCACCCTGGGGGAAGTGGAGGCCAACAGAGGGTGCGGGACGGGGAGGGGTGGGCAGAGATGGGCGCAGTGGGACGTGCGGGGGGGTGGGGATGGCTCAAACACACAGCTCCAAGCCAGAGAGCTGCCCGAGCCTTCCCCGAAAGGTTCCAGAAAGGTCCACCACCTGGGCTGCCCCAGATGGCCTCCAGGCCTGGCCTCTTCAGTCACAAGCTGCTGAGTCCAGATTTCTCCAAGAGCCTTTGGGGACAGGAACAACCCCAAAGAAGAGAGGAGTTGGAGCGCTGGAGGGACTGTGGGGCGTGGATGACCCCTGAGAGGGATCCGTTTGCCTGCAGATAGAAAGAGCTGACGTATTTCCAGGAGATTCTCGCCTAACCCTGGGTAGAGTATTCTGGTTTTTTGTTTTTTTTTTCTTCTGAACTTAGAAAAAGCTCTAGAAAAATAGGCCCAAGTGTAATTCAAAGTACATTTACATATCTTCAAATTCACTGCAATTCTTTTTTGTCTTTACATATATATATATATGTATATGATACTGGAGTCAGCTTGTGCCTTCTGATCAGTTGCCTGTGCTGGGCCACTGTTCACAGGTTTCTGTGCCCATGACCTCTTATTTGGCTTGGGACACATTGTGTCTAGGACTCAGGGGTCTCAAACTCGCGGCCGTGCGGCCCGCCCACCAATTTTGTGCAGCCCGCAGACTAATCAAACTTCATGGATTAATCTGCGGGCCAGTCTGCGGCCGCACAAAATTGGTGGGCGGGCTGCATGCGGCTTGCGGGCCGCGAGTTTGAGACCCCTGGTCTAGGTCCTCTCTCTTTAGAAATCTCCAGTAAGTGGGGGAAAAGGAAGCCTCGGGAGATGCAGAATTCAGAGGGCTAGATGACAGCTGAGTGGTGCTCAGAAGGCCGGGGGTGGACCCAGGAGACGCTGGGACACAAGCCGAACACAGAAATCGTTTTTCTGTTGTGAGTCAAGTGCTGGGTGCTGTGCAGTGGGCACCATCTCCACAAATCCCTGCACTTCCTGCAAATGGACAGAAGCCCTCGGCTGGCTTGGTTTTGACTTGAACCGTGTCGCCTCCCGTGTGGGTGGTCTTTCCGAGGGGTCTTCCCGCGTCCCTCGTGTATCTAATCATTCTCCTATCTTATTTGTTTATGTGGCGCCCAGGTTTTCACTTTATGGCTATTTTAAAGATTATATTTATTGATTTGAGAGATGGGGGAGGGGGGAGAGAAAGGAGGATAGGAGCCAAAAGCATCGACTTGTGGTCGTTGCTTCTCATATGTGCCTTGACCAGGGAAGCCCGGGGTTTTGAACCAGCCACCTCGGCATTCCAGGCTGACGCTTTATCCACTGCACCAACACAGGTCAGACTTCACTGTGATTATTGACACTTTCAAAAACATCCTTTTACAGACATTTTAGGATTGCCTTCTCTCATTTCTGAGAATAGACTCCTGAGAACGAGATCTCAGTGGCAAGTTTTTGGCAGGCACAGTCATCGCTAGCGATTCTTGTCGAGTTCATACTAGCTTGCTCTCTAGGGTCCCACACGCGAGCCCTATGAGGCTCGCCAAGTGACACCCCCCGCCCCCCCTCGCCCCCCCCCGTGAATGTGACTTGACCTGGTTCCACAGTTTTCAGCCCTACTGACCGGGCATGTCCTGGAGATGGCCCAGGAGGAGAGAGGCATCTCTGTTGGAGGGGCCTGCAGACCCAGGAATCAGAGAAAAGGCAGATAAGGAGAGGTGTGCCCCTGGGTCCTGCCGACGGCCAGAAGCCTTTCTCTTTTTTTCTAACGATTGCCTTGGCCTTGGAATTCATCAGTTTTGGATGAACCAAGTAGAACCAGGCTTGTGAGTTCGCAAGGGCTGGAGGTCCTCCTGCCTCCTCCGGCCCTCTGTGACCTCTAGAGAGAAGCATACCCTTGGGTCGCGAGCCAGCCGGCCGTTTCAGTACTGCCCTGGGCAGCTCAGCTGGCACGGACCCTCTTAAACTTCATTTCACAGCTCTGCTTTCAGGTTGTAAGGAACCCGCCCTGATCGATTGAGCCATTCATTTATGTCACAAAAATTTACTGAAGCACCTACTATGTGTCAGGTGCTCTTGGGCCTTGGGGGATACGCCAGCCTACAAAACAAACCCTTCAGAACAACTTTTAGAAAACTTTCACTCTTCTAAGTCATCAGAGGAGGCATTCCCTCCCCTCCTCCCTCCCCCAGCCAAGGTTTCCCTGTTTCAGAACGAGGGTGCTTCCCTCCAGGATTGGTTCTGCCCGCAGCCCGAGGTGAGTGGAGGCTGTGGGAGAACCCTCGGACAGTCAGGTGTGTGTCTGTGGGGGCGGGGCCAGTGGCAGGGCGGACCAGAGCTCAGGGTCTGCCCCAGCAGGCTTCCTTCGGGGGAGGAATGCAGGCCTGGGGAGCTCGCGGGGGTGGGCACAGGAGGGTCATAGACAGCCACATCACAGATTGCCCTGGCAGCCAAGAGAGCAATAGCGGTCCATTTAGCCCGAATGTCAGGACCTGTGGGCATGGCATCGCCGGGGTTTAAGATGAGCATCTTCAGAGAACTTGATCCAGTCACAGTATCTCCTAGATATATCCATTGACATTTTCATTAGTAATGTGGATCAAGAAGTGGAATGAACAAAGGATTTGCATGATTGCAATTGAGCACTTTTTGAAACGTTCACGTGTCTGAGCCCCAACTGTGAAGTCATGCCTGTCATCACCGGCAAGGCTGAGGGGTGGGAGGGGGACCATCACGTCATCTTGTTGCAGCTCGTGGAATCACATGATCACCTGCACCCAGGCTACAGCTCTACAGAAGGCCACGGCGCACCTGTGTTTTCAGGCCAGTTTCCGGAAAGGGCCTTCTCACTCTGGCCCCTGGCTCAGACTTCCTCTGCCCCTGTTCACAAATAGGAAACACAGCCCCTCTCCCCAGATAAGCCGACCCTACCGGCCATTTCTCAGTCTCTTCTGTAGACTTGGCCGCTTCAAACAGAGGGGGTCACGCTGAGCCACGTACTGACTTCAGAAACGTCACCTGTGCCCTTCTGCTGTGCTGTCCTGACTTCTCGTCTTCCAACTGTGAACGTGCTTCTCTGTAGGTCCAACCTTGCTCGCTTGAACCCCTAATGGTGCTCCTTGAAGTAAAGGGCTTTCCCTTCACCAACTCCCTCCCCTCCGAGAAGGGAATGGAGGGAAAGGTGAGAACTCAGGGGGTGTGGAGGGAAAAGGCAGCCAGGTGTCCGTGTCTTGAACACCTTTCCCAGCATGCAGTCCGCCTGAACCTCATCCTGCTGACTCTGGCTGTGAGCCCTCCAGCAGCTGTCCTCTCTGCACGGACAGGGAGCGGTGGCTCTGAGGAGGGCAGGTGACGGACCGTCCTCTTTCCCCTCAGGAGACCTGAGAGGTCTGGCGAAGCCCCGGTGTCCCCAGGTCAGGGGAGGCTGTGTGAGAAGGCGCTTGGTGCATCTGAAGGCCGCGCTTCTCCCCGTCACTGTGGAGAAAGCGGTCACTGCAGACAGAGTTCGGGATATTTTAACGGGGAACGGGGAGAGAGTCTGTGTATCAGTTTCCATGGAGTGCAATGTGCCAATACATGCTTTATGTGTTTTCAGATCTGAGCTCCGAAGCTCGCTGGAAGGGTTCGCAAGGAGCCCTGAGCTGCTGCCTGGGGGGGGGGACTGTTTCTCCCCTTGTATTCCTACTGGTCATGGATGGCACCGTGTCACTTTGTCCCTAAGACCCGGTCCTCCTCCAAAGGGTGAAGGCGAGCGCCACCCCTCTTTCCAGAACCCCTTGGCTTTCCTCTCTTCTGCACCACACTCCCCACCCGTCAGACCTCTCCAGGGCCTGGAGAGGGACAACAACCAGTTGGGTCACACTGTATTTGACTGCTTTTTCAGAACCCAGTGAAGGGTACCATTGCTTTCAGGAAGGGGGGGGGGCGGGGTGGGAACCACCTGAAGCACACGGGCAGCTTCCTGGCAGCCACCATGTCAAGACCAGAGTGACGCTGGACGTCCCCGGGCCCTGCGCCACCAGGCTCAGCCGCGTGCCCGAACGGCTCCAGCCAGAATCAAACAAGCTGTGCCCGGCACCGGGACATCTGGGCCAAGTAGGAAGAAAGGGCAGGGTCCTGCAATAGACTGTTGATACTTATCTATTACATGGCAAATTCAGTGCGGGCAAGGGTGGGCCGCGCCTCCGTTTTGTAACCAGTTCCTGTTCCCGGAGCTGGTCTATGGTGAGGCTCTCGGGAGATGTCCATTCAATTGAGGAAGAAAAAAAAAAAAAAAAAGATCCTCAATTAAATGCTGCCTTTGAACCAATTCCCGATCCACCTTGCAATTCCAATAGAGGTGCACACCACATCCAGAGCTGTGCAGCAGCCACACCCAGAGAGAGTTCAGGGGAAGTTTATGAATGTGCAGCCCTTCATTTAAAACCCTGCCTAAATCCCCCTTTCCCTAGGCGGTCAGTACCCAGAATTGTCAGCAGTCAACTCTCTTAGTCACTTAGGCCACAGATAAAAGAAAACTCAGGTCTTTGAGATCATGATAGAGTAGGCCAAACTGCTCTAACAAGTAGACCCCCAAATATAATGGCTCAGACCGAGCAAAAGTTCCTTCCTCTCTCACATGGAAGTCCCGGGCAGATGTTCCAGACTGTTGGAGTTAGCGGAGGGAGTGCCACTCTGCACGGGGTCCCTCGGGGACCCAGGCTGATTAGTGGCCCTGCCGTATTGAAGTGGCTTCCACGGTCACTATTCTCATTATCATCCTAATGATAATGGTCACGGGATGTGGAGACTATGGAGGACACCTGGGAGGTCTCAGGGACTGCCCAGAGTGGCAGGGCCACTTCTGCTTATGTGGGGAAGAATGTAGCCACGTGGCTGACCTAAGATCAGGATTTGGAAATCGGTCTGTGACTCGGAGGGTTGTCCGCACTCGTGGCGACCTTGGAAAACGATGATGGATTTGGGCGGAAGTAGATGTACAGATTTCGGGTGCAGAAGAGACCTTAGCTGTCTACGTGTCCAGTGAGCACCCCAGTTCCTGCGCTAAACGTTTTGCGCAGAGGGCTACGTGCCCCTCTGTCCCACATCTAAGCTGACTTCCTAATCTGGGGCCTGGGGGAACACTACGCCTAAGGCTCGGGGAGGAAGACGCGAAAGTGCCTGTTCCATCAAACATGTTTTTAGTCACTTGACCAAATGACAACGAAAGAGAAAATAAATCCAGAGAAGCTGAGCTGCCTGTGTGTGTGGCGGGGGTGGGGCGGCGGGGCGGGGGGAGCCCTCTGTCCGTGGCCCTAGGAGACTGGGATGTGCCATCCCCGTGCTTGAGCCGCACTGTGCTGCTCCCTGACGCTGCCGCCCAGATGGCGGGGCTGAGCACGGCCTGTGGCCCACTTTGCCAGCCTGCCTGGCTCTGTTCTCCCCCGGGGGCCTTTCAGAGGGTGCTTCTCACCCTGAGAGAGCATAGAGGGCAGGACAGGGATGGGGACTCTTGTGTCCAAAGTGAAAGGGTGTCTCTGAGGTGCTCAGTCTCCCCCTCTTCAATTTAAAGGTGTTCCCGCTGCTTCAGAACGTGTCATGTAGGACGTGGGTGACAAGCTTGGCTCTGTTTGAGACTCGGGGTCCAGGAGCCCAGGATTCTCTGAGCAATGGTCCCAAAGGCTACGCCCCCATTCCTTCCCGGGAAAGGAGGAAGGGCGTGTAGCACCCGAGAATGGGCGACGCTGACACGTGCAGGTTGCCGTGCTGCTGACTCGGGACCTGGCTGTGGGATATACCTCAAAGGACGTCTGCTCGGAAATTCCCACTTCTTCCCCCCAGTTTCCTTCCTACGGGGGCACTGGCTCGTCACCCCCACCGTGGGATCATGACATTGGCCCTTCTCAACCTAAAAAGTGACAGGAGGTATGCAGGGGTGTGTGTTGGAGGCCAAACAAGATTCTGGAGCGACGTCCAGAGGACAGAAGTTCTGCTGAGACCATCCAGCCTGCACCTTATCTGTGATCCAATTTCTGGGAGGAGAATTGTTGGTGTCTGGTTCGCACTCTGCCAGAAGTTGTCTGTCCCTGGGACCTGTTGCTTTACTGTGACAGACACACCACAGAGGACCCACCCCTGTCCACTCTTGCCTGTTTTTCTTGTCATTTTCCTGGTATATATTGTAGCAAAGCCATACCTGTCACTCTTAGATGGAAACTGTGAGCTCCCATCTTGGAGGGCTCGTCCTGCCCCCAGCGGAACAGGGAAGGAAGGGAAGCCTGTCACCGGCCCACTCATTCTGATGGGTTCCCCCTAACATCTAAGAAGAAGGATCCAGGGTGTCGAAGAACCGAGGGATACCACATCTCCTAGAGCACACACGACAGTGAGTTGCGAAATAATGTAGAGGTCCTTGAACCAGGTTGAAGTAATAGTAGAAAACATCAGTGTGCACTGCACATCGTAGGCTAAGTATTGCTTTGTGACACCGACATTTCATCTTTGAGTACACCCGTGGGTGTAGTGGGTGCTCACGTGAGATGTATTTCTTACTGGGGTCCCAGTTAAAAAAAATAGCCGACTGACTCTCTGGCGTCTCAGCCGATCCCTACCAATCCTGGAGTTGTGCAGAGTGAGGGTGATTCCCGGAATGGGGGGTGGGGGAGGTCACAGAGAAGGGGGTGGGCCTTTCTGTCCACTTCCTGGGAACATCCCTTCTACTCACTCCTGGAGGGTTTCAGGTCCTTGGACCCCATCTTTCTAGGCCTGGGGGACCACCATGCGCCTCATGGCTGCATCACTTCCAAGGAAATGCAACCTTTAACGAGGACCTGCATGGGAGGGGCTGTCCTTTGGGAATTTAAAGGGATTCTGCCGAGCAAGCAAAAGGCATTTCTTTCTTCTTCCGTTCCTTGGTAGTTCCCGAGATGCACAGGCTGAGGCTGGAAGAAGGCCGGGAGGTGGGGTTGGACTACTCCCCACCTCCTCCGCTTGGGTGTCCCCTGCCCTCAGGAGGTGGGAGATGAGAACTGCCCGCTTTTGGTGGTTTCTGGGCTCATCTTCCTGGGGTGGGGGGGGTCAGACCCTCAGTGGCCTAGGAAGACCCTGTGGGGACACAGAACAGTGCTGGTGGCAGGAAAAGCCCCACCCCACCCCCAAAGACAGGAGCTCACAGTTTACATCTAAGAGTGAAAGGTGTGCCTTTGCTACAATATGTAAAAGTAAACAACTAAAAAAAAAACAAATGGGTCCCTGCATTTCCTACGAGTCAACAAGGCGCAACCAGAAAGGCCTGACCCAAGCGAGGGAGGGCTTCTTGGCCTAGGCATTCCGACGGGAACAAAGGCTTTGCCGTGATTGTTTCAAACTGAAGCCCTTTAAGAAAACATCAGTGGTCGTCCTGGTCCCGAGCCACAGGCTAAAACGCGGCCGAGAAGCTTTGCCTGAAGTGATTTCCAGGAGCGTGTTCCTCCTCCCAAGTCGTCCAGTTTGGGGTTGGAAATTTATTTCCTGATCCCACTTCCGTTTTCTTTATGTTTTAACTAACTAACTAAAAAAATAAAATAAATTGAGCTAGAAGAGGTCTCCACAGGCCTGGAATTTACAAAAAGATGGGAACGGTGGCAGTGTCCTCCGCCCCCCGTCCTCTCAGACTTTCTCCTAGGTCGCTGCCGGAGACCTGGTTCCCACTTGTCCCAGCTCCCCTTGTCCATGTGAGGGAGAGTGAGTGGTGCTTGCACCGCCAGAAAGAGCGCTTGAAGACATTGGTGCCCAGGCACGCATCTGTGTGGCTCTGTTCATCAGGATCCCCCCTGCCCCCCACTCTTTAAAATATTTCGTGGGGTTACGATGCATCCCAGAAGGCGATGACACACCCACGTCCCTAAATGCATGGAGACCGCTCAGAGCCGCATCCTTGGAATGTGCAACTGCGACATAATCTACGCTACTGGAGTCTTTCCCAAGAGCCTCCTTTCAAAACGGAAACACGGATTAAGCAAAAGAGAAGAAAAACCCAATCCCAAGCAATGGCCTTCTTCAAGGGAGGCTTGTCTTGCCTGGACTGGGGGGCGGGGACGGCGCTGTGACCCCCTGTCCTTTTGAGCCGGCGCCCAAGGTTGCAGACGGATGTCCTCGAGTCAGGTAGCAGCCACACCTGCCCGTGAAGACCCAGCCTACTGATGGTGGCTTAGCGGGTGCCTGCGCTTTCTCTGGGAGAGCAGTTTCATCTGCGGGCTCAGAGGACAGCCAGGGAGGGAAGCAGCAGCAGCATCCCACCAGCAGAGCCAAGAAGCCTTCAGAAGTTTCTGTTGGCCGGTTGGTTTAGCCTTGGAAGGCTCTCTTCACTGAAACACTTGAAGGCCATTCTGACTTGAACCCCTCTCTCCGTAAATGCTTTCACCTTTCTCATCAGTCCCCCTTCCCATTGGTGGTTTCTGTCACGCCCTGTTCGTATCCATTTCCTCCCTGTGGCCATGGCCGCTCCAGTCCTCTGACTCTCACCCTTTCCACCCAGCCCAGCCCAGCCTGGGCCCTCTCGCCTGTCCCGGCCCATTACAGTGGTTTCTGTCCAGGACAGTGGGCTCGCTGCTCATGCGGCCTGTACTTTGGCTTATGTTTGGATCTTGTTTATTAAAGCAACAGCTTCTGATTAAAATGTATGCTGGTTACAGAACACATGGAAAATACAGAAAAGTATATATATATATATATATATATATATATATATGGGGAAAAAAGTCATAATTCAATCCCTGGAAATAGCCGACCACCTTGTCCATCTTGCTGGCTTGGCTGTCTTTCTTTCAGGGTGTGTATCTAGTGTATGTGACGGTTCATAAAACAGAGAACGGTGCCGTTGGTGCGTGTCTCAGTTTACCCAGTTCAGGTTCTAGCACACGTGTTTCTGCCTGTCAGGCATCTTCCAAACACGGACCGTCACCATCCTACGGCACCATTACTCATCGCTCCCCAAAGGGCGTGTTCACTCATCCTCCTGTTAGCAGTGTTACGAGACGGCCTGTGTCACTTGGGCGTCTGATAAACCTTTAGACACTTGTGGAGGCAAGAGAGGGACGCATTGGTTTAGAGTCTCAGCCAGCCACACTACTCTGAGAAAGTCTTGGGCAGGGGATGGGAAATCCCCAAACTCTCTCAGAGAAGGAGTTCCCCTGTAAGGAGTTCCCCTGTAAGGAGTTCCCCTATAAGGAGTTCCCCTACAGGCGGAAGGGGCTGGGGTGATAGGAGGGGGGCGGGACCTGTCAGTCAACTCCTGTGTCCCAGGGGCAGGTTCTCTTGAAGGAGACCTAGACAGCACCCCTCCCCGCCCCATGGCCACCCCTCTTCACCTGATCAGCTGGGAGTATAATGAAAACACACGGTAGAAATGCTTTCATTTTGCTTTTTTTCTGATTAACCTTCAGATCCCATGAATTCTGTTACAGGCTCGCGTTTCTTCTAAAAAATCGTGTGTCTGGCTTCTCTGTTTGCCCGTAATTATTTCTCCTTGTTGATGCATCAAAGTACTTGCTATATTAAAAGGAAATACGCTTTATTAATTTCCCTCAATATTTTTTAAACCAATTAAATCATTTCCCTTTCTAGTTTATGTAAGATGGTTTTGATGTGTTTTTCAATAATGTGTTCTTCTGTTCTGGCCACTTTCATTTGCTTCATGCTGAGAAAGCTTTTGCTCATCTAGGTTTTAGTTAAATATACACCAATATTTCTTAGATATTTTTGGATTTTTTTTTAAATTTTATTTATTCATTTTTATAGAGGAGAGAGAGAGAAACAGAGAGAGAGAGAAGGGGGGAGGAGCTGGAAGCATCAACTCCCATATGTGCTTTGACCAGGCAAGCCCAGGGTTTTGAACCGGCGACCTCAGCATTTCCAGGTCGACGCTCTATCCACTGCACCACCACAGGTCAGGCTGGATTTTTTTTTTTTATATATTTAATATACTGGGCTTTTATTTTGGTGTGTGGTGTGAGGGAGGGATCAAATTTGATGTCTTGCCTACCAAACCTCCACATTGTCCAATTTCACTTTTAGAGACTTTAGCCATTGCTTTCTGGTGGTTCCTTTCTCAGATTTAAGCTTTTAAAATCTATGCAACAGGTTGCAGACTGTCTGCCTCATTGATTGGTCTGCAGAGTCTTCCATCAGCACCGTACCTTACGACTTTAATTTCTGCATCAACAATCGTAGAATTGAATTATCTCTTAGGGAAAGCACCATCTTGATATTCTTTAAACAGCTCCGAGCTATTCTCATCCTATTTTCTTCCCCTCTTCTACATGAGCTATAGAATCTTTCATCTACTTGTAAAAAAACTCGCACTGGAATTTAATTACAATAGCCGTTCACCTAAAAGTCACTTTGACAAGGATTAACAGCATTCATATAGCTAACATTTCAATCCAAGGTTATGTCTTTCTATTAACTTCTCTCTTTTATCCACCTGTGAAAAGTTGATGTTTTTCATATACATTTGGACATTGCTCATTGGTGTTGTTTCTACATTTTTTTTCAATACTCTTATGAAATTCTCCCTCCCTCTATGTTTTCTGCTTATTGTTGCAATATAGGAAAGGTACTGATTTGGAGAATTTTGATATAATTTACATTGTAGCTTAGCACTTTCTTAGTGTCTTATTGGTAGTGAGAATGTTCCAGACGGCTCTGATGTTATCTTGGCGCAGAATCGTACTGTAGAAAGATTTCGTGTTCTCCTTTCTAATAGCAGATACACAGCGACTGCAGAGTTTGAGTGCAAGTGGCATGTTGTCCTGTCGCCTCCAGCTCAATTTCCAAGTGATGGATTGAATTGATTTTGCATTTTAAAATAACCTGAAAAAGATAGCCTGCATTTTGCTTATCAAAATGAAGACTGGGTTTAGAAAACTTCAACAGCGTGGTTTGGAGGGCCAAGTGAACAGGGTGGGCTGTATTTCAGGGTGGTCCTCGTGTTTTCCTGTTTGAGTATGTAGTTCCCGATGAACCCCAGGAGTGTGGCTACTCTCTGTGAAGGCTGGGTGGGTGCTTTAACAGGAGGCGCAGGCAGAGGAGAACTGAAATCTGTTAGAAAAGCCGATAAGGCCGTGGGTTGAAAGTGTGTGGGGTTGAGAATAGCACCCTAACCAAGCGAAGCTATGAAAAGTGGCTCCAGACACACCCCTCCCGTGAAACTCTGCAGAATTCTACTCACGGTGGCGCCTTAACATTAGCTGCCCTAGGAGATGCTTCCCAACTCTTGGTTCATGAGCTCGGAGAGGCGCGTGGAGGAATTAAAGGAGATAAAAAATAATTTAAAAAAATCTATATGTTAAGTATTTTCATACAACTCCCCCTTTAAAGCAAACCGTGGATGCTCTGTGCTTGTATTGGTTGCACCTGTAGAGGAGCTGGGAGACCAGGCTCTCAGGTCATGGCGGTGGCTTTAGCACTCAGCTGATCCCTGCCACCATGTTCTTGGGCCGCCATTCAGTTTAAATGTTTGTCCTGCGTCCTCCATTATTTGAACAGGACCCACAGAGGACTTGGCCAAAATACAAAGCCAGGGGAATCCTGATGTTGAATTGCAAGTTCATGTGGAGCACAGACACAAAGATACTTTCTAATCATCCCAATGAACTATCTCAGAAGTTCAAAGAGGAGCGCTGAAGAGCACCCAGTGTGATATAATCTGTGTGCTGGCCCGCAGTAGAAACAAATGGCTCTTCCTCCCAGTTTACGCGATGTGTACTGCATTGAACGCTGTTAGTTCTGTTTGTGAATAAGTGGGCCCGGGGGTTTTCTGTTTAGATTAATCATCTGTTTCTGGAAGAAAGGCTCATGGGAAAATATTCTCTCTTCCAAGTCTAAATAAGGAGAAGCTGTTGCTTCTGCTAAAAAGTCTCAGAATTCAGGTTTTACCAGCTTCTTTTTTAGTTTTTAGATTGTATCGATTACAATAATTTTTTACAGAGACAGGAGAGAAAGAGAGCAAGAGAGAGAGAGAGAAGGGGGAGAAGCAGGAAGCATCAACTCCCGTATGTGCCTTGACCAGGCAAGCCCCGGAGTTGTAAACCGGCGACCTCAGTGTTACAGGTCGATGCTTTATCCACTGCGCCACCACAGGAAAAAAGTCTGAGAATTCAGGTTTTACATAGTGAACTTTTGAGTGAATCTGTTATACAGAATGAGTAACAGATTGACAGAAGGTGACTGACCATATTCCCCAAGCAGACAGACGGTAGCGCACACAGAGAAGGAATGTAAATATAACTGGCTTCAATTTCTTTTTTTTTAAATTGAGAAGCTAATCTCTCCCCTTTTAACACCCACTTGAGGATCCATATTAGCTATGCATAAACAGAGCAAGAGCCCACTTTTTTTTTAAATTTAAATTTTTATAGATTTAGAGTGTTACAGAACCTTCTGTTATTTGCCCTGAATCTCTGGAACACAAAGCTAGTAGGTGAGGAGGCAGACCCATGTGCACAGGAGCTGGCGTCTTGTGGGAAAGACCGCAGCCTTTTGTTCCTGAGACCCGAAGTCTTGAAGTCTTTAGGGACGGATATGGGGATGGGCCAGACTCAGGCATGAAAATATGACCTGGACTAAAGCTGCAGATCCAGGCTCAATATAAATGACTAAAGCTGCAGACCCATCTTCAAAATGCAAGGAGGGTGTGGGCTGGGGAAAAGGGTAGGATTTTAGCACAATGTGTGGTAAGGGGTAGAAGCCACCCTTGGCCCAGCCTCTCAGGAGCAGTGGGTGTGTGGGGGTGTGCACACACACGCAGGTGTGCACTTGCGCTTGAAGGCAGAGCACCCTAGATCAAATTCAGCACCCATTAAGTGGGGCTGCCCATTTTCCCCTGAAGAAGCCTGCAGGCTGCTCAGGGACCAGCAAGGGCCTCCTTGCTGTGGACTAGCCCAAGGGTGGGGGACCAGGCAGGGTCAGTGCTCAACAGTGACACCATGTGGCAGTGAGTCCCAGTAGGAAGCATCAGCTAGCCAAGGGCAAACCAAAGTGGTACTGCTTGAATCAATTCCTAGAAACCAAACTGTCTGGTCTCCTCTCCTTTCCTGGCAAATGACATGCTCCTCCTCAAGGACTGCCCCTGGCGAAAGGGTGTGGAGCGACACGTGGGGCCTCAGTCTCTGGAGGGGATTTCTAAGTACCCCCTCTCCTTGCCGAGGAAGGCCTGTGAAGAAGACCCGAGCCCAGCAGCTCTCCAGGGGCGAAAGGGTGGGCGGGGCCAGGATTGTTTCCGTTTCCAGAACCGGGCACACAGCCCTCAGGCCTTTTTGCAAACCAATGACAGAAATGTGAAACAGAGCAGGGCCAGCAACCCAGCCGCAGCGGGGACCTCAACCTTCCTGCGTGTGCGCAGTGGTTGGTTATGTGCGTTTCTGTCTGCTTAGGCAGGGGCTCGGGGGAGGGGCTGACTCAGGAGGTCTCGCTGGTGCTGGAACCGCCGGCGACCATTCGAACCCCAAGTGCTGCTTCTGCTCGGAGTCAACATGAAAGTCACCAGCAGGAGGGCCCCCGTCACCCCATACTTTGGAATGGGAGACCACCATCAAGCCAGGAATCAAGTTGCTGAGAAGTCACATCCGGCTGGGGACAAGAGGGAGCAAGCGATTTACAAAGGCCCTTTCTCCTCGCCAGTGTCCGTATTCCTAGATCATTCTGAGCGGTTTTCCTTCTAGCACTTAAGTGTTCTAAACACAGGCTTGGATGATTATTTGATTAATGTCTGTCTCATCTCTCAGATGACCGACTTCCCCCCCGGGGGCGGAGATCCCGGCTGTCTGCCTTCAGTAATGCACAGGAGCTTGAAGTGTCCACAGAAAATTTTGGGGACAGAGCCACTTGTCTCCCAGGGCAGGGTGGGCAGGTTTTATCTGGGGACTGGTGGAGGCCACTATTATTTTGGGTCAGGGGGCAGCTCAAAGTCAGGAGAGAGAGTGTGTGTTCAATGGCAGCTTCAAGGATCTCTGTGGAAAGGATCCCAGCCCGGCCAACACCCTTGTTTTAGACTCCGGCACTACTGTGCCTTGCTCTTCGGGGTTGGTTGGGGCAGGAGGACTGACTGGATGGAGAGGGAGAAAGTGGGAGGGTCTCTTGGGCCTCCGGAGAGTTAGAGCCAGTAGGGGACAGCAGCAGCTGTTCTGGGTTAAAAATGTCACTTAGACACGTGGGTTTGACATCTTTTGGAGCAGAAAGATTGCAAAAGAGAAGGTCAGAGGGGAGAGGAGACACTGGCCCTCTCTTGGGAGGCCCTGGGCCGAGGACTGTGCCAAGGGGCGGGGTGGACACTGTCTGCCACCGCCTCTCTGGTATTCCCGCGTTTTCCCAGAGCTGTGAGAGCCATCATATCCCTCCTAGAGAAAAGCTGTGTCGACTGGGCCAGGGTCCCCAGGGGCCAGCACCTATCAGGAAATGGGCCCAGACTGCGACATCCCCCCCACCCCCCACAAACTGGGTTCCGGGAAGGGGAAACCAATGTGCATCAGCTGGATTTATTCAAGTCTCTTCACATCAAAAGATCCTCATCTTCTTTAAAATAAGAATCAGAAACAACCCCTCCCCACCAAAAACAACCAAAAGAGCACCCAAGAAAAGAAAGGGTGTGCACACTATGGAGAAGAGATGGAAGGAGTGCCTGGCCTTCTCCCCGCCCCCTGCCGATTTCCGAGGGCTGGGGAGGTGGGCCTGGCTTGGGCCCCGCCAGCCCACACTGCATATTTTTCAGTTGTTGCTTATTACTCTGTGTATCCTATCCAGATTCGAGCGTCGGTTTCATTTTGTGTCCCCGAGGCTGGTCCCCTGTCCCCACCAGAACCACTCAGCCTGGAAACCCTGCTAATGCCGTCACGGTTTCTACTCAGGCAAATGTTAATATGGTCCTGATAAGAGTCACCGGGAAGTGGAGCTGGGTCACCCTGTGCTGACGCCTCCCTGTGTCTCCCACACGGAGGAGGCAGGAAAAACGGGGTTGGGTGAGGAAGATCAAGCTGATGATGTTTCAAAAAAATAAAAAATAAAAAAAGGGCGGCTGCCAGGGCCCGAGAGTCACTCACTCTCTGTACACCGAGTCCAAAGACCTCATTTTACCTCTGGGGCAGCTGTGGCCCAGGGGGTCCTGTGCATTATCTTTGCTCTATGCCTGCCCTTCTGACGACATCCCCTGGAGGAGCGGTCACTGTGGCCAGCTGGTCACAGCCTACCATGGCTTCTGTGGCTGGGGGCGGGCTGCCTTGCATGACCACCCCTCCGCGCTGGTCAGCGGGGCGGAAGGAGGTCTTGTCTGTGAGGGCAGAGGCGGGAGGGACCTGGGTCCCAGCGTCAGCAAGGAGCAGGTCGCTGTTGGTGGCTTGAAGCCCGAAGGGCAGAGGGAAGGGAAAGGCAGAGGAGGGCTTACGCCAGCACACCAGCTCCGGGGTGTGTGTGTGTGTGTGTGTGTGTGTGTGTGTGTGTGTGTGTAAAACCCCTCAGAGGTGGGCTGCACTCCCCTCTCATCGTCTTCTGAGGCAACTGCTGCCTGCCCCCCACCCCCATCCCGCCCCGACTGCCGCAGAGCCCACTCCCCAACCCAGGCGGTGCCAGGGACCCTGACCCAGGGAAAGCTGTCCTAAGTGTTGACCACTGATGTCATGGGATGTCCGGCAGTGCTATCACAGAGGGGGGAGGGAGTGGGGGCCCGTGGCCACCATCAGCCAGGCATGAGCACCAAGAGAAGGGCTGGTGCTCGATGTCTGGGCAGAGGGACCCTCGCCGCTGTGCACGGTGCAGAACAGGAGGGGACAGCCGTGACCCCGGCGACGTGTAACACGCTCTTCTGCCGGGATCCCCGTTGCTCTCGATGACCACGCTGGTCAGGAAGGAAGGCCCAGATCGTGAGGTGTGAGGCCTGCCAGGGCTGGTCTTTGCCCACACCACTGATGCAATCGCAAGAGGATTGGCACTGTGGTTCCCCAAGGACAAGTCAAGTTCGCAGGCCTGTGGGGTGGGGTGGGGGGCTGGGAGGCCCTACCGTTCCAGGTAACTGCCCGGTAGGTAGGTAAGATGGCTGCATATCTACCAGTTGAGAAATGTCAGTGTTGGTCATGGCAGAATGACACTGAGGTCCAAGGAAAACATTCTGTCACGCCTGAAGAGGGAGGTGGTGGCTGATAGAATTGCTTGGAGTCCGAAAGACCAGTGTAACTCTGGCTTTATTGGGGGAAAACCCGCCGGGCTGTCTCGTAAAGGGGAGAGAGCAGCCCTGGTTCTCTAACAGGTCCGGTTGAATAGGGGATTTGAGGGTGGGGGCTGGTAGTCATTACGGAAAAATGTATCTTTCACCAATTCATGTAACATTAACTGTAAGTAAGCTAGGGGACCTTCCACACCCAGCTTAGTCACCCGGATGCCCAGGGGGTAGTGACCTGGAACATCCAGCTTGTCAGTGTCCCTTTGTTCACTTAAGGGATGAGGGGGTCATGGCCCCCACCTGCAATCCTAGCAGTGGCAGGGTTGAGAGGAAATGGGTACAGAATGGGACTCCTCCCTCCGCTAGAGTTCCTGTGATGACAACTTATGGCAGGAGCATTTCTGCATCACCCTCCTTGCCTGGTCCCCCTGCAAATGGGTGCTTTCGACTATGCTTGCCAAGTGATGGCGGGCCCCCCAGTGCGGACTAGCACCCAGTTCTCCCAGACTGGGAACCTGGATGTCACCTTTGACCCCAACACAATCAACAACTCATGTCAGTTGCCACTCCCCAGAGCCCCTTCACAGTAAGGTGGGCAGTCCCCTGTAAGGTGGGCAGTCCCACAGTAAGGTGGGCAGTCCCCTGTAAGGTGGGCAGTTGTGGTCTTGGCTGCCAGTCACCGGAACGGAACTTCAGTATGGGTCCCCCGCCCGCCTCCCGGTCTCAGACTCAACCCTTCCAGTCCTCTCCGTGCACCCGATGGTGGCCCTCCCCTGGCACTGCTCAGCACCCTGCTCTGTCCCCACCCCCGCCCCACCGCCTCACCCCCAGCGGGGCAGCCACAGAGCCTTGAGCGGCTTCCCGTGGTTTACAGGTGCAAGTCCATGCTTTCTAACTGGCTTTGGTTTCCTCGATTGTTCCCTTGCACACCCCCTTCCCCTACCTTTGTCTGTGGCCCCCCCCCCCCCCCCCCCGTTACTTTGCAGGCTTGGTGGCCTTGTCTGTCTTTCTCCACAAAGACACTGTAAATTCCCTCAGGGCATGGATTGGGTTTTCTGGTTCTGTGAAGCCTCAGCCTCCAAACAAAAAGGTATGAAGACCCTAACTTCTCACACTGCGGGCCTGTGGGTTGCAGACTTCCCCGTGGCCCTCAGAGCCAAGTCCCGGGGACTCGCCACGTTCAGAAGTGATGCACCGGCTGACTGGACATTAAGGAAGGTCCAGTTTGGACTAACAGACACACGGGCTGAGATGAAGCGAGTGGGCAGAGATAGAGAGAGGGAGGAAGGGCCTGGAGGTGGCTCCTGTGACCCTGAGGGCAGAGGGGAAACTCTGTGCCCAGCAGCAGGGAGTCCCCTCCAGCCTGGCCTCAGCCCCACCCCACCTGAGCGGAAGTGGCTGCTGCTGTGCGGAGTGTTTGTGCACCCACCCAGAGTTCCCAGATGAGCCGGGGGCCGGACAATCTGGCTGCAGGTCCATGGAGGAGCTGGTGCGGCTGGAAACAGTGTCCTGAACACGACCAGTCGCAGCTTTTGTTACAGGGGAGTGAACGTCCTAACACCAACCCCTGTGCAGCTTACCCGTCACCGGCTAGAGGCAGTAGTGTGAGTGCTTTGGGCCAGGGTCCCAGGGGCCGCTCGCCTGCACCCACTCTGCCTGCCCAGCAGCTGGTGGCCATGGGGGAGGACCTAGAGACTGCAGACTTCTTCTGTCAAACCTCAGAGACTGGGCCAAGGGATTCCTTGGAGTTTCTTCCCCTTGAGGTGGAAAAGGAGCATCATCTCCGATGTTCCCCAAGCCTAGCCATGCGAGGTGCGGGTGACAACCCACCCACCCTCGGCGAGCTTCCCCGGTCAGGGATGGTCTCTGGTGCAAAACAAAGTTGTCTTGAGGGAGAAAAGGGAGTTGGGATCTGAAAGATAGGGTCCTCTGCCCGTTAGGTCTCCAAAGGAAGGACGCAGGCCCGGTGAGTTTTAGGCAAATGTGTGCATCTATGAACAGGTGTGCTGAGACCCTAAGTGTGGTGTCAGCAGCAAAAGGGTGAACATCCTCGTCATGTGTCGGACTGAGTTTGGCTATCTTTCTCCCCACGCAGCGGGAAAGCTTCCGTTTCCTGTGGCGGTGACACAGCAGGAGGAGGGGGGGCTGACTAGGTGATGGGCTGCTTAGATCAGTGACGGGGAGGTGACTAGCAGGCAGGATGTCTGAGGGTCCACGGAGGTGACCTGTCAATCAGGATTGCTCATGTAGAGAGTTTTGGGATCTACCTTGGCACTGAGCCACCTATAAAGTTCACACTCGCCCGTTGAGGCTTCTGGTGGGGGGGCCCTGGGCCCGAACCTGGCATTGCCCAGCAGAGGGAAGGTGGGCAAGGCTGGTGCTCTGGGCCTGCACGGGCTGCCACACCAACCAGCTACTGTCCTAGGGGGAGGGACAGCGACTGCCCTCGCCCATGCTGGGTAAGGATCCATCTTTCCTTCCTCCCACATGTGCCCGCTTCTCCCTGCCCATCTCCCCGCCCCCACCAGAGCTGCCGGGCACCCCACGGTCCGGTCAGTGCTACAAGAAGAAAAAAATAAAAGAGGGTGGGAGGGGGCAGTTCAGGAGAGACAGCCATGGAGAGGGATGTGGGCGAGCCCCCCCCCCACACACACACACCCGGCCTGGCCTCCGGGAGACCCCGCTGGGAGCGGACATGCCCCGCACCTCAGAGCAGCCGGGCGGACCCCTGACAGCCGCCCCCCGGGGGGCGTGGCAGTGGACAGAGGCCTTCCTCAGTCTCTCATTTGAGTACAAGGCTGCCTGTTGAGGTGCGAGGCCAAGGAAGACACATTACTGCTCAGTCGTCCCAGACCGTGAGTGGGTTGTGAGATCAAGTTAAGGGTTTTAGAGCAAACATTTTAAAACAGCAGGTTAAAGACAAGAGCTTCAGTGAACCACAGAAAGGGAGTTTATTTATTTCAATTGTATGTCCATCAACATCTGTCTGTACCTATACCTGTACCTTTTATTGTATCTAAATATCTGTACTGGGTAGTGATGAAAAGTTGATTATATTTCTTAGTGGTGTAGGGTCCAAAATAATAATAATAATAATAATAAAAACAATGGAAAAGCAGTGCCTAGACATGAACATCACAGCTGGGCGCAGCCGGCCCTGCAGAATCGCAGAGCGAGGTGGAGCCCGTGGTCCAGGCCTTTTCTGACCTCCTGAACGGGGTGGCCTGGGATTAGGTGACTGCCCTCCTCGTTGGGACCCGTTTCCCCTTGGTGAGAGGACGTGCTGGGGGGCCCTGAGTGGGATGGGCGGTGACAGACATCCTGGAGAACTCTAAGCGTATCTCTAGCTAAGTCCACGTGCTGTGGCTCCACATTGCATGGCGGCTCACGTTAGCTTCCGAGATGTACAGACGGGAAGAAGAGAGCCCAGTAGACCCGGTGGGGCAGAGCGGGAAGTGGTCAGTGGCCTTCTGGGACAGGTGAGCTGCCAGGTGAGCCCAGGGGATGGGCAGGAACAAGCCCTTGTCTTTGGTAAACGCGTAAAATTCCAAGATCGGTTGGAAGAGCAGAGGTGCCAGGGAGCTGGGAACTTTCTTCCTGCTGGGGGGAGGGGGGGGGACAGAGTCCTGGGGCCAAGTGAGGAGGCCTTAGAGAGAGCACACAGAGCCGAGGAGGGCAGTCCCTGCCAGGTTCCTGGGGGCCGGCACCTCTGCTTAGCTACCCAGGGAGTTAGAAGTAGAGAAGAGTTTATAAGACAGAGATCATTCGTTGTAAGGATGCTTCACCAATTACCGAGGATTAGGGAAGAGCTTCCAGAATTCTGAGAGCCCAGGACGGTGAGTGCACGTGTACACACATGATACTCCTTTGAGGAGTCCAGTGGTGACGGCGCTGGGCGGGGATGTGCCCGGGGCGGGGGGGTGGTGGGGGGCACTCTGAAATCAGGGTCAAAGAAAGGCTGGGTCATTCTGCTGTGGAAAGACAATGACAGTGTATTATTCTAGCACACTGCCTTGGAATATATATGCTGCCTGCTTAATCTACTGGGGAATGATTTTACCCAGGATTTCAGAATTATTTGTGCTTGGTAATTGCCGTCTAAACGGGGAAGAAAGTGATTCAAAACGTGTGTCACGCCCAGGGTTTGGCAACGCTCAGCCTGGGGATTCTAGTGTTCGATATCCTGCTTTTGAAGCTCAGATCAAGTGTGCCTTGTTCTTTGCTTCTTTCAAAACCCCTTTCTGTTTCCACACTGATAAGAGGGATCCTCCCTCCCTCCCTTCCCTCATTTCCCTCCTTTCTCCGTGTCCCCCCCCCCCCCCCCCCCCCCGCTTTCCAAAGTCCCCATCTCCCAGGCTTCCCGTCCTCCAGGAAGAGGGTGGAGCAGTTAACTGGACAAAGAGAAGGTGTGAATTCGGGTTGTGGATCTCCTCCCAGGCCCAGTCTTCAGCCCAGGGTGGTAACTTGGACCCCGAACTCCTATTTCAGGACAACTTCGTCTTATTCCTGAACTCATGGCGGAGAGCAAAGGAGATCTATGTGGTATTTGCTATGCTGTTGCCATTGTTTTAACCCCCCGGCGACAGCCTGAAGCAGCAGGTAGACTGCTCAGTAACGGTCAGTTATTATTGCCACAAGCACTTCTGAGCACCCCGTGTTGGCCAGGGCTGTGCCTGTGGAGGGGAGACGAGCGGGGGGGGGGGGGAAGACCACCACCGTGCCCCCCCCCCGAGAGAGCTTCACTTGTGCCAAAGACCGAGTGGAAAACAGAAACATGACTGCAGAATAAAGGACAGGGACAGCTAGGATGATATCAGGGGTGCCCCTCTCAGACACGGGATTTCGGTCTTCTTGCTTTCAAAGGGGGTGCGTCCTGTAGGAAGGCTAGTTATTACCCGGCTGCAGAAATAGAACCCAGAACCCACATTGGCATCACGGTGGCTCTTTTTATTTTTATTTTTAAATTTATTTACTGATTTTTTTTTTAGAGCGAGGGGTGCAGGAAGAATGGGAAGCATGAACGCACATTGTATGTGCCCCGCTCTGGGCAAGCCCAGGATTTCAAACCTGTGATCTCAGCGCTCCAGGTCGATGCTCTACCCACTGCGCCACCACAGGCCAGGCCCACGGTGGCTCTCTTTAAAATAAGTTTTAACAAAAATGTGAGACAAACAGGCCTGCCGTTTTCTCACTCGGGTGGTATGGGCTGAAGGAAGCCCCCCAGCCAGAATGGCTAAGTGAGGACGTGTCTGCGGTCCTCAGACTCTGCCCTGAGGTGCCCACTGAGGGCACTGCAGCCAATGCACGAAGTGCCATGGGAGATGCTGACGTTTTCCAAGCGAACACTGTGACATCTGCCCAGCACCGTGCTCTGGAAGTCGTTTGCACCTGGCTACCTATTTGTGGAACTACCTGGTGTTTATTTTAGGTGAGAGCAGTGGTCGGCAAACTCATCGGTCAGCAGAGCCAAATATCAACAGTACAACGATTGAAATTTCTTTTGAGAGCCGAACTTTTTAAAACTGACGGACAGTTGGCAGACTGCCCGCTCAGACTCCGTGTCTGCGCATCCCAACTCACTCCTGCCATTAACTGGCTCCTTTGAACTTGCCATCGATTTGTTTCTATAGAATAGCAGTGCGTGTGGCCTAAGCTTTACCATGTTTCAGTCACAGCACAGCTCAGCCTGGCTCCGACTTGGGGGCTAAGAAGGAGCCTGTTTGCCCAGTGGCTCTGGCAAAGATGTGAGTGTTCATCCTTGGAGCAGGCAGGCCTCCAAAGTTGTCCGAGTCTGCCTTTATGCCATCTGATAACGGTGCCCAGGCCCCCTCCTTCCGGACCCTGTCGGTCCTTTCCTGCCCGCTGCTGGCAGGATCTCTGCGAGCCCCCTTCCGTCCCCCCGTCGGCTTGCCCCTGCAGAGCCCTGACTGGCTGCTGCACCCTCTCCCAGGACTGTTGAGTCTGCCCTCCGGGGCTCTCACTTGACCGTTGCCTTCAACTGCCATTGGAATGTTCCCTCGTGGAAGTTCTCAGACGTTGGGACCCTGCTTCTGTAGCCAGTTGGACTCTCAGACTTTCTCAAAGACTTGGTCCCGCCTGACCTGTGTTTGGGACCCGGCAGCTAGCACACTGAGAACGCCCAGAGTGCGTGGGCTGACTCAAACGTAGGGACTTCAATTCCCAGCATGCTTCTAGGTCAGCCCTGGCTGCAGAGGAGATCTTCTTGGGACTACCTGATCATTTCTCAGGGATCTTCCTGACTTAACTGAAAAAAGAAATTCACGTGGGGACCTTGACAGGCTCAGGAGAGATGTGTGGCTCCTCTCTTTCTTTCCCCTTGGCTCTTGGTGTCTGTCTTTCTAGGCAGATGGCCAAATGCATGTCACCCACAGAGATGGAGCAGGGCTACATTGGAGTGTATGTGATGGATTTAATAATCGTTTCCCTTCTCAGCAACAGAGAGAGGAGATGTGATGTCTCCGTGTCACACCACGGGGCCCAGCCTTTTAAGGCTGTTGGGCTCTATTTGTTGTCCCTGTGATTCAACCAAGGGCCGAACAAGAGGCCACCTGTGTCTTTGACACGCCCGGACCGCTCAGTGTTACCGCCCACCCTCTGTCCGCACTCAGAGCTCATTTTAAAGATAGAAAGTGGCCTTGAACTTTTCCATTTTTTGAGTACCTTGAATGTTTAAAAATCAAAAAAAGAAAAATGCCAAAAAGGAGTACAAAAGTTATGAGTGGTATATTCTATTTAAATGCTTAATCAGTGGATGCTCTTTAACACATAAAAGTGCAGGGCTAGGCAGCCCCCTCCCCCCCCCCCCCCCCCCATGGAGAGGCGGCTCGCGGCCTGTGGTTTGAGGCCCTTTGTGAATAAGGTTGGGGACACGTGGCCGTCCCGGTGTGCTCTCCTCTTCACCCCCATGTTAGGTTTGGGCGCCCTTGGGGGGGTTTGTCAGAACGCCCACATTTATCTGTGACCGGATGTGCACCTTGGCTGGGAAATGGAGCACTCAGGCTTGGCCTGCAGCCGGGACCGTCTCCTTGCTGGGTTGGGATGAGGGGGATGAGGGGCAGGGGAGGGGACACCCCCAGGGCAGTACGGGGACACCCTGCACCCGGTTCATCCTGGCTTGGTCCCTGGGGTATCTATCTGGGGTCGTCATTACTATTCCCCTGAACCGGAGGAGCTTCTCCACAGGCCTGCCTGTGGCCTGCGCTGCCTTCAGACCTGAGCTGCACCCCCCGGGCCACCTTGAGGCTGGCTCCCCCTGTGAGACAGTACCTCTTGGTTCACTGCTTGACATGCCCACGTTGGCCAGGCCCTGGGCTTAGAGCTGCTGTGCCCCAGTTTCTTCACGGTGGCTGTCCTATTGAACTTGAAGGCGGAGCACAGTGCCTAAATCAGGGGTCCCCAAACTTTTTACACAGGGGGCCAGTTCACTGTCCCTCAGACCGTTGGAGGGCCGGACTATAAAAAAAACTATGAACAAATTCCTATGCACACTGCACATTTCTTATTTTAAAGTAAAAAAAAACAAAACGGGAACAAATACAATATTTAAAATAAAGAACAAGTAAATTTAAATCAACAAACTGACCAGTATTTCAATGGGAACTATGGGCCTGCATTTGGCTAATGAGATGGTCAATGTGCTCCTCTCACTGACCACCAATGAAAGAAGTGCCCCTTCCTGAAGTGTGGCGGGGGCCGGATAAATGGCCTCAGGGAGCCACATGAGGCCCGCGGGCCATAGTTTGGGAACCCCTGGCCTAACTCATCATGCACAGCCACAGGATGCAGTGAGCACTCGGCTCTGGTTGTGACAGTCACAGAGGAGGTCCCATTCCCCAGGGCCCGAGCTCCAGAGAAGTTTTCAAACCAGAGGGTGGCTGAACTGAGTTCTGATTAAGAAAGGATAGCCGGGCCAGGACTGGGTTCTGAGCAATTTGTGCGCTGGGGCCACCCGGCCTGGGCAAAGGCACAAAGGACGATGGAGCAAAAGCTGGGGACGGTGGGCGTGGGCGACGTGAGTGCCAGAACAGCAGAGGGCGATGGGTGGGCGGGGGGGGGGGTACAGGCGGCAGGGGGAGCTATTCTGTGGAGACCAGCGAGCAGCCGGGCAGCAAGGGGGGGCATACCAGCATTTTGGGTGAAATTGTTGTTGTTTTAACAAATAAAATGCATCCAGGTAACATTGGTTAACAACACGTAAATTCTAGGTGTACGGCATGAGAAGTCGATATCCGAACACGCTATGGCATGCTTGCTGGGTGAGATTTTTTGGTTGCACTCTGCAGGGGGCAGATCTAAGTAAGGCCAAGAATATAGGCCGGCGGGGCAGGCCGCTGCAGGGGGACCAGGCCGGAGACGAGACCCCACGTGAGGGGAAGTGGAAGGGGAGTCTGAGTCCGCGGGAGGGGTGACTGCACATTGGGGACGGCTCCTAGGACAGGAGCAGAGTTGGGAGGGGGGTGACAATTGCTTTTTTAGGAGAAAGAGATGGCATTTTGGGATAGAATAGGGAAGTCGGTGTTGAGAGGGAGCCTCTGAGAGCCTGGGGCGGGGTGGGGTGGGAGGCTTGCCAGGCCCAAGGCCTCAGGGGGACTTGGAAGGTATTAGCCAAATAAGTTTGTAAATAGGATGTATATGTTTGCTCACTTATAGTTTGCATTGGGTGTAAACTGGCCAAGTGCTCATAGCACTTTAAAATGTTTTATTTTTTTATTTTTTTATTTTTTACAAAGACAGAGAGTGAGTCAGAGAGAGGAATAGACAGGGACAGACAGGAACGGAGAGAGATGAGAAACATCAATCATTAGTTTTTCATTGCGCGTTGCAACACTTTAGTTGTTCATTGATTGCTTTCTCATTTGTGCCTTGACCGCGGGCCTTCAGCAGACCGAGTGACCCCTTGCTGGAGCCAGCGACCTTGGGTTCAAGCTGGTGGGCTTTTTGCTCAAGCCAGATGAGCCCACGCTCAAGCTGGTGACCTCGGGGTCTTGAACCTGGGTCCTATGCATCCCAGTCCGACGCTCTATCCACTGTGCCACCGCCTGGTCAGGCCCCCACCCTTTTAATACTAAGATCTTTACAACATCCTTCTAGTACTAAGATCTTCTCAAAACTAAGCTTTTCCCCACACCCTTGATTGTTGCATGATGTGGGGTGGTGACCTCTTATGAGGAATCCCATTTATGCCTCAGATGAGTGGCTTTGTATCAGAGACTTTTTTTTTTGTATATTGGCTTAAAGCAGGGGTCCCCAAACTTTTTACACAGGGGGCCAGTTCACTGTCCCTCAGACCGTTGGAGGGCCAGACTATAAAAAAACTATGAACAAATCCCTATGCACACTGCACATATTTTATTTTAAAGTAAAAAAACAAAACGGGAACAAATACAATATTTAAAATAAAGAACAAGTAAATTTAAATCAACAAACTGACCAGTATTTCAATGGGAACTATGGGCCTGCTTTTGGCTAATGAGATGGTCAATGTGCTCTTCTCACTGACCACCAATGAAAGAGGTGGCCCTTCCGGAAGTGCAGCGGGGGCCCGCATAAATGGCCTCAGGGGGCCGCATGTGGCCCGCGGGCTGTAGTTTGGGGACCCCTGGCTTAAAGGCTTTAATTTCTACACTATAAAATAAGGGAGACGGGCTTTCTTGCTCAGATCTCGCCATCAGCATTGCAGAGGAGAGGCAGCCAAGATGGCGGAGTGCTGAAGGAGAAGCCAGTTTGTGCAGAGTTTGAGCAGAGAGAAGGAGATGAGGAACAGAGGTGAATGAGGCTGGTGGGGTCTTTGATTCTAAGAAACTCAAATGAGTCATGGCTTTGGGAGCCCTGAACGGAAAGGGAAGTGTTTTCCCACTGTGTGTATTTCTCTCCCGCCGGGTGCGAGCTAGAATTAAAGGTAATGGCCCACCAGTTCTTGGCTCCATTTCATTACCATCTGTCCAAATGAAATGCGAACCTGCACAGGCCAGGCAGCTCTGATGGTGGCCGTGACTACTGGCCTTACAGAAGAGAAGGTGTCCATTGCTTTCACAATAAGGAACCCAGTCCAGGAAGGCTGGTGGGAGGAGCAGCATAATAGGGAGACCCCCAGGGATAGATGTGTGACATGACCTGACAGGTAGAAACCAGTCAGAGGCGGAGGGGGCCTGGGTGGGGGCAGGAGAGCCCAGGGGTCCAGGGAGCGCTGTGGGCCGAGCTGTCTCCCGTGGGCCCACTCCTCCTCCTCCCACAGGCTTTCTGAGGAACTCCTCTAAGGCCGTGACCCGAGCCTGCAGGGCTGATATCCCTCTGCGAGGCCTCATAGGGAGGGATGGTGGAGCCAGTTTTAGGGTGCAGTTGGGTAGGTGGGGGTGAGAAAATATAATAGAAAACAGAGAATTTATTCTTTCTAGACATTTGACCAAGACAGGAAGGAGAGAAAGTGTAACACTCCCAGTCAGGGCAATTTTTTAAAAATTAAAAATAACTTGCATTATCCATTCACCCCCCACCCCACCCCCAAACATTGCATGTTTCTTGTATAAAGCTAGGAAAAAGACGAAGAAAATAAAAATCACCTGCCATTTTATTCATGAAAAATATACGCTGTAGCCCTGGCCAGATAGCTCGGTTGGTTAGAGCCTCGTCTCGAAGCACGGAGGTCGCCGGTTCGATCCCCAGTCAGGGCACATACAGGGGCAGAGCTATGTTTCTGTCTGTCTCTCTCCCTTCCTCTCTCTAAAACCAATAAAATAGTCATTTTAAAAAAGAAAAGGAACATATTGTGTGTATATATATGTCTATATCTATATCTACCTAGCTATATGTATACTGTACTGCTAAACTTGGAGTTAATTTCCTTCCAGATTTTGATTTTTTAAACTGATAAGAACAGATACACTTGATCTTAGCCAAAAGGCCGAGAAGCGATCCAGATTTTGATTTTTTAGTAGAAAGGCATCACATGCTATTGATACATTCTCATTTTGCTCTGTTATTTTCATTCAGTCTTTAGGGGAGGGGCTGAGGGCCTGGAGGCATTTATTTCTCCACTGGTACACAGGGTGGTGGGCCAGCTGAGGGCCCCAGGCCCCTGGCCCCTGGCCTTTGGCCAGATCTGCCTTCCTCTGTTCCCGCTTCCCCGCAGGAGAAACTGCTGCTCCCCAAACCCCTCCCCGAGCACGATGCAGTCCAGGTGGGCTGGCAGACCCTAGGAGGTTGGGGATGCTGTGTGCTTGGCACCTGAGCGGCCAATGAGGCGGGCAGTGGGTGTGGCCACGGTCTCGTGCTCCTTGTGCCGGGGGCAAGGCGGGTGTCGCGCACAGGGTTCGGCGCCCCCCCCCCCCCCCCCCCCCCCCGAGGTATCAACCGCTGCTGTGGGCACCGATGTCTGTGGCTGGCAGCTGGGGGGTCAGATCATTCCCGCCCGGAAGCTCACCCCCTTCTACTTACTGTTTCTTGAATCCTTTTCTCCGTTTGAGCTGCTGTCCTTCCAAAACACCCTTTAACATGTTACTTACCGGCCACTCTATTAGGTATGATTTCCAGTGGCTCAAAAGGCAACAGGTAAAAAAAGAGCCATTTGGTTAAAAGGTGCCTGGTTATCACCTCACCATATCTAAAGAGTGCTTAGATTATATTCCAACCCACAAACGTTCCATGTAACCTTATTAGAGTAAAAATCCCTACCAGTGGAATCCCTACAGGTGGGTCTGAAGGTAGAACCACTTTTTATTTTTTATAGTCTTTCAATACCAGACTTGACTTCCAAGGAAACTGATGTCAGTTGACACTTCCGTAGCAAAGCACGGGAGTGTTCCTGTCCCTGCCCGGCCCTCCCCCCTGTGATGAAAGTTTACTTCTTCTAACTGTGCTCACTTAGGGGACGAAAGGCTCTCACCAGCCTGGTGAGTTGCTTTTTAGGAAGAAACAAGCGGTGCTTGAGGACGCAGCCGGGGACTCGGGGCATGGAGAGGACAGCTCCGAGCGCCTGGCCGGGGATGGGCCTGGCCGGAGGGTAGAGATGCAGCCCACGGTGGACAAGGTGGCTGCATCGGCACTGAGTACCACACCCGGGCACGAGCCCCACTTTTCTTCATTTTGAGAAGTCCCCCCACCCCCACCCCGGCCCAAGGGAGGGAGGCCTCCCCAGGACATGAGAAACATGAATGCCTCAAAAGACCCAGAACCCATAGGCACGGTCCAGTGAGGATGGGAACACACATCAGTTTCCCTTGGCTCAATGCTCCCGTTTTTAACGGGTAGCCCCCCTGGGCTCTGCACTGCCATCCTCCAGAGACACGGGAGCAGTGTGTGTGGGGGGTGTGTGTGCGTGCTCTGGGGGGAGCAAAAGCCACCTCTCCCGGGATTTTGCCCCAGGCGCGGGCCTTGGGGTGACAGCTTGTGCCTTCCCATGTAGGGCTGCGTGATTTCCAACTGGGGCGGGGGGCGGGGGGCTAAGTGTTGCTTGCCACAGGCACCCAGCTAAGAGGGGAAGCAGAGGGGCATCAGAGAGATCTGTCCCACCCTCCTCCCTAAACCCCAAGTCTCGCAAAGTCGGCACTGGGAGGTAAACGTGGATGGTCAGCGCAGGAGGGTGTCCCCTCCGCGGCTGTCCTCAAAATGTCCGGCTTCCGCCCTGCTGACGCCGAGGGCGGCCACTTCTCTTTGGCTTATTTGCACATTGCAGACACTAGACAGTTTTCTAGACTAGAGTTTTTATTTATTTTTTTCCTTTAAAGGCAAAAGGGCAACAAGATGATTTGTTTGATACTATGTGGTTCCTTGTCTTTGGGCTCAGATTGCCTGGGGTTACTCTGTTCATTGCTTCCCAGCCCGACCCCACGCCTGGGGGGCGGGGGGGCCACATTCCCTCTATGACCTAGGAGCCCCTTCAGAGAATGGTAAGCTTCCTTGAAATTCACAGCGCAGAGAGCTGGCACGGTCTGACAAGGGAGTCCCCACACCCTGTGAATCTGGGGTCACATTTTGCTGCTACAGATTGCTTGTCCCCTACTTATTTGTTGTCATTGATTTTTTACGTGCCATTTATTCCCCCTTCCAACGCCTTGTTTTCTGTCTCGCGTGTTTCCTGGGGCTCACTAGTTTCCTGGGGCTCACTTGAAATGGGTTGGCTTAAAACACCACATTTCTTGTCTGATAGTTCCGGAGGTCAGAAGCCTGGAATCAGGCCTGGCCGGTTGGCTCAGCAGTAGAGCATCGGTCCAGCATGTGGAAGTTCCAGGTTCGATTCCTAGTCAGAAGTGAACATCTGCTTCTCCACCCCTTCCCCTTCGCTCTCTCTCTCTCTCTCTCTTACTTTCCTGCAGCCATGGCCCCAATGGTTTGAGAGAGTTGGCCCCAGGGACTGAGAATGGTTCTATGGCTTCGCCTCAGGTGCTGCAATAGCTTGGTTGCCAAGCAACAAAGCAGTGCCCCCCGATGAACAGAGCATCACCCAGGAGGGGGCTTGCCAGGTGGATTCTGGTCGGAGGGCATGTGGGAGTCTGTCCCTCTGGCCTTCTTGCCTCTCACTTACAAACAAATCCTGGAGTCAAGGTGTCACTAGGGCTGGTTCTTTCTGGAGGCTCTGAGGGAGGATGTGTCCTGCCTCTCTGCTGGTGTGTGATGGCTTCTCGCTGCCGCGGCGTCCCTTGCTTGTGGAGGCATCACTCCAGTCTCTGCTGCTCTGGGCGCACGGAATTGTCCTCTCAGTGTCTTTCACTGTCCTCTCTCCTCTGAAAAGGGCACCAGTCTTTGGATTTGGGGCCCACCCTAGTCTAGCGTGACTTTGTCTTGACCCATGACATTTGCAAAGACCCTATTTCTGAATAAGGTCACCTTCTGAGGTTCTGGGTGGACATGGTCTTGGAGGGACACCACTCGAATCCCAGCAATCTCTCTGCCTTCAGACACTTGCAGCCTCCGATGGACCCCATGGACCTTGCCAGAGCACCGCACCCTCCCTCTGAAATTCTTCCATGACTTTCCATGGTCAACAGAATAAAGTCCTGTCTCTTCATCTGAGCTTTTGAAGGCTTGCCATCCCCTGTTCTTAGTGACCATTTCTAGCCTCCTGCTCACACCCTCCAGCTTCACTTGAAGGATCAGTCACTGGATTTGTCATGAGGTGTGCACTTGCATCTGCCTGCCTGCCTGCCCCTCTGTCCCTTGCCTAGATGCAGTCCTTCTCAAACACCCATGTCATATTCTACTTTCTCTCTCTCGTGAGATCATTTTCAGGCAGACAAAGTGGAAAGACACCCCTGCTCACCGGCAGACCCGAGGCCAGGCTCCTGCCCACGCCGCAGCCTGGACCACGGCTACCCCTGCTGGAACTGAATTCCCACCCAGGGAGAGACGCCCGTGACTTGTACTTCTTTGGGTCCTCACACCTGCAAGTGGTGTATCGAATGGTGCGGCTTCGTGGTGAATGATTGTGGCTGCTGCTGTTGATACGAGCGTGCGAGGGGTTGGTTGGCACTGCAGTTGCCGGGGCGCCACCATGCTCCAGTGCGCGCACTGCGTCACCCCACGCCCGTAGCGCCGAGCTGTGGAGAGCCGCTGAAGAGCCCTGGGCCGAGACGAAATGAGGGCTTAGGACAGAGTGGCCCTCTCTTTGGGAGCCCAGGTCTTTCAAAGAGGCATGAGCACAGGTAGAATCACTTCAGGAAAAGAGCCTCCTCCAGGCTGGGTGCTGAGGGGCACGGGCTCAGTGGGAGACAGTAAAATTGGGAGGGTCCGCCTGCCCTGTCCGCCCTGATGGAGAATCGGGGAGCAGCATCCTGTGTGTGGGGTAAGGACCAGCGGGGAGGAGAGAGCGGGCTGCTGGGAAAGACAGCGGCACCTCCCAGTCCTGGCTCGCACAGGTGCACTGCAGACCTGACTGTGACAAGGATGTTTTTATTCCAAAGACTGTTAGTCGTGTGTTCTGCTAGCCTCTCAAGGGGGCTGTGATGGACCATTGGCCCTTCTGACTTTCCCCCAAGTCACTGAGTCTCTAGTGGGGCCACAAGAAACTTGGTGGATCTGGAAGCAGGTTTCCTCTAGATCAGGGGGAGTCAACTTTTTTATATGTACCGCCCACTTCTGTGTCTCTGTTAGTAGTAAAATTTTCTAACCACCCACCGGTTCCACAGTCATGGTGATTTATAAAGTAGGGAAGTCACTTATACTTTATAAAATTTATAAAGCCGAGTTACAGCAAGTTAAAGCATATAATAATAATTACCAAGTACTTTATGTCGGATTTTTGCTAAGTTTGACAGAATCAATCTTTATAAAGCAACTTACTATAGTTAAATCTATCTTTTTATTTCTACTTGGGCTGCTCTGCTACCACCCACCATGAAAGCTGGAGCGCCCCCTAGTGGGCGGTAGGGACCAAGTTGACTACCGCTGCTCTAAAGGTTCTTGCCTTGTGTCCTCTGCCCTTCCCAGCTGATGCTTTTTGGTTAAAACAAAACCCCATATGCATTGCCCTTGGGGATCAAGAAGTAGTCAGCCCAAGAAAGAAGAGCAGAGGTATGAAGAATCAGGGGGAGTATTCTGGGCAGGTGCTCCAGGCGTGGGTTCTGGGCTAAGCCCGCTGACGCGGGACATTCTGCATCGTGGATACACCACAGCAAGTTTCCAATGTCCAAATCTTTGAACCCATCAGGGCCCTTTCTTGCTGGGCCCCCGCAGCACCCCTGCATGTCGCGAAGCACACGAGGCAGCATGCCTGCTGCCTCTGGCAATGTTTATGGACAGCTTGTAATGGTCTAGCTCTGATCCCTGCCCAATAGACTCATAGCTCTACATCCGTGGCCTCACCTCACCTGGCCGGCTTCAGGGAATATCTGTGTTATTATACAATCAGGCAAGGCTCGACTCCAATGAAAATCATAGTTTATTAGACATTCCCTTCTGAAAGGTTTGCCAGCTTACCTCCTGATAGATTGCCAATGTGGGTATTTAACACAAGAGGACAGGTTTAGTCAAATTTGCTTTGTCCATAACTCTTCTGCATAACATAGTTGTTTCTGTTTTTGTTTTGTTTTTTTTTTGCCACCACTCCCTGTGACTAGACCTTGCCATCCCTCTCTGACCAAAGGAAAGTACAAAGAACATTTGACACAAGGTAAAACATGGAGAGATCTTTCAAAGGCTCAGTGTCCTGGCTGAGACTCAGAACTAGGCATTTGATTTAAAAATATATGTGTTGTATGTGCCTCAGTCGGGCCACCCCTGAGGCAGGTGCCGTTGTCCGGTGTTAGGGGGCCAGAGCAGAGGTGCCGAATAGTGATTGCTTTCTTGCCATTTGCTGTTTGCACCAGGAGGCTGGGTTCGTCTAACTCTAGTTTTTTTTTTTTTTTGCATTTTTCTGAAGCTGGAAACAGGGAGAGACAGTCAGACAGACTCCCGCATGCGCCCGACCGGGATCCACCCGGCACGCCCACCATGGGGCGAAGCTCTGCTCACCAGGGGGCGATGCTCTGCCCATCCTGGGGGTCGCCATGTTGCGACCAGAGCCACTCTAGCGCCTGAGGCAGAGGCCACAGAGCCATCCCCAGCGCCCGGGCCATCTTTGCTCCAGTGGAGCCTTGGCTGCAGGAGGGGAAGAGAGAGACAGAGAGGAAGGTGCGGCGGAGGGGTGGAGAAGCAAATGGGCGCTTCTCTGTGTGCCCTGGCCGGGAATCGAACCCGGGTCCTCCGCACGCTAGGCCGACGCTCTACCACTGAGCCAACCGGCCAGGGCTAACTCTAGTTTTAATTTTTGAAAAAGTTAGCTAGGTAATTGCTTCTGTTTCCTTTCCCAAAAGGTGCTTCATTTGCATAAGCTAGCATCTGCGGTGCCCCTCTGATGCTGACCTGGGCCATCCTGGCTCCTGCTGTCACTTCTAAGGGCCCTTGACATTACACTGGGCTCCCCTAGATAACCCAGGATAACCTCCCCATCTTGAGGGGATCTGGTTAAGCCGCCTAAGGTTCCATCCATCTGCACCTTGAATTCCCCCTTGCCATGTCACGTAACATATTCACAGGTTCTGGGGAGTAGGACCTTTTTTTTTTTTCCTCTGGGGAGGGGAGGCATTATTTTGCCGACTGCAGACGGGTACTTAGAGATTTATAGAGTCCATACTCGGGCTGCACTTGAGGGAACCTGGGCTCAGAGATTATCTGTGAATTTCGGCTGGAAGCTGGACCGCCCGTACCCTGAACCATAAGCAAGACTCAGCAGGAGGCCGCGGCTTCCTCTTCTGCGACTTTCTCTTCTCCAGCGTTTCTCTTCTCTACTGCCTCGTGGCTGTCCTGCCCCCACGGGGAGGAGGACAAGGGGCATGTCAAAGGGGCGGGAGGCACACCTGCCAAGTATCTAGACTGAATGGAGAGTGGCCACTTCACAAGGTCAGAGAATGGGTCTGATCCATCCATAGGGCAGACAGCACATGACTGTTTTGCTCTGGCCGGATAGCTTGGTTGGTCAGAGCACTGTTCAAAAGTGCGGACCTTGCTGGGTTGACCCCCCGGTCAGGGCACATACGTCCTGCCTCTCTGTCTCCCTTCCTCTCTCTCTCTCTCGCCACAATCAATTGAGAAGAAAATGAAAACTTACTGTTTTAGCAGAAGTAGTAGCTCTGAGAACTACAAGCTGCCAAATGTCCAACTGGGGACACTGACCTCGATGTCCAAGGGCTCCAAGGGTCTGGAGCCCCGGAATTTCTCCCCTAGGAGGTCCGTGGCGGGGGAGCACGAGGGGAGCCCCAGCTTCCTGGTTCACCCCCCACGGCGGCACTTGCTGCTGGGGCCGCTGCTAGTGGGTGTTTCTCAGTCTGGGGACCCTGTTGGACCCGGGCCGGCTCCCTGTGTGGTGCTGGAAGGTTTCCACTGCTGAGAGTTCTCTGGGGAGAGCCCGGTGAGGCTGCTGTCTGTGCCCCAAGGCAGCAGGGCACCCGGGAGCTACAGCAGCAGGTCTCCTGGCAAGGTCCGGGCCGAAGAGAAGAAACAGGAGGCCCTACATCAATGAGACGGTTTACTGGAAAGACCAGAGCCGGATCTGCGGAGCTGATGCCCAGGGCAAGGGCGTCCTGTGCCATGCTCACGTCCTCATCTGGGTAGCTGGTCCGCCCTCCACCTGTTCTTTGTCCTTAGAGGCGGAGGGGAACACGGACCTAACCTCTGGCCAGGGACCCGAGGGCCCAGGACCTCCTTGGAAAGGGGATTCCTCCGCACTCTGGGGAGGGAGACGGGGCGCTGAGGGGGAGACAGCCGACCCAGCCCCAGCCCCTGGCCAGGGACCCGAGGGCCCAGGACCTCCTTGGAAAGGGGATTCCTCCGCACTCTGGGGAGGGAGATGGGGCGCTGAGGGGGAGAGGAACACGGACCCAGCCTCTGGCCAGGGACCCAGGGGCCCAGGACCTCCTTGGAAAGGGGATTCCTCCGCACTCTGGGGAGGGAGATGGGGCGCTGAGGGGGAGACGGCTGCTGTCGCAGGGGAGGAGGCCTCTTGGCCTTCGGAGGGCGCTCACCCGCTCTGCGAAGCAGGTGGGGACGCAGCCGGCGACTCGTTCCTCCCAGGGAAGGTCACCTCAGCGGAGCAGTTTGGAGACAGCCTCTGCTCCCAGTAGCTAACGGCTGGAGGAAAGGCTCTGGCCCCCAGGCGGACGGTGAAATGGAAGGAAACAAGGCACCTCCCACCCAGAAGTGAGACCCAGTTCCACGGTGAAGACCTGAGGAGGCTGGGGGTGGGGGTGGGGTGGGGGGATCAGGACCATCACAGGCAAGCTCTTTGTCCATTCAGGGAGACTTCAGGGCAGTATCTCAAGACTCCTTGTTTGCTGAGAGCATTTGATGTCCAAAGGGGGGTGAAGGGACTGTGGCAGGTACACGCTTCTGCCGAGGCCCTGGCTGGGGTGGGGGCAGGTGGCGGTTAGGTGAGCAGGTGTCACTTCTGATGAGACCCAATAGCACGATGAATGGGGTGGAGGGTGTTCTTCAGCCTGAGGGACAATTTCCTTTGTGGAAATGAGCCCTAGCTGGGGGAGCGATGACCCGAAGATGCTTACTAAGCTCTGAGGACGGCGCCCTGCCCCACAGGGGGCTCTAAAAGCCAAACACACCTTGTCTACATTCGCAGCAGCCACGGACAAGAAGGCAGGGCCCCTACCACTTCCAGGGAAGAGTCAGTTCAGAGTGTACCCGCCGTCACCCCTGGGCAGGCTCCACCCGGGCTCCTGGCTGCCAGGGCCTCCCACAGGCTTCGGGCACCAGGGGCCTCGCGGGCGGGGCAGTGGCGGGAAGCGGTGGGCAGCTGGGCTGGAGTCACGTGCGGCCACGTGGCCTCGGAACGTCTCCCTTGGGGCCTGGGCATCAGCTAATTGGGCTCTGGGCTCTCCTGACAGGAGCTCCTGGTTGGGAAGGCTGAGAATGACGATGTTCTTTTCAGGAATTTTGCACGTCTCTGGAAAACCTAGGGCGCCCCGCAGTGGTCCCGTGTCCATATTTCTTCCCGTGGGCTCCCGGCAGCTTTTGAGATGTACAGGCCGGAATAAGAGTACGTGACAGAAACGGAGAAGAAGAGAACGAGTCTTTGGATTTGGAGGAAGGCGGCGGGAACAGCCCCCCTCAAGACCCCCGTCCGGAGGGGCGAAGCCGGAGCCTGGTGGGCTGATAAGCCCACCCAGTTGCAGCCGAGTCGGTGCTTCTCAGAGGCCCTCGGGGGGCCCCCCTTGCACTGACCCCTGTGAGTGACGACTGGCTCTCGGACAGAGAGAGTCCCACAGACGCCGGAGTGAGGAAAGCCCCCGGAGTTGTGTGACTGCAGAGAGAGGCATTTATGACTCTCGATAGAAAGGATGTCGCCACTCCCCCAGTCTGTGGCCGCAGGGCTTGGTTGTCCCTTATCATGAGTGGGTAAATGGCACAGGTGGGAGCGCAGAGCGAGGACCTTTACATTTCAGTTTCTGGTGTGTCTGCCCCACTAAAGCCTTGGTCTCTAAATGGAAGCATTCATAGGTTTATTCTTTTTTTTTAAGGGGCGGTATTGGGGCGCCTCAAGCGGTTTCTCATCATTCAGCACTCCTTAAAAAGTAAAGAGAATAATGAAATGTTAAAAAAAAAAAAGCAATTCTCCAGGCTTCCCTAGGAATCTCCTTAAAATGCCTCAAAGGACCCAGAAGTCCCAGGACTCCCCCCCACCTGCATGCGTCCTCTAGTTGGTCTGGCCCCTTCCTGAAGCAGGGACATTCAACTTTGTGATTTCTTCTGTGATTCTGTCGCGTTGTGACTTAGTTACTAATGTCCCCAGTATCATTTCCTACTCTTCAAATGCACCGTTGGTTGTAGTCTTAGTTTAATGGGTTTCCGCGGGCTGGCCTTGGACGCTTCTCGTGACCAATTGCATGCTTTCACCAGGAAAATATGCTTTGAGTTCCTCATCCAATGAATGGACATCTTTTTAGGACCCAGCCTTGTTTTCGGTGGGCAATGTTCACGTCCTGATATTAAATTTCTGAAAACCTTCTCTCTGGCACACATGCTGTGACAAAAAATGTGGTATTTCAAAAATGATTTTAGCTTAAGAGTTTAAAAGCTCCCACCATAGTATGTACTATTGAAGAAGGCAGGCTTGATATTTTATATAATAGGATGGATTATTGGGAAACACAGATTAAGAGACTTGGGCCTCTTATTTTCCATCCTCCTCCCAGGAAAGAGGCTGGCGGCGCTGGCTTGCTTTAATTTATTGCATGAGGGTTTATTTCCTTTTCCTAAGATTTTTAAAATGTATTAGTGAATATTGGCATGTGTGTCTCAAAGGCACTTACTCCAAAGGGCTTGAATGAACCTGCACCCCTTAAGGGCAAGTCCACTTTAAGTCCTTTTCAGCGAGTGACCCTACCCCCCAAGCTCCAAGTCTTGGCACCCGTAAGGCACCTGAGGTTGATGGTGGCAGATGTCTGGGTGGTCTTCTTCTGGTGGACTAGTAACAGGGGTTCGAAGAAGGCTTGGTGGAACCCGAAGCCAGATTGCGTTTTTCGTCTTCGTGATGGAGAAAGCAGGCGGGGGTTAAATGGCAAGACTAGGGACCCACTGACAGGGTGCCGTGATTGGCCACAGAACTAGAAAGTTCAGTCTAGTGTGTGAGACTTCACAGACTGCTCCAAAATTCCAGGGTATGGGATATACTTGGTGGGTAGAGGTCGCTACATTCTCCCTCCCCCAAATCCAACTGAGTGTAGTGGACAGTCCTGACACACTTATGTCCTTATGCCCTCGGGCCCCTTTTTACTGTTTCTGAACCCCTCTTCCATCCCTCCCGTGTATTTGGTGTGCCTGGGAGTTCCCATTGCCCCTCCCGCTCAGGCTCTGACTGGGCACACACAGAGATATTTTTATCTTTTCAAACGCCAACAGGGGATTGATTAGAAACACAACCAGCATTGAAAAAAATGCAAAACTATCCATAAGCCCAAACCGGAAGGCCGGATGGTGAAGGCCCAAAGGTTGAAGTTTTGGCCCTTTGACTCAGCCAGCTCCCGAATAAGCACAACAAAACGCAGTGACACAAGAAAACGGGGAACAAAAAATCCACATGATGCTGTATAGGAAGGGAGTCAGGGAGGGTGTGTCTGTGTTGTGCAGGAAGCCGCTGAGGAGGACTCGGAGGTCAGAGTGGACCTGGGACCTCGGGCCTCAGGTGGGCGGCTGGGAGAGAGTGCCTCACCTCTCAGCGCTCCGCACGCTCACTGTGGACAAGGCCCCGTCCTGAAGCCCAGCTTCCCTGCGCAGCTCTCTGCTCTCCCAGGGAGCTGCACCCTCTTCCTGAGGCCCCTGCAACTTCCTCCCTGTGGCCACGGTGTCTGCCGGCCTGCAGAAGGGGAGCTGGGCTGGGAGGTTCTTGCCTTCCTGTTTCAGCGGCATCATCAGATCTGTAGATTTTGATTCTAAACTGTGGCCTCTTTTTTTTTTTTTTTTTTTTTTTTTTTTGTATTTTCCCAAAGCTGGAAATGGGGAGGCAGTCAGACAGACTCCTGCATGCGCCCGACTGGGATCTACCCGGCATGCCCACCAGGGGGTGACGCTCTGCCCATATGGGGCGTCCAGAGCCACTCTAGCGCCTGAGGCAGAGGCCACAGAGCCATCCCCAGCGCCCGGGCCATCCTTGCTCCAGTGGAGCCTCGGCTGCGAGAGGGGAAGAGAGAGACAGAGAGGAAGGAGAGGGGGAGGGGTGGAGAGGCTGACGCTCTACCACTGAGCCAACCGGCCAGGGCCTGTGGCCTCTCTTTATTCCTCCCTCTACTGCCATTACTCTGAGCCGGGTTGTCATTCAAGGAGAGCAGAGGCCCACACTTGTATCTCTTTTCTTGCTCTGTGAGCTTTAGCCCCCCCCCCCAACTCCCGTGTCTAACGGGCTTTGATTAGAATCCTCCTTCTGTGTGAGATGTTTATCCCTAACTTGATCTTGTCAATGCCTGTTCGCCTGTTACGTCTCAGCTCGGGAGCCGCGTCCTGGTTTCCTCGATCTGCCCCAGCTAGGCTCCTACTCCCTGTCTCTTCCTTTCCTTGGGACCTGAAGTAGACCTCGACAAGGTGTGGCCTCCAAAACCGGACTGTAAGCTCTGCAAGTGCCTCGTTTGGCTTCCCGCGCAGACGTTCAGTGGCCGGCGCTGTGCCAGCTGCCGTGGGTGGAATGGTGGGGAGTCCCCCAAAAGATGCGTCTGTGTTCTGACCCCCATAAATCTGCGAATGTGACTTTATTTGAGAAGAGTCTGTGCGGATGTAATTAAGATCTTGAGATGTGGAGGTTATCCTGGGTTACCTACGTGGACTCTTCATCCAATGCCAAGTCCTTCTCAGGGACACACAGAGGAAAAGGCAGAAGAGGAGGCGCTATGACGACAGAGGCAGATATTTGAGTGATGTCTGTGACCACGATTCGAAGGATGCCAGAAGGCGGCAGGAGCCACAGAGGCAAAGACATGTACTAGAGGCTTAAACTTGGGTGTTAACCCCGTAGCCTAAGTAGATGAGCCTGAATACATGAGCCAGGAGCCCCGTGCAGTAAACACGACACCTTCCCTTCCCGAGCCCAGATGTGGCTCCGAACCCCGAAACATTTATTTCAGTCCTGCGACTCCAAAACTATGGAAACGCTTTCCGTCCACCAACCGTGCGCCAAGTGGGGTCATTTCCTGTGGCAGCTGGGAAAAGTCGCCGCCCCGGTTGAGGGGACTGGTGGTTGGAGCATGTCGTTGATAGCCTTTCAGGGGTGCCGGTCGAGGTCCCTCGTGGGGACTTCGCTGGCATGGCTGGAGCGGGGCCCTGTTTTTTTTCCGTTGTGTTCTATTGGCTGGCTGCGTTATTATCTACAAACTTTTGGTCTTATTAGGATGCCTCTGTCCTGCTCCTCTGGCTAGAGAGAGTGGGCTTCTGTTGGGGCTTATATTGCCTGCAGTTGGCATATATATATGACAAGGGACATCCGCGGCAGGGTGGCCCTTCTCTACATGAGGCTCATTGGGACAGCCTCTCTTGCGGCTACAGTTCAGCTTTCTCTAGGCCCGTAGCCGTTCCTCTCACGCTGCTCCCGCAGGCCTACAGCTAGAACGGTCCCCCGTACTAGCTCTGGGGGCATCAGCACCCCTTGTACGTTTCTCACACGTGCCGGCAGCTTTGTGTGATCCCTTACTGAACTCCCTTCGGCTCCTGGTCTGAGTGTCCCGTCGGCACCCGACCAGCAGACCGACCGGTCACTGTGCGACCGTCTTCTGGCCCGAGAGACGCTGGTGCGGTGTCACGACTCTGCTGTGCCCTTTCCTTAGGAGCCGGCCCCTCTCCTTGGCCCCTTCCCTAGTCTCCTTTCTGGGACGTGATGCTGCTGTCCATCCTGGATGAGGAGGACAAGGGCCACGCCCTAAGGTGGTCGTGTCGTGAGGTGGAAGGGAGAGTTTGTGCAGGAGGGGTTCTGTTTCCGCCCGGAGCTCCTGTCCGCATTTCCTGGAGTTGTGTGACGTGGGGGACCTGCTTAATCTCTTTGTATCTCAGTTTCCTTATCTGTGAAGTAGTTTTCACAACAATTTTCCCCACAGGCTTACTAAGAAGATAAAAGGAGGTGATTTATATACAAGGGCCAAGTAAATGCATGCAAACAAAAGGGGTTCAATAAATATTGTGAATTTGCCTTTAATGAGAACTCCAAACCTTTATACTGCTGCAGGGAAGAAGGACGGCCTATATTTACTCTCGCCAAGGGGATAATAGCACCTAAGAGTTGAAGTTTGCAAAGGACTTTGGCATTTATTATCATATTTAATGCATGCCACACTTTTGTGAGGGAGGGGGCAGGTTGGCATGACCATTCTTTTTTTTTTTTTTTTTTTAATTGGAAAAGGAAGAGCCACAGAGAAAATACTTACATAACTATTATAGTTAGCTAATGAGTGACAGAATCAGGCCTGGAATGGTCACCTCACCTCCACAAGAGAGATCTAGGCAATTGAGCATCCTTATTGGGAAATCTTGTTTCCCTTTTCAATTATTTAAAAATGTCCTGCTGTAGGTACCAGGCCTGATTCCACTAGACTGTATCGGGGGGAGGGGGGCAAGTTTGCCACTTGTTCCCCGAGGGAACTTGTTTGTACAACCAACACGGGGGCAGCGGGAGGACTTCTCCAGATGTAAGCACCATGGGTGACGTCCACCATGATAAAGAAATCGGGGAAGCACCCCTCCGAGCCTGTCCTGCTCTGTCTAAAAAGCATCCGTGTGGCTGTGATGACTTTCCTCTCAAGTTGGGGACTCGAGAGGAAAAGAAAAAAAAACTGCAGAAAGCGGAGTGTTGTAACTTGCAGCTCTAAAGGCATGTTGGAGTCTCTTGACGGTCTGAGTCGGGCGGTGTGTGCTTTTGTGGCCGCAGAGGGAAGCTACCACCTGGGCCCATAGAGGGACAAGAAGCTCTCCCGGGGTTGATGACACCTTAGAGATGTGTGCCGGCTGACGGGTGGGTGGAAGACCAGGACTGACCCATGACCAGTCAGCATTTAGTAATTAGAGGGAGAGGCGTTCAGATAGCACATGGCTCTCTGTCCCCAGAGTAGCCTTTCCTTATGAAAATATCCGGAAGCAGTGGAAAGCAATGGAAGCTCCTGACGCGGGGGAGTCTGGGACCGACCCACCGATGACTGAGGGAGAGAGAGAGCTTGTTGCTAATCGTAAGGCTGATAGAGCCGAATGGAGAGCAAAGCCCGGACCACCTGCAGCCGTGTGCTGCCAGCTGCCACACCCCTTGGGAGATGGAGCCACTCTGCAGGGGCGTTGGTCTCGTTGGGGCCTCAGCAAAGCCTGGCCACCCCCCCTCCTACCCTCTCCTGTGACTCCTGTGTACTCGCTCTATATACATCCCTCAGGTTTCTCACTCAGTTTCCCCTTCAGACCCCCTCCTTGCTCACAGCACAGTTACTCCTGCTCCCCTGCAAGCATGAACTCGCTATGTCTCAGATGGACAAGAAGCTCAAGAGGGTAAATCCTGCCCTGGCAGGCTGGCTCCACTGGCTGAACATCGGTCCAAAGCACGGGACCTGCTGGTTCGATCCCCAATCAGGGCACAGACAGGAATGAACTGATGTTTCTGTCTGTCTGTCTGTCTCTCTCCCTGCCTCCCCTGCTAAAATCAGTAAATATAATATAAAAAAAGGTGGTAAATCCCACAATGTCACATACCAAACCTACAAACCCACACCTGCCTTCAATTCCTGCTCAGTCTTCTATCTGAGCCTAAAAGTGGTTAATATAGACAAATTAGTCTTTTTGTGGAAACTAGACAAATTAGTCTTTTATAGAGTATTTTCTGCCTTAAAAAACCCCTTATCAACTAAAATTCTAATTTTCTTCGCGAAGTCCTCAACTGTACTTCCTGTTAGTGAGATCCTTTTACCTTCCTGGAGTTGATTTTTGCGTATGCCTTGTGAAGTCTGGTTTCTCTGGCTGGCTCTTTTTACTGAATGGTGTCTGTCATCTCTGGTCAGCTGTGTCCTCTCTGTCATGCACCAGAGCTGTGTCCAAGAAAGGCCAGTTTCTGGGCTCTCGATTTATTCTACCAGCAATTTTCTGGTCCATAAGGATTACTATTATTGGTAAAGTTGGTGTCATTTTGGCCTATTTATAGGAGTAGCCATTAAAAAAACATTTTTTTTTTTTATTTTTTTGAACTTTATAAGTTTTATTGCAAACCTGCGCAGGGACTGCAGGCAACCCACGCAAGGGAACACTGCAGCTCCGAGCTTCTAAAATGGCTCCTTTTTATAGGGTGGCTATCTAGGCTGAGCAAGCAAGCAGCGTTTACAAGGGCGGGAGGAGTGCGGTTAGCTGACCTCATTCTTGGCTAAGTCTCTAGGGTAGGGGCTTCCTTGATCTGGGTACATAGAGTTCAGTGGAAAATATTGCTACATTTCTAACGGTTGTTTATAATTTTTTGTCTATAGGAGTAGCCATTTTAAATATTTTCGTCTATTGGGGATTTTGATCTGAAGTTTTACGACGAAAAAAAACAACATGAATAGTTATGAAGGAGGGTGTTAAAGAAAGGGGCTGGACCACTTTATAGGACCAGGTTGAGTCATGGTCATTACATGAGTATAGACCTAGCAACCGTGCCCTGGGTGTTCATTAATAAATGTCCATGTAACTCTATTAAGGCTATTTTTTGATTAGAATATTTATGAGCAGAGTTCTCTTTCTTAGGATTAGTCGCTTGCATGGTTGTCATTTGTGGGTGTCTAGGAGTCGGCCACTCCTATATCCTGGAGGTAGGGTGATCACCTTTGGTAAGGTCCAGACGTAGAAAATCATTATCATTAGTGAAGACGTGATCAGGCAAACCAGAAGTTTATAACGTTAAATCAGTAATGAGGAAAAGTAGGATCAAGCGGGTAATAAAGGAGAGTGTAGCAAAAAAAATCTTCTCATTGTCTTGGGTGAAAATGGTCTTCCTCATGAGGTCATCAGCTTGCTCTGAATGTCTTGAGTTAGAAGTCAACTTCTGTGGCCCTGGCTGGTTGGTTCAGTGGTAGAGCATTATCAGCCTGGTGTGTAGATGCCCTGGGTTCAATTTCCAGTCAGGGCACACAGGAGAAGCACATATCTGCTTCTCCCCCTCTCCCCCTCTCGCTTCTTTCTCTCCCTCTCTCCTCTCCTACAGCCATGGTTCTATTGGAGTGCATTGGCCACAGGGGCTGAGGATGGCTCCATGGCCTCTGCCTCAGGCACTAAGAGGAGCTCAGTTGCTGAGCAACGGAGCAACACCCCAGATGGGCAGAGCATTACCCCCTAGTGGGCTTGCCGGATGAATACTGGTTGGGGCGCTTGCTAGAGTCTGTCCCTGCCTCCCTTCCCCTCACTGAATTAAAAAAAAAAAAAAGTCAACTTCTGTGGACTGTTTACTTGTGGAAGTTTTTGAGTTTTGTTTGGAAATCTCTGTGGAAGATTTTTTTCCTTCTTTTCGATGCCTCAAATAAATGGAGTCACGCAATATTTGTCCTTCTGTGTCTGGCTAATCATCAAGCATAATGTTCTCAAGGCTCGTCCGCATTGTGTTGTAGCGCATATCAGAATTTTATTCCTTCTCACGGCTGACTGATGAGCAGCCCGTGTTTTAACAAGCACTCCAGGACATGCTGATGCTGATTTAAGTTGGAGAACTCCTGACCTGGAGCCATGCTTCTCAAATTTTACTGTGTATCGAACCGCTTGGGGATTTGTTAAAATGCAAAGCTCTTGATTTATTAACGGAATCATAAGGCGATTCATGCGCGGGCCCCCGGATCCTGCATGTCTAACAAGCTCTGGGTGGATAGGGTTGAAAAACCACTGCGTTGAGTCATCACAGCTGTGCCAGGCTCACTGAGAAACGACAGACTCCTTATGGGCTGGAGTCAGAGGGACGCTGCGTCTGTTTCTGCATCGTGGACCGGGAGACCCGGACCTTGAAACTCGCTGTTCCCTGACTCAGGCTCTCCTGCTGAAACGTGGCCATGAGCTTCACTGGGGACCTGACTTGGGAAGGGCTGGTATCTGGGGACATTCTACGGAGCTCAGCATTAATTGCTCACTCTAAACGAGCAACTGATCCATCCTCAGTCACTACCTGGGGACTTCCTGCAATGCGGCGGCTGGGGAAGAGCCAGGCAGTGCCGGGGGTGGGGAGGGGGGAGGTCAGGCTGGCGGAGCCTGGCGGAGGGAGAGTCTATTTGCGATGTCAGAGCGGGGGCTGGGCACTGGCAGTCCTCGAAGACAGGCTGGGGAAGGCCAGCGGCATCACCGCAGGGGCCTCTGAGTCAGGCAGGAGGACCAGCACCGCTGTCCTCCTTGCTGATTCCATCTGACGGGGCCCAGGAGGGCGGGGAGCCAGGCCTGGACGGCCCGTGGCTCTCACAGATGCAACTCCAGGTTGGCATTTCCTGAGCCACAGGGATCGCTGTTGAGGGACTCTACCCACAGTGTGCCCTCCACCCGGGACCATTCAACCCGCAGTTGTTCCCACGGGCAGCTCACTGTGTCCCGCCATGAGCTGTCCCGGTCCGACCCCTCCGATGTCACAAGCTGTCACCTGTGTGTGGTCTCTTGAGTAGGAGAAACAAAGATAATTGGGAACGGTTCTTTTTAGAACCTTATCTGTTTTTGTCCTGCCGCCTGGGGAAAAATGGGGAAGAAACGCAGAAATGAGAAGATTGTGGTTGGTTCGTGTGATGAAATACTTTAGAGCTGCTGAACATGTCGTTTGGAAGAATTTTAATGATATTTGAAAATATGGTCATGATTAATAAGGAGAAAAAGGCTCAAATAACATATGAATGCATTTATATACACAAGTGTAAATATATACATATATACACATATATAGATATACATATATGTTCTGTGTAAAAACTAAACATATATAAACAGAAATGTGCGTGTGTGCACGTGCGTGTGTTGATGCACACAGGAATCAACTCGTAGTTGCTTCTCGCATGACCCTGCAAGCCTGGGGCCTCGAACCAGCGACCCTAGCACCTTAGGTTGACACTTGATCCACTGCGCCACCACAGGTCAGGCAAGAGATTTTTGATTTTTGTCCCCCCCCACTCCCCCCTACTTTTGTAGCCCCAGCTTCCAGAACAATGCCTGGCATAGGAGGCTCTTACAAATCAGTTGCTGAATGAGTGGACAAAATGAAATGCTCCATTTGGGGTTTGCAATTCATAAAGGATAAGAAAGCTTATGAATATTTCTCTGCTCTTCTAACAAATCAAAACCATTCACAACCACGGCTCTTTCCTGCCCATTAGTGATAGCATCCCACAAGCGCCTCTGCTCTCTCCGAGGGTTACAGATATGATTTTCAGGAAGTCGGAATAGACTCCGTAGTGCCGGGACTCTCCCGTGATCTGGTGGGTCTAGGCAGAAGAAAGGGCTGCTTCCTTTTGGAACGGCATTGAGGAAGGCTTGGTAGTCGGGGTTGGATAATAATTTCCTGGAAAACAATCCGGAGAGAGCTCTATATATCAGTACAGCTTCGATTTGTTTACCAGGTGTTTATTGAGCATCTGTTATGTGATGAGGCCTGGGTACACACAGTGAACAAAGCATCACTGGTTTTCTGGATGTTGCTGACAGCCTCAGTAGGCAATACAGCTGAGTAAACAATAATGATGCAATGAGACATTATGCAAGCGGCAACGGGGTGACAGGGACCCAGACCTGGGAGGTTTGGGGACGGCTTCTTGCTGGAAGTGAATACTGATGGATACATGAATTTACCAGAACTTCCAAACGGCCCTTTGGCTGTTCTGCTTGGCTATCTGACCCCACCCTTACTTACTGGACTATCGCCCCTGAAACAGAAAAGTTCTAGGAAGCTGGTCAGCCACCCCGAGGAGAAGCGTTCCAAGAAGCTGATATCGAAACACTACAGAAGGGAGCATCCCAGAACTGCTGACGCGACACGCACTTGCTCAAAGCTCTCCCTTAACCCTGTAAAAAGTTTGCCTCAGAATCTATTTGGGTGCACGTCTCCCGGAGGAGCGCCCCGGCAGGTCTTTCTCCTCTAATAAAGCCTGCACACCTGGCCTGGCCGGGCGGTGGCTCAGTGGGTGGAGCGTTGGACTGGGATGCGGAGGGCCCAGGTTCGAGACCCTGGGGTCGCTGATTTGAGTGCGGGCTCATCTGGCTTGAGCAGAAAAAGAAAGGGCTTGCCAGCTTGGACCCAGGGTCGCTGGCTCGGGCAGGGGGTTGCTCGGTCTGCTGAGGGCCTGTGGTCAGGGCACGTGTGTGGGGGGGCAGTCAGTGAGCAATTAGGGTGTCCCAGCGAAGAACTGGTGATTGGTGCTTCTCGTCTCTCTCCGTTCCTGTCTGTCTGTCCCTCTCTCTGACTCTCTCTGTCCCTGTGAAAATAAGAAGAAGAAAAAAAAAAGCCTGCACACCTGGTGTTCGAGTGCCGTCTCATCCTTACAAATACATTCTGAGCAGGACAAACAGGAAGGTGTCCAGTCACAGGGCACTGGCAGTGGTGGAGGTGGAGAAGGGGCCTGGGGGAGAGTGTCCCAGGAAGGGCTGGGAGGTACAAGGAGCTGGAAAGCTCAACATGGTCTGAGTGTGGGCCATCCCCTGAATTCAGTCACTATTTTAAAGTTTTTATTTTCCATTTATTGTGTTCACATGGTTTCAAGTGTCCCGCTCAATGGAACACCCTCTACCCACTGCACCGTGACCCCCCCATGCCCCACGCAGTCTCTTCCCACCCCCATCTCCCCCTTTTGCCCCCCTACTCCTGCCTTCACCCCTGCTTCCCTCTGGCTGTCACCACCCTGCTGTTTGTGTCTGTGTGTGATATATATATGATTTTGGCTAATCCATTCATCTTCTTTGATCCAGTCCCTTCTCCCCTCTTCCCTCTGACAGCTGTCCATCTGTTTCCTGTGACCCTGCCTCCGTTTCTGTTTTGTTCCTCAGATTATTGTGTTCATTGAACTCTACCTGTAAGTGAGATTCTATGGTATTTGTCATTCTCTGCCTGGCGTATTTCACTTAGCACAAGTAATCACCAGGTCTGTCCATGCTCTCACAAAGGGTAAGATTTTTCTGCTTTTTTGTGGCCACGTAATATTCCATTGTGAAACTAGACCACAGCTTTTTTATCCACTCGTCTACTGATGGGCACCTGGGCTCTTTCCAGATCTTGGTTATTGCAGACAACGCTGCATTGAACATGGGGGTGCACATCTTCTTTTGCATTGGTGTTTTAGGATTCTTAGGTTATATTCCTAGGAGTAAGATAGCTGGGTCATAAGGCATTTTCACTTTTTATTTTTTTGAAGAAATACCATACTGTTTTCCACAGTGGCTGCACCAGTCTGCATTCCGCCAGCAGTGCAGGAGGGTCCCCTTTTCTCCACACCCTCGCCAGCACTTGTGTATTGGTTTATCGATGAGCGCCATTCTGACAGGTGTGAGGTGATATCTCATTGTGGTTTTAATTTGCATTTCTCTGATGATTAGTGATGTTGAGCATTTTTTCATATACCTATTGGCCATCGGTATGTTCTTTCTGGAGGAGTGTCTATTCAGGCCCTTTGCCCATTTTTTCTTTTTTTGTATTTTTCTGAAGTTAGAAACGGGGAGGCAGAGAGACAGACTCCTGCATGTGCCCGACCGGAATCCACCCGGCACGCCCATCTGGGGCGTTGCTCTGTTGCAACCGAAGCCATTCTAGCGCCTGAGGCAGAAGCCACAGAGCCATCCTCAGTGCCTGGGCCAACTTTGCTTCAATGGAGCCTTGGCTGCAGGAGGGGAAGAGAGAGACAGAGAAAAAGGAGAGGGGGAAGGGTAGAGAAGCAGATGGGTGCTTCTCCTGTGTGCCCCAGCCGGAAATCGAACCCTGGACATCCACACGCCAGGCCAACACTCTACCGCTGAGCCAACTGGCCAGGGCCTGCCCATTTTTTAATTGAATTGTTTTCCTGGTGTTGAGTTTTATAATTTCTTTATAAACTTTTGTTATTAGTCCCTTATCAGAATTATTGGCGAATATATTCTCCCACAGAGTGGGTTGTCTTTTTATTTTGTCGTGTCTTTTGCCACGCAAAAGCTTTTTAGTTTGATATAGTCCCATTCATTTATTTTGTCCTTTATTTTACTTGCCTGCAGAGATGTCTGAGAGTCTACTGCCTATGTTTTCGTCTGGGACTTTTATGGTTTCATGACTGATATTTAAGTCTTTTATTCATTTTGAGTTTATTTTTGGAATGGTGGTCTAGTTTCATGTTTTTGAGTGTACCTATCTAAATTTCCCTACACCATTCATTAAAGAGTCTGTCTTGACTCCATTGTATACACTCGTGTCCTTTGTCAAATGTCAGTCGACCATAAAGGTGTGGGTTTGTTTCTGGGCTCTGTTCTGTCCTGTTGATCCTGTATGCCTCTTCTTATGCTAGTCGCAGCTGTTTTGAGTACAATGGCCTTGCAATATAGCTTGATATCAGGAAGTGTGATACCTCCCACTTTGCTCTTCTTTTTCAAGATTGCTGAGGCTATTTGGGTTCTTTTTTGGTTTTGTATAAATTTGGGGGGGGGATATTTGTTCTAGAACTTGTTAGGTCACCAAAGGAGGGGTGCACAAGGGCCCGACAGAAGGGTGAGGAAAGACCGGACACAGGGCATTCCTTGCCATCTCCCTTTGCTGTGACGGCAGCAAGGGAGAGGAGAAATTCCTGACGGCCGGCGTCTTCCTCAGCTGGCTCAGGAGGGTCGCAGGAGTCGGAAACTGGTGCAGGTCCCACGACCCCCAAGCAGAATTTGGGGGTAAGCCCAGGAGGAGCTTTTGCTGCCTACTGCTCCCCAAGTTGCAAGTCCTAGAAGGTCGGGAATGGGGTGCTGCTCTGTCTGGTCCTGCCTACCTGGGACCCTCCCCGGTCAGCCACCAAATGTTAGGTTGGCCAAAGGAGGGACACACAGGCCTGATGAGTTTGATAAGAAATGTATTTATGCATCTGCGAAGAGACAGGCTGAGACCCTAGCGGCATTGGCCCACAGGTCTGGGGATTTAAGCTTTTATAAGGTTAGTGAGCAAGACTTGGTCAGGAGGTGAGTTTGGGTGCCAGATTTGGGGGCGGGGTGTGGGGATGTGCTCAAGTGTGTGGGGAGGGGGTGTGTGTGAGTGGATCGAGGGGGTCGCTGACTGAGGAAGTTGTCCCTGTGGGAGGCTGGGTGAGGAGATGTGGGGTGTCCGTCAGGATTGCTCAGGTGGGCAGTTACGGGAACTACCCTGGCTCCAGATTACTTAAAGTTTAACCTGACTCGGTAGAGGATTTTAGTAAGGGGCCCCGGACTTGACCCCGTTTGTGAAGCATGCCACCGGTATTTTAATAGGAATTGCACTGACTCTCTAGATTGCTTTGGGTAGCACGGACATTTTAATGATGTTCATTCTCCCTATCCATGAACACTGTAGATGCTTCCCCTTATTTGCATCTTCCTCATTTTTTTTCCCAATGTCTCATAATTTTCTGAGTACAGGTGTTTTATCACTGTGTGGCCAGCTCGCTGAGTCTCGTGTTGGTCTGGTCTGCAACCCACTGCTGGTGTGTTGGTTCTTGGTCCTCTTGGGCGGGGTGGGGTCTGGCTGTGGGTCGATGTCAGATGTTGTTTGTAACCCGCCGTGGGCGACCCGTCTGCATCTACCACTCTGTCCACTGTTTGTGTCTGTGTGTCCTGTGCCTGAGTGTGTGTGGGAGCAGCTTCCTCCTATTTAGAGCTGACAGCAGGTCCGTTAAGGGCCCCATGTTCCTTAAGATTTGCTCCTGCTTTTTAGCTGTTCCGCCTGCTCTTGCAGCTGCCCAGTCTTCCTGCAGTCTTACTTTGCGTGTCTGAGCTCTCAGCCTCTTGCCCGTCCCCTGGGGAACTGAGCCCGGCGGGGCGAGGTGTCCGGGACTTGGGCCGGCTGACTGTGAGACTCAACCTCGCCCCGTGTGTGGGAGCTGCTGGGCAGGTGCTGAGCACAGAAAGCGTCGTTCGCTTCAGCCGGGTGTGGTGCCCGACTGGCTCTCCCTTTGGACAGGCATGGGATGATGGTTGGATTCTTCTCGGATGTTGTCTGTAGCTGGCTTCTGGATGTGTTGGTTCTGGGCCTCTTAGGAGGGAACCTGGTGCAGACCAGTGTAAGACGCTGCCCGTGACTGACCCTCTGCAACCTTTTGGAGCTATAAGCGATTCCGAGTCTGTGGCTGCCTCTGCTGAGCCCAGGTGCACATGGGAATACCAAGCTGCTGACCTCAGTGGGCTTTTACCAGCACTGGGCCTGGGGGCCAGTCAGCAAAAGACCCAAAGGTCCCTGAGATTTGCCTCCTGCTGCCTTTGTCTGCTGGCTGCTTATTGGGTGTGGGCCCTGAAGCAGCCTCTGGTAGAGTACAGGGGCTGGGGCTGATATGGTGTCAGGAACCGTGGTGGGTGTGCTCCCACCCCTCTGTGTCCTGAATTTCTTCTCAGACCTCAGTAGGAAGCCAGTGGGTGTGGCCTGTGGGACCCAGAGGCGTGGCCTGCCCACAATCGGGACAGTTCTACTTAGACTCCCGTGAGGCACAAGCACCAGTAGTATTCTCAGGAAAGTGAGGAGAATAGCTCCGGCCTCCACACCAGACAGCTGAGTCACCTGCACCACCCCAGTGCCCTCAGCCCCCTGCTCCTGGGTCAAGGCTGCTTCTCAGCAGGGCCCAATCTGCACTGGGCGGGGCTAGAGAGATCCAGGGGGCGGGGCAGCTGCTCTCTCCCAGGCTGATGCCCTGTGGCACCTGGAGGGGACGGCTCCATCCGAGAAAGATGGCAGCTGTGGTACTCGAGAATGACTCAGCACAGGGACTCTGGTGGCCGTCCTCCACAGTGTCTCTCCCTGGGCCTCCAACTGCACCCTCTCCTCATTCAACTCTCATCTTCTCAGCCCTTCCTTCGCTGGAGCTGAGGTAAGTGGCTGTGAACAAGATTTTTCTGCGCTGGCCCTTTAAGATGGAACCTGCAACCCCGAGAACTCCTGTCTCTTTACAGACAGAAACCTCGCCTCTTGTCACCACCACATGCTATGTGGGCGCCTCTTCTAGGTTGTGGGGCTCTAGGCTGCAGTACCAGCCTGGGGCCCAGGACCCTCCCTTCTTAGGGCGACCCTCAGCGGCTGCTCCTGGCAGGGGCACAGGGAGGGGGCATTCTTTTCACATCTCTACTCTTCCTACCAGTCTCTTTATGGCTTCTGTGACTCCTTGGTTATAGACTCCTTCTCAGTTAGTCCTGAGCTGTTTTTTTCAGGATGATTGTTCTTAACTTTAGTTATAGCTCCAGTTTGATCTCGGGAGAAGGCAACTGGAACATCTGCCTACTCCATCAGCATCTCGGATGGAGAAAGTGACCGACTCAGTCACTTGCTATCATCCACGGCCGTCCTCCCAGCGCCAGCCGCCATCTTCTCTCACTTGGGCCACTGCAACACCCGTCTCCCTGAACTCTCTGATTCTACTCTGTATCTGCTTCTTGCATTTATTTATTTTTTATTCAGTGAGAGGAGGGAAGGCAGAGACAACTCCCCCATGTGCCCAGACCAGGATCTACCCGGCAAGCCCACTAGGGGGCAATACTCTGCCCATCTGGGGCATTGCTCTGTTGCTCAGCCACCAAACTCTTCTTAGCACCTGGGGCAGAGGCTATGGAGCCATCCTCGGCTACCGGGGCCAAGTCACTCCGACTGAGCCATGGCAACAGGAGGGGAAGAGAGAGAGAGAGTGAGAGAGAGAAAGAGAGAGAGAGGGAGAGAAGTGAGAGAGGGAGGAGTGGAGAAGAAGATGGGCGCTTCTCCTGTGTGCCCTGGCCATGAATCAAACCAGGGAAATCCATGTGCTGGCCCACGCTCTACCATGAGCCAACCAGCCAGGGCCATACTCTGTATCTGTTTAATACTGAGAAAGAGAAAAGCGTCCCCTGGCCGGTGAGAGCTTGTCTGGTCCTGATAGCAGGGTCATGGTGTCCTTCTGTCCAGCATCAACACGTCATAGAACCACAGCACCAGGCAAGGCCACCGGGGCCCTGCCGGATGGAAGACCAGAACAAGACGTACTTTGTAATCATGTCTGAGCAGAGACAGCAACATGAACAGTGTCCAAACCACAAAAATGACTGACACATCGGCTGTCCTGGCTGATAGGAGTCACTGCTACTTCTATACCAAGTCACAGCTGTAGCTTCGCTGTGTTCCTCCCGCGCTCAGGGCAGCCAATCGCAGGCTTCCCTCTGCTTCCTGACACTGGTCTAACCCAGGGCCGCGCTTCCTCCTTGCGTCTTTTTCAGAGTCACCTGACGTACGCCTGAATGCTCTCTCACGTCCTCCCACTGAGAAGCTGCCATCGTTCCCCTGGTCTGCGTGCGTTCCTAGGGCGAAGAGTCAGTAACCGCAACTGTTTCATCGCTGGTGTGTTCCCAGTGGTCTTGGACTGGAGGACGTTGACAATCCACAAATAAACATCTTAGTATTTTCCTATGAAAAGCTCTCAATGGCTTCAGGGTCAAAATTAAACTTTTCCCCAACACCACTGCCATCATCTGACCCGGCTGCCCCTCTGACCCATTTAATTTTAAAATAAAAATTAAAAAACAGTTTGCTGTTTAAAAACTATTCTTTTTTCATTTTGCAAGAACAAGTTCAAAGTATGCACACTGAAATCCTAGACAGATGAAAATGCTGAGTTTGAGACTTTTTTGGGGTTGGGGAAGGGAGATACAGCCTTTAAACTTCATGACAGTAGGTCTTTTCAGTTCTGTTTTGCACATTAATCACTCTCCCAGAATTGTTTGAGGATCTACAAGTTAGAAATATTTCTTGGGACAGGGATGTTTCACACAGTGGTGTGAAGAATGGATCAGAGCAAGGAGCCAGGACAAGGGGTAAGGCGGACGGGTTACCAGACTCTTTCAGTCTGGAAACAATTGGATTGAAATTGGGCAGGGAGGAAGGGCAAAACCTAAGGCCAGCGTCATACCAGGTGAGGCAAGGCAGGCAGAGAAAGACAGATGTTACACGATTTCACATGTGGAATCTAAAGACACAGAACTCGGAGAAACAGAGAGGAGAGTGTTGATCCGGGGTAGGGGCGTGGGGGAGACAAGGAGTGGCCGGTTCATAGATACCTACTTCCAGTTATAAGGTGAACAGCTTCTGGGGTTCTAATGTACAGTCTGGTGATTACAACTAATAATGCTGTATTATACACTTGAAAGTTGCTAAGAGATTCGATATTACATGTTCTCAGCACAAAAAAAAAGAAATAATAACTGTGTGGCCCAATGGAGGTGTTAGCGAATGGTGGCAATGGAGGTAATCATTTTGCAATATATAAATGTATCAAACCAACACTTTGTACACGTTAAACTCACACGACATTATATGTCAATTATAGCTCCATAAAACGGAGGAGGGGCAAAAAAGATGTCCAGATTTCTGGTTCGGGCAACAGGGGTCCACACTGTGCTCTCTTCCTGGGAGAGGGATGACAGCAGATATATTAACAAGGATTCTAGAAAAGGCAGTCACTGTGCTGGGTTACAGAGCATCTTCTTGGCCAAAGAGGGCTCCTTCCAAGTTATCCTCAGAAGGGGATCTCTTCGGATCCCGGGAAGGACTGCGAGAATTCTTGGCTGCCTTTGGCCTATGGGCTGGTGCCTGTCGCTGAAAGAAATTGTTTGAATAATGTACCTATTCAGGTTCGAGTTTATATGTTTAAGGAAGACATATTTCAGCGGAGTCAATAACGCATTTCTTATGGCCTCCTGGGCTTAAATAAAATGATGATTAGAGTCATTCAGGGTCCATCACGGAGTGCGGAAACAGCTGCCATCTGCCATCGCTCTCAATGGTAACTCATTTACTTCTTATAATGGGTTTCCACATCTATGAATTAGGTTAGAATGTGCGGCTCATGCTCAGAGGAACCAATAAATAGCTTGCTTTTGTGTTACGGCTCTCCGAAGTAAATTATTCGGTATTCATTGCTTGTAGGGTTTAAAAGAGAAACGACATTTATTTTGATTACTCCGCCGCTTCACTCTGAGGACGAGTTTTAATGTCCCCATCACAGAGACTTGGTGGAATTGACTAATTGTGTGTTTTGCATATTTATAAACACTCTGGTTGTTTATTAATGATGCGGTTGTGTGTGCGCGGGGTTGGGGGGGGGTGACGGGCACGGTATTCACGTCACGGCCCCCTCTCCAGGGCACTCCAACCCGACTCGTGTCAGAGGGGCTGCGATGCGAGCTCACATATTGAAAACAGAGGCGACTGTCTTTTCTGCTCAGTCCTAGAGAGCGGCCAGGGATGCCGAAACACAGTGTATTAGAGCCCTTCTCTGGAGCCGCGCTGCCCCACTAGACAGTTCTGCAAGACTTAAGTTAAATGAAATAATAATAATAATAAAAAAAAATCGAGACCCTCAGTCGCACCAGGGGTACAGGAGAGAGCCTGGCACGGCCGCCCTGGTGGACTCATCGGTGCTGGGGTCCTTTGAGGTGTGGGAATTCCCTGAATAACGGAATTTGGTTTTGATCAGCTGATAGGCCAGAAAGGCTGAGGAGGGCAAGGCGTGCCTGGCCATATTTCAATTCCTGAGTCTATTCGGAATTTGATTACTCCCACCACCGACGACCTGGTCCCATTACTGTCTGCTCGCCGGGATTTATTGCGGCTGCGTTCTGATTCCTCTCCCAGATCCCCTCCCACAGTCTCTTCTCTTCGTAACAGCCAGAGGGATCCTGCCGAGGGCTTTCCAGGGGCTTGGCATCTGACGTCTGACTCCCATAAAAGCCAGAGCCCTTACCGGGACCACCCACCGTCCCTCCGACATCCGTCCCGGTCTTCCGGGCTCCAGAGCACAGGCCTCCAGCTGTGCTCACTCCGCCCCTTTCAGAGGCTCTTCAGCAGGGACCGTTTCCTCAAAGGCTCTTCTCCCAGAGGTCTGTACTCCTCCTTTCTCCATTTCCTTCAGGTCTTTGCTTGAAAGCCTTTCCTGGCAACCCTAAAATTTCACTCCCAGCCTGACACTATCCCTATACCACGTGTTTTATCTATTAGTATCGTCTAGTTTCCGATTCCTCCACGAGAAGGTAGTTTTGTCTACTTTGCTCACTATAGTACCCCAGGGCTTAGAACAGTGCCTGCCACATAGTAGGTGCTCAGTGAATATTTATTGACTAACTATATGCATCTTCAGAGAGAGGAGAGAGATGGAGGGACAGACAGGACAGATAGGGGGAGAGATGAGAAGCATCAACTGGTAGTTGCTGCCCTTTAGTGGTTCGTTGATTGCTTTCTCATGTGCCTTGCCCGGGGGGCTCCAGCAGAGCCATTAACCCTTTGCTCAAGCCAGTGACCTTGAGATTCAAGCCAGAGACCGTTGGGCTTAAGCCAGCGACCATAGGGTCATGTCTATGATCCTACACTCAAGCTGGTCACTTCGTACACAAGCTGGTGAGTGAGCCCACGCTCAAGCCGGCGACCTTTGGGTTTTGAACCTGGGTCCTCAGATTCCCAAGTTGACACTCTATCTACTGGGCCACTGCCTGGTCAGGCGCATTTTGTGATTCCAGTGCCCACTAGCTGAATGAAGTGAGGAGGCACGGGTCTTAGAATGAATGAGAAACTTTAGGCAAGTTGCATGATTTCATTACACTTGTTTCCTCATCGGCAGAATGAAAACTGTCACACTGGGTGGAAGGGTTTCATCGGGGGTAAGGAGTGTGTTCCCAGCACATGATCTGGGCACATTCAAGCTACTCCAGGCGCTGTGGAGTTTGGCCCAGGCCTCTTCTCCATCTGTTGATACCTGTGTGAAAACCACTCTGGTCTTTCTTTCCCTGTACATTTTTAAATGTTGTGCTTTTATTTGAGAGATAAAAAAATATTTTATGTATATAAATAATTCTGGAGGAGATCTAGATGACATTCTTTTAACAACTGAGTTCAGCTGCGAGGTTCCAGGGCTCATCTTTACAGGGGTCTTAAAAAGTGAAAGCCAGCAATCAATGTTGATTTTCTATAAGTGAGTGTTTTATAGACATTGAAATGGAAAAGTAAGTCAGGCTGCCTAACATGTGGCCTTCCAAGCCTGCTGAGCTCAGGGGGAACCTGCAGCGTGCTGGACAGGCTTGTGTTCACTGTGCAAGGAGAAATTTAGTTCAGCCAAACAACATAGTCTACATGGCTTGTCATGTTGAGTTAATCCTGCTTTGCATTTTACTGTTTTTATGGTTGTATTACTGCCCCGTGCTGCTTACAGAGTTTATACCTGGTTTTATGTTTGCACACACTTAGGAGTGTAGCAGAGTTCCACCAGGGAAACAGAAAACCCTTTACGTTTTGGAAACAAAGGCAACTTAACACAGGGCAGTGGTTACGCAGCTGTGGGATTGCTGAGACCTAAACGGACCGGTGATGCCCTCTGGGAGCTGGCACCTGTGGGAGGTCCCCAGGTGGGAAGCCTGGTAGTGAAGCCTCCCTCTAGCTGGAGGGACAAGAGGTGCTGGTTTCAGAGCCGGGATCTGAGGCCATTAGTTAACAAAGGACCTATCTAGGGAGCAGGAGCCTTGCAGGAGATATGGCTATTTCCAGAGAAGCAACCCAAGGCAGGCAGGGATGGGAGGAAATACTCCGGCGGATCCCTTCTCTCTGCCCTTCACTCCTTCAGCGGTACCTCCCTTTGGCTGAATCCAGCAGGAGCCAGCTGACACAGTAGATGGGAGAGGCCACTGCAGGGGCCAGCCATTCTCCACTGTGTGTGCAGACAGACAGACACACACACTCGGACACACACACGGCCTGCATCAGTACGTATGTATCAAAAAATACCTGGCATGACACTAGGAACGTTCTGGATAATTTTTTTGTTTTGTTTTCACTCATCTGTTTTCCATTTTTTTTTACAATGGACTTAGATGAAAAATAAAAAAAATGGAAGAAGGAAAAGAAGGAAAGAAGAAAGAGAGATGGGGAAATAGGAGGGGGAGGGAAGGAGGTAGGAAGGAAGGAAGGAAAGAAATGAATAAAAAGAAAGAAAAAAAAAAGAAAAAAGGAAGGAAGAGAAAGAAAGAGGGAGGAAGGAAGGAAGGAGGGAAGGAAGGAAGGAAGGAAGGAAGGAAGGAAGGAAGGAAGGAAGGAAGGAAGGAAGGAAGGAAGAAAAGGAAAAGAAAATGGAAGAACCCCTAGCTGTTCAAACAGGGATGAAATGTGAGGGACAGAGGTGTCCATCACAGGTGAGCATCTGCTGTGTCCTTCCTTTATCTGGTCAAGAAGCTTTCGCCACCCATGCCTTCCTTGAGAGACCCTGTCACCTGTGCCATCAGGGGCCTGTCTGGCTCTTGTGTCCCTTTCAGGGAAAGCTATGGCCTTGGGCACTTAGAAGGCTGCAAGCCCCCCCCCCCCCCCCCCCCCCCCCCCCCCCCCCCCCCCCCCCCCCCCCCCCCCCCGTCTCCCAGGTCCACAGCTGGGTGGCGAGGAGGTAGCTGGGTCTCTCTGGCCTGGCTAAGCAGGTCACACTTTTATTAGACACAAACCGAGGAAAAAAAAAAAAAGAAAAGAACACAAAACCTCAACCTGGGGAAAGATTTCTATTTAGAGCTGGGAAACTGGGCCACTTCTAAAATCAGTGACCTATATTTCCTGCTATAGAAAGATCAGAGGAAATACTGTGAGGGCCGCGTGAGGGCTCTGGAACTCCATCAAAAGGTGGGGTGAAGGAGACGGGGAGGGAGAGGGGGAGGGGGGAGTTTAAAAGACTGTCCGCATTTGAAGTCTTCCTTAACCTAGCTAACAAGATACAAGAATGATGAAAGAAAAATGAGGACCCAGTGGTGTGTTTTCTTCCTGGAAAAGCAATTGTTTGCTAACTGGTGGTTCCTTAGGCAGGGACAACAAAAAAAATCCATTTCCACTCTGAGGCCTGTTAGACAAATGACAGTTTCCCGGCTCCCGGCAGCTGCCCCCAAGGACAGTCTCAGAGTCTCACATTGGCCGGTGGCCGCCTGCGTTCTGTTACAGACTTCTGAGAGATGGTTTGTTTGATCTCATCGATCTGGGTTCCTTACACTGGATCCTGTGGAGCATCTAAGGTTAATAGGCTTTCAGGGTCTCAGTGCCCATGAATCTTGGTGGTAGGGGATGAAAAATAAATGACAGCTGTACACGGCACTTCTTATTTATTTATTTATTTATTTATTTATTTATTTCTTTATTTCCTGAAGTTGGAAACGGGGAGGCAGTCAGACTCCTGCATGCGCCCGACTGGGATCCACCTGGCACGCCCACCAGGGGGCGATGCTCTGCCCATCTGGGGCATCACTGTGTTGCAACCAGAGCCATTCTAGTGCCTGAGGCAGAGGCCACAGAGCCATCCTCAGCACCGGGCCAATTTTGCTTCAATGGAGCCTTGGCTGCGGGAGGGGAAGAGAGAGACAGAGAGGAAGGAGAGGGGGAGGGGTGGAGAAGCACATTGCTGCTTCTCCTGTGTGCCCTGGCCGGGAATTGAACCTGGGACTCCTGCATGCCAGGCTGATGCTCTACCGCTGAGCCAACTGGCCAGGGCTCTTCTTCTTTTTAAATGTTTATTTTATTGATTTCTAGAAAAAGAGGAAGAAAGAGAGAGAGAGAGAGAGAGAGAGAGAGACAGGAACGTCGACCTGTTCCTGTATGTGCCCTGACAGGGATCGAACTGGCAACCTCTGTACTTTGGGACAATGCTTTACCCAACTGAGCTATCCAGCCAGGGCAACATAGTGCTCCTTGTTATCCATAGCTGCTTCATCAGGGATTCTGGAGGGGTGGTCAGGACCAACATCTGGATGGTGATGGCTAGATGAAAAACACCCCAACACCCTGGCCTGTGATCATTTTATCCACTGTCCATTCACACTGCAGTTTTTTTAAAAATTCTTATTTAATTTATTGTGTTTACATAGATTCTAGTGTTGCCCTGAATGCATCACCCCTCCCCCGTATTCCCCTCAACATCTCTCTTTCCTCTCCCTCCCCATAGTGCCCTCCCCCCTTCCCTTCAGCTTTATCCCATCCTATCATCCCCCTTCCCTCCATCCTCTTTTTCTCTGGTCCCTTTGATCCCTCCTCTGTTCACATTTTTCATTGGATTCCTCAAATGAGTGAGGTCATATGATATTTTTCTTTTTCTACCTGGCTTATTTCACTTAATATAATAGTTTCCGTGTCCATCCATGTTGTCGCAAAAGGTAAGATTTCCTTCTTTTTCATGGCTCCATAGTATTCCATTGTGTATATGTACCACTGCTTTTTAATCCACTCGTCCATTGATGGACACTTGGGCTGTTTCCAGATCTTCGCTATTGTGAACAATGCTGCCGTAAACATGGGGGTGCATTTCTCCTTTTGAAACAGTGCTATGGTGTTCTTGGGATATATTCCTAAAAGTGGGATGGCTGGGTCAAAAGGCAGTTCTATTTTTAATTTTTTGAGAAATCTCCATACTGTTTTCCACAGTGGCTGCACCAGTCTGCATCCTACCAGCAATGCAGGAGGGTTCCCTTTTCTCCACATCCTCGCCAGCACCTATTGTGTGTTGTTTTGTTAATGAGCGCCATGCTGACCGGTGTGAGGTGGTATCTCGTGGTTTTAATTTGCATTTCTCTAATGATTAGTGATGTTGAGCATTTTTTCATATGCACATTGGTCATCTGTATGTCCTCTTCGGAGAAGTGTCTAATCATTTCTTTTGCCGTTTTTTGATTGGATTGTTTGTCTTCCTGGTGTTCAGTTTTACAAGTTCTTTATAAATTTTGGTTATTAACTCCTTATCAGACATATTGTTGAATATGTTCTCCCATTGTGTAGTTTGTCTTTTTATTCTGTCCTATTGTCTTTAGCTGTGCAGATATAGTCCCATTTGTTTATCCTGTCTTTTATTTCACTTGCCCGTGGAGATAAATCAGCAAATATATTGCTGTGAGAGATATCAGAGAGCTTTCTGCCTATGTTTTCTTCTAAGATGCTTATGGTTTCATGGCTTACATTTAAGTCTTTTATCCATTTTGAGTTTATTTTTGTGAATGGTGTAAGTTGGTGGTCTAGTTTCATTTTCACAGTGCAGCCACTGTGTCCAATTTCCCCAACACCATTTGTTAAAGAGGCTGTCTTTACTCATTGTATGCTCTTACCTCCTTTGTCAAATATCCGTTGTCCATAAAGGTGTGGGTTTATTTCTGGGTTCTCTGTTTTGTTCCATTGATCTATATGCCTGTTCTTATGCCAGTACCAAGCTGTTTTGAGTACAATGTCCTTGTAGTATAACTTGATATCAGGAAGTGTGATACCTCCCACTTTATTCTTCCTTTTCAAGATTGCTGAGGATATTCATGTTATTTTTTGGTTCCATATAAATTTTTGGAATTTGTATTCTAAATCTTTGAAGTATGTCATTGGTATTTCATTGAATTTATAAATTGCTTTGGGTAATATAGACATTTTAATGATGTTTATTCTTCCTAACCATGAACATGGTATATGCTTCCACTTGTTTATATCTTCCTTGATTTTTTTTAATCAATGTTTTATAATTTTCCAAGTACAAGTCTTTAATCTCCTTGGTTAAATTTACTCCTAGGTACTTTATTTTTTTGGTTGTAATAGTGAAGGGGATTGTTTCCTTAATTTCTCTTTCTGACAGTTCATTGTTGATGTATAAAAATGCCTCTGATTTCTGAGTATTAATTTTATATCCTGACACCTTGCTGAATTCATTTATCAGATCCAGTAGTTTTTTGACTGAGACTTTAGGGTTTTCTATATACAATAACATATCATCTGCTAATAATGATAGTTTTACTTCTTCTTTTTCAACTTGAATGCCTTTTATTTCTTCTTCTTGTCTGATTGCTGTGGCTAGGACTTCCAGAACTATGTTGAATAAGAGTGGTGAAAGGGGGCACCCCTGCCTTGTTCTTGATCTTAAGGGGATTGCTTTTAATTTTTGCCCATTGAGTATGATGTTGGCTGTGGGTTTGTCATAGATGGCCTTTATCATGTTGAGGTATGTTCCCTTTATTCCAACTTTGCTGAGAGTTTTGATCATGAATGGGTGCTGGATTTTATCAAATGCTTTTTCTGCATCTATTGAAATTATCATGTGGTTTTTCTCTTTCCTTTTGTTTATGTGATGAATCACATTGATTGATTTGCAAATATTGTACCAGCATTGCCTCCCCAGAATAAATCCCACTTGATCATGGTGTATGATTTTTTTCATATATTGCTGGATCCGTTTGGCTAATATTTTGTTGAGGATTTTAGCATCTAGATTCATCAGGGATATTGGCCTATAATTTTCTTTTTTTGTGTGTGTGTCTTTCCCTGGTTTTGGAATCAGAATTATGCTCATTTCATAATAGGAGCTTGGAAATCTTCCCTCCTCTTGAATTATTTGAAATAGCTTGAGAAGGATAGGAGTTAGTTCTTCTTTGAATATTTGGTAGAATTCACCTGTGAAGCCATCTGGCCCAGGGCTTTTGTCTGTTGGGAGTTTTTTGATAACTGTTTCAATCTCATCTGTTGTAATTGGTCTGTTTAGGTTTTCTGATTCTTCCAGGTTGATTTTTGAAAGATGATATGTTTCAAGGAATTTGTCCATTTCATCTAGGTTGTCTAATTCTTTGGCATACAGTTCTTCATAGTATTTTCTTACAATCTTTTGTATTTCTGTTGTGTCAGTTGTTATTTCTCCACTCTCATTTCTAATTTTATTTATTTGAGTCCTCTCTCTTTTTTTCTTGGTGAGTCTGGTTAAAGGTTCATCAATCTTGTTTATCTTTTCAAAGAACCAGCTCTTGGTTTCATTGATCCTCTGTATTTTTTTTTTTTTTTAGCTTTTATGTCATTTATTTCTGCTCTGATCTTTATTATTTCCTTCCTTCTACTTCCTCTGGGCTTTACTTGCTGTTATTTTCCTAGTGCTTTTAGATGCAGGGTTAAGTTGTTTATTTGAGCTTTTTCTAGCTTTTTAAGATATGCCTGTAATGCTATGAGCTTCCCTCTCAGGACTGCTGTTGCTGTGTCCCATAAATTTTGAGTTGTTGTATGCTCATTATCATTCGTTTCTAGGAATTTTTTTATTTTTTCTTTGATCTCATTGTTAACCCATTCATTATTTAATAACATGCTCTTTAGTTTCCAAGTGTTTGAGTATTTTTCAGTTTTTCTGCTGTGGTTGATTTCTAGTTTTATGCCATTGTGATCAGAGAAAATGCTTGATATGATTTCAGTCTTCTTAAATTTGTTGAGACCCCTTTTGTGCCCTAACATGTGGTCTATCCTAGAGAATGTACCATGAGAACTTGAAAAGAATGTATATTCTGCTGCTTTAGGGTGAAAGGTTCTGAGATATCTATTTAATTGAGTTGATCTAGTGTGTCCTTTAAGTCTGCTGTTTCTTTGTTAATTTTCTTTCTTGAGGATCTATCCAGTGATGTTAGTCGGGTATTGAAATCCCCTACAATTATAGTATTGCTGTTGATCTCACCCTTTATGTCCATCAAAGTCTGCTTTATATATTTAGGTGCTCCTATATTAGGTGCATAGATATTTATAATGGTTATATCTTCCTGTTGGATTGTTCCCTTTATCATTATGTAGTAACCTTTTTTATCTCTTACTATAGCCTTTGTTTTAAAGTCCATTTTGTCTGATATAAGTATTGCTACCCCAGCTTTATTTTCATTTCCATTTGCATGAAAATTTTTTTCCAACCTTTTACTTTCAGTCTATGTGTATTTTTGTTTTGAGGTGTGTCTCTTGTAGACAGCATATGTATGGGTCCTCTTTTCTTATCCATGCAGCTACCCTATGTCTTTTGATTGGATCATTTAATCCATTTACATTTAAGGTTATTATTGATATGTAGTTGTTTATTGCCATTTTATTCTTTTTTTAATTTTCTAAATTATTTATTTATTTATTTATTTTTACAGGGACAGAGAAAGAGAGAGGACAGATAGGGACAGACAGACAGGAAGGGAGAGAGGTGAGCAGCATCAATCATCAGTTTTTCGTTGTGACACTTTAGTTGTTCATTGATTGCTTTCTCATATGTGCCTTGACCGTGGGCCTTCAGCAGACCTAGTAACCCCTTGCTGGAGCCAGCGACCTTGGGTCAAAGCTGGTGAGCTTTTTGCTCAAGCCAGATGAGCCCTCGCTCAAGCTGGCGACTTCCGGGTCTGGAACCTGGGTCCTCCACATTCCAGTCTGATGCTCTATCCACTGCACCACCGCCTGGTCAGGCGCCATTTTATTCTTTAAAGCTACATTCCTCTTTTACTATATTCTTTTCCCCCTTTGTTCTGTTTACAACAGGCCCCTTATCAGCATTGGTTTGGTTGTAATGAATTCTTTGAGTATTTTTTTTGTTTGGGAAGCTTTTTATTTCTTCTTCAATTTTTTTTTTTTGTATTTTTCTGAAGCTAGAAATGGGGAGAGACAGTCAGACAGACTCCCGTATACGCCTGACCGGGATCCACCCGGCACACCCACCAGGGGAGACGCTCTGCCCACCAGGGGGCGATGCTCTGCCCCTCCGGGGCGTCGCTCTGCCGCGACCAGAGCCACTCCAGCGCCTGGGGCAGAGGCCAAGGAGCCATCCCCAGTGCCCAGGCCATCTTTGCTCCAATGGAGCCTTGGCTGCGGGAGGGGAAGAGAGAGACAGAGAGGAAGGAGGGGGGAGTGGAGAAGCAAATGGGCGCTTCTCCTATGTGCCCTGGCCAGGAATCGAACCCGGGTCCCCCGCACGCCAGGCCAACGCTCTACCGCTGAGTCAACCGGCCAGGGCCTCTTCAATTTTTTTTAAAGATTTTATTTATTCATTATAGAGAGGGGGAAAAAAGAGAGAGAGAGAGAGAGAGAGAGAGAGAGAAGGGGGGAGGAGCAGAAAGCATCAACTCCCATATGTGCCTTGAGCAGGCAAGCCCAAGGTTTTGAACTGGCAACCTCAGCGTTTCCAGGTTGACGTTTTATCCACTGCGCCACCAAGGTCAGGCCATTCTTCTTCAATTTTTAATGATAGCCTTGCTAGATAAAGAAGTCTTGGTTGTAGGCTCTTGTTCTGCATTACTTTGAATATTTCTTGCCATTCCCTTTTGGCCTCAAGTGTTTTTGTTAAGAAGTCGGATATCATCCTTATGGTGGCTCCTTTGTAGGTGATTGACTTTTTTTTCCCTTGCAGCTTTTAGTATTTTTTCTTTATCTTTTAGCTTTGGTATTTTAATTATGATGTGTCTTGGTGTAGATTTTTTTTGGTTTCTCTTTAAGGGAATACTCTGTGTTTCTTGAGCTTGTGTGACTTTTTCCTGCACCAATTTAGGAAAGTTTTCAGCTATGATTTCTTCAAACAGGATCTCTATTCCTTGTTCTTTCTCTTCTTCTTCAGGAACCCCTATGATGTGGATGTTGTTTCTCTTTAGGTTATCACAGAGCTCTCTTAGTTTCCTCAGACTTTTTGAGCCTCTTTTCTTTTTGCTGCTCTGCTTCTGTGCTTTTGTTTATCTTGTCTTCTAAATCACTGATTTGATCCTCTGCTTCATCTATTTTGCTTTTAATTGCTTCTGGTGTAGTCTTCATTTCCAATATTGTATTTGTCTTTTTTGACTGGTTCTTCTTTATTTTTTCAATTCTTTTTGATGCTTGTTATCGCTTTATTTAGATGCTCATTGTGTCCATCTATTGTTCCTCTAAGATCTTTGAGCATTCTAATAATCATTATTTTAAACTCTGCATCAGGTAGTTTGGTTATTTCTATCTCACTCAGTTCTTTTTCTGGGAATTTCTCTTCTTGATTCATTTTGATTGCATTTCTCTGTCTTCCCATTGTATCTGTGTATAGACTCCTTGTTTGTGAAGCTAGCTAAGTCTAGGGTTGGTATTGTCTGCCTCCAATTTTCAGTTGTGTTATTTCTAGGTCTTCTTGGGTTGGCATCAGCTGTTGTTTGTAATCCACTGTGGGCTACTTATCTGCTATCACTATTCTTTTTACTGTTTGTGTCAGCATTTTCTATGTCTTAGCTGGGTCAGGTGTTAGGAGCCTTTCCTTAAGCTTCTACTCTAACAAGGGTTGTTAGGTCCGGAACTGGTGCTTTCTGTATATGGCCGCTGAATGTGCTTGCCTCGGTCTTCCCTGTCTGGGGCCTGGCATGGGATCAGTGGGGGGTCACTGCCTGTGACTGGCTTTTATCAACCTTTTTGGAGCTACAGATGATCCAGATCTTGTGGCTGCCTCTGCTGTACCCAGGTGCAATTGTAAATATCAGCTGCACTCCTGGGCTTGCTTTTTTCTACTCTTGGCCTCGGGGAAGTTCCTTTAGACGAGATCGGGCACGTTCTCGGTGCTATGGCCGTAGAGGGGGAAGTTCCTTTAAAAGTTCAAGTGCCCCCAAGATCTGCTTTCTGTTGCCTCTTATTGCTGGCTACTTGTTGGGGTCGTAAGAACTGTAATTCAGTGATTAGGTATGGTATTGGATGTGGCCTGCGCCGTAGCTCAGGTGTCCTATCCAGACATTTTATTTATTTATTTTATTTTGTTTCGTTTTCCTCTTTTTCTGCACTCAGTAGGGTGTAGTCACAGGGGTCCAGTGGGTGTGGCCCCTGTCATCCCACGTGTGGTCTGTCCACTGGTCTGCCACCGCTGTTGCTGCCTGTGGCGTCTGGGTTCCGGTGCTGCCAGTGCCAGCCCATCTCCGCAGCCGCCACAGCCTCTGCTGCCCGGAGCAGGCTCGTGCGCGCCTGCTTGGACTGCTTCCGCAGCCACCTCAGCCTCAGCTGCCATTGAGGGCCGGCCTGCAAGTTTGCACATGGGCTTGGGCCTCCGCAGCCTCTGCTGTGGCTTCTGCCTCCACGGGTGGGCCCATGCACAGCGCTCCGTCCACTTCTGGGGCTGCCTCAGCCTCCGCTGCTGCCGAGTGCTGGTCCACATTGCCAGGGGAGTTGTGGTTTCTGTGTTGGCTCAGACCTCCTCAGCAGCCGCGGGACTACCACCTCCATAGGTATCATAGGGACGATGATACCTATGCGCGCGCCCACTCGGACCACCCCTGAGGTCGCTTGACTTCCGCTGCTGCTGAGGGGGACGCTCGCACCACAAGCAGGTTGTGTGCCGCTGGGACTTCTACATTGGTTGCAGCGACTTCCGCCCTTGCTGGCGGGCTTGTGTGCGCCTGCGTGGACCCCTTTCACTGTTGCTCTGGCCTCCGCCCTGGCCAAGGGCAGGCCCATGCCACAGGCAGGGCTGGGTGTGAGCCCTGACCTCTGCAGGGGCAGAGGTCCCCATCTCCATGGGCTGGCGTGCTAGCTGGGCCGGCCCTGGCCTCTGCAGCCACACCTTGTTGCCTCTGGCCTGTCGGCCCCCAGCGAGCACTCAGCAGCGTGGGGTGGGGGTGGAGGGTGTAACTTAAACCTCTGCACTCCCTATTTGTGTCCCAAACATGCTGCCTGCCTCTAAGTGCCTCTTTGTTTGTATCTGGAGCAGGTGAGTCTCCCGTGGGCAGGTAATTTCTTCCCTTTGCTGGTGATGCTGTTCCCAGGAAAAGTGTTGACTTTAGATTTGGGGAGTGACTCAGCCCAGGGTTTAGGGTATCTATCCCTCAAAGTGTCTCCCCCTGTGCCTCCAAGACCACTCTCTCCCTTGGCAACTCCAGTCCTCCCAGTGCTCCCCACTCCTGGAGCTCGGAGAAAATGGCTGTGAGTGAGGCTCTCTGTGCTGTCCCTTTAATACGGAGCCTGGGCCTGAGAATTCTGCCTCCTCTCAAACAGTATCTTGGCTCTTTTTTCAGCCAAATATAGTCCGTAAGCCCCTTCCAGGCTCTTGGGCTCTCGGCTGGGATTCCAGTTTGGGGGCTGAGGACCCACATCTCTCTGGGAAACCCTCCCCATCGCAAGAGTCCCTCCCAGTTGCCTCTTGCTCCTGGGAGCGGGGCAGCCCTCTCCATGTCTCTGCCTTTCCTACCAGTCTCAGTGTGGGTTCTTTGGTGGTCTTTGATTGTAGAATCCTCTTGGTTTAGTCCAAAGTTGGTCTTTCACGATGAGTGTTCTCAGAATTAAGTTGTAATCCACCTTGGTTCTGGGAAGTGGGAGTTGGAGCGTCTGCCTACTCTGTGGCCATCTTGTCTCTCTGCAGTTTTTTTAAAAGAGTTTATTCATTTTAGAGAAAAGAGAGAAAGAGAGAAGGGGGGGAGGAGCAGAAAGCATCAACTCCTAATAGTTGCTTCCTGTATATGCCTTGACTGGGCAAGCCTGGGGTTTTGAACCTGCGACCTCAGTGTTCCAGTTCGACGCCCTATTCACTGCACCGGTGTTGGGCAAATAAGTTTGTAAAATATGAGTTTTATGTTTGCTCACTTTATTAAAAATGGCTTTGCCCAAGTGAAACTGCTAATTACCTTCCTGCTTGGGAAGGGCCATTGTTATGCTAATGTTTGCTGGAGGGAGGGGTCTTTGTGGACCCAGGTAAGTTTTTAGAAGGAGAGAGAAGGAGAAGGAGGGAGCCAAGATGGCAGGGTGCTGAAGAAGAAGCCAGTTTGTGCAGAGAGGAGAAGGGAGAAGGTGTGCAGATGGGGAACCAGAGGTGACTGAGACTGGTGGTAGCCTTTGATTCTAGAAGACAATGGAAAGATTCCTCTGGTTGTGGAACCAGAGAATGTGTGAGTGGGTTTTGGAGCTCTCTGTGTGTTTACTCACCAGCTGGGGTAAGGCTAGAATAAAGGAATGGCCCACCAACTTTTGGCTCCGCTGTTTCTTTACCATCTGCCCGAATCTAATGGGAGCTTGCACGTGAACGGCCACCATGGCGGTGTCCCCTGGCCTTACAGCCATCACAGGGCAGGCCTGTACTGCCGTTTTTAAAAATGCAATAGCGAAGAGGGCACTGAGTCCACGTCTGCTGTAGATATTTCTGATATCCCCCCCCCACCTCCATCGAGGCCTCTCCTGATGCTGGGTCACTGAGTATCCGAGTCATTGGAATGTGCAGAAGGGACTCGATGGGCACAAGCCATAAAGGATGATGTTAGATCCTCGGGGCTCACGTCCCCAGCACACACAGCCAACCCAGCCGCCTCGTCTGGAGGTCAGGACCGTGTCCGCCTGGGCCCCGGAGCAAGGACTCCACGAAGCAGAACCTCTCCAAGCCCAACCCAAGCTGGATGAGGAGCGAGAGTGAGAAAGAGCCTTCTGCTGTTGTCCGTGACCGAGCCTGGGAGTGAGGGGTTGAGCCCATCCCATCGGTGTCACAGCAACTCATAACTGACACCACTTAGTGTTGGTCATATATTTCACAAACCAAACAAAGAGAAAACTAAACAAAACCAAAAAAAAAGCAGAGGAATGCGCTTGCTGCTGGAGAGGCGGCCGAGTGACTCAGACGCAGGCCCCGCCCCCCGCCCCTGGAGCCGACTTGGAACGCAGGGAATCGGGATGTCGTGTGGTGCGTTCATTTCCTGGAGATGTCGTCGCAAATTACCGCCAGCTGAGTGGCTTAAAACAGGAATTGCTTTACTCTGAAAGTTTTGGAGGGCAGAAACCAAAGCGTCAGCAGGATCACGATCCCTTTGAAGTCTCCTGGGTGGGAGTGGGGGGGGATCTTTCCTGCCTCCTCCCACTTCCGGTGGTTGTTGGCGCTCCTGTGTCTGCATCGCTGGTCTGTGCCTCCTCTGCCTTTATCTTCCAAGGATGTTTGTCCTTAGGTTTTGCCTCTATAATCCAGAATGAGTCAGAGATTCTTTTCTTTTCTTTTTTAAGCGACAGAGGGGAGATTGAGAGATAGCCTCCTGTATGTGTCCCAATCAGGATCCATCCGGCAAGTCCCGCCTGGGGCCAATGCTTGGAACAACCAAGCTATCCTCAGTGCCCGAGTGCCCTCAGTGCCCTCAGTGCTGATGCTTGAATCAGTTGAGCCACTGGCTGTGAGAGGAGGAGAGAGAAGGGGGAGGAAGAGGGAGAGAGAAGCAGATGGTTGCTTCTCCTGTGTGCTTGACCAGGGATCGAACCTGGAATGTCTACATGCTGAGCCAATGCTCCCCCTCACCTCTCTCTCCCTCCTCTCATGCAGCCATGGCTCGATTGGAGCAAGATGGCCTGGGGTGCTCTGCCTCAGGTGCTAAGAAGAGCTCCCTTGCTGAGCAATGGAGCAACACCCCAGGTCGGCAGAGCATCACCCCCTAGTGATGCTCTGTTGGATACTGGTTGGGGCTCATGGGCACATGCTGGAGTCTGTCTCTGCCTCCCCTGCTCTCACTAAATAAAAAAAGAAAGAAAGAAAGCCCTGTTCTATCACCTGCTTTGCCTGTTTTTCCACTGAGTAAGTACCCCCATGACTTAGGACCTTGAGCACAGAACAAAAATTCCTCATCGGAAGGGGGACAACAGGTTTGTTATTTGGGAGGAACATTTAGAAGGTCTTGCTTGTCCTGTAGCATGGGGTGGACAAGGATCCATGAGCTCTGATTGACTAGTCATGACTGCAGAGAGCTTGGGCAGGAGAAGAGGTAGTGTATGTCCTATGTGTTTGTCATTGCTGCCATGGCAAATAACAAGACATTACATCCAACAGAGGAAAGGACTTCACTGCCAGACTGGGTGGCAGCACAGGGTGCTATTTTAAGTTAGTTTTGCCTTGGATGTCACCCCATGGGCTAAAAAGAGAATGTGTTTTTGGCACATATAATAAAAATGACAAGAAGGGAGCACCTGTGTGAGGCGGTTTTCCATCTCTCTTGACATCATAATTACAGTGTGCTGGGGATGCCCTGTCACCACAGGCTAAGGGTAAGCTTTAACTCAACCCAGGTTAAATGTCTGCAGATTAATAACATTGATTTTGACTCAGTGGGATTTTATCAGCTGTTGTCTGTATAAATGTTAATTCTTCATGAAGGCATTCTGCATGCAGAAGCTGAAAAGAAAAATTGATAAGTAGCTTATCCCAGCTGTCGGATTTCTGTTTGTATTGTTACTCCCAGTTCTTGTCAGCACTCTCCTTAAAACTGTCCTGTTTTATGTGTCCTGGTCACTGGGAGTTAGTGGTTCCTTTGTTCACCATGAATTGAGGCTCTGGTCATCACTGTGGCAACAGCATCTCGAGAAGCTAGTTTGGGGACACTCCAAGAATGTGACCCACTTCAATGCCCTGGAAGTCTGATTTCTGATGAGGGCGGGTGGGCTGGGGCTACTGTCAGCCCCTCATGGTTTGGTAGTTCTTCCAAACCTCACAAAACAAATAGAAGCCGTTTCCATTTTGTTCCCAGAAGTTTCCAGAGTGCTTGTCACCGAAGTGCGTTTCACCTCCTTCTGGCTTCTCCTGACCTCTAGGTTTTCATAAAGTTCTCATCAGTCTGTTTTTCTCTTTCTTTCTTTTACTTTCTTTCTGCTCCCAGATTTTTTTTTTTCTGTATTTTTCTGAAGTTGGAAACGGGGAGGCAGTCAGACAGACTCCCGCATGCGCCTGACTGGGATCCACCCGGCACACTCACCAGGGGGCGATGCTCTGCCCATCCGGGGTGTCACTCTGTTGCAACCAGAACCACTCTAGCGCCTGAGGCAGAGGCCAAGGAGCCATCCCCAGCGTCCGGGCCATCTTTGCTCCAATGGAGCCTTGGCTGCGGGAGGGGAAGAGAGAGACAGAGAGGAAGGAGAGGGGGAGGGGTGGAGAAGCAGATGGGCGCTTCTCCTGTGTGCCCTGGCCGGGAATCGAACCCAGGACTCCTGCACGCCAGGCCAATGCTCTACCACTGAGCCAACGGGCCAGGGCTATGCCCCCAGATTTTTTTAGCAACATGGTGAAATAACTGCTGCTTTTCTTCCGAGCCCTCCTACTGTATAGCCTGTTGCTCTCTGTGGAAACTCTTGTTCAGAAATCTTCCTTGGGGAATTCCCCATTTCTGAGCGCCTCCAGGGAGTCCAGCTTGCCCGGACCATTTATATTCCGTTAACACTCAGTCCAAGTCTCTCAGTAAGTCGCTCTGCTGTTTTAAAATGAGGGAAACTGAGGCTGGGAAGGTTAAACACCGCCCCTACTTTCCTCCACAATGGCATCTTGAATTCAGTTCGGTCCTGAATCTGAAGTTCACCACGGAGGGAACCTAAGACCTTTCCCACACACCACCCGTGACCCCCATGTTCTCTTGGGGCTCCCTGTTACATCTGCTGACAGTAGGCTCTATTGTTCTTGTTCCTTTTCTATTGTATTTCATTGTTTTCCAGGACCGCAGAAGGCTTGCCCCTTGAAAACACAAATCTGATCGCGGTTCCCCTTCGCGGGAAATGCTCACGGTTCCCTGTCGTTTTCCGGGTGGAATGCTGGCCCGGACTCTCTGGCCTGACTTGGCCTTACTAGTCATCGTGGATTCCCCATGAACCCCCATCCCCGCGCCCACCGAGACGGCAGCTCCTCCCCCATCCCGGTGTCACTTTCCAAAGTTTGTCACCTTGTGGTTTGAAAATATTTTTTCTCTCTCTCTTTTTTTTTTTTTTCAGAGACAGAGAGAGAGTCAGAGAGAGGGACAGACAGGAACAGAGAGATGAGAAGCATCAATCATTAGTTTTTGATTGCTTTTTCATATGTGCCTTGACCGCGGGCCTTCAGCAGACTGAGTAACCCCTTGCTGGAGCCAGCGACCTTGGGTTCAAGTTGGTGAGCTTTTGCTCAAGCCAGATGAGCCCACGCTCAAGCTGACGACCTCGGGTCTCAAACCTGGGTCCTCCGCATCCCAGTCAGAAGCTCTATCCACTGCGCCACTGCCTGGTCAGGTCGGTTTGAAAATATTAAATCAAAAAATTCCAGAAACAAACAATTCATAAGTTTTACGTGGAGGCAGTTCTGCGTGGTGTGATTAAATCTTCCGGGGCCGGGATGGGAATCTTCCCTTTGTTTGGGGTCTGTGTTCTATAGATGCTCCGGCCCCTTAGCTCATAATAGCCGTCTTGATGATCAGGTCCATAGTCTCGGTATTGTGGTGCTTACATTCAGGTGAGCCTTACCTGACTTAGCAATGGTCTTATAATGCAAGGGTGGTGATGCCGGCAGTTCGGATACGCCTGAGACAAGCTGTGATTGTTACGTATCATCAGAAGGTCAATAATAGCCCAACAGTGCCTACATCCTTCCACTCACTGAGTCCCGTCATGTAGACATGTCATCAGCTCACATCATGACAAGATGGGTGAATACAGTAGAGTAAGAAGCCTACAGAGAGAGAGAGAGAGAGAGAGAGAGAGAGACCGTGTTCACATAACTTTTATTACAGCGTACTGTTGTAATTGTTTCATTGTATTATATTGCTAATCTCTTACCGAGTCAAATTTATAAATCAGACATCATAGATCTGTGTACATGTACAGGGAAAAGCACAGCAGATACAGGGGTTCGTACGATCTGCAGTTTCAGGAATCCACTGCGGGTCTCGGAATGTGTCCCCTGAAGATAAGGGGGATCACTATATGTTTGTGTAGGTTTTTCTGACAATAAAAGAAAAGGAGGAGGGAAAAGAGAGAGAAGGAGAAAGGGAAGGAGAGAACGAGGAAGAAAAAGGAAAGAGTGCAAGCCCTGAGCTACCCTGACAGTGGGTCTGATAACCAAGGTGGCTGCCATGTGACTAGTGGGGAGGTGTCTGTAGTGCGGAGGTGCGGACAGAGGGAGGAGCCACGTGATAAGAACTTGTCACACTACGCAGATCAGTCACACTTCAAAACTGATGAACTGCCCCTGGCCACTTGGCTTAGTGGATGGAGCGTCAGCCTGGCTTGCGGATGTCCTGGGTTTGGTCCTGGTCAGGGGACACATGAGAAGCGACCATCTGCTTTGCCCCCCATCTCCCCCATCTCTCTCTCTTCCCCTCTCATAGCCAGTGGCTTGGTTGGTTCGAGAGTCAGCCCCGGGTGCTGAGGACATCTTGGTTGGTCTGAGGGTTGGCTCCAGATGGCGTTGCTGGGTGGATCCCTGTCAAGAGCCATGGGGGAGTCTGTCTGTCTCCCCTCCTCTCACTTAAAAAACAGACAAACAGACAAACTGATAGATTGTTTAGTTCTGGAATTTCCCATTTAGTATTTATTGACTGCGGGCATCTGAAACCTCAGAAAGCAGAACAGGGTGAACTACTGTAACGTAGACTTCACAATCTTAACTCTTTTCTCTTTATTAAGCAGCAGACGCTGACAGTCGAGATGGGGGGAGCTTATTTTGCAAACTACACCAGAGGAGTTCGGGAGTCAGACCAGACCTGAGCAGCTAGAGCTGGGGGGGGGGGTTGATGTTGGCCCAGAGAGAGCTAAGTCTTAGTAGGAGGGCTGGTTCCAGGTGGGTGCATGAGCGGGTCGGTCAGAACGCAAGGTCCAAAGACACTGCCTTTGGATCGCTTGTCATCATCTTGAAAAGAGACTTTCAAGTTGAGGTTCAGAAAGGGCCGTGGCAAGGGCCACGCCCTTGCCCGAGCTCAGCTGCTGAGTGCCATGGGACAGCACCTCCATACCTGCCTGTGCTCACTTTCCAGGTCTGACAAGTATGTCCCCGGTCCATACCCTTAAAAGGGACCGTGACGAGCCGGAGTTTTGAAGAGTCACCCCAACACGGGTCTGGACGTGTGCTGGTGCCGTCAAAAGAGCTGGAGATGTTTGCTCTCAGGAGAAGACGCAAGGGTCCAAGGTAGTTATATCAGTGTTATATACAGTTCACATGGCAGGATACTGTGTACATCACTGTGGAAGGAGCCATGACACGTTGTAAAGTGAAAGCAAGCTGCAGAACACTAAGCTTAGTGCGTTCTTATATCCTGTGCAGAAATGTTAACAAAGCTGTCTGTACACATATGTGTGCAAATCTGTGTATTCATATAGATGTATATACACATGCATTAGACAGATGATTTCAGAGGTGCAGCAGTTTATAGAAACTCAGTTTTTCAGTTTACAAAAATGCATATATACTTTTTCATCGCCACATTCAAACTCAGCTTGGAACGGGAGTCCCGTTTCTACAAGGGTGGAAAACCCGTGAACTTGTCACTACAGGGCACTTATTCATGGCCGGCCTGAACTTGAATCTACTGGGGGCCGTGTCAGTTAATTGAAGGTTCTCTCCCTGACACTCTGTCCATGAGGTGGCCTGTGGGAAGTCCTGGTGCGAGGGGGTGGGTGGCATGTCTAGTCACAGAGTCTCTGTTGGCTCGATCCTGATGCTGTGCTGGGCATTGGGACACCCCAAGTGCAGGTGGGCCTGGTAACGGGGTCTGGCCCCGGACAGTGATCGATCTCCCTGGGGGGAGCAGGTAAGTCTTCTGGAGTGTGTTGGCTTCACACCACTTTCCTGTTGCAGGTGCCGTGGCTCCTTTGGCCGGTGACAGTGTTGTAGGTGGTGCCGCTAGCTGGCTTTCGTCCCCTAGCTAACCAGTGACCCCCGGGGGTGACCTGGGACATGCTGTGCTCCTTTCCAGGGCTCTTACCCCTGAGACAATCGGTGGTTATCGATGATGATAGAGTAATCTGCCCTCCTATTCTTACCGTTGAAGGGGCCACTGAGGCCAGTGTTTTGCCTTCTGAAATTTGAAATCAAGAGGAAGGCTCCGATCCCCTATAATGAGAGTCACCCCTAATCTCAAGGGAGGGTCCTCTGACCCATCACTCCAGCAGGGGAAGGGGGCCCATGGGCTTTACACCATTCTTTCTTCAATTAACGGCTGCTCCCCCCCCCCCCCATCATCACCTCATGTACAGTATTTGTGATAAATGTGGGTTTATCATAGTACCTTACAGGACATGTCGGTTGTTTTTATTTTCTAATACAAGCACTGCTTTATTCTTGTACGTGTCTCCCAGGGCACTTAGGCAGGAGGTTCTCTATAGTTGTTGTGTAATAAAGAATTTGTCTGCTCTTGTTCCCAGGGCAGGAAGCTGCAAAAACCTTGCAAATGCCAGAATGCTGGGAGTGTTTTTGTTATGCAAATGAGACAAGGCAGGCTGGGGCTGGGGCTGGGGGCTGATCACTGGAAGGAACACGTATGAGGGTGGGGGTTTTTAGCTGCCTGACCTCTGGGGAAGTGTAAAAGGTAGATTAATTTCAATCATGTGTCCAATGATTCAGTCATCCCTGTGTAATGAAATCCCGGTCCTGGCCGTTGGCTCAGTGGATAGAGCATCAGCCCAGCATATGAACATCCCAGGTTCGATGCCCGGTCAGAGCACACAAGAGAAACAATTATATCTGCTCCCCCCACCCTTGCCACCTCTCCTTCTTTTCTTTCTCCCTCTTTCCCACCAACAACCAGTGGCTTGATTGGTTCAACCATGACTCTGGGTGCTGAGGATACCTTGGTTGGTCCAAGCATCTCAGTCTCAGGTGCTAAAAATAGCTTAGTACTCAATCATCAGCCCCAGATGGAGTTGCTGGGTGGATACTGGTTGGAGAGCATGTGGGAGTCTGCCTCACTATCTCCCCTGCTCTCACCTAAAAAAAAAACATAAAAAGAAATCCCAATCAAACTCTGGACAATGATGCTTGGTGGAGCTTCCTGGTTGGGGACACATTGGTGTGTTGGGAGGATGATGTGCCCTGACTCCATGGAGAGTGTCATAGAAGCTCTATGTCTGGGACCCTCTCTGACCTTGTTCTATGTGTATCCTATATAATAAATCAGTAATTGCAACTGTAGTGCTTTCAAGGAGTTCTCTAAGTCTTTCCAGCAAATTATTCCCACTGAGGGGAGTTGTTAGAACCTTTAAGTTTATAACCAGTCAGTCTGGAGTGTGACTGACATCTGAACTGAGCGTAGCCATGTGGAGGACTTTGCCTTTAACCTGTGGGGTCAACACTAACTTTGGTTGGTTGGTTAGTGTCAGAATTACATTGCAGTATACCTGAGGGGAAGAGGGTGGACACTGCACAAAGGAATACCCTTCGGAGTGGAATTACTGCCACACTGTTCACTACCCCACCAGTACTGTATGTGTTCAAACTAGTTACCCCTCGCCCCTGACAAATGGTGAGCTTGGTAACTTAACACCGCTCTGGTGGATGCCACTGGCTTTTTCTTACTGTGGTTTTTCCAAAAGAGATTGAACATCTTTTCATATAGTCATTAGTCACTCAGTTTTCCTCTTTCATAAAAGAGCCTATTTCTCTGTTTTGTTCCATTTTCTTCCTGTTGAAATCAATAGAATCAAACCTATTGTCCTTTGTTTCTTTATTATGTACATGTGGTATTAGTTTCTGTCTTGACTTTCCACTTTTATTTTGATGTCTTTTGAAGGATTTTGATACAGTAGAATTTACCAATCATTTTCCTTTGTGTTGGTGTTTTCTAGGTCATGTATAAGAAATAAATTCTTACCTTCAGAGTCTTAAAGATCTTTTTCTGGACTGTGCTCTTCATTTAAAAAAAATTTTTTTTTTGTATTTTTCTGAAGCTGGAAACAGGGAGAGACAGACAGACTCCCGCATGCGCCCGACCGGGATCCACCCGGCACGCCCACCAGGGGGCGATGCTCTGCCCCTCCGGGGCGTCGTTCTGCTGCGACCAGAGCCACTCTAGCGCCTGGGGCAGAGGCCAAGGAGCCATCCCCAGTGCCCGAGCCATCTTTGCTCCAATGGAGCCTTGGCTGCGGGAGGGAAAGAGAGAGAGACAGAGAGGAAGGGGGGGGGTGGAGAAGCAAATGGGCGCTTCTCCTATGTGCCCTGGCCGGGAATTGAACCCGGGTCCCCTGCACGCCAGGCCGACGCTCTACCGCTGAGCCAACAGGCCAGGGCCTTCATTTAAAATTTTGACGTTCGAATTTAAGTGTTCAATCTACCTGGAGTTTATTTCTGTGCATGATGTGAGGGAAGGGCCCCATCTCATTTGCTTCTACATAAATAACTAATTATCCTGGCACCAGTTATTGTCTAGTCCTCCTGTGCTACTGAAAAGCCAGCTCTGTTATAAATCAGTTTTCCATGTATGGGGAGCTTTATTGCTGGCTCTCTGTTCTGTTGCATTGGTCTATTTGTCTATTCTATGCCAATACAACAGCGTCATCATTGCTCTTTTTTGGTATTATCTGCAAAGACAAGTTACTCCAGCTCACTCTAATGTCTTGGTTATTCTTAACCCTTTGTTCTTTTATATGTAAACATATAGGTATCAGTTTAACAAGTTCTACTAAAATAAAAACACTTGGAATTTTGATTACCATTTTATTAAATCTATTTTTTTAATTTTTTATTTATTATATTTTATTTTTATTCATTGCAGAGGAGGAGAGGCAGAGACAGACTCCAGCATGTGCCCCGCCCAGGATCCACCTGGCGAGCCCACTAGGGGGCTATGCTCTGCCCATCTGGGGTATTGCTCTGTTGCTCAGCAATCGAGCTCTTCTTAGTGCCTGAGGCAAAGGCTATGGAGCCATCTTCAGCATCCAGGGCCAACTTTCTCCAATTGAGCTATGGCTGCAGGAGGGGAACAGAGAGAGAGAGAGAAATGAGAGGGGAAGGGGTGGAAGAAGCAGATGGGCAATTTTCCTGTGTGCCCTGACTCAGAATTGAACCTGGGACATTCATACACCGGGCTGATGTTCTACTATTGACCAACTGGCCAGGGCCCATTTTATTAAATCTAAAGGTTAATTTTATTAAATCTAAAGGTTAATTAAATCTAAAGGTTAATTAACCATTATGTGACATTAATTCTCTCAGTCCATCGATAGGGTACGCCTCTATCTATTTAGATATTCTTCATTAATTTTCAATACAGGTCTTGCACAATTTTAATTAGATTTGTTCTTAGATATACTTTCTATATACTTGTATATGTTATAAATTGCTTTCTATTTTAAGTTGTATCCTTTAAATTAAAAAATTTTTTCAATTACAGTTGACATATATTAATTTCAGGTGTACAACATAGTGATTAGGTATTTGTATAACTTACAAAATGATCACCCTGGTAAGTCTAGAACCCATCTGACACTATACATGGTTATTGCAATATCACTATCTTCCCTCTGCTGCACTTTACTAAATTGTGTCTTTATGAAATAATATTTTGAAAAGTTTTTGCTGGTATTAGGAAATAAATATTTTTATTTATTTTTTACTCAGTGAGAGCAGGGGAGGCAGAGACAGACTCCTGCATGTGCCTGGACCGGGATCCACCTGGAAAGCCCACTAGGGGGCAATGCTCTGCCCATCTGGGGCTTTGCTTTGTTGCTCAGCAACCTAGCTCTTCTTAGCTCCTGAGGTGAGGAGCCATGGAGCCATCCTCAGTGCCCGGGGCCAACTCGCTCCAGTTGAGCCATGGCTGCAGGAGGGGAAGAGAGAGAGACAGACAAAGGCAGAGAGAGAAGCAAAAGGGGGAGGGGTGGAGAAGCAGATGGGTGCTTCTCCTGTGTGCCCTGACCAGGAATCAAACCTGGGACATCCACACATCGGGCTGATGCTCTATCACTGAGCCAACCAGCCAGGGACTTTATGTTTTGATTTCAAATCTGGTAACCTTCTTAAACTCTCTTGTCAATTCTAATTATAGACACTTTTGAGTTTTCTATGTACTTAAGAGTATAGTCTGCAAACCATGATAGCTTTGTTTCTTCCTTTTTAATCCTTTCTTGAAGACATTTAAAAAATTTTTTTTGTTTTATTTTTTGAGAGACAGGCAGGGGGAGAGAGAGAGAGAGAGAGAGAGAGACACAGTAACATCAGGCTGCTCCTGTATGTGCCCTGCCTGGGGAATCGGACCGGCAACCTCCCTGCTCCAGGACAACGCTCCAACCACCTGAGCTCTCTGGCCAGGGCTTAATTTTTATTGATTTTTAGAGAGACAGGGGTGGGGGGAAGGGAAGCATTCATTTGTTGTTCGACTCAGTCCTGCATTCTTTGGTTGCTTCCCACGTGTGCCCTGACCGGGGATGAAACCTGCAACCTTGTTGTTTCGGGTTGACGCTCTTAACCAAACTGAACTGAACGGCCAGGGCTAGAAATTTTTCTTAGAGGAAAATTTTTGTTCTTTTTGTTATTCTGTGGTTTCTGTTCTTGTTTGTTTGTAGGCCTCAGGAGTAGAGGGTCAAGTTAATTACCCTTCTCAGTTCATGGTGCATTATCATGAATGACTCACGTGAAGGGCGCCTCTGAGCAAAGCACCGTTTATTTATTTCCCGTTTCTGATACCCTCGCCTCTCGCTGCCCTCTCCCTACTCCGGAGGCGGCGACTCCGACATGTTTAGTGTATATATATTTTCCTTTGTGTGCATTCTTGGAAGCTATTATTGTTTTTGCAGCAATATGTTTTTAATTTACACAAATCTGTTGTGTTACACAGATCATTCTGTTTCTCTGTATATATTCTGCGTTATGTGAATCCTTGGTCTATTGTTCTGACTGCTTCCTAGTGAATGTATGGTGTGTTCCCTCTTCATTCTCGCAGTAATACGTACCCAGACATCCAGGCAAGCTCTTTGCCACGCAGAGAGAGCTACAATAAACGTCTCCATGTACATCCCCTTAGAGACCTGTGTAAGAGGACCCTGGGATCTGTTGTTGGGGGTAGAGCTGTGGCCGCCTAGGGAATGCATATTCCTGATTTGATGAGATCACGCCTGTGGCATTTCAGAAGAGCTCCTGCCACGGGTTCCTGGTGTTTCTGTGTCTATGCATCTCCCCCACTACTGTCTACTTTTTGCCAATTTCATGAGGGTAGATGGATATTTTACTGTTCTTTGAATTTGCATTTCTCAGATTCCTAATCAGTTTGATCATCTCTTCATATACTTGTTAGTTTTGAGGTCTGCCTCTTGCAAAATGCTTGCTTATGTTTTTCCTCATTTTTTTCTATTGGGTTTCTGTTTTATTTTATTTTGTTTTTCTTGTTGATTTACAGATGTCCTGAGTATATTTGAGATATTGCCAGTCGTTTTAATTTTAGCCATTGTAGTGGATGCACAGTGTTTCTGCAGTATATTTTCAAGTACAATTACGTTTTTAATTGCTAGGGGTGCTGTTCCTTTTTTCCCCAAATCTGATTAGTCGTTTTTTAGACTTATTTAGTAATTTTGAGATAAGCTCTCCTTTATTTTTAAAATACCTATTCAGGTTACTTTATACCCTATGTCTGATTATACCAGCATCTACCATGTTTGTTTTTTTTTAAATTTTTTAAAAATTTATTCATTTTTAGAAAGGAGAGGGGGGGAGAGAGAGGGGAGAGAGAGAAGGGGGGGAGGAGCAGGAAGCATCAACTCCCATATGTGCCTTGACCAGGCAAGCCCAGGGTTTCGAACCGGAGACCTCAGCATTTCCAGGTTGACGCTTTATCCACTGCGCCACCACAGGTCAGGCTACCATGTTTTTAAATCTCATTCTGCTCTTTTTTTTTTTTTTCCCCCAGCTGGCTTTGCTTCATGATTTGTCATTGCTGATTGTGAGCTCATATTATTGGGAGCTCTGTCTGAGGGAATGCTCTGAGGGCTAGGTGGCTTCCTTCAGATACAGAAGAAATTATTTGCTCTCAGGAGTTTGGGGAATTACCAACTCAGAACTATTTGAACTAAAATCTCACCTTGGGGTTTTCAGATTACCAGGTAGTTTGAATTCAGCCTGTGAACCTGTATGAGTCTCACTTAAGATAACAAACTCTCAGGGAAGATTTTTTTTTCCCCTTTACTCATCAAAAAGGTTTTAGACTGGTCACTTCTCCACAGTCCTTGGAGGCGTGGGTTTATTCTTGGCTCACTTTCACACCGAGAAGGCATTCTTAGGGTCCCAGACTTTTGCTGGGGGTTCTCCCATTACACACTCTACTTTGCGGGGACCCAGAGTTTTGCTCTGCCAACGGGAAAGACAGGAAGAAAATGAAATGGGGAAAGACCCCAAACCTGTCACCTAGAAACCCTGTCTTACATGAAAGTCACATCCAAGTAATGAATGTCAACACTCACCAACATGTGGAAAAGCAAGGGCCAAGGAGTAGGAACCAGATTGTGACAGGTTTACCTGAAGACAGCGCTGAGTTGACTCTAAGGCAGGGGTCGGGAACCTCTTTGGCTGAGAGAGCCACAAACGCCACATATTTTAAAATGGAATTCCGTGAGAGCCATACAACGACCCGTGTACATTATGCATTATCCAATAAAAATTTGGTGTTTGTCCCAGAGGACAGCTGTGATTGGCTCCAGCCACCCGCAACCATGAACATGAGTGGTAGAAAATGAATGGATTGTAATACATGAGAATGTTTTATATTTTTAACGTTATTATTTTTTTATTAAAGATTTGTCTGTGAGCCAGATGCAGCCATCAAAAGAGCCACATCTGACTCGTGAGCCATAGGTTCCCGACCCCTGCTCTAAGGCCTTATTCATTGCTTCCTGTAGGAAGACTCACACATCATTTTCTCATTCTAAAAACCTCCTTGAGTTCTTAGCAGCATGCTGGGAGAGGTCAACCAGCAAAGCGTTTAAAGCCTCTCTCCTCCTCCTCCTTCTTCTTTTCTTCTTCTGTCTCCTCCTCCTCCCTCTCCCCCCCTTCTCCTCCGCCTCCTCCTCCCCCTCCTCCTCCTCCTCCTCCTCCTCCTTCTTTTCTTCTTCTGTCCCCTCCTCCTCCCCCTCCTCCTCCCTCCTCCTTCTCCTCCTTCTTCTTTTCTTCTTCTGTCTCCTCCTCCTCCTCCTCCTTCTTCTTCTTCCTCTTCTTCTTCTTCTTCTCCTTCTTAATGTGGTGCATGGTGGAAATAATATGGTAGAAATGAACACAGTGCAACCCAGACGGACACCTGGAAGCATCAGTAACGCTGGCACTGGCGGGACGAGGCCCCTTTCACTGTAATCGTGCTCTAGGATGCGCTAGTGCTCTTTCCCGCCTGCTGTCCGATGAGCTGGTTAGGACATATTACTCGAAGCGGAATTGCAGGGTCAGATGTATGCTGATTTTAATATTGGAGAGGCATCACCTCATTTTTATTCATTTGCTCTCTTATTAGCTGAATGGGGGAGTTCTTTTTCCGCCATATTCTACTCAACACTGGATATAATTAAATAAAAAAAAAGAGTTTATTGATTTTCAGAGAGAAGAGGGTGAGGGGATGAGAAACAGTTGCTTCACTCAAGCTGCTCATTGGTTGCTTGTCTTATGTGCCTTGATTGGGTAAGCCGAGGGCTTCAAACCGGCGACCTCAGCATTCCAAGTGGCCGCTCTATCCATTGTACCACTACAGACCAGGCAACGTATTTATTTATTTTTTTGTACAGTCTTTTGCAGTCTTGTAACAGTTCTCATAGGTTAGTTCTAACTCTCATCTATAAATACACAATCCCAGTGAATGTTCGAACTTCCATGGGGCCAGTGTTTCTCCTAGCAGACGCTTTCTCTAATCTCTCCGTCGTCTCGAGCTGGTTGGTGTTGGGGTCTAGGTTCAGGCGTGTGTGATTTAATGGCCGTGAGGAGGGCAGCTGGTTGGTGGAGGGTTCCTTCCTCCATCCTCGGGGTTCCGGATGGCTCCCGGGAGGGGGAGGGCCTTTGTCTTGCCTGCTCACTGGGTGTCTCCCTGGCCTGTGCTGCCTGCATCTGCTGATGGTGAGGGTGGGGCTTGGGTCTACCCCCGTCTCCCTTAGGGGACCCTGCTAGGTTTCTGCTGGCCTTGAAGATCGCGGGTCTCACCGCATCTTCCATCTGGCCCCTGGCGCGGGCCAGCCCCTCCGCCTCCCACACGTGGTCATCTCAGGGCAGTTTTTTACTTCCTGCCTGCCCCACACTGTGCCACTGTGACATTCCCGCTGCTCTCCCACGGGACAGCATCCTCAGGGTGTCCCAGCTTCCGAACACCGAGGACGGGGGGGGGGGGGGTGTGTGTGTGAAGCGCCCAGCCCAGCGTGTAGTAGGAGCACACATGACCTCAGTTCCTGCCCCCTTTTCTTTCTGCAGTAGGGCACCTGCATGTCTGGCTCCCATCCCCTCACGGACCCCATGTGCCCATGCGGAAGGAAGAGTGGATTAAAGAGGAAAAGTAAACAGTGCACAGAGATAACCCTTCCTCCCTTTCTGATAGATCTCCACCTCCAGACTCTCTTCTGTGAATGTATCGATTTTAGGGTTGGGGTAGAGGGAACCTTCTTTCTCCCATCTTCATGTTTCCAGGTAGTGGGACCTCTGTTAGAGTGACACTCCAGCCTTTTTCTAAAGTCCCGCTGAACCCTTTGAAGACTAAGGGAGAATCTGGGGGCTGGGAGAGGAAGCCGGGACAGGGAAGCTCAGCACCTCCACTTTCCCGAGCTCTGCGGAGAGCCCCCATTCTGCCTCCGGGCTTCTTGCTGTGAGTTTTATAGGGATAGGATCTGGTCCTGTTGAGGGAACCCGTGTTTGTTCAGTGTCACCTGTGACCCAGTAAGCACAACCGTCAGTTGTGGGGTTCAGTAGAGGGAAGACCACAGGGAGTGTTTCTTTCTCTCTCCCTCTCTCTGTTGTATATTGTTTAGTCCCAGGTAGATGCTCATTCACTTGTTTTCCTATTAAGACAGGCTTTGTAAACATTCTTGTACATATTCTCTCCTGCTTACTTGATGAACTCGTTAGAATAAATTATTGGAACGGAATTGCCGGGTCAACCGTCTGCTGGTTTTAGATCTGGAGAGGTATTACCTAATTTTTCTTCAGTGACTCTCTCATCAGCAGGGTGTGGGAGTTCCCTTTCCTCAGCGCTGGCTATAATTAACTTAAAAAAAAAAGTCTTTGCTCATCTGCTAGCTGAAATATTGTTTTAATTTCCATTCCTTTTATTACTAGCAAGCTTGAACATCTTTTTCAATTTGTGGGGGTTTTTCCTTTAATTTGCTTGTGCCATGTTCTTTGCAAAATTTTCCATTAGGGTGGTTCCCCCCTTCTTTGATTTGTAAGAGTTATTTTGTGTTAGGGAACCTCAGTCTTTTGTGATGGCATATCAACACAGTGGAGGAGAGCTGGACTTTTCCAGAAGTGACTTTAGACCAAGTTCCTTAAACTCTCTTGTCACTTATTCATTTCTAAATTAGTTCGTATTTTCTGGGTACGCAATAGCCCTCTTTCCCTCTTACACCCTCCTCTGTACCTCAACTGTGCTCCTCCAGGGATAACTGGGATGAGGGGTATTGGTAACAGCTAAGAGAACAGGATGTCATTTCTTTCTTTGCTTTTTTTAGTGAGAGAGAGAGAGAGACAGACAGATAGACAAATAGGAAAGGAGAGAGATGAGAAGCCTCAGTTCCTCATTGTGGCTCCTTAGTTGTTCATTGATTGCTTTCTCATATGTGCCTTCACTGGGGGGCTACAGCCGAGTCAGTGACCCCTTGCTCAAGCCAGTGACCTTGAGCTCAAGCCAGTGATCTTTGGGCTCAAGCCAGAGACCATGGTGTCATGTCTATGATCCCACGCTCAAGCTGGTGACCCCAGGGATTTTGAACCTGGGTCTTCAGATTCCCTGGCCAACACTCTATCCACTGCGCCACCACCTGGTCAGGTGACACCTGGATCTCTTTATGTAATAATGACATAACTGAGGAGGGCAAGGATCCTAAAGAGAAGGACCCGGCCACGTTTTGAAGGACGGATGTGGATTGGCAGCAGCTGTTCAGCCTTGCGGGATGTGGAGAAGACAGATGGGCCAAACATTCTTTTTAAAGGAAGTTCTTGTTGTAATCTTTCCTTTCCTGACTGTAATCCCCCACCCCTCCCCCACCCCAGCTGTTTATTAAATACAATACTTTTTTTTTTTATAAAGATTCTATTTATTTATTTATTTTTTACAGAGTCAGAGGGAGGGATAGATAGGGACAGACAGACAAGAACGGAGAGAGATGAGAAGCATCAATCATCAGTTTTTCGTCGAGACGCCTTAGTTGTTCACTGATTGCTTTCTCATATGTGTCTTGACCGCGGGCCTTCAGCAGACCGAGTAACCCCTTGCTCGAGCTAGCGATCTTGGGCCCAAGCTGGTGAGCCTTGCTCAAACCAGATGAGCCCACACTCAAGCTGGCGACCTCGGGGTCTCGAACCTGGGTCCTTCTGCATCCCAGTTCGACGCTCTATCCACTGCGCCACCGCCTGGTCAGGCAAATACAATACTTTTTTGAGCTTTGATTCAGAACTGCATTTCTTTAGTAGTTACCTCTGTGTGAGGCTGGATTCAAAGAAAGCGAGGAGCATCAGTTGACCAGGAATTAACCGAGAAGAGGCACGTGAGGTGCATTCTTCAAAGAATTTCCCTAATCTGTTATTTGTCTTCGTACTGAGCGGATGGCATTTTTTGCCACAAGAGTAAAGAAAATTGTTTTAAGTTTAAATATTTTAAAATAAAGTCTTTTTGTCTTGTGTCAGTGATGATGTATTTGTTTACAGGTAGCAGGAGACACAGCGCAGCTGGGCTTGCTTGAGACCCATCGAAGGGATTGGCTCACCTAACCAGGCGGTGGCGCAGTAGACAGAGCCCTGGCCTGGGGCGCTGAGAACCCAGGTTTGAAACCCTGAGGTCACAGGCTTGAGTGAGGGCTCATCTGCCTTGAGTGTGGGCTCGTATGGCCGCTGGGTTTGAAGCCCAAGGTCTCTGGCTTGAGCGAGTGGTCACTGGCTCAGCTGGAGCCCCCCAGTTAAGGCACATACGAGAAAGCAATCAATGCACAACGATGGTGCTGCAGCTATGGGTTGATGCTTCATATCTCTCTCCCCTCCTGCCTCTCTCTCTCTCTCTCTCTCTCTCTTTAACAACAAAAAAAGGAAATCTCTCAGTGGGCTGGGTCTCAGATGAAGGATTCGCATATTTCTATCTTTCCACTCCATCGTTCAAGTATCGGCGACATGCTAAGTTTGATTGTTCTTGTCGTTATAGGACGGACACCTGCCAGCACCAGTCAGGGCTACATTCCCTGCCTCTTGTCTACTTGTCTATGTTTCTTTTTTGGAGGGGGGTAAAATGAAGAAGAGAAATGGGTCTTTATGTTTTTGTGGGTCTCTCCGAAGTGAAGGAACTTTCCTTCCCAATAACTCCCATCAAACATCATACTGTGTCTCCGGAGGTGTCGACACCCTCCCTCTGAAGTCGTCATTGGCAGAAAGGAGGAGTTCTGGGCACTTGGCTTCCATCAGGGGTTCTCAGAGTGATGTAGGGCAGCAACTTCCCTGCTTGTTGGAAAGGAAAATTCTCAGGAGTCACTCTGGATCCAGCGAATCGGAAAGTCTTTGGTCTTATAGCCTCCAGCTGGTTCTGATACCCCCCTGGTCTTCTCTGGTCTGAGACCCACTGGCTCGGTGTCGCCCCTGGAGCTGAGCTGGTTTGTGTCCCTTGAACCACCTGGACTGGTTGAGGGAGGGATGGCCTCCTGAGCAAAGCTGAGATTCTGTGACACAGGAAGGGAGCAGACATTGGGAGGTACCAACAACGTCCATTACACGGGACAAGTTCATAGCCCAGGTGACCCTTTAAACCTCACTTTGGAAGTTGAAAAGTTAACATGTGGCCCTGGCTGGTGGCTCAGCGGATAGAGCATCGACCCGGCATGTGGACATCCTGGGTTCAACTTCTGGTCAGGGCACACAGTAGAAGTGACCATCTGTTTCTCTTCCTCTCCCTCTCTTTCTTCTCTCCCACTTCTCCTCCCACAGCTCAATTTGTGTGAGCATGGGCCTGGGCGCTGAGGATAGCTTGGTGGGTCCAAGTGAGTGAGCCTCAGGTACTAAAAATAGTTTGGTTGCTTCGAGCATCAGCCCCTGATAGGGTTTCTGGGTGGATTCTGGTCAGAGCACATGTGGGAGTCTGCCTCACTATCTTCACTCCTCTCACTTAAAAAAAAAAATTAATATGTGCACACAGTCCAGTTTCCTAATTGTGGAAAGGCATGGGAGACATATGGTGCTCACGATTCTATGCTTGTTTTCTTCATCTGCTATATCAAGGAGATTGTTTTACACCAACAGCCGTAAATCTTTTGTTTTTTCTAAAAGCTGTGTGTTACTCCATTCCACAAATGTTCCATAATTTATTCTGTCAGTCTCCTACAGATGGACCTTTAAATTGTTGCTAATAGGGCCCTGGTCGGTTGGCTCAGCGGTAGAGTGTCGGCCTGGCGTGCGGGGTACCCGGGTTCAATTCCTGGCCAGGGCACATAGGAGAAGCACCCATTTGCTTCTCCACTCCCCCCCCCCCCTCCTTCCTCTCTGTCTCTCTCTTCCCCTCCCGCAGCCAAGGCTCCACTGGAGCAAAGATGGCCCGGGCGCTGGGGATGGCTCCTTGGCCTTGGCCCCAGGTGCTAGAGTGGCTCTGGTCGCGGCAGAGCGAAGCCCCGGAGGGGCAGAGCATCGCCCCCTGGTGGGCAGAGCTTCGCCCCTGTTGGGCGTGCCGGGTGGATCCCGGTTGGGCGCATGCGGGAGTCTGTCTGACTGTCTCTTCCCGTTTCCAGCTTCAGAAAAATACAAAAAAAAAAAAAATTGTTGCTAATATTTTACTTACACGAACTTTTCTACAAAAAACATCTATGTCCACATATCTTTGCATGAGAGCAGGTATGTACAAGTGGAATTCCCAGCTCAAAGGGAGGTCCATTGAAAATTTTGATAGGTATTTGCAAATTGTTCCTCACTGGAGTGGCATTAATTTACATTCCTACCGACAGTGAATGGGACCCATATCCCACCAACTCTAGCTATTATCACACTTCCTGATTTTTTGCTTATCTGAGAAGCAAAAATATTACTTTAATGCACATATTTTATCATTTAAATTGGCCTTGGCTTATTTACTAGGAAGGCTGGATTCCTTTCTCATATTTTCTTACGTGTAAATTAATTTTACGTCTTCCTCAAGGTTTCAGCCACTCAGATGTTCATCTTTATTTGGTTTCTCCTAAGGTTTCTGGATTCAACATCAGGCCCTCCCCCACTAAAAAAAAAAAAGAAAAAAAAAAGAAAAAGAAAAAAAGTTTTCTCAGTTCTGAGATTTTACAGTGATCTTCTTATAGAAAAGAGATTATGTGAAACCTCTCTGGCGTGATCAACGCCAGTCCACTCCACTGGCAAAGTTTGGCTCTCAACTTCCATGCTTATTGGAAAGGAAAATTCTCAGGATTCACTCTGGATCCAGTGAATCAGAAAATCTTTGGTTTTATAGTCTCCAGCTGGTTCTGATACCCCTCTGGTCTGAGACCCACTGGCTTGGTGTCGCCCCTGGAGATGAGCTGGTTTGCGTCCCTTGAACCACCTGGACTGGTTGAGGGAGGGATGGCCTCCTGAGCAAAGCTGAGATTCTGTGACACAGGAAGGGAGCAGACATTGGGAGGTACCAACAACGTCCATTACACGGGACAAGTTCATAGCCCAGGTGACCCTTTAAACCTCACTTTGGAAGTTGAAAAGTTAACATGTGGCCCTGGCTGGCGGCTCTCGGAACTTCTGAGGGACGCCTGCCTTGGTTCAGAGTGGCACAGGCATGCCCCTTGTCCATCCAGATACCCGGTTAAAACCGGTGTGTACCCTTCCATCAAACCCTCACACGTTATGTCAAATGTGAGCTCTGTCTGTTGGGTGGCACTTAACTTCTGGGTTCTTTAGCTCCGGCGGATCACCCCAATGGGGTGTCCCCCCCCCCCGCTGCTGTTGTTGGCCTCCCGTTCCTAGGCCCCCCCCCCCCCTGCTGATCAAATACCAGCTCTTCTGGGTCTTGTTAAAATACTTCATCAATGCCTGTCTTTCTCAGCAGGGATGACCTTTAACTCAGCGTTGCTGTCACTACCTGACTTGGATAACCTCCAAAGGAAGGTTGCCATGGCGATCCTGCCTCCCGCTCAACCAAATCTGGCTTCTGCAGCTTATTAAATGTTCCCTAAAAAGGAAATCAAACAGAGACACTGAAGATGAGGGTCACTCACACGTGGCTGTAATGTGTCCTCTTGCCCTCCCCCCCTCCCTGGTTGTCAGTCTCTCCTCCTCGGCCATGGGTTCAGTCATTCACCCTGTTCTCCTTTCTGGCTGGCATGGCGCATGCTTAAATTTTAGGGGGTGACAGGATGGGGTAGGGAGTGGTCATGCCAAATGCCAATTTGCCTTTCAAAAGACATTTTTGTAACTCAGACCTAGCCCCACCGGCACACGTCAGAAGTAGACAAGATGAGGCTGTGTTACAGAAACTAATTGGATGGACAGTCTTTTGTTTTGTTTTTTTTTAACTGTAGTGTTTTCCCCTTTTTCCTGGGGACTCTGTTCTTGCAGCAACTGCATTAAATCGCTGGAGATCATCTCCTTTGCACTACAAACCTGGGTGCTTCTTGTCCAGGAGGGGAGCTGGAAGGCACAATTGCTGACTTTCGAGAGGTGGTTTTGTATTCACCCCATGGTTGGAAGAACAGAGGAGAAGGCAAACACACACACACACACACACACACACACACACACACGTGCGCGTGTGACTCAGAGTCTGCAGGGGGATGGGTCAGGCTGTCGGTGCTTTGCTGACAGTCAGTCTGGCTGAGGGGTTGATGGGCTTCAGGAAGGACAAAGAGATCAGTCCCTCCACCTTTAGAAGCAGGTGCCCCGTGGCTGCTCTGCGCACCGGGGAGGCCTGGCCCTTTGGCCAGCGCTCTGAGAAGAGGGTTGGGGGATGGGGCAGGCAGACAGAGGGCTCTGCTGAGTGGCGTGGGGGTCCTTTCTCCAGAAGGTCTTGCCCACTGTATTAGCCCGCTAAGGCTGCCATAGCAACATTCCCCAGTCCAGCTGGCTTACACCGCTGACATTTATTTCCTCACAATTTCAGAGGGCAGAAGTCCGAGATGAAGGTGCGGGCAGGGTTGATTTCCTCTGAGGCCACTCTCCTTGGCCGGTAGACGGCCGTCTTCTCTCTGTGTCCTCACGTGGTCTCTCCTCTAGGTGTCTCCATGTCCTAATCTGCCTTAATGACCCTATTTTAACTTAATCACCTCTTTCAAAGCCCAATCTCCAAATACAGTACAGTCATGTCCTGAGGTCGTCCTGGGGCTTAGGAATTCAACAGGCGCATTTTGCTGGCATGCAGTTCAGCCCATAATGGCCACCTGCTCCTGACCAGCCCCATTTTCTAGGGCATTCTTGCCCCATGCTGACTCTGTGGGGTGGGGGTAACAGCTGAAATTCCATTCTGGAAGCGTGTCTCAGAAGCAGACAAACGAGAACAACGTCTGGAACCTTATTTTTACTCGACATCAGTTGTTCTGATGGAATGCCAATAACATTTGATGTTTAAATAATATAGTAATATGATGGCCAAAAATATATGCTCCCAATAAAATAATCAAGGTCACAGGTTACACTGCTCATTATATTCGTCCATAGGTCTCTGTCTGTCTCAGCCGGGCCCTAATTAATGCATTTAGTTTATTGTTTATCCATTCCTCATAGTGGAAGCTCCATTCAGTCAAGAACCCTGTATTCTGACCACCTTCACGGGGGCTGACATATAGTGCATGCTTTAAATTAAACAGTGAATACATGGAGGTTTATGCATCTTTTTTTTTTTTAAGAAAATTAAGACCCTGACTGGTGGCTCAGTGAATAGAGCATCAGCCCGGCATGTGGATGTCCCAGATTCAATTCCCGGTCAGGGCACACAGGAAAAGCAACCATCTGCTTCTCTTCTCCTCCCTCTCTCCCTTCTTTCTCTCTTCCCCTCCTGCAGCCAGTGGCTTGATTGGTTCGAGCGTCAGCCCAAGGCACTGAGGATAGCTTGGTTGGTCTGAGGGTATCAGCCTCCGGTGCTAAAAATAGCTTGATACTCCAGCATTGGCCCTAGAGGGGGTTGCCGGGTGGATCCCGGTTGGGGTGCATAAGGGAGTCTGCCTCACTATCTCCCCTCCTCTCACCTAAAAACAAAAAAGAAAGAAAAAGAAAGGAAAATTAAATGTAATGAGGTGACATTTTTCAATAAGAGTACATAGATTTCAGGTAAACATTTCTATAGCACTTGAATGGTTGATTGTGTTATGTGCCCATCACCCAAAGTTAAATCATTTTCCATCACTGTGTCTTTGTCCCTCTATTGGAAAATGAATGACCACTGTATCATTTTGGAAGGTCAGTGGCCACCTCCCACGCACATCTAGAAAAACCCACTCGCAGGCGCTGACGGGAGGGTCTCTGCTAGAGAGACCTCCCTGCTGCCTCCAGCTGCCTGCCTCGGCCCCAGAGTTAAATGCTAGCTCTTCTCTCTTCTTTCTAAAAGACTAATATAAACGTTGATCTGTTCTAAAGACTTCCCCAAGGCTTGAAGGAATTCCTTTAAAGAAAATAAAACCTTAAAACTGGCCCTGGGATTTTACTTCCCACGAAGCACAGCACCCTGCGGTCTCACCGAGCTCAGCCTTTGCCTCTTCCGCCCCCTCCAGCCTCCCCACGGCAGTCCTTCAGTTGAGCCCCGGGCTTGCCCCAAGTAATGAGGCCTCTGGGCCTACAGCTGAGTCAGACTGGCATTCTCAGCCCCTCACCCTTGCCCCCACGGTGGGTCTAGGCCTCCAGCTACCCACTAGCTAGGTTAGATCTAGCAAAACTTAGCTAGCATAGAAATCATCTTTGGAGAGATATCCCCCAACTCCTACGAGGACCTCCAGTTGCATGATCAAACCTGGAGAACACACCCCCGTGGGAGCGCTTGTTTCTGGATCGTTTGTTGGGCTCAGCACGTCCCGGTTCAGGACACTTGCATGAGGACTGTGTGGGCACCCCATAGAAGGGCCCCCGGAGAGGTCTTTCCCAGGACGGGAAGGGCCTGTCCCAAAGAGAGGCTGCAGTTTCTGGCCCCACGGCCTTAGAAACGAATGCTCCAGGCTTCGGCTTCTGACCCTCCGAGTCTCAGCGACACTGGGGTTCAGAGTCCAAGACCCTCGTTTTGTAGATCTCTCTACCTGCTAACTGCGGCCCAGGCGCCGCTCTAGGACATTCGGGGCTTTGGCCCGGAAAGTTCAGCTTATAGGAAAGGGCATTGAAGACTGGCTGGCAGAGAAATGGCACGATCTGGGGCCCTGCTGCTTCCCTGGGCAACCCAGAGCACGTCCACGGACAGGGGCAGTGGTGGGGAGGAAGAGAGGGTCCCAGTGGTGGGAGGACGAGAGGCTCCCATGGACAGGGGCAGTGGTGGGAGGAAGAGAGGGTCCCAGTGGTGGGAGGAAGAGAGGCTCCCACGGACAGGGGCAGTGGTGGGGAGGAAGAGAGGGTCCCACGGAAAGGGGCAGTGGTGGGAGGAAGAGAGGGTCCCACGGACAGGGGCAGTGGTGGGAGGAAGAGAGGGTCCCACGGACAGGGGCAGTGGTGGGAGGAAGAGAGGGTCCCAGTGGTGGGAGGAAGAGAGGCTCCCACGGACAGGGGCAGTGGTGGGGAGGAAGAGAGGGTCCCAGTGGTGGGAGGAAGAGAGGGTCCCACGGACAGGGGCAGTGGTGGGAGGAAGAGAGGGTCCCACGGACAGGGGCAGTGGTGGGAGGAAGAGAGGGTCCCACGGACAGGGGCAGTGGTGGGAGGAAGAGAGGGTCCCACGGACAGGGGCAGTGGTGGGAGGAAGAGAGGGTCCCACGGACAGGGGCAGTGGTGGGGAGGAAGAGAGGGTCCCACGGACAGGGGCAGTGGTGGGGAGGAAGAGAGGGTCCCACGGACAGGGGCAGTGGTGGGGAGGAAGAGAGGGTCCCACGGACAGGTGCAGTGGAGGGGGGGAAGAGAGGGTCCCACAGACAGGGGCAGTGGAGGGGAAGAAGAGAGGGTCCCAGGGTCAGCTTTAGGTGGCCACTACTCTGTCCGCCCCTCCCTTCGTCCATAAGCCATGAGCAGAATCAGGGTCTGCGGGGTCAGGTCGTAAAGACAGGATTCCCCTGGGGGCAGATACAACCGAGACCCATGTCCCTCTTGGAGGAGGCGAGGAGGGAGTCTTGGAGAACCCGCCCCTAGGTCCACCTGCCCAGAAAGAGTGATGAGGGAATGGGCCAGGAGCAGGGGCGGGGCTGATGGGTGTGCAGACAGAATTAGCCGAATTCTCCACGTCATTAGCTCTCCCCGTGCGCCAGATGCTGTGTTAAGAATCTCACAAATGTTCTTGTCCAAGTCTTACAGCCCCCTGTGAGTTTACAAATAGATAAATGGGAGCTTCCAGGGGCTGAGTCATGGCAAGAATTTGAACCTAGGTGGCCGGACTCCAAAACGCGCCCTCAGGATGACCCTGGCCCACAGGTTTGACCCTCTGTCCCTCAGTGGGCCGGGCAAGAATGCATACAGACTCATCTGTTCGCTGTTTATTTTTAAGCAAGCACTGTGTACCAGGCCATGGGCAAGGTAGTCAGGATACAGGGCGAAGAAGACAGCTCTGGTTTCTGCCCAGATAGACCATCCATCACCAGGTGGAACTCCCCGTCCCATGTGGGTTTGGAAAGTGCACACCAGAGAGGTGAAGACTGAAAAATATAAAAAGCTTTATTGCAGTGGCAGCCATGACCTTGACTCCCTTAGTTGCTGGAAGGACCCCAGGAGTATTGGGGCACCCATCCCGGGCACGTCGTGTGTGTTGTGTCGGATGAAAGAACATCTCAGTTGCAAGGATTCCAACTTTCTTAGGAGCTCAGCGTGCAAATGGTCAGGGGTTCAGGGGAAAAAACCAGCCCTGTCAGTATGGGCAACATTCTTTCCAAAAATACTCCATGGCTTTCCAGATTATGCCTGGTCTTCCAGGGAGGGGGTCCTGGGCTCTCCCTGTCGTGACCACAGATAGGCTGTTTTGTCTCTGACCCTTGTAAGCTTGGATCACCTCTAATCAGGGCAGAAAACCAACCATACCTCGGGCGGCTGCTAGGTAAGGGCAGTGTCATATTTTGAAAAGATGTTTTATTTTTGTTAGTTTTTTATAAATAAATTTTTATTAATTTAATTTTATTTTTTTAAAGATTTTATTTATTCATTATAGAGAGGAGAGAGAGAGAGAGAGAGAGAGAAGAGAGGGGGAGGAGCAGGAAGCATCAACTCCCATATGTGCCTTGACCAGGCAAGCCCAGGGTTTTGAACCGGCGACCTCAGCATTTCCAGGTTGACACTTTATCCACTGCACCACCACAGGTCAGATATTTTTATTAATTTTAATGGGGTGATATCAATAAATCAGGGTACATATATTCAAAGAAAACATGTCCAGGTTATCTTGTTGTTCAATTATGTTGCATACCCATCACCCAAAATCAGAATGTCCTCCGTCACCTTCTATCTAGTTTTCTTTGTGCCCCTCCCCCTCCCCTTCCCCTCTTCCTCCTCCCACCCCCCTAACCACCACACTCTTGTCCATGTCTCTTGGTCTCGTTTTTATGTCCCACCAATGTATGGAATCATGCAGTTCTTGTTTTTTTTTTCTGATTTACTTATTTCACTCCATATATGTTATCAAGATCCCACCATTTTGTTGTAAATGATCCGATGTCATCATTTCTTATGGCTGAGTAGTATACCATAGTCTGCAGGCATCCCCAAACTACGGCCCGCAGGCCGCATGTGGCCCCCTGAGGCCATTTATCCGCCCCCCCCCCCCGCCGCACTCCCGGAAGGGGCACCTCTTTCATTGGTGGTCAGTGAGAGGAGCACTGTATGTGGCGGCCCTCCAACGGTCTGAGGGACAGTGAACTGGCCCCCTGTGTAAAAAGTTTGGGGACCTTTGCATAGTGTATATGTGCCACATCTTCTTTATCCAGTCTTCTATTTTTTTTTACAGTGAGTAAAGCCTTTAAACAAACTCTTGGCCAATTCTGCAAGAATCCATAAAAGAGTAGTGTCCTTAACATGGTCACCAAGTCCAAGTTGGCACCGACACCATTCCAAATCCCTGCAAATGCAACCCAACCCCAGTTCAGTCCATTAGGAGCTGTCACAAGGAGCAGGAGTCCAGGAAAAGTCCACATCCAGGAAAAGTCCGCATGGCACTGGAATTGTTGTCACAATTCTATACTTTGCAGCTCACGTCCAAGTCCCAATGACTGCTGCTTCTAGCTGGTAATGATTCAGGTAGATGTTTGTTTTTTTATTAAGTGAGAGCAGGGAAGGCAGAGAAACAGACTCCTGCATACACCCCAATCAGGATCCACCCAGCAAGCTCCCTACTGGGCAATGCTCTCCCATCTGAAGTTGCTGCTTTGTTGCTCGGCAACCAGGCTATTTTAGCACCTGAGGTAAGGCCATGGAGCCATCCTCAGCACCTGGGGCCAACTTGCTCAAACCGATCGAGCCATGGCTGCGGGAGGGGAAGAGAGAGAGAGAGAGAGAAAAAGAGAGAGAGAGAAGGGGAAGGGGGGAGCAGTGGAGAAGCAGATGGGCGCTTCTCCTGTGTGCCCTGACTGGGAATCGAACCTGGGACATCTGCACGCTGGGCCGACACTCTAGCACTGAGCTAACCAGCCTGGGCCAGATGCTAACTGTTGTGTCCCTTGATAATGCCCGTCTTTGCCTCCCCTTCTCCACCTTGATTATTGTACATCCCACAGAAGCAAGTTATGCCCAAATGAAACAAAACATACAGAGTCCAACAGGCGGCTACACTCCAGGGAAGGCGAGAGCCCTAGGCAGTGATGGTGTTAGCAGAAATATCAAGGGTGGATCCTGGGAGCTGGGTGACCATCCTCAGCCGTACTAGCCCCACCTTGAGGCCCAGAGGGCAGAATCATTCCTGGACCTTCCAGCAGGCCTAGAAGCAGTGGAGAGCTCTCGTAATGGGCACCAAGGAGAGGAATGAAGGGTGTGTTGACAGATGCGTGAACTGACCATGAATACCAAGGAGCAGATGGTACTCCTGCCCCCATGCTTGGCACTGTATAAACCCCGAGGATTTGGGCACAGTGCCAGGAAGGTGAGGCCATTCTGGGTTGACTGAGTTAGTGTTTCCCCCAGCCCCGTGGGGTAATGGCTCAAAAACAGAAATAAACTTGAGTTCTGGAAATAAAAGATGAGGCAAGTTTTAACACTTGGACACCATATGAGGGACTACGATTTGTGTCTACAGCAGGGGTCCCCAAACTACGGCCCGTGGGCCACATGCAGCCCCCAGAGGCCATTTATCCAGCCCCCGCTGCACTTCCGGAAGGGGCACCTCTTTCATTGGTAGTCAATGAAAGGAGCACATTGACCATCTCATTAGCCAAAAGCAGGCCCATAGTTCCCATTGAAATACTGGTCAGTTTCTTGATTTAAATTTACTTGTTTTTTATTTTAAATATTGTATTTGTTCCCGTTTTGTTTTTTTACTTTAAAATAAGATATGTGCAGTGTGCATAGGGATTTGTTCATAGTTTTTTTTATAGTCCGGCCCTCCAACGGTCTGAGGGACAGTGAACTGGTCCCCTGTGTAAAAAGTTTGGGGACCCCTGGTCTACAGCATGTGTTGCAAGATTTAAGGGCCCTTTCTTCAGGTGGCAGAACTCAGGCTTGTTTGCAGATAGGAGGTTGAGGGAGCTAGGGGGGGGCCCACCCTGAAGTGGGAAGGAGGGAGGCACAAGCTTATACAGGTAGAGGCAGAGTAGGGGCAGGGCGGGGGCTTCTGGCGGGGGAGAGGCTGTTTGGCCTCTTTGTCCCAGATAAGGGGGTGAGGAGGCAGGAATCGGTGTCTCAGCATAACATAAATTATCCAGGACGCGGGCTCCATGGAGAATTCATTCATTCATTCATGAAAGAAGCAGGGAGAGAGAGGGAGGCAGGAACATGAGCTGCTCCTGAACGTGCCCTGACTGGCTAAACTTTGATTGATTTTAGGGAGACAGAGAGCAGAAGGTAGAGAGAGAGGGGAGGGGGAAGGGGAGCATCTGTTGTTTCACTCAGCTGTGTATGTTTTGGTCGCCTCCTATGTGTGCCCTGACCAGGGATCAAACCCACAACCTTGTTGTTCTGGGACGATGTGCTTAACCGACTGAGCAACCGGCCAGGGCCAGAGAATTTCTTTTAGAAGCAAGAGATGGCCTCCAGCCTGAGGAGCCAGGCCCTCTTCCCGGGCCTGAGGTCACCACCTCCCCACCTGCACGACCGATGCCTGCAGAACTCACCTTCACTGGCATGGGCAGGGGTCAGCCGCCGCCGAGTAGCTTCTCAGTGAAGGACTCGGACGGCGTGGTCTGTGATAGGGAGGCCTGAAGTGAAGTGTGCGGCGCCTCACAGAAGGTGTCAAAATGGAGACAGAGCAGGAACAAAAATAAAAGAAGGAAGGAAGGGAGGGAGGGAGGGAGGGAGGGAGGGAGGAAGGAAGGAAGGAAGGAAGGAAGGAAGGAAGGAAGGAAGGAAGGATCTTTATGATTTTCCAAGGAAAGAGGGAGGGAAGGAGGGAGGGAAGGAGGAAGGGAGGGAGGGAGGGAGGGAGGGAAGGAGGGAAGGAAGGAAGGAGGAAGGGAGGGAAGGAGGGAGGGAGGGAGGGGGGAGGGAGGGAGGAAGGAAGGAAGGAAGGAAGGATCAGGAAGGAAGGAAGGATCAGGAAGGAAGGAAGAAAGGAAGGAAGGAAAGAGGGAGGAAGGAAGGAAGGAAGGAGGGAGGGAGGGAGGGAGGGAGGGAGGGAGGGAGGGAGGGAGGGAAGGAGGGAGGGAGGGAGGGAAGGAAGGAAGGAGGGAGGGAGGGAGGGAGGGAGGGAGGGAGGGAGGGAGGGAGGGAGGGAAGGAAGGAAGGAAGGAAGGAAGGAAGGAAGGAAGGAAGGAAGGAAGGAAGGAAGGAAGGATCTTCATGATTTTCCAGCAAAGAAAGTTCCTGACCCACCTTTTCGAGAAATCCAATATTTATTCTTTCAGAATGAATTATTTTAGAATGGATACCAAAGAACTAAAAGCATCATCTTTTAATTTTCTTATACCTTTTACTCCCATCTTGGAGGCAACAGAAGACACAGATGCAACAGCTTCTGTGACCTTCTTTGCATCAAGCCACAAACACAGGGTGATCACTTTCCATGCACCATGTGGTCCGCTGTGAAAGAGAGGCTGCTCCTGACCAAAGGGTCACACTTGCCCTTGGAAATGATTCTGGCTGGGCTTCCCTTGAATTCCACCTTCTGCGATAGTCCGGGATGATCGAGTTCGCATAATGCATGCGATTGTGAAAATGGCTCTTGTTATCAATGAGCTCAGCTGCCTTCCACCACAGTTCTGCTTCCTCGCAAGCCGCTGAGGGGTGTGTCCGTGACGTGACGCTGGGTCAGCCAGGAGCCTTACGGGTAAAAGGTAAAAAAAGTGAAAAAAGCTGCGGTTTTCCTATGGCTATACGTAGGTCCTTTAAATTCCTTTGAGTCATCAGATTTGTCCTTTGGAAGGACCCCGCCTTGAGAAAAGGAAACCAGAAACCTCCAAGTCTCCCTTCAGATGGAGAAGTTCCGTTTGCCAGTTTTGCTTGTGGGAGAAAAGGTCTATGTTGCTGAAGTTGGTTTGAAAATCATGTGATGACCCTGGCCAGTGGCTTAGTGGATAGAGTGTTGGCCCAGCATATGGACATACCAGGTTTGGTTCCCGGACAGGGTATATAAGAGAAGTGACCATCTGCTTCTCTTCTCCCCCTTTTCTCTCTCTTCCCTTCCTACAGCAGCCAGTGGCTGGATTGGTTGGATGTGGCCCTGGGCACTTAGGATAGCTCAGTTGGTCTGAGTGTCAGCCTTAGGCGCTAAAATAGCTTGCTATTTGAGCATTGGCCCCAGATGAAGTTGCCGGGTGGATCGTGGTAGGAGCACATGTGATAGTCTGCCTCACTATCTCTCCTCCTCTCACCCCCCAGAAAAGAAAAAAAAAAAAAAAAACCCAACCATGTGACTAAGACAGCTTAGAGTGGATCATAAAGCCCCAACCTTCACTCCATATGGAAAGGTGGGTCATGTGGGGTTGTTGGTGAGCTTGGCCTTTGATGAGGGAGTTCTAGATTAGTCACAATCAAGTGCTGAGGAAGCTGGTCCCACCCCGGTAGGAGCGATGCCATCAAGTGGGTGCAGACATCCACTCTGTACTGCTTTGACTAGAGAGTAGTTGCTTTTCTTGTGAGCCCTAGTCTGAGTTAACAAAGTACTTCACACAGGCTGGACTGTCCCACAGAGAGAAACAGCAGTTTAGATGGGTGTTCATAGGATGGTAGCCGTGCTACCATTTCCTGTCTGATCTCAGCATAAGCTTTGGGGCAGGAACACCCGTGTTCTTGGTCTGCCATTCATTAGCTCTGTAACCTTGGCAACTGGCTCTTTGAACTTCCGCCTCTTCCTCTGGAAAGTGGGGAGGACAGAGCCTACCCCCTGAAGTTATTGTAACAATGGAATCAGATCAGAGGTAATGTGTAGCACAGGGCTTGGCACAGAGCGGGATCTGACCGCATTGTTCCTGTCATTGTCATCACCGTCACCCTGAACCATACTGGTCACTGACGGAGCAGTGTCGGGCTGCATGTGAGTCCTCGGAGACATAGTTCAGTCATCCAGAGATGCACTCCACGTTCTCTCCTGCTGGGTCTGCTGATGACAAGTGGTCCTTGGAGATTTACTGGAGGGGCGTGAACAAGATGACTCCGTGAGACAGCTTTTCAAAGAGCATCTTCTTGTCTGACCAGGTGGTGGCACAGTGGATAGAGCATTGACCTGGGACACCAAGGACCCAGGTTCAAAACCCCAAGGTTGCCGGCTTGAGAGCGGGAGCATTGACATGACCCTATGGTTGCTGACTTGAAGTCCAAAATCTCTGGCTTGAGCCTAAAGTCGCTGGCTTGAGCAAGGGGTCACTGGCTCGGCTGGAGCCCCCTAGTCAAGGCATGTATGAGAAGCAATCAATGAACAATTAAGGTGCCGCAACCACAAGATGATGCTTCTCATCTCCCTTCCTGTCTGTCTGTCTGTCTTGCTTGCTTGCTAAAAAATAATAATAAAAGAGCCTCTTCTGGAATTCTTCCTCCCAACCTGGTCTTGGGGAGTTGAAATAGAATCAGCTGTGCCTTGTGCTATGAACTGTGTGGACTCCAGCCTATTCCAGAAGCCAATACACTTAGTGAAATCCATGGCAGAAACGGCACAAAATGACTTAACAGAGAGCAGTTTGACGGCAGGTGCAAAGGCCTTTTGTTCTTTCCAGAAGAAGGTCAAACACTTAGTCCAAACACTCCGCGTAACTAATTCGTTACTTTACATCAAGCAGACATCTTTGAAATTAGGCGGAATATAAATGAGTCTTAGTTTTGTGCCATTAATTCCAACGAATTAATGTGGGTTTTTCACATTTGAGTCACTGGCTTTTTTTCCTCCTCCTTTGGAGACAGACCAAGTCAGGCTCAATCTACTTGCATTAAAAGCCATTCATGGGACCCAGCCAGCCCCACCTCGCAGATGGAGCGCCATATGTTTCGGTTCACCCCCCCCCCCCCCCCCATGGAACAGTAATATGCAGTCCACGAACAGAACGCACCATCTCTCGACATCTGCATTTCTGGTCACCTCTAACTCACACGCGCTTTCCATTCCGGACAGAAGTAGAGGCTCGTTCCTCTGGAACGGATTCAGAAAGACCCGCTGAGGTTCTGAAGAAGGGTGTTTGTTGTCCCTGGACCCTTCCGGACTGGAGACTTCAGATGTAATCCGTTCCAAGAGTTCACTGCGTCTCTATAATGGGGCACTTGGGAGTATTCCACTTTGACCGTTCCAGAAATATGTTGGGCCCTTTAACTTGAAAGCATAACATTTGACTTTCTGTTAAGGTCAGGAGGCCTACTAATAAGTTAAGTGGTTCTACTCCATTCAAAACCATTTAAGTTGAATTTGATGTTTCTTGGTGATGGTGTGGGAGGGGGGAGGGGGCTGGGGAGCCTCAGAATGGAAAAGCAGAAGTACCCTGGGTCTGATAACGATGGCCTCTGGGCCATATCGACAAGGAGAATAAGCGTCGAGTGTCTGGAGAGGCCGGGTGGGAGGTATTAACTGGGGATAAGTTAAGAGGTGATGGCTTATTTCCACGTCTATCCGCGATGCCGTGGTTGAAAGAACATTGAGCAGGGAGTTCGGTCTTTTCTCTGCTGTTGACAAGCTCTCTGACCTTGAGCAGATGCTAGGCTGATGCTCCTCGTGTGTAAGATAAGGGAATTAGGTAGCACTGGGGACGGCAAGTGGATTTCATCCGTCGCATCATCTCGCCTCGATGGGTATGGGCCGAGGCGGGACTTGAGTGCTCAAGACGGTGGAGTGAATCACGTGTGAGCCCAGGATCTGAGTGAGAGTGCGCATAACCCTCATTTGATTCCGACTTGAGCGTCTCCGAGGTTCCTTCCGGCAATAACAGATTCATTCTGTTCCACAGTTGACCTTAAGAAGCCAGAGCCCCGTCTGGAAACCTCTTGGTGACGGAAGAAGGGCACCCAAGCCTCCAGACCAGGGGTCCCCAGGGTCCCCTTTTACACAGGGGGCCAGTTCACTGTCCCTCAGACCGTTGGAGGGCCAGACTATAAAAAAAAACTATGAACAAATCCCTATGCACACTACACATATCTTATTTTAAAGTAAAATAACAAAATGGGAACAAATACAATATTTAAAATAAAGAACAAGTAAATTTAAATCAACAAACTGACCAGTATTTCAATGAGAACTATGGGCCTGCTTTTGGCTAATGAGATAGTCAATGTGCTCCTCTCACTGACCACCAATGAAAGAGGTGCCCCTTCCGGAAGTGCAGCGGGGGCCGGATAAATGGCCTCAGGGGGCCGCATGTGGCCTGTGGGCCGTAGTTGGGGGACCCCTGCTCCAGACCGTTCGCTAACACCTGGAGAGGCTGTGGTGCGGACTCCTAGGTCCGTCTGCCCCTGGCTGTGGAGTCGGACTTCCCGGCTGGGGAACAGTTCTAGCAACAGACCCCTTGATGTCACGGAAACACAAGACCACTAATCTGAAATTCTGATTTTAACGAGATTGGAAAGCAAGGGGCAGATAATGGAATTTCATCTTGTTTCAAATTGCCCAATTTTTTTTTTTTTGGAAGTCCTTTCAGTTTCAGTTAGCCAGAACCGTGGTCCCGTGAGCGACCAGATGTCTATTTATTAGGACTGAGCTCTCAGAGACCTCGGGTTCTGAAATTGCCTGACCCCGTAGGAATAGCCTTTCGGGCAAGCCGCCTGGACCATTATCTGCAGCAACATATTAAACAGGACTTTCTGCCTTCTTCTTAGCAGAAGTGTCAAAGGACAAGGACGAAACGACAGCGGGCAAGCACCGTCACATTCCTAAGCCAGGAGCCGGACATCCACGCGGGACTTGCCCAGGGGGTGGGCCCGAAACCTCCGCGTCCTGACCCTTAGCCCATTACCCGTCTCAGGCGGATAACGTCCCTGAAACCGGCCATTGGATGGAGAAGGTAGTTTGGTGGACGGTCGTTGCTATGCAACGTGACCCGCTCCATACCCAGTCTACACGTTGTCGGGGAGAGCACCACCTGCGAAGCTATTCTCCCCTGGAATTGGGGGACACAGAAATCCGTCTGAGCTGGGAATGATGGTGCCAGAACCGGGAAGACCACGGCTGCCTGGAGGCAATGTTGTGAGTTTCCCACGAGTCAAATGGACACAAGGAGGAGATTTTTAGAGGAACTTTGCCCGAGACACGCAATGAACAGGAAGGGTGATGGACCTGATGTCCGGTGACCCTGGAGTGCTCATATTTTAGCATTGTACTCCTCAATGGTGAGTGAAAACTGTGCTTTTTTGTGTTAGTGTGAGGTACTGGACTTAATGTGTTGAAACCGTTTCCAATTCTCAGTGGCTTCACACAACAGAGATTACTTTCATGCACAGCACATTCCATGGAGGTGGCTCGAGAACTCCGCTCCACACTCAGGGACCCTGGCCGATGGAGGGTCCCTCTCTCTGTAGTTGTTTCATCTGGAGGTCTTTGGGCACCTTAGTTGGGGGATAGACAGCCAGATGTGTGCTGGTTCTTACATGTTTTCTTCGAGGAGAATCATGTGACTTCTGCCTAGTCCATCGCCCGGGTCTATACAGTTGCATTTGGGACCCGCCCGAGTGGAAGTGGGTTGTGAAGTGTCGGAGAGCAGGTGGAATGCTTGTTGACTACGCTGTCTTTGATCTTTGACACAAGCTTTCGGGCTGTGGACTTGAGTATACAGTGACCTGGCTGGGCCTGGTGTCAGTATCTTTATTATTATTATTTTTTTCTCTTGAGCTAGCCAGATTCCAAAATACATCTTTTCTACTCTCTTAGCTAGAGAGTGGGTCCTAGAAGTCAATTCTCTGGAAGAGGGAAGGAGGCTAGGATGGGACGGAGTTTCTAGCATACCATCTCTGTCTGTCTGTCCTGTACCTGTGCGTAGTATTCACAGTTCTTCAGTTTTGGCCTCTCCAGAGTGAGGTAGGTGATGAGCCATTGTCCAGTTTCCAGAGGGGAGAGGACATTGGAGGGTCTAGTCACTTCTTTATTTCCTCCTTTTTTTCAAATGAGAGGAGGGGAGATATGAAGACAGACTCCCACATGCACCCCGACCAGGATCCACCCAGCAAATCCTCGTCTGGGGCCAATGCTCTGCCTGTCTGGGGCCAAGCTTGCAACTGAGCTATTTTTAATGCCTGAGGCAGAGGCTCCATGGAGCCATCCTCAATGCCCAGGGCCGATGTGCTCAAACCAATCCAGCCCTGGCTGCCAGAGGGGAAGAAAGAGAAAGAGAAAGAGAGAAAGAGAGAAAGGAGAGGGAGAAGGGTAGAGAAGCAGATAGTTGCTTCTTCTGTGTGTCCTGACTGGGAATCGAATCTGGGACATCCACATAGCAGGCTGATGCTCTACCACTGAGCAAACTGGCCAGGGCTCTAATCACTTCTTTAAAGTCCTTTCATCAGTTTTTCTGTTTTTAGCCTCCCCTTTGTTCCCTCGTCCATGGGTACCTGGTGCCACCTTCCCCGTGGCCAGGTTACAATGTAACCAAGCCAGTCCCCATACATCCGTGCAGTTCTCATCTCCCAAATCTATCCTGCTCCCTCCCGACCCATTCTTTATGTGCCAGTAGATGCTATGTTAGAGATTCTAAAATAAATAAATAAAAATTAAAAAAAAAAGAAAAGAAAAAGAAATGAAATGTAATGGGGTGACATTGGTCCATAGGAACACACAGGTTTCAGGTGCACCTCTCTGTAGAATGTGAACTATTCATTGTGCTGTTTGCCCATCACCCAAAGTCAAGCCACCGTCCATCGCTGGATATTTGGCCCCCTTTACTGTCCTGTCCTCATCTCCTTCCCCGGGTGACCACTTCACTTTTATCTATGTCCATGAGTCTCAGTTTTAAATCCCACCTCTGTGTGAAATCGTCTAGTTCTTAGCTTTTTCTGTCTTACTTATTCTGCTCAGCGTAACAGTCTCGGGGCCCACCCGTGTGGTCGCACCTGGCAGAATTTCACCATTTCTTACGGATTCAGAGTGTTTTTGTAAATGGCAGAGCCTGGTTGGCCCAAGGAAGGCTGGCAGAGCAGGGCCATTGAGTGTAGAAAGGGCTTGTCTTTCTCGCCACCCAGAACACATTCATCTACTCACTGTGTCCTCCAGACCCGAAACTGCCGTGCCGTGACTCAGGTAGCGCGAAACTGCAGAGCGAAAGGCTAGGATCCTGTGGGCTTTGTTTCCGCTCTGAAGAGGAGTAGTGCGTTTTATGTTTCGAGGTTTTTTTTTTAACAGTTTATTTAAAGCTTGATGAGAGCACACTCTGTTCTCATAAAGGACCTGATGTCCAGAAACGCATTGTGATGTAGCTGTTTTTCTCTTTCTTGGGGAATATGGCAGACCAGAGGGAGACCAGAGGGAGATGGGGATGTGGGGTGGGGTGTGTGAGGGACACAGGGAGAGTCTGTCAAGGTTGTGGCCCGCAATAGGCCTGAACAGGCTTTATTTTGTGTCTGGTAGAAACGGGCCGTTGTGCGTGATTTCCAAACGCAGAACAAACACGTGCTTTGTGCTTGGGGTGTGGCTTCTGACCCCTGGGATAGCATGTATGTGGTTATTGGAGCTCCATTCATCAACGTGGCTTCTGAATTTACTCTGTGTACATCTGGGTCAGCACACGCAGATTGACACGGGAACACTTGACATTATTCAGTCCCCAACTGTAGAGCTCAGGTCCCTCTGAGTTAAGCTTTTTTTTTTTTTTTTTTTTTTTTTGGGACAAAGAGAGAGTCAGAGACAGGGACAGACAGACAGGAATGGAGAGAGATGAGAAGCAGCAATCATCAGTTTTTTGTTGCGAGACCTTAGTTGTTCAGTGATTGCTTTCTTTTATGTGCCTTGACCGCGGGCTTTCAGCAGACCGAGTGACCCCTTGTTTGAGCCAGCAACCTTGGGTCCAAGCTGGTGAGCTTTTTGCTCAAACCAGATGAGCCCGTGCTCAAGCTGGTGACCTTGGGGTCTCGAACCTGGGTCCTCTGCATTCCAGTCCGACTCTCTATCCACTGCACCACTGCCTGGTCAGGCTGAGTTAAGCTCTTGTGGCGGCCGTCTAGTGTCCTGCGTGGGAGCCACGAGCTAGAGCTACAGAGCCAGCTGCTGTCCTCCAGGACAGCGAGGCCGGCTTCCTGCCTTCAGCGCATGCAGGAAGGAACGTCTGCTTTGAATCTAGCCTCTGATTCAGTGCTTCCTTGGGAAGCCTCATTGTCATTCCATAATGGGAGTCACGTTGTTCTTCAGAGTCTCTGTCAGGATTGGCAAGGACAATGCCTGAATCAAAAGCAGACAGGCCTCTTCTTTGTGCTGCAGCCCTTGAGAAAGCCTGGACTCCATGTCGTGCATGCTGTTTTTAAAGACATGGAGTTCAAAGTCACCATCTGGACAGGCAGAACTGTAGTTTGCTTGCGTCTCCACCCGGGAGTGGCCGGGGCATACACTCCGTCGGCACCTACACGTTGGGTGAGGCGATGAACACCTGTGAAACACCACGCTTCACCGTGTCTTCACCCCACCTGCTTCCTCTGACATCTGTTCATCAGTCCTAATGATTGGCGTGTCAACAACTTATTAGCTGGGATATTTTCGAAAAGGCACCACTTTGTCGAATGGGCTTCTCTTCGTCCTCTACCCCCCGCCTCCAGATATGGTTCAGGGTAGATCCTCTGGTTAGTATTTTTTCCCCTTTCTTTTTAACCGAGGAAGGGTACTGGGAGGCACCCTGCTGTCGACGATGTTGCATTTATGCCCGCCATTCATCTCTTCTTCTCGTAAGTGCAGGGTGGGGCGGTGCTCTGATTCAGGACCTTGTCATACATCTATGCCCATGAGCAGGGTAAGGATAATGGCCTTGTCCAGGATGGGAAGCCACGTCTCCTGGAGGTTACAGTAACCTGAGGGGTTCCAGACTGCTGTACCATTCGGCACCGAGACCCTGCTCCTTGTAGCCAAGAAAGGGGCCCTTTCTCTCCAGGGCAGACGAACGTGTGTAGGGTCCTGCTAACCCATCTCAGTGACGGACCTCTTTCCTTCCCGACTCCTCAGTCCAGTTTGACTCCCATTAGGAGATGCACGAAGCTTCCACGGTCCCCAAGACCAGGAGAAAGCTCAGCCGTGCCTGAATGGTCTATATGCAGTTGACAGTAATCCCGGGCAACACTGTAGCGTTTCTGAAAGCGAATATATGACAGAACAGTAGTCCCTGGGAGGCCATCCAGATCTTCGGGAGGGGCAGCCAGGAGTCGGAGTGGAGGCTGGCTGGGACTCCTCCTGTGTGTACCAGCTTGGAAACTGACAACGCCAAGTTGAAAGTGGACAATCTCCAGACAAGTAGGTACCACCAGCCCAGATGGCCAGCCAACATCTGGACCATCTGGGATGGAATAGCACTGCAGAGGGGGAGGCAGCTGCCGGGAAATGTTATAAGATAAGGACACCCAAACTGGCTGCCTCTCGACGGGGAAAAGTGGGCTCCCGGGAAGTTCCTGGAGGTAACACTATGGGAGGGGCAGGCAGTACAGGTTGAAAAAGTTTATGTCTTGAACACTGTGTGAATCAGGAGAGTGTTACGGAAAGGACATGAGCTCAGATACGAGATCAGCGATCACTTGTTGGTTGTGTATTCTTGGGCTAATTATCGAATAAGCCTGAAGTCTGTTTCTCCACACAGAAAAGGTGCGTTCTAGAGATAGAAGGTGCTCACACAGCGCTTGGGGAACTGTGGGCTGTCATAGTGTCTGTGACATTGGAGCAATGACTGGAAGCAGACCTGGAGCTCTCCCCTCGCCCTGAGAGCGGCTGGTGACTCCTGGATGGGTTGTGTGCTGTGTGAATGAACTCCTTCCTACAGCCCAAGAGCTGGAGGGTCACCAAGCTTGGGCAGTGTGTGTGTGTGTGTGTGTGTGTGTGTGTGTGAGCAGAAGCCAGAACGCCCCAGCCCTCACTCGTCCTTGTGGGCCACACGTCCTCGGAGGAAAGGAGAGCTCTCTCCACAGGCACTTGGACTCTCGTTAGGGCTTGTTTCACAGCTCTGGTCCCCTTAGTTGTCAAGGTCGTCATAGCGAGAATGGACAAGGTGAAGAGGAAGGAGCTGACATGCATAACTCGGAGAGCAAGCAGCATGGGGGACACTATGAAGTGTCCTTTGCCCTGGTGTCCCCTCCTTCCAGCAGAGTTCTTTCTTCTTCTTCTTCTTCTTCTTCTTCTTCTTCTTCTTCTTCTCCTTCTCCTTCTCCTTCTCCTTCTCCTTCTCCTTCTCCTTCTCCTTCTTTTCCAAGCGAAATGAGGGGATAGAGAGAGACAGACTCCCATCTCCACCCCGACCAGGCTACCCCTGGAAACCCCTGTCTGGGGCCAATGCTTTGCCTATCTGGGGCCATGCTCACAACCGAGCTATTTTTAGCACCTGAGGCAGAGGTTCCAGGGAGCCATCCTCAGCTTCCGGGGCTGATACACTCGAATCAATCGAACCATAGCTGTGGGAGGAGAAGGCAGAGAGAGAGAGAGAGAGAGAGAGAAAGAGAGAGAGAGAGAGAGAGAGGGAGAGAAGAGGAAGGGGAGGGGTGGAGAAGTATATGGTTGCTTCTCCTGTGTGCCCTGGCTGGGAATTGAACCCAGGACATCCACATGCCTGGCCGACGCTCTACGACTAAGCCAACCAGCCAGGGCCTCAAGCAGAGTTCCTTGGTCTCTTCCCCCCACCAGCCATCTGCTCATTTCTCTTACATCAACCCTTATAGCTCGCCCTCCCCCACCCCCACCGTTGGACTGCGAGTACCCCAGGAGCAGGGACAGGGTGTACATGTGTCAGAACATCCAGGGGGAAACTCCTTGATGCTTTGTTAAATGGATGAAGAGACGAATGAACGAACGAACGAACAAATGAATAAATGAATGGGTTTCCACTGCTGTGTAGATTAGCGAGGCAGAGATTCGTAGGAGGAATTCTCAAGCTGGGTTGGATCTCTGCTCTACCATTTACTAGCTATCTTAACAAGCCATGGGCGCTTGCACCCTGATCCACAAAATGGGGACAAATAATACCGATGTTAGGGGGCTGACGGAGGAGGGGGACAGTCTAGGCACAGTTCCCAAGACAGTGGCTGGCATGTAACAGACACTCAGCAAAGGGAATGTACCAAGGCTACTAGACTCAGAGTGTTGCAAGGACATCATACCATTGGGGTAAAAAAAAAAAACACTGCCTCTTCTGCTATGCAACATGCAGGGAATTTATGGGTGCTAACAGTACATGAGGGGTGCCAACTTGCATTCAAAACCCGCAGCTATCTGCTACATTTCTGTTTCCGTGATCATAACTGCAACTCTCAGGTAGAGGGAGAGAGAGAAATGCACCTCTTGTTTTTTTCAGATCTGGAAACTGAGGCCTGGGCAGCCCATCTGTTGAGTAACTAGAGAGAAATGGTTTCAGGAAACTGAGACTTTTTTTTTTTTTTGTATTTTTCTGAAGCTGGAAACGGGGAGAGACAGTTAGAGAGACTCCCGCATGCGCCCGACCGGGATCCACCCGGCACGCCCACCAGGGGCGACGCTCTGCCCACCAGGGGGTGATGCTCTGCCCCTCCGGGGTGTCGCTCTGCCGCAACCAGAGCCACTTTAGCACCTGGGGCAGAGGCCAAGGAGCCATCCCCAGCGCCCGGGCCATCTTTGCTCCAATGGAGCCTCGGCTGCGGGAGGGGAAGAGAGAGACAGAGAGGAAGGGGGAGGGGTGGAGAAGCAAATGGGCGCCTCTCCTATGTGCCCTGGCCAGGAATTGAACCCGGGTCCCCCGCACGCCAGGCCGACGCTCTACCGCTGAGCCAACCGGCCAGGGCCAAAACTGAGACTTATTAATTCATTCATTCATTCATTCAGCGGGTCTTCATTCATCACTGGGCATCTCCTGCAGGCCAGGCCCTGCCCACTTGCTTCCACAGCAGCCAGTGAAGCAGGCTGAGCCAGGTGGGAACTGAGCGGAGCTCACCACAAACCGGTCGCTGTCCCCCGGCATGGCAGAGTGGCTCAGAGAAGAGGGCAGGGAGTTGCCATGTGTCAAATGCCTTCTGCGACCTCAGGGCGCCTTGTCCGGTGTAATCCCAGGAGCGTGCAAGCCAGGCCGGCTTCCTTCTGTCAGCTGACCGATGAGACACAGAGATGGGAGGTGAAGTGGCCGGAACGGTGCCGCGCAGGCAGGGTGCCACGGAGGAAAGGTTAGCGCCTGGGTCGTCTGGGGACCGTGGTTTCCCCCGTGCCGCAAAGGCGGGCTGGCAGCCACTTCTCTGCTATAACCCAGCCTGGTGTGAAGGCCATATTTCCAGGTGGGCTGTTGGGGCCAGGCTCCCAACCAAGACAGCTGGTAACATCTTGCCGAGTTCCCAGGGAAGCCCCGTGACCTTTCCCTCCCTGAGCCTGTTACGTCCTGGCTCTTCATTTGTTTGCTTCTGGTCTCCATTTCTCATTTCCAGGGTGGCCCCTGCCAGCGGGCACGTCCGCGTTTTTCTAGCAGCCTGAGGTTTGGCTGTCCCCGTGTCCTCCCCAGACATGGGGCCAAGTGGCCTGGCGTGTGCAGAGGGAAACGTGTAGTCCCAACTCTCCGCCAAGTTCGAAAGGCAGCAGCTGCATCCACACAGCCTGAGGCTGTGACCCTGGACCCTGTCACTGTCACTAGTTAATGAGCATTTCCCCTCCATGGGCCGGCAGATGTGGAGAGGGTTGGCTGAGACAGGCGTGGGAACAGAAACCGCGTGACCGGGCCAGATCGTTTGCCGGCAAGACGAATGCCGCCCCTATAGGACCTTGGGGTCTGCTGATCAAGGCGGAGCTTGGGGCTTCCTGTGCCACCTTGGAACCCGAGGACTTGGGTTCAAATCCTAGCTCAGCCACTTCTTGGTTCTTCAACATTTGGTAAGTTAATCAACCACTTTGCCTTGGTTTCCTCATCTGTGAAGCGGGAATAATGAGAGCACCCGCCTCAAAGGGGTGGCTCTGGGGATGAAATGTAAGTGCTTAGTCAGTGCTCAGAAACCACTATCTGCTCTTTCCTGGTCGCCTGCCACGCCCTGCATCCCCGATCTTCCTCCCACTCTGCGCCTGTGCCTCCCAGGTACTAGTCAAGGCCACCATCTCGCTCTGCCAGCCCTGGCTGGCTGTCTTTTTTTTTTTTTTTGTATTTTTCTGGAGCTGGAAACGGGGAGAGACAGTCAGACAGACTCCCGCATGCGCCCGACTGGGATCCACCCAGCACGCCCACCAGGGGCGACGCTCTGCCCACCAGGGGGCGATGCTCTGCCCCTCCGGGACGTCACTCTGCTGTGACCAGAGCCACTCTAGTGCCTGGGGCAGAGGCCAAGGAGCCATCCCCAGCGCCTGGGCCATCCTTGCTCCAATGGAGCCTCGGCTGCGGGAGGGGAAGAGAGAGACAGAGAGGAAGGAGGGGGGGTGGATAAGCAAATGGGCGCTTCCCTATGTGCCCTGGCCGGGAATCGAACCCGGGTCCCCCGCACGCCAGGCCGACGCTCTACCGCTGAGCCAACCCTGGCTGGCTGTCTTAAGGTGACTCTCCATCTTCTTGTGCCTCTCGATGCTTCTACAGTTGAATTTGCAACCCGCATCACATGAGCTACATAGAACATCTACTCTGGGTTCGGGGTGCAAAACGAGAAAGAGGAAGCCAGCCTCTTTCCCAGGCTCGGCGACGCTAGAAACACCAGTGAGATAAACCTGGTGTCCTGCCCGGTGGTCCAAGTGCCCAAACAGCACCCCCCCCCGCCCCTGGGGTTTTCCCTGGAGGGTCTGGGAGCAGGGGAAATGTTGCAAAATTTTTAACAACGCAGAGGGACCCGGAGGAATCTGAATGGACCTCAGCCGCCATGCTGGAGCACGGGGCACTCGGGGTGGGAGGGGCTCAGGGTAGTAGCTCCTGACCAACTGGCAAGGAAGTGGTTTAACAATTGGCATTGCAGCACAGATGGGGTCTGGGTCTATGGCGCCCAGATGGGAAGGCCTGATGCTGAGCCATTGCCTATGAGGAGGGGGGGAGGGGAGGAAGGGGTCCTGTTCTCTTTTCATGACCAGCTGGTGGAGGGTTAGGAGAATTAAGTGGCCTCTCAGGGCTAGAAGGGTGAGCTGGTGCTAATGATGTTGACTTTGCCATCAAACCACCCACTCCCGAGTTTTGGCATCTCGAAGGAGTTTTTAACCTCCAACAAACTTGGTTATTCTGTGAAATGAGGGCAGGAAACACACACACAAGCTGTGTAAGGGTCAGCGTTATGGGAAGCACCTTGTATAGGGTTTAGCCGGGGAAGTGGGAGCCAGTGTTCCAATAATCCGAGCTCTCCTCAGCCCTGAGGCCGACGCTCGGACTAACTGAACTATCCTTAGCGCCAGGGGCTGCCACTTAAACCGTTTGAGCCATCGGGGCGGAATGACTCTGGAAAGTTTTAGGAGGAGCCGCGTGACAAGGTCTGTGTGACCAGAAGGTAGTGAGCTCGAGGGACGGAGGAGACAAGCTCTTGTGAAACAGAGACTGATGCTTGGACTTTGCTCCCAAGGGCTCAAGAAAGCTAAGTAGAGAAGAAACCCCATTAGCAGAGCTTAGCAGAGAGCATTTCATTTGCTCTCTAGCCCGGCACCTCCCTGCTCGCCCCTCCCCAACTTCTACCCTGTCCTCCCTTTGTTTTGTTTTGTTTTTTTTTGGGGGGGGTTTGTATTCTTCTGACGCTAGAAACGGGGAGAGACAGTCAGACAGACTCCTGCATGCGCCCGACCGGGATCCACCCGGCACGCCCACCAGGGGGTGACGCTCTGCCCACCAGGGGGCGATGCTCTGCCCCTCCGGGGCGTTGCTCTGCCGCGACCAGAGCCACTCTAGCGCCTGGGGCAGAGGCCAAGGAGCCATCCCCAGCGCCCCGGCCATCTTTGCTCCAATGGAGCCTTGGCTGCGGGAGGGGAAGAGAGAGACAGAGAGGAAGGAGAGGGGGAGGAGTGGAGAAGCAGATGGGCGCTTCTCCTGTGTGCCCTGGCCGGGAATCGAACCCGGGACTTCTGCACACCAGGCCGACGATGCTCTACCACTGAGCCAACCGGCCAGGGCCCCTGTCCTCCCTTTGTATATACACAGTAACTCTGTGAAGGAAGTGTAGGTAGGTGTTTTCCAGGGGCAGGCTGTGTATCACCTGGTACCCAGCCCAGGGCCCTTGCCCAGAGATGCTCACGAGGTCAAGAAGCAGCCACAGATGTTATTACAGCCAGGAGCACCTCCTCAACCCTGGAAGTTGAAACGGGAAGACATAGCCCTGGCTTGGCTTGAGTAGAGTCACTCACCCCCCGTTGCTTTCTCTGCCACAGCCAGCTGCCACGAAGCACTGATGGTCCTGGTGAGCCAGCCGTCCCTTTAGACACTGCCCAGCGACTGCGTGGTGACAACCTCCCTTTAGAAACCAAGGCCCTGAGAGCGGAATTGAAGGGGTGTTTGCTGAGCCCGCCTGTCTGTCGCCTGGGCTCCCCGCAGTGTGTGACGCTGGGGCCTGGGCCTGCCCCGCTTGGGTCCGTGTGGGCCAAAGGGCCGGTGCCCCGTTGCCTGGCTGCCGTCTGGTTTTCTCTGACGTTGCCAAGGACTGGCTGCTCACAGCTGGTGCTGGGTCCGTTCTGGAGACGCCTCTTCAATGTTTGAACATGTTGTCATGGCTAGAGCATTTGGGTCTTTCTTGACATCTTGACACCATTCTCAGAACCTCTGGGGCGCCCCATTCCCCCTCCCTACTGTCTCTAGGGGAAGGTGGGATTGCAGAGGACGTCAGAAAAACACCACAAGGGACCTTTAATGTCCTGGTTGGCTGGTTTTGCTTAAAGACAGCTGGAGCAATTCTAACCAGACTGGATGACGTGAGGCTGGATGGCCCCGTTCAGTGCCTGGGGAAACAGCCCCCACCACCGGACTGGAAGGATGGAGACACTCTCCTACCCTCACCACGAAGCCCAAAGGCAAAAACCAAACAAACAAAAAAAAAATCACATTGCTTCTAGGCAGTAGCCATGGAAACCTTTCATTGTTATGGACAGCCTACCACTGAAACAGAGCCCCTAGTTTTTTGCTTCCTGGAGGGGTGACGTAGAGTGCCCCCATCTCCCTCCCCCCCTTACTGTTTCACCGCCTTGCCCCAGGCCAGAGCTTGGGGACCCGCATCCTCTCAGATCACCCTGCTCTTGGTGGATGCCAAGGCAAGAGCCCTGGAGAGGGAAAGCAAAGAGATGAGCTGGGACGGTTGATGACATCCAGCAGCCCCAGTGGGAGACAGGAGGGCAGGGGCAAGCTGTCACTGTCATTGGGAGGCATAAAGAGCATTCAGGAGGCGGCGCCCACATCTGCATGCCATCCGACGACAGGCGTCATTCATCCCTGTTCCTATTCTGGAAGTGGGGCCTTAATTAGGCAGGAAGAGGTTTCTCACACAGCAACCCTCAGAGCTGCTGGTTTCTTTGCCATCTGGACGGATGGTCCCCTCCACCGTGACAACAGCGGTGGGTGTCATTCACAAGGTCCCCCAGCTCCACCCCGGGACCTGGGGAAACCTGAAGGGCTTTTGTCTTCCCTAAAGGAGTGAGATTTTGCCTGTGTTGATGGACACAAGAACTGGGGCTCATGCTGAGGTTCCCCTGAAGGTGATGCCCAGGCCTGTGGTAGCCAGGACTGTCCTTAGGGTCACTTTTCAGTTTTTAGTGACCCAGCCACAAAATATCACAGAAAAAAAGCCCCAGAGTGGAGTATATGAAGACCTGGGTGAAAATTTTAGGACGCATACAATGGGGATAATGATGTCTACGTTTGCGCAATGCGTGTGATCCCTTTGGGAGGTTCTTGTGACATTACAGATGTGATATGACTTAATTATACAGCTCTCAACAGGCATTAAGGATCAAATCCAACAAACGTTTATTGAGCAACTGCTGTGTGCTATGCACCACTCCTGGCACTGGGATGGACACAGAGGAACAAAACACAGCCCCTGCCCTTGGCAAGCTGACAGTCTAAGAACGGCCATAGGACAAGTGCACAGTAACTATAATACAAGGCAGAATATGGTAAGTGCCATGAGAAAGGTACAAATAAAGTGCTACGGTGGTTCAGCAGAGGGAGAGTGAGGTCCCAGTGGTTGGTAAGTCAGGGAGGGCTTCATGGAAGAGATGGTTTCTGCATGGGCCTTGAAGGAAACAGAAGAGAGCGTTCCAGGAGGCGAGAACATTCCAGGAGGTGAGAACAGCAAGACCAAAGGCACAGAGACAGGAAAACCGGGCACCCCTTCCGGGAACAACGACGGCTGCAGGGGACAAGGGGGACTTACTGGGTAGGGAGGGTCTGTCATGTCAGGATGACGACTTCTGCATGTTATTTTGTGGGCCAGGGGAACTCTGAAAAGTTTGTGAATGGCTGGAGGTAAAAAGCACGATACATGGTCAGGACGAACCGGAGGGAGCCCAGGAGAGGAGCCCACTGCTGGAGTGGCCCCACGTGGCAGAGAGCCCAGGCCAGGCCAGGCCAGGGCTGGTGGGAAGGAGTTGCAGGGAAATGTGTGGAGATAGACAGCTTCAGGGTTTCAGAACTGGGCGGTCGAGAGGCTGACATGTCTTCCAACAGGAAAGGAGGGATCGTGGAGGAAGGGGAGGCAGAGACGGGCAACGTGGCTTCAGGTGTGTTGAGTTTGTGGCGCTGCGGGAGTAGGTAGGGTGAATGTGGACAAGGGACGTGCTGTCCAAGCCTGGAAGCTGGGGGGAGGAGCTGGGCGGCAAGGAAGGGGGGAGAGTGGACCGAAAGGAAGGGGCAGAGCCGCGGATGGAGAGGGTGGGAGGGGCCACACGAGGGTGAACGTCAGTGTCATGGGCAGGGAGGGGAGAGGGAAGTCACGCTCGGGTCTGCCTTGGCCCCTTTTCCGGTTAAGGTAAGGGCGTCAATAAATAAACCATCCATCCATACATACATAAATAAATAAATACATAAATAAGTGACAGAGCAGCGTTGGGAAGAGAGGAAAGCCACAGAAACTTGGCATCCTGGAGCCCAAGGGGACAGGGAGTGTCCACGAGGGGTCACTGTGGAGCCAAGTGGGACGTGGAGGGCTGGGTGGTGAGAAATGGCCTTCCGGGGTGGCTCCACGGAGGGCGCCAGGGGCCCGGAGGCCAGGGGGGGCTCAGGAGGAAAGGCCTAGAGACCCCGCCCAGGTTGCGGGGGTTGAGAAGGAGGAGAGGGCAGGAGCCAAGGAGCCGCAGGAGCCAGGATGGGCAGGACGGGCAGGATGAGTGTGTGTGAGTGGGCGGGGTGGATGGAGGCTGCAGAGGAGCGGGAGAAGGTGTCAGGGGAAAGGTCCTTGGTGTGAGGGTGGATGTTGCTTCCGTAGAAATGGAAGCAGGTGAAGGGGGGAAGGGAGAGATCAAGAGATTTTGCAGAGATGCCTCATGTCAGCCGGTTCCGTTTCTCCAGGGAGAGGCACACTGTAGGGTCCTTCAGGGCTTAAGGAGAATGGAGAAGGTCCGAGGGGTTCAGGGTGGGAGACAGGGCAAGCGGGGACTGACTGAGGGTCTGCAGGAGGTGACTGAAAGGGCCCAGGGTAGCTGTGTCCACTGGTATGACAGGATCAGGGGACAGGGGACAGGCCGGGACTCCCCCACCACAGCCAGTGTAGGCCAGAGGCTGCATTGGAATGTCACTCAAACTGGGCTCTACGGAGGCAGAGGAGGAGGGGCCCCTCCTGGCTGTGCCCACCCGGCTGCAGGAGGGTGAGCAGTGAGGGGAAATCGAGGCCCCGGGACTCCTGCCAGCCCACGGCCAAGCACTGTGGCAGCACAGGACACGTGAGCTGGGGGACGGTGACACGTGGGTTGTCCTGGGCCCCCGGCCTCTCTCCTGGGGGAACCCAGAGGCAGGCTATGAGGGCCTGTCCACTTCAATGCCAAGGAACCAGGACGAGACAGAAAGAAAACCATGCTTCCCAGAGCACTCCGGTCCCTGCACTCCTAGGGGCAGGTGGACGGAGCTCAGCGCCAGCTCTAGGGCCCGACGTCAGGGCTCATCGCCGGAACGTTCCAGAATCCAAGACCTTGGCTCATTCACGGAGGGCCTGCTGGCAATCCTGCCTATCCCCCACGGCTCCGCAAGGTTCAGAAATGAAAACATCTCCCAGGGCCTCTGAGATCCTCCAGATGAAAGGCTCTGGAAAAGTGTAAAATACGATGCTAATTATCTCCACTTCTCGTGACGGAGTCCAAACCCCTCGGTCCCCACAGCGGCCGTTAGGGCTGGCGCTTTCTTAAATATTCATTCTGCAACGCACACCCTGTGTCTCAGACTCGAGTGTCCACAGGAACAACAAGAAAAAGCAACGCAGAGATGCAGAACGGCGATCGCGGTTTGGAGCCGGGGTGTCCGCGTGTGGGGTTAATGGTTCCGAATATCCTCGACTGGCTTCCCGTCAGCCATTAATTAGGAGCTCATGTCCTGTTCCAAATTGCCATTGATTAATCACGTCCGGTCTCATGCTGGGGAACAGATCTTGATTACTTTTCTTAACTCCCTTCACCTTCAAGATAATGGTTTTGTTTTTTTTTTACTTATCTTCAAATATGTTTTAAAACACTGTTACTAATCAGGCAAGAAAACACATCTAACACACCAAGCTGGCTAGTGCTTGTCTGTACGTGACCTGTGATTCTAGCCCCTAAGTTCCTGGCATCGAGCCCAAATTACTTCCCCAACCCCCCCCCCCCCCCCCCGGGGGAAGATTATGTCCAGTATTTGGATACTGTATTTGGCTTTAGGTTAAAAAAAAAAATCTTAACTATTTATCTTAATAAAGGGAAAATGAATTTGGCGAAATTCTACAATCGTTGCCCCGGGTGGGGTGGGGGTGGGGGGACGAGGGAAGTGGGAACCTCTCTCTGCAGACTTGGAAACCTCGTGTTGGAGCTCCATGCTGGCTAGTGTGACCATCGGGAGAGGAGGGTGACAAGAAGGGTTGCGGACACAGCAGCCTGTCCTCAGAGGCCCCGTGGAGGGCACAGTGCAGAAAGCAAACAGCGCGCTTGCCGAGGACGGAGCTGAACGTCTCGTGTCCTCTTAGGTCCCATGTTTTGGGGCTTTGGTGGCACCCAGAAAGGCAATGATGTGTATTTTAAAAAGGATGACATTTATCTTTGCAGTGCTCTTGCAAGCTTTCTCTGTGGCTTCCCTGGTGACGGGAGGGGACAGTCAAGTCCCTCATGTGACATTCTAACAGGGCGGGAAGGAGGCTGACTCTGAGGATGACATCCCACAGTCCCTTCCTCCTTTGTTAGTTAGACTCAGGTTGCCTTAGAAAACACCCGCGGCAACCAGGTTTTGGCCCCTTCTGTCTTATTCTGTGGGTGGCGTGCCGACCCTTGGTTGCAATTTTTTAGAAAGACAAGATTTGTAACTCCCCAGGTCTTTACGGTCATCTGCCTGCTATGTCCCAGGTTCTGGGTGGTTCTCGCTGGTTCTTGCTAAGCCAGGTATCAGCTGTCCATCGGGGCTTCTCTGGTCTCCTCACCGTAGCTACGGAGGCCTGTCTGGGACAGGAGGGTCAACCACGTTTCAGTGCTTGAGCATTTAAACTCTGTGTTCGGGGGGAAGGCCATCAGCTCGGGCGTGGCCTCTGCTTCTTGGGGTCCTTGTGCTCCTTGGCCCAGCGGGACGCTTCAACATCCCTCTCCTCCGTGAACAGCACTGTTTCAGACTGGAGTCAAGTTGTGCCCTCTGGGTCTTGACTCACCCAGAATCCATGTCTGTCAGAGGCTGGAGGCAGCTGCCAAACAGTTGGCTCTCCATTCGTCCATGAGCCCAAAGGTCCCTCCAACCCAGGAGGCTGTTTCGTCACCCAATATCATGGGACTGGCTTTTTTTTTCATGTCGAGTCCTTCTGCCCCCAAAGATGGACCGAGTCTCAATTCTGATGGGCTCTCCACACCTTCTTCCTGTGGCTTTATCTGCCTAACGCTAGATGAACACCACACAGTTATAAATACTCAGGTCAATATATATATGCAGGTATAGATATATATATTCTGGTCACTGTTTTACACTTCCACAAAGAAAACCGCTAGCCTGCTTTGTTCTATAGTTTGTCCCACCCTGACTCCCATCTGCCTGTGGTGTAGCTGGCAGGGAACGTGAGCCACCAAGTCCCGCTGGGTGCCCACTTACGTGGCACCGTCACACTGGCCGACAGTCAGTTTCAAAGCCCCCTGTTCATGCAGGCTCTTGAGGGCCTTGAACTCCAGGGGCATGGTGTGGGGGCTGGCCTGGGAGGTGTAGCCATACTTGAGGCTGTCGTAATAATGGTACTTGACGGGGTTCTGGTTCTGATCGAGTGGGAAGGGCCAGAAACCGTAGAGGTAGATCTGGTTGCAGAAGCGTGTGGCCAGGGTGTACATCAAGAGGCCGGTGGTGGGTCTTTTGATATGGATTTTGTTGGTCAGCCAGTATCTGAAAGAAGAAGAAGAAAAAAAGTCACAAAAAAAACAAAACAGGAAACAGGAGTGTATGAGTGACCCTTTCCTGCCCTCCCGGAGCTGTAGAGACCAGCTGAGCAACTGTGTCCTAGTTCCCACACAGATGACTGACAACCACCACGTATTAAGCAAGGAGGCTGCCCCTTATAAGCTGTGTGCTTCCACATACACGAGTCCGTGGAAACTAAGACAAGCCTCTAAGTAGATATGAACACAGAAATGTGACTCAGAGACAAAAAGTGGCTTGCCCAAGGTCACCCAGCTGGCAATGTGCAGAAGCAGACTCCCCCCCTAGGCTTTCTGATTAGAAGTCCGTGTCCTTTTCGCTCGATAATGTGGCCCAAATAGACTCAGGGCAGCTGGGGAGCGCAGCTGGTCTAACGGACCGTCCAGGACTTCCCCTGGTTATCACCAGCTAACACGAAGGAGGTGCTGGACGCAGGCGGAAGGTTGGGGAGACGAGGGCGCAGGAGGCCTGGTGCCGAGCTTGGGATGCTCTCAGGAAAGGAGTCCTCCCTGAGATCATCTCAGGACTCTGCATTCAGTGGGGGCTAAGCTGAGCTTGGGAGGACCCCCGGGAGGGGGCACATCCCAGGAGAGTGCTTGGAGGGAGGAGGAAGAGCAAGAGGAGCAGCAGCTGCTGTGAGGGATCTGCCACGCATCCTGGCAAAGTGCTCATCCTCTTTGGCCCCACCGTCTCCGGTGGCGGGGAGTTCTGCCCCTCCCAAGTGGGCGCATTGCACGTGCAGTTCCAACCCAGGGCCGGTTGGCCCAGGCTGCCCACTGGCGTCATCTGGAACTTCCAGAGCGCTGATGCCTGGGTCTGACCTCCAGGTGTAGCCTGAACACAAAATTTTAAAAACATCCTCCAGTGATGGAAGTATAAAGCCAACTCTATGAACCTTCCTCTGACTGGTAGGTCGTTTGGTCAAAGGAAGCCAAGAGTGGCACATATTTAGATTAAAAAGGGGGGAAAATAGTAAGCATAGGGAATAATCATATAGAGTTTTGAAGATAATTGGGTGAGGAGAAGTTCTCTAGCCCAGTTGGCCTGACAGGGGATGTAACTAAGTAAGCTGTGGTGGGTATAAGGAAGACAGTAAGGAGTGGTGGGGACTGTGGCATCTGAAGGGGGAGGCAGTTTTACTTTTGTCCAGGATGGTGGTGCCAGATTTTCTGTTTTTCTATCAAGAATATCAGCAATCTGGACTTTTTTAGACTGACCACGTGGTGGCTCAGTGGATAGAGTGTCAGCTTGGAATCCAGGTTTGAAACCCCAAGGTTGGCGGCTTGAGTGTGGGCCCATTGGGCTTGAGTACAGGCTCACCAGCTTGAGCGCACGGTTGCCAGATTGGGTGTGGGTTCATAGACATGACCCCATGGTTGCTGGCTTGAGCCCAAAAGTCACTGGATTGAAGCCCAAGGTCTCTGGTTTGAGTCCATGATCGCTGATTTGAGTCCAAGGTTTCTGGCTTGAGCAAAAGGTCACTGGCTTAGCTGGAGCCCCCCACCCGCAGGTCAAGGCACATATGAGAAAGCAATCAATGAATAACTAGTGACACAACTATGCGTTAATGCTTGTCATCTCTTGCTTCCTTTCTGTCTGTCCCTATCTGTCTGCCCCCCCCAGTAAAAAAAATAAATAAAAAGAAAAAAAGAAATCTGGATTTTTAAAATGTAAATTCTCCAATTTTTTTTTTTTTTGCATTTTTCTGAAGCTGGAAATAGGGAGAGACAGTCAGACAGACTCCCGCATGCGCCCGACCGGGATCCACCCGGCACGCCCACCAGGGGGCGACGCTCTGCCCACCAGGGGGCGATGCTCTGCCCATCCTGGGCGTCGCCATGTTGCGACCAGAGCCACTCTAGCGCCTGGGGCAGAGGCCACAGAGCCATCCCCAGCGCCCGGGCCATCTTTGCTCCTATGGAGCCTTGGCTGCGGGAGGGGAAGAGAGAGACAGAGAAGAAGGCACGGCGGAGAGGTGGAGAAGCAAATGGGCGCTTCTCCTATGTGCCCTGGCCGGGAATCGAACCCGGGTCCTCCACACGCTAGGCCGACGCTCTACCGCTGAGCCAACCAGCCAGGGCCATCCAAATTTTTAAATGTTGGCAATTAATTAAAAAAAAAAAAAACAAAAAAAAAACTTCTAAGAACACCGCGTGAGGCCCTATTGGATGAGACTGAGAGACATGGGTCTGTGGGCCATACAGGGGTCGCCTGGACTGAACTTGTCCTCTCTCTGGTAACAGAGGAAACCATAGGGGTCCAGGGTGGCTTGCCCGCAGAGTCGAACTTCTCAGGCAGCTGGTCAGATAGCACTCAGGTGACCTGCCGCTTCTTGGACCTTTTCACCCTGTGGTGACTCTGGGGGAGTCAGGGCTGGGGGTGAGCCGGCTACAGATGCCGCTGACACCATCCAGGGACATGCGAGCCACCGGGCAGTGTCCTTGAGTGATTGCGTCTCCCTGATGCTTCACACCCCAAGCCCATTCAAGCCCGAACACTGGCCACATGCCATGTTAGGGACTTGTGGTTTGTTTTCTGATAGCAAGGCCTCGGCAGGGGAAGGCTTTCGGGAAGGAATTTTCTTTTGCAGGCGCTCATGCTGTGCTCAGAGAGGGGGAGGGAAGAGTTTAATCAGTGGTGAAACATGCAAGGAGCTCATAGGTGGGTCTGAGGTTTTACAGACACAGGCTGTGCCCTCCCCACACATGCCTTTCCCTCCCATGTCCCCTTGGTGAACTCTTCCCACCCCGCTCCCCCCAAGCTAAGCACGTACATCATGTCTTCCTGGAAATGTTCCCTTTGTTCTACCTTCTTCTTTCCAGCTCAAACTGACTTAATCACTTCCATGTTATTATTAGTATGAGCTTTGTTTCTCCATCTCCTTCTCCCAATGTGCTTATCAGCCTGGCTGACACTCCATTACTGTGTGGGCTGGCCTCCTGCACAAAATCTCCCCCAGAGCAGGGGATCCAAAGGCGTCTGGCTCAGTGCCTGGTGCAGCCAGGGCTCTGTGGCCAAGAGAGTAGCACTCAGCAAATACTCCATGTGCTCTCCTGCATTTCCCAGAACCCCTTGTCATTGGGCTGGGGTCACGTGACCAGTTCCAGCCAATAAGCTTTGACCGCGAATGCATCTCTTCTGTAGCTCAAGAGCAGGTCCTCTGCTTTCTCTCCTCCCGACTGGGAGAACTTCAAAGCCTTCTGTAACTATGGCTTCAGCTTATGATGGACAAATCCTCAATCTCTGAATCTCTGGCTGGAAGAGAGTCCCTGCCAAGACACGGTACTTTGCAAGAATGGGAAATGAACTTCTGATGTGCTAACCCATGAGGGTTCTAGGTGTTGTTACTGCAGCAGAGCCTAGAATTGATCACCCTGACTTGTCTTGCGCCGAGTAAATGTTTGACTCCGACAGAAGTGAAAAATGAGAAGAAGCAGTTGAGGAGAAAGGAGGGAAGTGAGCAGTGCATGCTGCTTAGTAGCTATGCCTGGCTGGGCTAGGAACAGGGGCGCCAGCCACTCAGATCTGGTGCCAGGCTTTTCTGTTTTTCTTTTTTTTTTTGTATTTTTCTGAAGCTGGAAACGGGGAGAGACAGTCAGACAGACTCCCTCATGCGCCCGACCGGGATCCACCCAGCAAGCCCACCAGGGGCGACGCTCTGCCCACCAGGGGGCGATGCTCTGCCACGACCAGAGCCACTCTAGCGCCTGGGGCAGAGGCCAAGGAGCCATCCCCAGCGCCCAGGCCATCTTTGCTCCAATGGAGCCTTGGCTGCTGGAGGGGAAGAGAGAGACAGAGAGGAAGGGGGGAGATAGAGAAGCAAATGGGCGCTTCTCCTATGTGCCCTAGCCGGGAATCGAACCCGGGTCCCCCACTGTTTTTCTTTTTTAAAGTGAGAGAAGGGGAGATAGAGAGACAGATTCCCACATGTGCCCTGACTGGGATCCATGTGGCAACCCCGTCTGGGGCTGATGCTCTGCCCATTTTAGGGCCATGCTCACAAATGAGCTATTTTTAGTGCCTGAGGCAGAAACTCCATGGAACCATCCTTAGCATCTGGGGCCGATGTACTTGAACTAATCATGCCATGGCTGCAGGAGGAGGAGAGAGAGAGAGAGACAGAGAAGGCAGAAGGGGAGGGGAGGAGAAGCAGATGGTCACTTCTCCTGTGTGCCCTGGGAATAGAACCCAGGACTCCCATATGCTGGGTCTGATGCTCTACCACAGAGCCAACTGGCCAGGGCTGGCGCCACCCTGAATCACTCCCTGGGAAAGGTGTCAACAGCAAATGAGGCTCCAGGATAAATGGATGGGACTTACTTTTTTCCTGTCCTGCTGCCACCAGTAAACAAGAACCCCTGAGATGTCTGATGGGGCCATGGGGCACCATTTAATGGGTAGCTTGGGATAGAGGCTGGCCGATTCCTGCAGGAACCAAATGCTCTTCATTTCCTTTGCATCCCCTTAGTCACCCTGGCCAGTTTAGTGACCCTGCACCTGGCCCCACTCAGAGACTGTTCCTTTCCTTCAGATAACAGCCGAGTGTTCACACGCTAATTAATTTTGCCTTACCAAATGAGGTTAGCCGGGCGCATCTGGGACGTCGTATCGACAATCCACCTTTAATATCTCAGTCTTGAGGTTTTAATTAGAAGGCGAAGTTATCTCAAAGAAGGCAGTAATTATTTTTCAAATTGGTTGCCCCAATTGCCAAGACGATTAAGCGCTGTGCTTTATGAGCTCGGACAGCAGCAATAAGGAGGACTGCCAAGATCATCTCGAAAGCACATCCGTCCTTGTCCCCGGATGCCGGGGCTGGGTACGTGGGAGAAGGGTGGCTGCCAACACTGGAAAGAGAGACCAAAAGGGCTTCCTCTGAGAGGCTAAAAGCACGCCGTGGAATATAGCCCACTTTGTCCTTAAGGAGTGGGAATGGCTCCCAGGTGCTGTTGAGGGGCACTTGGTGGTATTTCCAGCAAGATCAGCAGCAAAGCCAAGAATGGAAGTCCTGGGCTCCTGGGCTCCCATCATCTACATCAGCAGCCCTGGCCGTGCTTTGGGGTCCCACAAGTGCGCTGCTGTCCTTTCCTTGGAAGCGCTGGTTAAGCATCTTTTGTCCTAGGGACAAGGCTGCCAGGCTCTGCAGTAATGATGAGCTGGGGATTTTGTCTCAGAATTTGGGGCTGGAGTGCAGAGCTGGTCTGGCCCGGGGATGCTTGACGCCGATGCATGGTCTGTAGGCTTCCAGTCTTCCCCCACACGAGCCAGGTAACCTCCAGTCTGACCATGCCACCAGAAACCTTCCAACTACTCCTGGAGTCCACAGGATAACATCCGGTGGCCTCAGCTGGGATCGCAAAGCCCTTGAGAACTGGGCCTGAAATCCCTCCCACAACCTGGCAAACACAGTCGCACTGCCACGAGGAACTTCTTGGTTTTTTCCAGGACAACATCACCTCCCATGTCTCCTGACTCGCAACCCCTTCTCATGGTCCCACTTCAATGCCACTTCCTGCAGGAAGCCTTGCTGAACCTCACCGGAGGGTTTTGTATTCCCTTGTGTTGTTCTTTCCCTATAACAGCTTATCCTGCTACACTGTAATTACTTGTTTACTTGTCTTTCTCCTTCCTTATCATTTAAAATTCTGGGAGCAAGTGGATTAACTTTTACACAACGCCAGACCCTAGCATAGCACACACACAAAGTGGGTGCCACTTTGCACATCTTAATCAAGCAGTGCATATAAATGAGCAAGTGAGGGCTAGTGGCTCCCCTTGGGGGCACTGGCAGGGGAGGGGAGCACAGCAGTTCTGTGTGGGAGATCAACCCCCAGAGCACTGGCCTTCCTCCAGACGCTTCCAGGCAGACGCCATGCCTGCACATGTTGAAGGCAGGCTAACGGTATCTGAGACGGCATGTTGCCAGAAGAAAAAAGGAAAAACTTGATGCTGACTACTTGCGGGGTCCCTCCTATAACAGGGTTGCCCCCTCTCTCCCTGGAGAGTTGAGAGAGGGTTGCTCATGCACAAGCCAAGCAGAGACCCAGCTAGACCATTTTTGGGGGGTGAGGGGCGGGGCTTAAACCTTCTGGCTGGATTCTGGAATTTAAACTAATGCCACCCCCACTGAAAAATTATACACAACCTCGTTCATAATGAAAGGAATCCAATTTCAGTCAAAAATCAGATGCCATTTTCCACTGGATTGGCAAAGATAAGAAAATATTTATGTGCCATGCTGGCGAGGTTACGGAAAAACGGACATTTACAATAATCGTAGGTGGGAGGGTAACTTGGCAGTATCTATAAAAATTACCAACACACATATCCGTCTCTCTTTTTAGCCATGACACGTCGAAAGAGCAAGCCTGGCGATGTAGATATGTGTGCAGAAGTCAGAAAAAGACGGTCACTGTAGTACTGGTTATTTTAGAAAAGATCGAGACAACTGCTGTGTTCTCCCAACCCCACCTGCTCGCCCCCTGAATGGCTTCTGCTTACGCAGACGCTGGCCCAGACTCCGTGGAAGGCTAGGAAGCTACGAAAGGAAAATATGGTGCTACCTGTCAATATGGAATAATTTCCAGAATTTAGCAAGGTGTGGTGCTTACAGCATGCTACCTTATGTGCAAAGTGGGATTTTTCTGGAAGGAGACAGAGGAAACCAGTTTAACAAGGCTGCCTCTGTGAGGCAGGCTTGCTCTTCACTTTAAGTCCTCTTGTCCTGTGTGGATGTTTCTTTTTACTATGTGCATTGCTATTTAAAAAAAAGGGGGGGGGGGAGAATCCATTAAAAACAACCCCATGGTGGTCACCATCTGTACCTCAGTTACGCAGACCCCCTCCCAGCTCCAGCAGCTGGCCCAAGGGACACGCTCTTTGTGCTGCAGTGGGCACATCTGGGAGGGGACCCCTCCGACCCTCGCCAGGCTCCCAGCAGCCTCTGCGCCACGCTTAGTCTCTCTCTCCTGGGGCAGCCCTTCCACCCCCATCCCGGTCCTCAGGTGCTTCTCCCCACTGACGGGCAGCAGGGCCTACTTTGCTGACATGCCGCTCCAGCCCTGGCAGGGATGCCTGCTGGATCAGTGCCATCCCTGGGCCTGGGCTCAGCGTTCCTGATGCCTCATTAAGCACCAATTCACAAGGCCTCCTCTGCACTGGGCCTGCGGGCTGGGTGTCTAAATGGGACCGATTTTCTGCCCAAGGGCCACCCTCTCTGTGGGTCACAGCCTTCCCTGTTGTTGTGATTGAATCAGAGCCATTCACTGCCAGCTGCAGACCAGTGTTCCCACTTCCCGTAGCCATGCTCAAGTGCCTGGTGTCCTCCCCCCTTGGTGGCTCACTCCCTTGCCAGCAGCCACCCAGGCGCTGTGCCATGCTGCAGGCTGGCAGAGCCAGAGCCCCTTGGACGCACTGTGCAGGCTGGGGCCGGGGGTAGTAAGGGTGAAGGGCAGGCCTCATGCTCAGGGTTTCTGCACCACGCTGCCCACTCCCTGCAATGCCCGGGCCCAAGAACTGTCTCTGGCGGGGATGAATCTTGACACTACATGGTGGTTAGAGACCGTTGTAACACAGGTGTGCTGAGTTAAAGCACCTGCGTGGGAAAGGTGGCTGGCTTAGCCCAAACGTTCATTCTGTTGGAAGTCATAACCTCCGCTGCCTCCTAGAGTGACCTTATTTGGAGAAGAGGATTCTTTACAGAACTAATCAAGGCAAAAAATGAGGTCATTAAGGCGGTCCCAAATCCGACATGACTGACGTCCTTAAAAGCAGGGGAAATTTGGAGAGAACACGGGTGAGGAGAGTGCCACGTGATTTCTGTAGATTCTCGGCTAGCCCTGCTTTTCTACGGGGAGCATCATGGGCCAAATCTGTGAGACCCCCCAGGGGCAGACACCTTGTTTCATTGATCTCTGCCCAGGCTTGGAGCCCTCTGCGTGCCTGGACATCTTCGCTGAACAAAGGACGATGGCTTTCGTGCTTCTTAAGAGACTTTTTTCTCCCCCAACCCTTCCACTTTGAATTTCTCTGCTGCAGGGGCCCCTCTCCAGCCTGGTACCCCATGATCAATGTGATTCTCCAAGTGGGATTTGACTCAGGAGAGGACAAAATAAAAAGGCCACCGCCGACCTGCCTGACCCCCACTGCCACAACCTAAGGTCGTAGATCCCTCCGCGCGACCACGCCCTCGCTGACGGCTGGGACTGCTCGCCCCTCTGTATTGTCTGGGAGCTAAGTACAGGACGCTGCGTTTGTCCCTGATAAACGTCTTCCTCGGAGATTAGCTCATTGTGTCAGCCTGTCAAAAATAATTGGGATCCAACTCCGAAGCCCTACTGGACCCTGCACCCTACAATGCCCATTGGCCCCAGAGGGAGAGGGCTACTGGGAGAAATCCATCCCAAGGGCCTGAGGCCCCCTCCCCCGACCTCTTTCCTCCCCTTCCTCAAAGCAGAGACCCTCCCAACCCGCCTCTCCTGTGGCATCTCCTCCGGGCAGTTCCTACAAAGCAATAATAGGTTGGATCTCAGGCCTCCCAGCCTGTTTGTTTAAAGGGCTTATTACTGGCGCTTGATGCTATTTTGACAGGTAAGGGTGAGTCCGCTATCAGCTGAAAATAGATGTGGTTACCCGTTCCCCATCAAGGGACCTTTTCTCTCTTTACCAAAGGGCAGGCGTTGTCTTTCTCTTACCCTTCTGACCCCCAAACCACGTAGAGCTTCCTCCTTCCAGGAAGAAACGGCATTTAAGGAGCAGGCGCTAAGTGCGTGAGGTGGCGGTTGCTGCGGCAGCTCCGCTCCGTTGACAGCGATGAAGTGAAGGATGCTGAAGGGACCCGACAGGCCAGCCTCAGGATGGGGGGGGCATGGCCCCTGTGAGGCTGGTGTCCATACGAGCATCACTGTGCTCTGTTGGTCACGGACGTGGCTGACTGCACGGGTCTCTAGGTCCCTGGGTCATTAGTGGCAATGGATTTCCGTGAGCACAGCCACCTTCATGGGACCGGTGCTGGTCACAGGTTTGGGTCCACCTTTATTAGGACCAGAGTCCTTTGTGGGTGGCTTGGAGCGCCTCCCAGGGTCACGCTGACTTATGCTACTGCCCAAGCAAAGAGCATTCCAGCGGCCCTTGGTCAGCGGCGAGGCTGTAAGATGGCCTGTCTCATGTCCCCAGAGCAGGACTGGGAACTGCAGTGTGGTTGGATGGGCAGGTGGACGCAGGGCCTGGCCCCAAGCTGGGAGGTCAGTACTAGGTGAGGTATATCTGTGACAGGCATCTCAGACTTTTTTTGTGTGTGTGTGATAGAGAGATGGAGGGACAGACAGGGACAGACAGGAAGGGAAAGAGATGGGAAGCATCAACTCGTAGTTGCGGCACCTCAGTTGTTCATTGACTGCTTTCTCATATGTGCCTTGACCCGGCCAAGCCAGTGACCCCTTGCTTAAGCGACCTGGGGCTCAAGCCAGCGAACTCTGGGCTCAAGCCAGTGACCATGGGGTCATGTCTGTGATCCCATGCTCAACCTGGTGAGCCTGTGCTCAAGCCGGATGAGCCTGCGCTCAAGCTGGAGACTTTAGGCCCTAAAGTTTAGGGTTTGAATCTGGGTCTTCAGCATCCCAGGCCAACGCTCTATGCCCTGCACCACCGCCTGGTCAGGCAAGCATCTCACACTTAATACTCCCAAGAAAGACCTCTTTTCCTCCACACCCCCAAACAGGCCTGGGCTTCCCCCAGGCTCTCCTGTCACAGAGACTGGCTCCCCCCGCCCCCCAGTGGCTCAAGCTCTAATCCTCACAGTTATCCTGGATTTTTCTCTTCCTCTCATCCCGTGAGGTCCTTAAATAGAACCCATCAGCCGATACTGCTGCGTCTCATCCAAATTTTATAGCAGACCTGTTGCCTACCTTCTACCGTTGCCCTTGTCTGAGTCAACTGTATTTCCTGCCTAAACTATTGCAACGGCTTCCCACCTAGCATTCCTGCTTCCACTGTTGCCCCCTTATGGTTCATCCCCAACGCCACCACCCAGGCGGGCACTCCTAGTTGGTCACCATTGCCATGACAGATGAACCCACTTGTCAAGCCCCCTCACTTCTCCGGAAGGGAGGCTCAGAAAGGTCAGGCGACTTGCGGAGGTCATACGGCTAGCAAGGGGCCGAGTGGAGATGGAGATGGATCTGGGAAAGGGCGATTGCCTACAGAGCGCCTCCCCCACGCAGTGACGCCCCCTTCCCCCGGGGAGGGGCCGCTCACCCGCGGACAGCGTGCAGCAGGCGCAGAGAGGGGTAGGCAGTACGCACGTTGACGCGGTGCTTTAGGATGAGCTCATTGACCCACTCAACACGCTCCTTGCCGCCCCTGGCCATGAAGGCGGGGATCCAGAGGATGCTGCCGTTGAGGCTGTGCAGCCGCTGCAGCAGCTTCTCCCGCCACGTGGCGTTCACCAGGTCCTCGAAGGCGCGCTGGATGACCGAAGGGTTCATGGTCACCAGGTCTGTCTTGAGCCCCACGTCCCGGGCGTACTCCTGCACCGGGGCCAGGTTGCACCTGCCGGAGAAAAAGGCAACATGGTTCTTGTAGGCAAGTGGAGACAGCTCTTAGATTCCTACTCACCTCAAAGCAAAGACCCAGCGTCCTCCTGCACTCACCGGCTCCTCCTGCCACACACACTCAGCTCTCAGCGCATGCGCAGAACTTTGCTGCTCCCTGGGGGAGGTCACATGCTTGCCTCCTGGAGTTCAGTATCCAGTAGAGGGGGAAGGAAGCGAGGCAGCCAGCCCACAGCCCTCAGACCGTGTTATTGGCATGGGTGACCTGGCCACATAGGTGACAGAGGGAGGGCTCTGAAGGGACACTCCTAGGTTCCGAATTCAGCCCTGATACTTTCTGTCTTTGTGAGTCCGGGCAACCTGCTTAACCTCCCTGTGCTTCCTGAGAGCTTCCTTGTGGCTAAGGCGGAGCCACATCAGTTTCTTCAGCTCTGATGGAGGTCACGCAGCCTCCCTCCCAGGACTTAAAGGTGTCACTACACATCCAGTCCTTAGAACTGGGCCACAGGAAAAACTCAGTAAATGTTACTATTATTATCATTATTATGGGAAGGAGGAGTACCAGGTGGTCTTCCTGAAGGTGGTGACCATAAAGGGAAGTATAGAAGAATGGCTGAGCAGAAGTTGAATAGTAGGAATGGCACATTAAGACAGTGTTTCTCCATCTTGCCAGATCAGAAGCCTCACCTCTGGCACTTGTTAAAAATACAGATTCCCCCTGACCAGTGGTGGCGCAGTGGAATGCTAAGGTCGCCGGTTTGAAACCCCGGGCTTGCCTGGTCAAAAGTACATATGAGAAAGAGCTACTATGAGTTGATGCTTTCTGCTTCTTACCCCCACCCCCTTTCTCTCTCTCTCTCTTAAAAAAAAAACCAAACAAAAACAAACTAAAAAATACAAACAAACCAAACCAGATTCCCCAGGTTCCTCACCTGGAGATCCAGATTCACAGGTGAGCCTAGGAATTGATGTTTCTTTTTACAAACTCTTTAGGTAAGACTTGTAACCAGGCAGTTTAGGAAACATTGTCCTATGGCATTTTAGATGCAAGAATTATTTGAGATGGGGCAGGAGAGGCAAGTAGGGTGAGCTATCAAAGGGCCTATGTGTCAGTGACTTGGTTCTGAAGGCAATAGGGAGCCACTGAAGGTTCTTGAGCAGGAAAGTGACATAAATGTGCATTTTGTCATTTTATGCAACAGTCAGACAACAGGATGACAAAGTCGTAGCATATATTGGAGGGGAATGGGAATTGGGCATCGGAAGGCATCTGCACGTGAGTGAGAGAGGCAGCTCACGCCCAAGGCCTGACCCTGGCCTGAACCTGCTGTGTGACCTCTGACTTTCTGTACCTCAATTTCCTCATGGCCAAAGCCAGGAAAAAACAGAACATTCCTAACAGGGCTGTTAGAACTATGTTAATGACTGCCCTGCGGAAGATGTAATGAATAATGTCTCCCTGTGAAAGGGTGTGTGTGCGTGTGCGTGTGCGTGTGTGTGTGAAGGAGCTCTAGGCTAAGGCTGCTTCCCAAAGCCCCAGGACAAGGCTCTCTCTGCAGAGGGACCGTCCCAACAGAAACATGAGACATGGCCTGCAGTTCCGCCAGGGCTAGGGCACTGTTTAGGATGAAACTCGAGGCTTTGTGTGCCCTACTTTTGACCAGGGGACAGCAGGGCCTTGTTTCAGAGTCTGTCTGGACTGTGGGTCAGGTGTCAGGGCCCCCGGTAACTATTTCCAGGTGCGTCCCCGGCGACTGTAAAATGAGAGATGATATTTCAATGAGAATGATGGTCAAGTACAAAACCCAAGTTTCTCCGTTACGCTCTCATTTCCTGGATTTTGACTCCAGGATATAAAGTTACTGGTTAGAGCATGACTTTCCAGAACATTTCAAAGAGTTTTGCAAACTCGGACCAACCGGGAGATTTTCTTAACTAAATCTTTTGTAGTGGGCTTTACAACAAGGCATCAGTAAACTTTTCTAGTAAAGGGTCAGATAGTAAATATTTTAGGTTTCATGGGCTATATGCAGTTGCTATTGCAACAGTTCAGTGCTTTTCAACTACCCAGTACTACATTTCTGTGACAAAGTAGCCATTGAGGATATGAAAATGAATGGGTAAGGCTGTGTATCAATAAAACTTTATTGATAAAGATAGGCTGTGGGCCAAAGACTGCATATCTTTGCATTAGACCAGCAATTCCCAACCTTAACTATACAATAGAATTACCTAGCTCCCTGGGCCACATTCCTATTACCCCCAGGTTGATTTCAATGGTCTGGGGTGCAATGTGGACCTTGGAACTTTTAAAAGTTCCCCCAAATGATTTTAATGGACAGTCAAGATTCAGACCAGAGGCATCAACTTTTTTTTTTTTCTTTCTTTTTTCTTTTACATGCATTTATTTCATTCTGTTCACACTGTACAATTGTTATACAACCTACAAGGTTGAGACTAACCCAGCCACGGTGCCTTGTTTCAACCTCTTGGGACAGCCGGCAACCCCTGACTGCAGAATGCCCGCAGCTCCGGGCCCAGAGCCCTGCCGTGGTTACCTTATGATGAAGCTGTGCGTGTCGATCTCCGGCCCGCAGCCGCTGTTCAGCAAGACCCCCGAGTTGCCGACGATGGCGCAGGTCCGGAAGTGCTTGTTCTTCAGCGGGGAGGTCCGGGGGAGGAGCGCGTAGAGGTTCTGCGACACGTTCATCGTGCTGTCTCGGTCGAAGATGTAATGAATGATGTCTCCGGGCTTCAGGGTCCCCTTGAGGACGGAAATGTCCTTTTCAGCATCCAGGAACTTTAAGATTTGTTTCCTACAACAAGCAAACACGCAGGAGGATAAGTCTTGGTGGAGCCAGCGGCCCTTAGCCAAGTCCATCTCTATCTGTCCTGTGTCACTGCTAGAGCCCAGTGCCTGGCTGGAGCTAAGAGGTCAGATGCCCTTAGAGGTCCCGGGCAGGGACTGTCAGAAATGGCCCAGAGGCGATTATGATGGTGACTAAACTGCTCAGGAAAAGGACCCCATTGGGACACACGTGAGCTCATCACAGAGGGCCGCGGGAGGGAGGGTGACCCACGTTCTGCTAATCCCAGGAGCCCTGCCTGGTTTTCGCACTTCCCAGGAAACCCCTCAGTCTCGGGAAAAGCCAGACCGAGGTCACACTGCCCCCTTCCCCTTAGCAGGATGTGGGGCCCTCATCTGACAGCGAGTCCTGAACGAGGAACAGGAAACGACAATGACACGTGTCCCCCATTCCTCAGCAACCTATTTTGTTCCATGGAAGCCTTCTCCAGGCACAGGGCCCCCGGGGGGGGGGAGTGGATGTGAGAGGCGTGACAATTGCTCTACCTTTGAGAGATGGAGTTCCTGAGCTGGTCTGTTCTGTGGAGCGGGACTTCCTGGCCCCCTAATTGTTGTCTAGCCCAAGGTCTGCAAATAGTGATGTCTCTGGTCTCACAGAGCATGGTTGCTTTGTGTTGTTTCAAAACAAGAGGTGATCAAAGGACAGGTCTTTGGGCTCTAGGGTGACTGACTAAGGGGGAAAGTTCTGGAATCATCTAGCATAGCATGTAGCCACAAGAAAGATGGATTGCCCTCTAGGACTCACCAGAGTTTTTCACTCAAACCATGCAGGCCTAGCCCCCCCAGGAATCCAAGGTTTTACTTAAAGAACTTTCTAAAATCACTCAAAAATATCTTTAGAAAGGATTCAAGTCATGGAGAGAAAGAAAATTTGGTACCCAGATCAGCTGAAATGAATTTTCATTTCCCTGCTGGTGAGCCCCTATCTCGAACGGACACAATGACTCCTTTTCAGATACAAAGTCTGCTTTTCCCGAGCTGCCGAGGGACAGAGAGAATTTGCAAGATGGTCGCCCTCTTGTACAGATGGTTACGTGGCCGCTAGAGCACTTCTGGGATTTGAGATGTTCCCAGCCTGTGCTGCCTCCCAGTGGGACGCACATTTGATCACTCGGGGGGACGATAAAGAATCCAACGGTTCCAGGCTGATCATACCTGAGGAAGACCCGATTCTGACCGGGGCCTGGGTGCCACGCTCCAGAGGCGACTAGAATGTGTGTCCGGGTTTGGGCTCTGCTATTAGCCAAGGGGCAGCTAGATGGCTTGGCAGGACATCAGTCTCTTCCTCAGTTCATCTTTCCTTATCGGTGACCTGGATCTCTTGCTATCGTGCTGGGGAAGCCCTCTTGCTGAGTAATTTGTACCTCTTGATAGAACACAGAGGTACTGTGTTAATTCGCTGCACTTCACCGAGGATGACCCAACTTGACAAAGAGTCGAGTTGGGAAGGTGCTCAAACCTTTGCCGTGATTGACCCCGGCATATTTCAAAGCAAAGGGAAAAGCCCGTAATGAAACACCTCTGTGAGGAGACTGATTTCTAACTAACTGTAAGGAATTACTATCAAGTATTGAACATCATTCCAAATAACTCACAGAATCTTTTACTGCGAATCATTTTGGTGGTTAACTGGAAGTTGAAGGAAATTCCCCCTCTGGGTGAAGGGACACCATCCCTGCTGAGGTATATCCCCATGAAGGCCACAGTTTGATCTTTTCCAAAAGGGGTGGGGGTTCATTTCTGTACCCCAATAGCAGGAAGAAGGGCCAGACACTCACAGGTGGTGTCATGGAGTAAGTAGTGCACCCCCCCCCCCAAATATATGTCCACCTCCCTACCCCTGGGACCTGTGATGTGGCTTTATTTGGGGGAAAAAAAACACCTTTGCAGATTGTTATTAAGATGATAAAAAGGGTCTTGGGGTGAGACTACCCTGAATAAGCTGGGTGGGCCCCAAATCCAATGACCACAGGAGACGGGGATACACAGACACAGAGGAGGGAGCCATGTGGCCACAGAGACCGAGGCCGGAGCCACGCAGCCCCAGGACGCAGACAGCCTACGGCCTCCTGAAGCCGGAAGGGGCAAGGAGGATTCTCCCAAGAGCCTTCTGAGGGAGCACTCAGAACTCTGACCCCATCCTGTATTCCCCACAACCGCCTCATGTCCCCAGACCACGCTTTGAGAACGAAGGGGCAGGAGCATTGCCGTTTTGACAGTGCGTGGACCTGGAGGGGTCACCTCCCTGCTCTGTGTGGTGACCCTTTTGGTAGCCATGGGTGAGGATGATCTCTGTCTCAGCCCCCCCTGTTCGCTGCTCCCTCCCCATGGTCATGGCCTGGGAGGGCTGGCTGCCATGGTCAAGGCTCTCCCTAGTGTCCTGGCTACTCCAGAACGTCATCACCCCCGCTCCCTAGTATCACTGAGCACAGATACCACACTTCAGACTGCGTACAGTAGCACGCAACATGGCACGCCTGGCCAACTCCTAATCCTTCAAAACCCAGTGCTCCTTTCCTGCCCGGCCCTCTTGGTTCTCTTACGAAACAAAGTACTCTCAGCTCAGGTGATCCTTCTATCTCCACCCATTTATAAGATGCGGTATTGTCTGTATCACAGTAGAACACACCGTCCTGTCCCGTCTTTGCTTATATTGTCTCCCCACTAACGTGCCTGACTCACATCAGCACTCCGCGCCCCTGGGGCGACGCCTGGGGACGAATGGTTGGATAATACTGACCCATCTTTGCTGGGTCATTGATGGTTATATCACAGGCAGGTAGCCCAAGTGTGGAAGTTGAAATTCCTATGTGACAGTTTCCCGTTCCCGCCAACCTCCCCGCCCGCCCGAGTGGCCGGGTGCACCTGCCGGGGCCATTGCGCCTGCCTTGCGTTTTTATTTCCAAATGACCACTTCCAGATGAAGCCTGCCTCGGCGGGAGGTAAACATTTTATTTCTATCCTGACTTCTGTAGATGATACAGTGTGACAATTTGCCGTCTCGTGCTGAAGATAGGCTGAGCCTGTCTCCCGTCCTAGAGGTAATTACCACTACCTGATCCTCAGAGAGAGCGTCTGGTTGTGCCGCCACTTGGCAGGGGCTGGCTGGGTGTTGTGTTTAATGCTCTCGTTGCTTCTGTCAACAACAGCTGGTGATGAGGAGCCATTTATTACAACTTCAGCTCTGGAAGGGGGGGGGAGGGAAGAGGGAAAAAAAGAGGGAGAGGGTAAACATGATCTGTTCCCATGCTGATGACAAGTCTAATAGTTTTGTTTTCGCTGTGGCTGGAATGAAAACTTCTTGGGAAGAGCAAAAATTACAGTTATTACTTGAGAAGGGAAGAAAGTCCATTTATCTTCTAGAATGCACAAACTTTCTCCCTAAGGTGTAACCTACATACGTTCTTGGAAGCAGGAAGGAGGGTGATAAACTAGCTTTCCCCCTCTCCCGCCCTCCCCAGCGTTTCCTCCCCGTGAAACCTAGCAGTCATGGTCAGAATAGTAATACTTCTCTGGGTTACTTTTTGCAAAACTCCAAATAAATAGCCCTTGCATCTGCAGCTGAGTATCATGATGGTTTACAAACTTAACAAAGAGAAAACACACACGTGGATCCTCCCCTGATCCCACCAGCCCCTCCACCCTTTCCTTTGTAACAAAGATGCAACTTCCAACATCTGCCTCCTTCCAGAGTTAGCAAAGGTCTCCCTGACTGCTGTGTGGAGACCCTATTCCCCAGTGGTGTCCCCATAGCAGGTGCTCAATAAAGAAGCGTTGGCTGAACTGAAATTTGAATTTTGTCCCGGGAAAGTCTGGATGGATGAGTTACTGGCTGGCTCTGTGTGCCCGGGGTAAATCACAGTTCTGGGTGCACACCATCTCTCCACCTGGGTCAGGAAGCCCACGCGTTCCAGGCCCCGCCTCCATTCCGAGGCTTGAAATCTATGCTAGTAGGTTTCTGAGAAACTAGGTTACAGTTACATCTGTAAAGGCAGAGAAGCCAGCCTGCTGCTGGCTGCCGGCCATGCACAGGTGCATATGGGTCACACAGGGGCAGCGCCTTGGTGCGGACGGCAGTCTCCCTGTCCCCGTGATAACTGGGTTTGTGATGCCCAATGCTGAAGCCTTCAAGAATCCAAACCAAACATCCATGTCCTTTGCATTTATCTTGCAATAGGCAAGTTAAAAACAAACAAAACAAAACCATAAAACGACGAAAGCCCTTTCACAGGGTCTAAACCCAAGCGCTCTATTTTGCTTTCTGTAGGCAGAGAAGAAACTCGTTTATGGGTGCACGCTGTCTGTGCACTTCCTCCCTAGACAGAGCCAACCTTCAGCATCCCTGACTCCTCTGGATGGGATCACTTGTCTGGGATTCAAAAATCCATACCTTTTGCAGAGGATAAGAGAGTAAAGAGTTCTGGCCCAAGGCCCCTCTCTATCTAGCCTGCAGGCTGAAGGGAAGCTTACAAGAGGAACAGAAGACGACCCTTTGGGATTTTTGCAGCATCCGTGAAAGGCAGCATAAGATTTCACAAGCTGTGTGACCGTGTGAAAGTCACTTTACCTCTCTGAGCCTCGGTCTCCCCCTTTATAGAAAGAGGGTATTAAAGGGGAAGAGACCCAGCACTAAGGTTCTAGAATTCTGAGGACCACCCATGGCCTGTATCTATCGCTGGCCACCACCTCGTAAGGCTTAGTGGGGGCTGGTTGTGGCTGCATTTGTGTGGTACTGCAGGTTGGAATGTGGTACTGCAGGACCTCTGATGTGGCTGCCAACCCCAGGATCCCAAGCGTCACCGCAGCTTACAGCGGCAGGCATGTGCTAGGAACACTGTAATATTTGTGGGGAAGGGATATCTTCCTAACGGACTAGCTGATATTCTCATCAGTAACCAGTGACGGGGACTCCTATGGCTTAATTTGGATTCAATCTTGGGTGCCTCCGGGCTCTGAGTGTAGGAGCACCTGCAGAGGTATTCTAGAGCAGAGGAGATTTGCTCAGAAACCTCCAGAAGGGGTTTCCAGTCTTCTCTGGGACACAGGTGATGAAGGCAGAAAAGAGAAAGCCATAAATGTTGTCACAGACAGCAGTAAAATTCCACTTCTGTCTCTACTCCCTAGCGAAAACTTGGATGGGGTCCTATCTAACCAGCCCTGGTCTCCCTGAACTTGAACCCTGGCTCTGTCGCTATCTCTCTGGGGTACATGGGAAAGTCACTTTGGGTCTCTGGCTTCTGTCTCCTGATGTGTAAAATCTATAGATGGGTTAGTTAAACCCAGAGACCACTTTCGTTCACAGGTTGTATGTGCTCCGTGGTACACAGACACGGCTGGATCAGTGCTCAGTGAACGTGTCTTCCTGTCTCTAACACCCCATAGTCCCCAAAGACCCTGGAGTCTCATGCCAGGCTTACATTTCTCTGCCCATTGTCTGATGTCATGGCTGCATTCACAGTGACAGGCGTGAGCCCCAGCTGCGTGCCTTAAACAGATCAGGCTGGGCGAGATCCTTATAGTCAGATGTTCTCATTCTTGAAACTGCCCTCAACAATGATGAATTATTATTCTAACCGACTGAGGAAACTGAGGCTCAGAGCGGTGAAATAACTTGTCCAAGGTCCTGGCCAACAAGCTCTGGGACTGAATCTAGGTCTGCCCAGCTCGCAAGAAAACTGTAGTCTCCCATCCCCACCCCAAGTGACCACAGAGCGTGGGAGGACCCTGCTCCCGGGCAGGATCCTCCTTCTAAAAAGAGAGCATCCTTCCACGTGGAAGAGGGACGCATGGTATGTCTACGTTTCACCAGGCACAGCACGAGCTTCATCTGTAGCTCCCACGTGGTCAAGAGGTCATGCCGAGGTCTAGAAGCAATGATGTTAAGGACGGAGAGGACAGTTTCCTGAGTCAGTCCTCTGGGGTCAGGAATGGACATACTTGACAGGTGTCATATGGTCGAGGGACCTAAAATGTATCTACGGAAGGGCAAATAACAGATGTCACTCTGAATAATTAGTCCTCTCATTGGCAGACTGACCGAAATAGGATCGTGAGAAGGTAAAACGAGTCCTTCCTTTTGAGTAGTGGTCTTTGTTTATGTCGGATAACTAGGCATTCTCCTTTTCTTTTTGCTACTCGTTATGCTTGGGCTCAAGGAGACTAAGCGAGAGAGCTCTGGGGCAGTTGTCGCTGGTGGAGAAGGGAGACTCAGAGGTGCAGTCCAGCCACAGCCAGGGGCAAGCCTGGGTCTGCTGGCTTGCAGAACATTCGCTTGCTCCCTTGTCTCAAGTTGTCCCCTGGCCAAGGACTGTCATGAGAGGAAGCACTCTTGGAATTTTGAATGTGCATTCAATTATCAAGGATAACATTACTGCGTTGACTTCCCCCGTGTTTTTAAGAGGTCTCAGCAAAGTTTCTGAATGCTTTATCTTCCGTCTTAATGTCCGAGACAAGCACTCCACAATGAAATGGGACGGATGTCTGATTCCCTCCAGAGACTCCATTGCTCAGCAAAAAATGCGAGTCATGAACAAGCCCCTAGGTGGCCCAAGTGGCTCAAAGCGGGTGGACCTTCTTCCAGAAAGGGACTCTTAGCATCTGAGTTTTCCATCTCTGCAACCTCTAGACCTTGGGCCATTTCATGGACTCTTTTATGGACAGGTTCCCCTCCCACCCCACCCCCCAACCCGCCCAAAGTGATTAGGGAAATGCAAAGCCAAAGTGAAACAAAACAGATCTATTTGCTAAGTAAGAAGGGCACCATCCAGCAAGGAGAAGAAACAGATTAATAGCTGCCTTACAGCAAAAACAAATGAACACAGAATCTAATTTACAAACCTATTAGATTTGCTATGTAAGCTGTTCACAGCCGATCTGATTGTACCTCTGCCTCCGGAATTCCTGCAAGACAAAGGCAATGCATTATTTATAAACCCAGCTCTTCTTTGCAAAGCCCTACCTCCATCCTCAGGAGATCCGGCAGGGGATCCGGCTGCTGGCCCTGGGGAACTACAGAGGGTGGGTGAGATCTCACTCGGGCCTCTCCTCGGCCGGCGGCGACTTCCGGACCCAGCCACGAGCGCAAGTGTCCCCCCCCCCGCCCCCGAAGCAGGCCTCCCATGCCCTCCTTTGCTTCCCACCTGGACCTTGTTCAAGGTTTCCATTTGAGACTTCCATAGGAGTCTGGAGACAAAGTCCTTGGGATTCATTTCCCTGGTTAATCACTTTGTGGGGAGCAGGAGGTGGGTGACTAATGAGGTCCTTTTAAAACTTAGATATTGAATTTTAATGGGGTGACATTGATCAGTAAGAGTAGACAGGTTTCAGGTGACCATCTCTATGACATTTGAACTGTCAATTGCATTGTGTGCTCATCACCCAAAGTCAACTCATTTTCCATCACCGTATATTTGTCCCCTGATGGGGTCCTTTGCTGGCGCCTCTGGAGGTTGAGTTTCTGAAGTAAAAGCATTCCACAGCCCTTCCAGCCCCACCAGCTACCAGTTCTGTCCCATTCTGCCCCGGACTCAGGCTCTTGGGCCCTGAAGTCTCGCCCTGCTTTGTGATCACACTGGGCCGGGGGATGGATGGAGCTGTCTAACGCTGGGACTTGGCCCGCTTTTTGCTTTTTAAAACTTGCATGTGAAACTAATTATTTTAAGTCAAGTCATTTTTTTTTTCTACTGATTCTAGATAAGATATGTGGTTTGAAGCGATACTTCTTTGTACTTTTCTCATTTTTTAAGTTCCCCTAAAAAGTGAGAACGTTGGTGCACTGCAAACAGACGATTAAAATCACAGGGAAAAAAAAAAAACTCTCTGAGAGGTTAATGCCGATCTCCACACTGGTTTGAGGTCTGGATTTTTCTGTTGGCTTTCTCTAGGCTTGGCATACTTGTAGATATAGTGCATGTGTGTGTAAATGCATATACATGCCTTTTCCTGATAGACTTAGATGTCTTTAAAATTGCTTTTATTGCTTTTTAGAGAGAGAGAGAGAGAGAGAGAGAGAGGAGTGGGAAGTATCAACTCATAGTAGTTGCTTCCCATATCTGCCTTGACTGGGCAAACCCAGGGTTTCGAACTCGCGACCTTAGCATTCCAGGTTGATGCTCTATTCATTGTGCCACCACAGGTTAGGCTAGACTTAGATGTCTTTTACAACTATTTGGCAGCAAGCCATATTCTCCCATTTCATCACCAGATGACCAAACAGCAGAAAGGATGCTATGACTGGCCTTGTGTCTAAAATTTCATCATTCCCAGTCTACTTAATTACACAGAGGATCATTGGTTCTTCATATGTTAAATCAACCCTTAACATTTTTTTTTTATTGTGCCTCCCATTTCCCCTTGGGGGGGCGTGGAGTTCTTGACTTCAGTCTCGGGGTCTGGGACTCTCTGGCCATCTCTGACTCTGAACCATAATCCACTCGGGTCAGGTCCCGGGGGCTTTTCTGGGCACGCTGCTGTCCACGTGTCACTGACCTCTGCCGTCCCACATCCTAACCCAGCTCTTCTTACAGGGGGGGAAGACCTGCTGGGCCAGACATTAAGTCAAGTACAGTAATTTAAAGCAGGTCATAGGTCAAGATTAATGAAAGGTTAATGGAACAAAAGAAGACCGTCCAGTAATGCTGCATGTAAGAATGGATGTATGATTTTTATAAATCACCATCAATGAGAAGTTCTTTAAATGGTTTGGAGTGGTCGGTTTACAATCTGGAAGTGGATTTGGGGGGAAATCAGTTGAGTGTTGCCCTCCTCTAGAAGGCAAAATAAATTTCAAGTGGATTTAAGTAGAGTTTTCCAAGTTTCAGGAATTCTCACAGCACTATTACCAGTTTGCTGTATTTGTTAGTCACCCACATGATTATCTACTTAAATTTTAAAATGGACTCATCTTTGAAAAGTTACCCTAAGCAATGCCATCTGTGAAAATAGAGGTTGGTATATAATACCATGATATAATACTCATGTGAGCCCCTCAAAAAAAGAATCATTAACACTAAAATATTTATCAGTGGAATACCTAAAATCGTCTTACAGTGTTACCAAGAATACTTACAACACCCTCTGGGGAAGACTGAATTAAACAATATTTAAATTATAAATAAAAAATTTGTAAATAAAATGATTAATAATATGTAACGTGTTATGTATTGTATATGCCTACATGTTAAATATTAATAATATATATTAACAATATAAACTTATAAATAAAAATTTATTTGAATCATAAAATATTATAAATTAAAAAAAAAAACTTAAAGAAAGCAACCGGTAAGAAACTGGTAAGAAAAAGGGAGAGAATATTTATCAGTCTTTGATGAGACACGAGGAATGTATGGGAAGAATTTTTAAATTCAGAAGCTTCCGGAAGAAGAAACTTTAAGAGGAAATGTCGACGCACTGGACTCCGTAAAAACGTATAAACTCTGCTTATACAAAAAGCAAAGCAAACCTCAACAACAAACCCAGGCCAGTGTCGTCCATGAAATGTGAGAGGGCTCCCGGAGGGGCAAGTTCTGCGCGGATGCACCCGCCTGGTTGATGGAACCAGCGTCAGCCAATTGCTAATGACCTTGCAATGCACCTTTCAAACACCAGCCAATCATCTAGAGCCCACCCCCTGCCATCCCCTTTACTGGGGTCTCACACACTCTGGGCCACTACTCCCTTGCCTTACTCAGCCCAGAGCCAGGAATGAGACACTTAGGGATGCCCCTGTGCCTCCGAGCCCACTGAAATGATTCAAACTAGCCAATCTTACGCCTGCTTACCCTGCCTCCCCCTTGCTTCCCAGGGAAACCACAGCCAGGCTTCTTGACCATAGTCCCTGCTCACTCTCTGCCTCCTGAGTGACCTGGTGCTTCTCCAGGGGCCCTGCATAGTGTAGGGCGCCCCTCCTCTTGTGACCCAGGACCGCAACGCACGACCTTTCCGATGACAGCAGTCTCCTAATCTGTTGGCCTGATAATAAGAAGACCGATATTAACACAAGGCATCTTGCTCACCTTCTTAGTTTTGCCCAGCACCCGGCCGATCTAGGGCTCAGCAAATCCAGTCTGACTTCCACATGACACGGGACCTTTCTTCCCAAATCTTCCCTGCGGTTTGCATGCCGTGTTCCTGCATGCCCTACTTCTCAGACACCCACAGAAGGGGGCAGACTGTCACTCACAGACTCCTGGACTGCAGATGTTTGGCTCAAGATGAATCACATGGAATGGAGAGGTATCCCCCCCCCCCCCCCACCCAGGTAGCTTCCTGCCTCCGATGATATTAAGATAAGCTTATAGCCCTTGTAATGGGGGAATGCTGATATCTGCTTGGTTGAGGGATGGAAGAAGATGGTCAAGTGAGAAAAACTTGCTGAAGATAATTCATAGCAAGCTGAAACCACAGACACATGGACACTCAGATCATCTAAATGAGAAAATACAAGGGGAAGCACTTGGCATGCCGTGAAGAACTCTATACAACCAGGTATAATATCAATAATGACCACTGGCCATTTAACCCTGCTAAGGATTCTCAGCCACAGTGATGGGAGAGACTGACTACTTTAAAGCTCTATGTTTTAGGATGTCATGGATAGGAGTCAGCAAATTTTTCCTCTAAAGGGCCAGGCAGCAAGTTCCCCCCACTTTCCTGCCAGGACAGTCTTTGTGGGTCAAGGAAAAAAAAAAATTAAAGATCGCATGCAGGTGTAGCTACTTAAGCAACAAGAGAGAAAATGAGTTTCCACAATTTTTTTTATTGAAGACATTAAACATATAATAATTGAATATTGGCCCTGGTTGGTTGGCTCAGTGGTAGAGCATCAGCCCAGCGTATGGATGTCCTGGGCTCAATTCCCAATCAGGGAACAAAGGAGAGGCGACCATCTGCTTCTTCACCCCACCCCCTCTCCCTTCTCTCTGTCTCTTCTCCTCCCACAGCCATGGCTTGATTGGAGTGAGTTGGCCCTGGGTGCTGAGGATGGCTCCATGGCCTCAGGCACCAAATAGCTTGGTTGCCAAGCAATAGAGCAACGGCCCCAGATGGGCAGAGCATTGCCCCATAGGGGGCTTGCTGGGTGGACCCTGGTCAGAACACATGCAGGAGTCTGTCTCTCTGCCTCCCTGCTTCTCATTTAAGAAAATAATACTACTAATAATAATGGAATACTTTTTATAGTAATAGGTTGATTTTATTTTTGCAAATAATTTTATAACAGAAATTAAATTTAATGGGGTGAGTAATAGGTTTATTAATGAGAAGAATATGGTTCTTCTTGGAGGGAAAAGAGTTTGCTTAACGGGGGTTCCAAGTTAGCACTCCTGTCATCATGAGAGAGAGGTGGTCTCATTCTTCCACAAGCCTTTCCTTCTCTGAAACACTTGTTACCTTCCCTTGTGTGGATTCACTGGAATGTGTTACCTAAGTCTCTCTTCTGGACCACACTGTCTGTCCTTACAGTGTTGGGGACCTTTGTGCAAGGGGGAAGCCAGTTAGGAGCACATGTCTGAGATGAGACTCCCTGGGTCTGAATCCTAGCTGTGTGATCTTTAATGATGGCTTAACCTATCTAAAACCTCCCGGTTGGATTGCTCACCTATAAAATGTAGTAACAGTATCTACTTTATGGAGTTGTTTTAAAGATTGCATGAGCTAAGGAATGCAAAGATTTAGAACAGTGCATGATGTATTTATTGTAAAGCACTCACAATTAATGTTACAGTTTCTTTGATTTCCCCCACAACCATTTAAAAGTATAAAATCATCTTGGCTGGAGAGCCACGAGATAACAGGTAGCTGGCCGGATTTGAACTGTGAGCCATACTTTGCCAACATCTGCTCTAGAATGTTAAGAGAAAAATGCTCCTCATCCTCCATCTGAGAGACAACTTTGCTGTATTCCCCCCTCGATGACATCCTTCTGGTGGAGATAGGCTTCTGCTCCCACGAGCACAACTTCCTGAAGTCACAGCTCCGACAGGGAGGACCGTGAGTCCCTGCACTGCCTGCTTACGACCAGTGTGAGGACCACCGTGGCTTGTGCTGGATGTTGGAACAGGGCAGTCACTTCTAGACTGCCAGGGGAGACCCAGCATGACCGCAAGTGTCACAGTAGCAGCTTTAAGAGACAGCGAGTGGTACTGTCACCAGTTTGTTTGTTTTCTCCAGTTCCACCCACTCAGCTGACTTCTTTTTCTTTAAAGTGAGAGGAGGGGAGATAGAGATAGACTCCCACATGCATCTTGACCGGGATCCACCCGGCAACCCCAGTCTGGGGCCGATGCTGGAATCAACCGAGCTATTTTTAGTTCCTGAGGCTGACGTGCTTAGACCAACGGAGCCATCCCCAGTGCCTTGGGCGGTGCTTGGACCAAACGAGCCCCTGGCTATGAGAGGGGAAGAGGGAGAGAAGGGGATGAGGAAAGGGCAGAGAAGCAGATGGTCGCTTTTCCTGTGTGCCCTGACCAGGAATCAAACCCGGGACATCCATATGCTGGGCCAATGCTCTATCCACAGAGCAACCAGCCGGGGCTTTATCTAACTTCTCGTTCATCAATCAAGTCAGGCCTCATAGCTTTATCGATGTGCTCAGCAGCCTCTCAGACACCTTTTCCTATAGAGCAGGTCTTATCATTGTACCAACGCTCTTGAACCTCGTAGATACTGAAGTGACGCTGGGCACCGAGTTCTGAAGAGACCGAGGTAGGTTCCAGCCTTGACAATGGTGTTTCCATAACAGTTGGGTTTCCCTGGGTGCTGCAGGTGCCGATGGGGAGAGTTAAGTCAGCAAGCTCACTGGCGGATCTCGTCTGCCCTGAGCTCCCCTTACTGAGGTCTCAGCTCCTTTCTCTGCCGTCCTCGCCTCCTTCCTGTTACCTGGTAGCGTGGGTTGATTCAGCCCTTTGCTTTGATTTCAAGCACACTCCATTCACGCACAGAAAGGTGCGGGTTCACTCTGGATTCTTCCCTCTGCTCAACTTTAGAAAGCATCCGTGAGAACTGAGGGCTTCGATCAGGTTCCAGCCAATTTCACTGGTCTTTCTAGAAAAGTACATCAAAATGCAACTAGACACGTGCGTCCCTTGGATGCCAAGTGGTTCATGCTTAATATGCTGTTCCCAATCCTTTCTGAGCATGAAACTGTCACCTGGAACCAGGGGTCAGGGGCAGATAGTTTATCATCCAAACCAGAACAACTGGAGGCACCGGCCAGAGGATACATGAACCCGGACGGCAGAATCACGTGGGACTGGTAGTCCTCCAGCCCGCCCCTGTCTTAGACAGGAGACAGACTTCATGATACAAAGACTTTTAAGAATGCTGCATCCCCAAACCTGACCACTCAAAGCATCAGAAAGCAAAGCAGTTAAAATCCCCAGGTGGCCCTGGTCAAGTAGATCAGGTAGTTAGAGCGTCGTCCAACATGCCAAGGTCATGGGTTCAATCCTGATCAGGGCACATACATGAATCAACCAATGAATGTATAAATAAGTGGAACAATGCATCAATGTTTCTCTCTCTCTCTCTCAAATAAAATCAACAAATAAAAATATAAAAAACCCAAAAGACTCAGAGACGATAGATATTTGTGCTATTGATGGAACTGGAACAGTGGAAGCTGTCGGTAGGTGTTCATGGTCATAGCATCTTTTCTGAGTCTCGTGCCCCATTCGGTAGGCTCTGCCTCACTGTCCTGGTCGTAACCTGCAGCAGGGGGCAGCTTCTTCTAGCCTGTGGCTTCAGCACCAGCCCTCCTCCACCCTCAGACAGGGGCCAAGTGTAGGACGAGGTCCTATTCATCTCTATATTGCCATCAGCAGGGGATAGCTCCTACACATCAAATATGCTTAGAGAGGATTGTGAATGAATTAATGAGTCTAACAAGCTGAAGGAGTCCCTCCACTGCAGAGAACAGGATTTAGCCTTCTGGGAGCATGGTGTGGGGCGAAAGGAGAGAAACACCAGCCTCACCGCCATCACCACTGCCCACCTGACCAGAACTGCCAGGCGAGCTCCAGCCCCAGGGCCTTTGCACTGGCTGTTCCCTTCCTAGAACATCCACAGATTTTTTCCCACAGATGTCTCCATGGCTCACTTCCCCCCTCCTTCAAATCTTGGCTCAGATGTCACCTTCTCAGAGTGGCCTTCCCTCCCCAGTCCCATCTCTTCGGATCTTTGGATTGCCGTGTTTCATGTTTGAAGTGCACTGCCCGGCTCTGCCACCAGAATGTGGGCGCCACGCTGGAAGCATTGTGTCTGTCTTGCTGATTGCTGAGCACTGTGCCTGGACTTCAGAAGGGGACAGTGACTAGCTGTCAGTAGAAGGACTCAGCCTCCTCCCTTCCTTTGTTACAACAGAGAAGCCAGCGCCGTACCTCCACCCGAGCTCTGAATTGTATCCCTTCCTGCCTTTGAGACTCCTGTTCTAGCAACGATTTCTTCTCTCTTCCATGTATTCGACAGCGTTCGTTCAGCGGGGTGGTCGTTCTCATTCTTGTTGGACCTGGGATATGCTGAGCTCTGTTCTAGAACTGTTCTATAATTTTGTATCATTCATGTAAGCCGCACGCAGCCCTACCAGGCAGAAGTGGCTATCCATTTCTACATAAGGGGAAACTGAGGCACAGAGAAAGTGAAAGACTTGTCTAGGGTTGCATGCTAAGTAGGGACACCGGGATTTGAACCAGCAGACTGGCTCAGGAGTCCAGCTCCTAATCCATCTGCCCTGCCGCTGGCTCACACCAACTAGCATTCATATATGTTGGCTTTTCTTATCTAATGTAAACAACCCACCTTAGTTCCATATTTCCCTCAGCGGCTTCCTTGTCTTTTTCCAGGACTGCAGATGTCTTCAAAGACTCGTCTATGCCTTCTGTGTTCTAACTCTACCCTCTCCTGGCCCCACGCCAGTCTGGGACATATCCCCATCCCTCTATTAAGGGACCTTGTGTTATTTAGACTTTTAATAAAGAAGATTTATTGATTGATTTTAGAAAGAGAGAAGGAGAGAGAGGGAGAGAGAGGAACATCAATTTGTTCCTGTACACGCTCCGACCAGGGATCAAACTCATAACTTTTCTGTATGAAGATGACACTCTAGCCAACCAAGCTATCTGGCCAGGGTTCAAAGGAAGGCTTGTGTGAACACCTTGCAGTGGATGTCTCTCAGTTCTCATCTTATCTGAACCACATCAACGTTTGGCGACAGCAGTCCCTTCCTCCTCCTTGGCTACGTCAAGCCCTGGCGCCCTGGGTGTGACAACGGGGTGGCCCTGGACAGACCTCTCTCTCTCTGGAGGAAATATACTACTAGGCAGAGGCATGATGAATGATTCCAAGAGATGGGTTAGAGTCCTTAGGGCATCTTTAATATTCCTTCTGGCTCAGAAAATACATTACTTTAAATCATCTCCTCTCGACTCTGTAAGCTTCCCTTTCTAATGACATCAACTGCCCCTTTGAGCCTCACTCTTCCCCTGGCAGAGGGCGCCCCCAATTAAAAAGCCTCCATTTTTCTCTATATTCATGCCCAATAAGATTTTGTTCAGTACTACTTTCTAGTTCTTCTACAGAATACTAGTTTTTATAAAATTTTTATATAGGAAGTATTGTTGAATATGGTTTTTTTCTTTTTTCCAAACAAAACAGCCTCCCTCCCCCCCATCCAAAATTTACTCCCCAAAAGTGCTGCCTTCACCATTCCAGGTGAGAATCCCTGTCCCCAATGGACATGTTAACAGCATGCATCCCTAGGAAGCGGCTGCAGATTCCAAGAGACCAATGAAAAACAGTAATAACTTCATTTGCCGAAGCCTCACCTTGTGCTAGGCACGGTGGCAGAAGCATGTGAATGTCTATATTTCTTACTCATTATTTTTAAGTGAGAGGAGGGGAGATAGAGAGACAGACTCCCACAGTTGCCCCAACCGGGATCTACCCGGCAACCTCTCTGGTGCCGATGCTCAAATCAACTGAGCTATCCTCAGTGTCTGAGGCCAACACTTGGACCAATCCAGCCACTGGCTGCAAGAGTGGAAGAGAGAGAAGGGGGAGGGGGAGAGGGAAAAGAGCAGATGGTTGCTTCTCTTGTGTGCCTGACTAGAGAGCAAATCTGGGACGTCCGCACACGGGCCGACGCTCTATCCACCCAGTCAACCTTCCAGGGCCTTCTTACTTGGTTTTAGAAACAGGACGCACAGACCCAAAAGGGTTAAGTGACTTTCCCAGGGTCACCCAGTGATTAAGCGGGCAGAGCAGAGCTTCAGACCACGGTCTACGTGTAGCCAATCCCCCTGTGCCCCCTGCCCTTCACCTCTGCACGAAAGACTTAACATTGCAGTCAGGGAGGCGCCTGAGGATGGAGAGGAGGCAAAGGTTACTCAACAAGGACTTGTGAGGCCGTTGGCGAGCTAATTGGGAGAACATTCCTGTGAGACTCCCTACTAGCATTACACCAATAGGGATAAAATATGATGCAGCCATTAAACCAGGCATGGCCAACGTACGGCCCGCATAATGACTTTATGCAGCCCACGATTAAATTTTTAATACTCTCCGCTACTTTGAAATCTCAGCTACTCAGAAGCGGAAGCGTCTTTGATTTTTGGAAATCGAGATATTTAAGAAGATAGTGATACGTGGAAAAGAATTTCGCGTGTGACTAATCTAGGGTTAACTTCCAATAATTGGTCGAACGGATTCGCGATACTTATTTTTTTTAAAAATTCCATTATAAAGATTTATAACTTTTCTTTTATTTATTTATTTATTTATTTATTTATTTATTTATTTATTTGTATTTTTCCGAAGCTGGAAACAGGGAGGCAGTCAGACTCCCGCATGCGCCCGACCGGGATCCACCCGGCATGCCCACCAGGGGATGATGCTCTGCTCATCTGGGCGGTTGCTCTGTTGCAACCAGAGCCATTCTAGTGCCTGGGGCAGAGGCCACAGAGCCATCCTCAGTGCCTGGGCAAACTTTGCTCCAGTAGAGCCTCGGCTGCAGGAGGGGAAGAGAGAGACAGAGAGGAAGGAGAGGGGGAAGGGTGGAGAAGCAGATGGGCGCTTCTCCTGTGTGCCCTGGCTGGGAATCGAACCCGGGACTCCTGCACGCCAGGCCGACGCTCTACCACTGAGCCAGCTGGCCAGGGCAAGATTTACAACTTTTGTACTCGTCTGTACTCGATATGAACTGTTTGACGTTTAGTGGTGATGCGAAACCCACATTCTTTTAGGCGGAGTTTGCCAGTGCGCACCCAAGGTCAAACAATTCGTTATTTTTGTGGTCAAGTGTGCTGAGTCAAGTGGCATTGTAGCATAGACAATAGCTGCAGTTGATAACTGAAAACCTGTCCAGGCTGTTCGTAAAACGAAATAATTGTTTTATTTACGATATAACCCCTTCAAGCTCATTCTATTAATTAAATATTGTTTTGATTGATTGCGATACAGTTTGGACATTTATACGGTATGTAATTATACTTTTATTGAAATATATTTTTATTAAAATAATATTGTATATTAAAGTTTTTTCACTCACATTTATTTATAAATAAATTACATAGTAAAAATTTGTTTACTTAAACAAATCGTTTTTTGTATTTAACATTTTTTAATTTTAATATTTCGTCCGGCCCGTGAAAAAAAAAGTTTTCTTTCTAATCTGGCCCGGGGGGCAAAAACCGTTGGCCACGCCTACATTAAACGCCATGCTTAGGAGTGGTTTTATATAGAAATGCATTGGAGTCTCCTGTTTTTGTCCTTTGGGAAGCTAGAGAAAAATACCACAGACCAGGTGGCTTAACACCACAAGATTTCTGCCTCCCAGTTCTGGAGGCTGAGATCAGGGAACCAGCATGTTCACTGAAGGTCCTCGTCCAGGTCACAGACTTGGCAGCAGGAAGAGGGAGCTCTGTGGGGTCCCTTTTATGAGGTCACTCATCCCATCACAAGGACTCCACCCTTGTGACCTAGTCACCTCCCAAAGACCTCATCTCTGACCACCATCACACTGGGCTCAGGATTCCACCGTGTGACTTCAGGGGGACGCAGCATTCGAACCACAGAGCCTTCGTTTGTCAGTAGCCATTTCTGTGACAGTTGCTGGGTCTCCTGTTGTAGACACAGTGTGAGCCTTGGACGTCCTGTTAACTTTTTTTATTGTTTAAGAATATATAGTGCTACTGCAAAACCTTAGCCCAGAGTTCGGCAGCTATGAAAACTCCTCATTTCAGCCATGTGGCACAATATGGGTCCATCCAGGGTCTCTAAAGAGAAGCAGAATGCCCGACTGCCGCTCCCACGTGCCAGCTGAGCTCTGGAATCCGCCTCGCCAGGATGTGAAAGGCCCCTGCTTTAATCCGGCCTTTCCTCCCTCTCTTTTGTTCATTCCACGAGGGACCACATTCAGAGAGAGCGAGGGACCACATTCAGACAGAGCAGTTGCAATGTCAGCTGCAGCCTTTTCCTGAGAAAACCCCTGGAGGGCACCAAGGAAGAGGAGGCCTTTGAAGGTGCTTTTCTTCTGGGTGTTTGATGTGTCTGCTTCCCCACCCTGCCCCGTCCTGAATAAAGTCCACTCTCCCTCCTCCTGCCCAGTGGGGGGAAGAGGCCAGACGGGATGTCAGGGAGGGTTCTGGCTCCTGATGGGTTCTAGCTTTGCCAGCCGAGAACTCCGTAGGTCTTGACGTCTCTCCCTGCAAAGCAGTGTCCTGTTGTGGGCTCACACTGAGAAGCAGAACAAATTGTTGCTGCCTGCGGACCCTGCCGAGCCCTCTTGAAAGGGCTGTCCTCAGGGAAGTGGCATTTCCACAGTGCTGTCCATGAGGAGAAATTAGGAGCAGTGGACGGAAGAAAACAGAATGTGTTAACTGTGATGGAACTACGATTCCTGCCGCTCCACCAATGCATGGATTGAGCACCTACTATGTGCCAGGATCTGGGGTCACAGCGGGGGGTGGATATGGAGAGTCTCCCCTGTGAAGCTGCTTTAAATCTAAATTTGGAGACAGGAAATCCTCACAAGAAAGACAAACACCCCGAACAAAGGATCACGAACACCTATCCAGGGGCATTGACACAGAGGAGAAAACAGAAGATGTCACAGAGGATTACAGACTGAGGGTGCCCTCAGGAGAGACAAGGAAGAGCTCTTCTGGGGGATGGCATTTTGTCAGAACCCTAAAATATGAGGAGGAGCCAGCCTCACAAAGGGCTGTGGGAAGAGCTTCAGGCAGTGGGGTCTGCATGGACCACAGCCCCAAAGGCAAGAACATCGATCCCAGTCTTCCTTCCTTTAAAATTCATATTTCTGGGACCTCATCCCCCGCCAGAAGATGGTCTCAGAATCTTTATTCTTCCATTTCTTCTCCCGATCTCTGTTTACTGGTCCCATTTTTCACCCAAGATTGTGTGTGTGTGTGTGTGTGTGTATCTGTGTCTTTAAGATTTTATTTGTTGATTTTAGAGAGAGAGAGAAGAGGAAGGAGAAGGAAGCATCAAATCATAGCCATTGCTTCTCGTATGTTCCCTGACCAGGCAAGCCCGGGGTTTCAAACTGGCGATCTCAGCGTTCCAGGTCGATGCTTTATCCACTGTGCTGCCACAGGTCAGGCCGCCAAGACTGTGATTTGATCATATAACCTCTCCCCACTTTCCCAGCTTAGTCCTTGGACCCTTCCTGTAGGTCCAACCCTGATCCTGCTTCTTCCAGAAAAAGTCTGTCCCAGTCCTTAGTGTGTATGTGTGTGTGTGTGTGTGGGGGGGACTCCCCGTTCGGAGATCCTAGAGCATGAACCATCAGTATCATTAGCACTTCGGTGTCGTTTTTGTCCTTACTGCACGGCAGGGCTCACAGGGAGGACAGGGACTGCCACCAGGCTGATGTTCTGGACACACCAGATGTTTGCTGGAGATAAGGGATCTTTCTGGTAACCGACGGAAGAAAGCTTCCCAAATCCTCCAACTTAGCTCTGTTTGATAGACAGCTCCTCTGTATTTTATTACACACACTCCTGTGCTTTTCTGAAACGTGGTCTCCGGAGCATAATTTATCCGGAACACCAACCCTGTGGCAATACAGTGATTTGCCCGGTGATGCCAAGAGGGGGGAACGACAATGTTACGGAGTCTATCTTGCAAGTGTGTCAAGAGCCTCCGTGGTTTGTGAAAGTGTCTATTGCCATGCCTGGCATGGATAGACACTCAGGGTGTTAGTTTGTCTTCCTCTTCTTTATTTTGTTTTGTTTTGTTTTGTTTTTTTGTATTTTTCCAAAGCTGGAAATGGGGAGGCAGTCAGACAGACTCCCGCATGCGCCAGACCGGGATCCACCCGGCATGCCCACCAGGAGGCGATGCTCTGCCCACCTGGGGTGTTGCTCTGTCGCAACCAGAGCCATTCTAGCGCCTGAGGCAGAGGCCACAGAGCCATCCTCAGCGCCTGGGCCAACTTTGCTCCAATGGAGCCTCGGCTGCGGGAGGGGAAGAGAGAGACAGAGAGGAAGGAGAGGGGGAGGGGTGGAGAAGCAGATGGGTGCTTCTCCTGTGTGCCCAGGCCAGGAATTGAACCCGGGACTCCCTCACGCCAGGCCGACGCTCTACCACTGAGCCAACTGGCCAGGGCCTCTTCCTCTTCTTTTTAAGTAGCCTTCCCACACCCCCCCCTTTTTTTCAGTGTAGAGCAGCTGGTGGTTGAAAATAGATCAGCACCTATTTACTGCCTTGCTCTAAAATTTCAGAGCAAGGACTTCAGAGGCAAAAGCAAAAGGATTAGCTATTTCCAGAGAGTCTGACTCCTCTCAGCAGGGACAGTCCTTGAGCGTGGCATCCCGTTCTGATGCGTTAGAACTGGAGAACACCTGTGCGTACCTCCCCCAGGTGGTGTTCAGCCGGTTCGCACCGGTTCACCAGAACCGATACCTAATTTTTTGTTGAATTCGGTGAACCAGTTGTTAAAATGGCACTTGTAATCAGGGTTCTCTCTAAGGAGGGCAGCCGCGCAATGTGGAAATCACAAATTTACATTCCTCACTCTTTTTTTAATGTTCATCTGTGCACCAGTGTATTCTAAGCGCCCGTAGTAATGTTCATCCCACCCATATGTGAAAAAAAATTTGACAAAACTATGCTTGCAATATTTATTTATTCATTTCATAAAACTCATTATACTTTTGATGAAACACTACAATTTAATTCCCCCGTGTTTGTTACTTCAATAAACAAACATATCATATAATGTAAAAAGTGCCAAACCACCCGGGGGTGACAATTTGTATTGTTTTTTTGTCAGGTATTATTGAATATTTTAAAACATTTTCTTATAACATAATCTAGTTTTGTGTACCTCTTTTATTGTCCTTTTTTAAGTGTTAAATGCATGAAATAACAAATTACCTTTCGGTATATTGCTTTTTTTTATATTTAAAATAGTCATTAGGGCAGAGAACTGGTTGTTAAATTATTTGAATCTCACTACTGCCTCCAACTCTCATTTCAAAGAAAGGACACTGAGGCCCAGAGAGCTAGAGCTTGTCCTTAAGGTCACGGACCTGCTGGTGGCAGATTCACACAAAAAGACCCAATCTCTGGATTCTGACTCCAGACACGTTTCTCGTTGTCACCCAGGAACCCCCTCCCCCGCCAGACCGTGAGCTCCCTGGGCACCTCCCCTGTGCTGTGTTCTTGTTTGCGGGTTACCAGCATCTAGCGCTGGCTCCTACGTACCCGCGTGTGGAGAGGCCGGTGCATCTCACACACGCAGCTTTGTGACGACCGCCGACGCTCCCAGTAGTAACTGTCACAGCAGCCAGGTACCAGGGAGCCAGGCCGAGGCTTTCTGCAGGGGCGGAGTATGTATCCTGTCAGGCCACACCTAAGTCAGAAACTGACGGACTTTTCCAGCAGACTGGCCCCAGCAGATAGCGGATGCTGGTTATAGCGAAACGCTGCCTTTGAAAAAACAGCCTTTGAGCATTTGCAAGGTGGAGGCCGTGTGCTGGGCGCGCAGCGATACACAGGACAGGAATGGATCCTTCCCTTATGAAAAACCAGCTTGTGTAAGATGGAAAAAACAACAACAACAAAAAACTAGAACAAAAGTATATACACTAGGCTGAACCATCCTCTCCAGGGGCTAATCTCCACCTCTTTCCAAGTCAGAAAATAAAAAGCAACACTACACAATGGGGCTCTGATGAAGACCCCAAATCCAAAAGTCAATATATTTTACTTCACTTTATCTCAATTAATCTCCACTCCCAAATGTCCCTGCTTCAAAAAAGGTAAGATTAGGTACCATTAAGCCAGCCGGACGCGCATTGATTTAGAAACCTTCGGCGATGCGATGGGACAGAGACACTGGCGGACCCTTATTAATCTCCCCGTTATCAGCTTGATCTCAGCCTGCCAGGAGCCCGCTCAGCTGATTTCCAATTCTGGCCACATCCTGCCCCTTCTCTTGCTTCTGGTACCAGGCCACAGAGCCTGGATAGAACCAGGAATCGCCCCCCTAACGACACTGACTTTATCTGTAGGATGGTCTGTCTGTCTTTTCTTTATTTAAAAAATTTCCCATTGATTTGAGAGAGATAAGAGAGGAGCATCAACTCATTGTTTCACTTAGTTGCTCCATTTAGTTGTGCACTCATTGATTGCTTCTCCTCCGTGCCCTGACCGGGGGTAGAACCTGCGACCTCTGGTGTGCTGGCTTGATGCTTGATCCACTGAACCACCCAGCCAGGGCCTGGTCTGTCTTTATGGAACGCGGGAAAATGAAAATGGCTTCATCTATGTATAAGATGGAACTCAATGGATCTCAAACCAGACAGTTATGTGGGAGCTCACATAACCTACTACATTTTAGTTGACCCTTGAACAACAAGGTTTAAATGGTGCGGGTCCACTTACATGCAAATTTTCTTTCAGTACTGTAAATGTATTTTCTTTTCCTCATGATTTTAATGACATTTTCTCTCACTTTGTGTAAGACAGCATATATTACCTATAACATACACAATATGTGTGAATTGACCGTATCAACAGTAGGCTATCATTAGGTTTTTGGGGAGTCAAAAGTTAGATTTCTGACTGTGTAGGGGCTGGGTGCCCCTAACTCCTGAGTCGTCCAGGGGTCAACACTGTATAGATAATTGCAGAATGTAGTTGACAGGCCCTGGCTGGTTAGCTCAGTAGTAGAGCATTGGCCTGGCATGTGGATGTCCCAGGTTTGATTTCCAGTCAGGGCACACAAAAGACATGACTATCTGCTTCTCCCCCCCACCCCCTCCACGCTTCTCCCTTCCCTTCCCGCAACCATGGCTCAACTGGTCCAAGTGCATCGGCCCCAGGCACTGAGGATGGCTCCGTGGAGCCTCCCCCTCAGGTGCTAAAAATAGCTCAGTTGCAAGCATGGCCCCAGACAGGCAGAGCATCAGCCCCAGGCAGGGGTTGCTGGGTGGATCCTAGTCAGGCCACATGTGGGAGTCTGTCTCTCTATCTCCCTCCTCTCGCTTAGAAAAAAGAAGAAGAAGAAAAAAAAAAAGAATGTAGGTGGCAGGGGCCTTTCTGAGCCTCCAGGAGTTAACTATGTCTTCCTGCCCTCCCTCATTTCTTCCTTTTTCTCCTTGCCAGCAGCTAGTCTCTGCCAGGCACCGTGCACTGAGCTGGAGGCACACACAGCACACACCGGAAATGCGGTTGATGCTCCAAGGGCCACAATCTAGCAGAGGAGAAAGGCACCCACCCGGCCAGGGCTAGGAAGGGTGAGCGGTGGTACAAACACAGCGGAGAGTCACGGGAGGGAGGCTGCAGGAGAGGGGCTATCCTAGAGGTGCTGCTGGGTGGGGAGGGGCCTCCTGGCCCAAATCACCGCTGCCTTTATAAGGTCATCCATGAGATTGTTCGATTGGAGGATGCTCTGTGCTCCGGGCGATTTCCAGGAGACAGTGAGAAATTATGTCCGGTACTCTTTCTGGAAAAGATGAACTCACTCTCTGTAGAAGCTTTGCAAGGAGTTGTCAAGGCTGCGCTCTAGAGGGGGCAGGTCAGGGCCCTGTGGAAGAAGGCAGGCTAGCCCCCCCAACCCCCCGCCACTTCCAACTTGAGTCATTTTCCTGGTCTACCTTCAGCTGTTTGCATAACTTAATATTGACTCAGTCCTGTTCTTTACATTGACTCACTTAAAAACTTAAGTGAATTTATCATCAAAGGAAATCTCGATATCACCAACCGAAATGGAATAATACCACTATCCCTTGCCCTAAACAGAGACTAATTGTCAGAAATAAATACAATTATGTTCTTGGCTTCCAGCCTGCCCAGAGGCTGTTTCTGAGGACGGCAGGTTGGTTCTAAAAAGCCCCCCACGCTCACCTTTGATCATCTGAGAGGCTTCTCGCTCAGTTCCCTATTCTGCAGCACCGAGAGTGCAGTTTGGAATTAGCCTGCAGGCTGGGCGCGCCACGCAGACCACTCAGAAACCCCAAGAACTCGAGGGAGCTGTTCCTGTGCTGTCAACCATGAAGAGTGCCTGCTGCTGGGGAATATCTTAGCCACGCCTGGGTGGGCGGGGCTTAAGGACATGGCCTGGGAGAGCTTTGCTGACCGGCTTTTTTGGAAGCGTGTGACGCACACTGAAGCCCCAAGTCAAGGTTGTTTCTTGTACACACTGCAGCTGCCTGAGACTTCTTTAGTAATCAGTTCAACCCTCAGTCAGGATGGTTCCTTGCCACTTCGGGGCTCATGGGAGAGAAGCAGCTTAGTCCCCAGGGCTAAATCCCGGCACGTGGGAACGGTTGCTAGACCTTGATACAATTCAGTTCTTCTTTCTGTATTCATCGACCAGTCACTATACCTGAGTCTCCAGTTACCTATCCATAAAATGGGTTTTGCAGGGGTTTTATAATAAAGGTGTAGAAATATAATATAATAAAGGTATGTATGAAAAATTCTCTGTGCACACAGACATCCAGCAGGTGGCCATAATAATTATTATTATTAATTTTTCTGACATCCATTTGAGGGTCTCTGTAGACCAATTCTGTGATGGGCAATAGGGATGCTCTGACAGGTTTCTCCCGGTTTGAGGGGCCAAGGTCACTGCCTTGGGCCCAGGATGTGCACAAGGCTGGGAGACCAGGTATGCCCACCCATATTGAGGGGGTGCATACAAATTTCCTGGGGTCTTGTTATGATGCAGATTCAGTTTCCTTGGGTCTGGCCTGAGGCCCAAGGTTTTCCATTTCTACCAAGACTCCGGGTGATGTCTGTGTTGCTGGTCTGAGGATCACGCTTTGAGTGACAAGGTTCTAGCCCAATGGTTCTCCCTGTGTGGTCCTCAGAAGGAGTTATCAGCAGTTCCACACCCAGACCTGCTCAATCAGAAACTCTGGGGTGAGGCTGGCCTGGTTTGTAGCAACCTAAGACAGTGCAGAACCACAGCTCTGGCACACCCTCCTCTGGCATCCACGGCACGGGCCCCTCCCTGTTTTCTTATGGGGACTGAGTGGCGTGAGCCTGGGGAGGGGGGGGTTATAGCACTTCTCAGCACTAGCGTTTGAGACTCTCTTTCTTCTCTTCCCAGATTCACCCTTGAACCAAACGCTAAGGGAGGCAGGCGGTAAGGCAGGGGGCAGCTAGGAACCTGGGTCTGGGAGAGAGGGGTGCTCTGGGCTGTCTGCACCCTTGGCCTGCAGCCTTCCCCCCAAGCCCCCTCCGCTGACACTCCATGTCTTCCATCCCTGTGGTGTAGGCTTTCACGGAGACCGACGGGCCCCTCCACCCAACGTGGACAGACGGGCAGGCAGGGTACCCACACGACGTTTACAGGGTACCCACAAAAAGCCTGCATGTGCACGTGCCACAGTCGTAACTTCCAGGTATGGGCTATCTGGGCCGCTTCCAGATAAAGTGTCCAGGTATACTCATAACAAAAATGGTTATTATTTCTCTAAGTTTGTATCCTTTCCTCTCTTTCTCCCTCGACTCCCTTCCACCATGCTTTTTGGTACTATACTATTTCTTGAATTAAATACATTGATGTTGTTTTGTTAAAACCAAAATTACATTTTTTTTTTTTTTTTTTTTGCGAGAGAGAGGGGGGGAACAGACAGGGACAGACAGATAAGAAGGAAGAGAGAGGAGAAGCATCAACTGGTAGTTGCTGCACCTTAGTTGTTCATTGATTGCTTTCTCATATGTGCCCTGATGGGGGGTGCCAGCCGAGCCAGTGACCCCTTGCTCAAGCCAGCGACCTTGGGCTTCAAGCCAGCGACCTTTGGACTCAAGCCAGTGACCCTTGGGTCATGTCTATGATCCCATGCTCAAGCTGGCAACCTTGGGGTTTCGAACCTGGGTCCTCAGCATCCTAGGTCAATGCTCGATCCATTGCGTCACCTCCTAGTCAGGCCAAAATGACACTCTTAAGTCGATGTCTCTTGAGCACCTGCCAGGCACTCTTCTTATTGATTGGGGCACAGTTCAGGCATTATCCAGAGTTGATATAAAGTCAGTTCCCAAACTTCTGGAACCTCAGAGGTGCAGTGGAGAGAGCTTTGCTGCTTACAGAAGAAGAGCAAATGCCCTATCAATTTACTGACTCATTTTCTCTGGATATCTTATGCCTCCTCCCTTCATTATTTAAGCTCTGCTGGCATTTACCGAGAAAGGTGTGAATTAATCCTGGGTGTCCTCCTCCGAGCACAGCCAGTGTTCTTGTTCTTGAAACCGGAGACGGGGAAACCTAATAACAAGTGCCCACGCCTCACTGGCACGGTCCAAGTGGGGCTGCCCCTTCCTCCATGTCCGCCGCAATGCTGTTCCCAAGGGCGATGGCCGCCATTGTGTTTGGGAGGCTCCTTGGACCTGCCCCAAGTCTTTTCCATGGTCCCAAATGTTCCCAGCCTCCTGTCACAAACTCTCTGTGTGGAGCAGAGAGCGAGACTGAGGGTGTCGGGGCCCAGGGCTGCAGAAGGAACAGGAGCGGGCAGCACAGCGACTTCAGTGCCCAGAAGTCGCTGACAGGAGCAGGAGCCGTGGCATCAGGCAAACCCAGTTGAAATCTGGCCTCCTTGTTTCCTCGCTGTGTGACTTAGCAAGCCCTGCAACCTCTCTGAGCCTGTTCCCTGGTCTGCAGACAGGGCGGTTATGAGGGTTGAGCAAGTGACCTGTGGAGCTCTTAGCGGAATGGTTGGCATGTCGTCCATCCTGGGAAATGGAGCCCACCATGCTGTACATCTCCCCGCAGAAGTCTGTCCCCTCCTGGCCATATCCCTCCTTGCCCTCCTGGCTGTCAGCCCCTCTCCTTCCCAGAAGAAAATTCCTCCAGGCCTTAATTGTGTGTGTTGTTTTTCTCTTCCTTCAATGTGTATCTCTCTCTCTCTCTCTCTCTGGTAATGAGATGGCCCAACAAATACCGTGCTCCAGAGCCATTCTGAGGAGACTTGGTGGGGGCAGGGAGCGGGCTGGAGGAGTCGGAGAGAGAGGAGGCAGAGGGTGTGTGTAGCGGGGCACTACTCTGTGACGAGGTGATCGGGAGCTGACAACCCTAAATTGTATCGATTTTCTGGGGCTGCCAGATTCTGTTACAGCCTCTGCAGTAGCACACTGTCCCCTTTGCACACTGAGCCTTGCAGTCTCTCGTGGTGTTTGCTGCTGCTTTGTGTTTCCACACTTCCTCCTCGGCACTCCGAGCCTGTGCGTTTTCCCACTGGATGTCATTCAGCACATGTTCTCTGGGTAGCTCTCCTTGCGCGCTCCCTGGAGCCTGGGTTCAAACCCTGGCACTGCAACTTACTCGCTGTGTGACTTTGGCTGAGTTACTTAACTGCTCTGGTCCCTAGCATCCTCATCTGAGGAACAGAGATAACACTAACTCAGACCTCATGGGGCCCTTGGGAAGATGACAGGTGTGACTACAGCTGAAAGGCTTAGACATAGCGTCTGACACACAGCCAATTATGCAAAACAACAACAACAACAGAAAAAAACCCCAACTGCTGTCATTCTCTTCTGATATCAGCCTCTACAGGAAAAGATAGGTGTGGTATTCTTCAAGATAAACTCAGACCCAGACTATTAGATTTCAGGGGTCAGTAATATTTCCAGGAAATTGGGTTTGGGGAACCCTAGGTTAACCAACCTGTTCCGCTAAGAAGGACCATCGCAAGTACTATCTGCCATCATCCTCTTTCAGGGAGGAAACAGTATCAACTCTCAAAAGGAAAAAGAAAAAGAGCATCATCTCAGAATATACAGTAGACTAGTTCTCAGGAGTTGACAGTTGGCAACTCAAAACTAACGTAATTGCCTTTGGCTGCATTGTGCATTTTTAGTTTTCCTTTGGGACCCTCTCTCCCTTCCCCCCTCCCATCTGCAGATCAGCATTTGGAAACCACTGACCTAAAGGTCATTTCACCCTGGCTAGCCATTGGCTGAGACAGGAAGAGGATAAGAAATAGTAGCCCTGAGTCCTAAAAAAGGGTCAGGAAGCAGAGCTGAATGCCTCGGTATTGTTACAATAGTAACAACAAAAAATAGTGCTGGGGAAACTCTCTGACAACCAGAGCTTTATTTCCCGAAGAGCAATTCTCAGACTCAAACACACACCCACAAGCGAGGCGGGAGCTGGATTTCTATGAGCCGTGAAGCAAGATTCCCAGCAGAGGCGCGCGCCTTGGGCAGAGCTGCTCGCTGCCGACCTGTAATATGGATACAGGTCTTGCCGGGGCCGCCACTAGCTGCCCGGTTGGAGCAGTCCCCTTCACCACTGGGAAGTCTGTGGCAGCTGACTCTGAGAAAATGCTGGGACAGACAGGTCCCATCAGGACACCAGGCGGCTTCCTAGCCAAGTGACGAATTGTAGGCCACTGGGGAGAATTTAAAACCAGTGCAGCTGCCACCAGGGAGAGTGACTAATCCCAACACTTAAGGACAGACCTCGGGGCCGGCAGTCCTTCTGACACAGGGGACGGACAGCTTCCCTGGGCACAGGTGGCACCTGGGCGTTTCACCCCGGGGCTTCTCTTGGAGAAGGTGGGCCTGTCTCCCAGTGCACCCCCACTCCCCTGGGGCATCCATGTCCCTGCCCCCTCCTCAGACCATGTTCTCTGATCTTCCCATCTCTCCATCTAACTCTTCTGCCGAGACTGCTGGAAGACCCCAGGCCCCTCAGCTTGTCCAGGGGCCACGCAGTGGCCACGCACAGGTCTTGACCGATCCATTCCCCTTCCCTGGTTTGACCAGTGTTGGCATCAAAATACCTCTTACATGCGCTTAACCAAGAGAGTCTTGGAGGTGACACACACAGACCAGGCCTCCCCTTTCTCATTCCCTCTGTATTTCAAACACACAATTTCCAGCACCCTTTCTGGGGACCGTCCGGGGCATGGAAACCACTGTTCCCAAGTTAAGTCTGCGCATAATGCCAGTCTGGAAGCTGGTAAGATGACAAAGATGGACAGAGTGGCTTCAGACCAAGGAAGGGTGGCTGGGCAGTGGCCAGGCTAGAAAGGACTCTTGGAGAATAAAGAGCTGGGTAGAGGCTTGGATGTGGCTTCTACATCTGCTTATTGACTGAGCTGGCCGTGGGAAATATAGCACCGGACCCTCCCGTTTTACAGACCAGAAAAGGCCTTTCATTTCTACTGGCCTGCACCCCAACATTCTAAGACAGTGAACAATGCCCTTAACTGGGCTGTGCCTGTCTTGCTGGCAAAGCAGTGGGCTTTCTGAGCAAATGCAGGGCGTTTAATTGTTATTAGAATGGCACTGACCTTTGGGGACAGAAGGCTGAGTTCTTATTTTTTGCCACGTCTTAGGCCTGAGTTCTTCAAAACATATTTTATGGGCTTCATTGAATAAACCCTATACTTATCACCAGGGGCTGAGAGCACTTTAGCGCTTTACAAAGAAAGTGAGCTCAGCCCTTAGCCTTTGTAGGAGGAGTCAGAAGGATAAGGGAGGGTTCGGAGTCAGGAAAGTTGGCGTTTGCAAGGAGGTTGTTCCAGGAGGAAGACATGTGCAAAGGCACGGAGGCATGAAGGCAGAATGCATTCTGGGAACTGTGAGCCATGTAGAACAGCTGGAGCCCAGGAAGACTGAAGAGGGAGGCAGGGGCCTGGTGTACGTATTCCCTCGTTCACCATGCCGAGAGCAGTGGGAGCCTTTTATAAAATCCCACTCTCTCTGAGAAGTAGTTATAATTTGCAATTTACAACATCCCCAACTTGTAAAAACCTAAACAATGTTTAAAAACCTAGCAACCCTGCTTTTCTAATAGGAGAGAGACCCAAAGTGGTGAATTGGTTTCTAAGATGAATATATCTGTTTACAATTTAAATTTGACACGAGGAACCATTGGCAACAAGGACTTGGAACAAGGGAGTGAAAAACCAGTCTTTCCTTTTTTTTTCTTTTCTTCTCCGATCATGTTTACACTTGAGTGAAATGTCCAGAACTGAAGAGAAGAAAGGACTCTAGAAAAAAAAAAATGTTGCGTCGTCTAGAACAAATATGTATGTATGCTCCTGGCTGCAACTACACAGTGGAAGGTCATTTGCTTTCACATCTACCCGGACTCACCCACTAAAAGGTGCCCCTCAGCCTGACCAGGCGGTGGCGCAGTGGAGAGAGCATCAGACTGGGATGCAGAGGACCCAGGTTCGAGACCCCCGAGGTCGCCAGCTTGAGCGCGGGTTCATCTGGTTTGAGCAAAAAAAAAAAAAGCCAACCAGCTTGAACCCAAGGTCCCTGGCTCCAGCAAGGGGTTACTCGGTCTGCTGAAGGCCCGCGGTCAAGGCACATATGAGAAAGCAATCAATGAACAACTAAGGTGTTGCAATGCGCAATGAAAAAAAAAAAAAAAAAAAAAAAAAAAAGGTGCCCCTCACCTCACTCTTGACAGACACGGCGGGGTAAGGGGGTAAGGGACCCAGTCATGGCTGATGGTCACAGCTAGCCCTGCGCTGTCTGTTACCTTCCTAAATAAGGTCTGGTGCTTGGCTGGGGAGCAGGCGGCACCAGGACTAGTGGCCACAGTGTACTGGACAGCATTGGTTCTGACCAGCCGGGTGTCCATTCTGACAGGTCAGTGTGCGAGAGGGACCAGTTGTTAAATATCTTTGCTATCATCCTCGGTCCAGACTCCCAAATGGCATGTCAGAGTGGGGAGGCTGCCTTCCTTTGACGTCAGAGTCAGGCTTGAAATGGGATGGGACTTTTCCCTCCCCAGACAGCCTAAGGACACAGCTGTGTGTCTGAGATGCTCATGCCATGGCAGGTGAGTCTGTCTGGAAAGCTAGAGGAGAGTGCCCTGTAGCACCACGCCGGCCTTGACCAAACCAGAGGGGTATTATGGGTGGACGAGCCAGAGTCCCTCTGTGGTCCTCTTCATTCACCGTCCGTCTTTCTGCAGGGGAAAACTACAGAGACCAGACCAGGCTCTTAGACAACACTAGCCCTTTGCAAGAACCCTGGGGAATGTTGGGCTAGTTCTGAGACCTATTCTGTAATATTACTACAGGGAGGAAAGAATTCAGGGGTAGGCAGTCTAGCATGGTGGTCAAGAGCACGGTTTTGGCTTCTTGTAGAACTAAGGTTCGTTGCTTTATCACTCACAATTTACACAGCCTGTCTGAGCCTCAAGTTTCCTCACCGGTGAACCTAACATAGCTATAGTACCTTGCTTCGAGAGGTCAGTGAGGACGGAGGGAGCCAGTGCTTTAAAGCAGTTAGTACAGTGCCGAGCATACACAGCTCAGCAGAGTAACTCTCGGTGCCACTGGTAGGTGACCATTAAGTGGCCAGGAGGATGACATATGCTAATGTCTGTAAGGCACTTGGAATAGCTCTTGGCACATAGCAAGCACTCAATAAATCAATAAATGATAACAACCATCACCATCTTCACCATGATCTCGATTACTTTATTGTTACTAGTTACCTCTACTTTAGCCAGAGTTCTGTAACTCTTATATGATTACAGGAGCCCGTCTGGGGACGAGGGCCTTGGGTCATAAAGGAGGACACCTGTGCTGGCCTGCCTTGTCCTCAACCAGACAGGTTGCTTCTGAGGGTCAAATTTACCCTAATTATAAAAAGAGAGGAGGTTTCGTAGAGAGAGCTCTATACTCCCTTCCCGTCCTAAGGCTCTGGGAGTCTCAGCCGTGCCCAAGGATGGTGTGTGCCCATCACTTGACCAGACTTGGCAAGGATATATTCATCCAACAGATGTTTACTGAGTGCCTTCTGAATGTTACCTTCTAGAGACACCATGGTGGGCAAGACAGTCACGGCCCCCACTTTGAGATTACCCTCAAAAATAAAGTCCAAGGGACAACCAGGGAAAGATTTTAGCTTACAACTTGGTCCAGCTGACTGTAAAACTTGGGATGCTGCATGCGTTAACCAGGGGCTGGTTTTCCAATGCCCCACGACACCCCTGATTTGTTCGGGTGCTTTGCAGAGAACTCCTCTTTCCACGTTTCCTTCTCCTCACTTAGCTCCAGGGAGTTATTTTCACAAACGAGTGAGTTAGAAATGGAACTCTGAAAGTCGTCACCTTGGAAAAGAGATGTGTTTCTCGGGGGGAAAAAAAAATCCCTTGGAAGAAAGACCTGATCCTCGCCACATCACATCGGGAATTTAAGAAAATTATAGCTCAGTTTTGTGCCGCCACACAGGACAGGTGCAACTCTTTCCTCTCTCGTGTCTTGTGCCATAATCCTTGAAACATTTACTCCCAAAAGAGGTTCCTTCCTTCTTTCCTAAAAGATCACCAGGTCCCACTGTTCACTGTCTTCCAGAAACAGCTGACCTTGTACACATTCATCGCTGTCTCCTCGGGGACCAACCCAGGCAGGTGGTTTGTAACCCTCCACAGCACAGGCTGAGATCAAGTTGGGAAAGGGTGGACAGGGCTGGCACAGTGGCACCAGGGTCTTCGGGAGGACCGAGGTCCCCTGGAAAGGCGTATGGTGAGGAAGACAGAGCTGGCACCCCTCATGGTTGCTGTGCCGGGACACTTACTGCACGGAGCCCCCCTCTGGCTGCTCCAAGTTGGAATGGTCACAAGGATTAAGTCAGTGACGGAGCTTGAAACCTGGCTTATAGGCAGAAGGGGCTGGTAGGCTTCCCATTTCTGCTTCATAGCCTTCCTCCCCCAGCGACGGCAACTCCCAGATATGCCTGCAGTCTTCTCTCTGAATTCAGCAGGCATGGGGCAGACTTGGGGGGGTCTCTCGGGTCAGGCCTCGTCAAGCCAGGGGTCACTCAGGACAGAGGCACCAGAGTGAAGGGCAAAGCCATGGTAGATAACACGTTTGACTTGTTTGACAAATTCTCCCAGGCTCAGCCCAGGTGAACAGTCCCGGTGGGCACACTCATAGCACAGGGGCCCCTGCGTTTTAAATATATACGTAAGTGCTGTTCTTAGCTTAGGTCTTGGAGCGTATCCCTGGATACCCTTTTGGAACAACCTGATGTGGAGAGTGGGGTCTTCACAACGCATTTGTCAGGAAAGTGCAGCACTGTGTGCAGAAATGATTTCCTGACGGCATTTAAAAATTCGAAGTCCCCGGCATGTAGAAGGTATTTGGTAAAAGTCCACTGAATGGAGGAGCAAGGGGCAACTGAATGAGTGCGCGTGGCACTTCTCACGATTTTATAGCAGAACAATAGGCAGCTGCTGGTCTCTCCCCCTGGCATGCCAAGGTTAGGGAGTGGTCTAGGCCAGGCAGAGCCCATATCTAGGAGAAGAGACCCGGAGCCTAGAGGAAGCCCCTGCGCCCCAAGTCACCCAGAACTTGGCTAGCCCATTTCCTTCCTACCCACGTTTTTGAGTTGAGCAGCTACAGAAAGCTGTTCTCTAGCTCCACGTGGGAGCTGGTGGCACGCCGTGGTGTATTAACTAAATAGTATTTGTGAAAGTTTTTGGAGCTCTTGGGGGAAACCGAGGATGATGAGAAGAGGCAGAGAAAAGGGTTCTTGGAAGTGTCTTGGGGTTCACAAATGGAATTCGGGGGTTGCACAGATGGGGGAACAGGGCAGGAGGTGACGCCTACTGGGCATCTTGTCCTTAGGTCTGGCATTTTCCTTTCGAGGAAACTCTCAACATAGGGGCTCTCAATGCGCTCCGACAGAACAAAATAACAAATGGGACAAAGGAGAGGCGTACCCGGCGCAGGACTCATGTAGGGCTCCTGGCATGGCACGTGCCACAAGGAGGAAGGGACCTTCTGCCCACTCTGAGACCTCACCTTCCCGGGACCGCGGTCAGGAAGCTCTCCGGGCCGCTCAGAACCCTCGCTGCCTCTCCACCTGTCCACTGCAGGTTAGAAGCTTTCTATGTCTCGGAAGCAGAGGGGCCTGCCCCGCTTGTGGGAGGCTGTAGGGTGGGGCGCGAGTACCAGCCTCCGGGACCCACAGCGGGTGCGCCGCAAGTGAGAGCTCCTCGAAGTCCTGCGCCAGGCAGGCGCTCGCGGCCCCGCCCCACCTCTGGAGAGATGTGAAGAAAAGCTAGGGCGAGACCGCGCGCCAGGGGGCCCCGGAGACCACCGGGCGGCGGTATAGACTTTCCAGAAAGGTCTCCATCTCCGCGCTGAGAGCGCACGGGAACTCGGGGGTGCAGGGGGCGCCGTGGGGTTAGCTGAGCGTCCAAAGCCAGGTAGGGTGTGTGTGTGGAGGTGTTCTCAGCCCAGCCCCACGAGCTCCACCTCCAGCGGTTCCAGCGCGCGCCCCAACGCCGGGCTCCGGGGTCCGCGGGAGGCGCGTGTCTGTGTGTACTGGGGACACTCCCCTTCCTTGGAGCCCTCGCAGAGCCCCCGCCCTCCGCTTAGGTCTGGGGATCCCCTCCCCCAGCGCAGAGATTCCCCGCGCGTCCCCTGCCCACTTTGCCAAGGCGAGAAAGCAGCCGAACCGTAGACAAAGAAACTCCTGCCTCCTCCACTCTCGGCCCCTCCACCCGCCCCAGACACTCCCGGCGCCCTCCCTCGACCCCTGTGAAGTCGCGCGTGGACACTCCAGGGAAGGGTTGTCAGGGTGGGCGAGCCTGCTCCCTGATGCGGGCCAGCTGGAGGCTGCCCGTGCTCCTCACCGGAGGACATCCCACGGCAGCCGCGCCCCCACCCGCCGCTCGCCGAGTCGTCCCGGGCCCACCGCACAGCCACCCCCCGAACAAAACCGTCCCCCACCTCGGCAGCCGAGCGATAGGGGGGCGAGGCGCACACAAAGCGGGGTGTGTGGCGGGGGGGGGGCGGGGAGTACCGGAGACGGAGAGATCCCACCAGGGATCGGCACGGGCCCGGACACAGCTATTTACCCGATCTCTTCTTCGATCTCCGAGATGTCTGCGAAGATGAGGAAGACCACGAGCAGCGTGAGCGCAGCCAGCATCCAGCTCCGGAACTGCAGCTGCATGGTGGCTTCGCGCCCACCGGGACCCGTGCGGCTGGAGCGAGAAGCGGGGCTGGAGGGCGCAGCGGCGAGCGCCGGAGCTTCTGCGCGCAGCGCGCCGCGCGCAGCGGGGCAGACACCCTGCGCTCCGGGCGAGTCCGGGCCAGCGGCAGCGGCGGCGGCGACGGCAGCGACAGCGGCAGTCAGGGGTTGCTCAGGCGCGGCGAGCCCGCTCGCTCCCTCTCCGCTCCCGCCCGCCCCTCCTCTCCCCTCCTTTTCCCTCCCCTCCCTTTCCCCGCCCTGCGTGGGGCTCCAGTTTGACAGCTTTGCTCCGCGCCTCTGCTCGCCTCCTCCCACCCCAGTCAACTTCAATGTCCAGCCGCTCGCCTTGGCTTCTCCCGTCGGCCTTCTTTCAGATCCCGAGGGCGCTGGGACGTGGCCGGAGCCTGCCACTCCCCGCCTAGAGAAGCTAAGCTCGGGGCACCGCGTGGGTCCGGGTACCGAGCTGAGCCCAGGGAAGGGCGCGCACCGCCCCGCGTACCCCTTCCGCTGGCAGACACCCGCCCTCGCCCGCTCTTTGTCCGGCGCCTCCGCTTTTCTCGAAAAGTTTTCTGGACACAAAGACCCACACCTGGGGACAGCCCCCAGCGCGTGGCCGCGAGGCGGTTCCAGCGAGGCAGATGTTTCAGCAGTTGAAAAATTAGGAAGGGAGGTGGGGGAAGGGGAGAAGAAATATCCAAGATAGTCCAACTTTGGCCGAGATGTTGATTGCAGTTTGAGGACAAGGTGCGAGCTCTGAGAACCCCCTCCACCTCCACCACCAGGCGGTCAGAGATGGCCTTCCAGAGGCTCCCTGAGTTGCGCGGGGTCACAGAGTCATGGCTGGTACCCTGGGATGCTGGTGGCGTGGCTGTCCTGCCCACAGCAGCAGACTCAGCGCCAGCCCCGCCTTGGCTCTTATGGCACTGACGCTGGGTTGGGTGGGCTTCATCCCCTCAGGTCTTGCCCTCTCTTCCGAAAATCAATAGCCCCTCTCCTGCCACCCCAGCCCTCTCTTGATCTAAAATCCTGCGGGAAAATATGGCTTCTACAATGAGTACCGCCCCGCCCCCAATGCCTAGTGGTTTGTGCTTCCCCAGTCTTAGACAGTTTAACTCAAATTACACTTTGCACTAGCGTTTAGCCTAGGGTGGAAAGGGCCTCATTAAGTTTTACTGAAATTAACGATTACTTTTTTTTTTTTTTCTTCTTGCACCAACTTTAACAGTCCTGGACTCAGGAAATGTAACTTCCCAGAAATGACCACCTGGTTTATTATGAAAGGGTCCCCCGGGGTTTAGAGGGGACAGAGTCCTGTTTGGGAAGCTGTATGGAATGTCCTAACTGCCTGGCAAGGACTCTTGAATGAATGGGAGGGGCTGAGTGCCTGTGCCCTAGGGTCACTCACACAGAGCCAGGCCTGGGGTGGCTGGCAGTGGGCCCCTGGGAAGGGGAGAGGGGACAAAAGTCCTCACTACCAAAGCCTGTGTCCGGAGTCCTTTCGCCCCTTGGGGTGGGAAGGATGGAGCCCGGGAGGCCTCCGGATAGCCCGCAGGAGGTCCGTAACCAGCCAGGGAGCAGAAAACGGAAGCAGCAGGGAAACAAGAAGCTCACGTGTGGGGAGCACTGTCCTCTCCGCAGAGGTGTTGGCATTCCATTTCTTTCCCATCCCCTTGGAAAATGCACGCACTGTTACAGTGAGCTCCTCTAAATTACCATTGATTTGGGGGGGGGGCAGACTTTCTGATGTTGAGCACAATGTCAGATGTCACTCTTCCTGTACCTTGGAGGTGGTAACAGACATCAAAGGAGGGTTTTTCTTTTTTTTTCTTTTTTGTATTTTTCTGTAGCTAGAAATGGGGAGAGACAGACAGACTCCCGCATGTGCCCGACCGGGATCCACCCGGCACGCCCACCAGGGGCAACGCTCTGCCCACCAGGGGGCGATGCTCTGCCCCTCCGGGGCGTCGCTCTGCTGCGACCAGAGCCACTCTAGCGCCTGGGGCAGAGGCCAAGGAGCCATCCCCAGCGCCCGGGCCATCTTTGCTTCAATGGAGCCTTGGCTGCGGGAGGGGAAGAGAGAGACAGAGAGGAAGGAGGGGGGGGGTTGGAGAAGCAAATGGGCGCTTCTCCTATGTGCCCTGGCCAGGAATCGAACCCGGGTCCTCCGCACGCCAGGCCGACGCTCTACCGCTGAGCCAACCGCCCAGGGCCCAAAGGAGGGTTTTTCAATGTCATCCCAGGCCATGTTGTCTAACCATCCTGCCTCTTGAGTTTCAGAGTGTCTGATCTTTCCTTTTGTCTTGCTTGGTGGGTGGTTTAGGCGTTCTGGTGCTGTGTTTATCATTTTGTCCTGGGTTTTTTTGTTTGTTTGCTTTTTTCCTGAGATGAATGGTTGGGATATCTGAACAAGGAGACGTAAGAACAGGGCACAGCTGTTAGCACTACTCAGCATTCTCATCATTCATTCATTCATTCATCCATCCATCCATCCATCCATTCATTCATTCCATCATGCAACAATGTTAATGGTGCACCTCCCCTGTGCCAGGCTCTGTGCCAGGGACTAGAGATACTAAGAGGAGAGAGACAGATTTCCTGCCCTCTGGTGGCTCACGGTTCAGGAGGAAGAGAGATATGCATGGGATGTGAGCTCCAGTCCAGTGTGGTCTCCTGAGTGGCTTGTAATTGATTAATAAGGTCACCCAAGGGAGCAAGAAGAAGCCAGCCGGCCTCGCTCTCCTCTGCTCTCTTACTGTCCAGAACATGTCGGGGAAGCTGCTGGTCATCCCAGCTCCACCTCATGTCAGGGAAACCTCATTGCTCCAAGCACTGTTGCCTCTGAGTCTTTTTCCACTTCCTATGAGGGGACCCATGTAATCATCTTGGGCTCTGAGACCTACTGTGAAGAGGCATCAAGAGAGCGGCCAGGAAAAGCAGAAGCTTATTGAGTAAGTTTCCCCCTTAGAGAGAAATCCTTGTATCCAGATCCTTAGATTAATGACCCTCGATACATGGACTGGGAAATAGAGCTCGCTTTGTAATGCAGAGGCTGTTCTTTCTAGAGATAGTTGGCTTTGAAATACTCTCTGTGAGCGCTGAGGTGTGGATCGCGTGGGCTGGCTACTTTTACAGGCGACTCAGTTTGCTCCTGGTATCCAGAAAGAGGAGGCACGGCCGGACTGGCAGCAAGTGTCCTGTCCGCGGACGCCGGGTAAACTGCCACACGGACCCCTCCCTCCTTCTGACCTAAGCAAGTCCCTTTTCTTGCAGTAGTTTTTTTTCCCCAGGAACCTGGAAGTTTGCTTACAGTAATCTCTGTTGTGTGTAGGCTACTAAATCACTGAATGTTTGGGTTGAGACGGAGAAGTTTCAGGTGAGTAGCAGCATGCTGAGGTCGCCGGTTTCGAAACCTTAGGCTTGCCTGGTCAAGGCACATATGGCAGTTGATGCTTCCAGCTCCTACCCCCTTCTCTCTCTCTCTCTCCCTCTCTCTCCCCCCTCTAAAAATGAATAAATAAAATGGAAAAAAAAATCTTTAAAAATAAATAAATAAATAAATAAATAAATAAATAAAAGTCATTACCACCCATTAGCCTTTTAGCTCAATTAATAGCATAGGTTAGCTTGTCTGGCAACTAACAAGGCCTGGGAAATGCATAATAACGGGGAATAGGGAAGCAGAAAGTTCCAAAGAGGCTGAATTAGGTCACGCCCAGCCAGATCGCCCTTCCTGAACGCTGACACTGGTGGAGGGCGTTTGTCTTTCCAGCTGCCGCCCTCTGTGAGAACGGCCGCTCAGAGCTGAAAGTCCTGGGGACCCCATTACAGGTCTAGCCAACCCCTGCCCCACCCGCCAGAGGTACAGTCTTCACCCAAACTCCTGGCGAGTAGCAAGCCCTCCGGCAGCCCTTTCACAGAGGAACTCGTCTTCACTCATGAATTGGAGGTCGCTGGGGCTCCAAGGAGGCTAAGATGCCCGAGATGGCTCGGTTGGCAGGGAGGGATTTTAATTCCTTCCTCCTCCCCCGGGGCCTCCAGTGCCTTCTATGGCCTGGGATGGCCAAGATCCCCGCCAGCACTCGGGGCGGTTCCAAATGGATTTGCCAATAGGCTCCGCCTTGGATTCTGACTCCTTCCCTCGTTCCAGTGTTTGGACCAGGGGTCCCCAAACTACGGCCCGCGGGCCACATGCGGCCCCCTGAGGCCATTTATCTGGCCCTCGCAGCACTTCCGGAAGGGGCACCTCTTTCTTTGGTGGTCAGTGAGAGGAGCATAGTTCCCATTGAAATACTGGTCAGTTTGTTGATTTAAATTTACTTGTTCTTTATTTTAAATATTGTATTTGTTCCCGTTTTGTTTTTTACTTAAAAATAAGATATGTGCAGTGTGCATAGGGATTTGTTCATAGTTTTTTTTTTATAGTCCGGCCCTCCAACGGTCTGAGGGACAGTGAACTGGCTCCCTGTGTAAAAAGTTTGGGGACCCCTGGTCTGGACACAGGGAATGAGTTTCTCTCTGCTTCCCGCACACCCTTCACTGCTGTGAGGCTGTGATCCTGCATCAGTCTCAGGATTTCTCAGGATTTGTTTTTCCACATGGAAGAGACTAGTTTTTTTTTTCCAGTCAACCCAACTTAAAAAACAAAAGCTTAATATTTAAATAATTGTCTTATCTGAAATTGTGATGTAGTTTATACCCTTGAGCTCAGAAAGCAGTTTCGAATGTCAACTGCAAAGTGGTAACAGGCTTGCTTTTCCTGCAAAGGGGGGGGGGGGCTGGGGGGGTGTTTGTGTGTGGGGGGTGTGTGTCAAAAGGTAGACTATCATTGTTGGAAGAGAGTAGTCGACTGCTGTGCTTCTGCACCTCCCGATAACTCAGAGGACCTGCCTCCACTTTTGAGATTTACGCTAAATTGGAATGGTCTCGCAAGCAACGTTCTCCCCTTCGGAATGGAATCCTAGCGGTAACAACACGAGAAAGTACATGGGCACCTTTGCATTCCGTTTGTCCCTTTTGTAAAATAGCAGATTGTAGAGTAGCTAAAGAAAAAAGAGGAAAATACCCAGACGATGGCCTGCTGTAAATGAGTCTGGGATTAGCAGCAAGAGACCTTGGGAGGGACATGGCCATGAACTCCGTGGGGGTTGGAGGTCAGGTGATAGCAGAGGACAGGTGAGGATGATTTCTTTCTTTCTTTTTTTTTTTTTTTATTTTGCTGGGATTTTTTTCCAGACTCTTCAGTCAAGATTAAAGGCGGTTTTGAACCCAAGCACCAAGTCAGGTAACCAGGTGGCAGAGAGAAAGAAAAAGAAGTGTCCTTTCACGATTCCCACTGGTGCTCCGGCGGAATTGCCGCTGTGACCTCTGAATTAGAGCTCTCTGCATCGGCTCGTCCAACCTGGCGAGTCCAACACTATGGACCCCCTTTTCCACCCCCCCCCATGAGGGCATCTGAGGAAGCTGGGTCATGTCAATCATTCCTGACTCTCAGTCTCGTGTGGGTCATGGACCCCACATTCTCAGAGTTGGAAGGACGGGAAAGAGATGGCGCGTTCTTGTCCGTGCTCTCATTTATAAGATCTACCGGAAAGTTCTGTCCGTTTTTGGAATAAAACAAAATATAAATTTTTCTTACCGTCAATAAACTTTATTAAATAATATATTTCCACACCAATCCTATCTTCCGAATATGGTCCGAAATGGTTTGCTGAGCTGAATTAAGCCTTTCTGTGATCTCCGATGTTGTCAGAAATGGATCTTGCTCCAACATGGTCTTAACAACATCGTCATCGATCAAAGATGGTCGCCCAGAACGTGGCTTATCAGAAAGGTCGAAATCACCTGTTTCGAATTTTTCGAACCACCTTCTGCATGTCCTATCCGAAACTGTACCTTCACCAAACACTTTCAATAAATTTCTACATGCTTCTGTAGCATTTCTTCCTTGTTGAAATTCGTATACAATACAGTGGCGTAAATGAACTTGATCAGTAGCCATGGGTACACTATCGCTTCACACATAAGACTAACGTGAATCAACTTTGTTTTAGTTAATTTGCTACGTTAGCATGTATACATTAAGTGATAAAAATAGAGAGGCACACATATGCCAAATAAACATGTGCTTATGTGTCGAAACTTGTGATAGAAACGGACAGAACTTTCCGGTAGACCTTATAATTACTGCTGCGTCACCAACTGACCGTGTGTCTGGAATGACACTGGAGGACAGGGATGCCGTGTGAGTCACAGCACAGTGCCTCCCCTTGTGGAGCTTAGATTCCCGTGGGATTTTACAGGTGGAAAATCCTGGGATTCAGAGACCAAGAGACTTGCTCCCAGGAGTTTCATAGTTAAGAACAGATTCCAGCTCCCCCGTCTCCTGGCTGAGTTCGGTGCTGGTTCTCACGCACACGTACCTTTTCCTGACATTCCAGTGGGATTCTAAACTTCCAAGGGGTCGGGACATTTCTTCCCTCTGGTGTCACATTACCTTGCATGGTAGAAACGCAGTCCATCGCTGTCCCCACCACGGCCAATTGCAAGCCACCACCATCATACAACTGAAGGCAACCTTGGGAAGAGATGTGCATTGACACACCAAGATGGAGCATTTGCACCCGATACGCACAATAAAAGAAATAACCTCAAGAGCATAGAGGGTAGTAAAAGGCAGAAAAGGAAATTAGGAAGTAATCAGTTCTGAGTATGCATTTCCTTTGCTTTAAGTATAATGTATATTTAATTGTAAGTTTATAAGCTTTAATTTTTAATAAGGCTCTGGTTGAGCAGTCAGCATGAGTCATCTCCAGCACAACACTGGTGACCAGTGGCAACAGGAAGTTGCCACAGTCACGATCACTTTGGTGAACATGCTTGGTGAAATACCACTTCTAAAATTAACTCCAGCCCTGGCTGGATAGCTTGGTTGGTTAGAGCATTGTCCTGAAGCGCAGAGGTTGCTGGTTCGATTCCCGGTCAGAGCACATACAGGCACAGATCAATGTTCCTGTCTCTCTCTCTCTTTCCCTTCCTTCCTTCCTTCCTTCTTTCCTTCCTTCCTTCCTTCCTTCCTTCCTTCCTTCCTTCCTTCCTTCCTTCCTTCCTTCCTTCCTTCCTCCCTCCCTCCCTCCCTCCCTTCCTCCCTCCCTCCCTCCTCTCCCTCCTCTCCCTCTAAAATGAATGAAAGTAAACATTAAAAAAATAAAATAAAGTAAACTCCAGATGAGATAGTCTCCAAAGTCATGGCCACACTCGCCACAACAGGCTGGGAGCTTAGCACAGACCATGTCAGAGGAGGGCGATACTTAGTCCCCAAGTTGGTTTCTTGTCAAATGTCCCTTTGGGAGTCTTCTTTTACCTCTTCCCAAGTCTCTGTGGCGGTACATCCTCTCTTCCCTGGCCCCCAGTTAGACCTGACAAAGCAGACTGGATGGAAAACCTGTGGGAGGATCACGAGACCTGAGTTTGTGGCTGCACAGGCGCCTTTGCGTGGGTTAGGTTTAACTATAAGCTACAGTAACCCCCAAAGGCCAATGGCTTACTCAAAACAGAAGTTTATTTCTCTCTCATGTGCAGGTCCCCCAGCAGGCAGCCATGGTGGTCCCCAAAGTTCTTAGGGGTTCAGGTTCTTCCAGCTTCCCTCCCCCACCCCTCACCTTCCCTACAGGGAGGCCCATCCTCATGACCCTCCATATCCAGGTTCCAAACAATAGAATGGAGGAAGACATAAACAAGAAAAGAGGTCTTCCGAAACCTACTGTGCAATGCTTCTGCGTACTCCCCTTTGTCCAAAACACTGCCACGTGGCCCCACCTAGCTGCAAGGGAAGCCTGGAATGAAACCCCATGCTGATCTGCTATGCGCTCAGCCAAGCAATCTACTGTGGAAAAAGGGATGGGCAGACACGGGGGACAACTGGTGGACTATTGCCACAGTGGGAATGGAAAAGATCATCACAGGTTTTTCTCTCTCCTGTTCACCTCCAGCTCTGCACACAAGTCCTCAGAAACCCTGCCCGCCTTAAGATAATTGTGTGGAGTGAAGACTTCTCAAAAGTCGCTGACTAGAAGCGACTGAGTCTGCGGGCCGCAGAGCCGTATCTGTGGCTGAGTTCCGGAGTGTTGAATCTTTATGTTTCTAGCGTTCTTCTTTGCTACCTTTATTTCATTGTTATCACCCTAGGAAGGCAGTGTAGTGATTTGTACTTTAAGTAGGTCTTTTTATTCTAATGTTTTGACATTTGGGGCTTTGCTGACCCTGGGAAGTCCCCCTCCTGGGGCTAAACAATTCCTAGAGAGAGTAAAGGATTTACCTGGGAGTGTGCCTTTTTTTTTTTTTTTTTTTTTTTTTTCTTTTCATTTTTCTGAAGCTGGAAACAGGGAGAGACAGTCAGACAGACTCCCGCATGAGCCCGACCGGGATCCACCCGGCACGCCCACCAGGGGCGAAGCTCTGCCCACCAGGGGGCGATGCTCTGCCCATCCTGGGCGTCGCCATGTTGCGACCAGAGCCACTCTAGCGCCTGGGGCAGAGGCCACAGAGCCATCCCCAGCGCCCGGGCCATCTTTGCTCCTATGGAGCCTTGGCTGCGGGAGGGGACGAGAGAGACAGAGAGGAAAGCGCGGCGGAGGGGTGGAGAAGCAAATGGGCGCTTCTCCTGTGTGCCCTGGCCGGGAATCGAACCCGGGTCCTCCGCACGCTAGGCCGACGCTCTACCTCTGAGCCAACCGGCCAGGGCTGGGAGTGTGCCTTTTATATACAAACCCAACTCAAGCTGCCAGTACCCCAAACATTTCCTTTGCGAGCTCTCTCGCACCTGGGCAAGAATAGAAAGGGCATACATAAAATGCAAACGGTGGTATTCTCCGGATGGCAAATTCGGATTGTTCTTTATTTTTCTCCATACTTTTCTCCATTTTATAAATTTTCTACAACAATCATAAATTATGTGTAATCGGGGGGAAAAAAAAGTCATTAAAATTTGTCATCCCCATTTTCTCCACACTGAATTCTTTTTTCTACCAGAGTTTAATATTCTTTCTCAATATAAACACATGTTTAGTAAAGAAAATTGGTTTTGCAAACAATTTCCTATCTTTCTTTGATGTTTTATAAGCATCTACCTAATATTGATACTGCAATTTCTGATGCAGGAAAACAGTCGACGTGATTTTGTCCCGCTGGAGTTGGAAGGGTTGGAGACGCTGCCTTCTCGTGTTCTTACCTGCTGTTGTCTGCTTCTGTCACCGAGCCCAGACCTCTCTGAGCGCCCTGGGTCACAGCCAGGGCCCAGCTTCTGGAGCTGTAAAATTCGCCTTGTCTCCATCTCTTCCAAACTCTAAGAAGGCATGATTCTTACTTAACATTCATTAGAGTTAGCCTTTTTCTGGAAAGACTATGTTTACGACTGAATAGCATGGCATGTCTTGGAGTTACAAATATTCTCAATGGCACATTAGAATCCCACACATAACGGGAGCTTCAAGTAAATGTTTACCAACAGGGAGATCGTATGGACAGTTCTCCACGATTATAGAGATTTGTCGTTGTGGGCCTGCCTTTATGTCAACATGTTATTGGTAATAGCTGCGGTTCGTTAGCGCCTCAGTCCTCGGCCAGTTGACAGAACCCCCACTTCCTGCTTTTTTGCTCCAGGGGATTAGACACGGTCAATTTTTTTCAGGTTTCGGGAAATTCACTGAGAGGACAGGTGAGTGCTGGGTCACCCTTTTGGTCTTGAGTGGTCCTGGGAACAGGGTTGGCTTCCCACCATCTGACATCACGGCGATGGAGACTGGGCACATAACTGCAACACCTGTGAGCACTTAAGTTACTCACACACTGAGTCAGGGAAATGCCACACGATTTTCCGAATATAGCTGCGGACGGGTCCCAGAGAGATTAGGAAAGGCCAGTCTGATGTTTTCGGGTTTTTTTCAGAGGGAAAAAGCCAGGGCCTCAGATCGGGAAGGGCCCATAGCAGATCATTATAGGCCCTTTAAGTCCCCGTAAGATCCTCAGCCAAACTCTCTATTTGACCAGAGGGAGCCACGGGCGCAAGTCCACGGTGTCAGCTGTTCGTGTGGACTGCGGTTCCTGAATTGTGGGGAAAGGGTATAAAGGACGGGAGATGGTGGCAGCCAGGGACCTTGGGAGACCTTCCTTCCAGCCTCCTTCCTTTCCTTGTCCTCTGTGAACAGTCCCCCAGTGGCCCGTTTGGGAATGAGTTTTCTAATACTCACTTTGCAGGTCTTAAGGTATAAGGGACTTCACCTGCACTTTTAGAAGGACCTCCCACATTCCCAGCCTTGTCATTTTACCTTTCCACCTGGAACGCTAACTTCCTGGCTCTCACGTGTCTTAAAGCTTTCATTTTGCGCCGCCGTGTGGCTTATATCCCAAGATCATGTTCTCTTACGGGTCCAGGCCCAGCAAAGGGGACCGCGTCACCCCTCCCCCTCCTTACCTTGTGTTTGGCAGCCCCTGGGAGCAGCAGATGTCTTGGGGCTCAACTACAGCTGGCCCCTGGCAGAGGTGTGCCAACAAAGGATGAAACCAGGCAAGGCTGCATCATTTCAAGCTCCATTAGGGGCATGCGTTGGGCGAGCAAGTCAATGGAAAAGATGAAGTTGTCAGGAAAAAGAATTTTTTTCTCTGTGGCTGGAAAGGGGTCGACCACAAATAGCGATAGGGTGGAAATCACTAAGCAGCACCCATTAAAAATAAAAAAAGTAGCCCTGGCCGGTTGGCTCAGCGGTAGAGCGTCGGCCTAGCGTGCGGAGGACCCGGGTTCGATTCCCGGCCAGGGCACACAGGAGAAGCGCCCATTTGCTTCTCCACCCCTCCACCGCACCTTCCTCTCTGTCTCTCTCTTCCCCTCCCGCAGCCAAGGCTCCATTGGAGCAAAGATGGCCCGGGTGCTGGGGATGGCTCCTTGGCCTCTGCCCCAGGCGCTAGAGTGGCTCTGGTCGCAACATGGCGACGCCCAGGATGGGCAGAGCATCGCCCCCTGGTGGGCAGAGCGTCGCCCCATGGTGGGCGTGCCGGGTGGATCCCGGTCGGGCGCATGCGGGAGTCTGTCTGACTGTCTCTCCCTGTTTCCAGCTTCAGAAAAATGCAAAAAAAAAAAAAAAAAAAAAAAAAAAGTAGAGAAATTTAAAAATCATACCTAGCCTGACCTGTGGTGACGCAGTGGATAAAGCGTCGACCTGGAAATGCAGAGGTCGCCGGTTCGAAACCCTGGGCTTGCCTGGTCAAGGCTCATATGGGAGTTGATGCTTCCAGCTCCTCCCCCCCCCTCTCTCTCTGTCTCTCTCTCCTCTCTCTCCCTCTCTGTCTCTCTCCTCTCTAAAAATGAATAAATAAAATAAAATAAAATTTAAAATAAATAAATAAATAAATAAAAATCATATCTAGCAAATATTTTTGTTGTCGTTTTCAACATTTTCAGCTCAGATAAAGATAACAGCTCAAGTGGATAATCACCACCTTGCTGTTTTTCTCTTCGCCTGGGACTAGAGCGCGCAGCTCCTAGCTACTAGCCCTTGTGAGAGCCGGACGCGCGACCCTGAACAGTTGCCATTCCTAACTCTTAAGTATCAATAATATTGATGGTTCGTCACCATTGGCTAGCTAATAGCAAATGATTTCACGGTTTTGTTTTCAGAAGCCAGTAAAGGGAAGGCTTCCGTAGGGAGTGGTTTAACCGCTCAACAGATATCCTCGTCCACTGACAATACAATAGAAGAGGTATTTTTGGAGAAGACATAGGTAGAAACACAGGTTTGAGGTTTGTAAAAATAGTCTCCGTAGTATCGATTCTGACTGATTTCTATTTTATTTCTTAAAAATTTTCCCACTGAATAAAGCATCGACCTGGAATGCTGAGGTCGCCAGTTCAAAACCCTGGGCTTGTCTGGTCAAGGCACATATGGGAGTTGATGCTTCCTGCTCCTCCCCCTGTTCTCTCTCTGTCTCTCCTTCTCTCTCTCTCCCCTCTCTCTCTAATAAAAATGAATAAATAAAATCTTTAAAAAAAAAAAGAAAAAAAATTTTTCCCACTGATTTGAGAGAGAGAGAAGAAAGGGGAAGGGAGAGAGAAGCATCGTTTTTTTTGTTTCACTTAGTTCCGTTCAGTCCTGAGCGGAGGTCAGACCTGCGACCTCTGGCTCACCTGGTTGACGTTTCATCCACTTACCCACCCGGCCAAGGCCCTGACTCTGCTTTTAGACAGCTTGTGAATTTATGGGCCATGCAACAAAAGGAGGCATTTCTTTTTTTCCTATTTGATACTTAAAAATTTTTTTTAAACAATTGGTTTATTGAATCGGACTCCAATACGGTTGATGTGTCTTTTCAAAAACTATTTTTAATTGAATTTATTGGGATGACATTTCTGAGTGAAAAAGGCGAAGGGGGATCCTTTGATTTCTTTCACGTGGTCAATCCGAGATGTTTTCCTTTTCGCTCATCGGGTAGGTTTTTCCGGGCTTTTGCTGTCCTGCTGTAATAGCCGAGGGAAGCCACCAGGTGGCGCTGTGCTGGAGAGGGGAAATGAAGTGGTCTTGCTAGGCTGAGCCAGCGCCAGGTAGGGTTAAAGAGAAATTGGGTGAATGAGAGAGAACAGGGAAAGAGAGGACACGCTGCCCAGAGAGAAAGAATCCTGCATTTTGCTTATTGACCTGCGCAGACTCACAGAAGCCCGTTTCAATCACCACCTAAATGGAATAGAGACGAGAAGTAGGCACAGTATCTGGAAATCTGTACGCGAGGCAAAGAAATGAAAGGGAGATGGACACAGCTCGCCAAAAACTAGTTGGGAAATCCAAGTTCTCCCGGCAGAGGATCCTTCTCTTAACTCCCCTTCCGGCCTTGGTGAAGAAATAAAATGTGAGCAGTTCTCCTGATAATTAATAGTGGAAATCAATAATAGATTGCCTCCTTGCACTATTCATGAAAAATCAATAATAGATAGACAACTTGCACTGTCCCCGACTTGGGCACAATCGAAGTAGATGTGAATTTTCAGCCGTTGAAATTCGAAAGCTAAAAAAAACCATGAAACGTCCCCACTCTCCTCAGTCATCCTGACATAGTCAGCCAAGAATCCGTCTTTCTCGCCACCGCCCTCCCCTCCGCCTCAAAGGCAGTATATAAAATAGCAGGTTCACTTCCTCCGGGAAAGAGAATGAGGGTGACTTCACGGCAGAGATGAACTACCGTATTCCCCCATGTATAAGATGCACCTTTTTTCGAAAAATTTGGGATCTAAAAACTGGGTGCATCTTATACAGTGGTTGTGGCGTTTCAAATGCCGTAGTCAGGGGTCCCCAAACTACGGCCCGTGGGCCACATGCAGCCCCCTGAGGCCATTTATCCGGCCCCCGCTGCACTTCCGGAAGGGGCACCTCTTTCATTGGTGGTCAATGAAAGGAGCACATTGACCATCTCATTAGCCAAAAGCAGGCCCATAGTTCCCATTGAAATACTGGTCAGTTTCTTGATTTAAATTTACTTGTTTTTTTATTTTAAATATTGTATTTGTTCCCGTTTTGTTTTTTTACTTTAAAATAAGATATGTGCAGTGTGCATAGGGATTTGTTCATAGTTTTTTTTATAGTCCGGCCCTCCAATGGTCTGGGGGACAGTGAACTGGCCCCCTGTGTAAAAAGTTTGGGGACCCCTGCCGTAGATGGAACTGAAGACGAGTCAATATATGAAGACAGTGATCCGTCATCAGACACAGACAAGGACAAGCTAATGGATGGGAGTTTTGACAGTGATGAGGAGTTGTGTGAATCTTATGATGAATAAAACTTGATTCAATAACTTTATGTAATAACATTTCCCCCCCCCCCAAATTTTGGGCCCCCAAATTAAAGTGCATCTTACACATAGGAGCGTCTTATACATAGAGGAAATACGGTATCTTCCCCTGTGTGCCCAGCATAGTGCCTCATGCTCTGTTACTCCGGAAACAGAGGCGGGAGCTTCGCAAATGGTCCCTGATGCCAGGACGGTTGACGCTCTAGCACGTTGCGCAGGTACAGCTGCACCCAGCCCCTTATTAACTAATGAATTCCTGCAGTCAGTCCTCCAGGGACGCGGAGTTACCGCTCCTGAGATTCACCGCAAATGTGGGTGTATTTATAAACCCACCTCTCCCTCCTCCCAGGGCCTGACAGCTCCAGCGCTCTGGCCTGCAGCAGGGAAGGGGAAGAGGCGCGCTGTAACTGGAGCCCTGTCATCACCTGTTTATTCATCCATGCTTCTTTAGATGCCTCGTTCTGCTTCCCCAAGAAGAGAAAGCTTCTTAATTTTTTTGTGCATTTTTTTTTCCATCTTGGAGTTACTGCTGGCCCATGTTGTCTGACTTTTTAAATTTTTATTTACCTATTTGTTTTGTTTTCTGTAGTAAAGATGTACTCCTTCCAGGTCACCTGTGTGAGGCAGTTGGCTTTGCTGGCTTGGCTCAGGAAGTGCTTTTTTCCCTACTTGAAGGCAATCACTATTTTTCAACGACTGTCTCTGGTATACATCGTGGCTCATCAACTCAGAATCCGAGTTGTAGTCAAGCCCCCCAGATATTTTCCTGGGCTTCCAAAGTGTCCCTGAGTCTGAAGGACACAGACCGTCCCGCTCTTGACGGGGCCCAGCACTTTGGCGTCTAGTCTGATTCACTCACTCGTGATCTCTGCCGGGCGCCCGGGGCCATCTGAGAACTGAAACCCACGTTCTTATTCGAAAGAAGAATCCAGAAATGAGTGCTCCCTTGAGAATTGGTTGGAACCTTCTCATATGACAGACTCAGGATCTCAATGGGGCTTAGCAAACAGCCATCCAATCCATTGTCTTGGCCAAGGGTCCCCAAACTGTGACCCGCGGGCCGTATGCGGCCCCCTGAGGCCATTTATTGGGCTTCCGCTGCATTCCAGAAGGGTCACCTCTTTCATTGGTGGTCAGTGAGAGGAGCATAGTTCCCATTGAAATATCGGTCAGTTTGTTGATTTAAATTTACTTGTTCTTTATTTTAAATATTGTATTTGTTCCCGTTTTGTTTTTTTTTACTTTAAAATAAGATATGTGCAGTGTGCATAGGGATTTGTTCATAGTTTTTTTATAGTCCGGCCCTCCAACGGTCTGAGGGACAGTGAAAAAGTCCCCTTGTGTAAAAAGTTTGGGGACCCCTGGTCTTGGCAGTTCCTATCCCCGCCCCCCCATCCCAATACATTCTTCTGAGAAGTCACACCTGCTAACCCATTGCCCTCGGTGGGTTCACCACCCCAACTCATCCAGGGTGAGATGTTAACAACTGAACTGCCTGTCCTCCACCTGCCCCCGGGGGCCTCATTGCCAACCAGGCACCTGCTGATCCTTCTCCAAAACCCCACCCTATGCCTGCTTTTCTTGGACCCTTTCTCAGCACCAGTTATCCTGGGTTGAGTTCTTTGGAAGCAGATGCTGAGACGGAAGTTTGAGGGGCCCGACACCTGTAAGAGGCAGCGTGATTGGGCAAAGGAAGGAGTGATTATCTAGGCTGCAGGCTTCGTGAAGCCCTGAGTATCTCCCCTAGAGAGCGCTGAAGCACGCATGACCCGACAGAGTGGTCCCTTTATGGGCAGCTATGGCCAAGGATCAGTCAGTAATGGGTCACTGGACATAGACTTCTCCGGGAAAGGCCTGCTCCTGGTCAAGGTGGCGCTCAGGGGCTGAGGCCTAGGCCGAAGGGCTTGACTGATATAAGGAAACTTCTGCTGACGACATGGCCAGAGGGACAAGTCCCTTCTTGAATGGGAATCTGGGTGGCACATCCCCATGTCCACCACATGGCTGAAATGCAACCCCTAATTTTTTCTACCATGTTCATGCATTATTTTTCTAACCCACTTAATAAAGAAAAGACATTTATTTATTATTTCAGGGTGAAATTCAAATCAGATCAACCTTTTCCTAGTTTGCCGGCTTCATAATTATTTGATTATGTTTCATTAGTTGGGCTGTTTTTAGCTAATTTGGTTGTAATTTCTAGGGTGTGACACGTAGCATGTGTGGTTGAGATTCCAAACACGCGGTTGGAAAGAGGTAAAATCAGCCAAACCCGCGGGCCAGTCGATGATGTTAAGACCTTTGTGGAATCCGCTGCTGGCTGGCTGGCAGCCTCTCTTGCTTCATTCAACTAAGTCAAGGGCATTTTGCGGCCACACAGGATGAGTTCAGACTTAACAGCCAACCTGGTGGCCTGGGCCTTGAGAGGTCCTTAGGAAGACAGTAAGCGACAGGCAGAGCATGACAACATTCCAGTGTAGCATTGAACCTGTTCCTGTTGTGCTCATTTGGGGGGTGGGGGTGGGGGTATCTTTATTGTCTGGCTCAGAGTCCAGTGGCTACTGGGAATCGAGCCATTTGCACAAATAGTGGTTTATTATCTCGAAACAATCAGAGAGGTGGAGTGGACAATCTTCTCTTTCTTCTCATTATCTCTTCAAATGTTCTCCTTTGCTGTAAGTGCTTCGGGGAGAAGCTTAAAGAAGGCCTTAGCTTTCGAAGATCTTAAAACCTGCCTAGGGCCCACCCCTTGCTTCTTCTAATATGACCTCTCTCCAGTTTTTTTTTTTTATTTTTTTAAAGTCATCTCCTGATAAGAGGTTTTAAAGAGTAACTGGGGAACTTAGTTTATTTCCAATAACGATGAAAAAACAAACCCAGAGAGGGGGGGAAAACTGAAAAATTGTGGCGAGTCTGTCTAGGGTAGGAAGAGAGCACAGGGGTCGGTGACAGTCTGCCTCAGCGGTAAATGGATGTAAATGCCTCCTAGTCTGAGACTTGGGGTCAAGTCACACATAGTCTCTGCAATTCAGTTTCTTCTTCTAAATAACCAAGATCTTGGCTCTGACCCCTTTCTCGGTCCCCTGTCCTAGCAACATGGCCTTGCGGAGGCTGCCACTTTGCTCTAACTCCGTGTAGCTTATTCCTTCGTCAGCTGAGTCCAGACAGCGTTTCGGCCGCCATCCCTGGGGGGAGTGGCTCTTATCTGACAATGGCCACCATATCGCCAAGCAAGAGGTGGGTCTTCTGTCTCCGTCTGACCAGAACTCCCAGCAGCGTCTGACTTTGGTCAGCCCCTCCTTCCTCTTCAAAGACTTCCAACTCTAGGCTTCTCTTGGGCGGCTCCCTCTTCTCCTGCTTACCATTCCTCCTCCTCTCCTAATACCTTCCGTAGCAACACACATTTCAGTAGGTCTGGGCTTGGGGGTGAGGTAATGCGGATTCTGCTGATCCCCGGGGCCATACTTTGAGAACCATGGATCTAAACCATTTCGGTTCATGGTACCTCCATCTTGCTTAGGCCAGACACCTAGGAATCATTTTGGATTCTTCTCTTTCCTTCCCGGCCATGGTCAGGATCTTAGTTATGTAAGTGAAGAACCTGAATGTGCTTAACTAGGAGGTGGCACAGTGGATAGAGCATTGGACTGGGACATAAAGGACCCAGGTTCGAAACCCCGAGATTGCTGACTTGAGCAATTGGTCACTCACTCTGCTGTAGCCCTCTGGTCAAGGCACATATGAGAAAGCAATAAATGAACAACTAAGGGGCCGCAATGAAGAATTGATGCTTCTCATCTCTCTCCCTTCCTGTCTGTCTGTCCCTGTCGATCCCTCCCTCTATCTCTGTCACAATAAAGAAAGAAAGAGAAAGAAAGAAAGAAAGAAAGAAAGAAAGGGAAAGAACCTGAATGTTAGAGAGCTTATGTGACTTGACCAACGTCTTACACTACTATGTGGCATTTAAACCCATTTACCTTGGCCCTGGATGGTTGGCTCAGTGGATAGAGTGTGGGCCCAGCATATGGACGTTCTGTGTTTGATTCCCAGTCAGGGCACACAGGAGAAGCAACTATCTGCTTTTCTCTACTCTCTCCCCCTCCTCTCTCTCTTCCTCTCCTGTAGCTGGTGGCTTGATTGGTTCAAGTGTTGGCACCGGGTTCTGAGGATAGCTTGGTTGGTCTGATTACATCAGCCTCAGGTGCTAAAAATAGCCTTGTTACTTCAAGCATCAGCCCCAGACAGGGGTTGCTGGGTGGAACCCAGTTGGGGTGCACGCAGGAGTCTGTCTCTCTATCTCCCCTCCTCTAATTTAAAAATAAATAAGTAAGTAAAAATAAATAAACCCATTCACCTCTGAGGCTGGCTTTTGCCAAATCCTATGCTATCTTTTCTCTCCATGATAGACCTGCTACAATTTTGTAATTGGGGAAACATGCCTTGATCTGCATTTCTTTCTCCATGAAGTCAGGTGGGACCTCCAGCTGAGAAGGTGGAGGTTTAAGAAGGGAGGGTTACTATATGTGACACGGTCATTTAGAGGAGAGACAAGTCATTTGAGTAGAAAACGGGCAGAATTGCTGAGCAGGGGCGGGTGCCTGTTTGTGATGTGAGGTTCAATTTAAAGTGAGTTCAGCACGCACAGGAGCGGCTTTCTCCCCAGCAGGGTCTGCATGGGCCACTGTAGCTCTCAGATCAAGATCCAGAAGAGGGATCGCTGACTCAGGCACCGTCTACACTTCCTATGTTGGTGGCCATTGCCAGAGGAACCGTGCAAACAAACTGTCCCTTCCCAAAGTGTCTCTACTCCTGCTCATGCAGCCTGGCATCAAACTTGTCGATCTTTGCTATGTGGGAAAAAACCTGGTATTTTGGTGTTTTAAATGCAAATTATTTCATTATATGTGAGCATGAACATCTTTTCCTATGCTTTTTCTATGAACTGCCCATTTGCGATGGAAGCTATCTAAGCATTTTAGAACAGTCAAGTTAAAGGGAAAATCCATTGTCTAAGCTGTTGAGCAAAATTACAAAATATTAAGGGGGAGGCCCTAATACCTTGGGGTTAGGGTTTAGACACTAGCACCAGAGGTATGTCCTAGCTAAAGACCTTTTGGCTGGGGCCACGCCCCTCATACCCGAAGTTTCAGCCAATCAGAGCCCGATACACAGATTCCCAACTCCCAGCCCCACAATTCCGTCTCTAATCACAGGAGGAATTTTGCCCATGAGACAATCCCAGGGAAACACTGAAAGGGAGGAAAAGCAATGAATAAAATTAAGCAATAAAATAAATCCTCTGGCTTATAGGTTCAGTGGGAACCGCGAGTCAGAATTATGTATTTGGCAGCATGGAAATGATACTAATGAATGCACAGCTTATGAATCACAGTCTTTTTAACCTACTGCAGAACTCCTTAATAGAAACCGAGACTCTCAATCTAGTGAGTTTGTCTGAACAGAGACCCAGGGGTGCATACACACACTGCGCTGTTCCACATTTTTAACCTGGGCTGTGAAAGAAATAAATCTTTTGGATTCCTTTTTCCTTTCCTTTACTTTTTTTAAATATATTTTTTTATTAAAAAAAAATTTTTTTTTAAGTAAGAAGCAGAGAGGCAGAAAGACAGACTCCCTCGTGCGCCCAGACCGGGATCCACCTGGCAAGCCCTGTATGGGGCAATGCTCTACCTATGTGGGACCGTTGCTTGGCTACTGAGCTATTTTGGCTCCTGAGGTGAGGCCATGGAAACGTCCTCAGTGCCTGGGACCAACTTGATCCAACTGAATCATGGCTGTGGGAGGAGAAGAAAGAGATAGAAAGAGAGAGGGGAGAGAGGGGGAGGGGTGGAGAAGCAGATGGTTGCTTCTCCTGTGTGCCCTGACTAGGAATCAAACCTGGGACATCTACTGCTGAGCAAACTGGCCAGGGCCTTATTTTTCTTTCTTTCTTTTTTTTTTTTTTTTTTTACACACACGTGTGTGTGTGCGTGCATGTGCACAATGATGGCGGTTATCCACAAGTTCTGTTGAATGGGGACTGAGAACCCCTCTAAGCCCCTCCTTGGAGAGGGGGGCATAGTGCCGACAGCCAAGAAGGACCGCAGGGCATTGGGACAAAGTGCTGGTGCAGTGCTGAGACCTGTCCCGACGGTGTGGATGTGGGTCCTAGGTGTCCAGGCTTACCTGACCTATGACAGTGTCTGCCTGTGCATGTGTTTTAAATTGAAGGCGCCTGGCAGTTAGGGAGGGAACACCACCAGCAGGTGTGGCAGAATTATGCCAGGTGAATTTTTTTAAGTTTTTATTTATTGATTTTACAGAGAGAGGAGAGAGAGAGGTGGGGAGCAAGAAGTATAGTTGCTTCACTTTAGTTGTTCGTTGCTTTCTTGGTGCTTGCCTTATGTGCCTTGACCTGGTGAGCCCAGGGTTTCCAACCGGTGACCTCAGCCCTCCAGGTCAGCACTCTATCCACTGTGCCACCGCAGGCCATGCCAGAGGCCTGGTGTTTACCCAGTGTTCCGTGAAGCCCTGGGTCCTAGTGTGTGAGTCCAGTCACCACGGAGAACCAGCAGAAGGGCTGCCCTCACAGAGGCACCTTTGCCCGTGCTATCCGTTTAGATGACACCTCTGTCTATACAGAAAAGTGTCCTGCTGTTGGTAACATCCTGGCAGGGGTGGGGGAAGGTGGGTGCTACTAAGGACCCTCCTATGTGCCACCGACTCTGTCCAGATCTTTGTGGACTTTTAGCTCATTTAACTTTGATAATTGGCCAACAAGTCTCTCAGGGTGACAGGTGACAAAATTGAGACGCCAAAAGGTTATGTGGCCTGGCTAAGGCCCCCAGCGAGTGGGTGATGAAGCTGAGATGGATTGACGACCCCCCCCCCTCCATTCATATTTTGAAACTCTGGTCCTCCTTGTGACGGTATTCAGAGATGAGGTCTTTGGGAGGTAATTAGGTTTAGATGAAGTCCTTCGTGGTGGGCTCTGTGTCCTTTTAAGAGGACACCCCAGCGGGCTTGTTCTTCTCCAGGTGAGGACAGAGCGGGAGGGTGGCCGTCTGCAAGCCAGGCACAGGGCTGTTCCCGCCATCATGCTGGCATCGTGTCCACAGACTTCTAGCCTCCAGGACCACAAGGAAATGACTTTCTGTCAGTCCGCCCAGTGGGTGGCGTTTTGTCCTGGCGACCCAAGTGACCAGGACACACCGACGTGACTGTAGCACACCATGGTCAGCTCATTCCAGTGCACACCCTGCCTCTCTCCGGGGAGAGCTCTGACTTCACTACGCTGTCTGTTCAAGCATCGCACAATAATGTGGTGGTGGTGGTGGTGGGGGGGAGGTAGTTTTGTGTGTTTAAACTTGTCCTAAGGATGCTGTTCAAAGGGAGGCATTTAATTTCCTTCCTTTGACAGAAAGGAGTTTGTAATCAATAATTCTTCCATCCAGAGAAGTCGCCTGTCACACCACACCTATCACACCTACCCTGGGTTCTATAAAAGTCTATTTCACGGAGATGGAGAAAGCGTCCTACACTGTAGGACTTCCCCTCACAGAGAGGCCTTTCTTTCCCTAGCCCCCAATTTTCGCCTTTGAAAAATAGACTTGTGGATGGTACACAACAAAGTCGTTCAGGGTTGATCATACATTTTGTCAAAACATCTGAAGTCTGAACCCCATCAAGAGCGTCTCAGGGAACTCCTCAGATCCAAAACGCGTATAAAACAGAGGAAATCGCTCCAGGTTTTTTGTTTTTTCTTTGTCCCCCTGTAAGTGGTAGGGACTGAGGACAAAGTTAGTTCTCCCGTGTCCCTGTGAAATGCTCTTGCTTTGAGCCCCTTGCCTGTTGGTCACCTTGCCCTTGGGCAGTAGTAACTCAGGGTCGTCTGACCCTAGGGGTGGTCAGCCCTTGTCAGGGAAGCCTCGCCTTAATTTTGACACCAGCCAAGACATAATTCAACCCCTCCAGCCTTTCCCTGCTCCTTGACTGACAGACCTCTTCCATGTGCCACAGTCTGGCCACTGAAGAACCAAATGAAGTCACAGATCTGGGGTCTCCGGGACTCTCTCCTACCTCATCTCAAGTAAACGAGGTAGTGGCCACTTTCTCTTTGAATAAACACATTGTTTATTTGTTTTTCAAAGAGTGTAAAAGTAATACATATTTGGTAATTATTTTAAAATATACTTAATAATCTACCACTCAGTAAAACCACCATATCATTTTGATTGAGCTTACTACTTTTTTCTGTGCAAAAAAATTTTAAATATAAATATTAGGAAAGTGCACGTTTGTATCCTGGGTTTTCACAATACGGCAACGTGGAGTTTTCTAAGATATTATGGCCGCATAACACTCTGTTTTGAAATTCCTGCGCAGTTAGTGAAATGCGGAGGCACTTTATTACGGAGAGCAAACTAAAGGCATTGGAGCGAACAGAACCGTCTTCCAGTCTCTGCTGCCACTTTCTGTTGAGGTGATTGATGTGTTCTCTGTGTGCCTCAGTTTCCTCATGTTGGAAAAGAAGTAGCATATCTACCCCTCATGGAGGCATGAGATTTGAGCGAGGAAAAGTAAGATGAGGCATTGGCACTCCATAGCCAGTTGCCATTTTCAATATGATTAAAGAATGGCTGCAGCCCTGGCCAGTTGGCTCAGCGGTAGAATATTGGCCCAGTATGTAGATGTCTCAGGTTCGATTCCTGGTCAGGGCACACAGAAGAAGCGACCATTTGCTTCTCCACCCTCCTCCCCTTTCTCTCTCTTTCTTTTCTTTCTTTCTTTCTTTCTTTCTTTCTTTCTTTCTTTCTTTCTTTCTTTCTCTCTCTCTCTCTCTCTCTCTCTCTCTCTCTTTCTTTCTTTCTTTCTTTCTTCCTCTCCCATAGCCATAAGCTTGATTGGTTTGAGCACATCGGCCCTGGGCACTGAGGATGGCTCCTGGAACCTCTACCTCAGGTGCTAAAAGTAGCTCAGTTGCAAGCCTGACTCCAGATGGGCAGAGCATCAGCCCCAGACAGAGGTTGCTGGGTGAATCTCCATTGAGGCACATGTGGGAGTCTCTCTATCTCCCCTCTTCTCATTTGGAAAAAGAAGGGAAAAAAGAAAAAGGGTGGCTGCCTGATCCTGGACTCTCACTCTCCAGTTCTTGGGCACGTTCTAACTCTCGTCTTCAAACTGGTGTCTTGCAGACCTCGTGTTTCTCCGGGAGACGCACTGCCAGTTTCAGGAGCTAAGGATGTTTTGTGGGCTGCCTCGGCCGTGGCACTTCTGGGCAGCTTGGGTTGTTGTTAAACAAGCGATGATTGAGCAGAGATCCGGCTCTTGGGAACCAAAGGCCAGTTGGCCTCCTAGAATGTTCCGGGAGAGTGGGACATTGGTTCCAGTGCCTCTGGACTCCAATCTGCGGCTGGAGAACCAAAGGGCACCAAGTCAGTTTAACTAAAATCAGTCCACCCGAGAATACTTAGAGAATGCTTTCTTCGGGCCAGACTTCCCTCTAAGTGGGGAAGACGTAGGTCCCCCGTCTCTGTGTAGAGGGGAGAGACAGACACTATAGACCCTAGCCAGTTCAGTGTGTGCTAGGTGCTGAGAAGTGATGGGGAGTTGGGGGGTGGGCCATTTTATGAAGGTGTCTGGGAAGGCCCCCCTTGGAGCAGAGCCTGAAGAAATGAAGAAATATTTAGGACAATAGCACTCCTGTTTGCCCAAGAGTGAGACATTTCCTTGGGAAGTGGATTCTCAGTGCTAAACGCAGGACAGTTTTAGGCAGAGCGAAAGGGTTGGTCACCCCAGGAAGAGTATTCCAGGCACAAGAAACAGCAGGGGTACAGGCCGGTAAGAGGGAAAGACCTTGGTGTGTTTGGGGAACGTCCAGGAGGCCAACATGATGGGCGTACGGTACAGCAGGGGACAGAGGGGACAGGCGCAGAGGGGGCAGGGCCACGTGGGGCCTCATGGTTAGGTTAAGGGGAGGGTGGTCGGACGAGTGGTCTCGGGGGTTCGGGTGCAGGGGAGCAGACAGAGGCAGAGTTAACAGTGGGTGCAACAGGCGTGCGCCCTGGGCCCTGGTTTTTTAAGGGCCCCTCAGAACCCGAACTTTACACTTTTTTCTAATGACACCAAGTTTGGTTTCATATGTGCAATTTTAACAATAGTACATAATATTTTTTATTTAAAAATATGGTTAACCTGTATTTTTATTTTCTCTCTCTCTCTCTCTCTCTCTTTTAAGAGGCCTAATATTTTCTTCTGCGCCCAGGACCTCAACTGACCTTAATCTGCCTCTGGGGATCGGGAAGGCAGGGAGCGGGACCTGCAGAGATGGGGCTTTGCTGCCGAAGGGAGGGAGTGAGGCCTGTGAGCCCCCCTGACGCGGAGGCGGGTGGGCATGAAGCCGCAGCCACTGCATCCTCGCTGGCCCCTTGGCCTGGCCGGGTTAACGCTCTTCCTCCTCGGCACCTGGGGGAGGATGAGGTCAGTGGCTTGTTCCGTTAGCCGCAGTGAAGCCATTAATTTTTCTGGAGCTGCCCAAGCCTCTGCTCGTGCGTTTCACACACGTGCTGTAGGGGAATCACCCCAGTTCTGTGCCTTCCCAGGGTCTCCTCGGTGCCCCTGATGACACCGGGGCCCCTCTGAGGGCCACTCTCGCGTCCTGCTCCAGTCCACGCTCGTCTGCGTCAGAGCAGGAAGGCTGTGGTTGTCCCCACACTCCTCCTTTTTTTTTTTTTAGAAGAGGAGACTGGGACCCAGAGAGGAGGGAGTGACTTGTCCAAAGAAATTCAGGGAGTCAGAGGCAGAGCTGGGAAAGGACCCCAAAGGGGGGCAACTGGCTGAGAGATGGGGCCTGACGCTGAGCCGGGGACACGGCACCTGACGCACTGGGCGGGGCCGCCCCTCTCTGGACCTTCCACTGGGACTGAGTTACTAGGAATCTGGCCTCAAGGACAAGGGGAGAGAGGTGGTCTGGTTTTATTCCTCTCGGGTCAAGGCTACAGCAGGAGCACTGAGCAGTAGTCGGGGGCATCCCAGATTCACGAGGGGCACGTACAGTGCATAGTGTGCGGTCAGCGAAGAGCGGAGCCAGGTAGGAGGCTGTGGACGGTGCTCCTGGAACAGTGTGCGGCTCAGAGGAGCTGGGGGTTGGCGGTGCAGAACATAAGCAAGTGAGCAAGTAATCCGCCCTGCTCGACTTCTATTATTCTCTCTGTTACTAATTAATAATCTTTCATTTATTTATATTCTTTTGTGACAGAGAGAGTGAGAGAGACAGAGACAGACAGGAAGGCAGAGAGATGAGAAGCATCAGCTCGTAATTGCAGCACCTTAGTTGTTCATTGATTGCTTCTGATAGGAGCTTTGACTGGGGGGGGGGGGCTCCAGCTGAGCCAGTGACCCCTTGCTCAAACCAGTGACCTTGGGCTCAAGCCAGCGACCTTGGGGTCATGTTTATGATCCTATGCTCAAACCAGTGACCCTGTGCTCAAGCTGGTCAACCTATGTTCAAGTCAGTGACCTCGGGATTTCCAAAGTCGGTCCTCAGCATCCCAGGTTGATGCTCTATCCCAGGGGTCCCCAAACTACGGCCCGCGGGCTGCATGCGGCCCCCTGAGGCCATTTATCCAGCCCCCGCTGCACTTCTGGAAGGGGCACCTCTTTCATTGGTGGTCAGTGAGAGGAGCATAGTTCCCATTGAAATACTGGTCAGTTTGTTGATTTAAATTTACTTGTTCTTTATTTTAAATATTGTATTTGTTCCTGTTTTGTTTTTTTATTTTAAAATAAGATATGTGCAGTGTGCATAGGGATTTGTTCATAGTTTTTTTTATAGTCTGGCCCTCCAACGGTCTGAGGGACAGTGAACTGGCTCCCTGTGTAAAAAGTTTGGGGACCCCTGCTCTATCCACTATACCACCACTGGTCAGGCTATTAATTAACAATCTAATTGCCATGGTGCAATATTTTATTTTATTTCAAATAAGTGGCACTGTAGTGCCTTCCCACAGGTGGAACTGCCCAGGCCTATCTGAGGTTGGCCTGGGACTTGAGTCATCCTTTACAAAGGAGAGTCCCAGCCCTAGCTGCACATCGTAGGGGGCTCTGTAATTGTCCAAACCCCACCACAGGCATTTTTATTTAGTTGGTCTGGGATGGAGCCGGTGGTAGTTTGGACCATTGAGCAGCATTATCTTTCCCCATCCTGTTGATATAGGGCTTGGCTGTGACTTGCTTTGGCCCTGGTCCGTGACCTTAGCCGCAGGTTTATTTATTTATTTATTTTTTACAGCGACAGAGAGTGAGTCAGAGAGAGGGATAGACAGGGACGGAGAGAGATGAGAAGCATCATTCATTAGTTTTTCATTGCGCGTTGCAACACCTTAGTTGTTCATTGATTGCTTTCTCATATGTGCCTTGACCGCGGGCCTTCAGCAGACCGAGTAACCCCTTGCTGGAGCCAGCGACCTTAGGTTCAAGCTGGTGGGCTTTTCCTCAAACCAGATGAGCCTGCACTCAAGCTGGCAACCTTGGGGTCTCGAACCTGGGTCCTCTGCATCCCAGTCTGACGCTCTATCCACTGCGCCACTGCCTGGTCAGGCAGCCGCAGGTTTAAATGTGCTTAGAGTGGCTTGTGTCTTGCACCCTAGTGAAGAACACACCTTGGGGGTCAGCGGTCTAAGGAGAGGAAACATTCATGAAGCTGACCTGGATGCCACCTTCTGTCTGGAGCGTGCGACCAGCTGAGCGTGGCTCCCGTCGGCCGAGCTCCCCACAGTTCACCCGCAGACCTGTACACGAGAAATGCATGCTTGTTGTTTCCAGCTGTTGAGCCTTGAGATGCCTGCCACACGGCACGGTTAGAGCAACGTCTACCTAACCAAGGCCTCGGCCCTGGGAGATCCTGATGCCATTGGTCAGAGCGGAGGCCCAGGCATTCGTTATTTATGAAAATGTTGCCGGGGTGATTCTAACATGCAGCCAGGGTGGATAACTGTCAATTTGGGATATTGCTTCTTGGCTATGGAGTGAAGTGACAATATACTTCATTCTCTAAACTGGTATTTCTTAACGCCTGGCTCTGGAATTACCCACATGAATCCCTTGGCCCTGACCAGACAGTGGTGCAGTGGATAGAGCATTGGACTGGGACACAGAGGACCCAGGTTCGAAACACTGAGGTCACTGGCTTGAGCGCAGGCTCACTAGCTTGAGCACGGAGTTGCTGTTTTGAGCATAGGATCATAGACATGACCCCATGGTCACTGGCTTGAGCCCAAAGGTCACTGGCTTAAAGTCCAAGGTCTCTGGCTTGAGCCCAAGGTCACTGGTTTGAGCAAGGGGTCACTCACTCTGCTGTAGTCCCCTGGTCAAGGCACAGATGAGAAAGCAATCAGTGAACAACTAAGGAGCCACAATAAAGAATTAATGCCTCTCATCTCTTTCCCTTCCTGTCTGTCTGTCCCTATCTGTCCCTGTCTCTGACTCTCTCTGTCTCTGTCACAAAAACAAACAAACAAACAAACAAAAGAATCCCTAGGGCAGCCCTGGCTGGTTGCCTCAGTGGCTAGAGCATCGGCCTTGTGTATAAACATGCCATATTTGATTCCTGGTCAGGGCACACAGAAGAAGTGACCATCTACTTCTCTCCCCCTCCCTCTCCCCCTTCTCTCCCTCTTCCCCTCCCATAGCCAGTGGCTGGATTGGTTTGAGCATCGGCCCTGGGCACTGAGGATAGCTTGGTTGGTCTGAATGTCAGCCTCAGGCACTGAGAATAGCTCAGTCAATTCGAGCATTGGCCCCAGACGGGGTTGCTGGGTAAGTCCTGATCAGGGTACATGCAGTAGTCTGTCTCTCTATCTCCCCTCCTCTCACTTAAAATAAATAAATAAATAAATAAACAAGAGTCCCTAGGGCAGCTAATGTGTTAAAATTGCAGATTGCTGGGCTCTAGCCTAGTCTCCGAAGGCATATTTAACTCCCCCCAAGCCCCCGGACACTTTCCAAGCACTCTGAAGTCTAGGAAAGACCAATTTAAGAATTCCCTCCTATATCTGCTGGTGATAATTGAACCATTCTTCCTAGAATTTCAAACCATTTCTGTTTGCCTCTATAAGCCTCTGAGTTTAGTCTTTCAAGTCCTTCTAGTGGACATCTAGGAGAGGAGAAACAAGCTCTGTTCTGACTGCAAGGTAAAGGAGGAGGTTGGACTGTGTTCTTTCTTCCGGCAGGAACATTCTGTGATTTCAGACCATTATCTTTGTCATTATAATCTGTGTATGATGGTCTCAAATGCTTCAACCCGTGGGTGCCACAGGCAGAATGCTGCCTAAACACCTTAAACAGGAAGTCACAGGTCCCTAGGAGTCCTGCCTCAGACATTAGGCTGAGCTGACCCGCTGGGGCTTCCGACCCCTTGACCCTCAAGGCTGAGTTGTGGGCCCCACCAGGCTGTGGCTCTTGCAGAGGTCTCTCCCAGCCTCGTGGCTCTTGTGGGTTGGCTTTTTAATTTAATGTAGTTTTATTGTAACACTGGGCTCCATTTCTGCCTCACTTAGAACTCTTGGTTTTGCATTCTGGCTTCCAATGCCTTGTTTGGTCCTTGGACTCGAGGTTGAGAAGCTCAGCTTTTTCTTGCTGACTCTGACTTGGCCCAAACCTGCAGCCCAGTGGGGCTCAGTCTCACCTGGAAAACTTGAAACAACCTTGACTCAGGCTTCCTCCTCCCCAGTAATTCAACCAGGTTCTCAAGGGGGGGGGGCAGAGGCAGCGGGATTTTCAAATGTTTCCCGGGGGTTTCCAATGGGCAGCTGGGGTTTGGAGAACCGTTCTCTGGCACAAACCACACCTCCCTGGGACCCCAACCATGTTTCCTGTATTCTTGTCTTTCTTTCTTTCTTTCTTTCTTTCTTTCTTTCTTTCTTTCTTTCTTTCTTTCTTTCTTTCTTTTCTTTCTTTCATCTTTCTCTCTCTCTCTCTCTCTCTTTCTTTCTTTCTTTTTTCTTTTTTTGTGAGAGACAGGCATACAGGAAGGGAGAAAGATGAGAAGCATCAACTCATAGTTGCAGCACCTTAGTTGTTCATTGATTGCTTTCTTATATGTGCCTTGAGGGGGGCTCCAGCCGAGCCAGTGACCCCTTCCTCAAGCCAGCGACCTTGGGCTGAAGCCAGTGACCATAGGGTCATGTCTATGATTCCACGCTCAAGTTGGTGAGCCTGTGTTCAAGCTGGTGACTTTGGGATTTGGTTTGAAACCTGGGACCTCAGCATCCCAGATTAACACTCTATCCACTGTGCCACCAAAAGTCAGACTCTTTTTTTTAATTTTATTTCTTTATTTTAGAGAGAGAGGGAGGGAGGGAGAGAGGAAGAGTGGGAGAGAGAGAGAGAGAGAGAGAGAGAGAGAGGAACATTGATCTGTTCCTGCATGTGCCCTAACCGGGATCAAACGGGCAGCCTTGGAAGGTTAGGGCAATGCCCTAACCCAGCGAGCTATCCGGCCAGGGCTCCAAGAGTCTTTCAATGTCAGTCCCACAATGCTAGGTACCTTCCCCACTCTCAAAGTGAAGAGTTGGAAATATGCCGCCAACCATTAGGTTGCAAGTGAGAACGGAGGCAGCTGGCGGGACAAGGCAGAGTGCTCAAACGGGAGGGACGCCCACGGGTAGCTGCGGGCCAGGCGAGACGGGGATGGAGCCAGTCCCCATAACCGGTGGCTGGCGCTTCGCTCGGTGACACAGTTAACAAATACACGGTACTTAAAGTGAACTATGAACAAATGCACGAGCAGGGATGGAGTGTTTTCTGCAAATAGAAGGGAGTATGGGAGTCAGCAAAGGTCGACCCGGAGCAAAACCAGGGCTGCAGACCCCGGGGAAGTAAAGCAACCAAGCAGTAGACCATCCAAGAAATTTCACGACTCCCGGACGAATCAGGGCAGACAGGCTCCTGTGACGCTGAGGACGCGGGGCGCCAGTTTGGGAGTGCGGAGCCGTGGGGAGTTTACATTAGAATCGCGTTGTGTGTGATTTACGGCCCACTCTGTGCACCGCAGCGCAAACGGACCGTGGAGGGAGTGGTTTGTCATTTCTCATTACGCAGGGCGGGCTCGTGTGGCTGGTGGATTCCTCAGTTGTCTTCACGAAGGCCACACCTCGGGGATTCCATCAGGATTTCCCACAGAGCCCTCCCTACCTGGACCGACTGGTCTGGATGCCCAGCCTGGGGCAGAACAGATAGGGAGCGCAGCTTAGAGGAAGAACCAGACACGTCCCTTCCCTCACGCGTGGCCAACCCGTCTCACCAGGCAGCCCGCTCTCGCCGGCCCTGCAGTTCTGGTGCCGGTTCAGTGAGAATAGGACCCGATGCCCTTGTCTGACTGGAGCTTCTGACAGTTATAAACAGCATTTGCTTTCCTCGGTGATTTTAATAGACATAACCTAGAAAGGAACATCAGGGCCGAAAATCAAGGCCGGTGGGGAGGGGCGTGGCTAGGTGGGGGAGGGGCGTGGCTATAACAGATGTATTCTTTTAACCATCCCTTCCCTCGCTGGTCCTCCAGGGAGGTACCTCCATCTCCTTCACCCTCTTCTCGGAGAGGCGTAGGGAAACTTGGCAGAGGTGGGGGTTAGACAGCCTTGCCCCCGAAAAAGAGATGAAGAGGGAAAGATTACTGGGGAACTCAGCTGGAACTGAACCCTGCCCTGGCAGACTGCTCCTCACGACTGTGCGCAGTTAGGTGGAAGGTCTCTTTGGATTTTCACAGATTAAGAGCAAACCTTAAATAGCCAGACCCCAGCCCAGTTAGTGGTAGGAATGAGCAGTGCCAGGTCCGGGTCTCCTGGGGCCTTGGAGGCCAAATCCCATTTCACACCAGATTTAGTGGAGAATTCTTCTGCAAGTCAATGCAAGAATCTGCCCACCGCCTTGAACATCTTCCTTTAAAAACAGCGTTAATGAGTTTGACTGCTTCTCCAGGGCTGACACCTAGTCAGGAACCTCCTACCTGAATTCTCCCACGGAGAGATCCAGTGTTAGGATGGATCCCCCCCCCTTCTTTTATCTGAGAAGACAAGAATATTAAGACATGTAATTGGCACGTAACAAGATGACTCAACAAGTTAATTAGTTCTCAATGAAGTTGCATTTACCATACTTCCTGAATGTGTTCTCAGCGATGAGGGACATCTAATGAGCTGGCAGAGGCCACTTCCTTCCCCAGCAGAAGGGAGGAAACTCCTCCTGGTGTCTGAGGCCGCGTGGCACTGTCTCCTTGCAAACTTGCCTTGGTGTTTATACCCAACGGGTCTTGGGATTGACTGGCCGTAAGAGCTGGTCAGGGAGTGACACAATAAGCCCGACCAGTTCTGTGGAAGTGGAAACCAAGAAGCATGAAATTAGTGTCATGATAAGAGTATTATTTGCTCTGGGGTCCAGGGGACACGTGGGTTCAAGTCTTGCCTACTGCTTTCAAGAAGTGTGACTTTGAGCAAGTAACCCCAGACCTCTGAGCCTCGCCTTCCCCGTTCCTATGGTAGACATGACAAATAGGAGCTCATCACGGTTGCTGTGTAGATTAATAACAGAGTGGGATAAAGCCTTCCGGGTTCTGTATATAGTAGACATGGTTTTTAGGGTGTAGATGTTTCTCTGCAGGCTCTGTGATTTTTGAGGGATTTGAGCAATGAGATTACCTGGCTAAGCACTTGGTGAGGGGCGTTAATTGTCATTGGCAGTCCTTCCGGGAGTCCCTAGTCAAATTTCAATGTCTTGTGAGTGGAGAGAGCTCCCCCAAAGCATTTTGGGAATCTTAGAGGATGGCCAGGGGATGGAGGTGAATAAGGTTAACCATTTGTTGTATCCTGGCTTCTGCCTTAAGATAGCATGGTTCAGTGAGATCGAGACCAGAAAAAAATGATTAAGTTTATCAGCCAAGCGCTGGGGAACAGTGGGAATGAAGCCAGTCCTCTGCAGGGAGGAAATGACAGGACAGGGAGATGGAGAGAGACAGGGTCGGGCTCTCAGGGACCCGGCTCTTCCTCTCCGGTCCTTTTCAAGCCACAAGTTCACGTCTACTTCAGTGTCAGCTCTGATGAGAACTCCATGTAGAGGAAGCATCGAAAGGAGGGGGGGAACAAAATTTACAAACTCATTTGCATTTTAATGAATTTTTAATTGAACCGAAATCTGTTGTTTCTGTTTAAAGATGCAGTGCTGATTTTGTGGTCGCTGCTGCTGAGGGCCAAGTGGGAACTTAATGTGATAAAAAAAAACAAAACTGATACTGCTAAAGCTTAATTAGGTTTGAAAGCTCGTCTGGAACGGCTGCACGGAGTCTGGGAATGGCGAGCTCTCCTGGCAGCGGGCTGCGAAGCCAGGGTTGACGGGGGAGATGCTTCCTCCCTAAAACCACCAAGAACGCAGCCAGGCACCCAGGCTGGGTCAGCACACACTTGTCACCTGTCCTCTCCTGCCCTCAGCTCCTGGGTTTCCAGGCACAGGTACCAGCCCAGCCCAGCCAGTGGCAGGTGGACAGTGGAATTCTACTGTGGCTTTGATCAGGGGTCTTTGATTCTTTGAGACCGTAGATATTTTAGAGGAAAACTAGCGACCGTGTGCTCAGAAATTGTCTCTTGTTATTATTTTTTTTGGATCAAGGCAAGGTAGAGACTAGATGAATAAGTGTGTTCATCAGTGTTGGCTTCAAAGATACTTGAGTTATCAAGGCTGCTTGCGCCAGCAGGTTGGGATTCCCGGAGCACCCTCTCCTGTGCGGGTTTCTGGGCACAGCTGCGGGACAGAGGCAAGGGGGGGGGGCCGCAGGAGGGGCACCCACGCCAATGCGAGATGCTTTGTAAGCTGCCTCCTTCAGTCCTCGTAGCAATTCTGCCACAATCCCCATTCCAGTTTGTAGATGGGGGACTGCACTCATCTGATGTCATGGAGCCAGCTTGGTGGGGCGGTGGGGCTCAATGCCATCTGGCTGCAAAGGCTGAACCCGTCTCATCAAGTCACAAGTCTTCCTCAAGCCGGTCCAGCAGGGGACAAAGACCTGGATCTCAAAGCCACACGGGCAGTGAGAATGAAATGCCCCCATAGACACAGGAAGTAGGCAGGTTTGATTCATGGAGATCTGGAAGAGAGGGCATTCCACAGGGACAAGTCCAAATAAATTTTTATTCTCTAGGGTGGTGTTTGGAATAAAAGCAAGCAGATTAATTGGAGTGAGTCACAGTGGGTATGCTGGCAAAGAGACTTTAAGAGAGATCTCTTATAATGATAGAAATTCTACTTATAGAGTCCTTTTCTGTAGGCTGGATATTCTGTAGGCTTTATATTCATTATGTCATGCAGTCCTTTCCAATAACCCTTCCAGGGAGGGGCAGTCCATGCCATTTATCGGGAAGGAAACTGTGGCACAAGATGGGACACTCACTCAGGCCAGAGTTCCCTGGATGAAACGCCAGCATTGAGATTTGAACTGGGATTTGTCTGATTCTTGAGGCTGAGCTCTTACTGCTACTTGGGTGGATTAGTAGGTCAAGATTCTGGAAGGTTTTGAACGTCAAGAGTCTGTATATTATCTTATGGTCAGGCTTTTTCCAAAACTTGTTCTGAAAGATGCAGTCTTTAGATTTTAACAGATGTTTCACGGGGTCAAGGGAGTCCCTTTCTGTAGCCAAATTCATTGAGAAGACCCCACACAAGGAGGGGGTCTGGTTTGTAGCATTTCCCAAACTTACTTGGCCACATTTCCCTGCTTAGAAAATCACCTCTAGACAGACCCCAGCAGGCATCGGGGACCCGCAGGCAGTTTCTGAGCCGCGTGCTGCAGACATAGCCCGAGCTGTGTTGATGAAGGTGTCGTAGGCAGTAGATTCAGGGATGGACACAGCGATGTCAGACCTGGGGCCAGGGAGACCAGTCAGAAAGTAGCTAATTCTGAGGAAAAAAATAAAAGAGAAGAAGAGAAACCTCATTCATCCATCTTCTAATGAAAAGACTGGGCTCCAGTGACCCAGATGATTAGAGCGCCTTCAAAATCCTCATCCAATTAAAAAGCCATTCCATCTCAGAGAGCAATTTTGGAAACCAGGAAGAGCTACGCACACAAAGATTAGCAAGGGCTAGACATTACAGATGCTGCGTGAGCGGACAGACAGACTCCAGGCTGTGTCTGCACCCTTCCACCCCCTCTGTGGTGACACCAGTTGTAAGCATGCCCGGTCCAGGGACACAGGCTCCTGCTGCCCCTCTGTAGCCACCAGGCTCACTGAGGATATTCACCTGCCTCATTGCTCACAGCTCCCTTGTGTATCAAGGCCAAGCAGTGGCCGTCCGGAGATGCCACTGATTGGAAAAATGTATCCTGTGCACCACTCATTGTCTATCCCCAATGGAATCACGTGAGAGACCTTTTTTCTTTTCTTTCTTTTTTATTAAGTGAAAGGTGGGGAGGCAGAGAGACAGACTCCCACATGTGCCCCGATGGTGATCCATCTGGCAAGTCCCCTACCAGAAGATACTCTGCCTATCTGGGGCCATTGCTCCATTGCTCAGCAACCAAGCTATTTTAGTGCCTGAGGTGAGGTCATGGAGCCATCCTCAGTGCCCAGGGCCAACTTGCTCAAACCATTTGAGCCATGGCTGCGGGAGGAGAAGAGAGAGAGAGAGAGAGAGAAGGGAAGGGGGGAGGGGTAGAAAGCAGATGGTTGCTTCTCCTGTGTGCCCTGATCAGGAATTGAACCCGGGATTTCCACATGCTGAGCCGATGCTCTACCACTGAGCCAACCGGCCAGGGCTTGAGAGACCTTTGATTGTCACCAGTCTTGTCAAGTGAGACTTCCTGTTCTTATTTCCTTTGACAGTTGTAGGTCTGTGTGAGCGTGCTTTGTTCTTTGCGTCAACTCTGGGAATTGTTGGGCTCCAAACTCTCCCTCAAGGGATCCTTTCTTTTTAGGCATTTCTTTTTTAAATTTAATGGAGTGATATTGATCAATAAGAGTACATTGGTTTCAGGTGAACTATCTCTATAGCATTTGAACTATTATTGATTATGTCGTGTGCCCATTGCCCAAGATCAAATCATTTTCCCTCATTATATATTTGCAAGGGACACGTTCGGTAACATAGCTTAGATGATGGTTCAGCTCATGTTTAGTGAGCACCTGCTATGGGGACCCATCATGCTCTCTGCTTTCAGACCCCACTCTTTCTTCCCATCATGACAGACTCACCGACCTCTCTGCATTGTGGGTGGGTTCTGTTAAAAACATCAAATTTGAAATATGTGACTATTTGAACCATTACTTCTGCGATTTCCCTGTAAAAGTTCTGTTAAAACAAGCCACAAGGGCTCCTGATGGAGGGCACGGCCTACCGGCCTTAGAACTAGACAGAATGGATGGGGTTCTCGGCTCCATGTCTTGATAGCTCTGTGACCTTAGGCAAGTTACCAACCCTCTCTGAACACTGGCTCCCAAACATCAAAAATGGGAATATTGCCACTTTTTCTATAGAGGGTTTGAGGTCAAAGAGGGTATAGCGTTCAGGAAACATTAGTGCCTGACATCCGTCCAGGGAGAGGAGTTGGGGGGGAGCACCGTTGGCTTCTGTGACTGGTATAAGTCTGTTTCACTTTGCTTTTTGCCATCAGCGAGTGCCCATTTGGGTCCAGCGACTGCCTTCGCTAACTGGTCCAGATGTTCCCATTCTAGCTGCATCTGATGCATATCTCTACGTCGGCGACTTAAATGAAAATTGCTCTTAACTGTTTGCCTCCTGAAAGAGTATGTGTCAGTTATATCAACTCAGGGAATGGTTGGGCTCCAAAGTCTCCCTCAAGGGGCGCTTTTAGGAACATCACTTAGATGAGGGTTCAGATGATGTTTAGTGAACACCTGCTATGTATTAGGCATTATGTTCTGTGCTTTCCTACAAGTCATCTCCCTAATGTTATAGGCAATGACTATGGTTTTACAGAACCATCAATAACTCAAGGTAGCAGTTATACATATACAGTGCAATTTTACTTCGGTGGAACTTCATTTTTTTCCTCGTCTAGGGATGATATTCAATATATTTATCAATGCATATGGCTTGGGTACCAACCAGTCAGAATGAGGCTTTGGAAGGTGCCACTTGAGGGCTTAAGGTCAGGAGCTACATGCCAATTGGAATAGAAATACTTTAACAATTCAGTTTTTAATATTTGAATAATTAATGGCTGAGCTGGGACAACCTGGATGAATATTAACCAGTCTCCTTGCCCTGTGGTTTAGACACTAGAGAGATGGGCAAAATATTCTTTCATCTCAGTGCTCAGAATTTACCTTCGGCTTCCTGCTAGCCTGGATAACTTATCAAAAAACCCAAAGCCTAGCCCTGGCCAATTGGCCCAGTGGTAGAGTGTTGGCCCAGCGTGTGGATGTCCCAGGTTCAATTCCTGGTCAGGACACATAGCAGAAGCAACCATCCACTTATCCACCCTTCCCCTTTTTTCTCCCCCTCCCCTTCTCTCTTTGTTTCCTTCTCTTTCTCTCTTTCCCTCTCCCTCCCTCTCTCTTTTTCTCCCACAGCAATGGCTCAATTGATTCCAGTGAGTGGGCCCTGGGCACTGAGAATGGCTCCATGGCCTCCACCTAAGGCACTAAAAATAGTTTGGTTGTCAAGCAATGGAGCAATGCCCCAGATGGGCAGAGCATCACCCCAGAGAGGCCTTGCTGGGTGGATCTCTGTTGGGGTGCGTGTGGGAGTCTATCTCTCTGCCTCTTCTTCTCTCACTTAATTAAAAAAAAAAAAAAGAACCCAAAGCCTAGAATTTCACCATTGAGCAACTTGTCCTTCCCTAGATTCACAAAATTGAAATGGGAAAGGTGTGTGTGTGCGTGACAAAGCAGTTTGAGGATGTTTTTCTTTACTTGTGGTTTGCGAGGCTTCTTCCTTCTTGCCACCTCCCACCTGACCCCCCCCCCCAACAAGCCTGTCAGCATACAAGACCCTCTCAGTCTTATCACTCAACATCTTCGGCCTCACTTCCCTGCATGCTTTTCCACCCACACCACGGTTCAGGACTCCGTGCTCATCATGAGCTCTTCCTGTCCCTGAAACACCCTTCCTATCTTTTCTGCCTAGCCACTTGCTGCCCATCCCTCCGGGACCAACTCCAGTGCCCCTTTCTTTCTGCCTCATCTCCACTGCCCCGAGGTGGAGTGAGACACGCCCTGCTGTGCGCACTGACGACACCCCGTGTGACCTCTGTTAGAGCACGCACCGCCTCGCATGGCCAGGGTCTGGCTCCCCGACTGCAATGTGAGCTAGCTCACTAGGTCTTGTCCATCTCTGAATTGCCTGTGCCCAGCCCAGCATTGGCGTGCCGCATTGGTTACAGTAATGCAAGGGCTGGGCACAGAAACATCCCCATCCAGCAGGCCTCGCTCAGCCTCAGGCCGGGGGTAAGTGGCCCTCAGAGAGTCAGCTGCAGCCTCTTCCCTTTCTCCCTCCCTCCCCACTCATCCTTGGGCTGCTCCCACTCCCTTTGTGATTTAATTGGGATTTGGTGTTCCAGCCTCTTGGCTGGCCTCTTTGGAAACAGCCATTGGTGCTGAAAGCTCTCCACATGGCCTCACACCTACAGAGCTGGTGAAATGATGCCCCCGCCCCTCCTGCCCCTCCCGGCCCCTCCGGCACCTGAGCAGGCTGCCCAGGGCCTCCGCTGTGGGCTGGATGGGAGGGCGGCAAGGCAGGGCATCATCTCAGTGGTGTTGGAGCTCAGAAAATTAATGGAGAGGGAGGAACATCCCGGGATTTCAGACTCGCAGGGAGGAGCTCGGTGACCCCCGAGTTGGCAGCGTGGGGAGCTAATGTGCTGACCGCGGCAGCTCAGCTGGCCTCTGCCACGCTCTGCGTTGCAGCGGGAGCTGAGCACCTTCTCCCGGTGCCAGACAGTGAGAGGCTGGCAGAAAGGCAGCAGGCACATCGCTGTGAATGCCAGTCAGGGACAGCAGTGCCAAGATTGGGAGGAGCAGATGACTCCCTGGCAGCCCAAGAGGCTGCACCCATCCAGCTGGCCTCACTGGCTCGAAACGCAGTCTGGGCGGAAACCGATGCCGGTTGGGCACCAACTGCGTGCTGGCTACTTCACACAGTCAGTGCACCTCCTCTGCCCAGCAGCTCTGGGTGCCTGCCTGCCGTCCCATCAGACGGAGGGAAGAGGTGGGGCTCCCCGGGATGGGTCCCTTCTCATAGTAGGTCCACCGCTTATAGCCCGACAGGCTGCGTCCTGCCCAGGGGCTCTTGGCCAAGCAGGCAGGCCAATGGGGGCTGAAATCTAGCCACTCTGGTCGTCCAGCTGTGCCCAGAGGGTGCCTTTTCTGATTCAGAAGAGTCTCCCAGGCCCTGGCCGGTTGGCTCAGCGGTAGAGCGTCGGCCTGGCGTGCGGGGGACCCGGGTTCAATTCCCGGCCAGGGCACATAGGAGAAGCGCCCATTTGCTTCTCCACCCCTCCTTCTTTCTCTCTGTCTCTCTCTTCCCCTCCCGCAGCGAGGCTCCATTGGAGCAAAGATGGCCCGGGCGCTGGGGATGGCTCCTTGGCCTCTTCCCCAGGCGCTAGAGTGGCTCTGGTCGCAGCAGAGCGACACCCCGGAGGGGCAGAGCATCGCCCCCTGGTGGGCAGAGCGTCGCCCCTGGTGGGCGTGCCGGGTGGATCCCGGTCGGGCGCATGCAGGAGTCTGTCTGACTGTCTCTCCCCGTTTCCAGCTTCAGAAAAATAAAAAAAAAAAAAAAAAAAAAAAGAAGAAGAAGAAGAAAAAGTCTCCCAGAGCCTGGCCACCGTCCTGCTTCACAACTAGAACCAGGGTTACAGGGGGGCGGGTTGTGACTGTCAGTGAGCGACCATATATGCTTCCTGTATGTGTCAGTCTCACCCTCAAACCGAGAGGAGGTCTAGACTCAGGTTAGGGCGGAGCAAACAGGAAGTGGGGGTGAGTCGATGCTGCGAGGAATGGGGGTCCACTGGCCTAGTTCCGCCTTGCGATCTTATTTCTTCTACTCATGACCATGACCTGAGAATTTGTTTGTGGGTCCCACTCAGGTGCTTGTTTTGCAATATAAACTTCTTTGGGCTGCGGTTGGGTAGGGGCGACAGGGACACACACACACACACACACACACATCTATGTATCTTTCTATCTCTCTATCTATCTATCCATCTATCATCCATCCATCCATCGTCTATCATCAATGCTAATACACCTTCAATACCAGAGCTCTCCTGACCCTAAGGCAGCCACCTGGATTGCTGGCTTGATAAAGTTGGAGCTTGGAGTCCATGCCTTCATGGGAAGGATATAAAGAACACAATTAAATCTAGCTGGATAGGCCCTGGCCGGTTGGCTCAGTGGTAGAGCGTTGGCCTGGCATGTGGAAGTCCTGGGTTCGATTCCCAGCCAGGGCAAACAGGAGAAGTGCCCATTTGCTTCTCCATCCCTCCCCCTCTCCTTCTTCTCTGTCTCTCTCTTCCCCTCCCACAGCCGAGGCTCCATTGGAGCAAAGATGGCCCGGGCGCTGGGGATGGCTCCTTGGCCTCTGCCCCAGGTGCTAGAGTGGCTCTGGTCACAACAGAGCGACGCCCCAGAGGAGCAGAGCATCGCCCCCTGGTGGGCAGAGCGCCGCCCCTGGTGGGCGTGCCGGGTGGATCCTGGTCGGGCGCATGCGGGAGTCTGTCTGACTGTCTCTCCCCGTTTCCAGCTTCAGAAAAATACAAAAAAAAAAAAATCTAGCTGGATCCATCCCAAATGCTGGCTTCATTTCTGCCTGCTTCTTGCCTTCGCCTCTGCCTCTGTCTCCAACCTGTCCAGCCCACCCAACCAGCCATTTTCAACAGGTGTGCGTGCCGCAAGAATTTTTATTTTTTTCTTTTTTTTTTTTTTTTCTTTTTTTTTTTTTCGTATTTTTCTGAAGCTGGAAATGGGGAGAGACAGTCAGACAGACTCCCGCATGCACCCGACCGGGATCCACCCGGCACGCCCACCAGGGGCGATGCTCTGCCCACCAGGGGGGATGCTCTGCCCATCCTGGGCGTCGCTGTGTTGCGACCAGAGCCACTCTAGCGCCTGAGGCAGAGGCCACAGAGCCATCCCCAGCGCCCGGGCCATCTTTGCTCCAATGGAGCCTTGGCTGCGGGAGGGGAAGAGAGAGACAGAGAGGAAAGCGCGGCGGAGGGGTGGAGAAGCAAATGGGCGCTTCTCCTGTGTGCCCTGGCCGGGAATCGAACCCAGGTCCTCCGCATGCTAGGCCGAACCGCAAGAATTTTTAAAACCTGCAATACTTGGCTATTTAGTCAGGGGCGCTGACCTCTTTTCCCTAGATTGTCAAATAAATAGATGACAACAGCCAACACAACAATAGCCGTCAGGTGTGAATGAATCAAGACCATACCTTTTCTTTTCTTTTTTTTTTGTCAGATCGGCTAAAAATATATTCTTTGGTGTCTGTGTGCCAGCAGACTTTAGGCGTTAGTTTATGTGTGCCATGAGATGGAAATGGTTTAAATCACGGCTCTAGACCCCCGCCCAATAAGCCTTCACACATCAGTCAGTTTATCATTTCTCTTCCCAGCTTCAGAGCTTTAAGGGGGTCCATGTGGCCGAGAGGAGAAAAATCCCAGCTCTAACTTCATCCAAAAGTGGCTCTCAACGTGCAGTCCCCAGACCAGCAGTATCAGTATCATCTGGGAACTTGTTAGAAATTCAAATTTCTAGGGCTTCACTCCAGACCTACCAAATCAGAAACCCTGGAGGTCGGGTGCACAATCTGTGTAGGAAGGAGCCTGATTTTTGCTAAAGTCTGAGAACCTCTGGCCTCTCCTAAATCTCTCTGTTCTCATCGGCCAGATCCATCCTCTTCCCTGTTCTTGGCCAGGGGCGGTTTATTTACCCTTTTTAATCTCTGCTCCTGTGGTGCCTGCCTAGTGGCAACAGAGCGTCTGGTTATCACCTCAATTTTCACCCTCCCCTTCTTTATTGCCAACAGGTCTGTATTGTGGAGACACCAGTGTGTCTAGCTGACCGTACTTCCTTTGCAACTAGGGGTGGTCACAATATTAAATTCCAGCTAATGATTTTAAGTAGGAGTTAAGAGGGAAGGAGGGGACCTCTGACAAGGACATAAAGCTGGGCAAGCTGCCTTTTTATCTTTCCACTTTTTCCTTTCCCACCTGACTACCGCCTGGATGATGGATGCAATGGCTGGAGCTCTAGCAGCCTTTGAGGACCTTTGGGGTAACCTTGGCAGGGAGGCTACACATAGCCAACCAGAAAAACAAAACAAAACAAAACAGAAAAAGGAGGAGTCCCACGGAGCCATGATGGCAGCCCTGGAATCAGATCTCTGAACATACCAGAAAATAGAAAATCCCTGTGTGTAGAAGCCATGAAAATCAGGGTTCTGTTATAACAACTGAAAGCAATCTATAAATTAAAGTAACTCCCAAATTTCTCTTTATTTATACATATCCAACCTATTCTTTAGGGCAGGGGTCCCCAAACTATGGCCCGCGGGCCACATGTGGCCCCCTGAGGCCATTTATCCGGCCCCCGCCGCACTTCCGGAAGGGGCACCTCTTTCATTGGTGGTCAGTGAGAGGAGCATAGTTCCCATTGAAATACTGGTAAGTTGGTTGATTTAAATTTACTTGTTCTTTATTTTAAATATTGTATTTGTTCCCGTTTTGTTTTTTTTTACTTTAAAATAAGATCTGTGCAGTGTGCATAGGGATTTGTTCATAGTTTTTTTTATAGTCTGGCCCTCCAATGGTCTGAGGGACAGTGAACTGGCCCCCTGTGTAAAAAGTTTGGGGAACCCTGCTTTAGGGCCTGGTTTGTTTTGTTTTTTTTTCCTTTTAACTATGTGTATTTAGGACAGAGTCTAAATCTTTTTGCGTTTGGCCATTTCGAGTAAACTCTAGTTGCCCCAAATCGAGCCCCTGAGACTCCGTTCCGAGGTCAGGGCCACAGATGGGCCTGGCTTGGCTCCTTCCCCCTGGCTGGGTTCCCTCCCTCAGAAAGGATTGGGCATCAATCACAGCTGGACATATTCAAGGTGTGAGCTCAGTGACGGTGACTAGAAAGCGCCCTGTCTCCCACACGCCCACGTCCTCCCAGGCTGAGCGTGACTAAGTGGGGGGCGTGCCCGGCAGCCCTTTCCTAGACTTTCCGACGCCATGATTAGACCCCCGATCACATCGGAAGTATAATTTGGCTGGGCACCACAAAGCTTTTTGCTTTTGCCTAATTTGCCATTGTCAGTGGCCGCTCGTGGGAAGAACAACACGTGGCCGTTGAAAACAGCCAGCCCTGTCCACATCATCAACAAGGGTCGCCCCCTGCTCCCTGCACACCAGCTCCCAGCAGGGTCTCTGCTGAGAGGAAATTTTCCCGTCCCTGTGATGAGAGCAAAATGTACATCACCTTGCCTCTAAGAGATAGTGACACATTTTCTCAGACGTGAGTTTTGACCTGAGATAATGGTCCTCCTCTGATAATGGTCTGTCTCTGGGCAGCAGGGTCCAGGGCTTTGTTTGAAGCAGTTGTACAAAACACTTTGTCTGTGGGGCTGCTCTGCAGATGGACACAGTCTGGCTATTTTAATCCTTGCAGTGAGTGATTTGCATTGGCATATGCCTGATCTGGGAGGTGGTGATGTAACCCTCATATTCCTGAGACCCCACATAGGTTTCAGGGACTGACCGAGGCCGCAGTGCAGGGACTTATGTTTCACTTGACTTATTTTTTTTTAAGTAAGAGGAAAGGAGATAGAGAGACAGATTCCCACATGAGCCCCAACCGGGATCTACCTGGCACACCACCCCACCCCCATCTGGGGCTGATGCTCGAATAAACCGAGCTATTTTTAGTGCCTGGGGATGATGTTTGGACCAACCAAACCACTGGCTGTGAGAGGGAAAGAGAGAGAGAAAGGGGAGAAGGAAGGGGAGAGAGGCAGATGGTCACTTTTCCTGTATGCCCTGACTGGGATTGAACTTAAAACTTCTGCATGCCAGGCTGACACTCTATCCACTGAGCCAGCTGGTCAGGGCCTCACTTGACTTGTTCTTGACTTGAATCCCCTCCCTACTCATTCTACCCTGCAGTGCCTTCCAAATCAGAAGATTGATGTGCATTCTCTGGAGTTTTGGTTGGAGGACTATAAATACGAAAGCTATATTCCAAATACTTCTTCGCTGTGACTGGCCCGTAGCACGTCTAAATAAAGGGTAGCAAATCCTTGTCTGTAGTATCACCTCTTATCGCTTCAGCACCAGTGCAGTGGCAGGTGCTCCCATACTTTTAATTAGTTAAGATATGATGGATTGATTGATGGATTAAGTAAATCCACTCTCCCTGGATCCAGAAGGTGTAACCTAACCAACTTTTCCCCTAAGGTTCATTTCTCCACTATCCTGCAGCCTGCCCGAACAGGCAGTCATAGCTTCTGGTCCTCAAGGGTTTGAGGACGTCTCAGCCTCAGAGAACTGTCGGTTCCAACATGTTCAGTATTGTCTGGCGCGCGGGGTTGAGCTTGTTGCGACCTCGGTGCAGGAACAAGCGCCGTGAGCCGGGCAGGCACCCTGTGCGCTGGGTCGGCGGTGCCGGTTCGCTCTGTTCCTCCTCATCGCTGCGGTGTCTGGAGCTGGCTGGTAAAGAGGCGATGGAAGTGGGTGTCCAGAAAGTCCAGGTCTAAGTTAAGTCTTGTGCTTAGAACAAATGTTCCATAATTTATTTTGAGACTCACCCTTCCCCCCCCCTTGACAGAATGACATTTACAGTTTTCAGTTTTGAAAGAAAAAAAATCAAATCTTGAATGCCACATCTTACCAGTGAAGGCTGTGACCCACACACGTTTACAAATGACCACCAGATGGACTGGTGATTTATGGCTGTGACATGGTGATATGGCATTCTGCATGTGACAGAAGGTGAATGTGAAGAAGGGCCAGGGAAATTATTGAAGAATAGTTCTTGTGTTTAGTTGCCCCATGGACAGATGTTGTTGGTAGGTTGAGTAATATGTCCGTGTCCCAATCCCTGGAACCTGTGAATGTCATCCTGACATTGCAAAAGGGACTCTGAGATGGGGAGGTTATCTTGGGTGGACCCGGCATTATCATTAGTCATTTATTGTGTGCCTGACCTCCCAGCAGAGGACATGTGCACAAGGAAGGTTTATTTGGCATCGGAGTGGCTTGGAGGGGAACACGTTAATGACTGATCACGGAGTCCGAGGGCGCGGGAGACGAGGCCAAGCTCGCAGTCCTGGTTTGCAGAGCACCCTGCTTTCCAGTCACCCGAGCAAGTGAAGCTGAGAGTTGGTGGCGTGGTTGCCAAGGGTAGTTTCTATTTCCAAGGAAAAGGTTGAAAATGGAAATGTGTTCCGTAGAAACTGATCTTTCGGGGTTGGACCTTTCTAAGTCGTCCCCCATAATGGCTTTTTAGGAGGCCGTTGTGAGTCTCCGTAACTCAGTTTTCCTGGTGTGGTTAAGATCATGGGCTTTCGGATTAGAGATTCCTGGGTTCAAACCTTAGAGTCACAGCTCTCCAGCTTTGTGGTCCGAGGCTAGTTACGGTAATTAATATTTTTAGAAAACATTCTCATTTTTAAAATAGGTAAGCCTGGTTAGCCTATGGTCTGGCACATATTAATCGCTCGATAAGTGGTAGTGTTATTATTATATTTTAGAGAGAGAGACAGAGAGAGAGAGAGAGAGAGAGAGAGAGAGAGATGGAGGGATAGACAAGGACAGATAAACAGGAAGAGAGATGAGAAGCATTAACTCATAGTTACAGCACCTTCGTTGTTCATTGATTGCTTTCTCATATGTGCCTTGACTGGGGGTCTACAGTAGAGCAAGTGATCCCTTGCTCAAGCCAGCGACTTTGGGCTCAAGCCTGCAACCTTGGGCTTCAAGCCAGCAACCTTTGGGCTCAAGCCAGTGATCATGGGGTCACGTGTATGATCCCATGCTCAGACCAGTGACCCCACACTCAAGCTCGTGAGCCAGCGCTCAAACTGGCAACCTCAGGGCTTCAAACCTGGGTCCTTAGCATCACAGGCCACTGCTCTATCCACTGTGCCACCACCTAGTCAGTAAATAGTAGTGTTATTATTTATATACCCACAGAAAGGCCATGATAATCATCTACATGAATGCCACAAATCCACCGGGGAAGCACATGTCATTTTTTGGTCAATGTGTTAGTCAGGATTCTGTAAAAAGACTAGAATCAACAGGAGATAGAGATGCAGATACGGAGATGGAGATGGATGGACAGGGGTCTAGATCTAGATCTAGATAGACAGTCCATTATAAGGAATTGGTTCGCACCATTACGGAGGCTGAGGAGTCTAAAGATCTGTGGTCAGCAGGCTGGAGACATGGGAGAGCCCACAGAGAGTTCCAGTCTGAGTGTGAGGGTCTTAGGATAATGAGGTGTAAATTCTAGCATGAAAGCCAGCCGGCTTAAGAACCAAGCAGAGTTAATTTTTCATTTTGGGCCCCAGGGTAGGAAAAGACGGATGTCCCAGCGCCATCAGTCAGGGCAGATGGAGTTCCTTTATCGTTCTATTAGTCTTCAGCAATCTCGTTGAGGCCCACCCACTTTGAGGAGAGCGGTATGCTGACTCAGATGCTAATCTCATCTAGACATACCCTCACAGACACACCTAACATAATGTTCGGCCGAATGTCCAGGCATCCTGCAGTCAGTCAAGCTGACGCAGAAACCAAACTGTCATCGTCAGCCAACAGATAAAAGCCGGTAGGCAAATTCTCGGTGCCATATTACGACTTGTATTAGACAATAGAAGTGTGTGGTGTGTAATGCTCTCTTTTCATCGATTCCTCAACAGTGGGACACTTGTTGGGAGAAGCTTCTGTTCGTCTGGACACGTGGGTGGGTGACAATGATAAACTGGGTCCGCAGCTGGGCTACAAAAGACATGTAGTCATGTAGCAAGAGACAGAGACAGTCCCCAAAGTTCTCCGCAGCGCCAGGCTGCATTGAACAGCATACACGACTCCTCCCACTGTGCAACTGCAAAGGACACCCCAAATTTAACATGTTTACGTGTCCAAAACCCAGTCCTTGCTTCCTCCCTCCTCTCATTGGCCCTTTTCCGGTGTCTCCCATTTCCGTATGTGGCCCCATCATCTTCCCTATTGTTCAAGCCCAAACCTAAGATCCTTCCTTGATCCTCCCTTATTCTCCCCATATCTTTTTTTTAAAATTTTTTTTTATTTATTCATTTTTTTTTAGAGAGGAGAGGGAGAGACAGAGAGAGAGAGAGAGAGAGAGAGAGAGAGAGAGGAAAGACAGTGAGAGAGAGAAGGGGGGGGAGGAGCAGGGAGCATCAACTCCCATATGTGCCTTGACCAGGCAAGCCCAGGGTTTCGAACCGGCGACCTCAGCATTTCCAGGTCGACGCTTTATCCACTGCGCCACCACAGGTCAGGCCTCTCCCCATATCTTTTTACCAGCAATTTAGTTCTATTTCCAACACAGGTCCTGAAGTTATTCAGTTCCTTCCATACCGATGCTGTGACCCTAACCCGGGCTGGGATCAACGCATTTGCCTCTTAACTCACTCTTTGCTTTTATGCAAGTGTTCTGTAGACCCATCCCCTGCATTAGCAGCTGGAGCAAACTCTAACATACAGGAAGTAGGCACATCTTGTCAGTTTCCTGCTTAAAAACCAAATCATCAATATCCTGACCCACTTGTAGTGAGCATTTATTAAGTGAAAGGCACTGACCCTTGGACCCTGGGGATGCAGCATTAATTAAAGCAAAGTTCTTTTCCTTGTGGGACCACATAGTAAGCTCAGGAACGAATGTCCCATGCAACAGGGGGACAGATGGGTGCTGACGCAGGTGGGCGGTAGATTTAACCATGGGAAGAAGCGGACCCTCTCCTGGATAGCTCTATTCTTCCAGAAACATAGACAGCAAGGTCATTAGCTGAAAGTGAGGCCAAGGGAAAAGGGACAGGCAGTTTCAGGTGATAAGAGAGGGTGTGGAACAGTCATCTCGGACAGAGGGATGGCAGAGAGTGACTAAGGGACCGGAGTTACAGCCAGTGCTGAGGGCTCTCTTGAGGTCGTGGGCTTAACTTCTATGTCAAACAAGACTGCCGGGCGCCCCCTTCCCTGCTGCGTCCATGGTGCGGATAGGCAGGGTTGGGATTTTGTGTGTCGGCTGTAAAGCCAGAAAGAGGGGGGGAGGGGTTGAGGGTTATAGAAGAATGTGCTGCAGATTTAAGTTTAGAGAGGAGAGTAAGAACTTGAGGGAGTAGCGGATAGTAAGAGAGCGGTAAGGCTCCGGGGACCGGAGTGGTTGGAATTGGAGTCCTAGAAGGCATAATGGTGGTGGAGGTGATGGGGGATGGCATTTCAAACACAATCCAGACCAGCTTTCTCTCTGAACTCCGTCTTGCCCCACATGGCACCTTAGTCCTTAGTTCAACCACACTCGCCTCTGCTTCACCTTGAATCTGCTCGCCCCCCCCCCCCCCCCCCCGTCCTTCCTGTTCTCTCCACCTGGAAAGCCCTCCCCATCGTAGTCCTGTGGCTGGCTCCCTCTCATCCTTTGGGCCTTTCCCGATCTCCTTTCTAAAGTGGCAGTCCACTCTGGAGTTATTCTTTTTTAACAGAGAGAGGAATAGACAGGGACAGACAGGAACAGAGAGATGAGAAGCATCAATCATTAGTTTTTCGTTGTGCATTGCGACACCTTAGTTGTTCATTGATTGCTTTCTCACATGTGCTTTGATGGGGGGGGGGGAGGCAGCTACAGTAGAGCGAGTGACCCCTTGCTCAAGCCAGTGACCTTGAGCTCAAGCTGGTGAGCCTTGCTCAAACCAGACAAGTCCACGCTCAAGCTGGCAACCTCGAAGTTTTGAACCTGGGTTCTCCGCATCCCAGTCCAATGCTCTATCCATTGTGCCACCGCCTGGTCAAGCTGTTGGTTACCTTGTTTATTATCCACCTGTCCCTCTCTCCCGGAAGGTGGGCTGCTCTGGAGCGGGAACCCTGTGCATCTTGTTTGGGACTGACTGTTCAGCATCTAGAACAGTGCCCCGTGTGGGGGCGGAGCCCGACAAAGGGTGGGAAAAAATGGACCAAGACGTGAATAAATGGATTTTTGTAAACAAACTTCACCTTCATTGATTTTTTTTTTTAAGAGAGAGACAGACAGACAGACAAGGTCAGAGGATGAGAAGCATCAACTTATAGTTGTGGCACCTTAATTGCTTCTCATATGTGCCTTGAAGGGGGTGGGGGTTTTAGCCAAGCCAGTGATCTTTGGGCTCAAGCCAGTGACTTGGGGCTCAAGCCAGTGATTTTGAGCTTAAGCCAGTGATCTTTAGGTTCAAGCCAGTGACCATGGGGTCATATCTATGATCCCACCCTCAAGCTAGAGATACCTGCCTCCCCCCCACCCCTGCCAAGCCAGATGAGCCCCCGAGCAAGCTGGCAACCTCAGGGTTTTGAACCTGGGTCCTCAGTGTTCCAGGCTGATGTTCTATCCACTGTGCCACTGCCTGGTCAGGCCCCTTCATCCCTTTAAAAATTGTTAATCTGCAGATTTTTTTTTTCCCCCAAGAAAGTGCAGCAGCATTTTTTGTTGAAATTACTTGGAAACCCTCTCCAGGAGAACCTAGCTCTCAACTGCAGAGACATTGGGCCATGTCTGGCGCCATGCTTGCTGTCTGCTGTGCCATTGGCATCTAGTGGGTGGACGTCATGGATGCTGTTAACAGTGTACAAGGCATGGGACAGCCCCCCCAGCCGCCACTGTGAAGAATTTTCTGGCCTTCTATGTCAATAGTGTCAAGGCTGAGCACCCTGACAGGCTGAGATCGATCACCCTGTGAGAATTGCTGGGGACACCAAATCCTGTGTGACACTTGAGTGTGGCTCCAGGGTGCCCGGGACAGCGGCGCTCTCCCATGAGGTTGGAACTCCCCCCGTGGGCCCTGCCAAGCGCTGCACTCTTCATCCAGATACAGTGAAGGAACCACCGGACCAGCCCTATCCAAGATAAACGATGCAGAATATTCGCCACTGCTTCCAGGAAAGGACACCACGCAGAGGGCAGACCTGCCTTTGTAACTGGTCGGGTCGTTATCCGCCAACCGGCCTGGGCAGCTTGGAAGTGGTTGTGAAAGCCCACAGGGCAGGCCTTGATGGTCCCAGAATTGAGGGTTTCTCAACTCCCCAAACCCTCCTATTCATAGGGTAGAATCCATTTGCAAAACATTTACTCAAGGCTTAATTAGTAATAAGTCCCCCGCATGGAGCCACTCCCATCGAAAAGTTTATGAAATAGCTTGGCTTAGTCATCAATGGCACATTCATGTGCTAATCACTGGAGATAAATGGGTGGGGGAGGGGTGGGGAACCAGACCAGGACCACAGGAGAGACTCCCTTTCCCTTGGGGGTTCCTCTCTAATTAGGACCCAGTTTACGTGCTAATCAGCCTGGGATCCTTGGGAGGGAGGGAGGGCATCCCTGTAGGCACATGTACTGGTCCACGTGGACTTCCTCCAGCTTGGGACATCAATCAGCCCTTCTTTCTGATCAGTGGGTGTGTCCCGAAACCTGTTTATAAACCCTCCGGAGATGATCCCTGAGCTGACCTGCGTGCCAGTATGGTCCCCAGGATGAGGTGCTACTCTACACACGTTGTTTTCTGTGACCCTTATCACAAACATGGAACTTGGTTTTAGTGTTACTATCCTGACGATGGAAACGAGACATTTGAGGGTACCTGACTTTTCCCAGATTATACAGATAGGAAGCAGAAACACTGGTCTCCCAGTCACCAATGAATTAAACAGCGTTTTATGCACACATGTGTCAGGAACTGGAAAGAGAGCCCTGTGGGGAAGACAGATACAAAAGCAGACAGTATCACAGCACACCTGGGGGCCCATGTGAAGGGGTCTGCTCCACTCCTAATCCAACATCCGTCTCCCTGGCATTGAGTTGTCCTTCACTAAGGTGACCAACTTTTCTACAATGAAGAGGACAAAAATTAATGGAAGAAAACAATATTGTAAAGAAACATTTTATTCATTGCGACAATAATACACTATAATATGATAAATGCATAATAAAAACATTTGTAATATTTTATATTATAATTATGCTTACATGCCTATTAATTTTTAATAATGATCATAAGAAAAAAGTGCTCATTTAGATGCAAATACGTCACATCACACGCAGTGGATCGACTCTGCATCGATTGAATACGGACATTTACAGATGAGTCTTCCAGTATCAAAAAGGGGGACACTTTTCGAGGGAGGACGGAACTTACAAAAAGAAGGACTGTCCTCCCTAAAGGAGGACGATTGGTCACCTTATCTTCACGAAAATCCAAGGAAGGATAGTGGTGACTTGGATCAATGTGTAAATGGTGAGAAGACATCAGATTCTTGTAAGGATCAATTAATTCCTATATTATTAGAGAGTTATTCCAGATAAGGACAATAGGAGAAAAGAAACTTATAATCCCATTCATTTATTAACATAGTTGTAAAATAAAATCATATGCAAAAAATATATATTAGCTAACTGAAACTAACAGTGTATTTAAAGTAATAGACAAGGAATTCCTTGTGCATAAATTAAAAAAATGAAGCCCTGATAATTTATGGAAGAAATCCAGTGCTTCTGAGGAGATATTTACAATTGTGAACCGCAGAAAGGGGCAATGACAAAACAGGACACCACTTTCTATCAAGTAGCATGGCAGAATTGGAGTGGTGGGGATTTGGGAACAGACGCCCGTGTGTCCTGCTCCCAGGAGGGCAGATGGTGTGGATCTTCCACAGAGAACGGCTGGACGTCTTGTTCTTCCGTTAATTGAGTCGAATGAAGGATGTTCACCAACTGACTCTGCAATCCTACCCCTCTCAATTTAACCCAAAGAAATCAGTACACAGCTCCCCGAGGGACCCTTCCCTGCTGTCCTGGTTGTGCCTGGGAGCCAGAGACCACCTGGGTATTCACCATCTGGTGGAAGCCAGGGACCACATAGGTGTCCATCATCTGAAGCTTGGCTAAGTCAACGTATAGGGGACACACATTAGCAGTGAGGGGAGAGGTGGTTTGGAGACATCAGGTTAGCCGTAGCCATAGCAACGTGGACGAACTTGAATAATCATTGCAATTAGTGAGAAAGGTAAGAAGCAGAATGAAAGCTATAACTCAGTTGCGTTCATGAGAAAGTTCGAATGCACGCAAAGGAAACAACACCGTTCTGCAGGAACACACATACAGACAGAAGAAGTGTGTGGTTTCCCTTGTGGGAAGGGGCCAGGTGGTCAGGAGCACAGTCAAGGTTCCAGCAGGAGACAGATGGCACACCCCATTTAAGAGAATTCAAGATCGATTTGTTTACAGAGGTGTGGGAGGGTGTAGGCGAAACTGCAGAGGCCATTAAGAAACCGAGAGTTAGTGGAAATAACCTGTATTTCCCCATTTATAAGATGCTCCCATGTATAAGATGCACCTTAATTTGGGGGCTCAAAATTTGAAACAAAAACGTATTCCATAAAGTCATTGAGCTCAAGTTTTATTCTTCATAAAATTCATTCCCGCAAAAAAGCAAGAAATGCGAGTAAAAAAAAAATCTACACCCACCAAATAAGATGCACCCAGTTTTTAGACCCCAAGTTTTAAAAATAAAGGTGCATCTTATACATGGAGGATACGGTAAACTGTTACTTCATCCCAGCCTGAAGGCATTGGAGGAGGGATTAGGGAGCCTTGTGAGGAAAGGGTTTGGGAGAGCAGCAGGGGCCTTCAGCTGCCCAGGGACCCACTAGGTGTAGGTGGTTTAAAAGCAGGGAGTCAGGGATATGTTACCTGGACCTCCCTCTCCTCCCTCTCTGTTCCCCAGGTGGCGCTGCCCACTGTCCTACCCAACAGAAAGCCAAAGGGCAAGGGTGGCCATGGGTGTCACACACTCAGGTCTGCCTCTTGGACGGAAAGATGAGTGAAGAAGTGTGGTTGGGGTGGTGAATCTTCAGCTGGGGAGTGAATGGCAGCTACATGACTAATGGATTCTGAGGAGAAAAGGAACTAGTCAATAAAACGAATAAATGTAGCTTGACCAGGTGGTAGCACACCAGATGGAGCATAAGCCTGGGACGCTGAGGACCCAGGTTCAAAACCCCGCAGGCTCATCTGGCTTGAACATGGGCTCACCAGCTTGAAGCCCAAGGTCACTGGCTTGAGCCCCAAAGGTCGCTGGCTTGAGCAAGGGGTCACTGGCTCGGCTGGAACCCCCTGGTCAAAGCAATCAATGAAGAACTAAGGTGCCGCAACAAAGAATTGATGTTTTTTATCTCTCTCCCTTCCTGGCTGTCCATCTCTCCCATGCTAAAAATAAATAAATAAAATAAATATGATGCGGGGGGGGGTTCAAGAAAAATAAAGACAATTTCTTATCTACAGAGAATTCAGAGGCCAACTGTATTTTTTGTGTGTGTGTAACACAGGTGAATTTGTTTTATGTGCTCACAGACATGATACTTATTACACAGTTGGTGACTTAGGACACACATCAAACCACCAGTGTTCTCCACCAGTGCTAATAATAGTAAAATGTTGGAAACATAACCTTTGAATATGCAAGTTTTATTTTAGACCTTTGAGAAAGAGGTTAAATATACAGAATTTCTGGATCAAACTTATATGGCATCCATGAAAACTGGAGCATCCCCATAGGACCCTAGTATTTAAGGGCTGGAGCTTAAACATTACTTTCTTGAACAAATGCACAGCTCTCTGTGATTATCTAACCCACGTCATCAATCTCCATAATGTGTCCCCTCTTCCAGCACCTGCCTTTGATTAATCTGAATGTCTTCTCGTTTCTTTTATTACAGAGTATTAATGTTTAAAATACCATAGTCTATAAGAGTGCAATTAAGTGGCTTCTGGAAATTTCTATTCCTTTCTCCACTCGAATGATGAATCTTCCAAGAATGACTTGACCTTACTGTGAGCAAAGGATAAGTCTTTTTCCTTTTTCCTCTTTGCCCCATATCTGTAAATCAAAAATTCTTGCATGCAACCCAAATTTGCTAAGTGGACCTCAGTGAGATTCAGGCTTTGAAATCGGGAGTAACTCTTCTTGGGGTCTGCAGTATGGCGAGGAGGGAGGGGGCCAAGTAAAATCAACAGATTAAAAAAGGTCTAGCTTTGCCCTGGCCGGTGGCACAGTGGATGGAGCGTTGTCCCGGAGTGCCGAGGTCGCTAGTTCAACCCCAGGGCTGCCGGCTCTATCCTGGGAGTGTTGCTTGAATAGTCCATGAGGAGGCAGAGGCTGTCCTGAGGACACCGCACGGTTCTCAGGAGCTATGGAAGCCTTGCCAAGGGACGCCAGGTAGACCAGATGCCCTCCTGGGAGGCAACTGGGAGTCGGGTCAGGGGACAGAAACACTGGGCAGGCGAGCAGCTGCACAGAAATGCTATGGCTTCTGAGGCCAGACCTGCAAGTCTGGAGCCCAGATAAGAAGAGAGAGCAGGTTCGGGAGAGCGGGATTCACACCAGCCTTGAGTGGGCATCGCTCATCTCTGCTGGACATTGGGCTAGCTGAGACATGCGGGCTTAGGAGAGACTGTCCTTGCTCACCGTTCTGTGCAGCTTACGGCCACTGATTCCTGGTTCCCCTGATCTTTTTCTACATTCTTTTATTGTTTTCTCTGTCTTTTAATTTTTTAATTTTTTAAAGATTTTATTGATTCATTTTAGAGAAAGGGGACAGAGAGAGAAGCCGAGAGAGAGAAAGGGAGAGGAGCAGGAAGCATCAACTCCCATACGTGCCTTGACCAGGCAAGCCCAGGGCTTTGAACCAGCAACCTCAGCGTTCCAGGTCGACGCTTTTACCCATTGCACCACCACAGGTCAGGCTTTCTCTGTCTTTTTAACCCTTCAAGTTTGTGTGTCTTTCCACGTTAGATCATAAAGCTGAGATTTGGGGTTTCACCGAAAATGGAGAGCCATTGGAAGCTGGGTTTTGGAGGAGGGGGCACACTAAAATGAAGTCTGAAAGTCAGACTTCAAGGCAACCGGGAGGCAGGCCGACAGGTGCAGAGGGGCTAACCGATGGGCTCTAGCAGCCGGCTTTCCTGGTCACCAGCACAATTCCTGGGCACGTCCTTTCGGTCTAAACGAGTAAGAGACATTTTCTTATCCTTTAAAACTCAGAAGCTGATTCAAGTGAGGAGTCATTTCAAAGATCAGCTTGGACGTTTTTGTTGGTGAACGGCAGCTTGTGGGGGCGGAGAGGGCGGGAACGGGGTAAAAGCAGAGTTGAGATTTTAGGCTGCCTAAGGAAACGGAGCGATGAGCAGAGGGGGCGTGGCGTAGCCTCCGTGCACCTGCTCCAGGAATCGGAGGGCTCCGGGACCCACCTGTGCCTGTCCCTCTGCCCCCTACACCCCCGAACAGGTACCTGACCCCTACAGACATCTCAAAGCAGAAATCAACAAGCAGACGACTTCGAGCCTCCCCTTTAGAGAGTGGAAAATTCTTTGAAGAAAGAACAAGGGGGAAACCCTACCTCTCAGTCTATGGACATCGAGACCCTGTACACACAGATCTCTTAGCTGTCCTGTGGGGGACACGGGCCTTTCAAAAGTGTGCACCCTCCGGGGTGAGGACTGTGTCTGGAATTTGGCTGGTGCCCGCAGGGCTGACATTTAACCAAGAGACACTGATACAGATATGCTAGTTGTTAAAATACTGAAATGCTATCTTAGGAGTCGGGAAATTGCTGCTGCTGCTGCTGTTGCTGCTGCCTAAATGTCCTTGCATTGCCTGGGGGTCCCATCCTCTTCCCCGGGATCCCAGCCCAGACTTCTCCATGGTCCAGCAACCGAAGGGCCAGTGTCCCCAGCCCAGCAGAAGCCTCTAAGCTCCCATCGCGGAGAGACACCTGCTCAGTTGCCCTGCCTTCCTGCTTGTGTGGTGTCTGAGCATCGTCCTGTGTGTGGGAGTCTAGGGGCCCCCTGGATGGCTCCGCTTTTCTCCTTCAGTTCCCAGCTGGGTGGGAGATGTCTTTGGAGTGGGGCTTGACCCCGGCTCGTCTTCGTGAGGCTCGTGCTTGGCCCTCATTTTCCATGTCTCACCCCACACCCTCCACTATCGATTTGGGTCTTCTTTTGAACTGAACATACCACCTTCTCCAAAGATGGCAGCTGCATACACCTACACTATGCTACATAACTGTTCTGTATTGTCACACTCGTCCAGGTGCTCCAGCAAGCACCGCCTCAGAGCACCTTTTGTTGCCAGCCCTCCAGAACCCTGGCTGACACAGTCTACCTCCCATCCAGGTCCTGCCAGAAATCCCAGCGTGCCCCAGCAGCCTGGGACCCCGCTGCGTGGGGACAAACGCAGCGACAAGTCGGGCAATCCCAGGTACCTGCAGGTCCTCACTCAGGGTGGAGGGCGGCCCATTACATTCAAAGCACTACCCTCTCTTTACTCAAGGCCGCCGATGGAAACGTGGGAGGCAGAAGGTGACGGGCAAGGCTTTGGGGGGCGGACGGACACATGCTCCAGGACTGGTGCGACCACACACAGGCTGGGTGACCTCGGGCAATTCACTGAGCAGTGTAGAACCTCAGTTTCCTGGTTCGTTGAATGGGGAAAAGTACCCTATCATCCAAGGGTCGAGCTGAGCATTAAATGAGATAATATGTGAAGTACTTGGCAAGTAGGGGCAGTCGGCAGGTGGGAGCTCTTACTATGATTGTATTGTATTCCTCTCCTTTTCCTGCAGCTTCTAGCTCTCTGTTTCAGAGGCCCCTCTCTGGCCGAGCCCCTGGACTGCTGAGTCAGTCTTTGTTTCCTAGCTCCCCATACTCCCCGACTCTGACTCAGGGTTTTGGCTCAGATAGGCTTCTGCCTGTTTCCTCTCTCGGTCATTGCAGCTGTCAGTCTCCTATTCTGGACCTTGCCCATCTCGTTGGCTGTGGTCGATGTTGCTGAGTGCCTACCCGGTGCCAGTGGTTAGGAGGTGACAAACCTGAGGAGTAAAGCCACACTTGCCCTGGCCGGTTGGCTCAGTGGTAGAGCATCAGCCTGGCCTGTGGAAGTCCTGGGTTTCATTCCAGTCAGGGCAGACAGGAGAAGTGACCATCTGCTTCTTCCCCCCCCCCCCGCTTTCCTCCCCTTTCTCTCTCTTTCTCTCCTCCTCCCACAGCCATGGCTCCATTGGTTCTAGAGCAGTGGTTCTTCTCAACCTTTCTAATGCCGTGACCCCGCAATACAGTTCCTCATGTTGCGGTGACCCCAAACCAAAAAATAATTTTGGTGGCTACTTCATAACTGTAATTTTGCTACAGTTATGATTCGGAATGTATTCTCATTGCTTTAGGCGACCCCTGTGTTTTGGTCGTTCGACCCCCGCCGGGGTCGCGACCCACAGGTTGAGAACCGCTGTTCTAGTGCCTTGCCCTGGGTGCTGAGGATGGCTCCATGGAGCCTCCACCTCAGGCCCTAAAAATAGCTTGGTTGCAAGCATGGATCTAGATGAGCAGAGCACCAACCCCAGCTGGGGGTTGCTGAGTGGATCCCAGTCGGCGTGCATGTGAGAGCCCCTCTCTATCTCCCCTCCTCTCGCTTGGAAAGGAAGGGAAAAAAAAAAAGCCACACTTTAAGGATGATGGAGCCTGGGGCAGTGATGACACCTGGGGCTGCTGTACCACTTCTGGCCCGCCTTGTTAGGAGGGAAATAACCCTTGACCCGGAGAAGCCATTGTTTTGGGGCTTCTGTAGCTGAACGGCAAGCCCTAACGGTTACCCTAGCCCCAGCCTGCAGCGAGGAGAGCTGTATACGGGCTCACTCATCACAGGAGCCTTTCTAGGACACAGCCTGCTTCAGACTCGTGTCCAGCAGCTACGAGCAGCCCCTCTAGTGACCCAGATGTGGTGAGCCTCGTCCACACAGTGAATTGAGAGGCTGCACGCGTCATCGCATCCTTTTCTGAGCTCACTCCAACCCAGCAGTGGGTGATGGGGAGGGAGAGGCTCAGTGGGACCCCTCTGATGTGGCCGGAAAGGTCCTGGCTGCGTTCTGTCTGCCTCCTGGGCTCTGGAGGGAAGAGGAGCGCCGCCTGGCGCAGGGAGGGCCCCTTTGAGCGAGACGGAGATGCCTGGAGAAGCCTCGGGGTCCTCAGCCGGTAGAACCTGGGCTGGGACAGCAGAGCAGCTTCAGACTCGGTCTCCTGTTGCCGGGCGTGACGCCTGCCTCGCACACAGTGCCTGCTCAACACGTGCTGTTTGTTTACATTTCTCGATGGAGGAGGGAGAAGGGCATTCCTACCTGGACATGCTGAACAAAACAAAGTGTACCAAAAAAAAAAAAAAAGAAAATGTAAAATTCCTCCCATACCTGATTCTACTTCTCTTTCTGTTGCCTTTTTTTTTTTTTTTTTTCTTAACTGGGAGAGAGAAAGACAGAGAGAGACACACAGACAGGAAGGGAGACAGATAAAAAGTATCCAATCATGGTTGCGGCACCTTAGTTGTTCATTGACCGCTTTCTCAGATGTGCCTTGACCAGGGGTCTCCAGCGGAGCCAGTGACCCCTTGCTCAAGCCAGCGACCTTGGGCTCAAGACAGTGATCATGGGGTCATGTCTGTACGCTCAAGCCGGTGAGCTTGGGGTTTCGAATCTGGGTCCTCGGCATCCCAGGTTGACGCTCTGTCCATTGCACCACCACCTGGTCAGGCTCTGTTGCCAGTTTTTTTTGCTGATCATTTTAAAAATAACCCATGTATGTGTACGTGTAATCACCTAGACTAGAAGAGGTCACACTTGCCAACAGTACAAATAATAGGGGCTCAACATGACAAACAAAAAAGCTTTCATGTCCCACTCGTGACACTTATCCATTAGGGACTGGTAGGGGGCTGTGATACCAAAGGTTGCCCCGGGGGGAGACCGGAAGGTCCTGTCTGGCCCATGAAATGCTCCCGCTGGCAAAATGACATGTGCCACTCTGCTCAAAGTTCATCGGCCGGGATGATTCACGTGGTCACTCCCAACGACAGTGGAGTCAGGAAGTCCCACCGACCACATGCGCAGGTAGGGGAGAACCGATAAGGGCTGGTGAATACCAACAGGACTGATTTCCACGCTCGTAGGTTTTGATTTGTATTTTGTAAATATGTCAAGCATTCAGAGCAGTGTCTGTCTCATAAATGAGTGTTTTCTCATCATTTTTTTAAAACCTAGATTACTCTCTATAGAGTAATATATATTATAACATGTGTACCAAGAGAGGCTTCTCGTTTCACGGATGTCCCTTGAGCGGAAGAGGAGCACTGAAGCCCTGCTTACTGTCCCGGGTGCCGTGGGGAGAGAGAGGAGCTCAGGGTAACAACGCAGAGGCCGCGCTGCAGACGACGTCCAGGGGGGCTCAGGACAGAAGGACGTGGGTGCCGGATTTTCTGGTGCAGTTCCTGCCCCGTGCTAAGCCTCGGGACCCGATGCCAGCTCCGCATCTGATGGCCTTCTGAGTCCCATCCCATAATGACACGCCTTCCTGGGTTGACTTGCGATCGTTTCTGTTTTTGCCTGGGAAAGGACAGAAGCTGGCGTGCCACCAAGGCCCCGGCTGCCTCTTGGACTGGGTTCCTCCAACTGTGGAGTACAGTCACACTGAGCCCTTTAAAAAGCATTTGTGATGATTCAATTAAAGCTGACAGATATTTAAAAAAACACTAACCGGAGACCTCGACCTTATTTCCGGTCTATTTTTTTCCCCCACCTGCTTCTAAAGGTTAAGAGCAAGCTTAACTCCTCTCTCTGCCCCCCCAACTGCATTCATAATGAGCGTCCCAAGTGGACAGCCCTTCTCTTCGCTTTCAATGAACCCACTTCATCTGTTTTGCTGAAAGGGGAGAATGTAGGCGAGCGGCAATGCCTCATTATCTGGGAGAGAGCCCGGGATACCTCCCCCTTCGGTGCGGACCGCGGGAGCTGGTGTGTTCAGGCGTTCGATGGTACTGACTCTCCCACTTCAGCCCCGGGCGGCCCTTGTCATCGGAGTAGGACACACTCTGAGGGGTGCACAAGGGTCGGGACAGCGATTCCTGAAGCCACCGGTGGTTGATGGGCTGGGCACAGCTTTGGGATGAAACTGCTTCCAAGTCGGTTGGGCCACGTATGAAAAAGGGTCCAGGGAGGAAAGGACCCACAAGCCAGGCTATTTCTACACTGGATTCAGCCCACCTTTCACATCCCACCAGCGAGTGGGTTGTGATTCACAGACCCCCCTGAGTAAGGAAGGGGATGAACAGGAAATCAGCAACTTAATTTGGATTGGAGCAATGTAATATAGAGTTATCTCCCTTGATCCCAGGTTAATTCTGAACGGTCAACCTTATACCGTGTATGATAGCTTGTATTAGGGGCTTGGCTCACAGTCACATGACTCGTAAGCAGCCGACCCCAGTGGGGCTTGAGCCAGGCTGTCTAACTGTTTGTGTGGTGTTTTGTCTACTCTCCTGTCTGGTCAGTCTGCTCCTCCTCCCCCAAGGCCATTCCCAGACCTGGTGTGGTTTCATGCTGCCCACGTCTCTGCCGCGGTTCATAGCAAGGTGTGCTCTTCATATAACAATCCTCCAGGCTCTGGTCGGTGGCTCAGTGGACAGAGCATCGGCCAGCGTATGGACATCCTGTGTGTGTGTGGGGGGGGTTCACGGGGGCTGGTGTCATTCTGCAGGGTCACCCTTCCATCTTTGGCATAGCGCGTGTGACACTGCTGCTGGCCCAGAAAGGGACGTCTCCTTTGAGGTGCCCCATGCCAGTCGGAGCATATGGTGCAGGAGTTAGGCAATGGCTGACTTCATTTGCAAAAGTGACTAATTTTTTTCCTCCCAGGAAGACCAAGAAAAAAAGAGCCTAATAGGCTGTATTATCTTCCTTGGCACTTGAACTAAACTCTGGCTTTTGTATGACATTTATTGGGCTTCAACCAGGAGCCTGGTCAAACGTATAATTTGTTTATGCTTCTGATACAATCTAACCAGCATTTATGGAATGTCTGCTTTGTGCTAGATACTCACGGGCAGGGAGCTCAACAAGTCTTGGTTTCGCCTCCCCGGAACAGCAGGGGAGGCCCTTGGCTTGAATGCATGCAGTGTGCTTCCTGTACGTACACAGTTCCTAAACCTTGTCTTCACACATCAGAAGGTGAGAGCCACAGCTGCTACCAGAGAGGGGAGAGATGTCACTGCCTGAGTCTCTGTCCTTCAGGGACCCTTGGCTGGGTGCTCAAGTAGCTACATCTGTTATTGGTCCCCAGAGGGGCAAGAAAGATTTATGTCACTCTGCCTAAGGACATACCTATTTCTATAGATGGTTTTTCTCAAACCAAGCGGGGGGGGGGGGGGGGGGGCGGGGGGGGGGGATCAGAATCCAAAGGCAAGATGAAACCCCAGCAGATGAATGTGATGATTAACGCTGATCCCCCGTGTCTGGAAACATTCCTATAGGCTTTTTAAAAAAATTACTTATTTAGAAAATTAAATTTAATGCAGTGACATTGGTCAGTAAGAATACATAGATTTCAGGTAAACATTTCTATAGCATTTGAACTGTTGATTGTGTTGTGTGCCCATCACTCAAAGTCAAATCATTTTCCGTCACTGTGTTGTCCCTCCTAACCCCCTAACCCCCTAACCCCCCCCCCCTCCTCCACTGGCTTGGGTTGGTAACATTTACCCAAGGAATTAAGAAGTAATCAACCTTTAAAAAAAAATTTTTTTTTAGACCTTCTCATGCATACCATTTTTTCTTACTGTACAGACAAAATCATCCTGGATTTTCTTTGGCAGTCAGACAGACTCCCGCATGTGCCTGACCAGGATCCACCCGGCATGCTCACCAGGGGGCGATGCTCTGCCCATCTGGGGCGTTGCTCTGTCGGGACCAGAGCTACTCTAGTGCCTGAGGCAGAGGTCATAGAGCCATCCCCAGCGCCCGGGGCCATCTTTTGCTCCAATGGAGCCTCGGTTATGGGAGGGGAAGAGAGAGACAGAGAGGAAGGAGAGGGAGAGGGGTGGAGAAGCAGATGGGCGCTTCTCCTGTGTGCCCTGGCTGGAAATTGAACCCGGGACTCCTGCACGCCAGGCCGATGCTCTACCACTGAGCCAACTGGCCAGGGCCCTAGATTTTCAAAATGTCGTGGTCTGTTCTTACTGCTTAGCTGAATGCCTTTGGGAGGCTTTTCCACCCTCGCGGGCCCTCAGAACTCCCTTTGGAGAGTTGACTGTCGCATGATTAGGTTGTCTCCAATTTCTCATGAGAATAAACAAAAAACAGTTAAAAAAGCTTTGCGCATAAAACGTCTTCTCTGGATTTGCCACTTCACTTTGTCCCTGTAGATTTTTGATGCGTAGGAGTATTATTACATTTTAGGTTGTCAAACCTACCCATCTATTCTTTCATCATTTCTCCACTTGTTGTCGTCCATCATCACGGCTCCATGGGTTCTCAGGTCACCTCGGGCACAGGGACAAGTGGCAGATGCGAACCACCTTGTTTTAACTCACCTGGTGGTTGGTTGCTGAGCCGTCTGCCGGTCCCTTCGCCAGCAGAGGTTCCTGAGCGGCTCTGGGATGTGCTTGTTTCCTAGCCTGACTTGCTCATGGTTTTGTGAGTCATGCCCTGCACCTAAGGGCCCGAGTCACTGATTCTCACTCAGCTTCCTGTCTTTGGGCAGCGATGGGGAACTCCACCGTTTTTGGGAAGGTCTCTTTGCTTGTTTTCTGCCTCTCCTTCCTCCCTCCCTCCCCCCTTCTCATGGCACATGCTCGTTGCCTTTGCTGGGTGCCACTCTGCAGTTCCCTTCATGCATTTTCTCTCCAAAGTTCTCTTTTGAGCAGGAGTTCTTGAGGGGCCCCGAGCCCGGCGCACGTGGTTGTTCTGACACGTGTTGGGGCATTGCCGCAGGGACTGTGTAGAAGCCACGCCCCTTGTGAGACCCATTCTCCCTATCCTCGAGGGAGAAGTGACGTTCCCCAGCTAGGAACATTGTCAGGACGTGTGTCCTGTGGGAAGCTTTTCTTAAAAGTTTATCTCAGAGGGCCAGGGTCCCTTATGAGTTCACGGTCCTGCTTCCCAATCCTCTGGGCTCCCTCTGGCCGGGGGATGAACTCTAACTCCTTCCCTTTTGAGTACAAAGCTCTCCCGGTCAGGCCCAGGCTGCTCCTTTAAGCTTCATCTCCAGATTCCTCCTTGCTCTCGTGGTCTCCAGTGCATGTCGAGTCTTCCCCTTCCCACCCCTGAGCATCTGTGCCCTGCTGTGCCCCTCCCCCTCCCCCACCTGGTCTACTCTCCCCCACCCACAAAGCTGTACATATCTCATGGGATCTTGATAACTTAGGTCTTTTCTGTCTACTAGACCATGATATTCACAAGGGCAGAGTCCCCGCCTTCCCTGACCTGCAGCATCAGCACTAGTCCAAGGCTCAGCCCCGTGTGGGTGATCAGCCAATGTTTGTTGAGTGACTGCTAAAACTATAATAAAAAGGAAGGAATTCGGCTCTGCAGAGAATACCCTTCTAGGAAGTTCACATAAATGTACTGTGTTATCAAGCGTATTGGGACCACGTTCTGCACAGACTGCTAGAACTCGAGAGGGAGGAGCCGGCGTTTGCTCCAACGCTGACAGAGCCTTGAAACTGGGTTAGGAAAGACAAGATGGGCAGCTGCTGATGCTTTCAAATGTATTCCCCTCATCACCGTCTAACATGATGGCTTATTTGACCAGGCTCTAGAGAAGGGCTGCACGGGGATTGAAGCCCTTCCCTCTTCTGACCTTCCACACTCTATGCACAGTTATCCTACCTTGAAAGACGGCATTTGGTAACCAAGACTCCGCAAGAATTTCTCAGAATAGCCACAGATATTTGCATAGTTGCCTACACATACACAATTCCATCTCCAGAACAATGCTGGGAGGTTGAAAGGGCATGTTTTGTTATTATTGTCGTCTTTGATTTTTAATATTCTTTTTTTTTTTTTTTTTTTTTAAGTGAGAGGAGGGGAGATAGACTCCTGCTTGCTCCCTGACCAGGATTCACCCAGCAAGCCCTGTCTGGGGCTGATGCTCAAATCAACTGAGCTATCTTCAGCACCCGGAGCCGCCACTCAGACCAACCAAGCCACTGGCTGCGAGAGGGGAAGAGAGAGAGAAGGGGAAGGGGAGGGGGAGGGGGAGAAAAGCAGATGGTCACTTCTCTTGTGTGCCCTGACCAGGGATCAAACCCAGGACATCCATGTGCTGGGCTGATGCTTTATCTGCTGAGTTAGCTGGCCAGGGCCATTGTCTCTGATTTTTGAAGGAGAAACATATTTGGTGATACTAAGCAACTTGCTGAAAGCCATACAGCTAAGAAGGGTAACTTCCATTTGAAGTTTCTATCTTTTGGTGTCTGAACAAAAACTGGTTTTCTCCACCCCACCTTCAAGGCCCCTGAAGACCATCTGGGTGGAGTTACTGGGGACTAGGTGTGTAATTGCCTAGGAGGGAGAAACATCCCTACTAACTTGTTTACTGATGAATCTAATGCTACTGCCCAAGGCCGCTTGGTGCAAATCATTCAATGTCTCCACGGCTCGGCTCTGCTACCTGGAAAATGGGGTGATATCGGAGAATGAATCAGATGACATGGGCAGCATGCACAGCAGAGGGGGTAGCACTCACGGGTGCTCTGTACAATTAGCTGTGACATTGGGAAAGGTGGCAGGAGGAAGGGAGATGCCCCATGTCACATCCTTCTGCTCTAGCCAGGTTTACAACCGGGATAAGGATTGGTTCCAGGTTTGGGGGTTTTGTTTTTTTTTTAGAGAGAGATGCAGGGACAGACAGCAGACAGGAAAGGAGAGAGAGATGAGAAGCATCAACTCATAGCTGTGGCACCTTAGCTGTTCATTGATTGCTTTTCATATGTGCCTTGACTGGGGGGCTCCAGCTGAGCCAGTGACCCCTTGCTCACGCCGGCAACCATGCTCAAGCCAGAGACCATGGGGTCATGTCTATGACCCCGCTCTCAAGCAGGCAACCTGGAGGTTTTGAACCTGAGTCCTCAGCATCCCAGGCTGACGCTCTATCCGCTGCACCACCACCTGGTCAGGCAGCTCTAGGTTTGAGGTGAAAGAAGTTTTCGGTGGAAAAACTCATCCTGGTTGACCCATGCAGGGCCTTTGGAGATGGACGGCCTTTTCTCTTCTCCTCCAGGGGCCACGTGGAAGCCGGGGCAGCCCCTGGTTGGGGCTGTAGGAAGCGCCTTGCTAACAGCGTTGGTGAGAAATAGCTCAGCGACACACAGAGGCCTCCTGGAGGTGCCCGAGGCCCCATGGGGATGAGACAGTGGATGGTGGCATAAGCCCTTGGAGTGGATTAGGTGTGACACTGGAGCCGAGTGTGTGTGTCAGTTTAATCACTGTTTTCATCAGACCAACTCTAATGGAAAAATTAAAAGACTAAAATACACCGCTTCTGATTCTGCTAACTCCGTGAAACCAGTCTCATTAACAGCCTGCTCTGCGGCCCCCGCCCCCTGGCGTGTGTGCGTGGAGACAGACGGGCGCACGTGCCCACGCAGCTACTCACGTACGCTTCCCCTTTGCGTCGACCTGGAAGATATATTTTGGTTTTGAAGATTAGCCTGAGAATATAGACTTCTCCCTCTCTCTGTGGCTTACTCTCTAATTGTTGTTTTAACACAAACAAGCTATTCTTTTGAGATGGTAGACCATTGTTTGCTTAGCTTCTCTTCTCACTTTGGGATGCAAGGTCATTTTCATTTTTTTTTCCCAGGCGTAAGCAAAACTGCGGGGAATGTGTGCATGCCATACAAACTTTCCAGGAGCTGCAGCCATAGGGCGCATTCCCTGGAGCGAGGAGGCTCGGTCAGGCAAGTGTCAACTCCAATCCAGGGTCTGCTGTTTGGCAGGAGTGTCACCTCTGCTGTGTTACCCACCCTCCATTTCTTCATCCAATGACGGCGCGGAGCAGTCAGCTATTGCTGTCCCCCCAAAAACCAGCGCAAAATACCAGTGGGACCCCACAATGAGCATTTTCAAGGTTACGTGTCTGTGAGTGGGCTGGGGTCCGGTTGATCGGGACGGGGCTCACTCAGTTCAGTGATTCTGTTTCTCCCGGCAGGTCTGGGGGGGGAGGGGTCGCCTGAGATTTCTCTGTTTCACTCGTCTCTTACCCTCTTCTTGGTTACAGGCCTGCTCTTCCCATGGTGGTGGTACATGCTCTCTAGACAATGTACCCAATACACAAGCAGTTTTCAAATGTCCGGTCACCTTGTATCAGCTAACACTTTATGTCATTTTTAGCCTGTAAGGGAGCTGTGCTCCTGCCCATTAACGTTAACATGACTAGTTTGCGTCTCTCCGACACCCAAGGCCAAGCTGTCTCAAGCTGGAGCCTATTGATACGTTGGGCCGGAAAATTCTCCACCGTCGAGGGTTGTCTTGTGCACTGTAGATCAGTTAGCAGCCTCAGAGGCGGACTGAGGTCAGTTGAGGCCCTCGGCATGGAAGAAAATATTGGGCCCCTTGTCATGAGAAAAAAATGTAAAGTTGGGGTTTTGCGGGGCCCTTCAGAAGTTGGGGCCCAGGGCGTGCACCCGCTGTTAAATCCGCCTCTGAGCAGCCTTCACAACCTAACCTACAAGATGCCCATAGCACATTCCCCACGCCAGACATGATGATCAAAATGTCTCTAGACATTGCCAGATGTCCCCCGTGGGCCAAAAATCGTCCCCAGTTGATAACCACTAAGCTAGATTATCAACCCAGCCGGTAGCAAACCCCTTAATCACACCCTTCAGGAAGTGGAAGATTTTCTGTTCCCTGGGTCATGTACAGAGAAATGTCCTCTTCTAACCAAAGGTTTACCTCACTGGGAAGATGTTTCATTGGCCAACATAGCCAGTGATTTTTTTTTTTTTAAGTGAGAGGCAGGGAGGCAGAGAAACAGATTCTCACAAGTGCCCCCACCGGGATCCATCCAGCAAGCCCACTAAGAGGCAATGCTCTGCCCATCTGGGCTGTTGTTCTGTTGCTAAGCAATGGAGCTCTTCTTAGCACCTGAGACAGAGACCATGGAACCATCCTCAGTGCCTGGGGCCAACTTGCTCGAATGAGCCATGGCTGCAGGAGGGAGAAAGAGAGAGAGAGAGAGAGAGAGAGAGAGAGAGAGAGAGAGAGAATGAAGAGTTGCTTCTCCTGTGTGCCCTGACCAGAATCGAACCCGGGACTTCCACATGCCAGGCTGACACTCTATCACTGAGTAAACCAGCCAGGGCCACAGCCAGTTATTTGCTATGACTTCAAATGCTTTTTGTTGTCACGACTCTGGCAGAGAACAGAGGAGAAAGTCTCCACCCCTGAGGAGTGAGACTCTTCCCTGGGCATCAGCTTCAGGTGATTGCAAGGGTTCATTTTCACGGAAGGGTTGTCCTCTGCCAGGCATTTCATAATAGAAACTTCCATAAGCGCATGGAGGTGGTGTTCTCAGAGTTTTCTGGTATGTTTCAGAACAAGAAAAAAAACCCCAAGGATTGAGGACTGACCTCTGTAACTGGCATTGGGAAAATATACGATTCATGCTAAAAAAAAAAAAAAAAAAGATATTTTATCTTTATGTTCTGGAGACCAGGACTTTGTTGGAATGGATCAACAGTTGTAAAAATTGCCATAAACACGAGGACACACAAGAATATTGCCACCACTTGTAAAACTCGAATAAAGTCAAGAGGTTCTGGATGCCAAAATAGAAATGGAAATCTTTCTTTTAATGAGCTAACTTGCACATCTTTCTGTCTTTAATCTATGGAATACTTAATTTTTTTTCTTTGCATTTGAAAATGTTCACAGTTAATCTGTTTTCTGTCAAGGAGAATTAGGAAGTCCAAATGAACAAAAAGGAAGTACCGTAAAATCACCACGTCAGATAACCACTCTAATCGCCTTGTCCTCCTTTCAGACACCCTTTCATCTCTCCACTTCCAGCCCCAGCTCTGTAGCCCTACCTCCAGCTACCTATCTTTTCTAAACAAATTGAGATCCTGTAATATATGTGATCTCAGAACTCACTTTTTTTACACTTGACACATTATCATAAACATCTTTCCTCATTAATAAACAGAGTTATATAATCTTCAAGATGGTGCCCAGTATTTCATTGAATATGCATATTCTGAATTTTAGTTAATATGCATATTCTGAATTTCATCCTTCTAAGCAAGATGGGAATGGGAATTGTTTCTGTACATTCCAATGTAGTTCCCTAATTATTTCCTTAGGACATGGAAGTTTGATTTCTCCAGTCATGCCCAGAGTAAGGTCTGTTTACAAAGCATACTTCTTTTAGAATAGGTTCTGAGTTCGTGTCATGATGAAACTCAGTGAGGGTCAAAAAGGAAGTTTGCAAAAGTGACCGAAGGGCCAGGAAATTGGGGAGACTTCCGGCACTCAGGATGCCGACAATGACGTGTGTTTTCATGAAAAATCCTGTACTCCAAACGGCGTCTTTCACCTTGTCCTCAGTGTGTTTGTTATACAAGCAATACACAAGAATTCTTAAAAAAGGAGAACAGAAGAGAAAGATGACAGTTATCTATTTGTTATCTATCGCTACAAAATGAATGACCACCAACATAGCTTAAAACAATGTACATGGATGATCTCATATTGTCTGTGGGTCTGGAGTCAGGGCTCAACTTGGCTAGACCTCTGCTCAGTATCTTATGAGGCCATAATCAGAGCGTCGGCTGTGCCCTAGAGATTTTATGCAGAGTTTGGGGTCTTCTTCCAAGGTTGTTCATTCAGGTTGTTGGCTGAATTCAGTTCCTTGTGGTTGTAGGACTGAAGTGCCTCTTCTTTCCACTGTTTAGCTGGAGACTACTCTCAGCTCCCTGAGGCCTCACGGGTCCTTGTCACATGGCCTCCTTAGGAAGCTCATCACATGGCTCTCAGCTTTCTTCTGGGCTAGCAGGAGTCTCTGACTGCTTTCATCTCTGACCTCTAGATCACATTTTTTTTTTTTCAGAGAGAGATACAGACAGGAAGGAAGAGAAATGAGAAGCATCAACTCATAGTTGCGGCATCTTGGTTGTTCATTGATTGCTTTCTCATGTGTGCCTTGACCGGGAGCTCTAGCCGAGTGAGTGACCCCCGGCTCAAGCCAGAGACCTTGGGCTCAAGCCAGCAACCATGCGGTCATGTCTATGATTCCACGCTCAAGCCAGCGACTGTGGGCTCAAGCTGGTGAACCCATGCTCAAGCCAAATGAGCCTGCACTCAAGCCGGCAACCTCAGGGTTTCGAACTTGGGTCCTCTGCGTCCCAGTCCGACGCTTTATTCACTGTGCCACAGCCTGGTCAGGCATACGTTTTTAAGAGCTCATCTGATTAGGTCAGGCTTACCCAGAATCATCTTCCTTTTAATTAATTCACCTAATTAGGAGTCTGAAACACATTGGTAAAAATTCTTCTTGCCATATAACATAACGTAACTGTAGGAGTTGTATGCCATTATGTGCTCTCAGGTCCTGCCCACACTTAAGGCAGGGGACTGATTAGACAGGGTGTGCACACCAGGCAGTGGGGACCTGGGGGGTCCTTTTAGAATTCTGTCCACCACGTCCATCATTCTCATCTCCTCAGAAAACCACTCCTGATGTCTGGGTTACATTCTATATTTTTGTTGCCCATATGTTTAGGGTTCAAAAAAAAAAATAGCTGTAATTATAGTGTAGCTACTGTGAAGTCCTTGATTCTCTTCCTGATCATGTGCCCCTGCAGCATGGTGACGGCCTTGTCGGAAAAGTTCAGTTGTTAGTTGTTAGACTGAATGCTTGTGTTGCCCTCCCCTCCCCCAATTCATATGTTGAAGCCCTAACTCCCCCCATGTGATGGTATTTAAAGATGGGGTCTTTGGGAGGTGATGAGGTTTCGATGAGGTCAGGAAGGTGGAGCCCATGATGCGACCGGTGCTCTGACAGGAAGAAGGGACACCAGAGCTTCCTGTCTCTCCCTCACGTGAGGACGCAGTGGGGAGGTGGTCATCTCTGAGCCACGAAGAAGGTCCTCTCTGCGAGTGGAACCTGCCAGCACCTTTTTTCTTCGTTTCAGACCCTGAAATAAATGAGAAACAAGTGCGTGCTGTGTAAGCCCTGCGGTCTGTGGTATTGCGTTAGAGCAGCCCAGGCTAAGACGACATTATGAATGAGGTTTGCTTGCCATTATATTTTCTAATTTACTTATTGGCATTGCCTGGCTTTTAAAGAGTTCCCTACGCTTCCTTCGTTATCAGCTCCTCATCACGAATGTCGGGGAACATACGGGTAGCGGATTTCTATTATTTATTCCCATTGTTTTTACAAGAGGGCTAAAGGACCAGAACAGACAAAAGAAGGCTTCTCTGAGACAGACTTTCTTTCACTGATGAAATATTTATGATGACACGTTGCCTAGCAATGGTACCAGAGCTGCCTGCATAGGCACGAGGGGAACTCAAGGGGGAGTTTCCCCAGGAGACACAGCGGAGACAAAACCAGCCCCACGCAGGCAGCCTTCCCCCGTCCCCCGTGGTAACGGCTTCTAGTTGCAGGCAGAGAAAATATTTATTGGGGAAACAGTCGTGCTGGCTGGAATAATTTAACAGCTGGGTGAGATGAGAACAGGACAGGAAGGCTTTAAAGAGATAAAAAACAGACAGATTGTCAGGGAGCACTTATCTGTCATGTAGCAAGATGCTTCCTTTCCTGTCCCTGCCCACCGATGCGTATTCTGACAACATTGTCCTTGTCCCTGCCCGCTTGCCCGGTGCCGGCTGTCACGCTGCTGCGCTCAGTAAGGTAAACCGGGCATCCTGGGCTGAGCTCCTTGAATTAAGGAGTTCTTTTCAGGTGTGTTGGCGTCCGGGTATTGGAACATTCCACGAAGAAAGGAGCTAGGAGGGAAGCCCCATGTGAGGAGGATAGTGTCGCAGTGTAATCCTTCTGGGAGGGTGTTTACAGACGGTACACTTTCTCAGAAAAGTCATTTTTTTCCCTCGCAGGTGTTAGCATCAAATCACAGCGTGCCAGACTAGAAGAAAGTGTTGACCTCACTGGGGCAGAGCCCAACTCACTCTCTCTCTCTCTCTCTCTCTCTCTTCCTTCCTCCTTCCTTCTATTTTTAACCACCAACATTTTCCCCTCATCCCCCAAACCCTACATTTTGAAACTAGACTCACCACGCCAGATAAATGTGATTCCAGGCAAAAAGCAAGGCAATGTCCCCCTTCATTCCTGTGTGCAGCCCGGCCCAGCTCCAGCATGCTGTTGCTACTTGACGTTGTACAGTTTTAAAAGCGGCTGGAGGAGTTCATCGCTTCGTTGAGGGCGTCAAGGGACAAAGCATCCCAAATTGGAAATTGCTAATCTAACCTAGCTCCATTTTCCAGATGAGGAAGCTTTCCAGAACCTTCAAACTCATGTAAATTACCTTAAGTGGACACAGGGGCATTAACTGGGGAAGCCTGGTCTACAGCATCAGAGAGTGATTGGAGACTGGATTGGCCGATGGGAATCCGCTGAGGACCCCAGAAAAAAATGTCGACATCTGTATCCGGAGATGCTGATTTCGTTGGTCTGGGTGCAACTGGGCCATCCCCACCTAATGCCAGCTGAGGTCAGAGAGGTCACAAACAGTGGTGGGATTCAAATCTAACAACCAGTTCTCTGCCCTAATGGTCTTTTTTTTTTATTATTCATTTTTAGAGAGGACAGAGAGGCAGAGAGAGAGACAGAGAGAGAGAAGGGGGGAGGAGCTGGAAGCATCAACTCCCATATGTGCCTTGACCAGGCAAGCCCAGGGTTTCGAACCGGCGACCTCAGCATTTCCAGGTCGACGCTTTATCCACTGCGCCACCACAGGTCAGGCCCCTAATGGTCATTTTAAGTATAAAAAGATGATACACTGAAAGGTAGTTTATTATTTCCATGAATTTAATACTTAAATAAGAACAATAAGAGGTACACAAAAGTAGATTATAAGAAAGTTTTAAAATATTAATTAAAAAATATTAAACAATACCTGACAAAAACCTATAAAACTGTTATTTAAGATATTTCCATGTTGCTCCTTGATTGGTGTCCTCACCTGCGATTGTTTTCAACTATGGACGAAATGAACATGACTACGGGCGCTTAGAATATGCTGTCGCACAGATGAACGTTAAAAAAATGTAAATTTGTGATTCCACATTGGGTGGCTGCCCAGGTGCCCCACCCTAGACAGAACCCTGATTACAAGCGCCAATTTAACAACCCGTTCGCCAAAGCCAACAAAAACGTAGGTATTGGTTCTGAGGAATTATTGCTCACCAGCTGAATCCTCACCACTGGTCACAAGGGCTTTCAACTGTTGAGAGCAGCTGAACGGGGGAGGGGGGGTCCTCTGTTGAAGAGCTCTATTCTCCCCACCTGCACCCTATTCCCTTTGCTAGGAGAGGAAGAACTGCAATTCAGAAATGAAGAGAGAACAGCTGGGCTTTCAAAGGAAGGGAGAGAAGTGGCTTATAAAAGCCACTGGAGACTGGTGGAGAGACGGTGGGTGGTCCCTAGCCGAGGGCAGGGCGTTGCCTGTGGCCAGTGGGGAAAGGGCAGCGATTGAAACAAGTTTCAGGCATCGGACAGGTTGTCACACGGTTGCTGCAAGAGGGGTCTTCGGGAAAGTGTGGGTCTTGCTAGATAAAGAGCGTGCGACATGATAGGGAATGGGGGACACTTGGCGAACTGGAGACAGGGCACCCCGGAGAAGGACGGCTTCTGGTGCCCAGCCGGAGTGGAGCCCGGGGCTGGAAGACGTCCTAACGTTCCAAGGTACGCCAGAAATTTGTTCTTTCATGTGACGTCTCCCGACTTTTACATTTTCAGTAACACATGTGAATGTTTTCACTCCATTCTGGTGTCAGTTGGCAGCGCTCAGCCCGAGAAGGGCAGCAGTTGGTCATGTCTGACTCCTGCCATTTCCAAGGTCTCCTCCAGCTCCAGCTTTCTAAGAATTCTTCACTGGGTGGGGGTGGGGGTCTCCATGAAAGTGGCACCGACCACGACCAACCTCGGGGAGCTCAGTTCAGGTCTTCGCTGTCCTTTAGAGTGACTAGCTTCATCTCGTCCTCGTCCTTGTCCGCCCCAGCTCACCTGCCCTTAAGCCGGCGGCTGAGCGCTCGGCCGGAGTCTCGGGGTCTCTGCGCTTCTGCGCTCTGAAATGGGGACAGGGCAGACTGCTGAGAACTGGGAGCAATGGCTCCGGATCTGCGCGAGTCACACGCGTGGCTGTGACAGGCCCTTCTGGGGGTGAGGGAGCGCCCAGCAATCGATGGTGGGGTCCTCTCCCCCAGACCTGAGGTCAGAAGATGATTTCAATAGGTTAAACGGCTTGTCAATAAACCCAGTCCAACCCTTGAATCTCCTCCCCCTCACACTCCCCCAACTGGATTAGGCTTCTAAAAATACCCCCAAGGCAGGCACTCCACCTGACAGCTTGACAGAGGTAACAGCTGTCAAAGAGTCTGTCCCTGGTCTAAGTTTTTCTTTTTCCTTGAAATCTGTCACTTTATCCAGTCAGCAGAGAGCTGATGGGTATTTTCTTTAATGTGAGTGAAAGTTCAACCAGCCAGTCTGAAACACCAGTGAGAGCCGCCAGGGAACCTTCCTCTCTGTGGGGTCTGGGCCCTCGTGGAGAGAGACCGTGACGAACATGGCAGCCCCTGAGAAAACCTGCGAGGTCATTCTGTCCTCCTCCAGTGGCCGGCTGCTGGGTGGGGTGTTCTTTCACAAACCACTTCTGGGAAAAAGCTTGAGTAGAAGCCAAAGAAGACCCTTGAAGTTTACATTGTATAATAGTGAGTGGGGATATATGCAAAATGGACAACACGCTATCTCACTTCTCTCTCTAATCTCTCCGTAAAGGGATGGGAGGAACCCTGGTGAAATATTAAAATTGACTGCTGATCAGTTTTAGATGCTTTTTGCTTCTGAAGAACCCACCGTTTGTACTGCCTTAACACACTTGGACCGAATTTTTCAATAGGTGGATAATGAAGTAGCATTCTTAGGTTTGTGTGAAAATTTGGGCTGAAATGTTCTTTGAGTTCTGAAATCGCCCGAAGTGCTATTTTACTCTTGCGATAATATTAACTAGCAACTTCAGGTGGCAATGGATACTATAATCCTTGTTTTTATTTGATTTCAACAAGAGGGAATTTACTAAGGAAAATTGGTTCCCAAAATGATGGCCCGGGATGTAAAAGTAAACAGTTTTCAAGATGAGTAATTGCTAGACGCGGACACAGGTCCTGGGACTCGAGTGACAGAAGGGAAGAAGGTTGAGGTGTCCTCGGTCATGGGTTGCTGGGACTGACCAAGGTGCACATGATGTTCTCGGGAGCGTGGCGGGAGCTCCGCCCTGGTGCTGTTTCTATGGTTCTGAGGGGACATTCACTATTTCTGGTCCATTTGCTATACCTTCTGAGAGCACCTCCTTAATTAAGCCTGTGGCTCACTGGATTTTACCTTTAGCCTCTTAAACCATTTCTTCTCCCCTCCCCCATTTGAGAGCACACACCAGTTTTCCTTAAATTACATAGCATCTCTCCAAAGCACGGGAAATAGTTCTGTAAGTAATGGAACAAACCTTGTAACATGTTTATACCCATTTTACCTAAATATAGAAAACATTGAGGCGTAAAGATGTTCATCACAACATTCTTTATAAGGTTAGTAACAACTTAAATTCTTAAGACATTTTAAAGTATGTATGTCTAAAATAAAACGGGGAAGTCATTAGAGGTGATAATCATAAAATTTTTAGTAAAGTGGGAAAGGCTTATATTTTAATGTTAAAAGCTAAAAAAAAAAAAAAACCCCACAAAAGAGGCCAACAACTGCATAAACAAGTCTAATCACACCTGGAGATAATAAGTAGTATTTGCTACCCAGAATTGTGGTGAGAATTAAATGACATCACCTATTTGAGCCCTTACTAAAATACTGGACACTGATAAAAGTTAGCTCTTAGTTTTTCAGACGTATGGAAATGTGTATGTAGTAAAGAGACCAAAGGTGGGGGTTAAGCATTAATTCTTTTATTCTGGTGGAGTTATAAAACTGATTCGCTGGAGGATTTTCTACTTGTCTGTGTTTTCCAAATACTTCACAATAAAGCAATATTTTGTTAACTGTGGGGAACTGTATAAACAAACATAAAACATAGGCCTTTCTATGTTTGGATTCGCCACCAAACATTAAGGACAGATTGAAGAAGACCTGTGTGGCCAGGTGCAGAGTGTAACCTTTTTTTTTTTTTTTTTTTTTTTCCATTTTTCCGAAGCTGAAAACGGGGAGGCAGTCAGACTCCCGAATGCACCCGACCAGGATCCACCCGGCATGCCCACCAGGGGGTGATGTTCTGCCCCTCTGGGGTGTCACTCTGTTGCATCCAGAGCCATTCTAGTGCCTGAGGCAGAGGCCACAGAGCCATCCCCAGCGCCCGGGCCATCTTTGCTCCAATGGAGCCTCGGCTGCGGGAGGGGAAGAGAGAGACAGAGAGGAAGGAGAGGGGGAGGGGTGGAGAAGCAGATGGGCGCTTCTCCTGTGTGCCCTGGCCGGGAATCGAACCGGGACTCCCGCACGCCAGGCCGACGCTCTACCGCTGAGCCAACCGGCCAGGGCTGAGTGTAACCTTTTTGACAGATAACCGGAAAGTTCTTCAATTCGAGACACCTGATGCATTTTTATCTCAGGTCAGTGAGTCAGCCTAAGGCCACTGAGCGTCAACTCTGTGTCCTATCCAAGTTGCCCGAATCCAACTCCTAGCGAATTGGTCCCTGATGGTTTAGCTGGGCCTGGAGCCGGCTGAGTTGGGGGAGGGGTGGTCCTGGGGGGGGGGGGGTCGGGGCTAATGACAATTATTCAGGAAGATGGCTTTTTGAGAAGAAACATAAATTTACTCTTCTGAGGGTGAGGGGTGGGTCTTCCTGTGGTGGCTTTTATTTTCCTAGTCCTTTCTCTTTCCTATAATGTTGCCACCCCTGAGTAAACGACTTCCTGGAAGGCAGGGGTTCAGGAAAAAGCATCCTGGTTTTGCCATATTAATGGGCACATTCCGTTAAATGATCCGTTCCCCACTGGGTGACAGCAGGCATCCAGGGGTAAGTACACTTTAAACCAGTTCCTGTCCCAGGCTTTCAGAGGGCCCAGTAAAATCATCATGGTGGAAGCGGCTGGCTATACAGTGGCCAAGGTTGGAGACCTCCTGGCTGAGGCTATGCTCCCGTTTCTGCACTGGATGTGAAGATAGGGGTGTGTGTGGGGGGGGGGGAGGCAGGTGTGGGAGGTGTCTGTTTTTGCGTTGGAGCTGCCGGAGGGGCGCCCTGCTGCCTGTCCAGCCAGCCACAGAGCGTTAGCTAGGTCGGTCCTCCGCAAGCAGGTGGAGTCCGCGTCTCACTTGCCATCTTCATTTCTGCTCCGATTCAGGGCTGACGAACTAATTTCCTGCCTTGTTGCACGCAGACCCTGAAGGCAGTTTAACCTTCGATGACTCAGTTAAACTCTAAACAGGCTGAATAATCATTAGGATTTAAATTAAGGATTAAACCCTTCCCGGGGCTCCCAGCGAAAGCTCACTCAGGGGCTTGGCTGCCTCTGTGGCTGGTGGCTTCAGGCAGAAAATGTGACCCTACACTGTCACGAGGCTCAGCTCAGGTTGGCAAGCGCGATTCTGTCTGTGTGTGAGCTCTTAAAATTCTCGCTTGTCTTCTCATAAAATCCAAGTGCTTCCACCAAACCCATGTGCCCGTGAGCTCAGAGCAGGCTTGGCAAATATTTGAAAACTCTAATCTCTTACCTTGAACATGTGCAGGATTGGTCTCCGGCTAATTACTCCTCTTGCTATTGTTCTTGTTTTATCTTTGCTGTGTGACGTTTGGTCACTTGCTCAGCCTTCCTGGGCCTTCTAAGATGACACAGTTGGATGGAAGGAATGGTTTAGCTCAAACTTAGAGGACCCTGTTTTAAGTAGAGACTTCAATTTCTACTCTCTTCTTAATATTTGGGCTCAGACACCTGGGACAGTCTGTGAACTGTCCCTTATTATAGTCACTTAGCTTTGAGGTCCCTTTTTATTTCTGAAATTTCAGGTTTTCCTCCTTTTCAAGCTCAATTTTACCATTTTTTTTGAGAACCCTTCCCACAATTTGTATTTAATATAGAAAGGGGAGACCCATTGTCTCCTTGATTTACCACATTCCTCAAAGCCTTCTGTGCGCTGCTTTTGTAATGAAAAAAAAAAAGGTAGAAATATTTTCTTCCAATCTGTCCACATACTTCATATTCCCTGTGAGAATTTAAATAGTCTTTTCAATAAGTGTTGTTGAGACAAAAGATTTTTATAACCATGGTATTATGTTGTTAAGACAGGTCTAAAAAGAATACCATTTGTAGGCTTTCTTTGTTACGGTAGAAACTCAAAGGAGGTTGTATATGGGGGTTCAAATCTTTTATTTTTTTAAATGAGAGGAGGGAAGATAGACAGACTCCTCCTGCATGTTCCTCAACTGACACCCACCCAGAAACCCTGTCTGGGGCTGTGCTTGCAACTGAGCTATTTTTAGCACCCGAGGCTCGGAAGCTCAATGGAGCCATCCTCAGCGCCTGGGGCCATACTTGAATTGAGCCATGGCTGCAGGAGGAGAAGAAAGAGAGAGAGAGAGAGAGAAGGGTGAGGGGCAGAGAAGCAGATGGTTGCTTATCCTGAGTGCCCTGACTGGGAATCAAACCCAGGACTTCCACGCTGGGCCCACGCTCTACCACTGAGCCAACCGACCAGTGCACAGGGTCCAAATCTTAGCCAGACTCTCTGGCCACATGACCATGAGCTTTGGAATGTGAACTCCGTGAGACCAGGCATTTGCTGTCTTGATCCCCGCTTAATGACCCTATTCCTGGCACCAGGTAAGCCCACAATAAATATTGTTGAATGGATGAATAAGGAAATAACTTGATTCTTCCGAGCCTTTATATTCTTATCTTCAAGGGCAGGGGTTGGGAATCTTTTTGGCTGTGAGAACCATGAACACCACATATTTTAAAATGTAATTCCATGAGAGCCATACAATGACCCATGTACGTTACACATTATCCAATAAAAATTTGGTGTTGTCCCGGAGGGCAGCTGTGATTGGCTCCAGCCACCCGCAACCATGAACATGAGCAGTAGGAAATGAATGGATTGTAATACATGAGAATGCTTTATATTTAAAAAAATTTTTTTATAAAGACTTTATTTATTCATTATAGAGAGGAGAGAGATAAAGAGAGAGAAAGAGAGAGAGAGAGAGAGAGAGAAGGGGAGAGGAGCAGAAAGCATCAATTCCCATATGTTCCTTGACCAGGCAAGCCCAGGGTTTTGAACCGGCAACCTCAGCGTTTCCAGGTTGACACTTGATCCACTGTGCCACCACAGGTCAGCCTGTTTTATATTTTTAACGTTATTATTTTTTTAATTAAAGATCTGTCTGCGAGCCAGATGCAGCCACCAAAAGAGCCACATCTGGCTCGCAAGCCATAGGTTCCCGACCCCTGTTTAAGAGTGACAACTGCTAATTGTATACAGCTTAGCGAGGGGGCATGTTGAGAGTACCGGGAACACTGTAAGCGCTAAAAACATGTGCTGTGTGTGCTGCTAGAAACGGGAGGACCCCGGGTTGATAGCGATCAGTGTGGATCATGAGAGATTCCATAAGACTTTCCGAGGACTCCTTGTATGCTTCGTGAATTTCCCAGTCATTCAAAACGCTTCGCTCACCTTTGCCCACCTTCTAATTTGTCTGTACTGTTTGAAGAAGAAGGCTGTCAGAACAGTACAGTTCTCACGGCCCCTTGCACAGAGCTCTTCCCTCCCTGTCTTTCAGGTAGCGCCCTCTCCTAGCCGCCTTCCCTCATCATTAGCGCTTGTTTTCCTTGTCACCCTTTTGCTACCTGGGGCAGCTCTTAGCATGCTGCCTGCTGTCATCCTTAGCTTGTCCTCAGTGTCCTCTGAATGCTGCACAACAGTCCTCTTGGAATCAAATGCTGTCCACCCTCCCTCCTCCCCTTTTTCCTGTAACAACGTTGTCCCCGCAGCCTGAGGCTGTTGTGAAAATAATGCTTATTCTCCATCAGTTTCCAAATGACTGGGTAGCCCTGTTGTTTGCCTTGCTTTAAAAAAAAATACAGGCCCTGGCTGGTTAGCTCAGTGGTAGAGCGTTGGCCTGGCATGCAGGAGTCCCGGGTTCGATTCCTGGCCAGGGCACACAGGAGAAGCGCCCATCTGAGTGGCTCTGGTCACAACAGAGCGATGCCCCAGATGGGCAGAGCATCGCCCCCTGGTGGACGTGCTGGGTGGATCCCCGTCGGGCGCATGCGGGAGTCTGTCTGACTGCCTCCCCGTTTCTGGCTTCGGAAAAATACAAAAAATTAAAATAAAAAAAAATACAATTTCATGCCCATGTGTGACTTAGAAGTGTTTGGTGAGGAGAGCTTTTTGGGTTGCACCTTTTTAATCTAGGTGATTTTCAACCTGTCAATACTCGACTATTCTTTCATTGTTTACCCTACTTTACACCTGTGCAAGGTACTGTGGGGGACAATCCCCGAAGTAAGAATTTTCATCCCTTATTTTGAGAAGAACTGTTTTATTTTTATTTTTTATTTTTTGGAGGGGGGGGGGGCTGGGCAAATCACAGGTGGTGGAATAGGACAGAATCAAATGAGGTCTGTTGAAATGGAAAATGGCATGACTCCGGCTCGGAGTGCTTCTCAAAGTCAGAGACGAGAGGTCCTCGTGGCTGGAGTCATCTATAGGTTTTGTGGGGTAGAAGCTTCTTCAACCGGGTTTTGAAGGAGATGGAAGATATGAAACAAGCAGGGGGGGATTACAGAAGGAGAACGGGTAGCCTCAAGCATGGTGTCCCCTTCCCTTCTGCCAGCACTTGTGACCACCATGCAGAGCCGGGAGGACAGGCAGACTCGCGGGGCCATGAAGAAGATCACACACGGGGCAGACAGACAGCGCAGGGGATAAAATCAAACCCACATTCAAGAGCAAAACCTACTTGTGAGTAAAGGGAAGTTTCCAAACTTGAGTCAAGTCTAGCTAGCAGAAAACAAAAGCAGAAGTCATACCAATGTGTCATGTGTGAATTTGTATAAACTCTTAAAAACACACATTCCCACTTGTGGGTCACCTTGTCTTCCAGGAGTTTATTCTAAAGCAGTCACACCCACAAAGTTTGTAATACATTGATGCCCATTGTAGGGTTCTGTATTAGTAAGAACCACTGGAAGTGGCCAAGAATTAGAGGTTCATTACATAGAATATAATTATACAGTGGAAAGCTGTGCAAACACACAAACACACACACACATCTTGTTTTTCAGGTTCAAATTTTATTAGCCTTTCCTGTGCACCCTCCTATAGATCAGGCACGGGCAGTCCCTTTAGTCTTCAGTATTCTGTTTGGTTTAGCATCAGGCATGTGCTTTTTGATGGTGGAAACACTTTTATGGAAGGACTGGTCTTAGAAAACATCAAGATAGCCACTGCAGTGAGTACATAACAATGAAGACGCCCCTCTCCCAGTAAGGAACAGTTAGCTGAATAGGGTCACGGAACATGGTAACTGCTATAGGAAATGACAAGGGACAGGACTCCAGGAGCACGAGAGAGCTTTCTCTTGTCTGAGGTGGTAAGGAGGGCTTCCTGGAGGAAGTGGTACCTATTCTGCATCTCAATAATGAGTTAGGATTTGACAGGGGGCCCTAAGAAAACGGCACCCAGCAGAGACAGAGATGGAGAAGCAGCCTGTGTTTGAGAACAGTGAACGGTACCGTTTGGCAGAATTGCTCATTGATATAATTACAGGTTTATAGAATTTTATTGACTAGCCTAGGGCCTTAACCATCGCCGTTTCTACTAAAAAGGAAATGTTCTATTTTTTGTTTATACAATGCACTTTTAAGTGAAAATCTCTTCAGAAATCAGGGCTTTAAAAAAAAAAACACAACGGAGTCTTTTGTGAGCACAGTTTAAATCTGCCGATACATAGTAACAGTGCTGATTTTCAACACCCCACTTGCTGTTAGTTTCATTGGCTAATTTAAAAAAAAAATTATTTATTGATCTTAGCAAGAGAGGAAGGGAGGGAGGGAGGGAGGGAGACAGGAACATCAATCTGTTCCTATATGTGCCCTGACCGGGGATCGAACCGACAACCTCCGTGCTTCGGCATGACGCTCTAACCAACCGTGGCAGGGCTCACTGGCAGGTTTTTAAATGTGGGTGCCTCCTGATAGCTGATGTTGGAGGTTCACTCACAGAACCTCACAGGAACATGTGTGCTTCTCCCTGGGATATCATCCCTTTGGGGCCAATGTTTCCTTAGCAGCAACATGCCGTTTTATTTCGGGTTGATTCTGTGTTTAACAAGGCACTCAGTTGGAAATAGATCTCGTAATTCTAATTGTCAATCACCACGGACGGGGGAGGGCCATCCCTTTTATCACAGGGAATACAGACATGAATAGGATTGACAGAGGGCAAATATAATGGCCGTCAATCAGGATTGTTGGGCTGGGAGGGGAGAGGGAATACTCTGAATTTATCTACATAGACGAGGGTGACAGCTGTTGGCCACAGGCTAGCTGGGATAGAGGCACAGTAAACATCCAGACGTGAAAACATGCTGGCCGGAATAAAGGGTCCTTTGGGAAAAGTGGTGTTTGGACCATGGCTCGTTTGTAGGAGGCACACATGAGATGCTTTCTCTATTCTTGGCGGGTGTGTGTGTGTGTGTGTGTGTGTGTGCAAACCATGCAGAGACGGAGGCAGGTGTTCCTATTTTGCAGCTGGTACCCAAATCTACCCATAGAGGCTAGTGGTGCAGCCCCCTTTTGTAGGCAGTGGCCCCAGGCCTGCTCTGCAGGTCTGTGTCCTGGCTCTTGTGTCTGCGACCCCGTTGCCTGGGATGGGCCAGCCCTAGGGAAGCATGGCAGGGACTTTTTAAAACCCGATGAGAGGAGCCCTGGCCGGTTGGCTCAGCGGTAGAGCGTCGGCCTGGCGTGCGGGGGACCCGGGTTCGATTCCCGGCCAGGGCACACAGGAGAAGCGCCCATTTGCTTCTACACCCCCTCTCCTTCCTCTCTGTCTCTCTCTTCCCCTCCTGCAGCCAAGGCTCCATTAGAGCAAAGATGGCCCGGGCGCTGGGGATGGCTCCTTGGCCTCTGCCCCAGGTGGCTCCTTGGCCTCTGCCCCAGGTTGCTCTGGTCATGGCAGAGCAACGCCCCGGAGGGGCAGAGCATCGCCCCTGTTGGGCATGCCCGGTGGATCCCGGTCGGGCGCATGCGGGAGTCTGTCTGACTGTCTCTCCCCGTTTCCAGCTTCAGAAAAATACAAACAAAACAAAACAAAAACAAAAACAAAAAAACCCAACGAGAGGAGAGGGGCCTAGCAGGATTGGTTAAAAACAAGGGTGGGTACTGCTCTCTCCCTGTCACCATCCTGAGCTCCTAATACGCATTACTTGCGGTCACGTGGAGTTGGGATGTTACGTCGCTGTCGGGCACAAAGCTGGGGTAGCCAGTGCTGGGGGACTGAGCCTGCCACGGAGCCAGCCGGGCCTCTGCGTGGGGGGAGGCATTCCGGTTCACAGGCTTCATGAGCGCCCCTGACGCTCTGAGAGGTGGAGCGTGTTTCTGGGCGGGGCTTACATCCCATGAGAAGCGCAGTGAACCCTCTGTCCACGCTGCCCACATGTGGACGCTCTGGACCAGGTGTGTGTGTGTGTGTTGGGGAGCTCTTCATGCAGGGAAGCCAGCCAAAGAGATAACTTGTTCACCTTCCTTTTTTTTTTTTTTTTTTTTTTTTTTTTTGTATTTTTCTGAAGCTGGCAACGGGGAGAGACAGTCAGACAGACTCCCGCATGCGCCCGACCGGGATCCACCCCACACGCCCACCAGGGGTGACGCTCTGCTGCGACCAGAGCCACTCTAGCGCCTGGGGCAGAGGCCAAGGAGCCATCCCCAGCGCCTGGGCCATCCCTGCTCCAATGGAGCCTTGGCTGCGGGAGGGGAAGAGAGAGACAGAGAGGAAGGGGGGGGGGGGTATGGAGAAGCAAATGGGCGCTTCTCCTGTGTGCCCTGGCCGGGAATCGTACCCGGGTCCCCCACATGCCAGGCTGACGCTCTACCGCTGAGCCAACCGGCCAGGGCCTCACCTTCCATTTTAAGTAAAGATGAATCCCCTACATCTCGGGTGCTCCCTGGAAAAATCTGTGCATACGAACCGCAAAGCTACTTCTGCCGACATTCATTCCTCTCTGATATTTTCTATTTGTTTTCATTCCTAAAGCCACACTAAGTATATTCCGTCATTAGAGAACCCCCCTCTGCAACTGCCCCAAGTCCCAGTGAAAGGGATCACTTCACGCCTTGATTTCCTTTATTTTAACCATGGAGACATTTTAGCAGAGCTGTAATGGTAGAGGAATAATTACCTTTCCTATTGTTGGGATCCATGGGAGTCCGAAAAGACCAGAGTAACAGGCTTTATTGAAAGGAAGAAAGGAACCCTGCCGGGCACTTCTCTGGGAGAGAAGAGCACGGGTTACAGACTAGGGGCGAGTTATATAGTGTTTGGGAGAGCCTGAGGGGATACTGAGGCAAAAGTTCTGGTATGTCCGGAATGCCCCTCCTTGGGGGGCTTGCCAGCTTCTTGGAATTCCTCTGTCTCAGGGGCGATAGTCCAGTAAGGGTGAGGGCTGACAGATAAGCAGAACATCAAGAGGGCAGTTTGGAATTCACGTATATATCACCTTTCACTTTTCATGTTACCAGGATTAAAATCATTTCAAAAATCACAATTTAAAATATGGTTCATTTTTTTGTTATAAATTCAGTGTCTTTATTAAACAACAATTAGGGGGGAAAAAGAGCAAAATTGGGGAAAGAACTATGCCGCAAACACAACCAACGCCTACATTTTGCAGTGTTTTCTATTAGATCCTTCTTGAGCACTGAAAATGTAGCAGTAATGACATTTTAGATGTAATGTTTTCTATATCTTTTTTTGTTGTTGTTGTTAGGAAATGTTGCCATGAGACTCTCATTATCACTTGGCCTCCGCTGACATAATTTTACATGCTGGTCATTCAGTTGACTGTCTGTTTTCTAAGTATAGCTACAGTGACTGTCTTCCTTATTTCATTAGGATGGATTCCAGTCTACTGTATAAGGTGTTTTAAATGATGATCATTATTTGTGTGTCTGATCTTTCCATTCTGAGGCATTAGCTCTTTTGACGGGGGATGGAGTAGCTGACCTTTGAAGTGCGGGCCTTTATTGGACCTCTGCTGGGCTGAGGTCGGCAGTGTTGGGGGCTTCTTAAATCCAAGCGGAAGGTTGCATTGAAGTGCGCCGGCCCTCGTGAGAGCACCTGCCAGGCCTCACACCATCTGAGCCTAGGGGAGACAGCTGCCCCTCCACCAAGGACGGCACCTGGCTCCCCACTACACTGCTGACCAAAGACATTTCTGGGAACCCTCGGTCCTGTATGTCCTGCGGCATGGACACCTAGTATTTCCAGACGCCCTGCCTTGAGGTTGATAAAGCCAGCATGCATTTTCAAAATATCTTAAAACCTTCTATGAACACAGGGATACACAACCAACCAAACAGAAAACGTGGATACTATGGACACATCCACCTTGCTGAATTTACAAGGATACCCAGCCTTCAACAGGATCACGTGTTTGACTTCTTTATAATCATTGCCTCTCCTGGGCTTCTTAATCTCCCTTTCTCCATCCCAATCAACCTGTTTATCTCTAAAGGCCAACAGCCTCTTTGTGCCACTGCGGAAGGTCAGGAGCTCAAGCGAGCTGTTGCTTCTAGAACTGCAGCCGAGGACGGAAGACATGACCTGAGACGGGGCTCACCTTTAGCTAATTAGACTTGGCAAATACATCCCTATATTCCCCAATCACCTCAGACTCTTGGCAACGATCTCTGTTGTACATTTCCTCCTAGGCTTTAACATGTACATTATTTGTAACAAAAAAAAAATCATACTGTGCTCATTTATTATCTTGGTTGTTTTTTTTTTGCCTCACCCTGTTCTTTTGTTGTTGGCCACTCGAGTCTGTAGACCAGTGATTCTGAAAACGTGGTCCCTGGACGAGCAGCATCCTATGTCCGTGTTGCTTAGGAACTTGTTAGAAATGCAAATAGTGGGTCCCTCCCAGACACAGTGAATCAGAAGCCCTCTGCGTGCTCATTTGTCTGGTTTAATGAGCCCTCTAGGTGTCCTGATGCAGCCCGTTTGAGAACCACTGCTGTGGGCTATTGTTTTAAGCATCTCCTTGTGACAGACTTTCTTTAAACGCTGCTACCTGACTGTGGCCGCTGGGCCTGTAGCATGAGCCCCGCCTCTCTCTCCCCAGGAGCTTGTTAGGAGGAACTCAGCCCTTGACCTTCTAAATCAGTATCTTCCTTTTTAAGAGTGTTAACCGATAACCACCGAAAAATCTAAGTGGGAGGCAGGGAGGGTTTGAGATCCAAAGGGAATAGTTATTTGGGAAAAACGGACTCGGACAGAAACCCAAATAATGTACCTATCTATTGGGGGCAAAGGCAGGGGGTTTTTGTGAGAAAGGGAAGTGGAACAATGGCATGCACAGCAGGAAGAGATTTTTGTAGGTGCAAACAAGCTAAGTGATCTTTGAGCTGTTCACGGTGGTAATTCTGAAGAATGCCTTTAATTTTACTCTGGTCGTTGGACCCATGTTCCCGTTTGTATTAGAAGCAATCATTTGCAAAGCTATGCTGCTGCTTTGGCCCCAGCACAGAGGTTACTCTGCCCTGTTTGAAGATTTCAAAGGTTTCCGGAATAAGACATTTCCCCTGGGAAGGCAGCTCTGCCTTCATTCTGAAGTGGCTCCATTTATTTTAATTCTCAAGAGAGCCATGTGAATCACCTAAACCTTGTTAAAATGCAGGCTCTGATGAGGTAGGTTTGGAGTGAGGCCTGAGAGTGTGCATATCTAACGAATGCTTAGGTGATGCAGGTGCTATTGGCTTGTGGACCACACTTTGAATAATCAAGGCTCTACTGGGCATGTAAAAAAATATTAAATAAAAAACAAAACACCACATAATGAGCATTAAAATATTTATATGAGACCCTGGCTGGTGGCTCAGTGGATTGAGTGTTGGCCTGGCCTATGGACATTCCGGATTTGATCCCCGGTCAGGGCACACAGGAGAAGCCATCTGCTTCTCCCCCTTCTTTCCCTTGTACTCCACCTCTTCCCCTCCTGCAGCCAGTGGCTCAGTTGGTTTGAGCATCAGCCCTAGGTGCTGAGGATGTCTCCATTAGAGCAACAATGACCTTAGGTGCTAAAAATAGTTTGATACTCAAGCATTGGCCCCACATGGGGTTGCCAGGTGAATTCTGATTGGGGATGCATGTGGGAGTCTGCCTCACTGTCTCCTCTCTCTTCACCTAAAAAAAAAAAAAATACAAGGTGTTTTACATAAACACATTATAAATTAGGAACTAATAACAATTCCCTTTTATAGGTGAGAAAAAAAGGAGGCTGAAAGAGGTGAAGGGACTTGCTCAAGTCTGCACAACTGGTTCCTGCGGAAGCCAAGGAGACAGGTACGCGATCCTTTGCCTGATTTCTGTTACGTGGTTTTGAGTGTCAGGTGCGTCTAAAACACCTTCAGAAGTGATAATAATAATGGAGCAAGCCCAGATCTAATTTCCTGGTGCCATCATTTTCTTGTAAGGCATTTACATTTGCATTTGCATCTCCAGCTCTATTTTTATTTTTGACTGTATTAATCTTTCAATGGATCACGTATTTAAATTATATATAATAGAGGATGTCACTGATGTCTGTGGATACATTTGAACACATCACGCATGTTGTGTGCCGTCCCTGCCAGAGACTAAGGTGTTCCACCTCTAATTTTTTGAGCTTCGCTAATATTTTATCCTACAATGACCAATTTTCCTCTTCAATATGTAAATCTAAAACTGTCAGCTGCCTGGTGAGATTGGGTGTCATCTTGAATGTGAAATTTTTCCTGGGAGGTTCCAGCTCCCGCCTCGCCCAGGGCTGACGATTCTTTGATTCTTCGTGTTCCATCGCTCGAGGGGTAACACAGAGACCTGGTACTGTTCCTGCATCTGGTATCTTTTGATCAGAATTAGCCATTCTATTTCTGTGTCCTAAAAAAGAAAGCGTGTCATCTCCCGTGATGACAGGGGAGGGATGTGGTGTGAGCTGCTGCTTGAGGTCTCATTTTGGAGTTAGCTTCACATGCGTGCGTTGGAAGGCTGGCTTGCCGCCCCGTGTGCACTTGGCTTTGTGTGGTACCCGGAGGAATTGCCTGAACCTGTTGGGAGATGAACTTGAGGCACAATCCTCAAACACCTGCATCATCGCCGCGTCCCGTCCGGCTCTCCGAGGACGTTTATTTTCTGAAAGGAATAGGTTTCATTCTGTACCTGTTACTGATGTGTCAGTCAGCGGCACAGAGTCTGAGCTATTATTACCAAGGGAGGGGAAAAGGGAAAAGATAAAAGATAAAAAAAAAATAGCCCTACTGCACTTTTAAATTACATTTCATGTTAAAAGATCTCATTACTCCCAGAGTAAGATGAAATACAATGTAATTTTAGCATAGGTGTCGGCAACCTCTTCCTTCTCAATAAGGGTGTGTTGATGCGTGTGGAGGGGGGGAGGCGGGCGGGTGATGGGTAAGTGGAGAGGAAGAGAGTCACAACTTCATGTCATCAAAATCTCAGTCAATATTTAGTGATAAACTTAAACAGATTGCCTTGCCACCCCCGAGGCAGGCTGGTGCATTCAGGAGACTGATAGATGAGGGGTTTCGCGATGCGGGCAATTGGAAGATCAAGTGGAAAGGATGCAGGAGAGGGTTCTGTCTGGCACTCGGCATCAATAACCCGCTGCTGTCTGGGGGGAGAGGCTGGCGCATGCCATCCTGGGAGCTTACTGCCCCGGGAGGGTGAACCCACCCCCTGAGCATCCCTCGGAATCACACACGCCATGCAGCCACGCTGATGACTGTGGTCTGAACTTTACAAATAGGGTCCGCGGGACTTATGGACATATCTGGTGGTTATTGCTGTAAAAGGAGACATGCATTCCCCGAGAACTGATAACGAGCTCTCTCCTAGCAGTGTGCTACTATTTACCACTCAATTCCCCTTGCGCTGTGCTGGGCAAGGCAGAAAGCTATTTGCCTTTGTATTTTCATACAGACGCTGCGGTGCTGCACACAGATTCTAACCAAATGAGCAAAAGACCATAGTCTAAAGGCCTGTTTAAAGGATGCTGGAGAACTGACAACTGTCTTGTTACTTTAGCCTGTGCCCCCCTGTCCCCCCTCCCCCATTACGTTCTTTAACTTCAGCTGGATTATGAGTTACCAGGGTAGGGATCATGTCTTAAGTCATTTTGTTTTTTGGGGTTTTTTTTTTGTATTTTTCTGAAGCTGGAAATGGGGAGAGACAGTCAGACAGACTCCCGCATGCGCCCAACCGGGATCCACCCAGCACGCCCACCAGGGGCGACGCTCTGCCCACCAGGGGGTGATGCTCTGCCCCTCCGGGGCGTTGCTATGTTGCTACCAGAGCCACTCTAGCGCCTGAAGCAGAGGCCACAGAGCCATCCCCAGCACCCGGGCCATCTTTGCTCCAATGGAGTCTTGGCTGCAGGAGGGGAAGAGAGAGACAGAGAGGAAGGAGAGGGGGAGGGGTGGAGAAGCAGATGGGCGCCTCTCCTGTGTGCCCTGGCCGGGAATCGAACCCGGGACTTCTGCACGCCAGGCCGACGCTCTACCACTGAGCCAACCGGCCAGGGCCAGTTGGTTTGTTTTTTGTGGCCCTGCCGCATACTCACACATGCAGTGCCTGGCCCATCATTAGTCCTCAAGAGTAATTATCTAAGTCTGCATAGAAAGGTTTAGTCATGTCCATGTTTATTCACCAGTTCTCAATGGCTGCTCATGTTCTAAAGAATAAGCATCTTACTCCCTAACAAGCCATTCTAACTCCATGCTGCAAGCTCAACTTTTTTTGTCATCTATTCCTTGGTCCTGTGAATGAGTCCAACCAAAAGACTCCGTGTTCCCACAGCCCTGTCATGTCCCCTCAGCAGGGAATGTCTGTTCTCACCTAGCAAAAATCCCACCTCCCAGTCTGGGCCTGACAGCTCGGTTGGGTGGAACGTCATCCCGAGGCGCAGAGGTTGTGGGTTCGATCCCTGGTTTAGCCATCAATGTTCCTGTCTCTCTTAAAAAAAACAAACGAAAAAGCCACCTCCTTTTTAAGCCTGACCTTTCCTCAACAACTAGTCATAATTCCCATCCACTGGGACCTGTGTCCTCCAGGACTGTTTCACACTCTTGTCCATGTATGCTTATCTGTCACTCATTTTCTCTGCCCTCCAAAGCTGTTAGAGAGCTACTCTACCCTCCTGAGGACATGGGGGCAAATTTGTGGAAGGGACACAGCAAATGGAGGAATTACCTTCTGTCCTGGTGACAGCAATGGGGGGGGGGGGAAGGCTTTGATGAGTTCTAAGCCCAGTATGCAAAAAGGGACCGATAGAAAGAAGTCGGAGGAGAGGACTTCTTCAGGGCCAGTGGCGTAAGAGGGCTTGTAGGGGTTCAAGGATAGGATGATAGTTTATTTTCACTTGTTTCATTATGCAGAAGGAATATATGTATAATTTATGAAGCAAGTCATGAAATAGACAATAAATCCACTTCCCAACTTGGGAAATAGAGCATCACAACAGCCATTCAGCCCCTCTAATCCTGTCTCTCGATCTGCACCCCGCCCCAGCCTCACTACCTGCCCTTGTCCTACCAACTAGAGCAGGGGTCCCCAAACTTTTTACACAGGGGGCCAGTTCTCTGTCCCTCAGACCATTGGAGGGCCGGAGTATAAAAAAAACTATGAACAAATCCCTATGCACACTGCACATATCTTATTTTTAAGTAAAAAAACAAAACGGGAACAAATACAATATTTAAAATAAAGAACAAGTAAATTTAAATCAACAAACTGACCAGTATTTCAATGGGAACTATGCTCCTCTCACTGACTACCAATGAAACAGGTGCCCCTTCCAGAAGTGCGGTGGGGGCCGGATAAATGGCCTCAGGGGGCCACATGTGGCCCACGGGCCGTAGTTTGGGGACCCCTGAACTAGAGCAACCGCCATTCTGAATACTCTTTATCACTCTATTGCTTTTGTGAGAGTTTTGTCACATATGGGTATGTGTTTAAATAGTATCTTTATTTAGCTTTTCCTTTTTTTTTTTTACTGTTGTATTCTTCTGTGACTTTTCACTCAATTTATGTTTCCAAGATTCATCCCTGTTCAAAGAGTAGTTATAATTTATCCATGCATACCATTTCCTTCTGTGACTACAGCACACTAATCTGTCTATTTATGTATTGATGGATGCTCAAATTATTTCTAACTTGTTATGAACAAGGCTGCTAATGTTCTTGGACATACCTACCAGGCATATGTGCAAGAGTCATTACCTTACCTGGATTTGATTTTTGTGCATGGCGTGAAGTAGGAATATATTCAACCTTTTCCCCAGATGAGCAACAAATCCTAACACTATTATTAATTGAGACTTTCTCCAGAGGTATGACAGACTTCTACGTACATGTGGGTCTGGGGTTGTTGTGGGGTTTTTTTGTTTCTTTTAAAATTTATTTTCCATTCATTCATTGCAACCAGATTGTCTTAATTACTATTTTTTAATATTTATTTTATTGATTTTAGAGAGAGAAAGGGAGAAAGCAGGAGAGAGACAGGAACATCTGTTCCTGTATATGCCCCAACCGGGAATCGAACCGGCAACCTCTGTGCTTTGGGACGATGCTCTCTAACCAACCAAGCTATCTGGCCAGGCCTTAATTACTATTAATTTATAATAAGTCTTGATAGTAGGAGCTGGTAGTACATTTTTAAGACTATCTGGGATCCTCCTGGTCTATTTTCCAAACCCTTTAAAATTTGGTATGTTAGGAACTAAATTTACTCTTCACCTTAATACTAGAAACTGGGTCATAGTAAACATGTTACGATGGCTTTCAGGGGTTAGGTAACAGAGAGCATGAAACAGTGATCCTGGAGAGGAAGGGAGAAAAACAAGGTGACCTCTGAGAGTGCCATTCTTTCCTGCTTAACGCTGGCAGGCCACCACTCGGGGGAACCGAAATAGACTCTAGAAGTTGAATTGGTTCATAGTTCAGAAAAGTCAAGTAGCTGCAATTTGTACAGCAACATCTTGGAGAGGAGACAATTGGAAAGAGACCAAGTCAAGTAACCTAAATCCTAATTTGTTGAGAATTTTCATTGAAATTTTAGGCTGGGCCCTGGCCGGTTGGCTCAGTGGTAGAGTGTTGGCCTGGCGTGCAGGAGTCCCGGGTTCGATTCCCGGCCAGGGCACACAGGAGAAGCGCCCATCTGCTTCTCCACCCCTCCCCCTCTCCTTTCTCTCTGTCTCTCTCTTCCCCTCCTGCAGCCGAGGCTCCATTGGAGCAAAGATGGCCTGGGTGCTGGGGATGGCTCTGTGGCCTCTGCCTCAGGCACTAGAATGGCTCTGGTTGCAACATAGTGATGCCCTGGATGGGCAGAGCATCGCCTCCTGGTGGGCATGCCCGTTGTATCCTGGTCGGGCGCATGTGGGAGTCTGTCTGACTGCCTCCCCGTTTCCAGCTTTGGAAAAATGAAAAAAAAAAAAAAAAAAGAAATTTTAGGCTGGACAATTGTTTGTTTTGAGAGGTTTTAATCACTAATGATTATAAAATTACATTCCAAATTAGGTGGAAAGTAGATCATAGCCACAGAGTAGCTGCTGACATTATAAAACACCTAGAAGAAACTAAAAAGACAATCTTTTATTTTTTTATTTATTTGAAAAAAAATTGTTAGCTGGATTGATTTATTTTGTTAAAGCTTTGAGGTCTAGTTGACATACAATAATTCATACATGCTCAAATTGTACAATGTGAAGTTTTGACCTGAAACACCAAAATGCAGATAGCTCTTGTGTGCCTCTCATGATGTCGTCCTCCATAACCTCATGGCCTCCATGCTTCTAGGTAACAACTTACCTGCTTCGTGTCGTTCAATTAGTTTGCATTTTGTAGAATTTTATAAAAAATGGAATCATATATCATATATATATATTTTTAAATTTTATTTTTATTTTTCTGAAGTTGGAAACGGGGAGGCAGTCAGACAGACTCCCGCATGTGCTCAACCAGGATCCACCTGGCATGCCCACCAGGGGGCGATGTTCTGCCCATCTGGGGTGTCACACTGTTGCAACCAGAGCCATTCCAGTGCCTGAGGCAGAGGCCAGGGAGCCATCCTCAGCGCCTGGGCCAACTTTGCTCCAATGGAGCCTTGGCTGTGGGAGGGGAAGAGAGAGGCAGAGAGGAAGGAGAGGAGGAGGGGTGGAGAAGCAGATGGGCACTTCTCCTGTGTGCCCTGGCCGGGAATTGAACCTGGGACTCCTGCACGCCAGGCCGATGCTCTACCACCGAGCCAACTGGCCAGGGCCTATCATATATTTTTTGTTGTTGCTGTTTGCTTTTGGCTTGGCTACTTTGGATCATCAAAGTTATTTTTTGTTGAGCTATAACAGACATATAGTAGTTGCAAGTGTAAAAAATAATAATTCGGTATCTGTATATATAATGACATGATCACCACAATAAGTCTAGTTACCATTCATCATTGTACATAATTATAAACTTAGTTTCTTGTGATGAGACCTTTAAGATTTACTCTTTTAACAACTTCTAAATTTACAATACGGTATTATTGACTCTAATCAGCACGATGTGTATTATAGTTTCGTGACTTATTTATAGCTGGAATTTTTACCTTTTGATTACCTTCACTCCTTTTGTCCAAAGGCCCAGACTCAGCCACCAGCGATTCATTTTCTGTATATGAGCTGGATTCCAACCCCCACCCCAGACCCCGCCTATGAGATCCTGGGGTCTGTCTTTCTCTGACTGACTTTATTTAGCATAATGCCCTCAAAGTTGACCCGTGTTGTCACAAATGGCAAGTTTTTTTTCTTTTTTTTTATAGCTGAATAAGCTGTTGTATACTACCACGTTTTCTTGACTCATTCCTCCATTGATAGACATTAAGGTTGCTCTCATGTTCTGCTAGCGTAAATTATGTTTCCAGTTAATGTTGTTGTTTCCTTTGGAGAAACACCCAGAAGTAGGATTGTTGGATCATATGGTAGTGCTATTTTTAATTGATTTGAGAGAACTACACACTATTTTCCACGGTGGTTTCCTACCAACAGGGGTTCCCGTCTCTCCACATGCTCACCAACACGTGTTATTTCTGTTTGTCATTTACTTTGTTTTTTTAAGATTCCACATGCAAGTGATGTGATACATAGTATTTGTCTTTCTCTGTCTGACTTATTTAACTGAGCATAATAATACCCTCTCGTTCCATCCATGTTGTTGTTGCAAATGGCATGATTTCATTCTTTTTATAGATGAATAATTCTCTATTGTATATATATACCACATCTTCTTTATTTAATAGTCTATCAGTCGACACTTAGGGTGTTTCCATATCTTGGCTATTGTAAATAATTCCGCAGTGAACATAGGGATACATATATCTTTTTGAATTTGTGTTTTGGATTTAGTCAGATAAATACCCAGAAGTGGGATTGCTGGGCATAAGATAGCTCTATTTTAAAATTTTTGAGGAATCTCCATACTGTTTTCCACAGTGGCTGCACCGATTTGCAATCTCACCAGCAGTGCAGGAGGGTTCCCTTTCTTCACATCCTCGCACTCGTTTTGTTGATTTATTGATGAGCTCCATTCTGACAGGTGTGAGGTGATAATCTCATTGTGGTTTTAATTTGCATTTCTCTCATTAGTAGAGTTGAGCATCTTTTTTATGTCTATTGGACATCTGTATGTCTCCTTTGGAGAAATGTCTATTCAGGTCCTCTGCCCATTTTTTAATTGGATTGTTTATTTGGTGTGAACTTGTATGAGTTTTTTTTAAATATAAATTTTGGAATTAGCCCCTTATTGGATGTATCATCGGTGAATATCTTCTTGGTAGGTTGCCTGACATTTTATTGACGGTTTCCTTTGTTGTGCAAAAACTTTAGTTTAATGTAGCCTCATTTGTTTACTATTCTTTGTTTCCCTTGCCTGATGGGATAGATCAGAAAAAACCATACTATTAAGGGCAATTATCAGAGTATATCACCTGTGTTCTTTTTTCTAGGAGGTTTATGGTTTGGGGTCTTATATTTAAGTCTTTAATTCATTTTGAGTTTATCCTTTTTTGTGTGTGACAGAGGCAGAGAGAGGGACAGATAGGGACAGACAGACAGGAAGAAGAGAGTTGAGAAGCATTAATTCTTTATTGCAGCACCTTAGTTGTTCATTTATTGCTTTCTCATATGTGCCTTGATGGGGGGTGGGGGCATACAGCAAGGCGAGTGACCCCTTGCTCAAGCAAGCGACTGTGGGCTCAAGCTGGTGAGCCTTGCTCAAACCAGATGAGCCTGTGCTCAAGTCAGCGACCTCAGGGTTTCGAACCTGGGTCCTTCGTGCCCCTCCAATGCTTGAGTTTATTCTTGTATATGGTGTAAGAAGGTGGTCTAGTTTCATTTTTTTTTTTGCACGTGTCTATTCGGTTCTCCCAACACCATTTATGGAACAGACTGTAGCCTTGCTTCTTTTGCCATAGGTTGATTGACCATATAGGCGTGAGTTTGTTTCTGGGCTCTCTATTCCATTGATCTATGTGTCTATTTTTATGCCAGTTCAGTCCTGATGAGGAATTCCAATATTATGTTGAGTGAAAGTGGTGGAAGTGGACATTTCTGTCTTATTCCTAATGGTAAGAAAAATGCTTTTAGCTTTTTACCATTGAGAATATTAGCTGTTTGTTTATTGTATATAACCTGTATTGTGTGGAAGAATGTTCCACCTATTCCCACTTTGCTGAGAGTTTTGATCATAAATGGATACTGGGTTTTTGTCAAATGCTTTTCTGCATCTACTTGATATAATTATATGATTTTTATGCTTTATTTTATATGGAATATAGAAATCCTGTTAACATTTCTTGTAATACTGATTTTGCGTTGATGAATTCTGTTAGTTTGGTTTTGTTTTTTTAATCTGGGAAGCTCTTTCTTTCTCTCTCCTTCCATTTTAAGTGATAGCCCTGCCGAGTAGAGTAATGTTGGTTGTGGGTCCTTGCTTTTCATCACTTTGAATATGTTGTGCCCATCCCATCATTTCTGCTGAGAAATCAACTGACAGTTTTACGGGAGCTCCCTTGTATGTAACTAACGGCTTTTCTTTTGCTGCTTTTAAGACTTTCTCTTTGTCTTTAACCTAGACACGTCTCAGTGTGGGCCTCTTCGGGTTCATCTTGTCTGGGACTCTCTGTGCTTCCTGGATTTATGTGTCTTTCCTTTGCCAGGTTAGGGATGTTTTCTGTCATTATTTCACCAAATAGGTTTTCAATTTCTTTCTCTCTTTCTTCTCCTTCTGGTGAACCTCTTATGTGTATGTGAATGTAGATACACTTGATGTTGTCCCCAAGGCCCCTTCAACCAGTGATTTTCCACCTTTTTTTTTTTCATGGCACAAACACACACTAATTTACTAAGTTCAGTGCCCCTGACTAAATACAACCATTTTCATCTCATGGCACAAATAAATTAGTTACTAAAGAAGAAGAGGTCGGGGCCCCTTTTTCTTTAGTAATTAGTTTATGAGTACGTGAGAAACAGAGGTTGAAAATCACTGCCTTAAACTATCCTCATTTAGTAAACACTTGTTTTTTTCTTTTTGCTGCTCTGATTGGGGATTTTCTACTACCTCATCTTCCGAGTCTCTGACTTGATCTTCTGCTCCATCTAATCTTGTTGACTCCTTCTAACATAGTGTTCATTTCAGTTACTGTGTTCTTTGTTTCTGACTGGTTCCTTTTTTTATGGCTTATATGTCCTTTTTAACGTTTCCTATCTCTTTGTTAAAGTTTTTATCGAGTCGATCTGTTATTCACCGAAGTTCGTTGAGCATCCGTATGACCAGTGTGTGGACTCTGTCTCTGGGGATTGCTTGCCTCCATTTATTTCATTTCATTTTTCTGAAGTTTTGCCCTGTCCTTTCACTTGTCTGTCACCTTCTCTAGGCTGCCTCTCTGTGTTTGTGTCGATGTATCAGGTAGATTGGCTACGTCTCCCAGACTTGGTAGAGTGGCCTTATGCAGTAGATGTCCTGTGGGGTCCTGTGGGGCCCAGTGGCCCAGTCTCCTTGGTAACCTAGCTAGGTGCTCCAGGAGTGTCCCTTGTGTTGAATGTGTGTGCCCACCTGTTGTACTTGAGCCTTTTTTTTTAAGTGAGTGGGAAAGTGTGTGTGTGTGTGTGTGTGTGTGTGTATAAGAGAGAGAGAGAGAGAGATATGGAGGGACAGACAGAGGAAGAGAGATGAAAAGCATCAGATCATAGTTGTGGCACCTTAGTTGTTCATTTATTTCTTTCTCATGTGCCTTGACTGGGAGGCTGCAGCCAAGCCAGTGACCTTGGGCTTCAAACCAGTGACCTTTGGGCTCAAGTCAGCAACCATGGAGTCATGTCTATGATCCCATGCTCAAGCCAGTGACCCCACCCTCAAACCGGTGAGCCCAGGCTCAAGCAGGCAACCTCAGGGTTTCAAACCTGGGTCCTCAGCACCCCAGGTCAACACTGTATCCACTGTGCCACTGCCTGATCAGACTGTGGTTGGGCCTTGATTGCTGTTTGTGAGTGGGTGGGGTTGGCCCTCACCTGACTATCTGTGAGGACTGGTGACAACCATTGTGGGGGCTGAGCCCATGGAGTGGAATTCAATCGCAGAATAGCTCTGGGTGTGCCATGTGTGGGGCTCACAGGGTGGTGCTCTGTTGTAGTCTGAGGCTGGCCACCAGGTGTGTCGATTCTGGAGCCTCTTGGGAGGGACTCCAGGCCAGGCCAAGGTCAGTTGCTGCCTGTGCCTGTCCTGGACCCACCTGGAAGGAGCTACAGAGCATCGTTGGTTGGCAACTGCCTGTGCTGGGCGTGGAGGAGTGTTGGAGAGGCCACATTTTGACCTGAAGCTAGCTAACACCTGCACCGGGCCAGGAGCCACTTGCTAAAAGGCACAGAGTACACAGAGACTGCCTGGGGGACCTGCAGACCTTGGAGAGATTTTCAGCAAGCTCACAGCACATGTGGAGGCTGCTCGTGAGGCGCAGCCACTGTGAGGAGCCAAGTGCAGTGTGCACACTGCGTGCATGGTCTCGGAGTCACCAGTGTGGGCCAAGTGCTGTGTGATTTGGAATGGGGTTGCTTTTTCAATTTCTCTTTCTGACACTTAATTATCAATGTAGAAAAGCACCACAGATTTTTCTGTTTATCTTGTATTTGAAACTTCACTGACATAGTTTATTACCTTTAATATTTTTTTGATGGAGTCTTTATTTTTGATCTATAGTATGTCATCTTCAACTAGTAACCACTTTAATTCTTTTCTTTCTGGTTTGATTTTTCCCCTTCTTTTCCAAGTGAGAGGAGGGGAGATAGAGAGACAAACTCCCGCTTGAACGCTGGCCAGGATCTACCCAGCAACCCCCATCTGGGGCTGGTGCTCTGCCCATCTGGGGCCATGCTCACAACTGAGCTATTTTTAGCACCTGAGGCAGAAGCTCCACGGAGCCATTCTCAGTGCTTGGGCCAATGCACTGGAACCAACTGAGCCATAGCTGCGGGAGGGGAAGAGAGAGAGAATGGGAAGGGGGAGGGGAGGAGAAGCAGATGGTCACTTCTCTCCTGTGTGCCCTGACTGGGAATCGAACCCAGGACCTCTGCATGCCAGGCCAACACTCTACCACTGAACCAACCAACCAGGACCTTTTCTTTCTGTTTTGAATGCCTCTTAATTCCTTTTCCTTCCTAATTTCTCTGGCCAGAACTTCCAATACTATGTTAAATAAAAGTGGCAAGATTGGGCATTCTTGTCTTGTTCCTAATCTTATAAAAAAAAGCTTTCATCTGCTTACATTTGAGTATGAAATTAACCATGGGCTTGTCATAGATGGCCTTTATTATGTTGAGGTACATTCCATCTCCACCCACTTTGTTACGTGTTTATCAGGTTATCGTAAATGTATCGTCAGACGCCTTTTCTGCATCTGCTGAGACACATACGATATTTATCTTTAGTTTTGCTGATGTGTTGTATCACATCAAGGGATTTGTGGAAGTTGAGTCATCTTTTCATCTTTGAATAAATCCCACTGGATCACGGTATGTGATATGTTTATTGTATAGTTAAACTTGGCTTGTTAATATTTTGTTGCATATCTATACACCTCTGTCCATCAGGGATATTAGCCTGTCCTTTTCTTTACTTGAGGCATTTCTTTACTCGTCTAGCTCTGGAGTCGGGGGAATGCTGACCTTGTAAGAGTTTGGAAGCGTCCCCTCCTCCTCTGTTTTCTTTTGTTTGTTTGGATGAATATGCAAAGAATTGCTTTTAATTCTTTGCTAAATGTTTGGTAGATTCACCCATGAAGCCATCTGGTCATGGACTTGTTTGTTGGGAGGGTTTTGATTAGTGATTCAATCTCCTCACTAGTAGTCAGTCTGTTCCAACTTTATCTTTTTTTAGTGAGTTATTCCTTATAGATTCTGTTACTAGGAATTGATCCATTTTTCTAGGTTGTTTAATTTGTTGGCACATAATTGTTCGTAGTAATGTCAGACTATACATCCTTTGTAACTCTGTGGTATCAGTTGTAATGTCTTCTCTTTTGTGTCTGATTTTGAGTCCTCTCTTTTTTTATTTTTTTCCTGGTGAATCTATTTAAAGATATGTCAGCTTCATTTATATTTTCAAAAAACCATTTCTTAGTTTTATGGATATTTCCTAGTCTTTTTAGCCTCTATTTCATTCTGATCTTTGTTGTGTTCTTACTTCTACTAACATTAGGGTTTATTGGCTCTTTTCCCCCTCCCTAAATCCCGAGGTGTAAAGTTAGGCTGTCTATTGGAGAGTTTTCATATTTCTTAATGCAGGCATTTATTGTTAGAAGCCTCTTACAGTTTCTTCTGCTGGGTCCCATAAGCTCTGATATGTTGCATCTCCACTTACATTTGCCTCGAGGTATTTTTTGATATTCTTCTGATTTCTTCTTTGATCCATTGTTCAGTAGCATGTTTAATCCCAACGTATTTGTGCATTTTTGAGTTTTCTTCTTGTAACATCTAGTTTTATACCATTGTGGTAAAAAAAAAAATCTCTATGACTTTATTCTTTTTAAATTTATTTAAAGACTTGGTTTGCCGCTGGCTTCGTTGATGGGGGGGGCGGGGGCACAAGACTGTGCGCAGATTTGGACGGGGCCACAACCGGCTTTGCTGTGCCCCACTGTTGGGCGTGGCCAGCGGCTGGTTCTGTCATTGGCCAGATCTCCCGCGCTGCTCTGCATAGGGCAGGGCTGGCTCTGTGTGCCGGGGTCCTGCAAGGTCACACTGCCCAGGCTCTCTGGTCCAGTGGGGCCTTGGGCTGTTGTGTTCCACAGCCTAAGTGGTTTGAGATCACTGGGTTTGGCTCTACCTGGATAAGGCTACGGGCTGCCTTCAGCAAGTAGGCAGGGTTGTGTTCTGGGCTGGAGGCTGGGCAGTGCCATGGGCCGGGCTCGGAGGATTCTCGGGCTACCATTCAGGCTCCCTGGCCGGACACAGCCACCAGCTGGGTTCTGCACAGGGCAGAGGAGCTGGCCGGGTTCTCTGCCCAGCCCCCACTGCAGGGCAGAGTGCGTCCACCCAGACCCGCGCACTGGTTGCTGTAAGCTCCACCCTCTTCTGTCTCTATCAGGTCCCCGGCGGCTGAGCGCCACAAGGTAATCTTTGTGAAGTGTGACCTGAGCAAGCCAACTGGAAGCTCTGTGCAGGGTGGGGAGAGGGTATCCACCCTGGGCTCGCTCTCTCTCACTGCAGAAACCCTCCATCCAGGCGGCCCTCTCTGTGCCTCGCTGGGCTGGCTTGGGGGAGGGGCAACGTGGTTCAAGTTGAACTTCTTGTTCCCTTCTGATGTGGCCCTTCTCAGTCTCTGCTGTGCAGCTGAACAGGTCAGCCTCGCCCCGGGTGCTGGGATTTTGAGATTTTTGACAATGGCTAGTTGCTGATCTTATTATTACTATTTTTTTTTTCAAATATTCACATGTACCATTTTTATTGATAGATTTTAGAGAGAGAGGGAGAGACAGAGAGAGAAAGATAGGAACATAGATCTGTTTGCATATGTGCCCTGACCAGGGATCGAACCAGCAACCTCTGCGCTTTGGGATGATGCTCCAACGAACCAAGCTATCTGGCCAAGGTGTTTTTTTGTTGTTGTTGGGGTTTTTGTTTGTTTGTTTGTTTTTTAGTGAAAGAGAGACATAGAGAAGGACAGCTAGCAGACAGACAGGAAGGGAGCGAGATGAGAAGCATCAATTCTTTTTTGCAGCACCTTAGTTGTTCATTGATTGCTTTCTCATAATGTGCCTTGCCTTGGGAGCTCCAGCTGAGCCAGTGACCCCTTGCTCAAGCCAGTGACCTTGGGCTTCAAGCCAGCAACTTTTGGGCTAAAGTCTGCAACCTTGGGGTCATGTCTATGATCCCTCACTCAAGCTGATGACCCTGTGTTCAGGCTGGTGAGCCCATGGTCAAGCCTGTGACAATAGGGTTTTGAACTTGGGTCCTCTGCATCCCAGACGGTCTATCCACTGTGCCACCACCTGGTGAGGTATTACTCCTTGCAGTTTTTAAACTTACTTTTTTATTATACTTTCCATGTATTTGTTCTTTTTGGTTTGTCCAGTCTTGTGTGTGTTCACCGGTCATGTCCGTCTCTTTAGCCTTTACCTGTGAACCCTGTTGTAACTTCTCACACTGAACCGTTCAATCATTTCATCTTTTTTGTACTACTGATTTAATCTTTTTTTTTTTTTTTTGCTAGATCTATGACATCTATTCCTATCCCCACCTCAGTCCCCTTAGTGCTTCCATTTCTTTTTGTTGGAAAAGTATCTATTTGGTGGAACCATAAAAAAAATACTGCCAGTTTTGTAGCTCAGAATATCAGCAAGTCTGCGTAAGTTCAGCCTCCTGTCTTGACTTCTGATTTCTCTTTCCATAGGTACAAGCCCCCTTGAACTCGTTTTTTTTGTTTGTTTGTTTGTTGTTGTTTTTTTTCATTTTTCCGAAGCTGGAAACAGGGAGGCAGTCAGACAGACTCCCGCATGCGCCCAACCGGGATCCACCTGGCATGCCCACCAGGGGGCGATGCTCTGCCCATCTGGGGCGTCGCTCTGTCACATCCAGAGCCACTCTAGTGCCTGAGGCAGAGGCCACAGAGCCATCCTCAGCGTCCGGGCCATCTTTGCTCCAATGGAGCCTTGGCTGCAGGAGGGGAAGAGAGAGACAGGGAGGATGAAGAGGGGGAGGGGTGGAGAAGCAGATGGGTGCTTCTCCTGTGTGCCCTGGCCGGGAATCGAACCCGGGACTCCTGCACGCCAGGCCGACGCTCTACCACTGAGCCAACCAGCCAGGGCCCCCTTGAACTCATTTGAAAGAGCGATACAGAGCTTTGTATGAGTTTTTCTAGGCTTCCTGGAGGAGCCTTTCCTGGCAGGATGTTTGATTTTTCAGGAGACCCTTCTGGAATTCTGAGTCTGTTGGGATCTGGTGATTTTGTTTTTCTCATTCTCTTAGATGTTTAATCTTTTTCTTTTTAGTGCCAAAATTAAGGATGGCTTTTTCCTAAGAGTGCATGGGTTCCTGTTCCAATTTTTAACTCTGGCAGAGAGATGCAGGGAAAACTTTGCAGTCTCGTTTGCTTCGTGTTGGCTACACCAGGGCACGAGGGGGAGGGGCAATGCTAAGTGCGCTCACAGCTTTGCTGAGCACTGTCCCTGGTGTTTGGTGCCCTGCTGGGTGTTAGTCTCCAGAAGGGCCCGGGAGTTCTCCACAAGGTTGATGGTCACTTCTTGCTGCCTGATGCCTGGACGTTCCTCTCCTTTGACTATAGCCTTGGGAAGGTAGGGGTGCCTACCTCGGGCTAGAGCTATCCCTGCTCAGGGAATTATAAAGGAATCCTGAAGAAGTGATGGTTTAGTCTAGGTCACCTGGCTCCCTCCTCCTCTCTTGTGCTTATTTTGGTTCCTGTTTGAGAGAGCAGGTAGATTCTCAAAAACTCCTCTAGGAAAAGCCTATTCTCAGAGTTGTTGTCATTGAGAATCACTGAGACAAGTAGAATTTCCTTTAATATTGCTTGTCTACCCTTTGCCTATCACTGGATGCATTATGATGCTGAAAGTCTTCTTAATATGAATTAGAGGGAAGGAAGAAAGGAGATAAAGGGACCAGTGTGTTCATCCTACCCCATCAAGGTAGCTTGGGCACCAAGCCCCATTCCATCTGGTCACCCTCAGCCCTCCCTTCCAGGGAGACCTCAGCAGGTCTACAGAGAGGGAGCTGTGGCCAGCAGCTGCTTCATGTGCATGTCTTAGAGTTCTGCCTTTGCTGATAGGATTCCAGCATATCAGTGTTTGGCCAGAGCTTTAGTCGAAAGGAAGAATAACGAACTGATGGGAGAATGATCACTCAGTTGGTGCCCCATGTTTTCTTTGCCTGTCTACACCAGGCAGATCTCTATCAATTTTGTTAATCTTTTCAAAGAGCCACCTCCTGGTTTCATTGATTACTTGTATTGTTTCTTTAGACTCTATTTTGTTTATTTCTGCCCTGATATTTATTATTTTTTTCTTTCTACACACTCTTGTTGGTTCCTTCAGATGTAAGGTTAGATTGTATATATGAGATTTTTCTTGTTTCTTGAGGTAGGTCTGTAATGCTATGAATTTCCCTTTTCATTCTGCTTTGGCTGTGTCCCATAGATTTTGCATTTGTTCTGTCTTCGTTTTCATTTGTCTCAAGGTATCTTTTGATGTCTTCCTTGATTTCACTGTTAACCCATTCATTGTTTAGTTATGTTATTTAGCCTTCATGTGTTTGTGTTTTTTAGTTTGTTTTTTTTTTGTAATTGACTTCTAGTTTCCTATATAAAGAAAATCTTGAGGGCAGATGTTTGACACAAGAAGCTCTTAATTTGGGCCCTGCCAACTGCCTGTGTGCCCTAATGCCCAAATGAGTGTATTTGGCATCATGTTCTAGGCATGATAGATTAGTATTTCTTTACTTAAAATCTCATTTGCTTTGTGATGGTTAATTTTAAGTGCTGGCTTGACTAGGCCAGTACTTAAAATTGAAGGCATTTAGATATTTGCTCAAATATTATTCTGGATATTTCTGTGGGGGTATAACATTCAAATTGGTATTCTAGGTCAAGGAGTGAGCCCTCCCTGATGCATGTGTGGCTTCATCTAGGACACGGACAGTGAACAGAACAAGAAGGCTTGCCCTCCCTGTGGGATTGAACATTGTCTTTTTGCAGATGCAGGAGTCAAGTTGACACTTTGTCTTTAAAGCCTGCCAACCCTCAGACTGGAACTCTGTCACTGGCTCTTTTGCATCTTTAGCTTGCCAACTCCCCTGCAGATCATGGGACTCCTCAGTACCCATCAGACCATGCGACTCGTCAATTCCTTCAATCAATCAATCAATCAGCCAGTCAATCAATCAGTCTGTCTCTGGCTCTGTTTCTCTCTGTCTCTGTATGTCTCTGTATCTTTGTCTCTGTCTATATCTCTCTAGAACCCTAATACCTGCTTCACATTGTCTAGAAGTCCCTCAAGGTTTCTTGTTCTGTAATGTTTGCTCTTTACTTTTCAATGCAACATTAGACATTCTTAATTTTTTTATGCCCCCTCAGTTATTGTAATGAGTTTTTAGAAGGGAGGTGAACTAAGCACATGAGCGCAAGTCTCCATTTGGAGACCCGGAGTTTCCCGAAGCTTACAAAACTGGGACAAGACCGCCTTTTCCGCCTCCCTGCACGCGACACTGCCCCCGCCCCCGCCCCTCCCCCCACGGCGTGTCCCCAGCCCCTCATACCTTCCTCCTAAATCACGCCACACTTTCCCTTCTCTCTCTCCTCACAGCCTGTACTTGGGGCCTCTTTAAAAAAAGAAATACTTCCATTTTTGTGCTTTTTGGTTGTTAAATGCCAGCCATGTGTCTCCACAAAACCTGTCATTTTCCTTTTTATTCCACTCGCTGACCCTGTAAATGGCATTTGATGTGCAAGAGCTGGAACAGTCATTAGCTTAAAATGCTTTTTCTTTCTTTCTTTTTTTTTTTTTTTAGGTAAAAATCTCAGTTCTGAATCATGTTTAAAAAAATCTCTCTTTTTTTTTTTTTTTTTTTTTTTTTTTTTTTTTTAGAAAGGCACCCTGCAGTAAACTCTCTCAACGCCCGTGCCTGGCCCTGCTGGGGTTTGATTGCACAGGGAGCGGGGAGCTTTAGGTGATGTGATCGTGCACGGCTAGGTGACTGTCCAAAAGTGTGGACTGGGTCCTAGCGGTGACTTCTTTTTTCTCGTTTCTATGAAGATAATCTTAACCTTCCCTCTGACATTAAAAGGAAAAAAAAATCCAGCTTTTTAACAGCCTTTCCTATTGATTCAGTTGGGGCAGAATCCTTGGAGGAACCCCACACAGAGGGATGTCTATAGGCAACCCCATGTCTGCTGAAATTCGTTGGGGTGCCTCTCAGAGTTACTGCTAATGGAACACAGGAAATTTCCCCAGCCTCGAATCAGATGCTCTTAAATAAACAGTCATGGCCCCGTCTGGCTGGCTCAGTGGAAGAGTGTCGGCCTGACATATGGATGTCCCAGGTTCGATTCCCGGTCAGGACACACAGAAGTGCCCATCTGCTTCTCCACCCCTCCCCCTCCCCCTCTCGCTTCTCTCTCCCTCTCTCCCTTTCTTCCTCCCCCCCTCCCTCCCTCTCTCCTCTCCTGCAGCCATGGATCAATTGGAGTGAGTTGGCCCCAGGCACTGAGGATGGCTCCATGGCCTCTGCCTGAGGTGCTAAGAAGAGCTTGGTTGCTGAGCCACAGAGCAACGCCCCAGATGGGCAGAGCATTGCCCCCTAGTGGGCTTGCCAGGTGGATCCCAGTCAGGGCGCATGCGGGAGTCTGTCTCTGCTTCCCCTCCTCTCACTGAATTAAAAAAAAATAATAAATGCCCATGTTGTGTGATGCGAAGGGTGATAGCCTATTGCTAGATAACACCACTCCACGTTAGAGCCCCTTTGAGTTATTTTGACTTGAGCATCTGTCAGGACCTAACTAGCACCTGCTAGTTCAAGTTCACTGAGTGGACCCCCACACAAATCCGGGGCATCCAGTCCCCTCTGTCCATATTCAGACTGCACCAAGAAACCCCGTTCCCTTTCCAAATTAGAGCCCTCAAATCTCTTTCCTACCCCCTTAGGGACGCAGAGGGCCTTCAGAGATCATGGGGTCCTGCAGTCTTGTCAGGAAAGGGCTCATGTGACCAGCAAACTGTCATCAGGTTGCATGGTAGCCTACACAGGAGTGACCCAAGGTGTATATAATGACAAGCTTGACTGAGAAAAACCGAAGAGCAGGAAAGTGCAGGGCGCACAGGGTCCCCTCAGTCCCACTGTCAGTCCGTAGAGAGGCACGCCTACATTCCCACTGAAGACATGCCTTTCTGTCACCATGAAGGTGGGGTAGGAACCCCTGGTTTCTGGCGATTCAGAGGGGATCTCTGGCCTTGTTCCAGGAACGTGGCCCTTTTGCTAAGGTGCTCACCGAGGGAGTTAGAAGACGAGTGTTGCTGATAGAATTTGCTGTCATTTTCAGGAATTGATTTGACCAGCTGAACCAACTCACTCCCCATCCATTCGAAAGGGCCGTCTCACCTCCTGGCTGTCAGAGGCCAAAGGTTTGGCTCCAGCGAGACGTGTGGCATTAGCCTGCGTGTGGGTGCAAATTCCCAGAATGTCATTGTCCCGTGGTCTTTTGTTGTTTGTTAAAAGTATTGGCTGGATTCTTTCTTCCTACTGGTGTCGGGCGGTGTCTACCCCACTGAGGAAGTAAGCACTCATGACTGGCATCTCCTTAGCGGCGTTGGTCTGTCTTTGGATTCTGTGCCCTGCGATTTCGGCTTTCTGCTGGGCTCCAGGTGGGTGGTAAATCAGGCCCTATCTGGTGCATTGTTGATGTTGTGAGGGTTCAAGTGAAGCTCTTTTCATTTTATCTAGAGGAAAGCAGGAGTTTGTCTCGCTCATTTTAAGTGAATCAACACAAGTTAAAGACAAAAAAAAAAAAAATAGTAAAACAAAACAAAAACCTCGAGCTACTTCATGAATGAAGTCCTTCATGGTCTGTCCCGCCTTGTATAATTAATCACATAGAGACGTAATATTGAACAGTTCAACTTTGCACAGTATCTAATGTTCTTTTATATGAAAGATGGGGAATTAGGACACTTAGTTTTCTTTATATTTTTACATTTTTCAGGTTTTTTCAAATTGACGTTGTAAATCAAATTTTTACAGTTGTATTGTCTAGTATTTCTTTAAAGGTGGTTCATGAGTGTTACTCACTTGTGCTTAAGAATATCCATGTCTTGCCTTTATTCTCTTTTTAAAAAATATTATTTGTAATTGAATTTATTAGGGTGGCGCTAATTAACATAATCATACAGGTTTCATGTTCCCAGTGCCGCCACACATCTCTGTACACTGCACTGTGTGTCTCCCCTGACAAGTCAAGTCTTTGTCACCATTTAATCCCACCTTTCTCTCCTCCCTGCCCCCTCCTGTCAATCACCATGCTGTTCTCAGGTCTATAATTTTGTCTTTTATTCCATTTTATTTATTTATATTTATTAACAGGGACAGAGAGAGAGTCAGAGAGAGGGATAGACAGGGACAGACAGACAGAAACGAAGAGAGATGAGAAGCATTCATCATCAGTTTTTCGTTGCGACGCCTTAGTTGTTCATTGATTGCTTCCTCATATGTGCCTTGACCACGGGCCTTCAGCAGACCAAGTAACCCCTTGCTCGAGCTAGCGACCTTGGATCCAAGCTGGTGAGCTTTTTTTCTTGCTCAAGCCAGATGAGCCTGCCCTCAAGCTGGTGACCTTGAGGTCTCGAACCTGGGTCCTCGGCATTCCAGTCTGACGCTCTACCCACTGTGCCACCGCCTGGTCAGGCCCCTCTATTTTAAAAGGATGACTAGGCCAGTTGTAGAATTCTTGAGTTACTTTTCCTTAGAACATTCTAGAAATTGCTCTGAGACACAATACTATATTTTTACTTAAGGTCAAAACTATGTGCAGTCTGTCGCCTGACCCTTTGTAGGTAGGTGAGTCAGCTAACCACCATTATTTCTTCAGATAGCATTTACCTGACTATATACAACGTAATGTTATTTTTAACTTGTATCTTTTTGACTGGTTGCTTATTCTTATTATTTTTCCCCAGTTTTTAAAATTTTTTTATTTATTTTTATTTTTTCCGAAGCTGGAAATGGGGAGGCAGTCAGAGAGACTCCCGCATGCGCCCGACAGGGATCCACCTGGCATGCCCATCAGGGGGCGATGCTCTGCCCATCCAGGGCGTCGCTCTGTCGTGACCAGAGCCACTCTAGTGCCTGAGGCAGAGGCCATGGAGCCATCCCCAGCGCCCTGGCCAACTTTGCTCCAATGGAGCCTCGGCTGCGGGAGGGGAAGAGAGAGACAGAGAGGAAGGAGAGGGGGAGGGGTGGAGAAGCAGATGGGTGATTCTCCTGTGTGCCCTGGCCTGGAATCGAACCCGGGACTCCTGCACGCCAGGCTGATGCTCTACCACTGAGCCAACTGGCCAGGGTCTATTTGGTAGTTTTCATCATGGGGCATGAGTTACGTGATGATGGAAAGTATCAATATGTAGAAGGTATTGTATCAGTTTTTATATTATAACCTATAATAACGTGTGAAATGTTCTGAGACAGGTTTGGATGGAACACAGCATACTCTGTGATGTTGATGGAAGTCGTGTGGTCACTAAAAAATCTGCGATTCCACAAATTGATCTTTGCTTAGGACTAAGGAGTGGCAATCCTTGGATCCTATAATCTCAGGGAAAATGACATCCTTGACACTTCTTCTTTAGACATAATTATGTCATGAAACCCTGGGTCTCCAACAGACATAAAAACCAGATTTTATGATGTGCTATAAAGAAAAACATTAAAATACTATAATTATTGTTTTGCTGATTATAAAAGGAGTAGAATTTTTGAAATGTGAAAATGCCAGAAGATTTAAGAAGAAAATATTTAAAAAATAGAATAGGGAAGGCTAGTCTGGTAGTCTTAATTATTGTATTTCTTTATAGTCACACACACATATATATCCATATATAAATAATCTTAAGCTTCTTAAAATCATGCATATATACATATTCATGTATATATTCATGTATATATTATCAGTGTCATACTATATATAGTTTTCTATTCTTTTTTTAAAAAATCACTGCATTAGAAGTCCTTTCCAATATCATCAGAAATGACTCATAAATATTTTTAATGGCTTAATTGTGTATTAAGGTTGCTTCTGTTGTTGCAGTATTGAAAATAATGTCGTGATGAACTTTATATATAAATCTTTGTCTTCATTTTTTATTCGTTCCTTGGAATCCATTCATAGTAAAATTACTGTGTCAAAGGGGATGACATTTATTTTTTATGGCTCATGACAAGTATTTACAAATCATGTTCAAGAGGGTTTTAGCAAATTACATCGCCACCAGTAGTTTATGAGAATATATGTCTTACTGACTCCTCACAAATATTGTGTTCTCTTATTTTAAAAATGCTTGTCAGTGGTGAATGGTGAAGAAGAGTGTCTCCCTGATATTTTACTTTTCATTTCTTAGTCCTGGGTCTGCACTTTCCCCCACTTGTTTATGTACCGTTTATACAATTTAATGAAGTGCTTGACGAAATAATTCCGTCTTTCCACTTCTACATAATTTTTGTTTTTCCAATGTGACTGTCCAATTTGCATTCCCATTAGCAGTGTATGAAAGCTCTGATTGTATTTTTTTTCTTTTTTGTGAGAGAGACAGAGAGAGGAACAGATAGGGACAGACTGGAAGGGAGAAATGAGAAGCATCAATTCTTTGTTGCTGCTCTTTGTTGCGGCCCCTTAGTTGTTCATTGATTGCCTTCTCATCTGTGCCTGACTGGGGGGCTACAGCAAAGTGAGTGACCCCGTGCTCAAGCCAGCGACCAAGGGGTCATGTCTATGATCCCATGCTCAAGCTGGTGATTCCGCATTCAAGCCAGATGAGCCCACGCTCAAGCCGGTGACCTCGGGGTTTCAAACCTGGGTCCTCTGCATCCCAGTCTGACGCTCTATCCACTGCACCACCAGTGGATAGAGCGTCAGACTGTGCTTGATTTTAAAAATATATATTTTGGACATTCTTAGAGGTGTATAGTGGTATCTCATTGTGGTTTTAATTTACATTTCCCTAATGATGAGTGATGTCGAGTATTGTTTTAGATGTTTATGTCCCATCTATATTGTCTTTGTTGAAGTGTGTTGAGACCTTTTATCCATTTTTATTGGGTTGGTTATTTGCGTGTTGTTTTTGAGAATTTATTCATTCTGGATTAAAGTCCTTTTGGGCCTGACCAAGTGGTGGCGCAGTGGATAGAGCGTTGGACTGGGATGCCAAGGACTCAGGTTCGAGACCCCGAGGTCACTAGTTTGAGCACGGGCTCATCTGGTTCAAGCAAAAGCTCACCAGCTTGGACCCAAGGTCACTGGCTCAAGCAAGGGGTTACTTGGTCTGCTGAAGGCCCACGGTCAAGGCACATATGAAAAACCAATCAGTGAACAACTAAGGTGTCGCAATGAAAAACTGATGATTGATGCTTCTCATCTCTCCGTTCCTGTCTATCCCTCTCTCTGACTCTCTCTCTGTCTCTGTAAAAAAAAAAAAAAAAAAGTCCTTTTGGATAGACTTGCAAATATTTTCTCCTAGTTTGTGATATCCATTTTATTCTCTCAAAAGCCTGGTTTGCAGAGTAGGTATTTTTAATGTTGGAGAAATCTGATGTATTGTGTTTTTCTTTTAATAGATCACACCTTTGTAGCTGTATCTTAGAACTCTTTTTGACGCCTGACTGGGGTTATCTCATTTGTTTTTGTCTAAAAATCTTAGTTTTAAGTTGTATATTTAAGTCTATAATTTCTAGTCAATTTTTATAGGGTATGAAGAACAGTTTGATATATATGTGTTTTGGCATATGGCTATTCACTTGTTCCAGAAACATATGAAAACATCCTTTCTCTGTTGAATTGCCTTTGAGCCTTTGTTTAAAAATCAATTTACCCTGTTTGTGTTGGTCTATTTTGGGTTCTTTATGCTTTATACCTTTAACCTTCGCTAATACCACACTGTCTGACTATTCTAGCCTTTGTGTACGTGTGTGTGACAGACATAGAGACAGACAGGAAGGAGAGAGATGAGAAATATAAATTCTTTGTTGTGGCTCCTTTGTTGTTCATTGATTGCTTCCTCATATGTGCCTTGACCAGGGGCTACAGCAAAGCAACTGACCCCTTGCTCAAGCCAGCAACCTTGGGCTTCAAGCCAGTGACCTTTGGGCTCAAGCCAGTGACCTTGGGGTCATGTCATTTTGGGGTTTTCAAACCTGCGTCCTCCACGTCCCAGTCTGACGCTCTATCCACTGCGCCACCGCCTGGTCAGGCTGATTGTTCTTGGTTTAAAGTAGTCTAAAAACCAGGTGGTGGCTCTGGCTGGTTGGCTCACTGATAGAGCATCAGCCCTGTATGTGGATGTCCCAGGTTTGATTCCTGGTCAGGGCACACAGGGGAAGCGCCCCTCTGCTTCTCCATCCCTCCCCCCCTCTCTTCTCTCTCCCTCTATCTCCATTTCCCTCTGTCTCCCTCTCTCCCCTTCCCTCTGTCTCTCTCTCTCCCCCTCCTGCAGCCATGGCTGAATTGGAGAGAGTTGGCCTGGGGTGCTGAGGATGGCTCCCATCCTGATGGTCTCTGCCTCAGGCATTGCTGAGCAACGGAGCAATGCCCCAGATGGGCAGAGCATCACCCCCTAGTGGGCTTGCCGGGTAGATTCTGGTCTAGGCACATGCGGGAGTCTGTCTCTGCCTCCCCTTCTCTCACTGAGTAAAACAAACAAAGAAAAAACAAGAACAAAATAACTCCCAGGTGGTGATGGTTCTCTGACTTGGTTCTTTTTTTTCCTTTTATCATTATTGCTTTTTAATTAAATTAATTGGGGTGACACTGGTTAACATAATTATACAGACTTCAGGAGCCCAGTTCTATAGCACATCTCTGAGCCCTGTGCTATGTGTTCACCCCCCCAAGTCAAGTCTTTGTCCATCACCATCTGTCCCCCCACACCCCCCTCCACTCCCTCCTCTGACAGTCACCACACTGTTGTTCGTGTCCATGAGGGTTTTTTTTTTCTTTTTCCATCCCTCCACCTCCCTCACCCAGCCCCACACCCGACAGCTGTCAGCTGCTCTCTGTGTAGGAGTCTGTCTCTGTTTTGCTTGTTAGTTCATTTTGTTCATTAGATTCCACATGAGTGAGATCATATGGTACCTGTCTTTCTCTGACTGGCTTGTTTCACTTAGCATAATGCTCTCCAGATCCATCTATGCTGTCACAAAAGATAAGATTCTTTCTTTTTTATGATCATGTAGTATTCCATTGTGTATATGTACCACAGTTTTTTTTATCCACTCGTCCACTGACAGACACTTGGGCTGTTTCCAGATCTTGGCTGTTGTAAATAGCGGTACAATGAGCATAAAGGTGTATGTATTCTTTGAATTTAGTGTTTCAGACTTTTTAGGAAAGATTTCCAGAAGTGGGATCGCTGGCTCATAAGACGGTTTCACTTTTAATTTTTTGAGATAACTCCATACTGCCTTTTGTGGTGGCTGCACCAGTCTGCATTCCCACCAGCAGTGCAGGAGGGCTCCCTTTTGTCCACATCCTCCCGGAAACTTGTTGATGTGTTGATGAGCGCCATTCTGACAGGTGTGAGGAGATATCTCACTGTGGTTTTAATTTGCATCTCTCTGATGATTAGTGACATTGATCATCTTTTCATGTCTATTGGCCATTGGTATGTCCTCTTTAGAAACTGTCTATTCATGTCCTTTGCCTGTTTTTTAATTGGATTGTTTGTTTTTTTTGGTGTTGAGTTTTATAAGTTCTGTTAAATATTTTGGATGTTAACCACTTATGAGATGTTTCACTGGTGAGTATGATCTCACATTCAGTGGGAGGTCTTTCCATTTTGTTTGTGTTTCCTTTGTTGTGCAAAATTTTTTTAGTTTGAAGCAGTCCCATTTGTCCTTTCTTTTGCTTCCCTTGCCCGAGGAGATATATCAGAAAAAATATTGCTATGAAAAATGTCTGAGCGTTTACTGCCTATGTTTTCTTCTACTATTTTTATAGTCCATGTCTAATATTTGCCTTTAATCCATTTTGAGTTTATTCTTGTGCATGTTGTAAGAAGGTGGTTTAGTTTCATTTTTTGCACTTGATTGAAGGTTTATTCACGTAGAATAATATATTCAGTTTAGTCTTTTTTTTTTTTTTTTTCATTTTTTCGAATCTGGAAACAGGGAGGCAGTCAGACTCCCGCATATGGCCGACCGGGATCCACCCGGCATGCCCACCAGGGGGCGATGCTTTGCCCCTCTGGGGCGTTGCTCTGTTGCGTCCAGAGCCATTCTAGCGCCTGAGGCAGAGGCCACAGAACCATCCCCAGCGCCCGGGCCATCTTTGCTCCAATGGAGTCTCGGCTGCAAGAGGGGAAGAGAGAGACAGAGAGGAAGGAGAGGGGGAGCGGTGGAGAAGCAGATGGGCGCTTCTCCTATGTGCCCTGGCCGGGAATCGAACCCGGGACTTCCGCACGCCAGGCCAACGCTCTACCACTGAGCCAACCAGCCAGGGCCCAGTTTAGTCATTTTTAAGCAGTTTTGGTGACGGAGTTGAGGCTGTGGTCTGGCTCATATAAGACACTTTATTTCTTGGTGGGTTTTTTTTCTCTTCTGTTTATTGATCTAGCATCTCAAGGTTGAGACTTTCCCTTGTCATTATAATTTGGTGTTCCTGGGATAAAACTCAAATAATAAAAATTAATTGGACTTTTAATAGTACTGTTGAATTTGTTTTGAAATATAAGCAATTCCCAACTTATGAATGTTTAACATTGATTTTTCAATTTTCCAATGGTTTGATTATCCTAGCTTCATATTATGTTTTGAAATAAGGAAGTGTGAGGCCTCTAGCTTTTTTCTCTTTCTTTCTTTCTTTCTCTCTTTCTTTCTTTCTTTCTTTCTCTCTCTCTCTCTCTCTTTCTTTCCTCCCTCCCTCTTTCTTTCTTTCTTTCTTTCTTTCTTTCTTTCTTTCTTTCTTTCTTTCTTTCTTTCTTTTCTTTCTTATTTTTCTGACGCTGGAAACGGGGAGAGACAGTCAGACAGACTCTCGCATGCGCCCGACCGGAATCCACCCGGCACGCCCACCAGGGGGCGATGCTCTGCCCACCAGGGGATGATGCTCTGCCCCTCCGGGGTGTTGCTCTGTTGCAACCAGAGCCACTCTAGCGCCTGGGGCAGAGGCCAAGGAGCCATCCCCAGCGCCCGGGCCATCTTTGCTCCAATGGAGCCTTGGCTGCGGGAGGGGAAGAGAGAGAGAGAGGAAGGAGAGGGGGAGGGGTGGAGAAGCAGATGGGAGCTTCTCTTGTGTGCCCTGACCGGGAATCGAACCCGGGACTTCTGCACGCCAGGCCGACGCTCTACCACTGAGCCATCCGGCCAGGGCGCTTTGTTCTTTTTCAAGATTGTTTTTGCTCATTCAAGGTCCTTTGAGATTCCATGTAAATTTTAAGATGGATTTTCTTGTTTATCAAAGAAACATTGTTGAAGCCCTGGTAGGGTAGCTCAGTTGGTTAGAGCACTGTCCCATCATGCCAAAGTTGTGGGTTCAATCCCTGGTCAGGGCACATACAAGAATCAACCAATAAATGCATAAATAAGTGGAACAACAAATCGATGTTTTCTTCTCCCTCTCTTCCCCTTTCTCTCTCTCTAAAATAAAATAAATCATTGTTGAAATTTTTATTGGGATTGCATTGAATCGGCAGGTCACTTCGGGTAGTATTGTCACAGTAACAATATTGTCTTCCAGTTTACGAACAAAGTATGTCCATTTGTTTATGTATTTAATTTCTTTTAGCAATGGACACAAGTTTTTATAGAAGCTTCTCATAATAGTAAAACAAAAAACAAAAACAAAAACCTAGAAATCAGTCCTGGCCGGCTGGCTCGGTGGTAGAGCATTGGCCTGGTGTGCGGGAGTCCCGGGTTCGATTCCTGGCCAGGGCACACAGGAGAAGCGCCCATCTGCTTCTCCACCCCTCCTCCTCTCCTTCCTCTCTGTCTCTCTCTTCCCCTCCCACAGCCGAGGCTCCATTGGAGCAAAGTTGGCCCGGGTGCTGAGGATGGCTCTGTGGCCTCTGCCTCAGGTGCTAGAATGGCTCTGATTGCGGCAGAGCGACGTCCCAAGATGGGCAGAGCATCGCCCCCTGGTGAGTGTGCCTGGTGGATCCCAGTCAGGCACATGCGGGAGTCTGTCTGACTGCCTCCCGTTTCCAGCTTCAGAAAAACAAAACAAAACAAAAAAAACACCTAGAAATCACTGAGATGCCCTTTAAGGGGTGAAGGGTTAAACAAACTGGTACATCCACACTATGGGATTTTACTTAGCAATAAAAAAGAGCTGTCCATGTACTCAGGAGCCCAGGTGAACTTCCAGAGAATTTATGCTAAGAAAAGCCAACCCCCAAAGTTACCTGTGGTATATGATTCCATTTATAACTATCTTGAAATGATCAAATTATTAAAATAAAGAGATTAGTGGTGGCCAAGGATTAAGGAGGGGATGGAAGTGAGTGTGGCTTCCTAATATCTTAACTTTGTCAATGTCAGTATCCCGGTCACGATCCTGTCCTAGAACAGTGATTTTCAACCAGCATGCCGCAGCACACTGGTGCACCGGAAGAATTTAAATCGTGCAACACCTGACTGCTAGGGGCACTGACCTCTTTTCCCTTAGGTTGTCAAATAAAAAAATGACAACAGCCAACACAACAATAGCTGTCTGGTATGAATGCTCAGTCTTGAACCGTAAGTATATAGGTTGTATAATAGAGTTGAATCTATGGATCAGGTCACGGAATATGGTTGCAGCTGGTTGGTTAATTCTTGGTATCAGAAATCCTTATATACAAGAATAGGCACCTGATGTTTTTAAAAATTCACTCTGGAGTATAAAAAGGTAGGTAATTACTATTTTTTTGGTACATCAATCAAAATTATACCATTTTTTTTCTCAGATCAGCAAAAAAGTATATGTTTTTGGTGTGTCACAGAATTTTGGTAAGTGGTTTTAAGTGTCATGAGATGAAAAAGATTGAAAATCACAGGACTAGAGTTCTGTGAAATCTCACTTTTGGGTGAAACAGTGCAGAATACATAGTATCTCCCTGAATTGTTTCTAATAACTGCATGTGAACCTGTGATTATTTCAAAATAAGAAGTATAGCTTTAAGGAAAGAAAAAGGCATGGAAATGTGGGATAGCTTTTAGAAAGCTTTCCATAAAATATTGTCAGCAACAAAAGGGAATTTAATGCAGTTTGGGAAACAGCTGGTGACAATAATTCACTTCTCAAGATCTCTTGAGAACCTAGGGTTTTGTTTAGCGTTGTTTTAATGATGCTCAGAATGAAAGTGTTTTGCGGCACTCATGGGTCTGGATGGTTTAGTAACATTGTTGCTATTAGAAATGAATTGTCATCAAAGATAATACAGGTGGTCCTGGGTTATGAACACAACAGGTGCTTGCAGGCTTGTTCTGGAATTGAATTTGTATGTAGGTACATTTACCTATTAAATGCAACTTAGCTGTTTGTCTTAACATCGTATTTATTGTTACCTTCCTGTGCATATAAAAACTTAAAACATTTGGCACTGGCCAGTGGCTCAGTAGATAGAGCATCAGCCCCATGGATGTCCTGGTTTTGAGTCCTGGTCAGGGTACACAGGAGAAGCGACCATCTGCTTCTCTTCCTCTTTCTCTCTCTTCCTCTGATGCAGCCAATGGCTTGGTTGGTTCATGCATTGGCCCTGGGAGCTAAGGATAGCTTGACTGATCCAAGTGTTGGTCTCAGGTGCTAAAAATAGCTTGGTACTTGAGTATCGGCCCTAGACAAGGTTGTGTGTGGGGGTCCTGTCAGAGTGCATGCAGGAGTCTGCCTTACTATCTCCCCTCCTCTCACCTAAAAACAAAACAAAACAAAACAAAACTTAAATATTTCCAGACCTACGGAACCCATCTCATTCGTAATGTGGGGACTTCCTTGTATGGAGAGTCTGTCTGTATTTAAGTCAGACAACCCTGAGTTCTAGTTCTGGCCTGACAGCATCCCTAGATGACTCCGAGCATCTTGCTCGGCGCCTTGCTGCTACTCAAAGGAAGGTCTGTGCTTTGCCCAACCCCTAGAGTGAGTTCCCTCTTAAGAGTTGAATCCTGGACCTGACTTGCTCCATCCGATACCTAGCCCTGCTCCCAACCTTAAAAAGCTAGATGACCTGAACTAAGTAAGCAGTTTCTCGGATGTAAATTGAGTGAGCAATTCAAGATTCTGTTTAGAGATTCTAAGATTAATAGTCATCGCGACTGGGCACAGATTTCTGTTTTAGCATAAGATGTCTTCTCTGTGAATTTATTGATAGTTAATCCTTGCCCCAACCTTTTGAGGAGTGACTTGTCGTCGCTCCCATTTTACAAATAAGAAAGCGGAGTGTCAGGAAGGCAAAGGAAATTTCCAGAGGGTGACAGAGCTGGGAAGAGGGAAAGCAATCTTCGCGGCTTGCCTAAGACTGATGGGTTTCCCCAGGTGTGGGAAGCCCAGTGCTAAAATTAGGCACATCTCTGGCAAAGTAGGATGAGTTGGTCACCCCTGCTGGGTAGCCAATCAAATTCCTAAGCCTCTGGAGTCTCTATCTGCCACCACGCCACATCGCCGCTGGGTTCCTAAGAGAGCCCGTAAGAGTTGTAACTATCAAGCAAGAGAGACAAATCATGCGTTTTCAAGGAGAAGTGGGAATAAAGATGCTCCCTGAAACAGCAGGAGACAGTCGCGGGCAAGGGACCTGTATTTATATTCTGTCTTGTTCAGTTTCAAAAATAATTGGTGGATAGAAAGAACTGCAGATGAGCAATGAAAGTTGAAATGTATTAAAGCGGGAAACAAAGGGAGATGTGCCTGGAGTGTAGATCTGTTAAATGTTTGTGGAAGTGTTAGTAAATGTAACACATGCTCTCAAGGAACCCCTGCTAATGAAATAAATCGAGGACGATGGTTTTTGGTAGGTTTGGAGAATGCAGAACGTCAATGCAAAGATTGGCGGGGTTGATGGGCCCCAGCACACGAGAGCTTGCTCTCTCTGAACTGCAGTTTGCTGAGGTTTAACCCACCTTGTCCCCGTCACCCTGCCTTTCGGAGAAAAAGTGTTCCTTTGCCGAAAAGATGCCATGCGTCCCTTGGAGAGCGGCGGAGCACATCCGGCAAAACACAGAAGCCGCAACAGCTTGGGGGATGCCAAGCCCAGTGACCGCTGGACCGGAGTTGGGTAGCAGATGTTGTGTTACCATGGCAACCAGCAGGCAGCTCCGCAGGCAGCAGGGACTCAATTTGCAAGGACTGAGACCTGAGGGAGACTTTGACCCTGCCTCCCCGCCCCCCCAGGAACTCAGTGGCTTTGGAAATGTCTGGGGGGCAAAGGAAGGAGGCGTAAAGGAGGGACTATTACAGTTTTCTTTACTCGCTGCTATTGTGTTGTTGGTGAAAAGAAAAAGATGCTTTTTTTTCTTCTTTTTTAGTATCAACCTTTGACAGGAAAGATCCTGGTCTCTATGAACTAATGAGTTGTCTTGCCTCCAGAAGGTTTGATAACCCGGCTCCCTGTTGAACTGGTGGCTCCTCCCACTTTGCTCCCCAGTTACTGGGGTTGGTGAAGGGTCAGCAACCCCGCAGAACCTCCAGGCCACAAGGGGGCTCCACAGGCCACTTCCCTCCCCACTCCGGCGCTTATGTCTGCCCCGAAGCACAGGCGTGCCCCAGACTATCACTGCAGGAGTCCAGGGTCTGTTTAGTGGGGCTCACCTGCCACCCCCAAGTGAGGTTTTGAACACACCTTCCTACAGACTGACTGTGGTGAAGAAATGTTAACACTCAACTTTCTAGTTGTTCTCTGTTGCCATTCCACCGCCTCCCTGTGCTGAGATTTAATTTTTTTTCCTAGAAAAGCTCTGGCCTGGCCCGTTGGCTCAGTGGTAGAGCATCGGCTGGGCGGATGGATGTCCCGGGTTCAATTCCAGGTCGGCCACACAGGAGAAGCGACCATCTGCTTCTCCCCCTTCTCTCTCTCTCTCTCTCTCTTCCCCTCCCGCAGCCAAGGCTCCATTGGAGCAAAGTTGGCCCGGGCGCTGCGGACGGCTCTGTGGAGCCTCCACCTCAGACACTAGCTTGGTTGCCAGCATGGCTGCAGATGGGCAGAGCATTGGCCCCAGGCAGGGGTTGCTGGGTAGATCCCGGTCTGGGTGCATGTGGGAGTCTATTCATCTCCCCTCCTCTCACTTGGAAAAGAAAAATAAAAAGGAAAAAAAAAGATCTAATTACCTTGTGAATAGTACAATTATATAACTCAGGTTTTTTGTTCTTTGGGTTATTTATTTATTTATTTTTACATCCAAAGCCTTAACTTTTCAAATGTAAACAATGAAAATAATTTTTGATGTTTTAACTCCACCTTGGCATATTTTTCTTGTTGTTCAATATATGATAAGCCTCAAAAATTGGCAGCATTCCTGGCTCTCAAACCTCTGAGGGGCCTGGGAGTCTGCATGCCGTGCTGGGAAGAGCCAGGCTCTGAGCAGGCAGGCCCCGCAGCCTGTCTGGGCTCCAGCTGTTTCTAGAGCGGAACTTTCCAACTGCAATCCACCGAGTCGCAGGCAGAACATCTCAGAACTTTATTGTTCAACTCGGAGCATTTGTGTCTATATCTGTGCTATAATGTATTCACTATGTTAACGCAGTGCTGTGTTGGTGTGCCTGTATGTATAATTTTTAAATTTAGTAAATGTTCATGGAGGTTGTAATTTTTAGAATGGCTTTCATTCGCAGGTCACGCGGTTCACCTATTTGAAATGTACAAGTCGATGCCTGTTGGCCTGTCCACAGAGTTGGGCTTCTATAAGTAAGGTCAACTTGAAAACATGTCCCGTTACCCCAAGAGAAACTCCACATCCCTTAGCCATCACCTTGCCCAATTCTCACCCTCTTCCCCCAGTCACTGCAACTACTGATGTCCTTTTACTGATTTCCCTATTATTTTCCCCCCTCTTTGTTGAGGGGATAGGGGAGATAGATTCCTGCAAATGTTTCAGCCAGGGTCCACCCAGCAACCCCCATCTGGGGCCAATGCTCATGTACCGAGCTATTTTTAGCATCTGGAAGCAGACACACTTGGACCAACCAAGCCATCCTCAGGACCTGGGGCCACACTTGAACCAATCGAGCCACTGGCTGTGGGAGGGGGAGAGAAAGGAGAGATGGAGGGGAGAGAAGCAGATGGTTGCTTCCCCTGTGTGCCCTGAGAATCGAACTTGACCCACTGAGCCACAGGCAAGGCCAATTTTCCTAGTCTTGATATTTCATATAAACAGAATTGTATTGAAGTGGCCTTTTATATTTGACTTCTTTCACTGAGCCCAGTGTTTTCAAGAGTCATCCGGGCCCTGGCTGGTTGGCTCATTGGTAGAGCGTTGGCCTGGCGTGTGGAAGTCCCGGGTTCGATTCCCGGCCAGGGCACACAGGAGAAGCGCCCATCTGCTTCTCTACCCCTCCCCCTCTCCTTCCTCTCTGTCTCTCTCTTCCCCTCCCGCAGCCAAGGCTCCATTGGAGCAAAGTTGGCCTGGGCGCTGGGGATGGCTCTGTGGCCTCTGCCTCAGGCACTAGAATGGCTCTGGTAGCAACAGAACAACGCCCCGGATGGGCAGAGCATCGCCCCCTGGTGGGCGTGCCGGGTGGATCCCGATCGGGCGCATGCAAGAGTCTGTCTGACTGCCTCCCCATTTCCAGCTTCAGAAAAATACAAAAAAAAAAAAGACTCATCCATGTTGTAGCATGTATCAGTGCTTTATTCTTTATGGCTGAATAATATTCCACTGTGGGTAGACCAGATTTTGTTTATCCAGTCATCATTGATCTTATGGGTAAGCTAGCACAGCTTGTTGTAGATCCTTGATCTATATTATGTATGTACTATCTGCATTATGCATCAAAGATGATATTTAAAATAGTCAACAAGACCCTGGCCGGTTGGCTCAGTGGTAGAGCATCGGCCTGGTGTGCAGAAGTCCCGGGTTTGATTTCCGGCCAGGGCACACAGGAGAAGCACCCATCTACTTCTCCACCCCACCCCCTCTCCTTCCTCTCTGTCTGTCTCTTCCCCTTCTGCAGCTGAGGCTCCACTGGAGCAAAGATGGCCTGGGCACTGGGGATGGCTCCTCGGCCTCTGCCCCAGGCGCTAGAGTGGCTCTGGTCGCAACAGAGTGACACCCCGGAGGGGCAGAGCATCGCCCCCTGGTGGGCGTGCCGGGTGGATCTCGGTCGGGCGCATGCGGGAGTCTGTCTGTCTCTCCCCGTTTCTGGCTTCAGAAAAATACAGAAAAAAAAAAAAAAGATAAAATAGTCAACAAATAGCGAGGCACTAAAAGTATTAAGTGTTGTGAGCGTTGGAGTTGGGATCCAGAAGCCTCACTGGGTGCCCATGCTACACCCTTTGTTTGCCGGGACCTGGGAGGGGACAGTGCTCAGGGCAGAGTCCGCTTCTAACTGTCATGGAAGCATTCAGTATTTTAACAACGGCTGTGACCATAGGCTGTGTGTTCAAGCTGACCTCTCCCTGGCAGGTCCGCCATCAGGGTTAAATGAGGCAGGCACACGGAGCCTGGCAGGGTCTTGTTCAGAAACATGTGGTGCCTTGTCACATGCAGCAAGCACAGCTGCCAGCCCGGTGTCCCCACTGTCCCCCTCGCCGTGGAGGACAGCTCCCCGCAGTGGAGTAAGCCGCTCCTGTTCCCCTGTGCACCGTGGGGGGCTGTGGGGGACCGTGAGAACCATCGCCTGTGCAAGCTCCTCACGCTGAAGTATCGGAGGGACAGTCACTTGCATGGTCCCCGTAGTCCCTTCCCTGGAAAAGGACGGCAACCTGGCTGGAGTCTGATGTGAACGGCCTGCATGTGAGGCAGGAAGGGGAAGTTTAAACAAAGTCCGACCTTCTCAATTCCCTGTGGGCCATGTCTCCTGCCTGCCTCCTGGTTCCACTGAGAGCCTGGTACTCTCTTCGCAGTTTTAAGTCACAGACTTCCGGGGGAAACTGAGCCCAGGTAAAGCGCCGTGCTGGCGATCACAAGATCGTAGGTATGGACGTCGGTAGACAGAGGAAGAGCCGAATTGAGAGCAAGTGCTTCCAGATCACAGGGAGCACTCCTCCCAGGGCACCAGCCCTGTAGGGGCAGCGCCTTTGGCTGGAATGACTGCTCGTTCTGTACGACCATGGCGAGCTTCCTCGAGCTCCTGCTGTTCGGTGACGGTGCCCGACACCTGTGCCCAGACCGCAGAACAGGCAGGTTCCTGTGCCCCGTGCCAGTCAGGCCTCATTGTCACTGTGAGCTATTAAAGGAGTGTTTTGTTTTTTGTTTGTTCAATGACTCAGCATTCTTCTGTATCAGTGGCAGGCGTACCGCATAGCGGTTAGACAGCTGTGTATTGGACAGAGCGGTCTGCCTGATGTTCCAGGGACCCACCTGGCACCATACAGAGTGATTACAATATTATTTACCATATTCCCTGTGCTGTACTTCATTCACATCCCTGTGACAGTTTCATGACGACCAATTGGAAGTGGTTTTAATCACAGAGGCTCTGGGCCGCTGGAGGGATTGGATTGGATCCAAGTGATAGTTTAAAAATTTAGAGCACTGGCCAGATAGCTCAGTTAGAGCATCATCCTGAAGCACACAGGTTGCCAGTTTGATCCCGGGTCATAGCACATACAGGAATAGATATATGTTCTTGTCTCTCTCTCTCACTAAAATCAATAAAATAAAATAAAAACAAAAGAACACATACAAAAACAACAAAAATAGTAGAGTAAATTTTTTATATCATTTTCCATTTAAGTGATTTTCCCCACTATGTGTTTTTGTGGTTCCCGATGTATTTTTCTGTGAAAAGCAGCCTTTAATATGTTTCTAGTAAGTGACTGATCGCCAGCCCTTCCTAATTCCCTTACTCCCGTTGACTTCAGGAGACGAACTCATTGTCCAGTTCTGGATCATTGGGAAAATATCTAGGCTAGTTTCTAATATTATTTATCTTTATTGCCGAAAGGATTTAGTGTGAAGAAGAGGGAGGTAGAGGGGCACAGTGATGACTTTGGGGATGTCGGGGATGACAGTGGTTTAGTCCAGGAAATACACAAGGGAAGAGCGAGAGCTCGGCTGTCCCCAGACAGTGGAAGAAGACGACACGGCAGGGTCCCTGCAGAATGTGATGACAGTGTGACCCTTGGGGGCAGCAGTGGTGGACTCTGGCCATCTTGCCAGGAGGGTTTGCCGCGATCCCTTCGGGGTCTTTGAATGCAGCAGCCTGTGTTCTGAAAGGAGAGGCGGGGATTGGAAGTGAAATGGTGTGGAGGGAGTCACAGGTCACCCGCACCAGGGGCACAGTGTCACCTGCTCTATACCCTTCCCGCCTGTGTGCCATTGACTGAGATTCGGCAGGGTGTCCAGCTCCTCTGGGACTCCTCCACACGCTCAGAGTGAGCAGGTAGCAGGCCTCCAGGTCCCACAGACTTAATCACGAGGGAAAGGTATTGCCTTTCCCGCTGGTCCCTGGAGAGCGAGGTCCGGGTCCAGGCACGGGAGGATGAACTGAGCACGGACCCCATGGGGCCCTGGGCTTGTTGCCTCTCTGTGCGGGTGTTCTCAGCTCCACCGTCTTCCTAACACTCTTCTTTGATGGTGGGAAGGTGGCCACTAGGAGCTGCTGCAGCAGCCTATGGTCTTAGTCCCGGAGGAGGGAGGAGATGGCCCCTGGATCCTAGGGGGCGGTGGCCTTTCCCTTGCACCCGATGCGGCTGAATTTAGGTCCCACCCTCCCTCCCCCGGCCAAGCTCCATCACCGGAGAAATGTCAGAAGCCAGTTGGTTCTTTGCTATTAAACCAAAATGGTGTGGACAGAAGTCTGGGAGGTCACTGTGATGCCCTCTACATGTCCATCAGGACACACCTGTCACCGCATCTGTGAGGATGCAGAGCTGGGCTGGGGTCACCGATCTTGGACGAGGGCATTTCTGAATCTAGATCCTGTCTTTGTTCACATTCAAGTCACACTCTCAAACTTCCCTCACTCAGTTAACACCTTCCCTTTCTTTTTTTGCAAATACCCGCCCACCATCTGTGGCATTCCTTCCTATTCTTCCTTCAGCAGGCTCACTGCTTTTTCATAAGCTTTCTCAAAAATTATTTTTAATGAGACCTCATCACCTTTAGAAATAGGAAAAACTGTATCTCTTGCCAAAAGAATGAGGCTGGCATAAAAACAAGTACGATGAGCAATGTTAGTGAATTTTATTGAGACATTTGCCTGCAAAGGTACTGCTTCTGAGACAGCTCCTTTGAAAGGGGAATTTAGCAAGAATTTGAAAGTGTTAAAAACACGGCAACACCAAACAGACTGTCTCTTTAACCTGAGCAGATGAATTGAGTAATTTGGAAGTGGAATAGCTTTTCCACTCTACGACTCGATGTTGTTTAGTGACCTGTCTGTGTACCGCATTTCGGTGACCAATGTGATTAACCAGTAACCAAAGTAACCATTTTATTTCATTATTCTCTCTGGGTAATGCTGCACCTGATCGTGTTCCGTATACCATTAGGAACCTGTGCCCTACTTTTGGGGGAAACTCTAATAACTCTGTGTCCTTCCTTCAATTTTCGTGCCTTTTTTTTTTTTTTTCAGTATTCAGGTAGTGAGAGCGAGTGGGAATGTATTGATCTGGCTTGCTAGACGTTGTGGGCACATTATTGGTGATCAAATTACATTTATAGTTACTGAGCACCTCCTGGGATTCAGGAGCACGTAAGGTAGAGCCTCCCCCGTCAGTGTACTTCTAGTCTTGGTGAAGGAGACCCCAACAGCTGGACTGAAGAAGGGAAAATGCGTGGGGTTGCCCTCCTGGGCCTCAGGGGCAGTCTGCAGTGCCCGGAACACTGGAGTCCCTGGCTGGTGTCCGAGGGATGGGGGCAGAGGCCTGGGTCTCTGCCTGACTCTCCCACCCCATCTGAGTGGCTTTTGCACCCCAGTGATAGTAGAGCTGATAGGCCCCCCTGGATGTCAGCCCGTCCTCAGGAGAAAGATGCCATAGCTTTCTAAAACACCTCTAGTGACCAGCATGGCTGCAGGACTTGAATCCAGTTAGGGGGCTGCACTTGAAGTATCTCTCCTGAGTCCCAGGAGGCTGGGCTGTCGGGGGGAGGGGGGCTCTGCTGGACTCAGGATGCAGGAGGCAAACCAGGATCTGGCTGCCGCTTCCGGTGAGCTGAGCCCCCAGGGACCCTCCCTGCGCTCAGAACGATGCTAAGAGGCCTCTCCTGAGGGGCGTTTCCAATCGCTTAGTTTTGCAAGATTCTGGGCTGGTTGGTTCCTGAGCTCGGATCAACTCCTCGGTCCTGGTGTGGATTAGACTCCTCAGAGCACTGTGTTCGCTGCCGTGGGAGGGAGGGATGGATGGATGCCTTCAGAGGAGGCCGGTCGGGCGGGGAAGCAAGGGCATACCCTGCCCTGAATCTAGTCAACCCTGGTGAGGGCGGGGGGGGGGGGGCTCCGGCCCCCACACCGATGAAAATTCATGAGTCTGTCTCTCTGCTAGCATTCATGCCGCACCCCCAAACCGCCGCCGCTCAGTCACACCTTCACGTGCGTTCCTGCAATACTGGCGCGCCATCTGTGGCGTTCCCTACTGGTTTCCACTACGTTTCACTGCCCCCAAATTAACTACTCACCGCCTACTGAGAGCAGAAACCGTCAATGAATGAACACGTTTTGTGTGTTCTGTGTACTGTATACCTGTATTATTATTACTTTTCAGAGATAGTAATGGGAGGGTAGAGCAGGAAGCAGCCACTCGTAGTTGCTTCTCGTCTGTGCCTTGACCAGGGCAAGCCCGGGGTTTTGAACTGGCGACCTCAGGACTCCAGATCAATGCTTTATCCACTGCGCCAGCACAGGTTAGGTTGATTTTTATTGATTGATTTTAGAGAGCGGAAGGGGCAGAGAGAGAGAGAGAGAGGAACATGAATCTACTCCTGCATGTGCCCTGACTGGGGATCAAACCGGCAACCTCTGTGCTTCAAGATGATGCTCTAACCCACTGAGCTATCTGGCCAGGGCTATACTGTATCTCAAGAATAGAGCCAGCCAGAGAAAAGACATTCAAGCAATCATAAAGAGAAAATACATGTGTCCGGTATTTATTGAAAATACCGTAACCTGTGTTATAAGTGCGCCTGCGCAGTTCAAACCCATGTCGATTGAGGGTCAACAGAAACGGCTTCCTCTTTCCGGCTCTGCTGTGAGCTCTCCTTCGGGACCATAAGCAGGGTTACCGCTGTCCCTTTATCCTAATGTCATTCACCCATGGTCTTCCGAGGCCATGGAGAGCTGAGCCCAGCCATACACAGTACCACACAGATCACCCCGTGATCTGCTCGGATCCCACCGAACGTGCTCCTTCTCCCCTGAGGGGGCCGTGGCCCCGCTCCTATCGGTCACTGATCTCCTGCCTTCCTGCTCCTCTCGGTCACTGATCTCCCGCCTTCGTGCTCCTATCGGTCACTGATCTCCCGCCTTCGTGCTCCTCTCGGTCACTGATCTCCTGCCTTCGTGCTCCTCTCGGTCACTGATCTCCTGCCTCCCTGCTCCCTCTGTCACCAGTTGGATTAATCATCTCTTCTTCCCCCGCCATCAAACTCAGCTCCTGAATTATGTAGCGAAGCCTGCCTAGCTCAGAGTCCTTCCCATCCCTCTGTTTCGGGATTTTGGAAGAGCGTTCACTTCTCTGTGGCTTGTCCCCTGATCCGTCCTTTCTACCGGTTCCTTCCCTCGGGCACGGGGACAGGACGCTCCATTCTGGCTTTGCTCCGCCCTCCACCACAGATGTGGCAGGCATCCACCTCTCCCGGCATCCACCTCTCCCAGGACACGGTTCCCTTGAGGAAAACAGCAGCGGCCCTTGGGAGCCAGAGGGGGCTCCGCTTGCTGTGGCATTGGGAAGAAGGGAGGTGACAGTTTGCCTCATCCCAGAAGCACAGGCACTTAGCATGGGTCCTTTGATCTCCGGGAGGGGACGGGGGGGGGGGGGGGGGGGCGGGGGGGGGAGGAGAGGGGAGGAGGAACCCGGGGCGGAAGGATTTGGAGATCATTGGCTGGCAATGCACTTCCTCACGTGAGCGTTCACATTGGACCGTGTGGGTACAGCTGACTGCGCCCTGGGCAGGTCCCTGAGGAGCGTACTGTGCTCGGGCTCCAACCTGCAAATCGGAGGGAATGCAAGGCCCGACGCTGGGCCTGGGCGAATGACCACAAGGGGGAGATGTCCGGAGGTTCTAGCGGGAGGAGGGGTCTCTGAATCCCCTCTGAACCCGCCTCCAGGCCTGGGAGGGCATGAAGGTGTTCTGTAGGATCAACAACTCGTTTCTCGTTACCCTCCTTATCCGCTGCCCCTTTAAAAAATATTTCAATCCTTTCCCATTTGAGGAGCCTGTGACACCTATTCCCTGGACAAAGGGTTGGGGCGGAAAAGCAGAGGGACGGGTTTAAAAGCTTTGGACCTTTTAGTATCAAAATGCAAAGACTTGAAGAAGGGGGACTGGTCAGAAGCAGTTTCTCTGCCCCAGTCCCCACTGCCCCAGGAAATAGAAGTCCTTCAGGATGGGAGGGAGGCAGAGGGTGTGTGGGACACCTGATAACTTGGGTGTGGTTCTGCAGGGACCTTGGGAGCCCGTCGGTCATTCCAGGGTGCGGTGACAATGCCGGCACCCCGGTAGGTTCGAGGATGATTCCGGACTGTTCCCGTCTCACTGCTGGAGAGGAGCCCGGGGTTCTGGCCGACATTGTAGAGCCCCCTCGAGGCGGGCGTGGCCTGGGGAGGGACAGATCAGCAATGGCTGCTGGGTGTTTCTTTAGGCAGAAACATCCTGAAATAGTGTCCCCAGTCGGCTGGAGCCGCCAGCGATGTGAGACAGCAGCTGGAGCCACACAGGAGTGCAGCTGAGCTGGGGCTCGCCCTGGAGGGCCAGTGATGGGGACGTGGGACCCAGCAGTGACCTTCAGTCTCTGTAACTTAGGGCAGATGTTTTGTCTGGAGGAGGAAAAAGGGATGGCGGCTGTCGTTCCTTGAGGAATCAGGCTAATACTTGCCCAGGACCCGTTCTGGCCCGTTGACTTGGACACTGTGCCGAAGGGGAGGCCGCACCGCCCAGCCCGCTCGTCTCGCAGGGGGGTGCCGGCAGGTCCGGCAGCGGTGCGGGCAGGTGACCGTTCAAGCGTAAATTCATTACAATCAAGTTAAATTAAAGTTCATTTCCTCACTTGTACTGGACACACTTTGAGCACTCAAAAGCCACATGTAGCAAGTGCCTACCTATTGGACAGTGCAGTGAAGGGCGTGTCCAATGACCACTGACTACATCTTCCTGCACACATGCGCCCAAGCCCACACCCATGCACACACACACACGCCCCAAACCACACCCAAACCCACACCCATGCACACACACACACCCCAAACCACACCAAACCCACACCCATGCACACACACACACACCCCAAACCACACCCAAACCCACACCCATGCACACACACACGCCCAAGCCCACACCCATGCACACACACACGCCCCAAACCACACCCAAACCCACACCCATGCACACACACCCCAAACCACACCCAAACCCACACCCATGCACACACACACACACCCCAAACCACACCCAAACCCACACCCATGCACACACACGCCCAAGCCTACACCCATGCACACACATGCCCAAGCCTACACCCATGCACACACACACACACCCAAACGCACACCCATGCACACACACACATGCCCACACCCGTGCACACACACACATGCCCATACCCGTGCACACACACACATGCCCAAACGCACACCCATGCACACACACATGCCCACAACCATGCACACACACACACACCCATACACACACCCATGCACACACACACCCATGCACACACACACCCAAGCAGGCTGACTCCAGGGTTGTCACTGCTCTGCGCTGGCATTTCCTGGGCGTGCTGATGTTTTGTTACGGGTGTTCCGGCTGATGCTTCCTGGCCTCACATGGCTGTTACCACGACCACCACCACCCTTTCTGACCCTGGGTAAGGAGTGTGAGTCAGCCGGTCTCATGAAACCTCAGGGCGGGTAGTCACCCGGGGGATTTTCCTGCCTGTCTGGCATCTGTCACAGACGTCGTCATCTCTGTGAAATCTGATCCGCTCCATGATAAGGACATCCCAGGGCGAGCGGGCACCTATGCCCAGACAGCACCCACACAGGGAGAAGATCGCGTTGCCTCCCGTGGGTGATGTTAGCTCTCAGGAGCTGTCTGTCCAAGGCATGCTGGGACAGAAAGTTTTCCAGGAAGAGCCAAGAGAGTTGTATGGATCCCCAGAATCCACCATTCTCATTAAAACCATCAACAGATGCCCTTCTTCCAACTAAGGCAAGAAAGGGGAGGCCTGTGCCCTCTAGTGGACACAGACAGCACAGGCGTGGGGGCTGGACTCCAGCTCCACCCCTTTCTTAGCCCCAGCTTAGAGCAACTCTCTTCTTTCCTGGAAAAAAGAAATGCACCTCCTTCATGACATTGGTTGTGGGAGTTAATATAAAACAACCAGGACAGTGGCTATCACATAATAGGGCCTCAGGAAATAAGAGCTGCTATTTGAATGTCCTGCTGTCATCTGGGAGAGGCTGCATTTTTCAGGTAGACCAGTAGGACGGAGGAAGAACAGCAGGGACTCCCTGCACAGTGGGTTGCTCTGTTCTGCCATCTGGCATAATGAGAAATTGTCCTGCTTAATTTGTGGAAACTGCCTCCCATGTCAGGCTGCACCTGGCTCACTGTGGTGGGGGTTGGGCTCTCTTCAGGTGGGGCCGCGAGTTCATGTGCTCAGAGGGGGTGCGTCCCAGAGCATCCTTGGGGTCTGCTGTGAGGGTCTTTTGGGGAAGGAGTCCCAAACCTGTTCCCAGAAGAGCTGAACGCACAGTAGGCTTAGGGTCCAGTTGCCCTAAGTCTGCCTGAGGGTGATGTGACCTCAGCTCCAGCATGCCAGCCAGTATCCAGAGGGAGGCACCGTCTTGCAGGCTCTGAGTTCAAGGTGAGTTCACCCGAGTCCCTGGAGTTGGGCCTCCGCAGACTGCTGACCTCTCTCCTCCAGAGGAAGGCCCCTGGTGAAGAAAGAGCACTCGTAGGTTTAGAGGGCATGCATAAATAATTCAGGCTGTGCCCAGAGTGTCCTGGGAGCATGCCGGCCTTGGGCAGGGACAGGAGGGAAGCGGATCCAGAGACAGGAGGATGCGCTGCAGCCAGAAGCGGGTCCCGATCTTCAGTTCAGGACGCCCCTGAATGACAGGGAGTTGGGAAGGAGGGCTCGGAGTGGTTGCAAGGAGATGACGTTGGTCCCTCATCCAGGAGAGGCCTGAGTTAGATGTTCTCGAGTGCCGAGAGCACGCCTTCCTCACTCCCCAGTGCAGATGACTGGTAACCCCACGAGTCCCCAGATCCCGCCTGCCTCTGCCCCCTGTGATCGTGGCTCCACTCGAGCCCAATGGACTAAGAATTGAGAAAATGTCCACCATTTCTCCAGGGGTTGTGAAATCTTATATGGCTCCCCAAGCCCATGCAACCCAACCTGCTTGGAAATGGAATCTTGGCATCTCCAAGCAGGGAAAGGTGGTGGTTCTGTCCCATATCCATCCACCTGGACCTCAGGTCAGAAGCTGACGTCTGACTTCCCTGCAAAGGTGGAAATGATGTGGTGGAAGGAGAAACACTCAGATCTGGGAGGCGGGCCCACAACACTGTTCATTTCAGTGCTCTCACATACCAGGCAAGTCACCTTGGGTACGTCACTTAACGCCCAGAGCACCAGCTATTTTCCTAGGTTGTTGGAGAAGCAAGAAAGATCACACAGCTCATTGTAGAATAACCTTGGGAACTTGAAAGGCCCATGTAGGCATGGTGATGTTTCGTTAGAAACTAGAGGGCACTGGCTTCCCCTTTTCTCGTCTTAGTTGGAAGAAGGGCATCGGTGGATGGTTTTAATGAGAATGGTGGATTCTGGGGATCAGTACAACTCTCTCGGCTCTTCCTGGAAAACTCTCTGTCCCAGCATGGGAGATGTGTCTGGTTAGCATGGCTCTGGGCATCAAACCTTCCGCCCGGTGATGTTAGCTACATTTTTTGGCTTCTGGACAGGAAGTCCACTTAAGGATTAAAAATACATAATGTATTTTTATATGTATAAGGTTTTATCTTAAGCACTGTCAGAGCTAAAGAATTAAGTAAGACAGATAGCATCTGTAAGGAATATATCTCAGTGGAGGAATAGAACATCTGGATCTAAATATGGTGACTACAATGAGAGAGCAAAGGATTATGGGATCTAGTGGGAATGATCACTTCCAGTGAACTGAGGGGCGCGTGCATCAGTAGACTCTCCAGTGAGTCACCACTAGGCGGCTGGCGCAGTAAGGCTTCCCCAGCCCAGCGTCTGCCTGTGAGAGCCCCGTGGGGTGGCCAACCTGGGTCTGAGAGATGCTTTTATATGATCATCCTGGGTATAGGATCGCCCTGGGGATACCTGGGACAGGGGGGACATCACGTGAGAAGTTGTTATGTGAACTAGGTATTGAGCCAAAAGCCAAGCTAACCTCAGAGCACCTGGGTCCTCTATAATATTTGTGCTTGATGTTGGAGGCATGGCGAGATTTAAACCAAGGGAGGCAGTGGGTGGATTGTAACCAGGATGTCAGCTGAAAGGAATCAAAGCTAACACCCAACCATGATCCATATGTAGGTTATGATGCAGAAAAGAGATGGTTACCAGGGATCCTGAGGCTCCAAGTCCTGTCTTGCTAATGCACGCCCTTCCTCTATGCCTACCCAACCTCATTGTTTAGGGTAGGTGTTGAGAAATGTCATTTCTGGATCATACTATATGAACTTTTTTTTTTCTTTTTTCTTTTTTCTTTGTATTTTTCTGAAGTTGGAAACGGGGAGGCAGTCAGACAGACTCCCGCATGCGCCCAACTGGGATCCACCCGGCACGCCCACCAGGGGGCGTTGCTCTGCCCATCCAGGGCATCGCTCTGCCGCAATCAGAGCCATTCTAGCGCCTGAGGCAGAGGCCAAAGAGCCATCCTCAGCGCCCGGCCAAACTTTGCTCCAGTGGAGCCTTGGCTGCGGGAGGGGAAGAGAGAGACTGAGAGGAAGGAGAGGGGGAGGGGTGGAGAAGCATATAGGTGCTTCTCCTGTGTGCCCTGGCCGGGAATCGAACCCGGGACTCCCGCACGCCATGCCGACGCTCTACCACTGAGCCAACCAGCCAGGGCCCATACTATATGAACACTTAAAACTTGAGTAGACATTGCTAAATTTTCTTCTGGAATAATGGTACCAATTTATATTAAAATGCCAGTTGCCTTGTGCCCTGACAGAAGACATTATAAAATAATTTTTTTTTTGCCATCCTGATGGGTAAAAATGGTCTTTATTTTTAAAGAGAGAGGAGGGGAGAGAGACAGAGAGAAACACTGATCTGTTGTTCCAGTTATGCATGCATTCTTTGGTTGATTCTTGTATGTGCCCTAACCGGGGATCAAACCCTCAATTCTTGGTATGTCGGGATGATGTTCTAAGCAACTGACCTACACAGCCAGGGCCTAAATTCTGTAAAGACCTGTATTTCCTTGACTACTAATGAGTTTGAATAACTATAGAACATTTGTTTCCTCATCTGTGAACTTCCCCGTTATGTTATTTGCTGTGTGGTCTGTTGGGTTTATGGAGATGAGGAAGGCCCCCGAGAACTGCATGATGACGACATCTCTGGTTGCTTATCTTTTTCTTGATGTGCAGGGATTGTTCATATATCCTAACAGTAATCCTTGTCGTTTATGGCTATTTCTTATAGATTGTACAGTATTTTTTTTTTCTTTGCATTTTTCCGAAGCTGGAAACAGGGTGGCAGTCAGACAGACTCCTGCATGCGCCCGGCCAGAATCCACCCGGCATGCCCACCAGGGGGTGATGCTCTGCCCATCCGGGGCGTTGCTCTGTTGCATCCAGAGACATTCTAGCGCCTGAGGCAGAGGCCACAGAGCCATCCTCAGCGCCCGGGCCAACTTTGCTCCAATGGAGCCTTGGCTGCGGGAGGGGAAGAGAGAGAGACAGAGAGGAAGGAGAGGGGGAGGGGTGAAGAAGCAGATGGGCACTTCTTCTGTGTGCCCTGGCCAGGAATCAAACCTGGGACTCCTGCATGCCAGGCCGACGCTCTACCACTGAGCCAACCGGCCAGGGCCTGTACAGTATTTTTAATTTTGAAATCATCAAATCAATCAATGTATTTATGGATTCTTGTATTTTGGATGTTTTTAGAAAATCCCCAAACCACGAATGTGCTCTCATGTTTTTCCTAAATTGTTATCATTTCAAACACTTTTAGCATTGTAAACCATGTAGGGATTGTATTTTTCAGTGGTGAGAGGCAGTAAATCAGTCATTCTCATAGTCTCACTAAACTGTTTGTAGAATAGCCCCATGTTTTCCCAGTAATTAAAATGCTCCCTTTTAATGCATTCCATTTCCATATACATGTGTCTATTTATAGATGCTATTCTGAACCTTGGCTTTATTTTTGTGGTCTTGTGCAAATGATACACCTTTTTAAGTATGAGAGCTTTATCAACATGGCAATTTTGAGAACTCCTCATATATTATTCTGTCTTATTTTTATTTTCAAGATTGCCATGGCTTTTCTTGAACACTTTCACTTGAATTTTAGAGTCAGTTTGTGAAGTTCCATAGAAACCCCTAATTATATTTTCTGGGGTCCTTGAAGTCATTTGGGGAGAAGACACCTTTTTCAAGTATTTAATCATCCACTCTTGGAATATAGTAATACTCTTTCTTTATCAAGTTATAGCCTTTGTCTTTGAAGATGGTTTCATAGGTTTTTTAAACTAAAACATTTTTTAAAATCACAACTGATATTCAATATTATTAGTTTCAGGTGAACAGCACAGTTGTTAGACATTGGTATAACTTGTGAAGTGATCCTGCTGCTAAGTCTAGTATCCATCTGACACTGTACATCATTATTATAATATTATTGACTCTACTCCCTAGCTGTACTATACACACCCGGACTTATGTATAACTGCCAATCTGTACTTTTTAATCCTGTCGTATTTTCCACGCATACCCCAAAGCTCCTTTTTCTTTTTTTTTTTAAGTGAGAGGAGGGGTGATAGTGAGACAGACTCCCGTATGCACCCTGCCCAGGACCATGACCCACCCAGCAACCCCCCATCTGGGACCGATGCTCAAATCAACTGAGCTATCCTCAGTGCCTGGGGCCAACGCTCGAACCAGTTGAGCCAATGGCTATGAGAGAGGAAGAGAGGGGAGGGGGGAGAGAAGCAGATGTGTGCCCTGACTGGGGATTGAACCTGGATGTTGGCACACCAGGCTACTGCTCTACCCACTGAGCCAACCCGCCAAAGCCCCTTTCATCTGGCAGTTTGTTCTCTTATCTGTGAGTTCTGTTTCTGTTTTGTTTATTTTGCTTTTTAGATTCCACATGTAAGTGCCATCGTAGGGTACTTGTCTTTCTCTGTCTGACTTATTTCACTCAGCAAGTGGTGAGATCTCATTCATTTTTTTGTAATGTGCAGCCCACTTTCTTTATGCAGTTGTCCATTGATGGACACGTAGGTTGCTTGCATATATTTGGCTATTGTAAATAATGCTGCAGTGGCCGTAGGCACAGATATTATACATCCTTTTGAATTATTTTCAATTTCTTGAGATATATACCCAGAAGTGGGATTGCTGGGTCATGTGGTAGTTCTATTAATTTTTGGAGGACCTGCCACACTGTTTCTTACAATGGCTTCCCTAATTTGCATTCTCACCAACAGCGTGCAAAGTTTCCCCTTTTCTCTTTACGTCCTCACCAACACTTGCTGTTGATGTATTGACAGTAATTCTGACAGGTGTGAGGTGGTATGTCTTGGTGGTTTGAATTCCCATTACTCAGATTAGTGATGGTGAGCATATTTTCATGTTTGTTGGCCATCTGTGTGTCCTCTTTGGGGAAATGTCTGTTCAGGTGCTCTGCCCATTTTTTAATCAGATTAGGGTATTTTTTGGGTGTTAAATTGTATGAGTTCTTTATCAGTTTTGGACATGAACCCCTTTTGGCTGTCTTCATTGGTGAGTATATTCACCCATTTAGTCGGTTGTTTTTTTGTTTTGTTGAGGGTTTTAGGTAACTCCATTATTAATATATACAACACAACCACTAATGGTCTTGTTGCCAAGATGAACCATTTATACTAATCTGTAGAATAGATGACCTTATATATTTTTAAAGGGGAAAAAAAAGAAACAGATAAGAATCTTTCTAATACCAAATGCTTGCTTCAGATAACTGTTTAGAAAATCATTAAATGGTTTTCTGAAGAGTTGAGCCTAGTCCCAGCTGGTTGCAGTTCAGCATTCGTCTGAACAGACTAGGTAATGAATGGACTTGTTCTGGTCTAAGAGTACATTTTCCTGTGGCTTGAAATTCTCAAAGCTAACCACAGTCTAGCCCAGTGGTAGTCAACCTGGTCCCTACCACCCCCTAGTGGTGGTCAACCTGGTCCCTGCCGCCCCCTAGTGGTGGTCAACCTGGTCCCTACCGCCCCCTAGTGGTGGTCAACCTGGTCCCTGCCGCCCCCTAGTGGTGGTCAACCTGGTCCCTGCCGCCCCCTAGTGGTAGTCAACCTGGTCCCTACCGCCCCCTAGTGGTGGTCAACCTGGCCCCTACCGCCCACTAGTGGTAGTCAACCTGGTCCCTACCGCCCACTAGTGGGCGCTCCAGCTTTCATAGTGGGCAGTAGCGGAGCAACCAAAGTATAAATAAAAAGATAGATTTAACTATAGTAAGCTGTTTTATAAAGATTGATTCTGCCAAACTTAGCGAAAATCCGACATAAAGTACTTGGTAAGTAATTATTATTATATGCTTTAACTTGCTGTAACTCTGCTTTTTAAGTTTTATAAAGTAAAGTTACTTCCCTACTTTATAAATCACCATTACTGTGTAACCAGTGGGCAGTTAGAAAATTTTACTACTAACAGAGATACAAAAGTGGGCGGTAGGTATAAAAAGATTGACTACCCCTGGTCTAGACTGTGAGGGCCTCTGAAAGTGCGCCCTGGGTGTTGAATGTACCCACTTACACTTCTGCAATAGCTTGGCACGCAAATGTCTTTCTACCTGTGTGGCCACGTGGCCATGATCGGGTCGTTCTTCCTGGTCGGGACAAGCTTGCGGTCCTCTTCGCCCACCATCCTGGAACTCGGTAACCAGGTGGCTTTGTTTTCCTTGGTGCCAGGAGTGAAGTGGCCACTACTGGAAGAGATACCTTTTGTCTTTGGGATTTTTCAGCTGGGGAAAATAAAGGGTTATGCCTTCCTTATCTCTACCTTGCAGAAGTCTTCCAAGCACCCAAGGAGGATACCACAGTGGCTGGCCACCAAAACCCCCAAGTGAAGAGCTGCCTATAAACGTGTGTGACTAATAGATACCAATTATCCCGAGGCTCTGGGGGCAATAAACAGTAGATTTAGAAATGAAAACTTTCCTGTAATTATAAGAACAATTAGAGTACTGAACATCCTCCCCAAAAAGGAAAAGGAAAAGGAAAAGGAAAAATCCTTTATCCCTTGGGGCCTGTTTATTTGGACTCCATTAAGCATTACTAGTTTGGTGTAGACTTCGTGAGAATTAGAGTTTGTCATCTCAGTTTTTGAAGCCATTTGGAGCCAAATCTGCAAACGATCATTTGATACTGAGGAGAGTTTGAGGACCAAAAAAGTATTTAAAATTTGTGAAGTGACTACATTCTATCACATTCTTTGCTGCCTAATTAACATAACATCCTCAAACCGGGAAACATACTACTCAGTTGAAATATTTGCTAATTTGACTTTACCACAAACTACTATCCTTTGTAGATCTGTTCTTCTACAGAGATGAACAGAGTTCGTGTCCGTGTGGTTTCATAAAACCATTGCAGTTGCTGCTTCTCAGAGGGGGGTATGGTTGGGTGCATGATGATTTTTGGAAAGGAATTAATATATAATTTGAATTCAGAGGACAAGCTTTAAAAAAAAAGATCCTGCTTGGAAAAGCATTTGTGAAATAGCTCCGGGGAATGAATTTCTTCCATTAATCCAACCAGCCATTGGCTGTCATTCTTCCAGTTTAATTATGTTTATCTGCCAATGGGTGACTGTGCTGCTTACGCCTGTCATTTCGGTGGGTACAAATGGTGATGTCAAATAATTGTCCTCAGGGAGATAACTGTGGTTATAATTATTTACCCACGCATGTTAGCTCTGTTAACAATGTAATCGCCATGGCCGGATAGCTTGATGGGAGCATTGTCCCGAAGCACAGAGGTTGCCGGTTCGATCCCTGGTCAGGGCACATGCAGGAACAGCTCAATGTTCCTCAATATCTTTCCTCCCTCTCTCTCTCTCTCTCCCTCTCTCTCCCTCTCCCTCTCCCTCTCCCTCTCCCTCTCCCTCTCCCTCTCCCTCTCCCTCTCCCTCTCCCTCTCCCTCTCCCTCTCCCTCTCCCTCTCCCTCTCCCTCTCCCTCTCCCTCTCCCTCTCCCTCTCCCTCTCCCTCTCCCTCTCCCTCTCCCTCTCCCTCTCCCTCTCTCTCTCTCTCTCTCCCTCTCCCTTTCCCTCTCCCTCTCTCTCTCCCTCTCTCTCTCCCTCCCCCTCTCATTAAATCAATAAATAACAATTTTTTAAAAGGGGAATTTAATCCTCCCGCAGATGACCTGGCGATAGGAGAGAACGTGCTTCCCTGTCGTCAAGTGGTGGAAGACCCTTATATTTCCCGAACATTTCTTAGGTGTCGGGCTCAGTGCTTGGACCCCAGGGAATCCTCCCTCTCCCCCCATGAAGTGGGTGTGGTTGCCTTTACCTTACTGATGTGGAAGCTTAGTGGTTCAGATGAGCGGGTGGAGGCGCCCAGATTCAGACCTGGGCCAGCAGGCGGGTGTGCTGTTTCCCAGGGTGTTCATGTGGCTTCGAGGAGGAGGCTGCATCTGTGAACGATTGACCCCCGACCCTCCTGCCTCTCTGCAGAGAATTGACTGGAGCAGCCCCTGCCTGACCCCTTCCAGAATCCCGTCCCAATGGCCGGGGCTGGGCATCCTGCCTGGAGCCTGATGCAAGAGGGTCCCCCGAGGTCTGTGCACCCCTACCTCCGTGAGAAAGCTTCATCCAGCTCCCCTGGTGTTGGGAGTCTCTGCTCCCTTCTCTTGATCTCTGTTTTTCCTTATGTGCAGCTGAATGTGGAGTGTGACACCAAGGTCTTGTTATTATTACACAGGGCTTGCCTTTCCTCCATCTAGATTGTAAACTGGTTGTATACAGGGCGTCCCCAGCTCTCCTACAGGGTCCCCTAGGGGACAGGGCTCCTCCACCAGCCCTGGATCAATAGCCTTAAAAGGCAGAACCTATGGATAATTAACTACCTGAAGTCTGGAAGGTGTTGAGGGTTCAGGTGCCAGGTAGGGGCTGGTAAGTAAAGTTGGGAGATAGCTCTCGAGGGAGTGTCGCCTGTCAGCCGTGCCACTGTTGGATGACCTGCCCCCTTGGGTGGCAGAGGCGGAATGGGGCCCAGGGATGTCGATGGAGAGAGACACTGACTGGTTTTCTGCCTAGAAGTTGGGGGAAGAGGGTCCCCAAAGCAATTGTTCATCAAGTGCAGGGCAGTGTTAAGAAAGGGAGGTTGGTGTCCTGCACTTGGGGGTCTGGGCTGGACGATGTGCCTGTCACTCTCAGATCAGGTGTGGACAGGGGCCTGGGGGGGGGCATAGGGAGGTGAGGACAGTCCTGGGAAGCAGCCATCACCAAGCTGTCGGGTTGGCCCTGCTCTGGCCCCAGGCTGAACTCAGGCAGGGAGGGAAGGTGAGGTTGGAGGCTGCAGGCTTCCCGAGAACTAACCTGGTATGAGGGGTGGGGGATGAGTGTTAGGGGTGGGGGATGGGCGTTAGGGGGTGGGGGACGGGCGTTAGGGGGTGGGGAACGGGTGTTAGGGGATGGGGGACGGGCGTTAGGGGATGGGGGACGGGCGTTAGGGGGTGGGGGACGGGCGTTAGGGGTGGGGACGGGTGTTAGGGGTGGGGGACGGGTGTTAGGGGTGGGGGATGGTGTTAGGGGGTGGGGGATGGGTATTAGGGGTGGGGGATGGGTTTGCCTCAGGAGGAGGAACCTGTGGCTGATACCTGGGGGGGGGGTCTTTCCAAAGCTGGAACAGCTCCTTCACAGAGAGCTGCAGAGCCTGGGGGGCTCCTTGGGAGGGGACCCTTCTTTGGCTGGGCTTTATGGGGCCTGCCTGCTCCCACACCAGTACTGACAAGGGGCTCGGCCAGCAGCGATGGCCACAAGCTTAGCCTCAGGCAGTCTAGTCAGCTAAATATGCCCCCCTCTTCAGCGTCCACACCTGGGGCAGGCGCAGGAGGCAGGGATGGAAGAGGGCAGACCTCCTTCCTGCCCACCAGGCCCCCCGAGCCCAAGTATCTGAGGTTCTCAGATGGTTGGGTCTGGGTCTTCCTGGGAGAAGCATAGATGTTTTAGTAAGTAAAAGTGTGTCAGAAGTGAAGATATTGATAAAGTCATTAAGGAATAGGTACTCAGCAGGAAAGAGGGTTTTCACAGAGTAGGGTGGCAGCTGACATTGGTGACCAGAAGCTGGTTTGAATGTGTGCAGCCCAGGGGGATGCTTCCCAATGAACCACGTCACTTCCTGAGCCCCACTGGGGGCTGATGCTGGGCTCTCTCTCCACTGAACTCACGCGACATCCCCGCCAAGCAATCCAGACCTTCTGATATCAGAGCCGCAGAAATAATGACCTGACTTGTGGATGCGGTCGGGCTGCTGCGCAGCTGAGCAGAGGGACAAGCCCGTCCCTGCTCTCCCCGCCAGGCTCTCCTGCTCTCTGGCTATGGGGGACTTGCCGAGGTCCGTCTGGCTTCACTAACCATCATGGCCTTGCTTCAGGTCTAACACACTTTGCTTTGAAACATGGAATGAATGGAGGGACCACTCCCTGGCTCGGAGTTCCAGGGAGCACAGGGCAACACGACACCGGTCTTTCCTGAAGACCTGTCCTCCCCACGGGTCTGAGCTCTGTACGTTTCCTCCCCAGTAGCTGCCTTGGATTTTTTGGGATCGATCTGTTGATAGTATCTAAGGAAATGATTGACAGCAATATGTTCCTTCAAGGTTCACAGCGCAGAGGTTTAAATGCAATCTTATCTCCAGCATCCTGCTTGAACACAGAGGTTTCTTTTTCTAGTGTTGTGTTGTGATGCCTACTCATTTGCATAAGACCTGAAGAGCTAGGCAATGATTGTTTTAGAAACAACCGAAGGAACTGACATTCTCTTTGGGCTTTTTTTTTTTTTTTTTTTAAATCTGTAATGAGCACTAATTTTACTGTGACAATATAGCTGCCTCGAAACCAAGCAATCCCCTGAAGACCCTGGAGGGTAGACTTGGGGGTGAATTAAGCACCTGGGGAAAGAAAGGACCCGCTTCTAAGCGGGTGTAACCGAGGACAGAGGCTTGCCTCTTCCACGTTATTGGGAAGATGGCTCGGTTGTGGATCGCAACCAGGTTCTCAATGATATGTGACACAGAGGGACCTCACAGGAAAATGTCGCTTTTCCAAAGGAGGCCGGTGGCTTCTGCATTGAGGCTGCTTCCTGTAATGCTGGTCAAAGCTGTGCATGCCTTTATTCCCTGCCTTCGTGTTCTGGGTGGGTGGCCTTGTTTATTTCACCCCTGAATTCAGAGAAGCAGGAAAGCCCGTTGAAACACCCCTGAAGATCTGAAAAGCCCTCTTTCGGGGCGGGGGAGGCAGTAAGTGCATGTTAGTGCTTTTCCGAGCTGGGACCGCTAGCACTCGGGAAGGTTAAGAGGCTTTCTTAAGCGTTCCCTGGAAAGGAAGTTATTCTCTGCCCAAAGAATCAACTATGGACAGTCCTCTGTGGCTTGAGAAGCACGTCTGCAGCTATCGTTTCCAGAATAGCAAAGGCTAAAGAGAACACGAAGCAGGTCTTTGTCTCGTTGGAGGTGCCCGTGGTTCTGGCTCCACAGTCAAGGCCACCGGAACAGCCTGTTTTTATTTGGGTCGAGCTCAGAGACCGAGGAAAGGGTCAGGTTGGACTTTGAGGTCTGGATCAGCATGGACCCACAGCCTGTCGGCGGTGGCAGCGGATAGCCTGTTGGGAACAGCTGATTGCTAGAGTTGAGTGGACGCTATCTGTTCTCCCTGAGTTGGTTGAATGACCTGTGTGAGCAGCTCTCACGGACCCACTTAAATGGTGAAGGATGAATCTGTTGACTCCAAATAAGAAATCATACGCCTTTGAAGTGAAGGTAGAATGGAAGGAGGGTCAGTTTTCGATAAATCGACCACCTTCATGAGGGAAAAGGAGGCGAGGGAAGAGAAAAGAGCCTGTAGGTAGACAGCAAATAGGGAGTTTTGGATGGAAGGCCCAGATGCCCTAAGCAACAGCCCTTCCCGCCTCTCCCGGCCCCTTGCCGCACTTCCGGTGCCGTGACGTCAGACTCCCGCCCCGCCTCCCACCGCACTTCCGGCTCCCCGGGAACCACTAAGCTTGTCCAGCTTCCTCCGCACCTTTTCGCATTGGGACAGAAAATGTTGAAATTGCATTTTTTGGGGGGTGGGGGGTTTATGGCTACAGAGAATAAATCATGTTGCTCTTCAGAAAAACAATCACATAAAGAATAGTGCGAGGCTGAAAAAAAGATCTTGAGAAACCAACAGGCAGATACCAGGGCTTTAGAAAAGGCAACTCGCCCAAGCACCGTTCTTTCTAACTGTGCCCCCAACCCCTTCCCAGGGCGGAGAGACCCTGCAGGGCTGTGGAGGGTGTGTGTGTGTGCGCGCATGCATGTGTGTGTGTGTGTGTGTGTGTGCGCGCGCGCATGCATGTGTGTGTGTGTGTGTGTGTGTGTGCGCGCGCGCGCTGTCTTCAGGTAAGAGCCAGGCAAGCTGATTTCAGAAAAGCTCACGTGCAGGTGATGAGACTGCTGAGGGCGCAGTCCAGGCTGGAGGGGGATGTGGAGAGAGAGGGTCCGCGCCCAGCGCCAGCCTGAGGGGCAGCGGGCCATCCGGGGTCTATGCCCAGAAGACTTGAGAGCAACCATTAGTTCCTGGAGCTCCCTTGGCCCAGGAGTGGAGGGAATGCCGTGGGGACCCTTGACATGCATGTTGGTGTCAGGCATCAACCTGGCTGATGGTCGGCATGAGGTGGGAGCCCAGCAGAGACCTAAGGATGCGAGGAAGCTAGGCGATCCAGGAAGAGGCCTGGCAGGGACCTGGACTCCATCCACAGGGCCAGGCTTGTGGAGAGTGTGTGAGTCTTGCCTCTGACCAGCAAGACTGAAGTCAGAGCCTCCTGTGCTCATGGGACTCAGCCTAGATGTGCGTCCTTCATTCAGTAGGAAACAAATGGTCATTCATTGGTGTGTTTAGTGTTCTGAATTTTAGCCTTGGGTGTTTTTATTGCCGAGGTCCCTGAACGTAAAGGAACCCTCAACATGGGACTTACTATCACAATGTTTTTCCTCATTTGCTGTTATTCAAAGATTTATGAGGGAAAGAACTCCACCTGGGGCTGGACTGGACTGTGGGCACACCCTGAGACAAAGCTGTCACCTGCTTTCCCATGGTTTATAGATCGTGGGAGGCTCAGAAAGGAAAACCAGAGATCACAATTTAATACGGCCAGAGGCGGATTTAACGGCAGGCTCATCGGGCATGCGCCCTGGGCCCTGACTTCTGAAGGGCCTCCAAAACCCCAACTTTACACTTTTTTCTAATGATACCAAGTTTGGTTTCATATGGGCAATTTTAACATTAACAGTACATAACATTTTTTACTTATTTAAAAATATGGTTAACATGTATTTTTATTTTCCCTCTTTTTTTTTTTTTTTGAGAGGCTCAATATTTTCTTCTGTGCCCGGGGCATCAACTGACCTAAATCCGCCTCTGAATAAGGCAGGTGTCATTCCTGTTTTACAGACGAGCAAATTGGGGCTCAGAGCCACACCAGGGATGCGTGCCGGGGTGAGGACTGGAATGAACCCAGGTCTGTTTTGACTCCAGAGCCCGTGCTCTTTTAAGTGACCCAAAGGCCACGAACACAGGATACGCGCAGCCAGAAAAGGCTCCCCTAAAGAACCTCTTAGGGTCGCTCCACCCAAGGACACACGGAGAGACAGAGTAGAGATTAGAGCGCGAGACGGAGGAAGAATTAAAATAGTGCTTTTAATATAATTTCCAGCAGTCGTACACACGTTCTTTTACATCACGTGTCTCTAAGTGGCTCATCTAGAAAATAGAAGCTGCAAAAATACAGAATAACACACTCAAATCCTATTGAGTATGTGCTTCCCCGTGTTCTGGGAAACTGGGGGGGGTGGGGTGGCCTTTGACCCCTGCTAGGAACATCCGGCCCTGGCAGATCAGAAAGGCTGTCAGATGCCTTGGTCAGAGAAGCAGTCTGGAGTGGGTGGGTGGGGTTTTTTCTAAAGCGTGTCAGCAGGTCATCCCCCCCCCCCCCCCCCCAGGAGCCGAAGAAAGGGATGGGCAAAGGGGAATCTGCGTACCGGGCCACCATTCCTCTTTGGTGACCCCAGGAAGAGTGCCTACCCTGAGGGCTTGACCACAGCCACACGAAAGGACCAGGCACAGGCCGTGTAATTCACTCGGGGACCCTTGGGTTCACGGGCCGGGCAGAGCACGCTAAGTCAGGCCCCCGAGGTCTGTGGGTGGTGGCGGGCTGTTGTCTGCACCTCAGCTTCTCACAAAGAAGTCTTCTGAAGGTGACTGTGACTCGGGACAGCTTTTCTCAGTCTCAATGTCTTGGTACTCTGTGCCTAAGGGAGGGAGGGAAGAGCCAAGAGGAAAAAGAGAGGTCGGTCTTTTCTGGTTTTCCTGCTTGTTGTTTAGGCTTATACAGTAGCAGCATGGCTGGCTGGTGGGACGGGCCAGGACGGGGAGTCGTGCCAAGGACCCCGTTGGGTTTTGCTCTGTAGAACCCCGAGGAAACAAGATTCCGAGCCCAAGGACCTTTCAGAAGGCCACATCTCTCCAAGAAGCATGTTTATCGACTTATCTATCGCAACCCTCACATGGGGATGATGAGTAAGACACTCCCCAGTCAGGAACTTACCCTTGTCTTACACAAATCGCCTTCTGATCTAGGGGTCTAATGTCCCTGTAATCTCTACTGAAGGGTGGCCGCATGCCAGAGAGCACCTCCCGCGTGACAGTGCTGGGCCTTCTCTCCAGCCTGCGGACCGGGGAGTTCCTCCCTCAGCCCCACTCCCCGCATGCTGTCAGAAACGACATTGGAGCTAGGTGTCGCGGCCCACGCCACGACTGAAATGGACGCTGAGGCTTCACTTAAGAGAGCCCGCGGTTCCTGGCATGACTTAAAAGCTGTGTCATCTCATTGACTGTGACAGGCACAGGGAGGGGTGGGGGGGGGTGTCACTTTGGACTCGTCCTCTTTAGACTATGACCCGGCGGCGTACAAGGTGACAGTGGGAATGTCGCCGCTTTGCTCAGCACTCAGCTGCTGAGAGCTGGCTTAGGGCAGCGACCCATCCTCAGCTTCACTAGCTCTGGTTCTTACAGTCTTGGGGGTTCTGCCCGAAGTTGGGGGCAGGGGGGGGGACTGGGACGGAAGCACGAGAGCCCGAGTCGGTTTTCACACACAGAACGGACGCGGCAGAGGAGCATCTAGTGGCCGGGGTGGCAGGAGGAAGGAGTGTTTTTTAAACATCTCTGATGTTTAATTACCAACATAAAAGAAGAGTTTTTCTTATTTTAGATTCCTGTTTTGGTAGGCAGCATTCTGCAGAGGTTTTCTGCCCCCATCCCACCTCTGGATTGATTCTCAATGATCCTAGACTTCCGTGAGGGGGGTCCCGGTGGTAGATGGTCTCAGAGCTCTGAGAAGGCAGTTCTGTGTTCCCACTGGGGTGGCCATGTGACGTCACACAGAGAGCACTGGCTCAGGAGTCAGACAGACCTGGCATTGGCTCATGGGGGCTTTCTAACTGGCCAAGTTTGGGAAGCTTGGGTGGGCTGAGCCCTGGTTTTCTCATCTGTGAAATGGAAACCGTCCTACCCACCCGACAGGGCTGGTGGGGAGGGGCTGCGAGAAGTGTCACCCATGGCACCTAATTAGGTAGCAGGCTCCTAATGACCTTGAATCCGCAGCCCCTTCTGGTGCTGGACTAGAGTTCAATTTGTGTGGTAGCTGTTTCTTTCGCAATAAAACCCCCTGCATTTCATACTTCTCATTCCTTCTTACGACCTGAGATTGTAAAATCGTTGATGACAAAGCTATCTTGATGAAAGCCATCTCCTATCAAGTTAGCATGAATTTAAGGAAAACATCACTTTAGGGGGTTTAACGGGATGGTGAACTCTTAACCTATGGAACGTTAGACCTCTAGAAAATTGACTCGTGTCCTGTTCACTCACACGAAGAGAATATAATCACCTGAGCCTCATTTCAGAATATTCCTGCCACAAGATCACCGTCAACTACTGATGATTGGCCTGACTCATTAATGCACACATAGAAATGTCTAGAAAATGTTTCTTAAGCGCCTAGCCTCTGGAAATAGAAGACATTCAACCAGATACCAGTGTCAGCATGTCTGAGGGCCCTGGGCCAGAGCTGACCTGGGGTTTTTGCTGTGAACCCCGGGGACACCAGGCAGGGGGCTTGTCTGGGTCCCCGCACTGGAGACGATGACCAGCATGAAGGAGGGACTCCCTTGCATCTTGTTGCTTTGAAAGTGCGTTTCAGTTTCAGAACTTGGCAGAGCAGGGAAGCCACCTGTTTCCACTTCTTACCTGTCTCTCTGGTAGAACACCTCGTATGAATGGGCCCTGGGCTCTGCGTCAAGACCAGGAATAATGCAGGAAGAAGGGCCGTCCCCAGGAAACAGCTGTCGCTGGTCCTGATTGCCACACTGGGGGCACCCACAGCCCCTGTGAGCCTGAGACTGCCTCGCAGCCAGTCCCTGCTGGTGGATGGGTCCCTCCGTCCTACCAGACAGGGAGGGAGTACCCACAAGGCTAAGAATGTGGGCTTTGGGTTCAGAGACCTGGGTTTGAACCCCCGCCCTGCTTTGTGACCTTGAGCCAGTTCTAGAAGCTTTTCAAGCCTCATGTTCCTCCTTATAAACTGAAGCTCGTAACAGTTCCTGACTCATGGGATTACCGTCCAGATTAAAGGAATTAACGCAAGCAGTGAGCCGGTTAACAGTAAGGGCTTGATGAACATCAGTGACGAGGATTAGTTTTCATTAGTGTTTCCCAATGACAGCCTCTGTCTATCAGCCTCCTAGTGCCAGCGTCCCTGCTGGGGGGAGGCCGAGGGCTGTGAAATACTTCCCACTGCCTGTACTTACTCTTCTTATCCTTGTTTCTACATTTCTTCCTCCTGTGCCCATTCCCATCTTACAAAAAGGATGATCAACCCTGACAAGAACTTACCTCATTTTTGTACCTGAACTAGATTCCCGGGGTCAGGAGTGTCAGAGCTGCTGGTCGCTGGGCTAAGGGACACTTCCCGCACATGACCTCGGTTGCTAGCGCTCCCAGACACGCCGTGCCGCCTCAGAGCCCAGCCTGTGCCCAGAACAGAGCAGCTGCTCCGGCCCCGGCCCCCGCCTTCGTATGTAGAGCTGGGTGGGAACACCCCCCACTGCTCACACCATGCCGAGGCACCTCTGTGTTACACCAGGCTCTCAGAGCCGAAGACGCTCACGCCCCGGCCCTTCGCAGAGTTTGTGGACTTGCTCGGATGGGTCCGTAGAGAGGGGCACACCCACCGCCCTTTAGTGCCTGGTCCTAGACCACCCTTCTCTCCAGGCCTTCCTGCTTCTCATGAGCCAGAACTCGTGTTACCACCACGAATCAGCCCTTTTTGCACCCAGACGCCCGGATGGACAGACCCGGGCTCTTTAGATTATTATGCTGTTGCTTTTCTGGGTTCCGTCTGGCTGGCTCATTGGACTGTGACCCCCTAGGGGACAGGACCATGTTATTTTTTGTAACTCTTTGTATCGGGTCCAGGGCCTGCCACACAGCCACGCTTCCACAGGGGAACAGATACATACCTCCAGGCGCACACGGGGCCTCCCCGCACGCCGCTCGCTCACCCTGCAGAAGAAAACCCTGCTACCGCACCGCTAGCTCTGAGAAGTGCGAACTCTGTCCCTGGCCCTACGGCAGTCACAGATTTCTGAGGTCGGGGGATCTTTGCTTTTCCCAATTCCCCTTCCAGGCTCTCTCCTCACGCCCTCCCTGCTGAGACGACCAAGGACTCCGAGGTCCCCACAGAGTGAGGACGGGGGTGTGCAGGGAGAGGACAGTCTGGGTCCCGCCGGGCTCGGGCATCTGAACAAAGGCTCTGCTCTGCCTGCCCCTCCGGAGAGAGAACCGTTTCCCGGTTTGTTCTTGGGCACCCATCGCTCCCAGGGGCACTGGGCCAAAGGCTTCCTGTCGGGCCGGTTTTGAGAGATGAGTTCGCTCCTTGCAGCAGTGAGAACTCAGGAACGTGGGCTGAGGAGGGCGGGGAGGGATGGGCGCAGACAGTATTTACGTCCCAAACTAATTTCCTAGGTCGGATTTAATGCGGCAGCCCCATCCGGGACACTGTGCTACCCTTAGGTATCTACCTGGACTCCAACCTCGAGGGGGTGCAGGTCATGGGGGGGCAGGGGCTCAGCGCAGCATGCAGCCCCTGCTGTGTGTCTGGTACATTTTCTTGGCTTCTCGACCGATACCTGGTTTTCCCCGGCTCTCAAAATAGGCAAGAAGGGGACAAGGCAGCGGACAGTCTGTCTGCTGGACTGAAAACAGGCTTGGTTTTCTCCCCGTATCTAAACCCAACCAGCCCAGGTCTGCAGACAGTAAGGCAGAGCGGGACCCCTCCACCCCGGAACGGGGCTGAGCGTCCTTCCCTCGGCTCGTGACTGCCTGCTATGGGCTGACCTCTGGGGACAGCTGTTGGGACTGCCCATCCGTGCCCAGGGCACAGGGCTCGGTGAGCAAACCACAGCTCCGTGACTTAAGCTGGAGTCCTGGCCGTGCAGGCTCATGGGGAGCCTACAACAGCTGTCCCCAGACGGGCCTGCTCTGGGGCTCTGGGAGGTAGTAGCAACCGCAACAGAATCTTGTTCCCTGGCTCCGGCTGGGCGCCCTTGGTTGGGGCGACCCAACATTTCCGGGGTCACCCCAGGCCTGTGTGCCCTGTGGCAGGCAGGGACTGGGAACCCTGGCCTTGGCAGCGGGAGGGGACATGTGAGGCCATTACTGCAGACGGGCAGGTGGAAGGGGGGCTTTGAACATGGGGCACGCCGCCTGACCACACCTCGAGGCCCTCTCCAGAGGAAGCTGTCGCACCGCAAGGGGCTGAGAAAGAAGCGATGTTTATGGAGAAGCACACTCCTTCCGGCTCACAGACAGCGGGGAGTCTGTCAGAGGTGGCCTCAGAAGCTGTTGGCGCTCTCTCATTATTCTGTCCGGTACATACACCAGCAGACCCCCGGGGGGCCGCCAAGGGAGGCCTGCCTCTCCTGCGCCTTCGTTAGCTGCAAGGGGAGCCCGCACACGGTGACCTTCCGCAGTGGCGTGTCCCCAGGGTGCCTGGGAGGTGCACAGCCTTCCTCTGGGAGGTGGGGAGCAAAGCTGCCCGCCTTCTTCCCCCGACAAGAGGAAGCCACAGGCCGAAGGCAGCCACCCCCGTGCCCCCAGAGAGAGAGGGGGGAGGGAGACTATAAAACGTGTTTACTTCAGATGCAGGAATCACATTGGTAAAAATAACTTCTTGGTCTACAGACACTACAAAAATCTGTCAGAAGTTGCCGGGAAGAGAGACTGTTTCGTCCGTCCTCGGGCTTGTTCACCTAAGATGCTGGCGGAGCTGGCAGCAGCGGAGGACCTTGTCACTCACGTGCCAGGAGCCGGCAGCGGCGGAGGACCTTGTCACTCACGTGCCAGGTTGATTCTGTCCCTTACGTGTTCATCCCCAGTGGGGATCCTACCAGGGAGTCTTTTCATTCAAAACACCTCTCGGAACCAAACAAATAATCAGCGGGCTGGGTCTGGCACTGTGTGTATTGTGGTTCTTTGTAGCACAGAAAGAAAAACAACAACTCCAGGTTCCCTGTTTGGTAGTGTATGAGAAATTAAAAATTTTAAAGTTCACATACCACTTCAGAGCCTTCTTGCCATGGGGGACTTTAATTTTCTGTCCAGTTGTTGGTCCTACTGAGTCCGGGAGTCGTTGGCTTTTGTCACCCTAGCACCTTATTCACAGTCAGTCTAAAGATCTTAGGAAAAAAAAATCCAAAATGCAAGGTTTTTTCTAAAACTTTACAGAAAACCCTCACAGAGCTCCGTGACGCACTAGGTCACGGGACTTCCGTGGGTGCGCACAGAGTGTGGACAGCTTTGCCGTAACACGTGAGAGGGCGGGGACAGCATACATGTTTGATGAATTAGCTGGAGACAAGCCAACGTTGTGCGAGTTCCCATGCTGGCCAGCGTCCCGCCTCTGTGAGCAAGGACAGGCTGCAACGGAACAGGGGAAGGGCCAGTGGGGAGCGCCCTGTCCCCAGCGGCTGATCCCCGTGACCCCGCACGGTGACCCCAGCTCCTCTCAGGCTGCCCATCAAACCACCCCCTTTCCAGGGCTTGTTAAAACCTGGATACAACACCTCCTTCTCTCCCTGATATTCTCTTTCACTCTCCTCTTGCCTTTAGGGTGACTGCAGCTGTGCTCCTGAGGCAGAAAGCAAACCCACCCACCCACACACTCCTGAGGTCCCTCCCAAGGTCACGGTCAGCCTGGACTCACGTCCCTGAGGAAGCACGACGGTAAATCAGGTGGGCTCTGTGTGTGTGTACGCACCTGCGCGCGCTCAATACGCCCTGTCTCCTGGAAACATTCTAGAAGGTCGAGTCTGCAGGCTGCCAAGAGGTGTCCCCGTGATTCTCACCCCAGACAATGGGAGGTTTGCTCTCTAGCTGTGGGGGGTTCGGTCAGTTTCAACACACACACACACACAGGCCTCTCAGTACAAGACGGCTCCCAAGAACCCTCCTGCCAGTGTTATGCACTGCACACGCTGTGGCTTCCAGGAGCCCGTGGGTTTAATCTGTGATCGCAGACTCCACGGGCCGTTGGGACAGGTTGTACCTGAGAGCCTTTCTCTCCGCCCTCTCCCAGAAGCACGGGCCCGTGCACACACCCCACACCCCGCCTGTCTCCTCACGAGCCGAGAGGCATGCCTCTTGGAACATGACACACGAATATCAAAGGGCGTCCCGTGACAGCGACCACTGACTCTTGGGGAACAAAACAGGAAGGCAAATTTGCAGTAAGTCACCTCGCCCTCCTTCTGGCTCAAATGTGGGTCTGTCCGGGGCAGGCTGTATAGATACACTTTTCAAGCATTTTTCCTTACTTGTCACACATTACATATTCTTGTTTTCACAGAATATCCAAATGAGGATAGAATGACAAAAAAAAAAAAAAATTACAGTAGATGAATTTCATCCCTTGAATCATGTTATATTTTTTTTGGTGCATTAAAAAAAGGAAGAAAGTAAAAGCAACCAGGATAGTAAATTCGGCCCAGAGAACTGTTAGTGACCGGAGGATTAACATGGGTTTCAGAAGTCGTTAAAAATAGTCATCGAGGGTTATACATACAACAGTTTGAAATCCATATGCATTGCATGACTTTTTTTTTTTAAAAAATGGCAAAATGTTTGGCAAATGTAAGCAAATGACTTGGACTGGGTTGGGTTTCACCGGCTCTGAGGGACGTCGGTCATAGCCAGGTGAGGCCCACTGCTTCCTGAGGTCACTGCGGGGCTGGGGGCGGTGCTGGGGGGGCGGGGAAGGTGGTACCCCCCCATGTCCGGCTCCCCCTCGGGCCCTCAGTCTTGAATATGGAAATGGAGCTGGTGAGAAGTGCCAATGACAGATCCCAGCACAGGTCACCCGTTAGCATCGCTGAGAGAACTCGGGGGTCCTTGAACCTCATGCAGACTGGGTGAGGCGTCTACATAGTGACCCATATTGCGAAAGTTCAAGAGAGGGGAAGGGCTTCCGCTCCTCTGACCCGCGGGCCTCCCCACCCCACGGGGGAGTGTCACTAGTGCTTAGTATCCTGGCAATGTTGTCACCTTGTGTGTTTTTAGTAGACTTTCTTTAAAAATATTTTCCTTCTGTTGTGTATGCTGTATGTGTGGTCAGACATGTCCATCCTCCTCCAAGCTTGCCACCACTGTCCCCTGAATTGGGCAGTGCCCGATGCTTGCAGCTGTCGGCACCCTGAAACACCAATGTGATGGCTTCAAGGAGCAGGCTCTGACCCCAGCAGGTCACATGTCAGACATATGGTCCCATGCACTCCTCACTCTGAATCCCATCTGGCTCGGATTTGGAGAAAAAGGATAAAGGTCGTGTGTGTGTGTGTGTGTGTTGTGTTAGGTGTATTTTTTTTTTTTTGGAAACCTTTTTCTTTTTGTAGGAAAAATGCCCCTTTGATCACTACGCAGAGTTCGGCCCTCCTCGAGTCACTATAAAACGGACTCCATGTTCTCACACCACTCGTGGTCTTCGAGGTTATAGATAAACTTTGTCCTATGCGTCTGGCTTGCGGGCACAGGGTCCCTCCCTGGATTGTCTAGGGTCAGAGTAGAGGCAAAGAACTCACTGGTGCTCAGCCCGCCCTCGTGGCTCTTGATGTAGCGCTTGTAGTTCCTCCGCAGGCACTGCCACGTGGTGGTGTACAGGAGGAAGGCGAAGGACTTGAGCGCGATGGCGATGCTCACGTACAGGTACCGGTAGGCCACGTTGTCGTAGAGCGCGCAGGCGCCCTGCTCCCCGCAGAACGTGCTCCAGGACAGGCAGGTGGAGTCGATGCCGGCCCCGAAGACCAGCGGCGGGGGGATGAAGCCTGCGGGAGGGAAGAGGGCCCTTAGCCGGGGTTCTGACGGCACGCCGGGTGGGCGGAGCGGCAGCCGGGTGCTCCGGGGGTAGGGGGAGGCGCTGGGAGATGACCCGCCTGAGTCTGACACCCAGCTCTGACCCACAGGCCTGGGCATGCTGCTTCCACCCTCTGAGCCTCAGTTTCCTCGTCTGCACCCAGGGGGTACCAACGCCAGTCCTAACAAGACTGCTCAGCAGCGTGCAGAAATGAAGGTGTAAAGAGCATTTAGAACAGCGCCTGCGACACGGTAAGCCCAGCACAAAACCACTGACGGCTGCTCTAGTTTTCATCTGCTGAAACACAGGAGGCTGCCTGCAGGGAGGCCTTGGGCGGGCGCTCTCACATGGGGCACCCTGTCAGTGGTGGAGTTAGAGCCGAAAGGGACCAGACACTGAACACCTCAAGTGTGCGTGTGTGACTACACCCATATATACATGATGTACGTAGATATGCATGCGGAGCTCAGGCTGAAAACAAACACCTGCTAACAGACAAGCTCCCTTCTCCTGGTCCTAACCACGGGCTCAGAGCCCTTTCCGTTCTAGCTGGGAATGTGGTGTAAACGCTTTTGAACCCAGCATGTGGGCAGCTAAAACTGGGCATCCCAAAAGGCCAACGATATGAAAATTGTTTAGCATCCTATCCTTGACAGCTCTGAATTACTGTTGATGTCCCGGGTGTAACCCCCACCCCCACCCCAAGCTCAAAGGTCCTGGCTGTCCATGGAAATCACTGAGCTGTCCCATCTCAGACCAGCCAAATTGAAAGGTTTGGTGTGTGGCCTAAACATTAGCTCTGGGAAACAAAATACAGCAGGAGCTTCTGGCCTGTGAGGGGTGGAGGGGTTAGGTAGTCTCCTGGGCCTCAGCCCCACTGCAGGAGGCCCCCCTCCTACCGTAAGCCTGTGGTGGAGTCTCCCTCAGCTCTGGGGCAAGAGGCTACACACCCCCTCACATCACCCGTGGGCTAGTCCAGACTGCTATGGCTCCGTCCCAGGAGGCCTACCTCCCACCGTAAGCCTGTGGTGGAGTCTCCCTCAGTTCCGGGGACAAGAGCCTACACACCCCCTCACATCACCTGTGGGCTAGTCCAGACTGCTATGGCTCCGTCCCAGGAGGCCTCCCTCCCCACCTCCCTCTCTGGTCTGGAGGAGTCAGACTCCAGTCTAGCAGGGCCTGCATGCCTCTCGCAAAAGGCCTGCCTACAAACCCCCTGCTCTAGTCTTGTCTGGTGGGGTCTCCTTCTGCTCCGAGGCAGGAGGCCCCCCTGCCAGTTCTCTAGTCTGGGGTGCCCTGGCTCCTGCGCTAGAGGCCCACCCCCCAGCGTCACAGCCCAGTGTGGCCAGGACTGCTCTAGTCTAGTCTTCCGAGGCTCTGTCACCGAGGCCCACCTCCACCCTCTCCTTCGACCGGCCTGGTCCCGAGGACTCGAGTCTGCCCTGGCTCTGGTGGAGAGGCTCCCCTGTCAACCTCTGGCTTGAGTCTAGTCCCTCTTTCCTGGGTCCCACTGCAGTAGACCTGCCTGCCTCCCTCCTCCTCTGGTCTAAGCTAACCCAGTCTGGTGGGCCGTGGCGCCACCACAGACGGCCTGCTTACCACCTCACGCTCGAGTCTGGGCAGGTCCCCAGCGCTCAGGTCCGGTGTGCCTCGTCTCCGTGGCAACAGGCCCGCTCCCCAGCCCCATGATGCTCCACTCCAGTCTAGTCTGCCTTGTCCCATCGCTGCCTCATCGGGGCCTTCACGTAAAACCTACCTCCGGCTCTGGATTGCAGGCTCCGGCCTATTACCTACTACTCTATAGACAATGCAGGACTTGTTTTTGGTGTAGACGCACGAATGGTGAACCCAATTCAAGGCACTGCACCATGAGCGTAACAGTGTCGTGTTATACACACGGTATAATGGTCAGTCACTTCCTCAACTGTCCTGAAACTTTCATGAGCCTTCCAGAAACGTCTCCCAATCTTTTTTCTGTTTGTGGTATATGCTATTGTTTTGAAGCAGTGGTTCTCAACCTTTCTAATGCTGTGACCCCGCAATATAGTTCCTCATGTTGCGGTGACCCCAAACCAAAAAATAATTTTGGTGGCTACTTCATAACTGTAATTTTGCTACAGTTATGATTCGGAACGTAAATACCTGATATGCATTATGTATTTTCCGATGGCTTTAGGCGACCCCACTGGGGTCGCGACCCACAGGTTGAGAACCGCTGTTTTGAAAGGTAATGTTCATTCTTTTAGCCAGCTGTTGAGAGTGCCCTGCATCTGTTAAAGATACAGGGACCTCTACCTCAACTCCACAGTTGGGGGGCCCCACCTTCCCAGGCAGTGAGCAAGAGGACACCCAACAGCAGGGCTGTGCTCACTTACCTGGTGGTCCATCGAGCTTTGAACACCTTCTGTGTTTGCTGAATGGAGGTTTATGTGGAATGTTTTAAAAAAAACGAGGGCCTGCAAATTGCTACCATCTATTACGCATTCATCTACCCACCCACCCAAATCAAGGCAAACACAGGAAGCAGGGCATCACGACTCACACACAGTCTATCTTCCCAACAGGAGAAAATGATCAGCATAATTATTACTGTGCCCGGTTATCTCTGAAAGCCACGGCAATGTCCAAGGAGGCCGAAGGGGCTCGGTTATTGCTGACTTGGCTGTCACCCGTGGAACGCTTCTGTTTCCTGTGACTTACAGGTAAGACGGATGTGCCATTTCAGGGTCCCAATGTGTAAGCGACATTCACGGACTGAGTGGTTGAGAAGCTTCTGAGGCCTTTTCCTGCTCACAGCAGGACTGACCATGAAAAGTGACAGGAAATGGCCTGCTGCGGGCGGAGAAGGAACCTGACAAGGTGGTGGTGCCCCAGAGAAGACCTTCTCTTCCTAAGGGAGCCAAGGGTGAGTGTTTCCCTCCGCACCTGTCCATCACCGCATTCCCCATGGATAAGATGCACCCGTTCCCGAAAAATGTGGAGTCTAAAAACTGGGTGTGCGACTTATACAGTGGTTCTAGTTTTATTTCACTTGCATTTCCCGCTTTTTTGGCACTTGCCTTTTTTTTTTTTTTTTCAAATGTCGAGCCTCAAAATTAAGGTGCGTCTTATACATGGGGAAACATAGGGTCTGTAGGGATCAGGCTCATCGTAAAAGTATTAAACGCATATATAGTCAAAAACTTAAACTTAGAACATAATGTGACCTTGTTATTCAACTATAACTGCTCACAAAAATTAGGGGATATTTCAAAATGAATATGAAGCGATAAAATATCCCCTAAGTTTTGTGAGCAGTATATAATAATTGCTACCATTTCATGTACTTTTTCACATTTATGTACACTTTAAAAACAGGTGAGTGGACAGTGTGTTACAGACCTCTGCTCTCACCACCACCCATGCCCCTTCCAGTTCTATAGTTTGCTTTCCAGAATTGGAAAGGGGAACATAAATCCTACTGCGATTACAGACTGTGTTGGACTTCACTGAACCTCTGCTTTCAAACATTCAGATCGTAGCCCCCCCTTCTCTTCAGTTTTGCAAACACACCCCTGAACATTTCTACAGTTCATTCTTCATGCTCATTCGTGGCCATACACTTCAAATGGGGAACGCTTTTACTCTGGAAACACAGGCCCTGGCAATTTCCCTTTCCACATTCCTTTACCGTCTCACGACCAATAAAAGAGGCCAGGGCCCTATTATTCAAGGAAGAAAAGTCATCCTATCTCGATCTCGGCCTTGACAAAGAGATGTTCATAAAGCAGCAGTGTAGTCTAGCGGGAGAGGGCGGGGCGTGGCTGGAAGCCAGGGGACAAAGAGATGTTCATAAAGCAGCAGTGTAGTCTAGCGGGAAAGAGCGGAGCGGGAAAGAGCGGGGCGGGGCTGGGAGCCAGGGGACAAAGAGATGTTCATAAAGCAGCAGTGTAGTCTAGCGGGAAAGAGCGGGGCGGGGCTGGGAGCCAGGGGACAAAGAGATGTTCATAAAGCAGCAGTGTAGTCTAGCGGGAGAGGGCGGGGCGTGGTGGGGTGTGGCTGGGAGCCAGGGGACAAAGAGATGTTCATAAAGCAGCAGTGTAGTCTAGCGGGAGAGGGCGGGGCGTGGCGGGGAGCCAGGGTGCCAGGCCTGCCTCTCCGGACTCGCCCCAGCAGGTCCCAGGGCTCTGTGAGAATTCCCGTCTTCCGTTTTCCCACCGTAATCGGAGTTAGATCGAATTCTTCCTGTCCATACCAAACCCTTGAACGCAGTCTCTATGGCATGAAGGTCACATTGCCCCATCCTGGTAACCCAAGGGACATAAACCAAAGATGTCAAGGATTCCAAGTTCCCATTCGCAACGTGCCATGAGAACACCCCTCTCTCCCCCGAGCCGCAGCCCCACAAAGCGTTCCACAAGGATGCTTCCCGATGTGCCCAGTCAGACCAGCGCTTTTTCTCCTGCTGCCCAGGAGGATCCAGGTGGACCCGGCTGAGTGGACAGAAATGAGAGCTTTACCGTACGTATCCCAAGTTTAGGTCTAACCCCTGAGCAAAATTTACATATTTCCTGTTTCTCTAATTTTCTGTAAGATTCCTCGATTCTGTAATTAAACAAACAAACAAACAAAAGTTTGTCTTTGTGAGTTTGAAGTGGGCCCATGTCACTGCGAGTCACTCACCTGGTCGTTAGCCTCCGACGCATTACTGGGGGAACAGAGAAATGACACTTACCCAGCAAACGGAGGAGGAGGAAGAGGACTCCCAGGGCGTAAGACTTGAGCTCAGGGCTGACTGTCCTACATGCACAGAGATGGAGAGGAAACAGCGTTGTCACTCAGTGTTAATTCACAGACCCCAGAGCCACTCTGTCCCTAGGGGCCCTTCCTGAGAAAATGACCTGTGGGTTCTTTCTCCTGCCTCCCCTGCCTGAGGTCTGAAAAACAACAGTGACTGTAGTAACATGTTTCTAATGGCTGCAGCTCATCTTGTCATTCGAAGGACAGAATGCAAATTTCATCTATACCGTCCTTATTTTAAAGACACCTTGTTTTTTGCCAGGACGGGAAAGCATCTAAGATTGAAGGGGGGGGGGTGTCCTACATATCCGGCACACATCAGTAGGGGAGACCCAGCCCCTTACACCTCACAAACAGGCCAGGACCACGAACCAGGGTATCGTTCTCAGGCCATTTGGAGGAACCAACCAGATCAGCGTGATCTGACACCCCGGAGGGATGATGTCCTGTCTCGGCACCTTCACAGTTCTAGCTCCTTATTTTGAACAGACTCCGTCTCCCTGGCTCTGGTTCGTCCGGAACAGTCCCTCAGAAAGATCTCACACATTTTCTAAAATTCTGAGTGCCGCATTTTTGTGGCACCCAAGCTCTGGCTGACAGAGCCAGACACCAGTATATCTATGAGATCCATGGTCAGTTCTCTTTAGAATGTGTGTGTTACACACAGTCCAAGCTCCTCACTGTGATTGGCTCCATGGTTCCGGGGTTTTTTTTTTTTGTTTTTTTTTTTTCCGCCTATTCATTTCAAGGAATTGACTTGAAAGGCATAGAAGCAAAGGAAAATTCTTAACAAGAACAGGCGCTGGCATAATGAGCTAGAATATTTACCATTTGGAATCTGATTTCCTTTTAGCTGTCGTGACACCGGGAATAAACTGAGCAAGCCACTAAGATCTCCCTCTGTGTCCTGTGGGGAGACGGATGCCCACAGGAGGAACGACCCTCAGGTCAAGTGACACAGAAATGGCGGGCTCGGGCCTGATGTCCTAGGGAGTTGCAAGCAAGGCCCGGCTCTGAGCCTCAGACCCAGACGCACTCGCTGGGAGACCCTGCGAATGCTATTAACCACCCTCTGTCTCCCCACTGGGAGCACAGAAGTTAAAACAAGAGCCCAGCACTGGCCCCTAGGGGGCGCAGTGAGCGCCAGCCTGTGGGACCCTCCCACCACCCCACGTTCTGAGCACTCTCATTGGCAGGTGTGCTCTCATCAGGGTGCCAGTGTGTCCGCCGCTCTGGGACGGGGCAAGGGCTGGCACACGTCTGGGTGTGGCGCGGACTGGGTGGTTCTAGAGTAAGGGACCACCCTGGCCCCCCGACACACGCATGTGCGTGCCTATGCCTCCGACAGACCCGGTGGAGCGGTGGAGCGTGGAGCTCAGAGGTAGAGGAGGCCCCGCCCGGACCCCTCGGGCCATCCGCTGCTGACCTAGTTACGGGGACTCCAGGGTCTCCTGAATGTCTCCGAGAACTGTTCATCAGGCTGAGGTTCAAAGGGTTAAGATTTCAACTGCCTTCCATGATAGGTTTGCCACTCTCGAGGACAGACTGGGTTTTTGCAGGAGTCATGGGGACCGGACAAAGGGGACCCATCACTGCTTAGTGGTTGTGAGGGTCATTTTCCCTGCATGTTGGTGCCTTTTGTGTGTGACCAGCACACTAGAACTAAAAGCGAATTTCTAATAATGGAAAATAAACGGCCGATAACAGAGCCATCCCAAATCCACACCTGAGGCCTGACGGGTTTAGTCCCCAGGGACATGACATCGATTCCTCCCCCACATATAATTTAAATTCAAACGGTCATTTCATAAACACTTTTTATATCCTTAAGAACTGTCACTATCTGATCCATTCAACTACGGTACTATAATTGAACTTGACTCCAATTCAGGTTTTTCTGCTACTGTGGATAACATTAATAAAAATCTGTCTGCACGGACCTTTTTTTTTATTTTTTATTTTTTATTGTAGAGATGTATTTTCTTAAGATAAGTGGGCAAAGTGGGCATAAGCCTGAATGTTTTTATGACTCTTGATGCACAATGCCACCCACGCGGCTTTTCTGAAAGGAGCAATGCTTTCATCGGTGCCACTGGCGCCGTGTGGTTTTTTACCAGCTTTCCTACATGTAGCCTTGCAAACATCGGGCGTTTAAAACATACTCTTCACATTTCCTAAGGGTACAATGGCCGTATGCTGTTGTACCCTGAACGCTCCTGCGCGTGAACAAGGCTTTGCTAACGACCTTCTAGATAACGTCAGCACTTCCTGTACGTCCTCTCCCCTGGGAATTCAGAACAACCATCAGGGGCTGTGGTGGGCACAGCGAGAAGAGGAGGAAGTCAGACCCAGCACCCGCGGATGGATCTAGCCGTGCACATTGTGTAAAGCTAGATACCACGGCAGCAGGTGCAGGTGCAGGTGCACGCGCGACTCAGAATACCACTCAGTTATTCACCTTGGAGGCACCTTGCCTGCCCCCAGGACTGCCCCCCGAGACAGGGAACCCCAGGATGAGGGGTGGCTCTCCCCAAGAGCCCTCCACCTGCACGAGAACAGTCAGCGCTCCCCTTCCACGAGCCACTCGGCACGGCACGGCACCACACTGTCCCCGACAGCCCCACGCATCTCGGAATCACCTGCAGAGTCTGCTCTTGGGAGGACGTGAATGTGTACTTTTCTCCCGTGGGCCCTGCTTTCTGCTGCTGGTGTGGGGCCCCCCGACATAACGGGTTCCCATCAGCCCTAGGGAGCTGGCTCCTGAGGCTGGTCCGGTCGGTACCTGAGGTTTTGACCTCCAGGAGACACGCCCCGGTGGGCGAGGGGACAGGGAGGCCGGCCGGGGCCCCCATGCTTACCGGATAAGGATGATGACGGAGGGCGTCTGTGCCATGGCGCCGATCATGCTGCACACGCACATCACGCACAGGAAGGTGAGGAAGGCCTCCTGGCACCCGGGGCTGGGGCACTTTCCGGGAACCACGGTCGCGTTCTCGGGCGGGCCGGTCGTGAGGCACGCGCAGCCGGTGAGATTCTGCAAAGGAAACAGTCGGCCCTTTTAATGGGGGGTGTCTCCAGCACCCGAAGCCAAAGCTGTCCATCCGTGGGAGCCCGTCACAGCCCAGTGATGCATTCCGTAGCATCCCGTTAATTAGGCCTGAATAAATGAGCTGGCTTTTTTTTTTTTTTTTTTAAGGAGGCTGCAAAGCACATGCAAATAAAAAGGAATATTTATGGGGAGGAGAGCCGCTGGCCCCTCTCCTGGGCATTTCGCTTCCCTGATCAAGAATCCGTCCATAAGCCGCGGGCCGTAGACAAGCATGCCCCCCCAATACAATTAGGGAGGAAATTGTGCTTCCACAATATGATAAAACAGTGCCAAATGAACATTGTAATTACTTGCCAATTTGTCCTCTCTTTCGTGCAGTTATAATTACACTAACGGGGGCATTAAGAGCGGTAAATCAGGTCACCTGCATATTGTCGCTGGTTCGGTGCCCAGTGTGGCACTTGGAACAAAGGATGTGCCCCATCAGGGATGAAGTTGCCCCAACTGGGGGGCCTGGAGAGGGGGGATCTGAGGGGGAAGTTCCCGAGCGAGAGTCCGAGAAAGCAAAAAGCGGGCGCCCAGAGTGGGGCGGGCGCAGGCCCCAGTGCGGCCAGCGCACAGATGGATGTGCGATCAGAGAGGAGGAAGAAGAGACACCTCGTTCCCTCGGTACCCCGAGAGCCGTCCCCGCCACCCCCATCCCGAGGCACGGGCCTCGCCCACGTGGCAGGCAGCTCTGATGGCAAGGGAGGGTGGGCGGGGCTGGGGGAGGCGGGGCCCCGTGCACTCCACGCCGGTTGGGGTTTGATTATAGGGGTGCAGGGTCTTGAATGAATGCAAAATGGAAACAATCGTGATTCGCTGCCTTTCCTTCCAGGGCTGCTCAGCTGTCAGCACACGGTGGGCAAGTAACGGGGGTCCTCCTGAGAGTCACCCCCAGTTTTAAGTCCTCCGCCCAGCCTCTCTCCCCCGCCCTCTCTCCTCCCTTCATTTCTTACCCACAGAACATGCAGATGGGCTTTTCTTATCCCACAAGGCTACAGGGATGCTTGCAGGGGTGTCCCCCACCCCGACAGGGCCACCCTGTGTGACTGCCCTGCACAGGGGCTTTATCCAGGGGCTGAGGGGACAGACACTGTGGGGCTGGGTCCTTTCTCCCAAGCGGTCTGTCCAGAGCAGGAGCCTTTGTGTAAATCACAGCATCGGGGGCTGCTTACAGTGGGCCCCTGGACGTTGCCGGCCCCTCCCTCTGCCCAGAGACTTCCCAGCTGCCTTTCCAACCTGCACCTCCGCGAGGCCTCCGCTGGAGCTGTGCCCTGAGCCCAGCGCTGCTCCTGCAGAGCACACTGAGCCCCACCCGGCGGGGACCTCGGCCTGCTTGGGGACCAGACGAGCCTTCCACACTGTTCCCCTGGCACCTCCGACAGCGCAGCCGGGGGGCCTCCTCAGCTAGCTCGGGGCGCGCTCCTCTGCTCTCACTCTCAAGCAGGACTTCTTACCGCTGTGACCCAGAACACCACCTCTCCCGCCTGCGGGAGGCACTGGCTCACCCTGACGACCTTCCCAAGGGGGTACACTCGCTACTTCAGCTCCCGTCTCTCTCTCACTGGCTGGCCTCTGTCCCCGCACTCATGAATGCCGTGGTGCCGCTCACCGGTGGCCTCTGAACACTGACCCCACCGTCCACTCCTCTCCTACTGGGGCTCTCAGGAGCAGGTGCCCCTGGGCCGCCAGGACCCCGGTTTGGACTTGCTTCCCTTCCCACCCACTCCCTTTAGCACCCATGCGCCTTCTCATGAGGCTCCTACGCGGGTTTCCGGCCCACATCCTGCCCGGACCCACAGGCAATGCCCCTTCCTAAGACCCTCAGCCTGTCGAGATACCCACGCTGCGTCCAGGTGGCTTCTGAAACTGGCCCCCTGGGGCAGGGCTGCGAGCACGCCCCCGACGGGACGGGCGAACGAGGAGACATCTTTATCTTGGACCACGGCCCGCACCGCACGGTGACCGTGTGGCCCCGCCTGGCCTGGGCGAGAGAGGTGAGCGGGGTGTTCATGACTCTGAAGTCCTGCAAATGCAGTGAGCGGACAGCGGGCGAAGCTGCCGCGGGATTGGCAGCCAGGCCACGGGGAGAGGGGGAGGGTTCACCAGCCAGGAGGTCAGGCCGGGCGGGGATGGCCAAGGGCAGCGCTGGGCAGAGGGCGGCCAGAGACTGCATGCGCCAGCCAAGACGCGGACAGGCTGGTGCAGAGGAGTGCTAACGGGTGGGTCCTTCCCGAAGCCTCTCCAGGGGTCCCCAAACTTTTTACACAGGAGGCCAGTTCACTGTCCCTCAGACCGTTGGAGGGCTGGACTATAAAAAAAACAACTATGAACAAATCCCTATGCACACTGCACATATCTTATTTTAAAATAAAAAAACAAAACGGGAACAAATACAATATTTAAAATAAAGAACAAGTAAATTTAAATCAACAAACTGACCAGTATTTCAATGGGAACTATGCTCCTCTCACTGACCACCAATGAAAGAGGTGCCCCTTCCGGAAGTGCGGCGGGGGCCGGATAAATGGCCTCAGGGGGCCGCATGTGGCCCGCGGGCCGTAGTTTGGGGACGCCTGCTCTAGGCTCTGCTGTGTTCATTCATTCAGATTTAATCTCCTCAAGATGAGCGGTCAGAGAGGCTGGGGAGGAGGGAGCCGCAGGAGGTCAGCGGGGTGTGGAGGGCAGCACCACCAGGGAGGTCCCTCAGCTGCATCTTTCCCCTGGTGCACAGCTGGAAGGGATGACTCCCTCCGATGGGGCTTCATGGTACTGCCCTCTCAGAGGAAGGACACGGAGGGACAGCCCTCAGCCGATATTCACTGAGCAGCTACATGGGAACCCCTAGACCCACAAGAGCTCCACGCAGTAGGGAGTCTGAACGTGCAGAGATAACCGGGTGTGAGCGAACAACCCTCTTTCATTAAGGAGATAATAGAGGTTGGGATCCTAACTGTCTCCCTGTCTGTACACAATAGTCCCGCCTGGCCGGTCTCAAAGCAGATGGGTCTTGGAAACCGCTACCACACCATCACGCTGAACAAAGCAGTGTGCCCCCAGCGCTCTCCCTGGCAATCCCCGATAACCACTCAGAAAGGGCACCGGGCTCCAGACGAGTGTATAATCCCTGACCTGGAAGATGTCCAAGTCCCCTTCCCTGTTCCACAAGAATGTCTTCCCACTTTGCTGTTCTCTAGGGAGAAATGCAGTCTCCCTGCCTCCAGGGGTGGGGGTGGGGGGTGGGGGGACTGGATTCTCTAGTGTCACATGCAGGGGGGTAAAATCTAGCTTTACTGGAATAAGAGCATGGTGACACTCAGAGGACCACGGGGCTTACACAGGAACAGGTCTGACAAGCTTGGGAACCTGTGATGACCTAGAGGACAAAGTGAGACTGGCCCATGAATTCTAGAAGAACTTATCACACAGACAGACTTGCCTGGGCACGAAATGACATAAATTTAACATGAGTCTCAACACTGCAAGAGCTAACGTTCCACAGCAATCTGAATGCCTATCTACAGGGACTGGTCACATGGATTTCAATAGATTCACAGCAGAATACTATACAGCTGTCAAAAAGGTACGAGGATGCTGTATACATGTTAGTATGAAAAGAACTGCAAGATAACATTAACAACAAAACACCCACAAACAACAAGGCACAGAATAAGACCCAATATGCGCATTAAAGTCCAAAAGTACCTACTACAAGGAACTAATAACAGTAACCACCCACTGGGCGGAGAGGCGGGTTGAAAAGTGTGTCAGTGAGAGGACAGGTAGTAGAAGGGGCAGCTCCCACTTTTTTATGCCCTCCTTTTTATACTTCCTGATTTTCAAACTGTACAAATGCAGCATTTCAGAAAAATAAAATGAATAGGTCTAGAACAGGCATGGCCAACAGATGGCTCGCGGGCCGGATCTGGCCCACGTAATGAGTTTATACGGCCCGTGATTAAATTTTTAATATTGTCCGCTACTTTAAAGTCTCAGCTACGCAGAAGCAGAAGCGTCTTTGATTATTGGAAATCGAGATATTTAAGAAGATAGTGATACGCGGAAAAGAATTCCGTGTGTGACTAATCTAGGGTTAACTTCCAATAATTGGTCGAATGGATTCGCGATACTTTTTTTTTTTTTTTAATTCCATTATAAAGATTTACAACTTTTGTACTTGTCTGTACTCGATATGAACTGTTTGGCGTTTAGCGGCGATGTGAAACCCACGTTCTTTTAGGCGGAGATTGCCAGTGCGCACCCAAGGTCAAACAATTCGTTATTTTTGTGGTCAAGTGGCATTGTAGCACAGACATGTCTAGGCTGCAGTTGATAACTGAAAACATGTCTAGGGTGTTTGTAAAATGAAACAATTGTTTTATTTGCGATATAACCCCTTCAAGCTCATTCTATTAATTAAATATTGTTTTGATTGATTGTGACACAGTTTGGATATTTATACGGTATGTAGTTATATTTTTATTAAAATAATATTGTATATTAAAAATATTTTCACTCACATTTATTCATAAACAAATTACATAATAAAGGTTTTTTTTGTTTGTTTGTTTTTTTTAATTTTTCTGAAGCTGGAAACGGGGAGAGACAGTTCAGACAGACTCCCGCATGCGCCCGACCGGGATCCACCCGGCACGCCCACCAGGGGGCGATGCTCTGCCCATCCGGGGCGTCGCTCTGTTGCGACCAGAGCCACTCTAGCGCCTGGGGCAGAGGCCAAGGAGCCATCCCCAGCGCCCGGGCCATCCTTGCTCCAATGGAGCCTCGCTGAGGGAGGGGAAGAGAGAGACAGAGCGGAAGGAGAGGGGGAGGGGTGGAGAAACAGATGGGCGCTTCTCCTGTGTGCCCTGGCTGGGAATCGAACCCGGTACCCCTGCACGCCAGGCCGAGGCTCTACCACTGAGCCAACCGGCCAGGGCCCATAATAAAGTTTTGTTTACTTAAATGAATTGTTTTTGTACTTAACATTTTTTAATTTTAATATTTCGTCCAGCCCGTGAAAAAAAGTTTTCTTTCTAATTTGGCCCAGGGGCAAAAACTGTTGGCCACGCCTGGTCTGGAACTTGGAAGAAATAAAGAAATCAACGGAAGAAGGATAGCACAGTCATTGAGAACCATATGCCTATTCCTCATTTCAGTCATTAATTCACACTAAGAAATGTTTCCATTCGCATACAACGATGGGGATAAATAATTACAATAAAGCTGGAGACAAAAAAAAAACACCAGAAAAATTACTCTCCGGAATCTTGGACTCATTTCCCAGCGCTGAAGGAAGGCCTGCGCACGCTATTTTGACAGCTCACGTTACGAGCAGAAAACACTCCATCAGCAGTGTTTCAAAAATACTGGCAAATCAAGTTGTTTTTGTTTGGGCCCCCTGCCCCCATACACACATAGACATTCGATACTGCTGTGTCAGTTTCTATTAATTGTACAAATGAACTAATTTCCTGTTTGAAGGATATACTCCTCTGGGGACAGCCACGGGGGTGATGACATTTGATGTCTGAAGAGCTGGACGTGAACTCGTGGGGAGATTCGCAACGACCTGGAATGCTGGATTTGTGTTCTCTCCAAAACGCAGCCAGTTACCAGGAAGAAATGACGATTTCTATTGAGTGTCAGGCGCAGGCCTGCGGCTGGGAAAGGGGGTTTGCCGGCAAGAGCGGCCTTCCATCCTCCGTGCACGACATCCTAATCACGGAGGCGGCAAAGGACCGGCGGCACCACCACAATAGATGGGCACATTTTCCCTCTGAATGACAACATACTCCTCTGTGCTCTCGACATTTATGGATCCTCCCATGATTCAGTGAAGTTCCACAGTCATTCTCCCGTCTCCTATGACTGTCTTTTTGTCGCTTAGAATCTCTTCCACCTCGTTAGCCCAACCCAGGTGGGTATTTCCAGGCAGAGGACCCTAGAGCTCGGAGCTCGTCATTCACCAAGAGCCCCCACCAGCGAGCTACCTGCCTGGGGCCAAGGGGTTGCTGAGAAGCTACGGGAAGTGACACAAAACGCCCGTGCTCCCTCCAGGGGTTATGGCTGACTGCTGATGGACGGGGAGAAGTGTCCCGAGAGGAAGGCCAGGCCTCCGTGCACCTTTCACCCCTATAGTCTGTGACACGGGTCAGAGCACACCCTGACCGAGCTTGAATGGTCTGCAGGAGCGGGGTGCTCCTTGGGGGGGCAGTCGGGCTCCCCCCTGGCTGAGCAGGGGTGTCAGGCAGGAAGCAGTGAGCAGAGCCCAGAGTGGGTGCCGTGGCCGCAGGTCAGCATGGTCCCCGGGCCCCTTCATCTCCCCCTCCAGCTTTCTTCCTCTGGACTCCAGATCAAATCCTTGCCCGTACCACAAGGTTCAAGCCCCCAGCTGCTCATGCCCGCCCGGAGCGTGCGTGCTCTCCGCCAGGTGAACAGCCGCCCCCCACAGCGAAGGTATGATCCTGACATCAATTCTCCTTCAGAAAAAGTGACCGTGCCCCCTCCCGCCAGCCCCATCCTGCCCAGAACTCATTTCTACCCACACAGGCATAACACATTCAAGTCTACTAATCCACCTGCCTACCCGTGTCCTTCTCTCAGAAAGCAACCACCTAACCTTTTTTATTTTTAAGGGACAGGAGGGGAGATAGACAGACTCTCACATGTGCCCAACTGGATCCACCCAGCAACCCCTGTCTGGGGCCAATGCTCAAATCAACTGAGCTGTTTTCAGCGCCCTGGGCTGACGCTCAGACCAGCCAAGCCACTGGCTGTGAGAGGGGAAGACGGAGAGAAGCAGGTGGTCACTTCTCCTGTGTGCCCTGACCAGGGATCGAACCCGGGACATCCGCACGCCAGGCCAATGCTCTATCCACTTGAGCAAACCATCCAGGACCACCACCTAACCTTCAATGTTGAACTTCTTTTAAAAAATAAAAACGTTTTCCTTATTGGAAAAAGGATGCATGTCCATTTCAGACAATGTAGAGATATACAGAAAATTTAAAAAGAAATAAATAAAAATTAATGTTTCAATCCTTAGCAAGAAGTCAACTAGGACCAGGCAGTTATAATCCTTCCAATATATTTTTATGCAAAGATACATATATATTTAGATTTTTATTTTTCTTGACTACAAGGGATCATAACCTCTATATAGTTTTACAGTGTGTTCTTTTCACTTAATACTATATCATAAACCCGTGAGCCCAGGCTAGTTGCTGCTCCTGGGTGTTCTCTCGTACATAATTTTATTAATAGGTTAGCTCTCAGTTTCCAGTAAATACGAGCTCTTTCGTTACTCATTTCTGTATTTCTAATGGCTCGTCCAGGACCTGGGACATATTAGGTGTCCCAAAAGGCCACGCCCCCGAGAGCCCGATTTCAGAACACTCAGTCCCACCTGACAAGCCACCGACACAGCGAGCGTAGACCTTCCAGTCTGCTCTGGCGGAGGGGCCTAGACTGTTTGAGAGGGTTTGCGAAGCGTAAGCCTTTGGGAGCCAGATGGAAAACAGGTAAGAAAAACGGTCCCGGTGCAAGCGGTGGCCGGTGGCGGGTCACCAGTGCTCAGTTCCGGCCAGTGGCTGCCCTGTCGGGGGGCAGGTGCCATGCTGGCCGTGGTCCAACCTTTACAGAGACGCCGGGAATCCAGCTTCGTGTATGGAGTGGCCGGGCTGTGAAAGCGTGGTTTAGGCCACAGTCAGTACTACAGGGCAGGCACGAGGTACAAGTAACAGCCTGCTGCTCTGCATGAGATGCTGACAGGACACCACTGGTCCCCAGCCTGGTGTCCACTGCGGGTCAACACAGAATGGTGACAAAGGAAAGGAGGTCAGTGCTCAGTATCAGCTCAGACGCTGACCAGTCTCTTGAAAGATAAAGTACTAAGAACTCACCCCTTCTCTTTAGAACAGTGGTTCACCACGGAGGGTGGTTCTGACCCCCACCCCCAGATACTGAAATATCTGGAGACGCTGATGGCTTTATAACTTGGGGGGGTGGGGCGACTGCTACTGGCCTCTGGTGGTTTGAGCCCAGGGATGCTTCCAGACAGCCTCCAGTCCACAGGGCGTTTCCCACACCCAGAACGCCACACTCCTCAGGTGGAGACACTCGCTACTATAACGCAGGGACTCAACCCTTGGTGTGTGGGGAGGAGCTTTAAAAATACTGACTATGAAACAAGAAAATCAGAATTTCCAGGGACGGGGCTCAGGCCTCCTTTTTTTTTTTTTTTAAAGCCCCACGTGACTCTAGTGTGCAGCCAGGACAGAGAACCGCACGGCTCCATGATGAGGCTCCTGTGTGCGTCCACAGCAGGCCGCCCCCCCCCCCCCCGGGGAGCCTACTCGGGGTTCTGCTCAAGCTGGTGCTCGATAAATATTTGTTGCCGGCATGGAGGCACAGATGAATGGTCCGTCATTAGTGCCCTGCAAACCGCCGGGCCGGAATTGCATCGACTTTCAATGAACGTTCTGTTGGTGGCTGTTGTACGCTTATTTAAAGTCAATTATCCAGTACGTCAAAAGGACACAACGTCCAGCAGCCTGTCAGTGGCACGCCAACGTGCCTTCTGCTGGAATCACTACTTCCGAGAGTGAGGAGTACAGAGACGATCTGGACAGCACGGTCGCGCCAAATGGAGCTTACAGCATCAGCCCGCGGCCTCGCTGGCCACCCCTCCCGGTCACACAGCACAAGGAGAAGGACACACCGTCTATTCGACGCAATCCTGGACACTTCCCGTGGCCGTCCGTCAAGGCGATGGGAGGAAAGGACGAACAAAACCCAGACCAGAGCAGGCAGGAGAGTCTGGTATCAGAAAATGGCGAATGCTAACCAGATTTCCTCATAATCAAAAGTATTTGAACGGTGAATTAGTTACATCTAATTGAGTTAGGGTAACTTTTCACATGTCTTGATGGAAGCTATAAAGTGGTGATGATGAGCAAAGGTTGGGTCTTTAGTGTTAAAGTCGGCACCAGCCAACCCACCCGTCTGCCAACTGCTTGTCGCCTCCTGTGGCTCCCGGTGCTCCCTGAGGCCAGCACAGGGCATCCAGCCGGCCAGGAAGCCTGGAACCTTTACCCAGAGCCACGGCTGCCCCTGGGAATGCAAGGGTCGCAGCACAACCCCATCCCTGGACACCGGAGCCCAGTGGAGGGACACGCAGGAGTGAAGAGCCACTTTGCCGGGGTGTGGGTGGGTGGAGGGTCACGCAGTCCTGGAGGAAGGGACAGTGGGAGGAGGCTCTCAACTTCAGGTAAGGAGGTGTTATGCGTGTGAAGGGCTGGGGGGGAAGGCCCTCCCCAGTAAAAGAAACAGCGTGTGCAAAGGCCCAGAGGTGAGGGTATGCTGGGGGCGCCCTAAGAAGTTCAACATGGCAAGTGGTTCTTCAAGGCGGGAGGAGGGAGGAGCCCCAGGCTGGGGAGGCAGCAGGGACAGGCTGTGAGGTGGATGTAGGAAGAGCCCTTGCAGGTAGAAATAGAGGTGGGGATGCCAAAGGCAGAAGTCACAAAGGCAGAGGAAGACAGCCAGCCATGCCGGCACCCACCACCATGGTCAGTGTGACTTGAGGCAAGTGACTAATCTGTCATCGGGATACAAGTAACACCTCCCCCAGGTCACTAAGAGGATGAGCGAGATGACAGTCACAGGGCTGGGCGGGGTGTAGGCAGAAGCGTGGTCACATTCACCATGGAGCAGGTGGAGGGCTCCCGCAGCTGGTGAGGAATACGTATGAGAAGAAGAAACAGGGAAGAGAGGAGGAAGCCTCGAGTCTGGGGAGGAGCGTTCTCCCAGCTCGGAGACAGGCGCCGAGGGGCGGGGAAGGAGCGGGCCGGGACGCTCGCCCGCCCTTCGGCCCCTGCGCAGAACACCGCTGCGGAGATCTGAGAGACCTGCAGCCGCTTCTGCCCATTTCCCGACGGGGGCCTGAGATCCCCTGACTCGGCCCCGAGGGCCACATGAAAAGCCCCGCTCACTGGCCTGCACAGGCTTCTGCATAAGCCTGCTGCTACTCCAAGTTCTACAGCTGCAGGTTGTTTTGAGGGCTAACCTGTCACAGGCCCTTTCCCAGGATACAGGAGGCTGTGTCCTCAAATCACTCCTCCGCCTGTGGGAGCCAGGGCACCTCGAGGTCTGTCTGTAAGAGGGAGGCACATCCCTCCCACCCCAGCACTGGGGCTTTCTCGGCCGATCAGAGGCCCCGCTGAGGAGCACGCAGGTGTCTGCGGGATAAATGGCGTGTCCAGGGAGGTGAGGAAGCTCACCATTGGCAGCTGTACCCTGTAGCGTGTTGCTACGGCAGCCACTGGGAGGACCCTGAGCTGGGCCCAGCTCTTACTCAGTAACTCTTGTGCCCATAAAATCAGAGGAGACACAATTTTTAAGACAATTTTGGGGCCAGAGAGTGCTCTGGAGAACAGACTCCTTTGGCCTTGGGGCACTACCCTATACTTAATTCTTACAACTGGATGGTCACCAACACTGATTTATAATATAACTTTGTGAATATCAACGACATCATCGTCACGAGAAATAGCAGCCTGCATTTTTATCTTAACCACTCTCCAGGTTCCATCCCTTTTTTTAAAAAATCCATTTCCACCCACAGAAAGGAACGGCTTTATCATCTAATTAAAAAAATCAGTTTCTCCCCTCTCCCCCCTCCCCCATGGTGATTTATTTTTTCTCTATAAAAAATGTTAATAGCTGGCCAGGAATCTAAATGTTAAATGCAAGGGGGGGGGGAAATCTTTGGAAATGAAAATAATGATCGATGTTTTTTATTTCCAAAAGATTTGCTGCTTCCCCGAAGACAGAGGATGTGGAAGGAGCAGAAACAAACGCTTTCAACACTGAGTTCCCTGAACGCAGCCCCTCGTTGTCACCTGGCGCTCCACCTATGCGTTCCTGGGTGCCAGTCAAGCTCAGGGAAGCCGCAGAGCAGGCGGCAGAGACTTTTAGAGACGTGTGCCTCCGGGACAGAGAGGCACCCAGGCCGCAGAGGCAGGAGCCCCGGAGGAAACGGAGGGGAGGCGGGTCGCACAGAGGTGTGGGAATCTGAGCTGGGTACTGGCAGGTCAGTAGGGGTTGTCCAGCGGGTAGAAGAAGTGTGAAAACACACAGGTTGTGTGGGAAAAGCTGAACACCATGCACTGGAAGGGGAGACAACTGACGAGAACAGCCGAGGACAGATAACATGCCAAAGACACGCTCAAACCCAGTTTGGCGCCTAGATCTTCAAGATGAGAAATTAGCGTCGGAAAGGGTCACCCAGCCGAGGACAGATAACATGCCAAAGACACGCTCAAACCCAGTTTGGCGCCTAGATCTTCAAGATAAGAAATTAGCCTCGGAAAGGGTCACCTTGCACCGTTACAGAAATCGCACTGGCTGCAGTGTGGAAGACAGACCACAAGGGGGCGACCCTGAACTGGGAGATCACTGAGCCAACTACCACCCTAGTCCAAGCAAGAGATGATGAGAAGGGCCCGTTGGCAGGGTAGCGCTGGTGTGGGTGCAGCAAAGGGGCCGGTGCCAGGGACACCTGGCAGGTAGGATTGGCATCATGTTTTGACACAGAAAACATGGAAAGCTGTAGGCTAGCAGACAACTATATAATTCAAGCCAAGAAGAAAAGAGCCAAAATAAACAAACAAATAAATAAAAAGGACAGTAGGAGGATGGACAGGTTGAGAAGCAAAAGGCAAAGGGAACTGAGTAGGGAAGAGGCTGAATTAATGTCAGAAAGTCTCATGTTTGGAAGTGGTCTTCCCTGATAAATGATTTTATAGCCTTTCTTTACATACTTCTGTTGACGGGGAGCTCATTACCTGCAGAGCCATCCTATTCCACTGAATACCCTGTACTCCAATCTTTCTCTCTGGCTCCATATACACAACTTCCTCTGAGTGTTTACTTTCATTTGCTCAGCGATGCTTGCTGGAAAGCCCTCTGGTTTAGCAAGAAGGGCACAGCGCAGCCCTCCCACCCTACAGATGGGAGGAGGTCCTTCCCTAGAGCAGAGGCTGAGAGCCACAGGGCAGGAACTCAGAGCAGAGACCATGTGTGGCTGCCCCCTCCCGCCCGCCCCGATGGCTGCCCGAGCCCCTCCCCCACTCCACCCCCCATGGCTGCCCGAGCCCCTCCCCCACTCCACCCCCCCATGGCTGCCCGAGCCCCTCCCCCACTCCACCCCCCATGGCTGCCTGAGGCTCCCCCCACTCCCCCCATGAAGATCACCCTACCGTGCTGTTGCAGCCAGCGAAGCAGGCAGACAGGTAGGTGATGCCATCGGACCCGCACACAGGAGTGAAGGAGTCGGTTTGGCATTCACAGTTTTTATTGCAGGGCGAGTAGGGGTCCAGGGCCGAGCCTGCCGCTGAGCTGGAAGAGAAGGAAACGCGGAACCGGTCAGAGAAGGCCGGTTTCCGATAGGACCCCCCCCTAGTGACACCCCTTCGCCCTCCGCTGGGATGAGTCACCCAGTGCCACCCCCTCCCTTCTCCTCCTCCACCCTTAACCTGCAGTCCTGCAAGACCCAGCTCAGAGTCTCCGCAGAGAGCCCTGCGGCCGCTCCCTGGGCTGTGGCGCCAGGCTGGGTGGGAGGCCTGCTTGCCCGGAGGAGAGAAGCCTCTCTCTATCGTTCCACCAATGTGCCTTCTGGGATGGCAACCTCAGGGGCTCTGCTCAGGGCCACCTCCTCCATGCTGCCTCTCCTGATTACCGCAGCCTCCACTGGCCTACACCGCTGGACACTCACGTTTCCCCTCCCTGGGTCAGTCCTGGCCTCCGTTCCAGTCCTCCCCAGCAAACAGCAAGCAAGCCTTGCGATGCTTAACAAACGGCTATGCCTAGCCCGCTTTAATAATTACTGTCTGCTTGATTGATTCAACTTCCTGTGAAAAATAACACTAGCATATTTTAAATTTTCTTCTGTACCGCAAAAGGCACTGTTACCTAGAGCAAGCAAACTGCAAAGAGGAGGAGGGTGGGAGGGGGCTTGTCGGGCTGCGAGGGGACAAAGTGTCCTTCCTCAGCCTCACTGTCCCCAGCTAAGCTCCTGGTGCTCGGAGCACTTCATAGCGGAGAATATGACGGTGACATCTGACAATTTACCCGTCAGTGCTATTCAAGGCACGACAGGTGCTACCTGCCTTACTCTCAGTATAACCCCACGGAGTTTACAGAGAAGAAACTGAGGCACACCCAGGTTAAGCTGCCTGCCCAAAGGTGCACAACTTATACATGGCAGTGCAGGGACAGGAAGTCTACTGACTCGGGCATAGCTGGCAGTGCGCCTGGAGCCGGAGCTTTTCTTTGTCCTTTTCTACTGAACAGTCACTTCGTCATAGCAGGGCCTGGGGCTTTAAGCTGCCGTAAGTTTACCTCCTGAGAGCCGGCACTGGAAGGGGTGGGGGTGCTTATCTACAAATACTGCCATTGGTGGCATGGGAGAACTGGAAGGCCGTGTTTTAGAGGGAGGGACTGTGTTGGGTGGAGATGGAAGAGGCCACGGTGTTGGCAGAGAAGGGGACGGAGGGGCCTATGGCGCCTTGTGCACCAGTGTGCATGAATTATGCACGGCTATACAGACAGCTGCCTCTACCCGTCTCCTCCCGTTTTTCTTTCTTGTCCTGGAGGAGTAGCAGATAAGCCCAGCTCTACTGTATCTTCTGGCTCAACTGCAGGAGCAGGCCTGGTGGCCTGCCTGGAGGAGAGACTGGCATGGAGAGGAACTGGTATCCTGCAGTCTTGATGCTCTGGGCTGGAGTCTCAAGGAGACTTCAGAGTCCCAGATAGAAAAAGGCAGAGCTGTCTACACCGGGTTTATAAGAATAATAACTACATCACAAGGAAAGCGGTCCCATAAAAACGAAGTTCCTTCTCTTCCTCGCTCCCTTCTCTCTTTTTCCTCCGTACCCCTGACACATATCAATTTCAACCCTGGGCCAGAGCCTGTAATTACTACGTGAGTGATGACAGCTTCCGAGAACCCAAGTACCGTCCAAGTCTACTCTGTCTCACATGAAACACTGAACTTTACAATTAAATTCATTATTATTTTCTATCTTCATATCATTCCTACAGTCAGAGGCCACAGTAGTCATCTGAGTCCTCTGGGGAATGATGTCCGGCCGTCTCCCCTGTCTCTCAGCCACCCTGGGAGAGAGCTGGTGAGGGACTGGTATGCCCTCTCCACCCAGGAGGGTCACACTGATCCTGTGACCTTGGGAGTGACGTGCAGAGGTGTCAGCCACTCTCGGCTCGTGGTCCCCAGGACAAAGCTGACTCCATGAACCAACCCGTGGGGACAGAGTCCTGGCTCGCTGGCAGACGGGGCAGGATCGGACAGTCCCGGTACTCACGTGTTTCCATAGGGAACAGTAACCCCAGCCACGGGGCCCGTGTCGCAGCCCAGGAAGAGAAAGGAGACGTAGCAAGCCGTGGACACCAGGTTGACAAGCATGGCCATCCGGATGGCCCCCAGGGCCGACAGGCTGAGCTTCTTCACCAGGAGGCCACCCAGGAAGATGCCCAGACAGGCACAGGGGATGGCGGTCATCCCTGGAGAGAGGCAGAGGGGTGGGAGGTGAGCAGGGAGACAGGCCACCCGGGCAGACGGAGTCCTCCTGAAGGGCCGAGGGCCGGCCCCCCAGAGCCCCAAAGTCCCGGTGGGGCCCTCATTTCCGTCCTGGGGGAGCTCACAGAAAACGGGGGAGACACACACCGAACAACTCAGTCCTTAGAGTCTCAGTGCCTCCACCTGATTGTGTGAAGCGGGGTCCCCGCACGGAGACGCAGCTGGTGGGGGTCAGCCAGAAGGCGGGGTCAGCCAGAAGGCGGGGTCAGCCAGAGCGGGACACGCATGCGCGTTAAAGGAAAGGAAGCACCAGGCAGCAGCGAATGCGCCCCCGCTCCGTGCACTTGACGTGTTGTGGGGATGGACTGACGTCCGTGTGGGGATTTCCATCCCCTCTTCTAATCAGGTAAGGAGTGCTTCACGGGAGGCTGTTTAACCACAGGCTCCACAACACGCCAGCCCGTGGAGACAGCGTTTAACTGGCTCCATGACTATTCCGTTGCATCAAACAAATAATATAGTTTGTGGCTGTCGGTGAGTAATTGGCATAAAAACATTTTTTCCCCTCTCCTATAAACTGAGCTATCTGCAAGGCAGCAGAGCCTTAAACCTCTAGTTGCTGATTCTCAGAGGACCCTGGGGTTTCAGGAGGACCAGAGGGTCCCAGGCACCCAGCCTCCTGTTTGGTTTGCTCTGGTCTGACCCCCTCCATCTAAAACTCGGCTTTAAATGACCGTGCGCATCATTTATCTGTGGGGCACGCTGTGCGTGGCCAAGTCCCCAGCCCGCCTCCTCCGTGCCAATCAACAGACCTCTAGGTCAGTCAGCTACATCTACCAGCTGCTAAGTGCTAAGCGGATACAAATTAATGTTAATAGTAGAGTAAGGAAAGTATAATCAGGGAGGCTGAGCTAGGTAAGAAAATAGCACAAGTTACATAAAAAAACAACTTTTAATCTTTGATGCTCTTGGAATACCTCGCTTGGTCCTCCTGCCCTGGGTATAGAAACGTCCTGGTGACCTAGCCCCTCAGAGCCCGTCTGTGCCCCCCCCCCGTCACATGACACCCTAACCACGCCCAGTTCTCCCCTTTCTCTCCCTGAACAGGCACTCTGGCTTTGCGGTTCCCCTTCTTCTTCTTCTTTTTAAATTTTTTTTGCATTTTTCCAAAGCTAGATACGGGGAGGCAGTGAGACAGACTCCCACATGCGCCCAACTGAGATCCACCCGGCATGCCCACCAGGGGGCGATGCTCTGCCCATCCGGGGTGTTGCTCTGTTGCATCCAGAGCCATTCTAGCGCCTGAGGCAGAGGCCACAGAGCCATCCTCAGCACCCGGGCCAACTTTGCTCCAATGGAGCCTTGGCTGCAGGAGGGGAAGAGAGAGACAGAGAGGAAGGAGAGGGGGAGGGGTGGAGAAGCAGATGGGTGCTTCTCCTGTGTGCTCTGGCCAGGAATCAAACCCAGGACTCCTGCACGCCAGGCCGACGCTCTACCACTGAGCCAACCAGCCAGGGCCTCCCCTTCCTCTTCTTGAACATTCTTGCCCCATGTCTTTACTTGGTTAGCTCCTCTCCTCTTCAGGGGACCCAGATCACCCCCTCCAGAATGGTCCCTGTACCCCGTACTGGGCTCCCCTACTCTCAGAAGCTGCCTGGTTTATTTAAAAATTTTTATTGACTGATTATAGAGAAAGGAAGGGAGAGACAGAAAGACAGAAACATCGATCTGTTCCTGTATGTGCCCTGACTGGGGATCGAACCCACAACCTCTGTGTTTCAGGATGATGCTCTAACCGACCGAGCTATTCGGCCAGGGCGCTGCTCTGCTCATTTTCGGTTTTCCCGTTTCCTGTGTCTTCTCTCCCTACTGAGTGGCAGCTTCCTCGAGGACAGCACCCCTCCCTAGCCGTTCAGTCGACCATGTTCCCTGTGCCCAGTGTGGACAGCAAAGGGGCCGCAGACTGACCCGCATAAGCTCAGGGAGGCCTGCACGGTGGCCTTGCAGACTCAGAGACTGGGAGAGTGACCACACAGGATGGTCTGAACACTTCCCAGCTACAGACAGGTCACGATATGTGGTCCTGTCCTGGGATGGTGTCTTCCCTGATGAATTAACTACCTTCACTGAGCCCGTCTACTGCCTTTTCTCGTCTAGGATGACACACCTTTGGAATGTCAGGGTCATTTACGTTTTTTCAGGACCCTTCAATGTACAACCACTGCGCCAGAGCGGAGACCACAGTCCCCCCATTGTTGTCATGGTGCTAATCATTAACTGCTAACTACCCTGTACCCAGCAATGTGAAAGAGGCGTCTGTCCATGTCACTCATTACCCAGTCCAGAGGAGGCGTGTCTGTCCACGTCACTCATTACCCAGTCCAGAGGAGGCGTGTCTGTCCATGTCACTCATTACCCAGTCCAGAGGAGGCGTGTCTGTCCACGTCACTCATTACCCAGTCCAGAGGAGGCGTGTCTGTCCATGTCACTCATTACCCAGTCCAGAGGAGGCGTGTCTGTCCACGTCACTCATTACCCAGCCCAGAGGAGGCGTGTCTGTCCATGTCACTCATTACCCAGTCCAGAGGAGGCGTGTCTGTCCATGTCACTCATTACCCAGTCCAGAGGAGGCGTGTCTGTCCATGTCACTCATTACCCAGTCCAGAGATCCCCGCTCCGCTTTCTCCTGCCTCCCCATCTCTCAGCAGTGGGCACCGTGTAGCCCCTCCCGTCTTCCCCTTGGACTCTGATGTATAAAGTAAATGGTGAAACCGCTGTTTTCCAGAGCGTTTTCTCAATCCGTGGAGATTTTGTTTCCCGGCAATTACTGTCAGTTTGGCTCAAGTAAACTTTCAAAATTCTTACAGGTTTGGGCATCTCTTACATTGACCTCGGCATGGTGCCCAGTACAGCAGATGACTCTGGGGATGGATGAGGTGGCGAGCAGACAGAATCTCTGTGAATGAACACTATGTTCCATCCGCGAACGAGAGAGAGAGAGAGAAAGAAAGAGGGGGAGAGAGAGAGAGAGAGAAAGAAAGAGGGGGAGAGAGAGAGAGAGAGAGAGAAAGAAAGAGGGAGGGAGACAGACAGAACACAGGCTCACACTTTGTTTCATTTCCAGACAGACACAGTGGGAGGGCTGCCTTGGCAAGGATGGTAACTATGACAATGGAGGTCTGGGTACCTTCTCTGCAAGCCGTCCTCAACCCCCCACACACACACACACCCCCGCCCCAATGTGAGGCTTTAACATTCGGGCTGGTCTCAGAACCTTCCTGGAACTCTGTCCACATTGGTAACCTATGCAGATAGAGTCCTTTTATCCTCACACATAAATCAATGCATTCCGCCCCAGAATCATCGCGGTTGCTCCTTTCTGAATTCTGCCCCATTTGCTGATGACTTCCTGGGTGGCCCAGAGCCCTGCGCTGATGCTCAAACCTTGGCGTCTGTTCCCAGTGCCTATCTGTCCCCTAAAGGCCACTACCAGTCCCCCTTGCAGCCAGACCCCCGGAGTCCACACTGACGGGAGTGAAGCCGGGGGCAGGACACAGGGGGCTGCCTCTCATACCATGTGCACGGTGGCGGGCAGGGTCCACCCACCCGGAGCTCTAACAGACAGAGGTCACTGGGGAAGCAACAGCACAAGAAGTCAATACCCCTTTTTAGACCTTCTGCTCTGAAAACTATTGATCTGTTTGTCGACAGAAAACTGAGGAATCTGATCTTAAACTGAAGACAACCTCAACATCCAAGCAACTGTGCAAATGTAATCAAAATTTAAGGAACAGCGGCAAAATAAAATCAGGAAGTGAGCGATCAACTCCTCGAGCACATTGGAAGGCGAAGCCGGAGCAACACTAGTTGCAATGAAGAAGTTACAACTTTAATTATAAAGAGATACAGTCGCCCTATCTCTGACAAGCAGATATTAGAGGACTGCCTGCGCCTTTTGCTAATCACTTTTAGAAGAAATACTTATAAAGTAGCGGTTGGGAAAGAGTTACTAATAAGAAAGAAAGAAAAAAAAAAAAAAGAAAAGGCTTGTTCTACCCAAGTGGCTCCCAGGGAGACATGCTATGATCTGGCCACATCATTGTGGTTGGGTTTTATTTTTTTACGTCCTATAAAGTGCCAAAGCTTAAGGGAACAGCCGATGATTTTTGCATTTCTTAGCATCCCTGTCACAGCTCAAATCGAGCTTAAAACATACCCAGCAGCCCAGGGGGCTTCCTTGAGCCCCACCCCCACGTGGTAGTTTCTCTCCAAGGGGAACCACCATTCTGGCCCATATCACTTTAAATCACTTTCCCTCTTTTCAACTCAAGTGTGTGTGTGTGTGTGTGTGTGTGTGTGTGTGTGTCTGACGCCTTCCCACTGTCAAATTCAACCACACCGAGGCACGCATCAAAGTTCTTGCTTCCTCACATGGTGTGACAGTCCAGTGTGTGAACATTTTATAAATTATTTACCACTCTATTGCTGACAGACATTTGGGCTGTTTCCAGGTTGGGGCTATTATGCATAAAGCTGCTCTGAATACTGTTGCATATGGGTCTATCAGTGAGGGTCTAAATGCTCATTTCTGTTGGGAATGTGCCCAGGAGTTGGGATAGTTCAATCTGAGCATAAGCATATGCTTAGCTTTATGGAGTTTTCCAAAATGCGTGTACCGCTCTGCCAGGCTCCGGCCGTGGAGGAGCACTCCAGGTGCTCCACAACCTCACCAGCACTTGGCAATGTTGGTCTGGAGGGTGCTGGCGGAGAGGCACCTGCCCTGCGGTCTCAGCATGCGTTTTCCTGATGCCTCAGGAGGGCCAGCTCTCCTGCATCTGTCCGCTGGCCATGGTGTGAAGGAACAGGAAGCACTGCTAAAGGAGAAGCCCCTTCCTCCCAGCAGGTGTGTGACTCCCACTGAACAGAGAAGAGGAGTCCACGGGCTGGGGCTCTCGGAAACACCCGGCCGACCTGGCAGATCCTGTGGCCACCCTCACGTGTCTCTCTCTCTGCGTGTCCCGGTCAGCCAAGCCCTCTGTTGGGCTGTTCACTCACAACCCTCTCCTTTCAGCAGATCACCTCTGTCTGCGCTTTCCCTCTGCTTGGAAACCTGCTTCATCGAGTCTTTCCTGCTGCAACAGAACTGCTCCCTAGCAACAGCACCATCCAGCTCCTCTCCCCCGACTCCGTAACCCTCACGATGGCCTCCCGCCTCCCTCCTCCCTCTTCTGCGAAGCACCAGGCGAGTGTCCTAAGGCCACTGCCCGTTCCTTCCCTCTGGTGGGCTGCTCTCCACACCATGGTACAGGGTGCCCTGTACCACTCCACGGACACGTCCCTGACACAGGCTGACGGTGTCCTGTACCACTCCACGGACACGTCCCTGACACAGGTACAGGGTGCCCTGTGCCACTCCACGGACACGTCCCTGACACAGGCTGAGGGTGCCCTGTGCCACTCCACGGACACGTCCCTGACTCAGGCTGAGGGTGCCCTGTGCCACTCCACGGACACGTCCCTGACTCACGCTGAGGGTGCCCTGTGCCACTCCACGGACACGTCCCTGACACAGGTACAGGGTGCCCTGTGCCACTCCACGGACACGTCCCTGACACAGGTACAGGGTGCCCTGTGCCACTCCACGGACACGTCCCTGACACAGGCTGAGGGTGCCCTGTGCCACTCCACGGACACGTCCCTGACACAGGCTGAGGGTGCCCTGTGCCACTCCATGGACACGTCCCTGACACGGGCTGAGGGTGCCCTGTGCCACTCCACGGACACGTCCCTGACTCGGGCTGAGGGTGCCCTGTGCCACTCCACGGACACGTCCCTGACACGGGCTGAGGGTGCCCTGTGCCACTCCACGGACACGTCCCTGACTCGGGCTGAGGGTGCCCTGTGCCACTCCACGGACACGTCCCTGACTCAGGCTGAGGGTGCCCTGTGCCACTCCACGGACACGTCCCTGACTCAGGCTGAGGGTGCCCTGTGCCACTCCACGGACACGTCCCTGACTCAGGCTGAGGGTGCCCTGTGCCACTCCACGGACACGTCCCTGACACAGGCTGAGGGTGCCCTGTGCCACTCCACGGACACGTCCCTGACTCAGGCTGAGGGTGCCCTGTGCCACTCCACGGACACGTCCCTGACACAGGTACAGGGTGCCCTGTGCCACTCCACGGACACGTCCCTGACTCAGGCTGAGGGTGCCCTGTGCCACTCCATGGACACGTCCCTGACACGGGCTGAAGGTGCCCTGTGCCACTCCACGGACACGTCCCTGACTCAGGCTGAGGGTGCCCTGTGCCACTCCACGGACACGTCCCTGACTCAGGCTGAGGGTGCCCTGTGCCACTCCACGGACACGTCCCTGACACAGGCTGAGGGTGCCCTGTGCCACTCCACGGACACGTCCCTGACTCAGGCTGAGGGTGCCCTGTGCCACTCCACGGACACGTCCCTGACACAGGCTGAGGGTGCCCTGTGCCACTCCACGGACACGTCCCTGACTCAGGCTGAGGGTGCCCTGTGCCACTCCATGGACACGTCCCTGACACGGGCTGAGGGTGCCCTGTGCCACTCCACGGACACGTCCCTGACACGGGCTGAGGGTGCCCTGTGCCACTCCACGGACACGTCCCTGACTCACGCTGAGGGTGCCCTGTGCCACTCCACGGACACGTCCCTGACACAGGCTGAGGGTGCCCTGTGCCACTCCACGGACACGTCCCTGACACGGGCTGAGGGTGCCCTGTGCCACTCCACGGACACATCCCTGACACAGGCTGAGGGTGCCCTGTGCCACTCCATGGACACGTCCCTGACACAGGCTGAGGGTGCCCTGTGCCACTCCACGGACACGTCCCTGACACAGGTACAGGGTGGCCTGGTGGTTAAAGCTGAGGGGGGCGCAGGAGCTCCCACTGCTCGTGCGCCCACCCTGCTGACAACTCTGTGCCCTGAGTCGTCTCCTCCCGGACTCCTGTGATGCAGGGGTTTCTCTTGGGCGCTGCTTCAGCTTCTCTAGCTGCCTCTGTTTCCCCCCAGCTGGTGCTGCCCCCTTCCTTCCCATCCTCACGACCAGCTGCACACGGATGCAACCAGACCTCTGTCACCGACGCCGAACCTCTCGAGTTCTCCACTGAGCGCAGGACCACCGCGCAGACACACCCCAGCACCGCATGCTCGGCAGCGCTAAGTCAGACTCGTCACCTTTCTCTGCGACCTGCTTCTTCTCTGTGTTCCCACGTTTCCAGCCAGAAATCTGGGGCTCGCCCCTAACGCTTCCCTCCCTGTTACAACTGGGGGACCCATTCCTCGCTCGCATTGGTAACACCGGTTCTCACGAGGGAAAGGTGGCTCTCGTTAGCATGGCCACTACAAATAACTGGGGGCCGATACCTGTTGTCTACTGTGGGTAAGGATGGTGGGGCCGTGAGCTTGAGGAAGGGGTGTCGCGATCCATTAGTCACGTCCTCCACAGGCACGTGGATGGAAAGGGAGCGTGCAGCCTCCTAGTTCTGTACTCGCCGCCACGGGGTTCACGCTGCCCGGAAAACCCTTGCTTTTTACCAAAGCCCGCTGACCTCTCCAGGCCCCCCTCGATTTCCCTTTCCTTCACCACATCTGCCCCCCAGTTCTCCGGTTCACACCAGTCTCCCCACTCCCCTACCTGTGCCAAGGCTGCCTGCACACGTTTGGTGTTTCAGGTCTTTGCTCTGAGGCACGTGGCGCGATCACCGGAGGTGGGCTGGTCTTACCCCGCCACACGTTCTGAAACCCTGCCGCGCGGGGACCACGTGCACGGCCGCTGCTGCGGGGAGTGGCCTCCTGCATTCCCGTCGTGTTTATTACAAGCGCGACGGCCTCCCCTGCACCCTTCCCGGGGGACTGCCGCGCACACTCACCGAGCAGCTGGTTGGCAGAAGACGTGGTGAGGTTGAACTGCTGCTCCAGGTATTTCCCCAGGAAGGCGGCAAAGCCGGCCACCACCGCGATCTCCATGCAGGCAGCCAGGATGATGCAGGTGAACACGGGGTTGGAGAGCAGGTGCTTGGTGACCTTGGGGATCACTGCGGGGGACAGAGAGAGAAGCAGAGAGCCAAGGTCACATACACTGCACTCCCACGGCCCCTTCCTGTCACACGTCTGCCTGCCTGCCTCCGTGTCACCCGTCAAGAGCATCCGGAGTCACCCGGTCCTTCACCTGGAAGTCACCCATCACCAGGAAAACTCTGGCTTCCAAATATATGCTGGTATTTCCCAGAGAAGCTGACAGCTACTAAAACAGGAGAGATGATAACATGCCTTTTACTGCATTTTCCTGGAAACACTAAAATATTTTATAAGCAATCACAACTTATTTCCATTCCCCCCCCCAAAAGGAGTCTGGGGTTTGTTTCTCAAAAAGGAAAATATAACTTAATTATATATTATAAATTAGAAATGTATAACTATGTGCTACCAACATATCTAAGAGTGTATATACATATATATACATCTGTGATTAGTATTTATAACTGTATATATGTGTGCTAAAGAATATAGTTAATCTTCGGCAGTTTCCAGAAAGAAATGAAATTCTAGGGCCCTCCCTATATAGTTATAAAAATATTCAGTCCCTCCCTGTCGCTACATCACAGCCATCTCCCTGGACAAGGCCACCCCCTCCCTTGGGGGAGAGCCCAAACAACCCAACCAGGGGCCCACTTTTCATTCTGATCCAACGTACCCATTCCTTTACAAGGTAGCCACTGGCATCGGCTCAAATCACGTTCCTGCTCCAAACTCCACCAAGGACCAAACCCATATCCAGTGTGCGGGCCAATGGTCTGGCCCTCGGCCCTCTGACCAGACCCCCTACCATGCCGCGCCCCCCGCCGGTCCATGCCGCCAGCTGGGGCTGTTTCCCATTGTAAGGTCGGTGGATGGGGGCATGGTGACATAGGGACTCAGACCCGCCTACTTTGGCTAGGACCACCCACAATCAAGCCCGCCAAGGGAAGCTTCCCAGGAACCATTTGGAAAGAAGCGATCGTCTGCCAGCCAGTGAAATTTCACCACGTCATAGTAGCTCCACCTCCCTAGAGGGACCCTTTAAATATCTGCCACGCGGTTTAATCTTTGCAACTTCCCTAGCCTCCATTTTCTCTATCTTTTCTTTCCTTGGGGCCAGGGAACCTTGCCGGGCGGGGTGTGCGCTCTGTACTCAATAAAGCCGTTTATTATTTCACACTTTGTGGTTCCGAGCCCTCTTCCTTCCTTCTCGGCGGGGAAAAATACCTTACACCCATGAGCACCCAGCCCTCTGCACCAGGGCTGCTCCCTCGCACGGCGACTCCGCCCCCCACGTCCATGCTCCGCGCTTTTCCTCGTCTTCTGTGGACTTTGCTCACCCCCCCCCCACACCCGCTCCGACCTAGCAGGAGCTGAGTACCAGCCCAGGGCCCAGGGCTCAGAGGGCAGCTGATGCAGAAGCGTGTTGTGGCTTGCGCCCCACCAGGCACCGCCGGGGCCCAGCGGCAGGGCTTGCTGACGTCATACACTTGAACCTCCTTTTATTATACTCTTATTTTTCTTCAAGTATGTGGTTTCGTAAACCACTAAGATTTCCTTTTACATTAGCACTTTGAAGAATGGGATCTTTGGTTTCTCTTTGATCCTTGAAGAGTAACCACACTATCTGGATACTTCCGGCGACCAGCATCCTTGGTGTGTGGTCTCTGACCAGCTCTCCTTCCCCTGTGGTGGCTGGTGGATCCCACGTATGTGGGACGATTCCAGAACAACCCAAGCATTTTGGTGTCTACCCCACTATTTGAGTGTATGCTCACAAAAAAAAAAAAAAAAAAGTTAACTGAAATATAACGAATATAGCAAACAGGTCATCTCGTGGCTCTCGTAGCTTAACACGCGGCCAGGTTAAAACAAGTCGTTTGAAAGTCACTCACAGAAAAGTCTTACGTGAAGAATGGTGCCGGTGGTAAGCGGCCAGGGAAACACAGTGGAAAGGGGTGAGCCAGTGACTAGAGTCAGGGAACTCTGTTCTGCTGTAATCAGAATAATGTGGCCTGTGTGGCACATGGCGCACCTGTTTCCACCTGTGTGAGAGGAAAGGATAAGACTCAGTCCCAGACAAAGCAAGTGCCAGGACACGTCTAGGAAGCACCGATCCATGCCATGGTCGTACAGAACAAACAGGAGAGCCTGGAGTCTGACACTGCGTGGCCAGGTGATGAATTAGCCGGCTGTCCTAACGAAGAGACCTAATTACACAGGCTCAGTCTCATCTCCTAGGGGACAAAGCCTCTAAATGGCCCAACTAATTAGAATAAAATAACAATAGAGGACACGTACGTTTTTCGTAATGTTAACAGACACGCTCAATAAATCAGAACGATGGGACAATGGCAGAGACACAAAACTTAAAATTTATCATTCTCAGGGAAGGGGCTGAGTTTCAGAAAGGACACTATATGAAAGACGGGGGACTTAAGGGTCCTTTGATGCAGTGAAAGACTTCATGATTAGACGGCACTAAGGCAGGTGCGACCCCATGCCACATCCCAGCTGAGCAACAACCACACAGCACCCAGGGCTGGCAGCCTCGGTGGTTTCTTGTTACATTGCTAGAACCGTAGAAATGCAGCTGCTGGATTAAAATGAATGCCACTCACACACACACACACACACACACACACACACACAATTTTTAAAAGGCATGAATAAGAATAAAGATGGTGAGAAAACAACTTCAAATCCACGGTATTCACTCATTTATACCTGCTTTCCTGCCAGCATACTGGCCTTGATGAGCGTGCTTGCTTATTTTTTACAGGGTTTCAAACATTTATGATAATCTGACTTTTTTAGTTTAGAAAATGGACATTTAGAAATGTCCTTTCGGCCTTGGTCGGTGGCTCAGTAGATAGAGCATCAGCTACCATGTGGACATCTCAGGTATGATTCCCAGTCAGGACACACAGGAGAAGTGACCATCTGCTTCTCCACCCCTCCACCCTCCCTTCTTTATCTCTTCCCCATCCGCAGCCAGTGGTTCATTTCGTTCAAGCGTGGCCCCAGACACTGAGGATAACTCCATTGGAGTGCATCAGCCTCAGGCACTAAAAATAGCTCGGTACTCAAGCATTGCCCCAGATGGGGTTGCTGGGTGGATCCTGGTCAGGGCACATGTGGAAGTCTGTCTCACTATTTTCTCTCCTCTCACCTAAAAAAAAAAAATGTCCTTTCAAATAAATGTCTACAACACTTAAAATCTATGTTTCAATGTTGGGACATTTTCTTTTGTTATGTACACATTATCTTTTTAAGTTATTGTACAGATATTTAGAGGGATACTGATTGTGTAACATTTAAAAATGTGGCTTAAGAAATACAGATGAATAAACTGGCTACGAACAGAGGGTGGTGAGGAAAGTGTCTTCATGCACAAAAACTCCTGGGACGTTAGGATCCCATCATCACTAAGCAGTGCTGTGAGTACTTGCTATAGAGCGTGACACCTGGTGACGGCGAAGTACACCTGTGACAAGGGGTGGGTTGGCTGTGTCACGGGACAGCATGCTTCACACTGTGGAGAGCAAGGTAAGGGTCACACTGGGTGACAGCAGCACCTCTCTGTCATGACCGAATTTGAGTGCTGTGGCTGGTGATGTTCTGACAGGTGACACCGCCACCGCTCGATCCTGGCGCTCTCTTTTGAGACTAAGTTCTCTAAACGCTGGACACACCGCCAACAGTCAACAGGCAGGTTGGGACATTCCAGGGAAACCACCCTCTCCACTGTTGGCTCCCTGTCCTGTGCTGGGGTGCAGACTGGGCCTCGTGAACTTGATGAAGGAACCACCATGGCCTCCCGTGCTCACAGATAACACTGCTGGCTGCTGAGCGGACACACACCACGTGCGTCCTCCGATTCCGAACTCGGCTCTTCGGCTCCCGAGGATCCGAGTTTAATCACCATGTCCACTTGGGCCTCAGTAGTGCCTGCTCCTTTGTTGTCAAGGCCACCACGACTTTTGGAGGCAGGGTGGAGACGGCATCTCCAGACAAAGGCGACTCCAGTTAAAGGGACGTCTTCAGACTTTCGTAAGCATTTTAATTGTCCCAGAGAGAGATCCACTTCGGTGGGAAGGAGTCCTTGTCCAGATGGGAGCCTGCCCCGCTTTTGCCTTAATCTCTAGTGACTAATTTCGCCTGGAATTAGAAGTGAAGATCTTGGTGTTTGAGGCTCATTCAGCAGAAGGCCGCGCAAGGCCGCTGTGCGCCTCACGTACATGAAGAATGTTCTTTTTCGCCTCTACCAATCCAGCTCGCCTCCAGAAAGGACAGCCTCCTCTCACCCCAGCGACTGTCCCCTGGGCTGTCCAGGACCCAGGGAAGGTCACGGTACTGCCTCCCACTGTCAACGTTGACAGAAGTAGCCACCAGGCTTCTGTCTTTGGTGAGGTAACACGGGAAAACTTAACACGTCCCTTGTATATAAGTCCTCACTTGACATCTTCAGTAAGTTCTACAACTTGAAGCAAAAAGGATGTGAACCAGAACCAGCTTGACCGCAGGCTCCCTGATATAAACAAGAGTCAAGTTCGCACGGCGCCTCGCCACGTCATAACCAAATGACGTTAGTCGAGCACCTGCTGGGTCGATAAGGCCGTGGTCTGAGTGACCAAACCAAAGCTGTGGGCACAGGAAATGGGCGTTTACCCGGGGAGACCCAGAGCCAGTCGATTCTACTGACTCATTTTAAACCACCACTCAGAGAACAGCTGTAGTGTGGTGGCCTCTTAGCCAGTTTATAGCAAGAGAAAAGCATCCCCAGGGGCAGCCCTGAGGTGACGTCACCCCGGCCGCTCCCCTCCCTCGTCACCCCGGTCGCTCCCCTCCCTCGGGAGTGTGCAGGCAGGAACAGGCTCGCAGGAATGGGGCTGGGACGCGGCGACTTCTCCCTCAGACCCGGGCGCGGCGCCTGTCCTTGCAGGAGGCAGCGGATGGAGGAGGACTGCGAGGACCAAGGGCCTTTCTGAGCAAGCCGCCCGTTTCACAACCTCTCGCCGCCCCAGAGAACCTCCCCGGGGAAGCACGGCTTCAGGGGCAGGAGGGCCGATGGCGCGCGTAGCATTCACGGGAAAGGTCACAGCAGGGGATTCACTCCTGGAGAGGCTAGAACAGCAGTGCTCAGAAGGGGAAGGTGAGGGAGGGCCCCCAGGTTGACTTCAACGCCCGGCTCGATGCCCAGGCCTCTTAGTGCTGGACTCAGAGCAGGCCTTCTCAGAGCCCGCGACGCCCTGATGCCACTGGCGACCCTGCAGGACGGGCATGGTCCAGAGCAGGGGTCCCCAAACTTTTTACACAGGGGACCAGTTCACTGTCCCTCAGACCATTGGAGGGCCGCCACATACAGTGCTCCTCTCACTGACCACCAATGAAAGACGTGCCCCTTCTGGAAGTGTGGTGGGAGGCCGGATAAATGGCCTCAGGGGGCCGCATGTGGCCCGCGGGTCGTAGTTTGGGGAAGCCTGGTCCAGAGTGTCCCGGCTTACTCCGGGAGTGCGTCTCCCCCACTTCATCTCATGGGCAACGGCTGAAGGTACCGCTGTGGCACGTTGTCAACGTGGAGCCCACTCAGAGTCCCCCGGGGGGGGGCCTCAAAGACGTCCAGATGCCCGGGTCTCCTCCACTCCCCCCCGACTCTCAGAATCAGAACTTCGGGGTGCACCCCGCTTGCGAATGGGCATGTCTCTAAAGTCCCCACGGGGGATGCTGCTCGACCCCCCAGCTGGGAAGCAATGGCTCACGAGGGGGGTTCCAGCGGCTCAGAAGGGCAACAGCAAGGCCCTCAGGGCTTCACCCACAACTTCACCGAGCGTCGTGGCAGCTGCAGGCCCCGGGAGCCCTGCTGGGGGTGGGAGCCGATGCCAACCTGCCCTCCACCAGGACCTTTCACAAACCCGACTCCCTCAAACGGATGTGTCTCTGCCCACACCTGGCGTCTGCCTGTCTCCTGCCTCCGCCCACACCTGGCGTCTGCCTGTCTCCTGCCTCCGCCCACACCTGGCGTCTGCCTGTCTCCTGCCTCCGCCCACACCTGGCGTCTGCCTGTCTCCTGCCTCTGCCCACACCGGCTCCAGGCTCAGAAGCCCTCCTCCTCCCTCCGTCTGTTTAAGAGGGATTGGCCCATCCTTCTAGATCCTGCCGGAACACCACATCCTGTCTCCACCCCGCCCCTGCCCCGTGGGCTCAGTACACCCCTTGTACCTCTCGCAATCCCCCCATGGCCTGCCCTGCCATCTAGCCACACTGCACAGGTGCCCGAAGACGCCACTTGAACAGAAGACTTCTGCGGTCACACGGAGTAAAACCAAGTCTGCCCTCTGCTATGCCCGTGTGATGTACGAATTCCCAGAGGATCAGATACTATAGACATTTTCCCGAATTTATTTAGCCCCATAACCACTGCCCCTGCCCACTGTCTCAGGTGATGTGTTTTCCCCGAGCACCTCAGAGGACCGGTGTCCCAAGGAACCCCCACCAGGAAATGCTGCCTTCTAGTTATTTCCTTCCTTCATTCAAAAAACCACTCGAGGAGCACCCCCAGTGTGGGCACGGTGCGAGATGCCCTCACCGGTGGCATCCCAGGGGCTCTGCTGAGACACCTCGCGCACAGGAGCTACGGCTGACTCACGGACATCACCCCCCCCCTCCAGCCGGTCCCCGGCGTGTCCTCCGTCAACTCGGGGAAAACAGGATGAAGCCACCACTGACCAGTCTGGTCCCTGGGGACCTACTACCACAACTCCTGTGGCCTGGGGCTCCTGTGACAGGCCGCGTATGAACCACAGCCGGGCCCGGGACTCCCAGAGTCTGGGGCCAGCAGATGTGTTTCTCTGGCCATGGCATCGAGGAAAGATTTTAATGGGAAAGGCACAGCTGGAGAGGGCATCGCCCTGAAGACAAATCATGAGATGAAAAACCCTCAGCCATTCAGCCCACAGAACAGGGGCTCTCAGACCACCCTGCTCCCAGCAACTGCATTAAGCTGCAAGGCACAGGCCTGTAATTAAGAAAAATGTCACAGAAACAGACTGCTGGCTGGCAGAGAACGCAGGGGGTGGGGACGCAGAAGGCAGAGGCGTGAGCTGGGTCCTGCAGCCAGGTCAACGCAGGTGGGCCCCGGCTGACCCCTGGGAGGTGCAAGGCTGCCCTCAACATGCCCTCCAGGGAGATGGGCAGGAAGACACACAGCCAAGAGCCACCAGCACGAGGAGGCCTACTGCCGGGTCTGCGACACCTCCCACACGCAGTGGGTCGCTGTGGGCCCGCGGTGGCACTCGGGTCAGAACTCTGGGAAGAGGCTGGGTGGGAACAGGCTTAACAGCAGCAGCAGCGCGTGTCCAGTGCTCCATGGAGCCCCATTTATCAAGTACGTACCAAGACCTACGTACAAGGGCACAGGCAGCAGCCGGCGCAGACCCCCCACTTCCCGTGTGGAACTCACGGGGTGAGTGACTCATCTCTCGTACGAAGGTGATGCCGTGACCGTGACACTGAGTGACACGCCCCGGGAGGGGGGGGGTCCTGTCAGGAGGGCGGGAACGTCCCCGAGGACACGGTGTGCGAGCTGATGCCTCAAGGTGGGCTCAGGTGCCACCGGAGGACACAGCACGTGCCGGGTGGGTCCCGGGAGGCGGAGAGCCCGGGAACGCAGAGGACGAACAGGCCAGGGTGGGGGTGGGGGTGGGGCAGGGCGGCAATGATGTGACGAGGGGCCGGAGGGCAGGATAGGACAAGACTGGGCAGCCAGGTGACGGACTCTGCCTCTGCCCCTTTACGCGGACGGTGACAGCCATCACCGTGAGGATGACAGAGCGGAGGGGTCAGGGAAGATGGACTGCGCGTCCGTCGGCACCGGGAAAAGGGCTCTTGTTCCTTCGACCCGGCCTGACTCCCTCCCTCCTCTGCGTTCACTCACTAACAGCTGAGCGGGTCCTTGTGCAAAACGCTGAGAAGAGCCTGGGTGTTCGAGTCTGGAGACCTGGGCCCAGGCCCAGCTCTGCACGAGGACCAGTCCCAACGAACTCATCAACCGGACACGTGGCAGGTGGGGGGGCCTCTGTCCACACTCTGGGCTGGTTTTTTATTTTTTTTTATTTTATGTATTCATTTTTAGAGAGGAGAGAGAGACAGAGAGGTAGAGAGAGGAGAGAGACAGAGAGAGAGAGAGAAGGGGGGAGGAGCTGGAAGCATCAACTCCCATATGTGCCTTGACCAGGCAAGCCCAGGGTTTCGAACTGGCGACCTCAGCATTTCCAGGTGGACGCTCTATCCACTGCGCCACCACAGGTCAGGCCTCTGGGCTGGTTTTGAAGACTCTGAGCCTGCAGCCCCAGCCCGTCTCCCCCCCCAGCTCAGTGGTCGCCTGGGGCAGCACTCCTCTGGGACGGGAGAGGCCTCTCGGCCTTACGCGTGAAGTAGCTGACGAGAGCGCTTGGTGCTTGACTGCTCTGCGCTTTCAACCGCCAGAGGCCGGCTCTGCCTTCAGACTTCACAGCTCTGCCACCGCCCCCCTCGGCCATCGGGAGGGTCGGGGCGTGCCAGCAACGCTTGCCGGGGGCCGGCCCCTCCCTCCCGCTCCGGGTGCAGTCTGCCTGGAGGGCCTGCTGTTTCAGGGGAGCTCTGGGCCCTGGAGCCGGCAGCTGGGGGCGTTTGAGGATGCGCTGCTGAAAAGCCCGACGCCATGTGTTCTTGAAGGGAGAGTCAGCTTAGCGCCCGAAGGTGCAGTATAACAGAGTGGCTAAGAAGACAGGCCCTGGGCCCCCGCCGGGGTCCACAGCCTTCCCTTTCACCTCTAAGCCTCAGTTTCCTTATCCATAAGGTGGCACCGATGCCTCACTGGGCTGGGGGGGGTGTGTTAACTACGACAGTGCATGGAAAGCAAAGGGTAGCTGCATGTGTGTGTGTGTGTGTGTGCGCACACGTGCGTGCTTGCTGGCTAGAAACCGTGCGTTTGTCTGTTCATTCCTTCACTCAGCCGGTACCACCTACACGCCGGGCACCGTGCCACGCAGTGGGAACAGAACGCGGGCGAGAGCTGTGTCCTTGGAGAAGCCACCGGTTTTGGGCAGATGCAGAGCAGCAGAGAGGCCCTGCCTCCCGCGTGGGCCGGCGAGCGCTTTGCAGGGGGGCTGTGTGGCCAGCAGGGGACAGAGCAGATACACGGCCGGGCACATGGGGGGAATGGGCACAGAGAGGCTGAAGGGGGTTCCTGGGGTGGGGGGACGGGTCCAGCTCAGAAGCGGGCCAAGGCGGCAACAGCAGCAGAGAGAAGAGTGTCCGATGTGTTCCAGAAACCATACGGGACACGACGGGGACGGGGCCAGCTCCCCACCACCAAGGCCCCTCCAGGGCAAGTGACATGGGAGACACGCAAAACTGTGGACGTGAGACCTAACACACCAGCTGACGATGCTCCCACTGTGCCCTTGTCCTGTTCGGTCCCCTGAATTCCCTCCCCCCCCCCGGGCCATTCTGCAAACTGAGCCCCTGGGTACAGGAGGCCACACCAGGTCCAGCCCCGGCCCCGCAGGAAGAGGGAGGAGCGGACACAGTGCTGGACTGGACACGAGAGGGGGGCCGCGAGGGGGCGAGGCGGGTCCCCACAGCCGACTCAGGAAAGGCTCTGGCATCCTGAACAAGATCAGGGAGGAGCGCCTCAGGCGGCGGAGCAGAGGGGAAGCTGTTTGGGGGCACAGCCGAGGTGCAACAAGGCGTGCTGGATGTGCAGACTTGCACCTGGCCGGGAGATGGGAATTCCACTAATCTGAACATCTGGGTGCCTGCCGCCTGCACCGCAAAAACCGGTTACGCGACGGCCACGACCAGGCGGGGACGTCCGGGCGGCACCAGGGGAAGGAACCACCTGTGCACCCAGTTGCGGAACCGGACTTGGGTCTTCCTCACAAGCAGTGCAAACCCACCTGACGACTGACCTGGCTGGGAACAGCCCCTCACAGTCTCCTTTGCGCCCTGAAAAGTGAACCTTAGACCCCAACCCCCATTATCACCAGAGATCGGCACCCTCCTCTCCAAACGGGAAGAAGCAATGACGCCCAGCAGCTGCTTCCCTGGTTCCAAGATGGAACCAGGGGCCGCGGCAAAGCCAGAGGGAATCGAAGGACACAGCCAAGGGGACGTGATTGGAAAGTGGCTGAGCTGGGCTGGGACCAAGGCAAGCGGCCAGGGGCCGGGGCGACCTTCTGGGTCCCGGCGGGGAAGGGGGTGGAGGGGCTGCCCTGCTCAGGAGCCTCTGTCGTCTACAGAGCCCCGCGGGGGACACAGATTAATGGCCAGAGAAGAAGCCCGTTTGGCAAACTCAAATGGAATGAGAAATGGCCACACGCAGATTCTTAGAGTAATGCCAATTCCTCCGCTCCGTGCCAGGCTGCTCAGCTCATCCGCACCCCTGAACATGCAGGCCGTGGTGCTGGAACCAGCCAGCGCTCCGGGCCGCAGGGCGGACGAAGAGATCACGAGCACCAGGGGGTGGCGCAGGGTGCTCTGGGTGGAAATGCCCCCGTGGCCAGAACCCTGTCTGGGGGTGAGGGGAGAACGAGGGATGTGCAGCCCCACGGCCCTGTCTCCATGAGCCGGCTTGTGCAAAATGCATTACACAACAGTTCAAATCCCTGTCCCTGTCTTCTGGCTCCTGGGGACTCTTCTGGAGACACTGCCTTCCCTTCCTGCTGGGACATCCTTCACGTCTATTCAGGGACCTGCTGCCTCAGGAGCTTGCTAATTCTACATTAAAAGTCATTAATCACCAGAAGCGGAGCCCCTGTGTACACAGGTCACAGCTTGTGGTCATCAATGGTCTAGTCGCAGGCGTCCCCAAACTATGGCCTGCAGGCCGCATGCGGCCCCCTGAGGCCATTTATCCGCCCTCCCCCCCACCGCACTTCCGGAAGGGGCACCTCTTTCATGGGTGGTCAGTGAGAGGAGCACTGTATGTGGCGGCCCTCCAACGGTCTGAGGGACAGTGAACTGGCCCCCTGTGTAAAGAGTTTGGGGACCCCTGGGCTAGTGAGTCTCGGTAAGCTCGGCCACTGCACGTCTAATGCTCAGCTGGTCGGGGCTGGGGCTCTGTCTGCGGCAGGCCTCCCTGCTACAGGACCAACTCCGGTAAGCACCAAGTAAGCACCTTGGTCACCGCTGCGTCCCCAGAACCCAGCAGGGCCTCCACAGATACTAACGGACTGAACCGATGAGTGCATGAGCAGCTGGATCACAACCCAGGCACCCTGAAGCCGTGACCGCCCTCACGAGTCAGTGTGGCACCCTCCCTGACCCAGAGGGTGGGTTCCCTGCGAACCCCGTGCTTCCCGCAACCTCCAGGGCTGCTGGTGCCGCTGAGCTCGGGCCGGGCGCTGGCGGGCACCGCTGCTGGGCCGGGCTGTCCCTGACACTGGACAGGAGCTCTCCGATGGAAGAACTCTATCTGTTTCATCTCTGCATAGCCGGAGGTGAATCATTGGAGATGACCTCGATGGCCATCACCACCACAGCCGCAGGGAGGCAGGACCACCACCCTGGGGTGAGGAAAAACTTGGGAAGATGGTGGCCTCCTCTCCCTCCCCAGGGCAAGGGTGACCCCCACCAGGCCCACTCTCATGCCAGCCCCATGTACCCCTGGGCTGCTGGGCTACCAGGGGGCAGCAGGCTTCAGCCTCTGGTCACTGGGGGGCCAGTGAATCGGCCCTGTTTTTGTCAGGGAGGGGGGGCCATGACCCCGCTATGCTGCTGCTGGTCTCTGTGACACAGCGGTTCTCAGGGGACCCGCAGGGAGGGCCCTGGGAGCTAAGGAGCACGGCACACCCCTCACGGGGGGGGGGGGCAGACCCCAAGCAGCTTCGGGGGCCACACCACCCTTTCCTCACCTTTGAGAGACCAAATGTGAAATCAGCGGGGGTAGGGGGGTTTCTCATTCTCATTCTGCATCCTGTATCTCCTCATTTTTTCAGAAAAAATGCACCTTTTCCCTTTAAAATGATGGTGAGCTTACTGGTGGTGGCGCAGTGGATAGAGCATCAACCTGGGATGCTGAGGTCCCCGTTTGAAACCCCGAGGTCGCCAGCTTGAGCGTGGGAACATCAACATGACCCATGGTCGCTGGCTTGAGCCCAAGGTCGCTGGCTGGAGCAAGGGGTCACTGGCTCAGCTGCAGCCCCCCCCCCCCCCAGTCAAGGCACATATGAGAAGCAATCAATGAACAAGCTAAGGTGTCGCAACTATGAGTCGATGCTTCTCGTCTCTCTCCCTTCCTGTCTCTGTCTCTCTAAAAAGGAGATGGTTGTGAGACTCCGCTGCATTCTACGGTGTGACTCATCTTCAGACTGAGTCCCTATTTCTCTCCAGGGAAACATCTGCCTCACTCCTGGAGGGGATGGAAGGGCAGAGTGACCCTTCAGCAATGCCCTTTGGACATGGCTTTTGAAGAATGCCCATCTCAGGGCAAAGGGGACAAGTGCAGAAGTCCTCCAACCCTTCCGTGCGAGTCCAGGCGCAGAAGGAGTTCAGGAGCGTTCCATGAATGTCTGCCTTCCTCCTGCCCTCTTCCACTTTCCTCCCCGGGCAGACATTTATGCTCGCTACCCACCCGTTGCTACAGTAGCCATGGGGCTCTCCGCCGGGGACATTCGCCGGCTGCCCGTCACTACCGGGCAGCTGCTTTGCAAGGCAGGTCGCTGCCCTCTCAGAAACCAGTGAGGCGCGGGACTGGAGACAACACGTCGTGTGGAGCAAGGAGGAGTCCGCCTCAGGCCCCCGGCCCCCACCCTGCCCGGCCCCCTGGACGGCCCCCGCCCTGCCCGGCCCCCTGGATGGCCCCCGGCCCCCGGCCACCCACGGGCAGACCCTCACCTCTCAGCTGCTGAAAGCAGGAGGCGCTGCTGTCCGGCTCCAGGGGGCGCCTCAGGACCCCGTTGCTGGGCTTGGGCCTCTCGTACTCGCGTTCCGGGAGCATGGCCTGCTCGCTCTCCAGGGCGGGGTCCGCGTGTAGGGGCAGGGCCTGGGGGAACCCGAACATCAGGAGGGCGGAGAAGAAGAGTAAGGCACCGCAGAGCAGGAAGCCGCCCCACCAGGCTCCAATCCAGCGCGGGTCGTCCGGCGTGATGTCCAGGTTGCCTGCGATTAGAAAGGGCTGGGTTAGCAGAGGGACGGGCCGGGCACGGGTGTGGCCGCGGCTGGGGCATCCACCGCACAGATGGCCGGCCGAGAGCGCTGGGAGGGGCCTGGGTCAGGGGGACCGGACGCTGGGCAGGGCAGCCCGCTGTCTCACACCGGTGCTTCTGCTCCTCCCAGCGCCGACGCCGGTCACTTTCCCTCCTTCCCTGTCTCCTCTGTGCTGTGCTTGTAGCTGTCTAAGCAAGAACAGCAAGGGGCCAGACACCCCCTGAACACAGGCTGGGACCAACCGGCCTGGCAGAACTGCCAGGGTGTGCCCACAGCCCCACGAGGAGGCAGACACACTTCTTACCCAAGGGCATCATCTGTGCTAGGTACACGCACTTGTCCCCCCACCGCGAGCAGCTACTCTGAGATCCCGTGTCTGAAATCAGGTCTGTAGCTCAGAACCGACGTCGATGGCCAGGATGCCTGGGCTGTAACCCTTCCCACTTCCCACGTCTCCCCGGGGGTGTCACCCTCTTCCCCCGGTGGACTCACGGGGATGTCACCCTCTGCCTCGGCGGACTCACGGGGATGTCACCCTCTGCCTCGGCGGACTCGCGTGGAGAACAGTGGTGACAGGAACAGCAGGGGCCTGATCTACTCTGGGGGAAGATCGAACAGGCCACCCCCCCTGCCCTAAAGCGCTTGGGAGAGTAGTGTCTGGCACCAGCCTGAGCTCTTAAGCGATGAGGATATTCATGGCGGCGGGGCCCTCTGTCCACACGGCCGGTGGACAGGTTCATTCCGGCCTCGGCAGTGGCCTGTGGTTGGAGGAGGCCAGTCCTCCACAGGGAAGCCCTGCAGCCGACACACGTGCTGAAGGGCAGCGTGCCTGTGGCTGGCCCTCTCGTACCGCTGCTTGATTTGCTGGCTGAGGTCACAGAGACATGAACTACAGCTTACTCCTCGGCGGGGCGCCCCCCCCCCCGCCCCCTCCATGGCAGTGCTCCCAGAGAGGCTGCTCAGAAACATCTCTGATGATTATCCCCGGTCCCCGGAGCCTGGGAGGAAGTTCTTGGGAGACCTGGGCCGTGGCGCATGAGCTAAGAACTAACAGGGCTGTGGGCCTGGACCAGAGGGATGGACAGACTTGGGGATAAAAATGGCCACAGGTACCAGATGACCACCATGTGTAACAGGCCCTTGAGCTCACACCAAAGACAGTGCCAGCCATCGCTCACGGAGAGGGCTGGCCGTCAGCGCCAGGCCCCAGGTGGAGGACAGTCTCAACAGGGCCCGTCAGCCCTTCGGACGACCCTGCATAATCCAGCCTATTAGCCCTAGTTGATGTCGCCAGGGAAACTGAGGCTGAGAAAGGGGGACACAGGCATTCAGACGCCGAGGGCCAGGCACTGTACCACCTGCACTGCCCTGCTGCACCGCTGGCCTCTCTCGATGGTCTGGGCTTTGTGTTGGGCTCCCTGGGTTAATTCGTGGGCTTTGTGCAATGAGCCTAAGACCAGTGGTCCCCAACCTTTTTTGGGGCCACGGACCGGTTTAACGTCAGAAAATATTTTCACAGAACGGCCTTTAGGGTGGGACGGATAAATGTATCAGTGACGGAGACACGCGTCAAGAGTGAGTCTTAGACGGAGGTAACAGAGGGAATCTGGTCATTTTTAAAAAATAAAACATCGGCCTGACCTGTGGTAGCGCAGTGGATAAAGCGTCAATCTGGAAACGCTGAGGTTGCCGGTTCAAGACCCTGGGCTTGTCTGGTCAAGGCACATATGGGAGTTGATGCTTCCTGCTCCTCCCCCGTCTCTCTCTCCCCTCTCTCTCTCTCTCTCTCTGTCTCACTCTCTCCCTCTCTCTCTCCTTTCTAAAAATGAATAAAATTAAAATAAAAAAAACCTGCAAGTCAATCAGAGTAGTATGATAAAAACAACAACAACAACAAAAAACATCATTCAGACTTAAATATAAATCAAACGGAAATAATGTAAGTTATCTATTCTTTCTTGCGGACCGGTACCAAATGGCCCATGGACCAGTACCAGTCTGCGGCCCCGGGGGTTGGGGATCACTGCTTAAGACCACCAACACTGTGGTAGATGGCAAGCTGGCCTTTGGGACATTGGGGGTCCCTGTCCCAGAGAGACTGACACCAACGCAGCAGCAGTAACCCGAGGGACACACGGGAGCAGGTGCTGTCGTGCGTTGTGGGCTTGGTGCGAAGCCCAGCTCTGCTGTGTGCTTGCACGCGACACCAGGTGAGGTCCTTACCGTCCCTGAGCGTCCGTCTCGAGCACGCGAGGGGATGAGCAGGAGCCACCTGACAGCTGGCCCTTGTCCACGGCAGCCCTAACTCCCTATACCAGCGGTTCTCAACCTGTGGGTCGTGACCCCAGCGGGGGTCGAACGACCAAACATTGACCATCCGATGGCTTTGGGCGACCCCTGTGTTTTGGTCATTCGACCCCCACCGGGGTCGCGACCCACAGGTTGAGAACCGCTGCCCTATACTTTAGGTATGTATTTACAGGAATGAGAATGTTAAGATACAGAGTTTACAAAAGACGTTGGCGCGGGAGAACACCGGGGACCGATCCTGAAAGCGTCCTCACCCACATGAGCAGGGAGGAGAGGGCGCTGAGGTGGTCGGCCCAGGAGCGGAAGAGGGACGCTGTCCCCGTTCTCTTCCCGCGTCTTCACCTGACACCGGGTGATGAATGAAAACAAAACGCAGTGAAGGGGAGTGACAGAGTCCCTTGCCCTGGAGAGGGGCCTGAAAGACTGCAAAGAGAGAGAGATCCTGGCGGCTGTCTGAGGGGCACCATCAGCAGCACGTGGAGAGTCGAGGTTTGTGGCTCTCTGCTGTGTGGGAGGCAGCATATCCCAGGGAGCAGGCCCCCGGGGGAGGCGGGGGAGGCAGCATATCCCAGGGAGCAGGCTCCCCGGGGGAGGCGGGGGAGGCAGCATATCCCAGGGAGCAGGCTCCCCGGGGGAGGCGGGGGAGGCAGGCGCTTCCGTGAACCCGTCAGCTCGCTCCCTGTGGGCTCATGCGTGCGCGTGGGTAGCCATCGTGCGCTGGCGGTGTGTGAGGCGGGGAAGAGCACGAGCTGGGGGTCAGGCTGAGGTGCGCCTGCCGCTTGGGCGAGGAGATCTGCGGGCTCTGCAGGCAGGTGTGCGGAGGGCAGGGTTTGGTGGCTGTTGTGAAGTCAGTCGAGTGTTCTGGGAGACGCTGCCCCGTCTGGCCCATGTCACACACCCAGAGCACGTGGCAGGGAGGGAAAGACTGCGGAGCAGAGGCCGTGAGGCTGTGGTGCAGGCTGCCTGTGGGACAGGCTCGGCTTGGTGAGCAGAGCTTCGTTCTAGTATTGGTGGATCCCAAGAAGACAAGTGACTGAGACGTGTCTTTTCTAAGACACCTCCTCTCTCTGCTCATCTCCACAGCGACTGGTGTTGTTAGGATACATTTTGGTAGTTATGGTGAAACGCTCCCTCCACCTGCCCAGCAGGTGACTGTTCTTCTGGTACAGAATTCTCCATGGTGAGGGCGAGCTGTCCCTATCAGCCAGCAAGCATCAGGGTGGTAGGCATTACCAGGGTCTGCATTTGGGTCTCTTCTTCTGAAAACAAGGAGGACTGCACCCCTCAGGTGTGGCCATGCACCAGAGCCTTCCCAATACAATGTGAGCAGGGGGACACGTGTCACATCACTTTTGTGTGGGAGGGGGGCGTAGAAGTTGGTGCGTCACGGGCTGTGCTGTTCCCCTGCCAGGTCACAGAAGTGGGCTACAATGAACAAAAGGTCCCCGCCTGGCCGGTTGGCTCAGTGGTAGAGCGTCAGCCTGGCGTGCAGGAGTCCTGGGTTCGATTCCCAGCCAGGGCACACAGGAGAAGCGCCCATCTGCTTCTCCACCCCTCCCCCTCTCCTTCCTCTCTGTCTCTCTCTTCCCCTCCTGCAGCCAAGGCTCCATTGGAGCAAAGTTTGCCCGGGCGCTGAGGATGGCTCTGTGGCCTCTGCCTCAGGCACTAGAATGGCTCTGATTGCAGCAGAGCGACGCCCTGGATGGGCAGAGCATCACCCCCTGGTGGGCATGCCAGGTGGATCCCGGTTGGGCGCATGCAGGAGTCTATCTGACTGCCTCCCCGTTTCCAGCTTCAGGGAAAAAAAAAAAAAAAAAAAAAAAAAAAGATCCCCACTAACCTGTGCTGGGGATAGAGCACAAACAAGACATGACCCTCTGGTATTCTCATCACAGATCTGTAGGAGGTATTTGTCTGTTACAGTAGCAGAACCTAGCCTATGCTGACTGATACAAAAGGTTTAGCAAAGAAAATTCACGCTCTAAGAACAGTGGTCGCGGGCAGGCTTGGAAAAGCGCGAGGACCATCTGAGGTACAGTCTGGGGGAAAGGTGCAGAGACCTCTTCACTTCTCTTTCAATCTGGTTCTAGTTAGTGTCTTGATCTTTAAAAGTTCCTCGAGTTTCAGCCTCTCGGCAAGGCTTGCTGTCACTCAGATGCCCAGAACAGAACTGAAAAGCACCAATCTGTCTCGTGTACTCAGAGGCCTCGAGTGCGCAAGGAGCTGGAGCCGTGGGCGAGGAGGGACACTGAGAAGAACGGGGTGGGGACCGCAGCCCTGGTGTGGCGTCCTCAGGGCTCTGTGGGCTGACCGGCGAGGCTCCCTGCAGCTCCTCGCCCAGTCCTGGGTCATTCCAGGCAGGGGGAAGGTGCTGGGACAGGAGCGGAAGTGGATCAAGGACAGCATCACTCTGGGCCACCACCACAGAAAGGTCCACCGGCCTGAGGCCGGCCCAGCACGGGCTGGCCTTTGCACAGCTGTGTCCGGGCCCCGAAGGATTCCTGCTGCATACCGTCCATCATTCTAACCCTTCCACACCTCGGAATCTGACCTTCGGAGCATTTCCGTGGTTTTGTTGGGCAGGCTGAGCAAGCTCTTGGGTGCTGTTAGCTCCCCCTGTTAAAGGTCATATGAACACCGGGGTGGGGTGTGTGTCAAGATTTCCCCTCACCTCTGAGGATCCTTACAGGTGCAAAAGAAAAATCGCTGGAAATAGGGTTGAATCAGCTTGAAACCGACCGACTGACCGACCGACCCATGAGGATACCCGAGACTGTGAGAACAGCAGACCACCGCCAACTGGGGACACTGCCTCCTCCCTCCTGGGCCACGTAGACGGATAAGCGGTACTATGGCTCTCTGGGTAGTTCTTGGATTTTTTTTTCTTTCTTCAGTCCATTTACCTATTTGTCTAACCTAGTTCGTGCAACTTTTGCTAGGGGACCCGAGACGTACAGGAGGATCGTTAAGTTACAGACCTAATTAGAAAGTGGGGACAGGAAGGGGCCGGGTGGCGGGTCACAGGGCGCTCAGCATCCCAGTCGTGGGCTCATCAGTCTGACAGAAAGGAGTCCGGGGACAGCAGCCCACCCAGCAGACGCGGCCTGTTGACCTTTTCCGTGGAGCTGACAGAGGGACACACCGTCTTCTAGTTGCAAGTATCCTGCAGCTGCGGCGGGTCTGGCTGGTACGCGGCCTAGGACAGGTCTGCACGGAGGTGCTGCTCAGGGCCGCTTGGCACGGACTCCGGCCAAGGCGAGGGCGGCTCCGGCCGAGTTCCCAGAGAGGCTCGAGGGAAGCGGGCCGCTCGGCTGGGGCCAGACAGGCCTGGGGTCTGCATCCCACCGGGCGCGGGACCGAGTTAACCTCCTCGGTTCTTCGTCACACGGGACGCTGCCATGTGCTTGTGAGATGCCGGACACGGTGCTAAGTGTTCTGTGTGGCGGCCCCGCGTCCTCACACACAGGGCCGTGTCCTCCGGGTCACATGGCCAGGGAGGGGTGCGGTGGGACTCAGGGAGCTCAGTCCTGCCCGAGGACACCTCCTCCGTGCCGTGTGTGTGATGAGAGTCCCCGCAGGGATCCCGAGGGTCTAACGCGGCAGCTGGTGGGTGTGCAGCGTCCAGCAGGGTCCATTCGGGCGATCAATCCCTGCTTCTGATACGCCCACGGTTGGTCAGCCCAGTGCACCCCACGTCACCCCCTTCCTTCCAGAGTTCACACCTGCTCCCATACTGGTCGCTCTCTCCCAGCCCTGCGTCTTCAGCTGGGGCCGGGCTGTCACCAGAGGAGGCGCCCTCTCTCCTCCATCTGCCCCATAACGGGGGGGGGGGGACCTGCCCAGCTGGCCTCCCCACAATTCCAGGCCCCGCCTTTCCCGGTACCCCGCCCGGCTCCCGAAGGCAACTTCACCACTGTGTGGCTGTGTGCGCGGCCCCTGTGGAGTCATGCTTAAGGGCACGCTCCCATACACTGGACAGTCCTCAAGCGGGGCTCTGTCTCAGCTGGTGAGGAAAAGATGGGAGGGGGTCATCCCTAAAAAAAAAAACACTGAGAAGCCAGTCCCAATCCATCCACAGACAGAGCAAGTTGCAGTCACAGGATTAGAAATATCAAAATTGCTGGGGACTCCAGAGAATTTTGAGGCTGGCTCCCTGATAGAATACGTTGTGTTCTTCTGCCCTCTGCTGGTGACAAGCAGCACTGCATGCCCGTGGCCTCCCGAGGGGATGCCGGCAGAGAGAGCCGGTGAGTGACTCCCACGGCTGCCTCCCACCCTGCAGACACCATCAGGTCGGAATCCCGGACAGAAGGAAACACGCCCATCTGCCTCACTCATGGGGGGCTTCAAGCCACCCATGAGCCTAGTCCCCAGATGGGGCGGCTTCACCCTGGACCTTGACAGACGGAAGGTGGTGCTCGGAATCAAGTGAGGGCAGCAGTCCTGGCTGAGGGGCCAGCCAGGGAGTAGCCTCACACTGAGTCAGGACACACAGTCTATACAGATGCAGCCCCCGGATCAGGGACGTTCCTGTCCCTCTCTCAGCCTCAGTTTCCTCACATGTATTATCAAAGGGTTGGAAAAGAATGGTGTCTACATTCGAGGGGGCCACCGCTCATATGCCAAGGGCGAAACATGTCGCCGGGTCACGTGGCTGCTCCTTCTCAGTGGCTTTCCCCGTCACCCCGGGGCTGTGCCCCCTCCCCAATCCCATCCGCTTCTCCTGTCTTGTGTGGCCTTGGGGAAGCCGCGGAAGCTGGCTTTTTCTGTCCACGTTAAGTAAGACGGCGGCTGACTCCCTTCACATGCAGCTTTGTGACCCTCCTGCTCGGAATAGGGTTCAAAGGGCCAACCGACTTCCGCAAAACGGCGGCACTCAATCACCTCCCGCACAGACGCGGCACTCGAAGGCTTAAATAAATAAGGCTACGTCGGGGCCGCCCCTCCCCCCACCTGGAAATTTGTAAGATCATTAGCTACAAGTAAATATATCAGCAGGATTAATGGAGTGCATCACCAAGTGACTTGATTGGATTTAAAGCCGCATTATTTCTTTGGGGTGAATTAGTCCATTCAGCACTGTCGGAGGATGATGGATGGAGGACTCGGGGACCAGGAGTTCTTATTGATCTCGGGGATAGATCAGCAACAAGGAGAGGCTGGAATTACTTTCCGCCCCGTTTGCAGAGAGAGGCAACGTGCGTCTGCTCATTTAACTGCACAGGATGGAACGTTCTCCGTGGGGCTTGCGGTGGAGTTGTGAGCACGGAGCAGGCGGGGACTGAGCCCACAGCCTGTGAAACCTGCCCCTGGGACTCACATCCTCGTGTAATGATCCCTTCTCCAGAGTGTAGACTGAAGCCAGCGGCTTGGCTCTCACACAGAATACAGATGTCACTTCCGAGTCTGGGTTATGAAACGGCCGTGCCTTGGTCTCGGGCGCTCTCTCTCGTCCTCTCTGGGGCCACGTTTGCTCCGGGGCAGGCTGCCCTGTCTAGGGGACCCGGGGGCGTGCCCCTGAAAGCGGACCTTCCGCCAAGTGAGCTTGGAGATGACCGCAGACCAGGCCGACGCCGTGACTGTGTTTTCCCGCCAGCGAAGCGGCCTCCGGCTGGGACCCAGAGACGGACTGCAAGAGCCGGCTGCCGCTCTGAGTCAGCGAGCCCGCGGGGACTGGTGACAGCCGCGGACAACGCACAGCGTGGCTTGCTCTGGCCACTGACATGGGAGTGGACACCGTGTGTGCCGTTTCTGAGCAGAGGCTTCAAGAGTGAGCGGGCAACTTGCTGCAGCCCGGTTTCCCGAGGCGGGGGGCCGGGTGACACTCCCGGGACCACGATGAGCAGAGTCTCGCCCTGCCCGGCACCACCGAGCTGCTCTGGACGTGCAGTGGGCCCGAAATACCCAGGTGTGCAAGACCGCTCGGACAGGGCGGCTGCGTGTGAGTACTGACTGCTGCACTGTTCCAAGTGTGCAAAGGAACTGGCGGGCCTGAAGCACTCTGAGAAATACACTAGCTCTTCCTGCGAAGAACACAACAGGTGTTTCTAAACGTTTCGTTTAGAACAGGCATCCCCAAACTACGGCCCGCGGGCCGCATGCTGCCTCCTGAGGCCACTTATCCGGCCCCCTGCCGCACTTCTTTCATTGGTGGTCAGTGAGAGGAGCACTGTATGTGGCGGCCCCTCCAACGGTCTGAGGGACAGTGAACTGGCCCCCTGTGTAAAAAGTCTGGGGACCCCTGGTTTAGAAAGTAGGGTCCTTGGCCCTGGCCGAGTGGCTCAGGGGATCGAGTGCTGTCCTGGTGTGCCAAGGTCATGGGTTTGACCCCTGGGCACGTAGGAGAAGCAATCAATGAACGCACAACTGAATGGACCAACCAGTTGATGCTTTTCAATCTTTCTCTTTCTCTCTCTCTCTCTCAAATCAATGGAAAAATTTTTTAAAAAGTAGGGTCCTCACACAGGTTAATGATCTGACATTCAATGGGAACATGCATATGCCAGACATCTCCACCTCCAGCCCCTCGGTCAACTCCTACCACAGCCCGGCGAGGAAGACCAGGCCCTCTCCCGACGGCGAGGGTGACAGCAAGGCAGGGAGTGCTCAGCCCCCAGGAAGCCCTGGCAGGACACAGACTCAGGTCCAGGCCCTCGGAACCGCAGCCCACAGCCCTTCCTTCTACACTGCAGAGGTGCGGGCATCACAGCTGCTCTTGACAGGAAGGCCTCGGAACCCACAGACCTTGGGAGGAGGGTCTCGGGACCAACAGGCCTTGGGAGGAGGGTCTCGGAACCCACAGACCTTGGGAGGAGGGTCTCGGAACCCACAGGCCTTGGGAGGAGGGTCTCGGGACCCACAGGCCTTGGGAGGAGGGTCTCGGGACCCACAGGCCTTGGGAGGAGGGTCTCGGGACCCACAGGCCTTGGGAGGAGGGTCTCGGAACCCACAGGCCTTGGGAGGAGGGTCTCGGAACCCACAGGCCTTGGGAGGAGGGTCTCGGAACCCACAGGCCTTGGCAGGAGGGTCTCAGAACCCACAGACCTTGGGAGGAGGGTCTCGGAACCCACAGACCTTGGCAGGAGGGTCTCGGAACCCACAGACCTTGGCAGGAGGGTCTCGGAACCCACAGGCTGATGGTGCCTTTGGGGGGAGGGGGCTTGTGGGTGGCGCTCAGAAACAGAGACATGTCTTACTTGTATCAATGAAGACGGCATCCACGTAGATTTTGGTACAGAAAGAGCCCAGGATGAACCCACAGGCTGGTCCAAACACCAGCATGGTGAACAGGATTCCTGAAAAGAAAAAAAAAGATAATGAAACAAAAGATGAGATTAAAAAAACAAGGCCAAGGCCAAGGCCAAGGAAACTGTTTGACATCAATCGGGTGAGATGTCTGATGACACAAATGACACGACAGGAATGACTATAAAAACCCGAGGGAAGAAGCTTGTATTTCTGATGTTTGGAAACTCTACTGAAGCACTCCATATTAGGCAGGAATTCCATAATATTTTGGTAGGTCACTTTAAAATATCTGTGGGCCCCAAGGACACTTACTTTTAGAGGACTCTTATCAAATGAACTCAAGTACAGATACGTCATCTAACACTACACAATTTTTCTGCTGTAAACATTTTTGAAAGATTTTTTTTTTAAATAATTTTGCCTTTTCATTTATTTGGCATCCTGTGATGTGTTTAATTTATGGTTGGCCAAGGCTTCCCAGAACCCATTGTGCAAACTCAGGGATCCTGGTTAAAAGCAAGACAAATTGAAGCCACAAATTATTTTCAAACGTGATGAAATGTTTATGGGCCTTAAATTTAGCCGCTGACGAGGCTGACGTGACGCTGTGCTTTGAGCACATTTGATTAGATATTTAAACATTCCAATGCTGCAGTTTTCTCCAGATTTAGAATTGCTACCTGTTTTTTTTTTTTTTTTAAGGTTTTTCTTTGTTTTTTTAACAGCTGTTCAAACTTAAGTTTTTCTGTAGGACATCAGAAGACAGTATTAGACACATCCTTAAGTAGCTGATGACTAGAGTGCCTGGAATTTTGCACAAATCTTTTGGATCACTTCAGAAAAAAATAGTTCAAACTGAAACCTCCAGTTTCTTATCTACGGAACTAAATTTCAGTTTGGTAGAGACACTTCCCCAATGCTGACATTTCTACAGGTCCTGGAGATGAAAACAAGAGACAAGAAGTGGCCCTTCCAGTCCTGGCTGGTCAGCTAAGCGGCAGAGCATTGGCCCAGCGTGTGGAAGTCTCGGGTTCGATTCTCGGTCAGGGCACACAGGAGAAGCACCCATCTGCTTCTCTACCCTTCCCCCTCTTGCTTTTCTCTCTCTCTCTCTCTCTCTTTCCCCTCCCTTTCCCTCCCCTCCTGCAGCCATGGCTTGAATGGTTTGAGCAATTTGGCCCTGAGCACTGAGGATGGCTCCATGGCCTCTGCCTCAGATGCTAAAAAATGGCTCCAGTTCCAACGGAGCAAGAGCCCCTCAGATGGGCAGTGCATCGCCCCCTAGTGAGCTTGCTGGGTGGATCCTGGTCAGGGCACAAGCGGGAATCTGTCTCTTTGCCTCCCTGCCTCTCAGTCAATTAAAAAAAAAAAAGAAAGAAAAAAGAAGTGGTCCTTCCATCAGGACGCTGGCTGTCCATGGGGACAATTCAGACACATGTGAATGTGCCCCAAGCAGCCGGCACGAAGGGCGGGTGCTGATAGGTCCACAGGGGCCATGAGGAACCAGGTAGGAGGGGGTCTGAGATCGGGGGAGGGAGTTCCAGTCTCTGCACAGGGGGCTAGACTACCCGGCCTGTGTTCCCCCAGTGATGTCATCACAAAAACACTCTAATAGTCATCCATCCAATCAGTGTCACTGAGCTCTTTCCAGGGGCTAGGCAGTCTTCCCAGGGGTGGGGATTCAGCACTGAACCAAACTGTCCAAACCCAGCCTTTCTGGAGCTCACTGACACGGAGAGGGTCAAAAACCACAGCTGAGGGCCAGGCCGCTGGCTCAGCAGATACAGTGTTAACCCAGCGTGCGGAGGTCCCAGCTTCAGTCCCAGGCAAGGTGCACAGGAGAAGCGCCCACCTGCTTCTCTCCTCCTCACCTACCCCTTTCTCTCTCACTCCCCCTCCCACAGCCAACGGCTTGATTGGTTCAGCGTAGGTCCCAGGTGCTGAGGATAGCTTTACTGATTCAAACGTTGGCCCCAGAGGAGGGTTGCCAGGTGGATCCAGGTCTGGGCACATGCAGGAGTCTGACTCTCTCCCCTCCTCTCACTTAAAACAACAACAACCCAAAACATAACTTTCACTAGAGGCAGGAACTCAACTTTTTTTTTTTGTAATTTTCTGAAGTGAGAAGCAGGAGGCAGGCAGACAGACTCCCGCATGCACCTGTGATCCACCCGACATGCCCAGCAGGGGGCGATGCTCTGCCCTCCGGGGCGTCGCTCTGTTGCAACCAGAGCCATTCTAGCGCCTGAGGCAGAGGCCACGGAGCCATCCTCGGCGCCCGAGCCATCTTTGCTCCAATGGAGCCTCAGCTGCGGGAGGGGAAGAGAGAGACAGAGAGGAAAGCGCGGCGGAGGGGTGGAGAAGCAGATGGGCGCTTGTGTGCCCTAGCCAGGAATCGAACCTGGGACTTCCACACACCAGTCTGATGCTCTACCACTGAGCAAAATAGCCAGGGCTCAACTGATTTCTCATAAAGCAATGTCTTCTCATTCACAGAGAAGAACCAAGAACCCCAAATAAATTCCTTGAAGATGGTTTGTAAGGAATGTTGTTTGGCGAAGAAAAGAATGAAAACAGAATGATACAGATCACAGGATGGAGCCGAATCCTCCCTCAACAAAGTCCTACACTGTGACGGCGCATTCCACAACCTCAAGCATCTGTAAACAGTCGCTCCTACAGGGGCAGAGACGCCTGATCTCATGTTGACTCCTGTTCACAGGAATCTGCAGGAGGGCAACACCCGCTGACTCTGGGCGTCACAGCAACACCCACTGACTCTGGGCGTCACAGCTTACACCGCTGACTCTGGGCGTCACAGCTTACACCCCCTGACTCTGGGCGTCACAGCTTACACCGCTGACTCTGGGCGTCACAGCAACACCCGCTGACTCTGGGCGTCACAGCAACACCCGCTGACTCTGGGCGTCACAGCTTACACCCGCTGACTCTGGGCGTCACAGCTTACACCCGCTGACTCTGGGCGTCACAGCAACACCCGCTGACTCTGGGCGTCACAGCTTACACCGCTGACTCTGGGCGTCACAGCAACACCCGCTGACTCTGGGCGTCACAGCTTACACCCCCTGACTCTGGGCGTCACAGCAACACCCGCTGACTCTGGGCGTCACAGCTTACACCCCCTGACTCTGGGCGTCACAGCTTACACCCGCTGACTCTGGGCGTCACAGCAACACCCGCTGACTCTGGGCGTCACAGCAACACCCGCTGACTCTGGGCGTCACAGCAACACCCGCTGACTCTGGGCGTCACAGCAACACCCGCTGACTCTGGGCGTCACAGCTTACACCGCTGACTCTGGGCGTCACAGCTTACACCCCCTGACTCTGGGCGTCACAGCTTACACCGCTGACTCTGGGCGTCACAGCAACACCCGCTGACTCTGGGTGTCACAGCAACACCCGCTGACTCTGGGCGTCACAGCTTACACCCGCTGACTCTGGGCGTCACAGCTTACACCCGCTGACTCTGGGCGTCACAGCAACACCCGCTGACTCTGGGCGTCACAGCTTACACCCCCTGACTCTGGGCATCACAGCAACACCCGCTGACTCTGGGCGTCACAGCAACACCCGCTGACTCTGGGCGTCACAGCTTACACCCCCTGACTATGGGCGTCACAGCTTACACCCGCTGACTCTGGGCGTCACAGCAACACCCGCTGACTCTGGGCGTCACAGCAACACCCGCTGACTCTGGGCGTCACAGCTTACACCCGCTGACTCTGGGCGTCACAGCAACACCCGCTGACTCTGGGCGTCACAGCTTACACCCGCTGACTCTGGGCGTCACAGCTTACACCCGCTGACTCTGGGCGTCACAGCAACACCCGCTGACTCTGGGCGTCACAGCTTACACCGCTGACTCTGGGCGTCACAGCAACACCCGCTGACTCTGGGCGTCACAGCTTACACCCCCTGACTCTGGGCGTCACAGCAACACCCCCTGACTCTGGGCGTCACAGCAACACCCGCTGACTCTGGGCGTCACAGCAACACCCGCTGACTCTGGGCGTCACAGCTTACACCCGCTGACTCTGGGCGTCACAGCTTACACCCGCTGACTCTGGGCGTCACAGCAACACCCGCTGACTCTGGGCGTCACAGCTTACACCCCCTGACTCTGGGCGTCACAGCTTACACCCCCTGACTCTGGGCGTCACAGCAACACCCGCTGACTCTGGGCGTCACAGCTTACACCCCCTGACTCTGGGCGTCACAGCAACACCCGCTGACTCTGGGCGTCACAGCTTACACCGCTGACTCTGGGCGTCACAGCTTACACCGCTGACTCTGGGCGTCACAGCTTACACCGCTGACTCTGGGCGTCACAGCAACACCCGCTGACTCTGGGCGTCACAGCTTACACCGCTGACTCTGGGCGTCACAGCAACACCCGCTGACTCTGGGCGTCACAGCTTACACCCCCTGACTCTGGGCGTCACAGCTTACACCCGCTGACTCTGGGCGTCACAGCAACACCCGCTGACTCTGGGCGTCACAGCTTACACCGCTGACTCTGGGCGTCACAGCTTACACCGCTGACTCTGGGCGTCACAGCAACACCCGCTGACTCTGGGCGTCACAGCAACACCCGCTGACTCTGGGCGTCACAGCTTACACCCCGACTCTGGGCGTCACAGCTTACACCGCTGACTCTGGGCGTCACAGCAACACCCGCTGACTCTGGGCGTCACAGCTTACACCCGCTGACTCTGGGCGTCACAGCTTACACCGCTGACTCTGGGCGTCACAGCTTACACCGCTGACTCTGGGCGTCACAGCAACACCCGCTGACTCTGGGCGTCACAGCAACACCCGCTGACTCTGGGCGTCACAGCTTACACCCCGACTCTGGGCGTCACAGCTTACACCGCTGACTCTGGGCGTCACAGCTTACACCCGCTGACTCTGGGCGTCACAGCAACACCCGCTGACTCTGGGCGTCACAGCTTACACCCCCTGACTCTGGGCGTCACAGCTTACACCCGCTGACTCTGGGCGTCACAGCTTACACCCGCTGACTCTGGGCGTCACAGCAACACCCGCTGACTCTGGGCGTCACAGCAACACCCGCTGACTCTGGGCGTCACAGCTTACACCGCTGACTCTGGGCGTCACAGCAACACCCGCTGACTCTGGGCGTCACAGCTTACACCGCTGACTCTGGGCGTCACAGCTTACACCCGCTGACTCTGGGCGTCACAGCAACACCCGCTGACTCTGGGCGTCACAGCAACACCCGCTGACTCTGGGCGTCACAGCAACACCCGCTGACTCTGGGCGTCACAGCAACACCCGCTGACTCTGGGTGTCACAGCTTACACCCGCTGACTCTGGGCGTCACAGCAACACCCGCTGACTCTGGGCGTCACAGCTTACACCGCTGACTCTGGGCGTCACAGCTTACCCCCGCTGACTCTGGGCGTCACAGCAACACCCGCTGACTCTGGGCGTCACAGCAACACCCGCTGACTCTGGGCGTCACAGCTTACACCCGCTGACTCTGGGCGTCACAGCTTACACCGCTGACTCTGGGCGTCACAGCTTACACCCGCTGACTCTGGGCGTCACAGCAACACCCGCTGACTCTGGGCGTCACAGCAACACCCGCTGACTCTGGGCGTCACAGCTTACACCGCTGACTCTGGGCGTCACAGCAACACCCGCTGACTCTGGGCGTCACAGCAACACCCGCTGACTCTGGGCGTCACAGCTTACACCCGCTGACTCTGGGCGTCACAGCAACACCCGCTGACTCTGGGCGTCACAGCAACACCCGCTGACTCTGGGCGTCACAGCTTACACCCGCTGACTCTGGGCGTCACAGCTTACACCCGCTGACTCTGGGCGTCACAGCTTACACCATGACAGCCAAGCAGAGAAAACTGGGAACGTTGGGGGTATGACTGGGAAAGTCTAGAACACGGGGGCCTCCCAGGTGTGGGCTGGAATTAGGGGGCTGTCCTTAGTGTGGGGTGGGGGTACAGGGGCCCAGCCAACCTCGGCCCCGTTCTCTGGAAACAGGAAAGCAAAGCAGGAAGTGATGCTAAAAAAGACGCGGTGGCCGGGGTGGGGGACAGTGGGGGCCCCGGCGGGAGCAGCCCCCACGGGAACGGAAGGGATTTCTGCTTTAGGGCGAAACCATAAAGCCTCCCGCGTCTGCCCATCGGCTGCAGGCTGAGGTGAGCTGGTCAGTCACAGGCGCCCAAAGGGGGCTCGGCCAGCGAACGAACTGCTCACCTGTCCCGAGAGGAAGGGACACAGGACAGAGGGACGGGCTCCTCTCGTGAGGCTGCCCCCGCCACGCCAGGCTCGCCTTCTGTATTCCCAGCAGCCCACCCCAGACTTGTGAACACATGTCTTCTTTCCTGCAAATTAAATAAGTCCTTTAATCAATGCCATAATCACGAAGCCATCCCCGATGGACCGAACAATGAGAATTATAATTTATCCTTAGTCACACAACCCAACTCTTAGTGCCACCGGAAAAGAACACAGCCAACCCATGAACTGAAAAGTCACGTCAAGATTGTTCTGTTGCCCGCGTCCCAATTTGGGGGCAGCAAGGGAAGCAAATGTGGACGGGCCAGACTTCCTGGGACAGCTGGGGACCCCCAAGTCCTGGGCCTCCTGCAAGTTGACACCAAGGAAGAACATCCCCCCACACACACACACACAAGCTCAGACGCCCACAGGAGCCCACAGGGCCCAGACGGGCCAGCCATCCGCTCTGGCCACCCGGCCAGGCAGAGGCCCTTCATGTGGACACCGTGCATGGGTGTGGCCTCCATCCAGCCAGGAGCACCCCCCACGCCACCTCCTCTAGGACGGACCACAGGTTTCCAAACTCTCGGATTTGGCTTTCTACAATATTTGAACAGGATGGCGTTCTCCCCCAATGCCAAACACACAAGACCCCGGCAGGACCTAATTCCACAGACCAATGAAGGACATAGGACACACATGTTTTTTGGGGAGCATTTTCTGAGCGGCTGCTCCTCAGGCAGATGTCAGGAACACTTCCAGCTGCCATGGGCTGTCAAGGACTTTCCCAGAGACGACGCAGTGGTGGGGTGTGGGAGTCTTCGTGCCTCAGGAAGCACCTGTTCTCTGCAGAAACATCTCCATTCCAGCCACACAGAGGACGAGGCCCGGGGTCTTTGGGGCGAGTTGCTCCCCCAAGAGCTGGCGAGGCGGGCTGTGACCCCCAGAAAGGGCTCCTGCACGGCCTCCTGGCTCTCCTTCCTGCTCACCCTACCGGGCTGACAGTTTATTCCTGTTAAGCAAAAAAGAAACCCCCAAAAAACGTTCTGGCTAAACAGACACGAAGTGAGTCGTCCAACAGGACAACCCAGGATTCCTGCGTTAAAAGGCCAAGAGCCCCCAGGTCCAGGAGGGAACTTTCTTCAGTGGCCCGGTGCTGCCCCCTGCTGTCTGCCGGGCAGGAGTGCATGCGAGGGGTGGGGGCCACAGGCGAAGCAGAGCCAGAGACAGGAGAGCAGAGCAAAGATTCTCTACCAACCTTAGCCTGGTGCCCCGGGTCCCTTTCTGGCTGGGGGACCCGAGGCCACAGGAATCTAATATGACATCCCTGACTTGTTCGCAGTGACTGCGACAACACTGATCAGGGCAGAGGGCTGGGCAGAGGGCTGGGCTGGGCTGGGCAGAGGGCTGGGCAGGGCAGAGGGCAGGGCTGGGCTGGGCAGAGGGCTGGGCTGGGCTGGGCAGAGGGCAGGGCTGGGCTGGGCAGGGCAGAGGACATGGCTGGGCAGAGGGCTGGGCTGGGCAGGACAGAGGGCTGGGCTGGACAGAGGGCTGGGCTGGGCTGGGCAGAGGGCTGGGCAGGGCAGAGGGCTGGGCTGGGCAGAGGGCAGGGCTGGGCTGGGCAGGGCAGAGGGCTGGGCTGGGCTGGGCTGGGCAGAGGGCTGGGCAGGGCAGAGGGCTGGGCAGAGGGCTGGGCTGGGCAGAGGGCTGGGCAGGGCAGAGGGCTGGGCAGAGGGCTGGGCAGAGGGCAGGGCTGGGCTGGGCAGGGCAGAGGGCTGGGCTGGACTGGGCTGGGCAGAGGGAAGGGCTGGGCAGAGGGCTGGGCTGGGCAGAGGGCTGGGCTGGGCAGAGGGCTGGGCTGGGCAGGGCAGAGTGCTGGGCTAGGCTGGGCAGGGCAGAGGGCTGGGCTGGGCTGGGCTGGGCAGAGGGCAGGGCTGGGCTGGGCAGGGCAGAGGGCTGGGCTGGGCTGGGCAGGGCAGAGGGCTGGGCTGGGCTGGGCTGGGCAGAGGGCTGGGCAGGGCAGAGGGCTGGGCAGAGGGCTGGGCTGGGCAGAGGGCTGGGCTGGGCAGAGGGCTGGGCAGGGCAGAGGGCTGGGCAGAGGGCTGGGCAGAGGGCAGGGCTGGGCTGGGCAGGGCAGAGGGCTGGGCTGGACTGGGCTGGGCAGAGGGAAGGGCTGGGCAGAGGGCTGGGCTGGGCAGAGGGCTGGGCTGGGCAGAGGGCTGGGCTGGGCAGGGCAGAGTGCTGGGCTAGGCTGGGCAGGGCAGAGGGCTGGGCTGGGCTGGGCAGGGCAGAGGGCTGGGCAGAGGGCTGGGCTGGGCAGGGCAGAGGGCTGGGCTAGGCTGGGCTGGGCAGAAGGCTGGGCAGAGGGCTGGGCAGGGCAGAGGGCTGGGCAGGGCAGAGGGCTGGGCAGGGCAGAGGGCTGGGCTGGGCTGGGCTGGGCAGAAGGCTGGGCTAGGCTGGGCTGGGCAGAAGGCTGGGCAGAGGGCTGGGCAGGGCAGAGGGCTGGGCAGGGCAGAGGGCTGGGCTGGGCAGAGGGAAGGGCTGGGCTGGGCAGGGCAGAGGGCAGGGCAGAGGGCTGGGCAGAGGGCTGGGCAGAGGGCTGGGCAGGGCAGAGGGCTGGGCTGGGCTGGGCAGGGCAGAGGGCTGGGCAGGGCAGAGGGCTGGGCAGGGCAGAGGGCTGGGCTGGGCAGAGGGAAGGGCTGGGCTGGGCAGGGCAGAGGGCAGGGCAGAGGGCTGGGCAGAGGGCTGGGCAGAGGGCTGGGCAGGGCAGAGGGCTGGGCTGGGCTGGGCTGGGCAGAGGGCTGGGCAGAGGACAGGGCTGGGCAGGGCAGAGGGCTGGGCAGGACAGAGGGCTGGGCTGGGCTGGGCAGGGCAGAGGGCTGGGCTGGGCTGGGCAGGGCAGAGGGCTGGGCAGGGCAGAGGGCTGGGCAGGGCAGAGGGCTGGGCTGGGCAGAGGGCTGGGCTGGGCAGGACAGAGGGCTGGGCAGGGCAGAGGGCTGGGCAGGGCAGAGGGCTGGGCAGGGCAGGGCAGAGGGCTGGGCTGGGCAGAGGGCTGGGCAGAGGGCTGGGCAGAGGGCAGGGCAGAGGGCTGGGCAGGGCAGAGGGCTGGGCAGGGCAGGGCAGAGGGCTGGGCAGGGCAGAGGGCTGGGCTGGGCAGGGCAGAGGGCTGGGCTGGGCAGAGGGCTGGGCTGGGCAGGGCAGAGGGCTGGGCTGGGCAGGGCAGAGGGCTGGGCAGGGCAGAGGGCTGGGCTGGGCAGGGCAGAGGGCTGGGCAGGGCAGAGGGCTGGGCTGGGCAGGGCAGAGGGCTGGGCAGGGCAGAGGGCTGGGCAGGGCAGGGCAGAGGGCTGGGCAGGGCAGAGGGCTGGGCTGGGCAGAGGGCTGGGCTGGGCAGGGCAGAGGGCTGGGCAGGGCAGAGGGCTGGGCTGGGCAGAGGGCTGGGCAGGGCAGAGGGCTGGGCTGGGCAGAGGGCTGGGCAGGGCAGAGGGCTGGGCAGGGCAGAGGGCTGGGCTGGGCAGAGGGCTGGGCTGGGCAGGGCAGAGGGCTGGGCTGGGCTGGGCTGGGCAGGGCAGAGGGCTGGGCAGAGGACAGGGCTGGGCAGAGGGCTGGGCTGGGCAGAGGGCTGGGCTGGGCTGAGCTGGGCAGAGAACAGGGCTGGGCAGAGGGCTGGGCAGAGGACAGGGCTGGGCAGAGGGCTGGGCTGGGCAGAGGGCTGGGCAGGGCAGAGGGCTGGGCAGGGCAGAGGCTGGGCAGGGCAGAGGGCTGGGCTGGGCTGGGCTGGGCTGGGCAGAGGGCTGGGCAGAGGGCTGGGCAGGGCAGAGGGCTGGGCTGGGCAGGGCAGAGGGCTGGGCAGGGCAGGGCAGAGGGCTGGGCAGGGCAGGGCAGAGGGCTGTGCTGGGCATAGGGCTGGGCAGGGCAGAGGGCTGGGCAGAGGACAGGGCAGGGCAGAGGGCTGGGCAGAGGGCTGGGCTGGGCAGAGGGCTGGGCAGGGCAGAGGGCTGGGCAGAGGGCTGGGCAGGGCAGAGGGCTGGGCTGGGCAGGGCAGAGGGCTGGGCTGGGCAGAGGGCTGGGCAGGGCAGAGGGCTGGGCAGAGGACAGGGCTGGGCAGAGGGCTGGGCTGGGCAGAGGGCTGGGCAGGGCAGAGGGCTGGGCAGAGGACAGGGCTGGGCAGAGGGCTGGGCTGGGCAGAGGGCTGGGCTGGGCTGAGCTGGGCAGAGAACAGGGCTGGGCAGAGGGCTGGGCAGAGGACAGGGCTGGGCAGAGGGCTGGGCTGGGCAGAGGGCTGGGCAGGGCAGAGGGCTGGGCAGAGGACAGGGCTGGGCAGGGCAGAGGGCTGGGCAGAGGGCTGGGCAGGGCAGAGGGCTGGGCAGAGGACAGGGCTGGGCAGGGCAGAGGGCTGGGCAGAGGGCAGGGCTGGGCAGGGCAGAGGGCTGGGCAGAGGGCTGGGCAGAGGGCAGAGGGCTGGGCAGGGCAGAGGGCTGGGCAGAGGGCTGGGCAGAGGGCAGTGCTGGGCTGGGCAGGGCAGAGGGCTGGGCTGGACTGGGCTGGGCAGAGGGAAGGGCTGGGCAGAGGGCTGGGCTGGGCAGAGGGCTTGGCTGGGCTGGGCAGGGCAGAGTGCTGGGCTGGACTGGGCTGGGCAGAGGGCTGGGCAGGGCAGAGGGCTGAGCAGGACAGAGGGCTGGGCTGGGCTGGGCAGGGCAGAGGGCTGGGCTGGGCAGAGGGCTGGGCTGGGCAGAGGGCTGGGCAGGGCAGAGTGCTGGGCTGGGCAGGGCAGAGGGCTGGGCTGGGCAGGGCAGAGGGCTGGGCTGGGCTGGGCTGGGCAGAGGGCTGGGCAGAGGGCTGGGCTGGGCAGAGGGCTGGGCAGAGGACAGGGCTGGGCAGAGGGCTGGGCTGGGCAGAGGGCTGGGCAGAGGACAGGGCTGGGCAGAGGGCTGGGCTGGGCAGAGGGCTGGGCAGAGGACAGGGCTGGGCAGAGGGCTGGGCAGGGCAGGGCAGAGGGCTGGGCAGGGCAGAGGGCTGGGCTGGGCAGGGCAGAGGGCTGGGCAGGGCAGAGGGCTGGGCAGAGGACAGGGCTGGGCAGAGGACTGGGCTGGGCAGGGCAGAGGGCTGGGCTGGGCTGAGCTGGGCAGAGAACAGGGCTGGGCAGAGGGCTGGGCAGAGGACAGGGCTGGGCAGAGGGCTGGGCTGGGCAGAGGGCTGGGCTGGGCAGGGCAGAGGCTGGGCAGAGAACAGGGCTGGGCAGAGGGCTGGGCAGAGGACAGGGTTGGGCAGAGGGCTGGGCAGGGGGCTGGGCTGGGCAGGGCAGAGGGCTGGGCAGGGGGCTGGGCTGGGCAGGGCAGAGGCTGGGCAGGGCAGAGGGCTGGGCAGGGCAGAGGGCTGGGCAGGGCAGGGCAGGGCAGGGCTGGGCAGAGGGCTGGGCTGGGCTGGGCAGAGGGCTGGGCTGGGCTGAGCTGGGCAGAGAACAGGGCTGGGCAGAGGGCTGGGCAGAGGACAGGGCTGGGCAGAGAGCTGGGCTGGGCAGGGCAGGGCAGGGGCTGGGCAGGGCAGAGGGCTGGGCAGGGCTGGGCGGAGGGCAGGGCAGAGGGCAGGGCAGGGGAAGGCTGCAATGTGATGTGATGAAGGATCAGTCCACAGACGACTGTGGTTTTCTATGGAGGGTTCCGAGAGAACGAGACAAGGATCTTGGCAGTAGCATCTCTCCGGGAAGGAGCACTGGGGCAAGTGCTCCAGCCCCTTCTGGAAGGAACGTGGTCCAGTGCACCCTCTGCCTCTGACTGTAATAATGGGCTCAGAAAGGGCCACCTACTGCTAACCTACTGTCCCGAGGCAGTGGCTTCTCTCGAGTCCTGCCCCTTCCTGATGCACTTGGGCTCAAACAAAAATCCTCATGACCAACTTGTAAGGTTCATGCTATGACACTCTTTTTATAAATGAGGACACGGAAGCTCAGAGAGGTCAGTCCCCTTCACCGAGGCCACACAGCTTGTACACAATGGAGGTGCACTTGAACACAGGCCCGCAGCACCATCTAGGTTCTGAGAGGAAGAACAGAAGGCCTATCACAGTCCAGCACAGAAGCCTCTGGAATCAGCCAGACCTCAGCTGGGCTCCTGGCCATACGCCTCGATTTCTGGATGCCTCGGCCCCAACTCTGAGTCTGGGAATAAGAGTATCTACCTTGCAGAACACTTGAGAATTAGATGCAATACATGCAAAGCTTCTGAGGCCTAGAAAGTTGCGTTCTAGAATTCTTTCTGTGTCTCAGGGTGATGAGTCCCAGGAGGGAGGCCTGCATGGCTGGTCTCCCAGGCACGCGCCTCTGTTTCTTTAGCTGGACTCAGAGTCCTGTTCATCCTGGACAGTCCCTGCAAACAGGGAGAGTGCTGAGGAAGCCCAGGCAGGCGGTGGCCCTTCCCCCCTAGAGGGCAGCAGCGGCCTGGACAAGACAGAGTCCCAGCTCATGCTCATCACTTTTTTTTTTTTTTTTTTTTGTATTTTTCTGAAGCTGGAAACGGGGAGAGACAGTCAGACAGACTCTTGCTTGAGCCCGACCGGGATCCACCCGGCACGCCCACCAGGGGGCGACGCTCTGCCCCTCTGGGGCGTTGCTCTGTTGCGACCAGAGCCACTCTAGTGCCTGGGGCAGAGGCCAAGGAGCCATCCCCAGCGCCCGGGCCATCTTTGCTCCAATGGAGCCTCGGCTGCGGGAGGGGAAGAGAGAGACAGAGAGGAAGGAGGGGGGGAGGGGTGGAGAAGCAGATGGGTGCTTCTCCTGTATGCCCTGGCCGGGAATCGAACCCGGGACTTCTGCACGCCAGGCCGACGCTCTACCACTGAGCCAACTGGCCAGGGCCTGCCCACCACTTGTTAAGGGGTGAAACCCCTGTCAGCACATTGCTTCCTTCACTCCCACTTGTTTACGGTGCCCTCAGTAGATACAAAGGTATCCTTCCACCTTCAAACAGGCAGGCTGACATCTCTCCCTAAGAAGGAGTGCCCTGCATTGCACCTGCTCGAATGAAACATGACCCACAAACAGCAGAAAGCCTGCAAACGTGGGAGATTCAGGTATCTGGTGCCCTCTGCCCGGGAGCCTGCTGGCCTTATGTCACTACCCTTGCTCATCTGATGGGGGTGGGGGGATAGGCAGGAAGGGGGGAGGGAGGGGCAGGGAGAGAGGGTGAGGAGGCGACTGTTCACATAACATATCGGCGCCAAACCCAGCACACACTGTGTGTAACAAGAGATATCCCTACTGCAAAGGTTTTTTTTTGTTTTTGTTTGTTTTTTGTATTTTTCTGAGGTTGGAAACGGGGAGGCAGTCAGATAGACTCCTGCATGCGCCCGACTGGGATTCACCCGGCATGCCCACCAGGGGGCGATGCTCTGCCCATCTGGGGCATTGCTCTGTTGCATCCAGAGCCACTCTAGCACCTGAGGCAGAGGCCACAGAGCCATCCTCAGCACCTGGGCCAACTTTGCTCCAATGGAGCCTCGGCTGCGGGAGGGGAACAGAGAGACAGAGAGGAAGGAGAGGGGGAGGGGTGGAGAAGCAGATGGGCGCTTCTCCTGTGTGCCCTGGCCGGGAATCGAACCCGGACTCCCGCACGCCAGGCCGACGCTCTACCACTGAGCCAACCGGCCAGGGCCCCCCACTGCAAAGTTAATACACGAAACAAAACTCTAGGGTTGCTGAGGCCATGAGGCACGTGCCAGCATTTAGGAACCCTGTCCACAGCATCAGCTGCCCTGCTAGAGGGCTGGTCCCAAAGCTGCCTGCCCACTGCAGTCACCTGGGAAACCTCAAACACACAGGAATGCCTACGCCCCGCCCCGAGATCTGATAGAGCCGGTCAGGGCGCAGCCTGGGCACGGCCAGGTCATTCTATGTGCAGCCAGACTGAGAACCACTGCTCCCTGCCCTTGCTGACCTTGGCCAAGGAACCAGCTGGTACCCACAATGCATCTGGGCACATGGGGAAAGGGGCACGAACGCTCCCTGACATCAGTCCTGAACGGTGGAGGGGCAGGTGGACCCTGAGCACAGCCAGGCTGAGGTCACGGGACACGGGAGCTGCCGTCAACCCTGTCTTCGGCAGACAGCCAAAGCGGCCCTGAGTGCCCGCACGGCCGTGTGCTCCCCCACAGAGCTCTGCCCGGCGCCCTGGGTGTGGCCCCTGGCGCTGTCTGGGGTCCAGGCCTTCCTCATGCTGGTCCTCAGCCCAGTTCCTCCCTCTTCCCCAGGCCCTGAACAGCACATCCAAGTTCTATGCTCCACTCAAAGCCGGCTGGAAACACCGCCTCTTCCAGGGGGCCTCTCTAGATTCTCCCTTCTCCTTCCCCATCCCTCTTCTGCACAGCATCTAACCCGAGACTTTTCCTATCGTCCCACCGACAGTCCGCCGGCACACAGAAACGAACTTCCACACCTCTCAGCCTGGGGAGCTCCAGCTGTCAGACAGGAGGTGGCCTGCCCGGCTCACCTCCTGGTACGGCCTGAATCCTGTCACCCCCCCCCCCCAACCCCAAATCCATTTGCTAAAGCCCTGATGCCCCAGGACCTCAGAGTGAGTATTTGCAGACCGCGCCTTTAAAAAGGAGATTAAGTTAAAAGAAGGCGTTTAGGGCAGGCCCCAAACCAACAGGACCGGTGTCCCTATAGGAAGAAGAGACAGCAGGTGGGTCTGTGCACAGAGACCATGCAGGGGAGGACCCTCAGAGAGAAGCTGGCTGTCCACGAGCCAAGGACAGAGGCCTCCGCAGAAACCAGCAGGCTGACCACCTGACCCTGGACTTTCAGCCTCCAGCCCAGTGAGAAACACACGTCTGTTGTCTCAGCCACTTTGTTATGGAAACCCTAGCACACAACACACGTTCTGAGCCTGGTGTGAGGACCCCATGTGACAATGAACGAGAAAACTAGAGAGCGCCACCCAGGTGGCATGAGACACTGAATGCGTCAGGTGAGTCAGTGACCATGAACGAAGGCTCCTCAGATTCCCAGAGGTCAGGAAGGAATCGACGAGCCACCGTGCGGGGTCAGGACCGGCAGGATGGAAAACCAGGTTCTGAGATGTGTTTGCTGAACGTCGTACACAGGACAAGCGGTTTTCCCACAGGCTACGCGCTTGAGAAGAACCCCAGCCAATCAGACAAGGGGAACCCGTCACGGCTGGGCGGGTTTTGAATCAGGACTCTGACTGGTGACGATGATGGGGGTGTGCTGGTGACGGTGGTGGCCCCGACACAGCCAGCGGAGGGCTGGGGACCGGCAAGTCCCAGGCACCATCTTATTTAATCCTCGCCACAATCCCATCAGCGGGTACACTCCCGCTTCACACATCCGGAAACGGAGGCACAGAAAATGTGATGTCATTTCTCCAATGACACAAAGACCAAGGGTTTAGGAAAGCAAGGGAGAAAAGGTCGAGGGCAGCCCAGGAGGTGGCCGGGGTGAAGGCGGAGAGGTGGGAAGGACCCTGGGCGGGCGGCCGGCAGGGGGACGAGGGCCCCCAGCCGAGCACAGGTCTGTGGTGCTGTCATGGAGACCCCAGCGGTCAGGCTGTAGCTGACAGGCACGGAAGCACCAGCAGCTCCTGGGGACAGGTGTGTCCTGCTGCAGCTGCATCAGGAAGATAAACCCAGAGGCAGGATGTGGGGGTGACGGAGGGAAAAGGAGCAGGGAAGCCACCAGGGATTCAGAGAGTGGGTGATCACTGTGGCTCTTGCACTGCCAGGGAGTAGATGCAGGCCCCCTTTCCTCCACCAGGGGGCGCTGTGTCTCAGCCACCTTCACTGATGGGGGTCACTGCCCAGTGGACTGACTGGGCCCTGGCCTTCCAGGTGCTCCTGGCCCTCCGCTGGCTGTTACTTGTTGAAGAAGCCCTGTCTGGCTGGCTATCTCACCAGCGCAGCCTGCACCTTCAAAGGACTTCAGAACCGTAATGAACGTCCCCAGCGGCCTCAACAACACAGCAGGACCCAGCGTCAGAGGTGAGAAGTCAGGTCCGGCCCCAGCAGGTGGAGGTCCCACAGGTCACCTCTCAGTTCTTGGTATTCCCATTCTCATTCACCACAGTCCTCAGGTGGTCAGCCGAGGCGACCTAACTTTGTCTCCGCTGCTCTGTCTGGCCACCCTGATGCCATCGCTAACAGCAACAACAGAGTGACTCTCCGCAACCATCCTGTGACGTGTGGGTCTTTTCACCTCCAGTTTACAAATGAAGAAAAGGCACAGAGGTTAAGCTACCAGCCTATGGCCACAACACTGGACAGGAGCTCAGGCTCTGTGGGCCCTCAACTCGGCATCTCCTCCAAGCCACCCATCCTCAACTCAACAAGCATCTGGTCCGCTAGCGGCGGACATGGGAGAATGCTTGGGCATTTCCTCTTCTCGGCCACCAGAGGGCGCCAGACACCTCCTCATGCCAGGAGCTGATCTGCCCTGTGTGTGTGGACGTTTGTGGTTGATGATGGGAGGGTTCTGAGTTGGCTTCACTGTCAGCAGGGCTGCTGTCATTACTGAAGGTCTTCTGGCTGCGTCTGGCAAGAAAAGGACCACTTCCAAAATGCCTGGGCCTTCTAGATCAAAATGGATTACCCCAACCACTCACCGTGCCTCAACCTCCCCAACTGGTATGGTACGCACTTGAGTAACCTTTCTCGAATCTGTGCAATCATTCTCCCAACCCCGTTTGAAATCACCAGGGATGACCTACTTTATAACATAAAGTCCAAAACTTTGGTCTGGCGTAGTCACGGCGCCAGGCCGCATGACCTCAGACGTGGTTCTGGGTGGCCCCGCCTCCAAGCGCAGGCTGGGCCACTGAGAGGGGCAGGGGCCCCAGGGTGTGCCCTGCAGGGCGGGGGCTGGCCGGGCTCGGAGGCACACACAGCAGCAGGCTCCGTGTTCAAGGTCAGCACCAATCAGCCGGAGCTAGGCACCATCGTCGGGCACGGGGGCAGGGAGGGGCCAGTGGCAGGTCCCGGGCACGGGGGCGGGGAGGGGCCAGTGGCAGGTCCCCGGGCACGGGGGCGGGGAGGGGCCAGTGACAGGTCCCGGGCACGGGGGTCAGGGAGGGGCCAGTGGCAGGTCCCCGGGCACGGGGGCAGGGAGGGGCCAGTGGCAGGTCCCGGGCACGGGGGCAGGGAGGGGCCAGTGGCAGGTCCCCGGGCACGGGGGCGGGGAGGGGCCAGTGGCAGGTCCCCGGGCACGGGGGCAGGGAGGGGCCAGTGGCAGGTCCCCGGGCACGGGGGCGGGGAGGGGTCAGTGGCAGGTCCCCGGGCACGGCCCAGCCCGGCCGCCGGTCAGTGGACTCAGGCCCAGGTCCCCGACCACAAGGCCCTCCGCATGATCAAATGAGCAGAAGCCCAGCTGTCACACAGAGGGGACAAGATGGGGATTGAAGCTGGGATTCTGGGATCAAGCAGAAATCCCATCATCAAAACTGTGCCCTGAACCCAGAGAGAACTGACAACAAGGACGTCTGAAACACACTCCCAAACAGGGACGACAGCTGCAGAAATCTCTCCCGTCTAGAGGCAGGGCTGGTGTCCCAACGGAGACAACACCAGCAAACCACCGAGGTGACAGCCAGGGACACCTGACAGCCACATCTTACCCGTCTGCACACAGATACCAGGGGTTTTGGAGATCCAGAGAAAACTGTCCAGGTGTGGATGAAATGCAAATTTCACCCCGAGTTGTCACTCAAGGGACACGGCTGCTTGCTGACATGACAGTCTGGGGACTCTGAAGCCTGACGTCACTCGAGGATTATTGGAGGTTATTAGACACTGGGTTTAAGTGCTCTGCAATGAGGAAGCCGTCACTGTCGGAAGTCCACAGAGCTCACTAGCAACACTTCCGCCTGGGCCAACCCATCACCTCCACTGGTTTTTTGACGAGGTCAGGAGGCTGATTAGACCGAGGGAAGGTCAGACACACGTCAGATCCTGACCTGTACAGAAGACAGGGATGAAGCGCTGGTGCCGGGACCCGGAGCCGGCTGGCCCTGCTCCGGCCGGCACAGCAGGTGCACGGAGCCTTGCTGAGTGAGAGGGAGTCACTCCTGCCCCGTTCTCCCCACAGGCGATGGCGCACAGGCACACGATGCCCACTCGAGAGGTAAGGTCAAGACGCTGTAGGTAGATCAATACGGATAAAACAGGCTGACCCCCTGGACCCGAGTGCCCAGGGCGACACGGCCAGCATTTGCCCACAGCAGGCTCTAGGAGGGCTGGGGAGATGCGGCGAACTCGCTGGGCAAGGCCAGACGGCTCGGCTCGAGTCCCTGCTAGTGAAGCAGTTGTCCCCAATGCCAACACCACCTCTGAGTACAGAGTACAAGGGGCAGCCTCCTGTCCTCAGAGGGTCAGCTCCACTGGGGTCAGTCCGGACACCAAGAGAGGGCCCTGCGTCCGGGAGTACCTCCTGGAGGGGCACCCAGAGATGGGGAGATCTACAGATCATGCCATGGAATAACTAAAACATGGAAAAAGAAGAATCACACACACGCATGCACACACACACACACACACACACACAATTAAACACTGCCATGGAAGGATAAGAATTCAACCCGTGTGTCTTCCCACCAGATTTGGGGCAGGTGACCGAGAACGCTGGGAACAGGCAGACTGGCCCTCTTAGTGAGTAGTGAGCTGTTCGTCACCAGAGGTGTTCAAGAGGAGAGGACAACTGACTAGGTGTCAGGACTGAAGGAGCGGGTTTCCTGCTGGGTGGTCACCAGGCAGCTAAGACGGCCCCCAGGTGTAAGACCCCCGGACTCTCCCTGGGGCAACCTTGCAGAACTTCTCCTGCATCCGCACCACTCCCGGTACACGGGACGGGGCAACCTTCTCAGTAGCTGCTCCAAAGACACAGTTGTGACGTCCCTTCCTGAAGGGACTAGACTCGGCACAGAAAGCAGGACGTGGGGGGTGCCCACTGAAAGCCGTGTCACCCTGGCCACCCCTGGCTGCTGCTTAACCTGCACCCCGGTCCCGGAAGATGGCTTCTGTGGGCAATGGTCTGGGCAGACACTGAGCTTTTCTAGATCAATCTGAGAGACGGGATTCCAACTCGCAGACTGGAGAACAGGGAAGAGGGACTGCTGAGGAGTATCCACGTTTAAAAAGGAAACAGGACTGGCCCTGGCCGGTTGGGTCAGCAGTAGAGCGTCGGCCCAGCGTGTGGAAGTCCTGGGTTCGATTCCCGGCCAGGGCACACAGGAGAGGTGCCCATCTGCTTCTCCACCCCTCCCCACCCCCTGCGGCCAAGGCTCCATTGGAGCAAAGTTGGCCTGGGTGCTGAGGTTGGCTCCATGGCCTCCTCCTCAGGAGCTAGAATGGCTCTGCCCGCAATGGAGCAATGCCCCAGATGGGCAGAGCATCGCCCCTTGGTGGGCATGCTGGGTGGATCCCGGTCGGGCGGATGTGGGAGTCTATCTGACTGCCTCCCTGCTTCTAACTTCAAAAAAATACAAAAAAAAAAAAAAAAGGAAACAGGACAGGCCGGCATAGGGATAGTGGCCGGGGCTCGGGTCAGCACCGTGTCCCCCTGGGCAGGTCGCTAGGGCCCACCTGAGAGAAGGGATGGAGAAACTATCCCAATGATTGGTCCAAACACCAGGAGCCTTCCTTTTCTGGAAAATCGCTTCTGTTTCCACTGGGACAACAGGGAACAGAGACAGCGATGCACACGGTCTGGCTCTGGCCGCATGACTCAGTTTGGGGTTAACTGCAGGGCCTGGAGGGCAGGCCTCACACCGGAAGCCCTGGGCATGTAGCCATCTGAGCCTCTAATAATTTTTTTTTATTTTTACAAGGACGACTGTCCTGGTGCTCACACCTGACAGGCTAGAGCTCAGGAGAGGACAGATTCCCTAGAGCCGTGGTTCTTAACCAGGGGCAGTGCTGTCCCCCCCCCAGGACGTTTTTGGTTGTCACAACGTGGTTGGGGGCACCATAACATCTAGTGGGCCAAGGCCAGGGATGTTGCTAACAGCCTACGATGCATAGGACAGCCCACGATGCACAGGACAGACTACGATGCACAGGACAGCCCCCGATGCACAGGACAGCCCCCGATGCACAGGACAGCCCCCGATGCACAGGACAGCCTACGATGCACAGGACAGCCCCCGATGCACAGGACAGCCCACGATGCACAGGACAGCCCACGATGCACAGGACAGCCCCCGATGCACAGGACAGCCTACGATGCACAGGACAGCCCCCGATGCACAGGACAGCCCCTGATGCACAGGACAGCCTATGATGCACAGGACAGCCTACGATGCACAGGACAGCCCACGATGCACAGGACAGCCCCTGATGCACAGGACAGCCTACGTTGCATAGGACAGCCTACGATGCACAGGACAGCCTACGATGCACAGGACAGCCTACGTTGCATAGGACAGCCTACGATGCACAGGACAGCCTACGATGCACAGGACAGCCCACGATGCACAGGACAGTCCCTGATGCACAGGACAGCCTACGTTGCATAGGACAGCCTACGATGCACAGGACAGCCCCCGATGCACAGGACAGCCCCCGATGCACAGGACAGCCCCTGATGCACAGGACAGCCTACGTTGCATAGGACAGCCCACGATGCACAGGACAGCCTACGATGCACAGGACAGCCCCCGATGCACAGGACAGCCCCCGATGCACAGGACAGCCCCCGATGCACAGGACAGCCTACGTTGCATAGGACAGCCCACGATGCACAGGACAGCCTACGATGCACAGGACAGCCCACGATGCACAGGACAGCCCCCCGATGCACAGGACAGCCCCCGATGCACAGGACAGCCCCTGATGCACAGGACAGCCTATGATGCACAGGACAGCCTACGATGCACAGGACAGCCCACGATGCACAGGACAGCCCCTGATGCACAGGACAGCCTACGTTGCATAGGACAGCCTACGATGCACAGGACAGCCTACGATGCACAGGACAGCCTACGTTGCATAGGACAGCCTACGATGCACAGGACAGCCTACGATGCACAGGACAGCCCACGATGCACAGGACAGTCCCTGATGCACAGGACAGCCTACGTTGCATAGGACAGCCTACGATGCACAGGACAGCCCCCGATGCACAGGACAGCCCCCGATGCACAGGACAGCCCCTGATGCACAGGACAGCCTACGTTGCACAGGACAGCCCACGATGCACAGGACAGCCTACGATGCACAGGACAGCCCCCGATGCACAGGACAGCCCCCGATGCACAGGACAGCCCCTGATGCACAGGACAGCCTACGTTGCATAGGACAGCCCACGATGCACAGGACAGCCTACGATGCACAGGACAGCCCACGATGCACAGGACAGCCCCCCGATGCACAGGACAGCCCCCGATGCACAGGACAGCCCCCGATGCATAGGACTGCCCCCGATGCACAGGACAGCCCCCGAGACAAAGAATGACCAGCCCCGAATGCCAGCAGTGCAGAGGCTGGGGAACCCCGGCCTCCGCCGGGGGCTGCAGAGGTCCCAGAGCCGCGCCCGGCCCACGGCTGACGTGTACAGCAGGCGGAGGGCAGGGTGTGGGCTCTCGGGTCTACGCAGTGTGGACTGTCTGCTCCCCTTAGAACCGAGGAAGTTTCGGGAGCACCCTAGTTTCTGCCGGAGAGAAAGGGAGAACTCCAACCCCCGCCTTTCTAGGAGCTCCTGCTGATGGCAGATCCGGAGCGAGCACCCTCATCCGTCCGGCGAGCCCGAGCAGCCCTGCTGGGCGGTCAGAGGCGTCCCCGTCGCCCCTGCCGTCTGATGCCCTGGGCAGGGGTGTCGTGAGGCGAGGAAAGGAAAAGAGTGACCTGAAGGGGGTCGAGCTCACTGAGGCCACGCGGTGTCCACCCCAGTGCCTCTCTTTCCGGCTGATGAAATGGGCAGGTCCAGTGGTCTGGCCTGTGCTGGGCCCATGTGCGACCCTCGGACTTGACGCTGGGGGCCCCCCATCTCTCCGTGAAAGCTCTGGTTTTAACCCGGGCGCCTGGGGCTGCCGGGCAGGGGGTGCGGGAGGCGGCCGAATGTGTGGACTTCAAGGTCTAGATCAGCGGTTCTCAACCTGTGGGTCGCGACCCCAGCGGGGTCGCCTAAAGCCATCAGGTTTTACATTCCGAATGTAATGTAAAACCTGATGTAATGCATATCAGGTATTTACATTCCGAATCATAACTGTAGCAAAATTACAGTTATGAAGTAGCCACCAAAATTATTTTTTGGTCTGGGGTCACCGCAACATGAGGAACTGTACTGCGGGGTCACGGCATTAGAAAGGTTGAGAACCACTGGTCTAGATGGTGCTGTAACCAGGAGCCCTGTCTTCTCCATTCTGCCGTGTGGGCTTCTGTTGTCAAGTTTGCAGTGGCTGAAGAATGGTCCCCAAAAGATACGGCCACATTTGGCACTTGTGAATGTGACCTTATTTGGAAAAAAGGATCTTTGCAGATGTAATTAAGTTAAGGATCTGGAGATGTGATCATCCTCGAATATCCCGACGGGCCCATAAATCCAAGTGTCCTTATTCTAGACAGAGAGGAGAGACAGAGGGAGGAGAGGCCGTGTGAAGCCGGACTAGGGTGACACAGTCACAAACTAAGGGATGCCTGGAGCCCCAGAGGCTGAAAGAGGCAAGGGGGACCCTAGAGCCCGCAGAGAGGGTACAACCCTTGCCCACACCCTGACTGCCCACGTCTGTCCCTCTAGAACCAGGAGCAAATAAATCGTGGAGGAACACACATAACATAAAATGTAAACATCGTATCCACTCTGAAGTACACAGTTCAGTGGCCTCAAGCATCTTCAGATTTTTGTACAAGCCATCTCCAGAACTCTTTGCTAAAAGGTAGCTAATTTTAAGGAATGGAAACTTTCAAATATACAAGTAAAGAGAACAGACAAGAATAACGAAGACCCAGAGACTCATCATGAACCCTGACTGACATCAACGCACCATCAACTTCCCCCACGCACCCACACTGGCTTCCCCTACTTCGTTACTCGAAAGAAACCCCAGAGTCCCTTGCTATTTCAGGACCTCGCTTTAAAAGAGAAAGACAAAACCACAATGCTATGATCACACCCCAACATTTAACACCAATGGCAGGAGACTGTTTAAACTTCAAGGCCCCTTCCTGTTCTGAAACTTCTCTACCCTCCGCATAAGGGGGCCAGGTACCAGGCAGCCAACACTCCCTAAGAACAGCACTGACGCTGAGACGGAGACTTTCTGAATCACAGCCGCGTGGTCTTCTCGCTCCCGCTCTGCCTCTTGGGGAGGCTGACGTGCTGGCAGAAACCACTTCTGAATGAGCCCGATGCCCACGCAACAGAAGCAAGCTTCCATCCTGCGGTGACCTCCCGAGTTCTAATTTTGGTAGCCGCCCAGTTTGCCTCTTATACCAATTTCCACTTTATAGTCTTATTATAAAAGCATACAAGGGACTGTCATAAAATGGTCATCTTAACTGTTTTACTTTGTGTTTCGTCCTTTTGTGGGGTTGGGCCGGGGGCGGGAGGGGGAGGCAAGAAAGGAACCAGGATGGTGGACCGATGTCACCTGGGAGGGGGAGGCAAGAAAGGAACCAGGGCGGTGGACCGATGTCACCTGGGAGGGTTCTCAGCCACCTCCCGGGGAAGGCTTTCCCCAGGGAGTCACATGGTGACTCATTTAGAATTCTGCAGAGCTCAGTGGAGGGCTGGGGGCTTTTCGATGAGAAAGACAGATGAATGAATGGAAAGGGACACATTGCTGAAGGCCACCTCCTCCCCAGCAGGCCTGGCTCTGTTCTGCCTTCCCTCTGTCCCTTGGGCCCTGGGCCCTGTTGATGGGGGTCAATTCTGATGGAGCTGGAACCACGGGTTTGAAGCATGCTAGATCACACGAGAACCGCTGCAGCTAGACCGCCATCTACGGGGCGTTTTATTTCATCCCCGTAACTCCGATCACTCCGCACTGGAGTCACCTGCCTGTCCATCTGGGTGGGCCGGCTCAGTTCCGCCTCCTCGCCTCCCACAGCTGACAGGGCAGAGCCAGAATTCCTGGCTGTGCAGGGCTGTCCTGTGCCTTGGGGAACATTTCAACATCACCCCTGCTGTCAACCTATCACAGGCCCCAAGTCTTGAAAACCCACAATGTCTCCAGTTCTTGCCTGGGGACAAGAGAGCCCCGGCTGAGAGCCACGGGTCTGGGACATGCACACACCAAAGGGCAAGAACCTCGGCTTATTCCTTCTGGCTTCCCTGCACCCAGTATGGCCCCTGCCACCAATCAGCAACCCCCAAGTCCTGGTGCATCGCTGAGAACCACCCTGAGAGACAGGCATGTGGCCCATCATGTCACAGACAGAGCAGCTGCGGCCAGTGAGGTTCTGAGTAGTGAGTAAGTGACCCGGCTGATGATGGCACAGCTGCCATGCTCTCCATGCCCTGTGTCGGGGCTGGAGCTAGCCTGTAAAGAAGCTTCATTTCGGCCCTGGCCAGTTGGCTCAGTGGTAGAATGGCAGCCCCGTGTGTGGATGTCCCAGGTTCGATTCCTGGTCAGGACACACAGGAGAAGTGCCATCTGCTTCTCCACCCCTCCCTCTCCCATTCTCACTCTCTGTTCTCCTCCCATAGCTATGGCTTGATTGGTTCGAGCGCATCAGCCCCGGGTGCTGAGGATGGCTCCATGGAGCCTCCATCTCAGGCACTAAAAATTAGCTCAGTTGTGAGCATGGCCTCTGACGGGCAGAGCATCAGCCCCAGATTGGTGTTGCTGGGTGGATCCTGGTTGGGATGCATGCAGGAGTCTGTCTCTATCTCCTGTCCTATCACCTGGAAAAAGAAGAAGGGGGAAAAAAAAAAAGCTTCATTTCAGATTCTCCTGCTTTCTAGGTCTGGGCACCAAAGAGGCAAGGCTGCTAATGTCTGGAATGTTCCAAATGCCCTGAGCCATTAATTAATGACCAGCGTGGGGGACCTCCTGCTGACAGGAGCGAAGTGACTAGGGTCACAGGGCCCTGCTGAGTGTGAGAAGAGCGGGGTTAATTTTTTTTTTTTTTAAATCTCTGTAGTAGCTTAAACCTGAATGAAGGTAATGCTTTGAATTAGCCTGGCAACACGAGGCGGCCAGAGGGAGCCCCGCGCCCAGCGGACGGGCTGTGAATGGATTCAGTCGCAGACCCGAGGCGCTGTCTTAATTAGGTTTGGAGTCTGGGCTTCTTTTCGACGAGGAAAGTAGGACAGAGTAAACCGTCTGATTCATGTTTCAAAGTGGGAGCGAGGCAGGGGTGGGGGGTGGCCTCACGAGGCTTGTCATCTAGAGCCCCACGTGCTGCGCAGAAAAGCCCGATGTTTAACTCCATCGCTGCAGGCCTGCTGCTCAGGTTTCCACGAAAGTTGCGCCAACCATGGAGGACACAGTGGCTTCACGCACTCCTACCCTCGAGTGCAGTCAGCGCCCTCCCCACCCCCATCTGATGTCACACAGCAGTGTCCTGAAGAGGAAGCCTGGGGCCCATATCACTACTTCCAAGCAGTCAGGCAGCTATAAAGGAAAACAATACCTTGTGCTGATGCTCCCCATTCTAGAAAGCCAACCCTAAGAGGGCTAGCACAGTCTACTGGTGATGCTCAATGAGTCTTGTTTAATGACTTAGTTGCTGACTCTTTTTTTCCCCCCCTTAAGTGAGAAGCGGGGAGGCAGAGAGACAGACTCGCACATGATCCCTGACGAGGATCTACCTGTCAAGCCCCCTACCAGGCGATGCTCTGCCCATCTGGGGCTGTTGCTCTGTTGCTCAGCAACCGAGCTATTTTAGTGTCTGACGTGGAGGCTGTAGAGCCATCCTTACAACCCGGGGCCAACTTGCTCCAACTGTGCCATGGCTGCAGGACAGGAAGAGAGAGGGAGAGAAGAGAGAAAGGGGGAAGGGTGGAGAAGCAGATGGCGCTTCTCCTGTGTGCCCTGACTGGGAATCAAACCCAGGACGTCCACATGACAGGCCAACGCTCTACCACTGAGCCAACTGGCCAGGGCCAGTCGCTGACTCTTGATACCAGATTAATGCTGTAAGCATGCCACACTTGTAAGTCTCCAACTGTCAGGAGTCCCTGGCACCAGTGACTCTTGAACAACACGGGTTTGAACTATGCAAGTCCCCTTACACAGCTTTGTTACAATCGACAGTTTGAAGACACCTGCAGGTGGGCCGAGCAGCCTAAAACAGATGACAGAAACTTAGGGCACTGATAAATCCATTCTCTTCCTTATGCTTTTCTTAATAACATTTGCTTTTCTCTAGCCTACTTGATTGTAAGAATGCAGTATGTAGCCCTGGCCGGTTGGCTCAGTGGTAGAGCGTCGGCCTGGCGTGCAGAAGTCCCGGGTTCGATTCCCGGCCAGGGCACACAGGAGAAGCACCCATCTGCTTTTCCACTCCTCCCCCTCTCCTTCCTCTCTGTCTCTCTCTTCCCCTCCCACAGCCAAGGCTCCACTGGAGCAAAAGATGGCCCGGGCACTGGGGATGGCTCCTTGGCCTCTGCCTCAGGCGCTAGAGTGGCTCTGGTTGCGACAGAGCGACGTCCCGGATGGGCAGAGCATCGCCCCCTGGTGGACGTGCCGGGTGGATCCCGGTCGGGCACGGGCGGGTGTCTGACTGCCTCCTCGTTTCCAGCTTCAGAAAAAATATATACAAAAAAAAAATGCAGTATGTAATACATATAACATACAAAATACGTGTTAATTGACTGTTTATGTTATCTGTAAGGCTTCCAGACAGCAGTAGGCTATTAGTAGTTGAATCTCTGGGGAGTCAAAAGTTACAGATGGGTTTTCTACTGCGTGGGGGTTCGGCACCTCCAACCCTGGCGTTGTTCGGGGGTTATCTGTGCTTGTGTTAGAAGCCAAAGACCCCTCAGAACTGCACCCAGGTTTTCATCAGCCTTGTACTTCCAAGGGCTCACACATCTGTCCAGCTGTTGTCTTATGCTGACTGAGGAACAGGGAACTTTCCACAGAGATGCCAGCACTGACTGACAAGGCCCTTGGCAAGTGCCAGGCCCGGGCTGGGCTGCACACACACTGACCCCTCACCAATTCCACGAGGCAGGCCCTGCTCTCAGGCCCCTTTGTGGATAACGAAACTGAGGCTCGGAGAAGCCCAGCAAGCCGTCCCGAGCCCGCACAAATAGAGTAAGTGCAGGACTGTGGCTCCGCGCCCGTGGGTGAGACGCCCGCCCGCACCCCGGGGCACCGGGTGCGCCCCGCTCCGCGTTCACGGTCCGCATCTCTGGGAGCTGCCGCTTCTTCAGTAATAGTAACTTCAGTCACTGCTTCGTGCTGAGCCCTTATTAGACCCTAGACCCTCTGTATGCACGCTGACACTTCATTTCGTAAGAACACTACAGAGAGAACTATTATTTTCTCCAGCTCGGATAAGAGGGAGCTGAGGCTCAGTGCTGGTCCCTGGCTAGCTGGGACTGGAACCCATCCTGGCCAGTTCTCTACCGTGAGGACATCACACGGGCAGGAACCCTCTGGTCCCAACTCCCCTCTGGAATTCGGGCCTGGACTGGCCTTTTCCTCCCCACTTCCTTTAAGAGTGATTCATGAGGTCCGCCCTCCGGAAGCTGTTCATATTCACTGGGGACTCAGCGTGGCCCGGACACCTACGGGAGCGGCTGTCAGAGGGACCAGGACTGGTCCCCGCTCCTCTTCCGGTGTCCCCTCTGGGACTGTCGCCCCCGGCCAGCGTCCTGGCTTCCGAACCGCTCTCCCATTTCCTCCTTCCCCGGGAAGCCAGGGACCCCTCCCGCCTGCGCGCCCTCAGACACACAGCTTCCTCGTTCCTTCGAAACCCTCCAGCTGCGGGTCGACAGGACCCGCCCGTGACTTTCTATCCACTTTTAAGTAGGAACGGCGAGGGAGCTATACACATTTTAATATCAGATTGTGGCGATGGTTATACAACTCTGTAAACTGTGCACATAAAAGGAGCGGATTTTACGGTACATAAATCAGACGTCAATAACACTATTTTTAAAAGAAAAGAAATAAGGTTTTTAAAAAAGTTATAAAAGGGTTCGAGCACAAGGAGCTTCTCTGATTACGTGAGGAAGCGGGGGCCCCACGGGAAAGGCCGGCCGCATCTTTACAGCACCTCAGCCCCAACCACGGAGCCGTTCTCCCCCTCTCCTTGAAGAAATACGAGAGTTGAGACTCCAGTGCATCCGAATGCCACCACGACTCCGCAAAAGTTCAGCAGGCGGGGGGGCTGGGAGGGAGGATGTCAGAGACCGGAGGCAGAGTGTAAAGGTGCCTTCCTCACGGGGCCCACCCCCGCTGGGTCACCTGCTAGGCGTCTAACGCAGAACCCACGGTCTGAACGGCTGCAAGGTCAGCTCTTGGAGAGCTTCACTCGTCCCCAGTCACTAGTGAGCTCAGAGTCAACACACCCCTAAGGGCCACTCATCTGTCTATGAGATGATGACACTGTCATCACCCCTCCGAGGCTGCCCCAAGGGGCAAATGAGATAGCCCAAGGATAAAGCAAAGACTCAGAACAATGCCTGGCTCAACAATATTTTAGGGGAAAAAAAAATGTTGGGAATAAGCGCGGGCAGAGCCCTCGCCTTGACCCTGGCGGTGAGTTTATAGGGCTTCATTCAATGTTCACAGTGATCACCTTGGCGATGGCTCTGACTGTTCCCATTCTACAGACCGGGAAGCAGGATCCCAGGGGTTAAGACACGGACCAGGTCAACCCCTCCCAGCTAACAGGTAGCAGAGCTGGGATTGGCAGCCAGGCCTGTCTGACTTTGAAGCACTTATCACTCAACTATGCCATTAAACAAGGACCCTACCCATGTGCCTCGGGTTTGCACTAGAATGGGTTTAACCGGTTATCTGTACACACGAGGGGCCCCAAATCAGCACTTATCACACTCAGAACATCATCCATCTTCGCGAAGGTCCACACTCTCAGTTGTCATGGCAACACGCTCAAACCAAGACCCAGTGAAGCATCAGAGTGTGTCAGGCTCCCAAATGGTTAAACCTCCCTCTGGCTTGGAGCTCCATACTTACAAGCAGAACCCGAGCTAGCCCCGAGGGGCTATTTTTAGCTCCCCACTTTCGTCGTCCCTTTTTGGGTGATCAGATAGCGCCGGCTGAGCTAATGTTTTCTGTCCCGGTGCTTTTCTCCTTGCCCGGTTCTACCTTGAGAAGTGCTGAGACTCCAAAGGCCTGGCCCAGTTACGGGGCTGCAGCTCCTGACCTTGCAAAGGGGGCAGGAGGAAGCAGGCGGCTCCGACCCGGCCGCTCACCCAGCTCTCTCCCGGGCGGGAGAAAGGGTGGATGGGAACACACTGATTTCCGGGAAAAGCCTTACTGAGGACCACAGAGGGTCCTGGCAGCGGGGCCACACGAGTCCCAGAGACCTCACATGAGTGGGAGCCCAAGAAAGTGGCCTGGCTTGTCAGAGAGCGCCCTCTCTGAGCTGTCTCTGGATCTCATTAACCCCAGGTGACTCCCCTAACAGCTTGCCAGTGCCTGGGAATCCACAGCTCGAAATTCACTCCTTGGGCCAACTGGTCTTGCGGTCACCAAACCCGACCACCCTTTCCAAGTTTGTCCAGTCTTGCCAACAGCATTCCGAGGTGCGTTCTCCTGGACACGCGTCTGACCACTCGTCTGACCACACCAACCCCTTCTCAACATGCGGCAGTGCTGTTTTTTCAGTGCCTCCCTGAAGAAATTCACACTTTCCCGCATGGTTCGCAAGACACGCCAGCCCCTTCCCAAAGTCCTCTCCCTAAAGTGCCACACCTCAGGCCTCTGTGTTCCGCGCCTCTCAGAAATGACACGGACAGAGTCTGGCTTCTCCGAGCCATCCCATAAAATGCACAGGGAAACCAAATGTCCCCACCTGCCCCACCGAGCTCGCAGACACTTACCCTTTTGCACATCCTAAAGGCTCAACCCAAGCTTGCTGCATTGAATTAACTTAAGGCACTTGCCTTCAATGAACGTATTCAAATTTATCTGGAAAAGGAGCATCCCTTAGTCACTGGCACTTCTGTGCCAATGTGCTTCTGGGCTGCAGAGCCGAGGGTGGAGGGAGGGCGCAGGGTAGGCACGGGGCCAGAGGCAGGGGGCGGAGGAGGACACGGAGGTGACTCTAAGGGGCCTTGCCTCCTGTTCCCGCCCAGTAGAGACCGGCCTTGGGAAGCCACTGGTAGCCTGGGGTTCCCTCTTTTCATACTGGCCCCCCCAAGCGGACAGTGGTTCCAAATCTTGTTGTTTTTTTTTCTAATGGCATGATAGACTGTTACTAACCGGGCCACACAGGACTTGATGATAAAAGGCCTTTGCTAAATGACAGTGGTTGGTCCCTGATGCGTGGGTTCTGCCTGTACTTCTGTGGAAACAAGAATAAAGGAGCTCTCGGTCCAATGCAGGAGACGAGGGTGGGAACAGGCCGTTCCCGGGTACAGGTGGGGACGCAAGGCTCCAACCCAGTGTGAATGTCTGCCGCGGCCCAGACAGAGACCTGGGTCTCGTTCACCAGGGGGAACCGCGGTCCTGATCCTGTGCGATCTGCCCAAGAGCTCCGTCCACGCACCACGCTCTAAGTCCAGCCCGGGACACGAAGGCCGCTGCGGCTGACAACTGGGCCATGTGACAAGTGACACTGGGCACAAGGGCATGGGGCTCCTCTCCCCTTCTTGAGAGGACTGGATGGTAGAGAGATTTAAATACACAGGTGAGGCCCTGGCCGGTTGGCTCAGTGGTAGAGCGTCGGCCTGGCATGCAGGAGTCCCGGGTTCGATTCCCGGCCAGGGCACACAGGAGAAGCGCCCATCTGCTTCTCCACCCCTCCCCTCCTTCCTCTCTGTCTCTCTCTTCCCGTCCTGCAGCCAAGGCTCCATTGGAGCAAAGTTGGCCCGGGCGCTGAGGATGGCTCTGTGGCCTCTGCCTCAGGCCCTCGAGTGGCTCAGGTCGCAACAGAGTGACGCCCCAAGATGGGCAGAGCATTGCCCCCTGGTGGGCATGCCGGGTGGATCCTGGTTGGGCGCATGCGGGAGTCTGTCTGACTGCCTCCCCGTTTCCAGCTTCAGGAAAAAAATAAAAAAATAAATAAATACACAAGTGACATTCAGGATCATTGTCTATCAAGAAGCATTCCCACACAGAGAGGAAGATGACCGACTCCGGCATCCCTGTGATGTCCAGGGCGGGGAATGACGTAAGCTCACGTCACCTCCTCTTTGCTGTGCCCAAGGAGGAGGCTGCCACTTCCCGGCACGCAGACAGCACGCGCCTGCACCCTCTGGCCACGCAGCCCTCGGAAGCAGCTGACCAGGATTGCTCCTGGGGCCACCAGAAGGAGTCCTACCCCACAGTCCCCTTTCAACAATCGATGAAGAACTAACCTTTGTCAAGTGCTTACTCAGGGCTAAAGTGCTTTGATTTAAGATACTAAGAAATGGCTTATTTTCATCCACACTTAACCGGTGAGGAGTTGGAACCTCAGAGAGGTGAAGCCGTTTAACCAGAGTCACACAGGAGCTTACGGCAGAGACGGTATTTGAACCGAGAAAAGGCAGCTTTAAAATCAGCTTGCTTAACTGCTGTGCCACACACCCAGCAAGGGACTGGGAGCACACCGTCATCACCCCCAGCTCAGGGCCTGCGCTGCAGGGAGCGCTCCGGAGTGTGCATCAAAGAGGGCCGCGTGAGCTCAGGTCTGTGAACGCACACTATGCATCAGCTCCGGGGAATGGCCAACAGTCATGTTTCCCGCCTCTTACGTCCAGTTCCCGGGGCCCAGGTAGCTCGGGGGTTCCCTGAATGCAGCCAGTCACCCCACCCTTGCTCTCAGTAAACGCTCTCCTGGGGCCCGGGTTGAACTTGGAGGGACCACCACCACCCTGGGTGACCTCTGCTACCCCCTCCCACAGCCCATCGTAGAGGTGGAAGGGCCGCCCTTCCCCTCGGAGAGCAAGGCTAGGAAAGGCGAGCCCGCTGTCTGGGGACAGCGAGTCTCAGGACAAGGTCATGCAGACGGGGCTCCCGTCCTTTTCCCTGCAAGATGGGCTGCACACCTCGGATACACCCGGGAAAGCCAACCGCCAGCTGCCGTGGCTTTCGTGGGCACCATAGGTGCATGTCCAGGGGCTCCTGGGAGGGATGGTGGTCTTTGGGGACATGCTGACCATGGCCTTGCTGTCTCCTCTGACCACAGGGAGAGACAGAGCCATACCTGCCCAACCCAGCTGGGCTGCTAACCCTCCCTCCCAGAGGAGGGCGGCAGCTCGCAGGTGCGACCACAGTCTGAGCGGCACGGCCCAGTCTGGGCTGGAGTCAAAAGTAAACCACCTGCTTCCAGCCCCAGCGCTGTCCCCTTGGCCCCTCCTGTGCCTCTGCTTAACTGCACAGCCTTCCGAAACAGAAACCCCTCACACCACCATACAGGTGCCAGAGATGAATCATGTTATTAAGAATTTGCAAAACCCTAAGGCGTTCAGGACTCTGGAGAGAACTAGTATCAGGGACTGCTGTGATATTTCGAGATGTTTATAAAGGCCTCTATTTAGTGGTAAAACCCTGAAATTCGACTTCCAAACAGTGACATTTTTCATTTGCGACACCAACAGGTGTCTCCAGGGCCCTCAGCAGCCTTTTCAAGCCCTCGGACCCCAAACCATAGCAGGTCGATCTCAGAGGGCGTCCCTGACGGACAGGACCCCTCATTCACAGCGGCGGGCTCCCGTCCCATCATGCACCTGGTTTTGAGGGACTAAGGGTTCACTCATACCCATTCCGCAAGGATTTTGATCACCTTAGTAACCTGGAACAAAATGAGATGTAAACTCTGTTGTGTGTGTTGTGTTGTGTGTGCGTGTATGTGTATGCTGCATGTGCGCACTGCATGTTCTGTGTGCATACATGTGTTGTGTGTGCGCATTGCATGTCGTGTGTATATGGTGTGCATGTGATGTGTGTTCAATGTTGTGTATACATGCATGTGTTGTGTGTATTGAGTGTTATGTGTGCGTATTGTGTGCATGCATGTGTTGTATGTGTGCATCTTATGTGCACACATGCATGTTGTGTGTGTGCATGTGTTGCATGTCATGTGTATATATGGTGTGCATGTGATGTGTGTGTTGAATGTGTGTGTGCATGTGTTGTATGTGTGCATCTTATGTGTGGAGTTGGACAAACAGTTGCATTTTCTCGTGTTCAGGGTTTGCTCCTCCCACTCCAGGGCCCCCAGGAAGGGCGGGGCAGCTCGCAGGGGCAGTGGAGTGGGAGCGCGGGGAGGGTGGGCGTGCACGGGGTGTGGTCTACCAGCACCTCTCTGGGTAGAGGAGAAGGGCAGCTGCCACAGGCAGGCCCCGTGCAGCCCCTGCCCCGCCTCGTCCCGAGCCGCGACGTCACTGTAGAGCTGAGACCTGTGGCCCCAAAGGGGAGGCCCGCAGTGTACGGGGGGCGTGTGCAGCAGGAACACACGCCCAGGGCATCTGGAAGGGCACAGGGTCCCTCAGAGTGCCCCTGGCTGGCTCCTCCTCTTCCCGCCCCTTCCCGCCAGCCTGCTGCCCAACTCCCAGCGTCCCCCTGGCCCCAACTCCCAGCGTCCCCTGGCCCCAACTCCCAGCGTCCCCTGGCCCCAGAGCCTTGTGCGGCTCCAGCCCAGCGAGGTGGCCAGCAGGGCAGGGACACTCTGCCTCTTAGCTCTCCCAGGGTCCTCCCAGCAGCTCTGCCGGCCCTCGGGCCTTAGAGATGTCCCAGCTCATCCCTGCAGTCAACACCTCTGGAGCAATTCAGTGCACACACCGTGGGGAAGTCTGTCTTTCACTCTCGGAGGGGCTGCTGTTAGTTCCAGTCACGTGTGTGTGGGTGGGGAGGGGGATCCTGCCCTGTTTCTCCTCCTCTATGACCCCTGGACGGGGCTCAGCCGAGCCCCCCTCCTCACCTGGGTCTACACTCATCTCTGGCGCCTCTCAGTCGGTATCTGGGCCTGTCACTCTGATTGGCTGAGGAGACCGCATCGACCAGTGCACCCCTACACACTCTGAGACCCAAGCCAGGAAATGGGGCCCCCGAAGAGCAAGGCTTACTGATGGGGCACCTACCGTATCTCAGACCCAGTGCAAAGACGAGGGAACGTTTATCAGTCACAAACATTAACTGCCATCACACGCATGGTGCGTCCTGAGGCCCCACAAACACCACCGTGTGGAGACCAGGGCCTGCAGGAGCCCAGAGCCGATGCGCTAAGAAGTGTTCGGAGGGAGGCTTTTCTCCGCATGGGCTCTGAGCATGTCGGAGCTGCAGAGCCCCCCGCACTGGTCTCCTGTGCCAACAGGGTCTGCTGTGGGAACTGAACGGGGGCCTCGGAGCAGAGGCCACTGCAGCGGCACACCCCTCCCCCACGCGGCTTCGGTTTCCAGACCCAGGAAAGCTGGCCGCAAGGCTCACAGTGTAACGTGTGACCCCGGGCTCCTTCTGCGCCATCTGGTCAGAGGCATGGAACCCAGAGCGGGCACGATGCCAGTCGCCGCTCCAGGGCTGGATAATGAGTGAGGTGACAAGCTCACAGGCCAGGCATGTGTCCTGCCAATCCCTGGGGCGAGGCGCTGGGCACGGGTGACAGAGGTGGGGGTGGGGAAGGTGACATCTCCCAGGAAGCACACGTGCTGCTGGAGAAAGTAACGCGGACCAGGCTGGGGCGGGGCCGCGGGAAGTGACTGAGCCCAGCCCTTTCCCTCGGGACTGAGGGGGGGATAAACCAGCCCAGAGACTGTGCAGGCTGCAGTAATAGAACTGAGTCAACAACGTGAGGCTGAGCGGGGAAGGAAAGTTCCGTATTAGGGAAAAGAATGAACCATACAACCGCAGGGCAGGGAGCTTTGACGTAGGAGGACTTTAATGAAGAAGGACGCTGGATCTCTTTCACTGGCCTAAAAGGTCATTGTGCGGATACAGCCGTTAAAAATGAAAAAAGTGTTACTTGCAGTAACTCATTGAGTCTTCAGAACAACATGTAGGATGGATACAAAAATATCTCTATTTCATTACAAGATGAGTCTGCAACATCGTGTAGTTTGTCAGGCAAGAAGGTGAGATATTGCTAAAAACAAAAATGAAAATACAACCCACATGGAAGAGGTTAAGTCCAAAAGACACGGGAGCCACTGAACAAGTTCCCAGTGGCCAAAGCTGGAACAATTTAAGCAACAATATAAACAAAGTATCACTGGACGATAACCCTGAATGTGAAATAAATATTCGTGAGTCCATGCAGATATAAATCAAAATGACTGAATAAACAAATGGGCAGGACAGACAAACCTCCACACAGAAGAATTCCAAATAATTGACATAGACGTTTCCTCAAGAATGTGGAGCGAAACCCCTCCCTCTTTCCCTATGGGCTGTGCATAGTGACTTCCCCCCAAATAACGTGACATAGAAAAGAGGAAAACCTCACAGTGCAGAAACCTGACACACACTTCCCCCAGCCAGACGAGCCTGGTCAGTGTGAACAGGGCTAAGTCAGGAGGAGCGGCCCCATGCCCGAGATGTGATGTGACAACAATGGCACCTCCCTCTGCACTATTCCTCCCCCAACAACCACAACCACAACCACAGTCTGATCATGAGGAAAAAAAACTCCCAGCAAATCATCATGGAGAGACCTCGCACAAATGGTTCCTTTCCAAGGAAAGGACGAGAAGCTGTCCCAGCTAAGTACAGCCTTTAGTTAATGATAATGTATCAATACCGGTTCACTGAGTGTGACAAATGGACTAGACTGCTATGACAGATAGACAATAGGGGAACGTGATTTGGGGGCATATAGGAACTCCCTGTGCTATCTTCACAACTTTTCTGTAACCCTAAGATCTATTGTAAAATAAAAAGTGAGCTAAAAAAAGAAGAAAATGGGACTCTGAGAGGCCGCATGTAGAACCACAGTCCTGCTAGTGACGTTTTGATTGACGTCTATCTCCCCTATCAAACTGTTAATGCCAGGAATACAAAGTTCAACACTTAGTTTAACATCACATCCCACCTGCAGGAACAGGGACTTTGCAAAAACAGCCATCTCCCCAGGACGGGGAAACCCAATCCGAAGCCTATGACTCCTTGCTGGTGACTGTGAGAAAGAGCTCTTTCACGGATGCGGAGTTCAGCCCGATGAACCCCCCACATTCCATCGGATTCTTAGTGGAGCCCAGGATTGATGCTTTAGTAGCTAGCTGCCACAATACTTAACATCTGTATGACGCGTTACAGAATACAGAACCACAGCACACCTGATGTCATCTGATTCTTTTTCAGCTCCTCCAAGTAGATATTCCCCCTCCCTTTTTTTTTCTAAGATGAGAAAACAGAGGCTCAGAGAAGCTAAGAGGCCGCTGCTGTTGCACCGGGCTGACCCCACCCCACCCCACCGCAGAGGAGAGGCGCCCCGACCCCCAGCTGGGTTTACGAGCTCCAAGTTCTCGGTTCACGCGGCAGTGGCCCTGTGTTTGCTCTGAGTTTGAGCAAGCACAGGGTCTAGGAGGTCAGAGTCTGGCTTTACTCACTGGGGATGGTTGTGTCATTTGGTCTTTAAAGTCACACCCTCATGAGGTCATCACCAACAGCACCCCAGAACATCGGCCCAAAATAGCACAGACATCTGGATGTCACACAAGACACACCGCTGTGGAATTACAAAGAGCACCTGACCCTCGTCACACGGCCCTTCTGTTTCTGGGTGGCTTGAGCTGGCAGGGGAGGGCGGGCACCGGCAGTGGAAAATGTGTCTCTTCTTGGAACAGTTACTCTGCTGGCTTCGTGGCTGCCCCCTGTCACTGCTGATGTCAAAAACAAGCCTGGACCCCGCACACACAGGAATGCCGCACGGCTGTTCAGTTCAAGTCTGGTGCAGAACACAAGGCTCCATCCACAGCCTGCCCTTGATCCTCCTTCTGAAGTGACGCTCCTGATCTCAACACAGTCCCTCCTGTGCCAAGCCTGGCTCCCAGTCACTTTTGCTGATTTTAGAAAAAAATGCAACTTCACTTTCAAACCCCATGTGGTCCCACTGAGCCAACTGCGGAGGTCTAATGCACTCCTCACAGTGCCCAGGATGAAGTTCAAATGCTCTGGGGGGGGTGTCAGCCCCCACTGGTTCCCATGCTGTTTTCTGATTAGTCCAGGTCACAGGCACACTGCCCAAATGCTGGAGATGCCCTCACTGACCTCTGTGCCTTCGTTTATGCTGTTCCCTTTCCTAAAATCCCTTCCACCCACATCTCGACCTGGTAGTTACCCCTCTGCTTCAAGCTTCAGTTCAAATGTCCCCGAGACCTTCACCTCGCTGAGGTCCCCGAGGATGATGCATTTCTTAGCTAGTTCTGATGATCTGCACCTCTACCCAGAAACTGCAAAGAAACCGTAAGAGGAAATGTGACAGGAGGACACAGGGTGGGAAGCAAACCGGGAAGCATGGTCAGGGAGGTCTGCTCCAAGGAGGTGGATGTGACCCGGAGCCCGGCAGACAAGAAGAATGTGGCGGTTTCTGGGGCTGAGAGCCCCCGGGCAGGGAAGAGCCAGGGTAAGAGCCTCGGGTGGATGTGACCCGGAGCCCGGCAGACAAGAAGAAGGCGGAGGTTTCTGGGGCTGAGAGTCCCCGGGCAGGGAAGAGCCAGGGTAAGAGCCTCAGGTGGATGTGAACTGGAGTGATTTCAGGAGCAGCCAGAGGGGCTGGGTGGCTGTACCATGATGGGCAGGGGCACAACTAGACACAGGTCACAGAGAGAGACAGGCTCTCTCTCATGGTTCTTGATCAGCTGCCCGGGTTTTTCCCTAGTGAAGCAGGAAGCCACCGGAACATGTTGAGCAGGGATATGCCGTAATTCTGACTGCTGAGTAACAGACACGGGATGGAGGTGGTGGTGGCGATGGTGGGGGCGACAATGGTGGCGATGTGGGGGGCAGGACAGCCACAGCGGATGGAGACGGAGAGGGTAATGGGCTAGGATGTGATCCGGGGGCAGCACAGAGCATTTATGAATGGATAGGACACAGAAGTGCAGGCAGGGGCTTCTGACCACTGCTCCGCCGCACCCAGGCTGAGCTCTTGAAGAGAGCCCATTCTTCTGCATCTCTGGATAGTCTCAGGGGTGCTGGCGCTGTGAATACCCCACGTCCCAGCAATGAGCCCTAGAAAGTGCTCCCTGTGTACATTATTTCCATCTCTGTAAGAGCTCGTGCACTGCCATCCTTGCTTTAAAAGCTGTCATCCCTCTGGGCCCCATGATACCCCACGTGTGGGCTCACAGTGGGTGCTCAATCACGCCTGCTCAACGCCAAGTTCATATCGATGGTGACGGAGGGGGGCATCACAGAAACAAGAGGCCACGCTTGTCTGCGTGTGATACCTAGAGTGTTGGTTAGAATCATTCACATCGACTTCAAGTCAGCCAGTCACGTGGCAAGCAGAGGACTAGAGTCCCTGGCAACACCCTGGATGACATCGAGGGGTCTGGAATTGTGGGGCCCACTGGGCTCCTTCGGAGCTTGAGGAAATTCTGCCTAGAATCCCTGTTCCCTGTTCTCGTCTCTTCTATGATTACAAGGTTCCACGAGCAACTTGTGCTCCTGCTGAGATGTCACTGTCACCATAAGTTACCCAGATGCCACTTACCACTCCTCCTCCCTCTCCCACTGTGCCCGAGACAACTCTGAATATTTGCTCCCAGGTGTCTCCCTGAATGGCCCTGAATGTCAGTCATCTTTTGGAAGCTGGCCATGGCTGCTGTTAATGCCCGAGTTATCAGACCCTTAACAGCCTGTGGATTTGTCATTGGCTATTAACTGGCTAACTCTTCATTAAGTGTTGGTAAAGATTGATTTCTGGGGGGCTCATCTGGCTCCACTTGTTTGCTAAATGGAAGAACCAGATGTGTCTGCTGACATTCCCACGGTTTCATTTTGGTCAGGGCGCTGGTGGGCAAATTCCTGACCTGGGAGGTTTTGGGAAATTGGCCTCTGTTGTCATGGTGACAGCCATAGAGCCAGGGCAGTGGCAAAAACTCAGGGTATCCAGGAGGCCAATCACTTCCTCCCCTCACCCACTTGCCCTGAGCATACACAGCCGGTTGGACCAGGAAGAAATCACTCACTCTGGCTGAGCCAATCACACTGCTTCTTCTGGGAACCTGGCTTTCCAATGTAGGTATTTTAACAAGGTTGGGGACAGGGCTGGAATTGAAGCTTTGGGGGAAGCAGAGACCAGGAGAGAAAGCCACTGTGTATAACAAGCCCAGCCAAGGAGCACCGAGCACCAGGAGACCAGAGCATGAACCTGGCTCTCAACCTTCTGACTCTATTTCTGGGAGGCCCAGTCAAACTTCATTTCCTGCCTTGGGCTGCTGTGAATTCCCATTGTATCCTTAAAATAAACCCTGTGACTGGGTTTCTTTTCCTTGCAAGCACACTGCTCTAAGATAACGGGCTTGGAAGTCAGACGAACTGGGATTCAAATCTTAGTCCTGGCAGTCACTGTTACCCACTCACATGTAACCCCTTGAGGCCTCCGTTTCCTTGTCTGTAAAATCAGGCTAATGCCACTCACTCCATGGGGTCAATGTGAGGATTAAATGAGTTCTAACATATTTTTAATGGCCTAAAATGGTGGTTTTTAATTTTGCCTTTGATTTGGCAGACAGAGGAAGGGAGGGAGATGAGAAGGCAGGGAAATGAAGGGGGGGAGGAAGATGGGTGGAGAGAGAGAGGGAGGAAGGGAGGGAGGGAGGGAGGGAGGGAGGGAGGGAGGGAAAGAGATACAGAGAGGGAGAAAGGGGGTAGGGAGAGAGGGTGAGGAAATGAAGGGTAAGGAAAGAGGGGGAGGGAGGGAGAGAGAGAGAGAGCATGAACTTCCACACTCATTGGTTGCTTCTTTTAGATGCCTTGACCGGGTTTGAACCCATGACCTCAGCATGCCAGGACGAAGCTGTGTCCTTTGAGCCACCTGGCCAGAGCCCTAAGACGGTGGTTCTTAAAGTTTTAGAAACTGACCAGAGGCCCTGGCTGGTTGGCTCAGTAGTACAGCATTGGCCTGGTGTGTGGATGTCCCGGGTTCGAGTCCCAGCCAGGGCACACAGGAGAAGTGCCCATTTGCTTCTCCACACCTCCCCATGTTGCTTCTCTTTCTTTTAGCCTCCCCTCCTGCAGCCATGGCTCGATTGGAGTGAGTTGGCCCCAGGCACTGAGGATGGCTCCATGGCCTTCACCTCAGACAGTAAGAAGTTTGGTTGCTAAGCAACAGAGCAATGCCCCAGATGGGCAGAGCATCGCCCCCTAGTGGGCTTGCTAGATGATCCCAGTCAGGGTGCATGTGGGAGTCCGTCTCTGCCTCCTTCCTCTCACTAAATAATAATTTTAAAAGACCAGTATCAGCATCACCATCAGAACTTGTCAGAAATGCACATGATCAGGCCCCACCTGACCCCCACGAGAACCCCAGGAGAGAGCCCACAGCCTCTGCTGGGACAGGGCCTCCCGGTGGCATCCCAACCTGACAGCTGCTCCTCTAAGGAACAGAGACCCAGCTAGCACATGATTAAACACTTGATTTGAATGCTTCAGAGAATGAAATTCCAGGCGGGGAGCATGTTCTTCCTGTGGCTCTGCTCTGCCGGAGTCAGTTAAGAGATGCAGGGCTCAGCATCAACCTCGCAGTTCTGATGTGGTGCCTGGCTGCCACTCTGCTGCAGGGGACAGGGCACTTGCCTCACGTGTCACCACAGCCACCGGTTTTGACGCATCAGTGCGGGGCAGGCAAAGTCTACATAACAGACAATGTCTTGAAGACCAGTTTTTGTGTCCACAATAGGTTATCCTATACAGCTCACACCCTCAGCATCTTCCTTTATAAAATGAGAATGTCCCCTCCAGCTCTAATTGGGTCTAATGTTAAGTCTAGGAGTGTGTATCAGACATCTAAGAGGTTCTAATAATCCAGTCATAAAATGGAGCTATCTGTTGCTCTTAAGTCTTAGGGCTTGCCCACGGAGGCACCCCCCCACATGATCTTAACACAGAGCAGTGCAGGTTGGATTTGGGGTGGAAGGTAGCACCTGAATTCAGACCTCACTCATGACCCGCTAATGGTGTGACTTAAGTCAAGTGACTTGGGATATTAATAATAATGCCTACTTTGTCAGGTGGCTTCCAGGCTTAAGAAAAACTCAATAAGCATGGAGGTGGGCACCCAGAAGTAACTAAAAAAATGTGACCTGCTTCTGCATTATAAAAAATATATATACATGCCCTGGCCAGGTAGCTCAGTGGGTTAGAGCATCATCTTGAAGCACAGAGGTTGCTGGTTTGATTCCCGGTCAGGGCACATACAGGAACAGATGTTCCCGTCTCTCTCCTGCTCTCTCCCTTCCTCTCTCTAAAATAAAAAATAAATATTAAAAAAAACAGTTCTTAAAAATACAGAATCATATAATACAGACAACAAATGCCTAGAGTTCAGGAACAAGGACATTGGTTATTCATAATGCTGAAAAGCTGGGAGCCACAACATGACCTAGGGCAGGAGACAGGGTGAATTAATCAACGGCACATCCGTACGATGGACTATTTTATGGCTCTTTAAAATGTTTAAAGACAAATTTGGGAGTTGGGAAAAATTCTCAGATCAGAGAACAAAGAAAGATAAAATATTATCAATATAGCAGAATCCCAATTACGTAAAAATAATCTACATCCTATATATGCACACACATTTAATCTTTGAAAGATATACACAAATTATAATATTCAATAGTAATTTCTGGGTGGTGGAATTATACATTTAAAATAAATCTCTTCTGACTTGGAGTGGTGAACACACAATACCACATACAGGTGATGTATATTATAGAGCTGTACACCTGAAACCCGTATAATCTCAGTAACTGGTCACCCCAATAAAGTCAATAAAAAGATAAATATCTCTTCTGTATACAGTTGGCTCTGGAACAACCTGGGGGTGACCCCCACGCAGTTAAAACCCCACATGTAAGTTCTGACTCTCCAAAGCTTTACTAATAGGCTATTGACCAGAAGCCTTACAGATAGCATAAACAGTTGATTAACACTTATCTTGAGTATGTATTATATCCTGTATTCTTTCAATAAAGCTAGAAAAATGTTAAGAAAAGATAACACATTAACGGTCTAGTGTTCACTGAAGAAAATCCACGTATAAGTGAACCCGTGCAGTTCACCTGTGTTGTTCTCTGTGCTTTAAAATACTGATGAGTGCATATCGTTCCAAGAGACAGTCCACTGAATTTGTACGGGGTAGAAATAAGAGGAAGCCAGATGGGAGGTCTGGCGGGCGGCTGAGAGGAGGAGAGATGACAAGAAAGCAGAGGGGGCGTTCAGGTCTGGGAGGAGTGGGGGGAGGGGGTCAGGGGACCTGCTTGTCTGAAGCCGCAGAGCATGCTGGGAGCTGGGGGAAAGCGTCTGCGGGCGGGGTGGTGGTGTAGGGAGAAGCTGGTGAGCTGGGCAGGCTGGTCTCGCCCCAGCTGACAGAGGGCAGTGCTGTCGGGGCTGCTTGGCCCCTGGGGGGTAGGGCACCCTGAAGCATGGGGACCTAAAGGAGAAAATGGGGGCCGCTCACAGTAATGGGAGGCAGAGGAAGGAGCACGTCTGGGGTTGGGACGCCTCTGGGGGGGTGGAGACCCAGCGGGGCTTCCTGTCTGCCTGGCTCTGCAGGGAAAGGCTGGGAGGAGCGGAGGTGCCTCCCCTCTGCCAGCCGAAAGGCTGAGCCCGTGGCAGGCCGTCCCCGAGACTCTCAGAGGAGGAGACTTGATCTAGTGGTCTAGCTAGCGGACAGAATGAGAGTGGCGCTGGGGCTCATCTGGCTGGGGGAGGGTGGGTCTCCAGAGATTGGAACAGGGGCCAGGAAACGGGCTGCAGAGGGGCTCGTCCTTCGGGCTGGAGGAGGAAGAGCAGCCCCAGAAGGAGAGGTGGCCGTGATCAGCGAGGAGGAAGGGGCCTGCTGGCCACTCCAGGAAGCCAGTGGAGGAGAGCATGTCAGGGAGTAAGTGACGAGATCGAGGCCACTGGTCACATCTGAGAGGTGGGGCTGCACTAATAGCCTAGGACACCAAGAATTCATATCCTGGGCCATAAAGCCACAGGCAGAATTACGGGAGTAGCAAGAGAGGACCAGACCGAAGCTGGAGGAGGACTGGGGCGAAGAATAAAGCTCCTTTAAGAGAAGGGAGGGCACTGGCCAGTTGGCTCAGTGGTAGAGCATCGGCCTGGTGTGTGTATGTCCCGGGTTTGAGTCCCAGACAGGGCACAGAGGAGAAGTGACCATCTGCCTCTTCACCCTTCCTTCCTCTCTCTTCCCCTCCTGCAGCTATGGATTGGAGCGAGCTGGCCCCAGGCACTGAGGATGGCTCCACAGCATGTATTTCAGGTGCTAAGAAGAGCTCGGTTGCTGAGCAATGGAGCAATGCCCCAGATGGGCAGAGCATCGCCCCCTAGTGGGCTTGCCAGGTGATTCCTGGTCAGAGTGTATGCAAAAAAAGAGGAGGGAGGCCCAAAGACCTCCTTAAGCTTCTCTGAGTTTCCCAGCATGATCTCCACTACCAGGGCTATGATTTGGACCTCTTGGGGTTGTGAGTGAGGACTAAATGAATTGCTACATGCAAAACGCCTGGCACTGTAGATACTCGAAATATGGAAACAATTGTCATTGCATGGAAAATAGTTCAAGAAAACAGCTGAGACGCAGTGAATCAAAATGTGCAAGCCAGGAGCCAGGCAAACCCTCACTTGGGGAAATAATTCAAATGAAAAACCAAGTTCCTCTAAGCATGGGGTCCATTCACTAGCTGGCATTCAAACTCGGGCCATCTTGGACAAAAAGGTATCAAAAGTTATGTTTATATGAAGACACTGAGATCTTCTTCATCTGGGGTTGGACGGAGTGGCCCAAGGATGGTTCTCACTAGGTTGACCTGACCTCCTTTAGCCTGCCTGGGTCAGGGGGCAGCCAACCGTCTTAACCTTGGGACCTGCTCGCTCTAGTTATGGAGCAGAGAGGAGCCTGAGACTATGATGTTCATTCTCACATGGTCCTAATGTGGAGGGTCTTCCTGGTCTTCAAGAAACTGGCTTCTCAGAGCATTTCATTCTTTGATGCTTCTATAATAACTAGTGGTTATGTGCTACAAACCTAAGGACACGGGGTGGAAGGGGAGAAGTTGCTTATTTGAACAGGTTTGGCAATGTACAACATTTGGTAGAACAGAAAAAAAAAATGTGGCTTTTTTTCTTTACATATAGAGTTCATGTTTTTCTCATAAAAAAGCAGAATATGTTATTTTTAGGATTGTCTTGAAAATATAAATATGTAAAAAGTATCTATTGTGCCACCACATGGACAGTCCCATTTTTGATACACTTTTTTGTTAGGATGTAGTTGCCCTCTTTTGTATAATTCCGCACCCTGCTTTGATTTTCCTTAACATGTAATAATGCGAATGATACATATAATAAATGTTGTAAACCTCATAGAGAGAAAAAAAAACTGGCCTCTACCTACTCCCAAATGTATCAGAAGCCTCTTCCTCAGTTTGGGTTCAAAACCAAGTCATGTTGACACACATGAATGCATGGAGGAGACTGACCTGGTCGCTATTCATTTTCCTGGTCTGTCCTCGGGAGACAGAGCATCTGTAATTCCATGGGGAGGCCCTCCTTCTGCCTGTGCCCTGCCTCAGTTCTGTCACCAGAGCAAATCCAACCACATCCTCACACCCCCCGCCCTTGGGGCCGAGGCCCACCTGGCCTAGCCCATGAGCAAAGTCAAGTCAACTGGCAGCTATGGGTAGGAAACACCTTCCTTTGGCCAATCAATAACAGCACAGCCCCGACAACTGAGCCAAATGCCCCCACCTGAGGAGGCAGCCGCGGCTGTGACAATGCGCAGAGGTGGGTCACACATCACACAATTCCCCTGGAAGAGAAGAGCTCATCCTGTCCGCCTGTTCCTAAACTCTCTCCCTCATCTTCTAATCATTCTGCGGGACACCTGAGTCACCCTCCCAACACATACATCTTAGAAGCTGCTGCTGACTTCCTGTGACCTGACCACCTGAGCCCCTGGGAAGGGAATGGTTGCCCCAATATGAAGTCAACTTCTAACTCTCCTTGACTTGTGTCTTATGGCTGCAGGGTTCCCAATGCACGCTGCTCTTTCTATGTCCACGGTTGGCATCCTGGCACACGCTGTGTGTGGACCATCTGCCTCCTCCCTTGTCTAACTGCGAACTCTTATTCACTCTTCAAGGCTTAGCTGAGGCAGCACCTTCTCTGTGAAGCCTTCTTGAACCTCACCCCCATTCCCTCAGGGGACTGTCTAGAAACCCCTCTCTGTGCCATCAATGGGCAAGGCAGCGCTGGGCTCGTGGGAGCTCCTCTGAAGCAGGAAGTGCCCCCTGAGCCCTGAGGTGCGGCACGGTGCCCACCGCCACTCTTGTGAAGTGTCCAGAGACCCTTGAACAAGCTAAGGCCGCCACAAAGCCTCGCCCCACATTCACCGGCCCAACGATGTGGGTGTCCCTGAAATCACTTTCTAGCTGCCACAACAAAACAGTCACATGTGAGCTCTCTAATCACCCGCCACCATGGTCTGCAATAGACACCAATTTGTCACCCTTTATTGTGCTTGGCAAAATAATCTCAGGTTTAGCACAGCCTCTGCCTGGCGCATTTTGGACAGCATGTAAATATCAAATGGTAACAGCAAAAAAGAAGAGTAAAAAAGAATGTTTGCTTAAGGAAAGATGACAAAAGCTGAGAGGAGACTGGACGTTCTGTGACTTTAAGTGAAATGATGTACAAGGAATCTAATTTTATCGTAGGCTAATTGATATGAACAGCCATTAAGTTCCTACAGCCTCTTGTAAACACTGTAACAAAATGATGTTGAACAAAACAACATTATTCTAGAACCTGCTGTTCTTCTGAGACCATCTGGCTTGAGGGAGAGGATCAGGCACTGACAGCTTCCAGGAAAGCCATACAAGACACCCCAAGCTACCTGGGGCTCATTGAGAGCGCAGACCTCCTCCCTGTTCCCGCCTACTCTCAAGAAGGTGCACTCTGCTCACCTTTAGCATGAAGCGGAGGTTCCTGGCTATTATTAAATAACGCCCCCTCCTCCTTCCTGCCAAACACTCCAATTAAATGATTACAGTGTGTTCAGTATCACTTAGCTAGGAAGCTATACAGCACACAGATTTTCTAATAGATTAAAATTCAGTATTTAAATGTCATTTCACTTGCCCTCTGTGTGTCTATGCTGCAAACCCTGAACTTCTTTTCATATCTAAGACACTTGAACTGCCTGGGTCTCTGTGGTTCCGATTGCTAATGCCGGGCGTGTGTGGGAAGGAAGGGAGGTGGTGGGGGCCTCTGGGTAAGTGTCAGATCCCTTCAGGTTCTGTAGCTGGGATTCTAATCATGCACGTATGTTCAGTGCCAGCTGTCTCCTTCCACCCTGAAGATGTTCATGTCAAAAGACCACGTAAGTTCGCTCTGGAAGCCACAGACAGAACCTATGACTGCTTCACCCTTTCTCTGGATTCCTAGTATATATATAAAGCACTGGACAATGTAGTCTTCTGCTATATAGTAGCTGATTACTTAAGTGCTCTGTTTGATAAGCAAACGTTATGTGAGTCACGGGCGGAGGTCCCACATCCAAAACCACGGCTCCGGTCCACGGAGCTGGGAACAACTTCTCGCGCATCTGTGTCTCCCTCCCTGCAGCTGCGATGCTTGCTCGGCAAGGTGAACGTCCTGGCAAACTCCTGCTGAGTGCTGGACAGAGCCCTGCACTACACACACAGAGCAAGGGTTCCCGGGAACCCAGCTGGCATAGAGCTTAGGGAATCAGAAACAACTCCGGTGCTATCCTTGTGCAGGGTTGCTACAAGCAAGAGACAGCACTGATGTTTCCTCTCGATGCGCTCTCCAAAGCCTTACATTCGATTTAACGTGAAATCCTAGGCCAAGGGTCCCCAAACTACCGCCCGCGGGCTGCATGCGGTCCCCTGAGGCCATTTATCCTGCCCCCGCCGCACTTCTAGAAGGGGCATCTCTTTCATTGGTGGTCAGTGAGAGGAGCATAGTTCCCATTGAAATACTGGTCAGTTTGTTGATTTAAATTTATTTGTTATTTTAAATATTGTATTTGTTCCCGTTTTGTTTTTTTTACTTTAAAATAAGATATGTGCAGCGTGCATAGGGATTTGTTCATAGTTTTTTTTTTATAGTCCGGCCCTCCAACGGTCTGGGGGACAGTGAACTGGCCCCCTGTGTAAGAAGCTTGGGGACCCCTGTCCTAGGCCCTATCCCAACCCCAGTCCATGTGAATGTCCAACAGCGGGATCGGGAAAGGGGCATTTGAAACAGCCCCCGGCTCTTGCTGATGCTTGAGACGCACAAAGGGCGGTGATGAAAGAGGGTTGACCTTTTGAGCCACCGACTGCCATTATCACTGACTACCGACTACCCTACTCTGCTGAGATGCTCTGCGCAGGCACAGGGCATGGGCAGAAGTGGGCCCCATCATCCAGGTGTGACCACTCCTCCTTTGGACTTCACTGCATGGGCAGAGCACGGACCGGCGCCTGGAAGGGGCTGGCACTGGGGTCATCGTGGGACACTGCTCTCTGAGCACAGAGGGCTGTGCAGTCATTATTCCACCTGGATCCCCCACTCTATATCAAGGTCGCAGGATGGCGGCTTTCAGGGGGCTTGGGCGGGTGAGCCTTCTCCTCCAGGATCGTCTGCTTCCAGCTGCTCCCCGTGCCCCTGGCCCGGAAGTTACGGGAGACATGGCTTGTCTCACCCTAGAAGAGCATCTGGTACCACAGACCCAAACAACCCCCAGAAACTGGGATCTGTAAACTGTCCTGGCCTGGCAGGGTAACCAACATCTTGACAAAACCTGAAATATTCAAACGACTGATCTGTTAGCTTTTATGAGAAAACATCTTTTTTTTTTTGAGACTGAAGTAATTATTTTTTATAAAGATTAAGGCATATGAAGAGGCCATGCTTGTATTAGTGAAGCTGGCTTTCCAATTACACATGTTCTTTAGAATACCAGTTGCGGCCCTGGCCGGCTGGCTCAGTGGTCAAGTGTTGGCCAGTGTATGGCTGTCCCAGGTTCGATTCCTGGTCAGGACACACAGGAGAAGTGACCATCTGCTTCTCCACCCCTTCCCCTCTTGTCTCTCTCTCTCTCTCTCTCTCTCTCTTCCCCTCCTGCAAAATGGTTCATCTGGAGTGAGTTGGCCCCAAGTGCTGAAGATGCTCCATAATCTCCACCTCAGGCCCTAAGAAGAGTTTGGTTGCTGAGCAATGGAGCAAGGGCCCCAGATGGACAGAGCATCACCCTCTACTAGGCTTGCCAGGTGGATCCTGGTCTGGGTGCATGCGGGAGTCTCTCTCTGCCTCCTATCCTTTCACTGAATAAAATTTTAAAAAAAGAATACCAGTTGCTTTTCAGCCCCATGAATTTTCCTCTTCGGTAGATTGCTTTTTGTTTATACAAGATGAGGAACAATCTCTCATATTCATACAGAACTTCATCATGTGCCAAGTACTTTTACTCACATTAGCTTATGTATTTTTACTTGCCCAGCCAGGAAGATTGTTCGGACCAGATAATAAGCTCCATTTTAGAGAGGACGTGGGATGGAAGAGATAAGATGGCGTGACCACACACCTGGCTTCTCCCTGTTCCCACAGAGAAAGCAGCACCTGATCACAGGTCTCCCAGCTCCAGTCCACTTGGCTTTACTGGGTCTGACCTTCACAAGACGCTCATGCTCATCTCCAAATAACTGTGGCTGTGAGGAGACAAGATATTCAGGTCCACTACTGCATATGTGAGGCTGACTGCCCCTCATTCCACGGGACACTAGTGGTCCGGTGGTCTCAGTTAAGGACAGACTGACCTGTCATCAAACAGAGACCCAGATGATGGTTTTGAAGTTAACAACCTGCTGGAATGCTCACCACTAAGCGTCTACGCTGGCCAAGTTGGAGGAGAAATAAAAATAAAAGTCAGAAGCCGAGAAGAAGAAAGTCCCATGCATCAGTGTGTCTGGGACACCTGCTCTCATGTTCTAGCAACTGAATGCACCGCTGGAGTAACAAAGTGTGGGCGGCAGAGAACTTCCGATCCTTCCCCTGTGTCTTACAGGGCAATTCCAGAGTCACGTTCACACCAAGAACAGGAATGAAAGAGAATGAAGTTAACAGCATGCTCTCTGGCAATTCAAACACTGGTATCACAGCAATAAAAAGACAGCTTTAGAAATCTGTTAGGAATTCACCTGACGCTGGGGTGGAAGGTCAAGTTGGTAAGGAGGAGCCGTGAAACAAGTTCTGGGTTTAGTGTTCTAGGAGCAACTCCCTATTTAGGGAACACATGACTTGATCATTGAGAGTTTTGCCAACAAAAGCCTGGATATAGATAGAATCAGAAATCTGGGTTGGAGAGCTAGCTTCGCCATTTCTTAAAAATGCCACCCCTGACTGAGTCTCTAATTCCTATCCACTCACGAGTGAGTTGTTCGCAGGGTCTAATAAATAATGCATGAATTTCCCCAAGTCCTGCCAGGAAGAAAGACAGTTTCGTTTGGCAGCAAAACACAGCGTTTGGCACAGACATTATTACCAAAACACTATGTGGGGGGAAGTGACTGTGGCGTTTAAAGACTGAGGTTGTGAGCATGGACACTCGGGGCTCTTGGTCCCAGAGAATCCAGCCCAGCATCTCGGGGTACGCTGCTACTGCATACGCTCTGTGAGTACAGACGTTTTCGGTTCATTTGCTGAGGTATCCCAGCACTGGGAGCAGTGCATGGCCCCCACAGTGCATTCAAATCACTCTTTTTTTTTTTTTTTCTTTTGTATTTTTCTGAAGCTGGGAACGGGGAGGCAGTCAGACAGACTCCCACATGTGCCCGACCGGGATCCACCCCGCACGCCCACCAGGGGGCGATGCTCCGCCCCTCCGGGGTGTTGCTCTGTCGCGACCAGAACCACTCTAGCGCCTGGGGCAGAGGCCAAGGAGCCATCTCCAGCGCCCAGGCCATCTTTTGCTCCAATAGAGCCTCGGCTGCGGGAGGGGAAGAGAGAGACAGAGAGGAAGGAGAGGGGGAAGGGTGGAGAAGCAGATGGGCGCTTCTCCTGTGTGCCCTGGCCAGGAATCGAACCCGGGACTTCCGCACGCCAGACCGACGCTCTACCACTGAGCCAACCGGCCAGGGCCTCAAATCACTCTTTATTGAACTAATGACCCTCTGGAGATGGTCACCAGGACGCAGGAAAACTTGGAACCAGAACTTCCCAGTTGACATTAACCAAAACAGCCTGAACACTGCCTTCCTTTTGCAGGTCACAATCTAAAGTTCTGCTGAGTGAAAACTGTACTCTCACCGTGAAGTCTGGGCATTCCCCGGCACAGCACAAGGAGTCATGAGCCCACACAGTCGCAAGACTCGATGGCTGGATGAAATCTCAAGGCCACCTGACTTCACCCTTTCGGGACAAAGTTGTGACTTGAGGGAGGCGAGTTCCTAGTTACACGACCATTGAGCAGGAAAGTTACATCTTAGAATCAGGGAGTGGTGACTACGACAATGTTGATTCTTTTATTAAACGGAAAAGACTCTGGCTGTGAAGAAGGCACATGGCTCCCTGGCGAGGCGAGTGAATCGGCTGGATTAATTGAGGTCTCTGCCCAGGAGGGACGAGAGAGCACTGTCCGTTTCTAAACCGCAGAATATGAAGCCTCTTATTATTGGCCAAGTGGCGTTTTCATCGAGAAGAAAAACTTGAGCAGGATCATTAAAAAGCCCCACCAGGCTTCTCAGACACAGTGAACAGCCAACAGGGAGGGAGAGGAAGCCCATAGATTCGATTTCCCCAACACACTGTCAGGCTGGCTTTAACCGTTAGAGGAGAACGGGTCCCAGGCAAGATCTGCTTCAGGGTTCAGAAAACCCAGGTGGCTGGAAGGACTGTCAGACCTGCAGGAGAAATCCAGATAACAGACGGGGCGTCTTCCTCTAATTGCAACATGGCCGGGGGAGTTCTGAAGTCAGATTGGAGCCGGGCAGTGCTGGTTCCAGCCCCGGGCAGCGGCCCTGCTCCAGTTACACGGGAGGAGACTGGACTTTGGCTGGCAGATCAGGGCACCCCCGGCAAACACCTTGGTCTGCACCTGCACGAGGAACTGTGTGGGTGCTCCCCCCAGCCAGCGAGCCCAGGGTGGGAGCCAGCTTCCAGGGCCCAAATGTTGTCACTGAAACATCCATGTTTGCCCCACTGTCAGCCCTCTGGCCCCACAGGTTCTGCCACCATCTGTATGAAAAGAGGCAGGCCTGGCCCTTTTCTGGGTCAGGAAGGGACATGGGATGAGGGCTGATATTCACTCTCCAGGACTTGAACGGGTGGGACTTCTCATGGGTGCGTCTCCGTGAGTGGGAAGACCCTGGGCTCTAGGGCTCTGTGGGTGTTAGGACTCAATTCCGGTCAGGATTCTGTTGGGTCTTAGGGCTGTCCTGGAGTGGGTGCCCTGGGGCAGGCGGAGCCCAGCCCCCTGGCCTCTGCGGGGGGGGGGGGGGGGGGGGGTGGAGATGGAAATCAGGCAGCCTGCAGACCCAGCCTGGGCTCTCCCTGAGATCACTCTGCCTGGCTGAGCATCCTCTTGGAAGTCACAGCTCTTTATGTGTTGTGCTTACTTCAGTTTGTACATTTTATATCTAAGACAGACACGGAGTTTAGCCCTGGTCGGTTGGCTCAGTTGGTTAGAGAGCATTGCCCTGATACGCCAAGGCTGCAGGCTCAATTCCTGATCAGGGCACATACAAGAATCAACCTATGAACACATAAATAAGAAGAATAAATCAATGTTTCTCTCTTTCTAAAATCAATTAAAAAAATTAAACAGATACGGGCTTCTAGCTCCCTTTCGGCCATACAACAGGGGTTTCCACCACACAGAGTTCTGACAAAGAGAGAAGCAAAGGTAAAGAGTGACGTTTCCCTCTGGCAGAGTTCACCTTCTCTCCCACCACACGTACCAGGTGAACACAGAGGGCGTTTCACTGGGGCGGTTACCAGCCGGATCCTACTTCCTCATAATGAACTGATCTGAGGGCCCTCGGGTGACTTGTGAGGCCACCTGGAGGAAAGGCAGGAGGCCTGTAAGACTGCTCAGGAGCTGGAGTCCGGTGCGCGGTGCCCCCTACCCGCTGAACAAACCAACCAACAGCAGCTGGCTTGAAAACCCGCACGCCTGGGAGCCTCACCGTCCTGGATTCTCCACCCCGCACTGCCCCTTGAACTCTGACCCTGGACAAGGCAGCGAACCTCTCTGAGGCCGCTCGCTCCCTCAGCTGTGAAATGTGGTGACCTCCGGGCACCGTGAGGAGGACATGTAGGCCACCGGACATACATTATCTGTAACAGGACCTCAGGAAGTGACAGCTGCGGCTGTTAATATGAAAGCAGGAACATAACTGATCGGCGGAGGCATGATTCTCACTGGCCCTTTCCTTGCGTGACAGCTACATGTTGCTGCTAAAGAGGACCCGGGAATGAGACCACCTCGGGCATGAAAGAGGACGAGCCCAATGGCCAGGGTCATCCTGCCTGCCCCACCTGCCCCCTCAGACCCAGGGGATTCCACCTCCCCCGGGAAATACCTCTCCTCCGCTGTCAGGATTCTGCACGGCTCCGCCCCCCCTGGGTGCTCCCTCTGGTCCCTGGACCTGAGCCCCCTCTCCTGCCCGTTCAGTGAGGCAGTGCTCCCGGCTCCCTTGTTTATTTATTTATTTTTAACCTACACCCACTTCCTGGGCCATCCCACCCAGCCTCACAGTTTGAAGTACCATTTACCATTTCTACATTGATGACTGACACTTCTCCTGCCCGCTCTGCTCTGGTCCCCAAGTGCCCACTCACTGTCTTCACCTGGATGCCCCAGAAGCACCTCAGATTACCAGCTCCTGACTCCCCTTGCACCAAGCTGGCTCTCTGCAGCGACTCGCGCCCCCCCCCCCCCCGCCCCCGCCCATGGCAGCCCTATCCATCCATTCAGTTACTTGGAATTTCCTTGACTCCTCAGATTCCCATCAGAACATTCTGTCATTGTCCCCTTTATAATACACGTGTGCTGTCCCCTGCTCCCAGTCCCCACGAATCCCTTTGGATCACTGCACAGAGCCTGGCCATCCACTTGCCCCCCCCCCCCCCACAGGCCGGTGTCAACACAGCACACAAGAGCCTTCGGGGCCTGTCACTTCTTCCCCCAGCCCCTGCAATGGCTCCCCCTCCTTCTGCATAAAAGCCAAGCTCATCCCAGCAGTGAACAAGGTTCCACGTGGTCCTGGTCAGCCCCAGCCTCTGCACCCCTCCTCCTCCCCCTCCCACACCTCAGCAGAGTGGGGGTGGCTTGGCCTTGCAGCCCTGTCTGGAATGTTCACCAGATAACCTCATCATACTGAGGTCTTTATTCACATGTCCCAGTCTCAGGGAGACCTGCCCTGTCTACGGTAAAACCGTACACCACCCCAGCCCTGCTGAGCTCGCTCCATTTTCCCCTACCACGACACGCATCACCCCTAACCCCCTTCATTCTGCTCAGTTACATGACCTCTCTCTGTCTGCGCACCAGAACATGAGATCTGAGAGGGAAGGATTTTGTTTTGTTCGCTGCTGTAGCCCATCTCCTAGGACAGGTGGTAGAAACCCCGGCTCAACCAGCACAACCCAGTTCCAGCTTCAGGTCCCCCTCCGTTGTCCCCTAGTTTTCCTGTGGTCACTGGGCATTCATCTCCCTTCGGTTTTCCGCTCCACGTGTCCAACCAACTGTTCAAGCCTGAACACGGCACTTCTGCACTAACAGGACAGGAGGTGGGACAGACTACGGAAGGACGTGTCACCTTGTTGTGCTGGGGGTGACAGGAAAAGGACGCTGTTTCTCCCAAGGGTGAAAATGTGAGTGTGAATTTCAGTGTCTCAGGGGCAAGGATAATGTGCTAGGAGACTTCCTTCCACCTGACTCCCTGCCCTAGTCACCTACTCTGTGCAGGCGTGGCCTCCGTTTCACAAAATAGACATAACAATGCCTCAGAGGTTTTTTTTTTAATATAGGAGATTCTTGAGTAAACCCTAAATGTGCACACAAATTTAACACGATGAAACTTCTTGTCCATTTCTCTCTCTGATCTGCCTTCTAAGTTCCAAACCTCATGCGCCACGCTACCTACCGGAGGCACGGACACAGACTTCTTCCCTTCATACCTCAAAACCAAAATGCTCAGACGTGCCTGGTTTTCTCTCGGTTTCCCTCAGTTCCTATCCCGGCCTCGCCTCACAGCTGCCAGCTGAAGGGACGTGAGACTGCAGAGTAATGGTCATCTCCTCCCTGTCCCTGACAAGCCCAATCCAGCTGGACTCGGATCTCTTGAGCACATTTCTGGGATTTCTACCCAAGGCTGGCTCCTCATGGCGCCTCTGACCCGGTCCGCGTCCCCCTGACAGCTTGCCAGGAGTATCCCAAGCCTGTCACCCACTTGCAGCTGCTTCCCACCGCATCCCACCCATTCACGACACTCAGAGCTTTCTGCCCCAAACCCAAACCATACCTGCTATTCAAAGCTTCTGATGGTCTGCCCACTACATACACAGTACAGTCTAAATTCCGTGGCCTTCTCCAAAATTCTTCCCTCCTGCCTTCCTCTCCGTTTACGCCCTCACCACCCCTGCACTCACTCCGGGGGGTGGGGGGGAGCCTGGGCCAGCTCGAGGCTCAATGACACTGAGCACCCCACCTTTCCGTTCCTGCAGCTGTGCCTTCTGCTGAGAACAGCAGGCCCAAGTCCTCCTCTCCCTGCAGGCCTCTGGGATTCCACATACCCTAGGAACAGTACTAGACGTCCCCGGTGAGGTTCAGTTCCTCACACCTGCCAACCCCCTGCTCCCTCAACTCCCCTCGTCATGCACCTGCCGATAGTGGCCCTCGGGGTTTCAGACAGTTCTGAATGACACTGACATCGGTCTTCTCTCCAGAACTTCTGTATTCTGGTCCTCGTCGGTGGCCAAAGACCGTGGCTCCAGAGACCCGACACGAAATGAAAACCACATGGCAGTGGCCCACAGCGGGGGCGGACTGCGTATCCCCACCAGCAGCGACCATGACCACCAACAGTCTAACTCAGCATTGAGTCCCGTGCCAAGCCTCTGAGTGGATAGAGCTGCCATGCCACTTATGGGTGATCTCCTGGAGCACGGGAGGATTCTACCTGCTCGACCGGCAGCACACAGCTGGTCAGTGAGAGAAGAACGAACCCAGGAATCACACAAGACCCAGGTGCTCTTCCCACAACCCTCCGCCCCTCCCAGCAGTGAAAGCAGCTAAGGTGGACTGACTTACACATTGACCTCCCACACGGGACACTTCGCGCAGTGGAGTTGCAAAGAGAGTCAAAGCTAGGGATCCCTGAAAACCTTTCGACTTAACCTTCAAGAGCCTCGAAGCAAACACGGCCCCTGGCCTGGGTGGCCGCCGGTCTCCAGGACAAAGCGGGCTCCCTGCTCCTCCTGCTATGTACTTAACTGCACAACCTCCGAAAGGTCAACGTTATTAACTCTCTTCCTTTCTTCCCATGCTTTTCAAATTCTTTTTCAACCGCTATTATTTCTCCACTGACTCATCTCTTTGAAAAACAGTTTGGCTCCTCTAATTATTTTCTTTCTCCTTCAAGCCTCCACTGGCTGACTCCCTCTGTCTTTTCTCCTCCCTGCCCCTGGTGTTTTTTTGTTTGTTTGTTTTTTAAATTTTTTTATTTTATTTTATTTATTCATTTTAGAGAGGAGAGAGAGACAGGGGGGAGGAGCTGGAAGCATCAACTCCCATATGTGCCCTGACCAGGAAAGCCCAGGGTTTCGAACCGGCGACCTCAGCATTTCCAGGTCGACGCTTTATCCACTGCACCACCACAGGTCAGGCTGCCCCTGGTTTTTTACTTGGGGACCCAGCACAACTCAAGGAAGCTCTGGCAGACACTGGGGATCGCAGCAGAAGCATTTCTTTAAGAGGGTAATAGACAGTCACAACATTCAGCAAACGCCCTCCCTCAACCCCTTCCTTGGAGGGCGTGACCCTGCTCAGAGGAGATGCCAAACTGCAGCTGGTGGGACATTTATGCGATTCCGATATGCGTGCTCACAGGCATGCATCTGTTTCTCAAGTTATCATGCCCCTGAGCGAAGGGTAATTCTCATTTGCATGGTGCTCGGTGACGCGTGCCTGGTGTCCTTAGAATGTGAGCACTAAAGAGGTCCCACGGGCATAGGACACAGGACTTGGGCTCCACTCCGCGCTTCTGGGATGGTTGTGACTTCGTACCCGCTGCTCACCCTGGCGGCATCTCGGTCTCCTGATCTGTAAATTCAAGCTCTGGGAAACGTCGACCTCTCAGACTCCGTGAGATCTAAAATCTCCCACATCTTTCCTCCCTTAGGTCAAAGTTCTTCCAAGGTCGCCTCGGATTTCCTCGATTCCATCAGCAATCACAACAGAGGATTTTCCATATTCTCTCTCAGGTGAGATGGTAGCAAGTGTGGATTGACTGTGACTCTGGAATGGAACACAACCAGACAGATCCGTGCCGCCACCACCACCACCACCACCACCGGCCTTCCTCTCCTCCCACACCATGTGCTTCATCCACCGTGAGCTCCCAAGGTGAAGTTCCACTGTTTCGCAAAGGTGTTTTCCCCTGGGATTTGTCTGAGTGAAGTGTCAATGCGTAAAATCTCAAGGCCAGGAGGAGAAGGGCGGTGGGGAATAAACCCAACTGTGTCTTAACACGCAGCTTTTGAAAACCAACTAACCCTCTGGGGTATCGTGCAGAATAAAACACAGAAAGAATCAACAGGGTGCTGGCATTAAATTATTCACGGGAACCTCATTCAAGCCGACTTGGCTCTGCCGGTGGGGGCCTGGGCAGAGCCCACGTTCCGAGAGAAAGGCCCGATGCCTTTGGGACTCCTATTTCCAACTGTTACAAAAATTACAACCGAGATGATTTTATGAGAGCAATAACACACCGTAAGAAGCGTGACCAGGAAAGGGAGCTGCAATTCTGAGACATTCCTATGTAATTGACCTGTGGCCTTTTGGCTCACCATGCGTCATCTGAGCCAAGAGCCCGGCTGAATCACAGGTCACCCCACGCAGAGAAGTTGTATTAAATGTATGGATGTCAGGAGCAGGCTGCAGCCGCAACAGCTGCCCCTGGCTCCTTGGGGCAGAGGCCATTCACCTTTGCTTGGAAATAAATCTGATAAAAAATAATTCTTTGCTACAGTGTCAGCTGGGCCGCAGGTATGTGCTTGGGGGAAAATACTGGGGGCGGAGATCAGACACAATTTTACTTTATCCCCGTGTTGTGGGAAAATAGCTTAGTCTTACTTTCCTTCTAAGCTTTTACTATGTTTCCAAATTTTCTACATGGGGTATGTGTTCCTTTCCGAGAAAATATAAACATTTTTCCAAAACAAATGTTCACGTGGGTCTCTGCCCAGAAAATGACTACACATTTGAAGTAGGTAAAAGATGCACCCTGGATAATTTGTACGTGGAAACCTACCAAGCCCAATGCGATATCTTTCCAGTCCCCGGAGCGCAGGGACCTTGCTGCCCACACGCTACCGGCGTGCAAAGGCCTGGCCACAAGGCAAAACTCCCTGACAGCTGTTCCCCTGTCGCCAGGGACAAAGCCTAAATTTGGCATCCTCTGAAAGCGACCAAGTTTCCTTTCTTTCCCGGGTCAGACATCTGATATGCAAACAATAGGCTGTGGAGAATTTCCAAATAAACATTTTCCTCCTAGAGAAAGCCTCCCAGCCATTCTAGTATAACTTTCCCAGAAGAGATTCCACTTGCAGTCTTGTCTTTAAGAAATTACTTGGCAACAGGATGTAATTTAATTAAAGTATTTACTTAAATATATACCCTCTGGGGCCCAAGGAAATGAGGTATTTTTCTAAGTAAGTGGCAGTTTTGGAGCTGGCTGACGGTGGGTTGGGCTTTCTCTGATAATTAAATGCACATGTGAGCACGTGTGTGTACATCCACACATGTGTGCACACATACACACACACCTGTTTCTGAAGCGAGAAGTCAAGATATCCTAATTGCTCCACCAGCAGAACCCAACTGTCCTCATCCCCAGAGCCTACAAAACTCCTCAGGAACGCCCTGTTTCCCGCACGCTGCACTTGGCCTCAGAAGACATGAAAAAAGCCCTGTGTGTGGGGGTAGGGTGGGGGGGGTGGGGGGGAGGGTCCATGAGTATTAGAAGCAGTAGTTTTGGCCCTGGCCGGTTGGCTCAGTGGTAGAGCGTCAGCCTGGCGTGCAAGGGGTCCCGGGTTCGATTCCCGGCCAGGGCACACAGGAGAAGCGCCCATCTGCTTCTCCACCCCTCTCCCTCTCCTTCCTCTCTGTCTCTCTCTTCCCCTCCCGCAGTGAGGCTCCATTGGAGCAAAGATGGCCCAGGCGCTGGGGATGGCTCCTTGGCCTCTGCCCCAGGCGCTAGAGTGGCTCTAGTCGCAATAGAGCGACGCCCCGGAGGGGCAGAGCATCGCTCCCTGGTGGGCAGAGCGTCGCCCCCTGGTGGGCGTGTCAGGTGGATCCCAGTCGGGCGCATGCGGGAGTCTGTCTGACTGTCTCTCCCCGTTTCCAGCTTCGTAAAAATAAAAAAAAAAAAAAAAAAAAAAAAAAAAAGCAGTAGTTTTATTGTGGAATAAAATCCACTGGTTTTTAAAAAGAGGAAACCCCAAACCTGACCATTCTTTACCTTAAAAAATGTATATATATTTCCACTGAATATTGCAGTAGGGTCCAATATCCCAATAGCCTTATTTGGGGGTTTAGAATATTCCCCAATATAGAGGGGCTGGCGTTTGCCTTTTTCTCCCCTTTTCTCTCTTTCTTTATTTCTGCTTTACTAAAAATGTAACCCCAGGACCCAGAACACTGGTGCTGCAGGCCATCAATAAATATATATTTATTGAATAAACGCACTTGCTGAATGGAGCACGGCTGGGGACAGTCTGTGTCAGGGGACAGGTGTGCATCTGTGTTCCTCGGGTTCCACTCGAGACCGAGGTCAGCCGAGAGGGCGGAGCTCAGCACTGTGACTTCCCGATGGTATAAGGGGTGTGGAGACCCGAGTGCTGGTTCCCACCAGACCACGCCCCCATGTCTGGAGATCTGAAACGAACCCCCGAAATTCCCGGGAGGCCTGCAGCCTGCCCCGGTGTTCCCCCCATTCCGCTCTGTCGTCACCTGACATACGACTGACCAGTTTCCCGTACCTCATGCCTCCCTCCCTCCCTCCCTCAGCACCAAGTCTTCCCTCTCTCCAAAGGGCTGGGGGGGGGGCTCAGCCAGTGTGGATGGCGGCCAGGTAGCAGAACGAGCGGGTCTTCTGCCAACTGCTCCTTCTCAGCAGAGTCTGAGGGAGAGTCACGAACAGGCGCTTTGCGCAAGTGGAGGGGAATGTGGAGATGAGGGAGCAACAGAGGCTCTGGGAAGCCCACGCCCCTTTCACGCACGTCACTCTTACGTGTCCAATCTTGCACACATGTGGCTTCCTTGGAAGTTAAACGAAAAACCGACATGCGAAGGAGAGGTCCGCTTTGCGATGGCTCTCCTGGCCCCACCCACTGCTGAGACGGACTAGATCATTCTGTGCTGTGCATGACGAGGTTCTCCAGCCTGGTGCCGACAGTTTGGCTTCTATAGAAATACTACCTTTGTGTTCTCATTCGGGTTCCAGACAAACATGAGGAATAGCACCAAGCAGAGGGAAGACCCCCGTGGCGCTCCAAACCAGAGGTCTTCCCACGCTTCAAGTGCAAATGCTGCAGCTACAGTAGCCCGAAAGGCAGTGTGGTGTCGTGGTCAAGAGCATGGGTGAGGGAGGCAGAGAAGACAGACAGAGTGAGACTCCCGTTCTGTTTGCTAGCTGTGTGACCTCGGGCAAGCTGCTTAATCTCTCTGAACCTCAACCTGCTCACCAACAATAGAGGAAAAATCATGATAGCACCTTCTTCATAGGGCTGATCTGAGGATTGTGTGGGACAGCATGTATAATAGCCTTAGCCTGTGGCTAACGTAACTTCTTTCTCAATCAACAATAGCAATGTGTTATTTCCAAGTTCCTAAGGATATCATGAGAAAATCTGTTTTACGTCTATAGGAGATCACATCAATTTGACATAACAGCACCCCTATCAAAAATGTAATGCATTTATTTGGCTTTGCCTGCTTTTAGAGCGCTCATGAAGACTCCCAGAAATCTAATGAAGCTTCTATCCGATTAATAATCCACGCCAGACACTTGGTGGACATTGTTTCCAGAATCCCTCTTCTCCTGCATAATAAAAACCATGAGAATTGCTACCTCCTTTTCCTCATTCTTCTGGCCCCCCCCCTTTTTTAAAAAAAAAGCCAGATAACAACGGGTGTAAGAGCTCACATCTCTAAATTCACTTAAGAAATCAAGCCAGAAAGCAGAACTCAGAGAGCCCTTCAAGTCCCCTTGGGCTATTTTTAAAATTACTATGGACTCCAGTTACTTTGTGACCCTATTTGCCCTGTCCTTTCCATTTCGAGGCACTCTAACCGGTGGGAAAAACAGGGATGAGACAGGAGCCGGCTGGTTCTACTTCTCTTTTGTCATCAGTGAACCTCACCATCTACTCTGGTCATCTCTGTCCCGTCGGTGAGAGACTTCTTAAAAGATTCAAAAGTGAGAGAGCCCGTTCGAAAAACAGATACATAGAAACCTGCCCTCTTCCTTCCCACGTGTCGCAGATAAGAAAACCAAGGCTCTCGTCTGTCACCAGAACTATTGCACCAATCAAGTATCAGGCTGTGGACATCCTGCTTCCATTTTCTAATGACACTCCTCGAAGAGTCCCTGGATGCAGAACCAGGGTCCTGTCCCCACATTCAGTGACGGTTGGGGACACTGGCTCAGACACGAGCAGGGCAAAGAACTGCATCAAAGCACCGAGCTATGTAAACAGTCAATACCCAGAACAGATTGCCCTGGCCCAATAAAAATACCATTATGAGGTAATTAACAGTTCATAAAATCTGTTAAGTAACTTAGAGACCTCTGCATTCCTCCTCTAGTGTTTTCCGCTGCTGACTGCTGACGGGCCCCTGGGAAACATTAGTCCCCGCTCCGCGATGAATCTCACGGGATTGGCTAGCTAGACTGCCGCCACTCACAGAGAGGATAGCTTAGAAGGTTCCCCCTCCTCTGCTGGCTGAGAAGACAGTCTCGGGTCTCCCCGGATTAAGAGTAATGCAAGGAGACCACCACAGGGATGAGAACTGATGGGCCTTCACCCAAGCCAGATTTCCTTTCACGTAGAATGGGGCATGTCACCCTTCAGAGCCATGTCGATAATTAGAAACTGAGAATAGACACTGCTTCGTCCAGCGCCCAGCACTGCTCCTGACCACTGGCGGCTGCCACTGGCTGTGTGCAGTCCTGATCAGGTTGTTGTTTGCAATTGGCCCCCACTACTCTTCAGAGGAACGCTGTGAGGTACCATCCATGGCCTTCAAATGAGAACCTAAGATTTAAGGAGGGGACTGACTGGCTTGGCTCACCTTTGAGCCACAGCTATAGTGCTTCTTTTTTTTTTTTTTTTTTTTTTTTTTTTTTTTTTTTTTTTTTTTTTTTCCATTTTTCTGAAGCTGGAAACAGGGAGAGGCAGTCAGACAGACTCCCGCATGCGCCCGACCGGGATCCACCCGGCACGCCCACCAGGGGCGGTGCTCTGCCCCCCAGGGGGCGATGCTCTGCCCATCCTGGGCGTCGCCATATTGCGACCAGAGCCACTCTAGCGCCTGAGGCAGAGGCCACAGAGCCATGCCCAGCGCCCGGGCCATCTTTGCTCCAATGGAGCCTTGGCTGCGGGAGGGGAAGAGAGAGACAGAGAGGAAAGCGCGGCGGAGGGGTGGAGAAGCAAATGGGCGCTTCTCCTATGTGCCCTGGCCGGGAATCGAACCCGGGTCCTCCGCACGCTAGGCCGACGCTCTACCGCTGAGCCAACCGGCCAGGGCTATAGTGCTTCTTGAATTATCAATCTCTTGGAACTGGAAAATCATCACTCTTACAACACAAAACAAAAAACACATTTAAAAAAAATTCTCTTAGGCCCTGGCCTGTTGGTTCAGTGGTAGAGCATCGCCTGGCATGCAGGAGTCCCGGGTTCGATTCCCAGCCAGGGCATATAGGAGAAGCGCTCATCTGCTTCTCCACCCCTCCCCCTCTCCTTCCTCTCTGTCTCTCTCTTCCCCTCCTGCAGCCAAGGCTCCATTGGAGCAAAGTTGGCCCGGGTGCTGAGGACGGCTCTGTGGCCTCTGTCTCAGGCGCTAGAATGGCTCTGGATACAACAGAGCGACGCTCCAGATGGGCAGAGCATCGCCTCCTGGTGGGCGTGCCGGGTGGATCCCGGTCAGGCGCATGCGGGAGTCTGTCTGACTGCCTCCTCGTTTCCAACTTCAGGAAAAAAAAAAAAAAAGAGGCTGAGCCCCAAACAGCTCCTCAGGGCTCTGGTGCAGACTCCCCTGGAGTGCTGTGGCACCAGCCGGGCGAGCCGCTCCACTTCCATCTCTCTGTTGCTTCTGCAAAAGGAGAAGGTCGCTGGGATGACTACCCACTCAGCCATCCCATGACCCCTGGCTGTTTCCAGGAATCCCGCCCTGCAGCGCGGCTCCAGACCCGCATTCCGTGCTCTTCCTGAGCGCAGAACGGCCTGCACGTGGCCCACTGCCTGGCACCCTTTCCTCCTCTGCAACCTCCTGCCAACTTCCGAGGCGCCGGTTCCGACGTCAGGAAGATGTCCGCCCTGACTGACCGTGCAGAATGCCTCTCGCGTCCTGCCCGCCTTTCTCATGAACCTATCAGACCACGTATCAAAGCAGCTCCTAACTGGATGCCTGCAGTCCTCTGGTGCCCCGTGACAGACAGCAAGGGGCGTGGTTCAGAGAGAGAGGGGGCGAGTCCAGGTCTGATGGGCGATTTCAGAAACAAAAGGACCAGCGGTAGAGCGTTGGCCTGGCGTGCAGGAGCCCCGGGTTCTATTCCTGGCCAGGGCACACAGGAGAAGCGCCCATTTGCTTCTCCACCCCCACCCCCTCCTTCCTCTCTGTCTCTCTCTTCCCCTCCTGCAGCCGAGGCTCCATTGGAGCAAAGTTGGCCCGGGCGCTGAGGATGGCTCTGTGGCCTCTGCCTCAGGCGCTAGGATGGCTCTGGATGCAACAGAGCGACACCCCAGATGGGCAGAGCATCGCCCCCTGGTGGGCGTGCCGGGTGGATCCTGCTCAGGCGCATGCGGGTGTCTGTCTGACTGCCTCCCCGTTTCCAGCTTCGGAAAAATGAAAAAAAAAAAAAGAAAAGAAACAGAAGGACAAACTCAGTTTCATGACTTCTCATGCAGCCACTCTTCATAGAGCAAAGAACCACTCTTACGAGTCAAGAGCCTTTTCCTCCATCTCAGAACTTCCCACGACTTAGAGGAGTGGGCTATGGGCGTTGACTTCCTGAATGGTTTTACCAGTGACGATTAACTGGACTATTATCAAGGTTCTCGCCCACCACGGTGCTGCCCTCCTGAGACTAACCCTGTGCTAGTCTTAGAAGGCATCGTGACCCTCTAACAGGAGAAGGTGGCTTGCTTTTATTCCCCCCCAGTCAGTCCATTCCGCACACCGCACCACAGTTGGCAATACAAACTCTATAGTTGGATACTAAACATCGTTTTGAAAAAAGGCACCTCTGCACATGCAACTTCCTTTGCTAAAAACCTCACCCTTTTAAGGTCAGAGAGTTTTGGGTATCACTGGGATATTACTGATGTTTGAGTCTCCCCTCTCCCTGCCCCGTTCTCCCCACCAAAGGCTCATCAGAATTTTACACCAATGGATGGGAACTTTCATTTCAGACAGGATTTCCTGCTTCATCTATCTCTACCCTTCTGGTTGAATCTGGTCCCCAAGCAATAAAATGTACTGACTCTGGCCTTCCTAACATTCCCAGCAGGTGTGAGGCTCCCGTTACAAATTGGTTTTGGCCTCAGGTTTCTAAAAGTCAAGGTGTCACTGTAATAGGTGGTGTGGCGTGGCAAGGAAAAGGGCTCGGGTACACTGCCTCCCCTGCCCCCACTCCCTCTAGGGTCGGTCCCCTTCCCTGGGTTCTCAATACCCCTGCTGCCTGTTTCTCTCTGGAGTCAGCATTTGAGCAGAAATAATGTGACCCTCTCTCCGGGGTAGGAGTTGCTTCAGGGCAGGGCTGTGTCTCATTCATGTGTTGCCTCAAAGCCTGACACACAATAGGAGCTTGATAAATCTCTGATGAATGAAGGAGTGAATGGATGAATGAATGAATGAATGAATGAATGAATGAGTGAATGAATGAAGACCATGCCCAAGGCACGTGAGGCTTGGGCCACCCCAAAAACACAAGGGTGTGCGAAGGACAACAACAGGCAGAACCACAATGCCGTTGCTGATGAGACTGTGACCGCCGGTCACTGAGTCCCTGCTACGCGCCTGGAAAACCCCATGTGCCATCGCATTTCATCCTCAGCACATTTCTCTCGGGCACCTATTGTTATCAGTGTCCCCTCTAACAGCCCAGGACCACGGACCGGAGGGAACACGCGAGATGTGCAATTTCTATGCGGCCGCGCAGCGGGGGGTCAAAATGTTCATGCTGTCATCAAAATCACTTACCATACGCCACAGAAATAATTACAAATAATTCTAAGGTGGCCTGAGAGAATACATACTTTTCCAATATGCTACAGTATGCACTATGCTACCTGCAGGATTTGCTAAATTTTCTGCCATTGCTCACAATGGCATGATGCGGGAACCGGTCTCTTTGGAGCACTGATGTCAAAGAGAAGGTGGCCGGGCTCATGTCCCCAGCCTGCCCAGCGAGGGCAGCTTTCTCTCTCCCTGTCGGAGAGGGCTGGGTGGTGCTCGGCTAGGCTGGACTATCCCCCTCTTCCTCCGTATTTGATCACCACCACTCACAAAGAATTCAATATGAATGTGCACGGTAGTCACTGTGAAAATATATGAAAACAAGAACAAATTTTGACTGTTTTTCAATGCTAGTGAGCCCCCAAACCTGGGATGTGCTTGTTTGCTCTCCCGGGGCAGGGGATCACACGGGCCAGCCCACGTGCTTTCAGGAATTCCGTGTTTCTGCCAAATAAATCCGCTGAGGTGGGCTGGTCATTCATCGAACTGACAGATTTCAACGTGGCTTCCACCCAGAAGCTTCCGGACACGTCAAAGGTGCGCGCTATGGGGGGAAATACTGCCTGAAGTTCTAAGTGGCCCTGGCTGGTGACATAAGTCGAGAGAAGCGTGTTATTCTGGACATACCTCATCTGGGTGAATCTGTCCCCTCCTTGTAGCTGGGACACCGTGGAGAAGGTAAGTGGACAGTGGCTCTCTGGGGACACACATTTTCCGATGCCCTGCACCCACATCTCTTCCTGTGCAAAGTCCCTGTGACCTGTGTTTTGGTGTGGGGGTGGGGGGGGCACAGTCCTCACTGCTCTGCCATAGAGGCCAGGATGACCCCTTTCCCACACCTGGGCGGGACGTCACCACAGTCTAGGTCAGCCCCGAGGACCCCCTATGAAGGTACCCAGGCAGAGCGGAGCCACCCACACGCAGCAGGCAAGGGTCTTCCTGTAGACCTGGGCAGGCCCTCCTGGCGCCAGCGACATGCTCTGCACGGGCTCACCCAAACAGGGTGGAGGCAATTTTCACATAAAAGGACAAAGCCCTCCCTTTCCTGTCTGCCCGTGAAACTCTGCCATTGAGTAAAATCTGGAATCATAAGGCAGGCCTCAGAAGGAGGCTGCTTCATGGAAGAACCATCCCCTCCCCCATATCTCTGTCAGTAAACTCCTGGCCACGCACGGCTCCAGGCTCAGCACAAGTCTTCCTGCTACACTGTGAGCACTTCACACCCTCCAACTCACGTGGGCCTAGGGCTGGGCGTGGCCACAGCCCTGGTCGACAAAGCTTATAGATAAAAAGAAGCTTTTAGGCCCTGGCCGGTTGGCTCAGCGGTAGAGCATCGGCCTGGCGTGTAGGAGTCCCGGGTTGGATTCCCGGCCAGGGCACACAGGAGAGGCACCCATCTGCTTCTCCACCCCTCCCCCTCTCCTTCCTCTCTGTCTCTCTCTTCCCCTCCCGCAGACGAGGCTCCATTGGAGCAAAGATGGCCCGGACACTGGGAATGGCTCTGTGGCCTCTGCCTCAGGCGCTAGAATGGCTCTGGATGCAACAGAGCGACGTCCCAGATGGGCAGAGCATCACCCCCCGGTGGGCATGCCGGGTGGATCCCGGTCGGGCGCATGCGGGAGTCTGTCTGACTGCCTCCCCATTTCCAGCTTTGGAAAAATGAAAAAAAAAAAAAAAAAAAAAAAAGAAGCTTTTAAGCAAAAACAAGAGTGGGGTGGGAGAGCGTTTACTGAACACCTAACAAGAGCCACACACTGCTCCTGCTCTGGTTCTGAATTTTATGTTACAAGCACTCACATTATCCCAGGTTACAGATGAGCAAACTGAAGCTTCGGAGGATGAGGTCAAGTGCACAGTCTGCCCAAGGCCACGTGGCTGGTAAGTGGCATGGGCACAGTGCGTAGGGGAGCAGGGTCTGACTGCAGAGCACTGTGCCCCCCGCTCCGTTGATTTCTAGGCATCAGCCAGCCAGATGGGTCCCCAAGAGACTCCCTGAGCCCAGGACGCTGACGGGAACACAGTCCTGCGGCCAGCCCTGTGCAGTTCCTGAGGACACAACGCTGGCAGTCCCCTGGCTGTGGAGAGAGGGCCCCGCGCGAAGAACCTCAGACTAACCTGACTCACAGCCAGACTAGCACTTCTGCCAGCGCGGGCGACGCCCAGTGAGCAGGCCACCTGGCAGAGCGGGAGCGGCCAGCCGGCCCCTGCGGCCCCTGCGGCCCCTGCCCGGAGAAACGCACACACACTGCTGGGTAAGATAGATGGTTCCCAGAAAGAGTTCAGCTGGAGCACGCTAAAAACAGCCACCTGCGAGAAAACATGTCCCCCACGGTGCCCTGTCCCAGCTGGGCACAGAGAGGGCCAGCGATGGCACGGATGCTGCAGTCACTCTACTGTGACTGAGGGACCCTGGGTCACACCAGCAGCTGCAGTGGCCAGGCCCTCTGGTTCGCAGACGTCTAGGGTGGGAACGGGCCGGGGGGCACACGGGACATTGCCGTACTTGGTGCCCCTCTGTGTCCGCCTGGCCAGGCACAGCCCGCGGTGAGACCAGGGCCACTCCTCCGGTGGCCCTTCCTCCCACCTCCCTTGTGCTGACGCCCCACGGTGGCCCTGGCTCAGCAACCGAAACCAGCCGTGGAACTCACAGCTTCCAGTTCCCGCAGAAGGGCAGTGGCAGTGTCACAAGGCGGTGGCTGCCTGCTGCTGCTCCCGACACTACGCGCAAGGCTGTGGGGACGGCAGCACTAACCGGGCCGGGTGGAGGTGCCACCCTGGGCGCGGAGACCGCATGAGCACCCGCAGCCTCGGCCCTGCAACACCGCCAGGGCCCTGCGGTCCTCGTCACACCACCCAGCACAGTGTGGAGGCAGAGTGCTGACAGGAACCCCTCGGCTGGGACACCCACGGGGCCTGCCCAAGGCCACACGCACGGCTACTTTGCTGCAGAGCGCCCAAGTCCACAGTCCATACCCAGCCCCCTCCAGTGCCCTCCCAACAGTACTGCCTGTGCCCTGTCCCCAGGTCCCGCCCTGCACCTGTGACCTTCAGCCTGCTCCCCTCAGTCCCTCCTAGGCCCCCTCCTTCCCACCTGACTCCGCAGGAGCGACCGCCCAGCCCTGACCCATGTCCTCGCCCTCCAGCTCTCTCTGTGGTCTCACTCAGTCTGGAGGCCCCTCCCGTGTGAGTCTGAGCCAGCCCTCTCCGCCCATCACCTCCTTAGCCTCCCTCCTTCAGAAAGCTCCCTTCCACCTGGCCTGCGGTGCCACAGCAGAGAAAGCACCAACCTGGAATGCTGAGGACGCTGGTTTGAAACCCTGGGCTTGCCTGGTCAAGGCACACACAAGAAGCAACTATTACGAGATGATGCTCTCTGCTCTTCCCTCCCCTCTCTCTCTCTAAAATCTTTTAAAAAACAAATAAATAAAATCTTAAAAAAAAGAAACTCCCAACTTCTGCAAATCTCTTACTCTTTGGGGCCTCCCTCTGCATTTCGGCCTACGCATGCATGTCCTGGGGGGCCTCACCCCTCTGGAAGCCTCCAGCCCTGGGTGCTTGACCAAACCCTGACCCAGGTATTGGGCTCAAACCCGGAGCTGTGCTTAAAAGAGCCGGTAGGAGGCCAGTGGCCCACAGAGCCTGGCCAACCTCAGGAGTGCTAGGTAAGCTGCCCTAGGCTCCTTCTTTTCTTTTCTTCTTCTGCGGTGACAAAGGCACTAACTTTGCCTCACATATTTGTTCCCAAGGTCCCGGCAAACAAAAGTGAGGCTTCAGCCTGGATCAGGAGAGATGAGCAGGCCTCAGACTTACTCCTGGAGGCCAGCTTGTGCTCTCACGGTGCAGAGGAGATGGGCGGGCCTGCTCATCGCTGTTTCTGTTTTTGGTGAGCACCTACAACACCCCTAGCCTTTTACACCCAGTACCCAGCTCAGTTCCTGCAGGGCCTCCGCCGCCCGTTAGGTAACCACTGTCTTTACATCATTCGACAAAGCAAGAAACTGAGGCTCAGAGAGGCTCGGTGTCTTGCCCAGGGTGGTGAAGCTTTATGGGGCAAGTCCAGGAGTGGAGCCCCGTCTGTATGACAGAGTCCAAGCCCTTCTCAACATCACCTGTCAGCAAGATCTTTAAAGGTCCCTTTGGACTCTATGATTTTAGGATGGGTCTGTGTCTCCAGTGGATTTAAAACCAAGTAATGAAGCTTGATTATGAGTGACATTTTCTGTATCACTGGAGGATGACCTTTGGCTCATTCTTTAATAGTTGACATTCCCGGCTGACACAAGCCAACTCCGGAGGTGTACCGGGGTGCCTCACCGATTGAGAGCTCCCTGTGCTGCGTCCTCGAGAACACCAGGCCACAGGAACCACCTCACATCATCCAGCCTTCCGTCACAGCGAGGTTCCCGCCCTAAGCCTGTCGGGTTGGGACCAGGCCTCATTCCCTCACTATGACAAAAGCAGCCAACACGGCAGCTGGCCCAGAGTGCAGGCCACGTCTCACGGACAAATAGAGCCCTGGGATGCACTCTCTTCGCGCAGCGGGCTTCCACCTCTGTGCACCTCCCTACTCCCACCTGTGAAATGGGAGTAAGGATACACTGCGTTGCTAAGAGAACAGATGAGCTTACAGAATCTAGAATTCACTTCCTTTGTGTTGAGAAGGGCCCCTTCTTGCCCTCTAGGGGGCGCCTGGAGAAGTGGCAATCTCCCCTAGCATCAGGGTCTGCTGGACCCCGACCCACACAATGCAAACAGCTCCCTCTCTCCTTCCAGCCTAGTGAGGGACACACCAGTCCCTCCTTCTCAGGAAGCTGTGCTATCAGTCAGTCCAGACGGCTGGGCCACTGGCTACGTTCCTGGCAGATCACATGACATGGAATCTTCCAGCTTTACCGTCTGTGACAGCTCTGGTCCATAAACTGCGATGGCGGAGTTGTGCTTTTACCTTCAACAAATGGCATTTTCTGTCTCATAAAGTCCTTCTCTGAAGTCATTCAACCTTATATGCATCTGTGGTGCATTTGAACTTTGCCTGCCCCCCCCCCCCCCCGGGGACTCTGAAGACGCTTCTGCCTCAGTCCAGCAGGACCTGCACGAGTGCCCTCCCCGTGCCTGAGCTCATGACGGCAGGAGACCTTCCCTCTGCACAAAGTGTCCCTTGCAGGACCAGCATCTCTGAGCTTGACCACTGCTACAGCCCAGCGGTCACTGGCAGGAGGGGATCACTCTTTCTCAAAGCCGCCTCTGCGTGCAGCTCTGATTTCTTAAGGTCTTCACTATGCTGAGTCATGAAACCAATGACACACGAGGGCCCATGGCTTCAAGGTGACTTTATCCCTCAGATAGTGAACTTCTGGGATGGGAAGGGACCTTTAAGACCGTTTCTGATTTGCTCATTTCACGGTACGGGAACTGAGGCTCAGGAAGACTGTCCTTTCTGCCTTACTGTCCAAACGGACCTGTCACGGTGAGCTCAGGGGCAAGCCCCTGCAATTCCAACAGCGGGTAGCTGTGCAGAGCAAACCTCAGTGGCGTTTGTAAGAGGCAGACCCTGGCAAGAAAGCACTCACGCAGCAAAGGGTCACTACTATCACAGGAAACCACCTCGGGTGACGCTGGGTTGCTCAGGCCAGTGCCTGCAGCTGCTGCTCTGGTCTTTGCACAAGCCCCGCCCCGCTGAGGTTTCAGTCCCCGCCGGCGTGATGAGCCACGGGCCCTCACCTTCAGCTGTGACAAGTGACTCAGAAGAGCCGCCTCTGAACCTGGGAGAAGCGGCTGTCGCAAATAACAGCAAGAATGGAGAAGCTCCCTGACCTTCCTTCCACCTCTCGCCTGTAACTCGTCCTGGTCACATCATGAACAAAGGATGGTGGTGACTGCTGTTCCTCATCCATTCAACATCCACTCATCCATTCTACACGAAGAGCACTGGGCTAGGAGCTAGGAGACAGCCGGGAGCAGAGCAGAGCAGAGCCCCCGCCCGAAGTCAGCTGACAGCCCCCGTGGACAGTGGAGACAATGAACAACTGAGTAACTATGTCACATGGCGGGCGCTGATGGGTGCTGTTGGGGACAGGGCAGGAAAGGGACAGAGAAAAACTCCGGGGGGAAGGGGTGGGGGGAGACTGGTGTTTTATATGCGGCCGCACAGGCTGTGGTGAGAGGGCGCATGGCAGGCCCTGGAAGTGAGCGAGCAGGTGAGACATTCGGCTCTCGCAGCAAGAGCGTCCCAGGCAGATGGGAGAGGACCCCGCCCACAGCAATCTAGAAAGAGCAAGGAGTCGGGGGTGGCTGCAGCAGGGGCTCTGGGCACACGGGGCGGTGAAGGCCATCGTCGGGACTTGGCATTTCCCCGGTTTGGAATGATGTCACTGGACTTGGCTTTTAGCAGGCTCACCCTCTCTCTGCCACGCCGGCACAGCCTGGTTAGGCGGCTACCGCGATGGTCCCAGTGAGACAGGAGGATGGCTTGGACCAGGGTGACAGCAACGGAGGCCGCGAGAAGCAGGGGACACCCTGGACATTATTTTCATAGCAAAGTTGACTGGATTGTAGGGACATTTGTTAGGGTCATCAGGATTCCCCCTGGGACTGCCTGGTGAGGCTTGTACTATCATACAACAGACTCGGGGCTTAAGGCAGCTAAGGGGTCATCATGCAGAGATCGCAGGGCTTTCTGACGGGGAGAGAAGTCCAGCCGATCCTCAGTCCCCAGATGTCCCTGGCAGAGCTGTGGGAGGGTACTTTCGGGGAGTCTGTCCTGCAGTCAGGCGAGGACAGCCCTTTCCAAAGGAAGCAAGTGCCCTCGCAGAAGTCTAGCAATCCCATAAACGTGTGGGATTTATGAGTATAGACGAGTACCAAGACATATGCCATTGATTAGTAGTTCCCAATAAGCACATCCGGGAAGAAGTGAGAAAACCTTCCTGCACCAAATGGAGATACGAGGTTGAATGAAATCAGACTGGTTTCTTTGTGCAGGACTTCCCAGGGCCTTCAGCAGGAATCACCGTTCTCCAAAAGGGACCGTTACCAAGGCCGTGCATTCTGTCGTTGCCGCTGCATTCACAGAGCCCACAGGACGCTCCCAGAAGACCTCTGGGCCCACAGCCCTGCCCCCTGTGCACAGGGGTTTGGAAGGACCTCTGGGGAATGCACGTCTTACAAAGCACGGTCCTTTTCACATCCCTTGCTCACTTGCACCAGTCAGAAGAGTATGAGGGAAAGCAACATTTGTGGGACTAGTTTTGAGTAGCCCCTTTTACCCAGATCACTTCTGTCCCTTTCGTCCTCACTCCAACTCCACAATCACGGGAGCTGACATTAGGAAGCTGTGAGCTGATTATTAAAGACACTCTTCCATGCACAGTCCTGTTTAGACCTCGGGACATCCCATGGAAGGAGGTGGATACTGTCATTCAAACTGGAAGAGAAGGCCTGACCTGTGGTGGCGCAGTGGATAAAGCATCGACCTGGAAATGCTGAGGTCGCCGGTTCGAAACCCTGGGCTTGCCTGGTCAAGGCACATATGGGAGTTGATGCTTCCTGCTCCTCCCCCCTTCTCTCTCTCTCTCTCTCTCTCTCTCTCTCTCTCTCCTCTCTCTCCTTTCTAAAATGAATTAAAAAAAAACAACAAAAAACAAACAAACTGGAAGAGAAAAGTAAGACCTGCAGACATTGGGCGACCTGCCCAAGACCTCACAGATCCCAGCGGCGGTGCTAAATCCAAGGGCTGCTCTCGTGCTGAGCCCGCTCCCTTCCTGGTCGATCAGTGCCTGGTTTATTTATTCCATGGGCCGGCCAACAAGCAGCAGGTCCTGCTGGAGACCTTATCAAATGGGCCAGCACTCATCAGAGATTGAGGAGGCTGGAGGAATTCAACCCAGGGTACCGCTCAGAGCCGGAGCCATCTAACCAGCCCCCTACGTGGCAGGAAGCTGGAGACACGGCAGAGCCCAGGGCACGCGCATTTATCTGTGCCGCGGGTAAGGCCAGGGCACGCGCATTTATCTGTGCCGCCGCGGCAGAGCCCAGGGCACGCGCATTTATCTGAGCCGCTGCAGGTGAGCTGCGCTCTCTGGTCCTCAGCCCTGCAGAACTGGCTGCTGCGTAGTTCAATCCAGGAGCTGTTCCCTTTGGAAACACTGATGGTGATGCTTCAAGGTTCACTGAACTCCCAACCACAACTGAGCGAATGTCTCAGTACAGGACAGCAGGGAGGGCAAAGTGGAGCCCTTGACCTGAGCGTGGGTGATGGCTGGGGTCACTGAGAAGGAAAACAAGTCGGTCGGTGAGAGAAATGCCAAAGTATACAAAAGTCAATTCAATAAAAAACAATGTCAGAAGGAATAGATTTTTCATTCTCCCTACAAATGACTCTGTCTATGATACAGTACAAACTCATTTTACACATCAGAAATCCACAAAACCCCTTCAAATAGAGTTCCCTGTGACTGAAATGGTGCTCTTCTGCTTGGACAGCAGGTGTCAATGCTGTCTTGACCACGACAATCCTATCCAAAAGCAGCTTTGCTTTCTGAAAAGGTTCCTTCACTGTCAGTTTCCATTTTACCTTCGCACATGTCACATAAATGCTCTTAGTTCTAATTATTGCTTTCTATGCAGACCAATCACGTTTGCCAATATCATTGAAAAGTATCACTGAGAAAACAACCTATAGCCGTTTTATGTATATAATCCTTATGAGCAACCAATGTGAATACAGAATCTTAAACCTAACTCATTATTTCAGCATCAATGCTCCGTCTCCACAACCTGTGCAAATCAACCTACAGTATTTTAATACATAGCTCAGAAGGGAGGTCAAAGATTTAAAAGAAATATCCTAACTATAATTTTTAAGCCTATTTATTGTACATGGCAATCACCTAGATACTTTATCAATATTACTTTGTTGTCACAAAACCCACACAATACAAGTATTAACAATCCTGACTTGAGCTCTGGCTGGTTGGCTCAGTGGATAGAGCATCAGCTTGGTGTATGGATGTCCCAGGTATGATCTTGGTCAGGGCACATAGGAGAAGCGACATCTGCTTCTCTCCCCTCCCTCTCCACCTCCTCTCTTTCTTCCTCTCTCATAGCCAGTGGCTCGGCTGGTTTGACTGTGGCCTCAAGCTCTGAGAATAGCTCTGTTAGAGTGCATCAACCTCAGGCACTTAGGATAGCTTGGTTGACTCAAGCACTGGCCCCAGGTGGGGTTGCCGGGTGGATCCCAATTGGAGCACATGCAGAAGTCTATCTCCTCTCCTCTCACTCAAGAAAACCCCCAAAAAACAAAACCCTAAAACTAACAAACAAACAAAATACAATCCTAACTTTAAAGGAGAGTAAACTGGGTTTAGAAATGAGATGGACTTGCTCTTAGGAAGCTGCATGCTCAGGTGGGGAGCTGGGATGTAAACCCTGGTCTGTGCTCCTTCAAAGTCGGAGGCGCAATGCAAAGGTTCTAAACCATGTGCGTGCACATATCTCTCTCTGTGTTTTGACAAGCAGAAAAATGAGTCTTCCTATTTGCGACCAAGTATTGAGGATGCCCTGCTCATTCAAGAAATGTCAGCAAGGGGTGCCCGGTTCTCTGAGCTGCCTTCTCCATCAAAGGTAACCCTTCTGGTCCATCAGAGACTAGACATGTGTCAGGCTGATCTAGAAGGGAGCCCCCCCCCCCCAAGGCTGTCCATGTGGCTCTTTCTAAAGCACCAACTTACATACTAAAGAAAGTCTTTCAAAGATTTAGAAAATAATAAACTTGTACTCTTTTTGAGCTAGTACCCTGCAAATGAGGACAGCTTAGATCTCCACCCCTTGGGTAAAATATTTGTAATTAACCTCAAGACCCCCTCGTTTTATGCTCTGGGCATTATTTTAATACGTTTAACTGATGATGCCTCAATATTCACACCTCAGGAAAAACCAGTGGGGCTCTCCCTCCTCCACACACCCACTTCTTCAGACTTTCAGTGAAGACTGCTGATCCTAAGGCCTCTAGAAACCCCGGAGAGGTTCCCACCACCAATGAACACACTCCAGCCTCCTCTCTGACTACCCCAGGCTACGTGTGTGTGCACACGTCTCAGAGTGGTCCTGTGACAGGCCACGAGGGAAGACCCCCTCCATGCTCTACCCGTTCAAAAAAAGAGACCTTTCGCTCTGTTTGAACCTTAAACTCCACCTGACAAGACTTCTCTTATCCGTCCCCCTTGAGGTCTTGATCAATTCAGCCTGAGAGAGGCTGGAGATTTCCCAGCCACCGCACGTCAGGTCCGGCTCCAAATCCTCAGCGATTGAATGCTTTTGTCTCTTCACTTGAGAACAATGACTGCCTATTTTGTGTTTATTTATTATCCAACCGACTTGAACAGTAACCGGACAGGGATGTAGGAGAAGACACAGTATCGCCCCTTCTTCTATGCAACAGCTGACAAGGATCAGGCCTTTGCCGAGAACACAGGAAGAGTTACGCTTCCCGGAGTGTCTGGACAGACATGCCCCAGTCCTCTCGTGTGTTGGCTGGAAGGCTCCACGTGTCCTATATAAACTCTCGTACCACGCACACAAGTGCTTCATCAGTATGCTGTGACACGGGCACTTACATAACTCAGTGCAGCACCACTCCCAAACTATCACTTCAGGGGCCTTTCCGTTACTTCCTTTGGAAAATTACTTTGTCTAGGGGACGGGCCTCCAGCCTTCTAAAGCTGGGATCAAATAAAGGGAGATATTGCTGAGAGGACAAATGCAGGGACTTTAACAGGCCTCTTAACTGGCATTTTCTCTAGAGGGGGAACTTCATTACTACATGCGGTCGCTTAACGAAGTGGATTTAGTCAGTAACGAGATGTCTGACTGCGCAGAATACATCCATCCTGTTTATTAAGTTCACTGGGTCTTGTCTTTTGGGATGTTGGGACTCAAGTCTTGAAAAGAGTGGAGTCTTTAATCAACCGCTGCAGTCAGTTGTTGAAACGAACAGGAAATTGTTGTGGCCCCTCCCACCCTCCCGCGAGGGTTTTTTATTTTTATTTTTTGAACTCCCGCATACCTTAAAACACTTGACAAAAAAGAGTGCCAGGAACAGGAAAGTCAGGCTCAGGCAGAAATCTGTGTGACCTAAACAGAAAACTAGTCGCCAGCGTGAACCCTGGACCGTTTACTTTTCCTCTATCAGAAAAGCATCTTTCTTCTTGATCTAACTCAGTGGCTGTGCTCAGCCTGGTAAAACTCACTCCCATCTGACGAAGGAATGGGGTTATCTGGTTCACATGCAAGTTTTAGCTCATGTCACAGATCTTTAGCGACGGTCACCTCGGTGCAGATCTTGGTAATACCAGACCGGCTAAGTCTCAGAACTAGCAGGAGAAACAACACCAGCCACGCAGGAGGATGTGAGATCTAATTAACCTCGGAACTGAACTGGTGCTTTCGAGGCTTTATTAACAGGAAAAGATTAGTCAAACACCCAATCGCATATCAGGTATCTATCTTCTGTGACCCCGTAAGGACCCTTAGCTAGTTCATTTCTCAGGTGACAGAAGGGCTGAGGCTCAGAAAGGCTTCTCCTGAGCCCCTGGGTCAGTTTTCAGCAGATTCAGGGGTGGAATTCCGATGCACCCGGTCCCACAGCTTGTGTTCCTTCTACGCGACATGAACAGGCCACTCTCATGGAGGCGAAGGTGACCGGGGACAAAGACAGTCACACAGTGAATGAGACTGAGGACTCTCTCTGGTTGCCTGGAAGTGAGGTAGCTGCAATGGGCTCCCCATGAGTGGGCAGGTCTGTACCCAAACTCAACTTCCCACAGGACCAGGAGCCCCACAGCTGACTTAAGCGTGATGTGGACTTCTCTGCGCAGGTCTCTCTCACGCCTGCCTGGAAACACGGAGACTGACAAGAAGGCAGCGTCTCTCCCCCACACCCACACCCCAGACCCACCATGAGTCACAGAGGAAGTCAAGGTGACAGAGCTCACGGGCCTGCTGACAACAGGGACAGATGGACCCTCCGATTCTGGAGAACCCTGAAACGTCCACATGTGGCTCTCACAGCACCTCTGCAAGCTCTGAATGCCGGGCTGGGGGCCGCTCCAACCCAGGACCATTATTAACCTGCAAATGGCTTCCACAAGCACACACCAAGTCTCAAAGCTACTCTGGTGGATTTCTACTTCTTTTCCAAACGCCAAACACATTTCTAGGTCTCATATCCCCAAGTGACTTCCTGGAGCCAGTGAATCTCTCTTTAGGGTTTTACAGACTTTTCTCTAAAAAATATCTAGAAGAGTGGGCTGCTTATTTAACCCAAACTGTCTTCAGCATAAATACATCCGGAACTTTGCATTCGTAGCAAATCCAGACACTGATATCTATTAGGATTCAGCAAAGGCGTTTCAGAGACTTTAACAGTTGGTTATTTTCATTTTCATTTTTACTTTATTTTTTACTATTCCCATAAAGAAAGGACCAGGGGCTCAGACCTCACAGCCACACACCACACTTTGCATTTTCCCGCCAGACATCACTGTTTTGGGTTAGGAGCTCAAATGCATCTACAACCTGGGTTTCCCAGGACGAAAAAGAAAAGAATAATGTTTAAACATCAAGAAAAAAATCATCACAGTTCCGCTGGGATTAGTGCACTTCGGGGACAATGGAGAGGTGGCGCTGAGTACGGCATCTTTGGGCCACATCTACTGTTTACCCGTAGGCTCACGGTGGCCACTCCGTCGCTGCTAAACTCAGTTACAGGACTCCCGGACATCACTGTGGAGAGTTTGGTGACACACAGACGACTGGGACAGCTACTCCAAGGAGTTAATGTCTCTGTTTCAGTGTGTGACTTGTCAAAAGAATGGCCAGTCATTCGTTTACGTGTCGAGCACCGCTTGTGCAGTGACTCTGTGGGCGAAATTCCTGACACTGTGCCCCAGGGTCGCCATCATGTCACCGCCAGGCCACCAACTAAAGCCCATCAGTGCTTGTGGCGGGGCAGACACTGCTCTGTGATGCTTCACATCACACAGAGGAGACTGAGCTGCCCCATCACACAGAGGAGGAGTCTGAGCCGTCCCCATCACACAGAGGAGGCGGCTCAGGCCCAGCAGGGCTGCTGTGACAAGCCACGCAGCTGGCAGGCAGCAGAGCCTGGACTCACACCCAGGTCCCGGCTGGACCTGTGAGAGCTGGTGCGTCCCGAGCCCCATGCCGGAGAACCTCTCCTGGCTGGTCTGGGTGGCATCCGGGAACCTGCATCTGAGACGGTCCCTGAACCACTTACCACGAGGCACTCGCCCACTGTGCACACTTTCAGTGAATCTGGACAAGATCATGAATTGGAAACAGAGGCCGACGGTTCCTGCTGCGGAGCAGGTGACAGCGGGACCCTCATGGGACCCATGTAGCTGGTCCTCCACTGTGCAGTGCTGATGGGCGACCCTGCCAGGCAGTGCCAACCCCAAGGACTGTGATCTGACTGCATGTCATCCTCTGGCCACTGCAGGATGTCTCCTGGATCTGGATCTGTGGGTTCCATTGGGGCCTGGCTGCTGTGGGTACCAGGCTTGCTCACCGGTGTTGCTCGGGGCACAAGCTGTATCCAGTGGGGAAGCTCCTCCCCCACGTAAGGACCAGCGCCCATCCTACAGAATCTGGTATTGTGCGCCCTCACCAACCCCAACCTCTCCCACGAGGTCCGGCACTCCTCCACTCAGCAGAGAACACAACAGAGTGTCTGCTGAAGGAACAGTGAGACGCCCACTGATGAACACTGGTGCTTAACGCCAGGAGGCAGGGCTAGGCTTGCTGGTGGACGCCGAGGCCAACACCAGCCAGGCCAGCCAATGAACAATTACAACCAAGTACTGGGGTAAGCCAAAGGAGTATGCCCCCACCGTGTACACACTCGCCACTGGAACTGAGACAGGCTGTGCAAATTATTTCAGCAAGCCAGTGCTTCCCATTCAAGCATCCAGTAACACCCACTGAACCCGTCTCACATATGTATGCGTTCACTGAACGAACATTGTTTCCATGGCGTCGACACTTTTCCAGGCACCGTTCCCGGCACGGGGAATACAGCAATCAACAATGTAACAGAATGTCTCCTCCAGTCAGGAAGTCACAGAACATGCGGCCAGAGGCTGGGGCATACAAAGGTATATAAGACACATTTCCTACCATCTGAGTGCACACAACTGGGGCAAACTGGGGACCTAATTTAATGGAAGAAGAGCAATAGATGTGCCCACTTCATTTCACCTTTATGACAACCTGTGAGATAAGCCAGTGTCCTCACCCTCATTTTACAGACTTGAAAATTGAGGCTTGGGGCCGTTAACTAACCTGTTGCGTCATATTAATTCAAGAGCTGGGATGTGGTTCATGCATTCAGATGATTCCGCGTCGAGTTAATACTTAGCATATGCAATATTATCAGCATAGACATCCCTCATGTTCTACAAAAGATTTTTTTTAATTTGATATATTTAATTGCAAAGATACACATTTGGGAAAATTTAATTCAAATACTACAAGGCAATTTAATAAAATTTAAGTCTCCTGTCCAAGCCTAGGCCCTTCCTGAGAAGCAACGGCTACTACCAATTTCTGGAAATAGCTTGACTATGAAATTCTTCATCTACCATGTACGCATGAAGCAAAGACGATTGTCTGGACAGACTGAAATCTTTCTAAGATGCCAGTTAAGGGAAAAAGTTCTCAGAATGACAGGTCCCCACGTTTCACGTTAGGAAAGAAGAGAAAATGTATTAAACATGTTAAATGAAATGCTGCTATCAGCACTTGGGCTTTACAGAATGGTAAGAACTGTTACCAGACTTCTAAAAACCCATCCCTTTGTCCCGAGAGATCCTGAGCAAGTACTTTGTTCAAATGGTTTTCAGAGTGAAACCTGTGTGGTGGTTGTCATGGTTCCTCTCTCTTGGTATCAGCGGCCAAGGGCTGCCGTCTGGAGGTTGCCTGCCTGGGAAAAGGGCCTGAGGCCATCGTCAGGGACAACCGGCACCTGTGGCAGGGGCGGGGCGGTGTGTTCTGACCCTGTGAATGTACATCTGGACCGAGACTGACGGGCAAACCATGGATCTACTCCACAGGTTCCGAATCCTCGTGTCCTCCCTGGACTAAGATCCCCCAGTTCCAGCAGCTAAAAGATGAACGCTCACCAATTCCTTACCAGTGAGCTGGTCTCAGAAATGTGTCAAGAGGCAGCCCTAACGACCCTTATAAGCAGGACAGAGGGACCTGTATTGAGTAGGCACATATCTAGGGACAGGTGCCAACTTAGCCAACAGAAAAGAAGTCACGCAACCTGCTTGGACTTTAGACTCTGCATTCCTAAAGTGCAAAGAGAAAGAACTCAGTAAATATTGGCTGGCTGGCTGGTTGGCCGGCTGCTTAGGTTAGACCAGAAATCCTTAACATATGACCGGCTCTGACGTTCCAAGAATTTAAACCCACCTGTGTTGATCAAAAGTACACATGTTTATTTTATGTCCTTGTAGGTAACCTTCAATTCACTGAGAAAATTCCCTGGGCATGTATCTGAGATCAAGAACCTAAGGGGCTTTTCGGTCTCCTTATCACATCCGTTTCTGTCTTTCAGCCCCTAGCATGGGGCTCAACTGTTCCATGTGACAGGTGGACAAACTGGGACATACAGAGCAGGCCAGTGGGCCCAGAAGCTTGGGAGGAAGCTTGGCTGGCATGCCGTCCCCTGAAATCCAGGCTGAACCAGGAACAATGAAGCCGGAGGGTCCGCAGACCACAGTGACGGGAAAGAGAGCATTTATTTCCCCAACACGGACTAGGCAGCAGCCTCTCGCCTTGTGTGCTGGTGGAGTGTCCCAGAGCGGGATGCGCTTCCCCGGTGGCACGTTCACTGGTGGGGAAGGAGGGTCCCCCCAGGTCTTTAATGCAAACTCACAGCTTATTTAGTGAAAACGGGTTAAGGTGGTACATTCTCTTTGGCCTGTTTGATGAGGTAACTCATAGTTTTCTTTTTTTTTTTTTTTTTTTTTTTTAAGTTTTATTTATTCATTTTAGAGAGGAGAGAGAGGACAGAGAGAGAGGGGGGAGGAGCTGGAGGCATCAACTCCCATATGTGCCTTGACCAGGCAAGCCCAGGGTTTCGAACCGGCGACCTCAGCATTTCCAGGTTGACGCTTTTATCCACTGCGCCACCACAGGTCAGGCACTCATAGTTTTCTTAGGGATGAATGGCTGGAAATGAGATACGTGAGCGGGGAGAGTAGCTAGAAGATGACCGTGACAAGGGAAAGCACATAATGAGAAGACAGAAAGACGAAGACAGACAGACTTGTTCAAAATTATAGGCCCAGGAGGGAAATGAACAGCCAATGCGCAAAGACTCCTACCCCGGAGTCAGCGGAGCGCAGGGCACTCCGAGCTGCCAAGGCCACACCAGCTGAGCACCAGTGACTGTGTGCACATGCGCCCCAGCGCGGCCTGGCCAGGGCCCAAAGCCTCTCTGCACACAGGGGCGCACCCAAGGGAGGGACTCGTTTCTACGTAGCTCCCTCCTTGCTAGTCGGAAAGGCCCTGAAGTCTGGGACTTCACTGAAGGCTTTTAGTCATACAAATACAGAAAATAATTTCATTACCGCCCCTAAATTTAAATTTAACAAATGCTGACATTTTGTACTATTGACTTCAGGTCTTTCTTTCTCATTTGGATTGTTTTTTTAAAAAAAGGAATAAAGCAGGCCCTGGCCGGTTGGCTCAGCGGTAGAGCGTCGGCCTGGTGTGCGGGGGACCCGGGTTCGATTCCCGGCCAGGGTACATAGGAGAAGCGCCCATTTGCTTCTCCACCCCCCTCTCCTTCCTCTCTGTCTCTCTCTTCCCCTCCCGCAGCCGAGGCTCCATTGGAGCAAAGATGGCCCGGGTGCTGGGGATGGCTCCTTGGCCTCTGCCCCAGGCGCTAGAGTGGCTCTGGTCGCGGCAGAGCGACACACCGGAGGGGCAGAGCATCGCCCCCTGGTGGGCAGAGTGTCGCCCCTGGTGGGCGTGCCGGGTGGATCCCAGTCGGGCGCATGCGGGAGTCTGTCTGACTGTCTCTCCCCGTTTCCAGCTTCAATTAAAAAAAAAAAAAAAAAAAAAGGAATAAAGCAGTATGGAGGCAAAGCCTCTTTTTCCCCTAAAGCTCATTCTAATTCAGTGGTTCTCAACCTTTCTTAATGCTGTGACCCCGCAATACAGTTCCTCATGTGGCGGTGACCCCAAACCAAAAAATAATTTTGGTGGCTACTTCATAACTGTAATTTTGCTACAGTTATGATTCGGAATGTAAATACCTGATATGCATTATGTATTTTCCGATGGCTTTAGGCGACCCTGCCGGGGTCGCAACCCACAGGTTGAGAACCGCTGTTCTAATTTCCTTCCCTTCCCAGAGATCCTCACAGAGAATGAATGAGGTCCACCGCATCGTCCTCATTTCCTACTCAAAAAATCCAACCTCAGGGAGTTAGAGGACTGTCTGAAGTGCCGCACCAGAAGGAGGGGGGCTGGCTCCGTGTGACCCTGTGCTCTCCACGCTGACCTGCTCCGCAGGACCCCCAGGCGCCGAGAACTGCCTCAGGCTCCACAATGCGGACCTCAAAGAGCCAGCAAAGCCACCCTCCTGTCTTTATTTGTCTTTCCGACTACTACTTCGTAAATGAGTAGTTGGGGCTCCGAACCGCCCACTCTGTGGACTACCGTGAATAATATAATTAAGCACAGGAAATGGTTCATTGTTGCTAGTCTGTAACCTAACAATGAAGGTCAGGGGATGCTCAGGAAGTTGATTTTTCCTATGTGGGATTTGGGCTGAGTCCCAAATGGAGTCTCTGTGGAGAGCTGTGCCAGGCCCCCGCCCTCCTGGGGACAGAGGACAGGCAGCTACCAGGCACCGAGGCTGCTGCGGCCACCGTCCAGATGACTGGGCCTCCCCTCGGCAGGGTGGACAAAAGCACCCAGCAAGGGAGGGACGCGGGTGCTCGGACTCACTCCCCCCCGCTAAGGGGCTTTCATGACTCTGTCACCTAATTCTGGACACATCCCCAAATGGGAGTCGGTATTACCCCAGGTTCACCAGTGAGTGGACGGGGGCTCAGAGAAGAACCTCCCAAACACTCAGATCCTGGAGGGTGACAGCTGGACGCAGACCCCAGTTCACTCCTTTCCTAGATCCGAACCCTGCACATCACCAATCACCAGGGTTTACAGCTGATCTCGTAACACAGGCTCCTCTTCAAGGGCAACACCATGCAATCGTTGGGAATGTGGACTCTGACCAGACTGTCTCGTTCAAATCCCAGTTCAGCCTTTTACAAGTTCTGTGACTTTGCGAAAGTCATTGACACATCTCGGGGCCTCAGTTTCCACATGTATTAAATGAGGACAACAACAGTACCTACTTCAAAGGGTTGTTATAAAGATTAACAGGGTAATTAATATCTGCAAAAGTCTTAAAACAAAGCCTGGCACACGGTAAGGGACGTGTATTAGTTATCTGTTGCTGCGTAACAAACGACCTTAAAACAGTAACAAACATTTATCACCACACACAAGGATAGCTCTGTCATTTAAGCAATTCTGGTTCATGGTCTCTCTATAAGACCGTAATCAAGACGTCAGTCAAGGCTGCAAGCAACTGCAGGCTTGACTAAAGCTGGAACATTTTCCAAGATGGCTTCTTCGCACAGCAGCCTGCTGGTGCTGGGCTGCTGGCAGGAGGCCTCAGTTCTCTAGGTGGGAACCTCCTCACAACAGACAACCAGCTTCCCAACAGAGAAAGCAATCATCGAAAAAGCTGCAACATCTTTTATAACCTAGCCTTGAACGTCACACATTATCACGTCTGCATTATCCTATTGGTTACACAGGCCAGCCCTCTTCATTGTGGGAGGGGACCGGACAGAGGTATGAATACCAGGAGGCCAGGATTACTGGAAGCCAATGGGGCAGACTACCTACCACAGGCTCAGGTTTATTAAAGAAAGGGGTCAGATTTTAAGTCTTCTTACACTCTCAGTGCCCGGCCTAGAGCGGGATCACCAGTGCACATTCATCAGAAGAAGGGCTATTTGGACGAAAAGAGTTTGAAAAAGCATGCGTCACCCGGCCAAGTTCCATTCTAGCTCTCGGCCGTTTCATTATCTGCTTTCTGAGCCGTTTCCAAGGAAGGAACTGTGTGTTCTCCATTTCGACTCTAAATCACTATCTCCATAAATTAGTCCTCAGATTTCAATTTCATATGAAAAGTGTTTGGAGTGGTAACCTCAAACCCAAAGTGCTATGTAATAGTCTTCTTCTTCTAAGTACATCAGAATGAAAGAAATACTTCCCCTGAACTCAGAAGACTCAAAACAAAGCAGACTGAAATGGGATGCCTTGGCCGACACGTCGTCGGCACTAATGCCATGGTGCAGACAGCAGAACTTGTCCTGAGACAATCGTGGGAAAGTTCCACCTCACACAAAGGCAGAGGGGCAGCTTCCTCCTCTCCCCCCCCCCCCTCCCACAGCTGGACTCAGAAGGTAAGCCTGGCTGACACCCAGCTGAGGATGCTCGCTGAAGCCCGGTAGCCCAGGGGCAGGCGAGGGAGGGAGCACCCGATGCCTGGGGAAGCAACCACGGCTCTAAGGCCAGAGATTGTCGATGCGGGGACATGTCAGAGCATGGCCTGGGGACAGCCTTTCCAACAGTGTTGGCAGTTCTACCCAGGACGATATCCTCAATTGTACCACCACCCTTCCTCACCAGTGGTGCAACGGTACTCTCCCAGAAAGCACTGAGGGTGAGTGTCTTCCATGGAGCCACAGGTGTTGCTGAGGGCATTATGCCCGAGTCATGCAGGTGTGGCTGACAGTCTCGAGAAGCCGTCAAACTTCCCCTGGTTCCCTCCAGCAGCAAAGGCGCCTAAGTGACCACATCTTGGCTTCCAGGAGTATGGAGAGCCGGTGGGATCACAATGCCGGGCAGAGAACGCTTCGCTCTCTGCCATATTGTTGACAGCTCCCTAACTGGAAGATGCCGACGTGGTCTCCGTGGCCACAGGCTTGGCGTCTGCCGCCTCAACAAATCCTTGGATGCACCAAGGCTGGAGTCATAAGGAAACAAAAACCATGAAACTGGGTCAAAACAATAGTCACCGGTGGTCAGAACCTTCACTAGGCCAGAGCTAACAGCTCCAGGCCCTCCTCCCCAGAGACGGTGCAGTGCCCAGGCCCTCCTCCCCAGAGAATGTGCAGTGCCCAGGCCCTCCTCCCCAGAGAAGGTGCAGTGCCAACGGGTAGCTGGTGGGTGGAAACAGCCATCTTGAGCAGTGGAAGGTATTTGCTAAATCTTGATTGCTGTGACAAAATCATCACTGAATCCAGAAATTCTTCCCCATTTTACACTGGCTTCTTTGATGCTCAATTTGTTTTAAATACTTAAGGACAAATGTTCACCTTGACATTTGAGAAGAACAACAGCAGTAAAATCTAAAGTGTAACCTAAGTGTGAACTCGTGTGTAGAGCTTTGAGTAGAAAAGCCCTATAAAAATATTTGGTCAGGCCCTAGCCAGCTGATTAGCGGATCGAGCATCAACCTAGCATATGGATGTCCCAGGTTCAATTCCCAGTCAGGGCACACAAGAGAAGCGACCATCTGCTTCTCTCCCCCTTTTTCTCCCCCCTTCGCTCTCTCTTCCCCTCCCATAGCCAGTGGCTCAATTGGTTCAAACATTGTCCTGATCACTGAGGACAGCTCGGCTGGTCTGAGCACATTAGCCTCAGGTGCTAAAAATAGTTCAGTTGATTCAAGCATAGGCCCCAGAAGGGGTTGTTGGGTGGATCCCAGCTAGGATGCAGGCAGAAGTCTGTCTCACTACCTCCCCTCCTCTCACTTAAAAAATAACTAAATAAAGATAAAACATTTAAAAACTAAAAATAAATTTTAAAAACCTGGTCAGCCATGCAGGACGGGCTTAAGAAAGTCTAATTTATCACTCTGGTGTCATCCCAGGAATTTTTCTACATAGCTCTTTGCATCATTTTTTTTTTTTTTGCATCATTTTTGGACTCTCCATTCTCAGGGTTGCTATGCTCTACTTTGGTTTATCCTAAATTCAAATTAGTTAGCTCTACACTACCATAATGAATATAATCTCACCTTATTTTAATTAATATAATTAAAAGAATTAGTAAAATTATTGTTCTTCACCATCCAGAGCTCTGATGTCTGGTACAGTAGTCACCAGCCATATGGGGCTAGTTCAAATTGACATGTACCTTAAGTGTAAGGCACACACCAGATTTCAAATACTCAGTGTGCAAAACAGAATGCAAAATATGTATTTTTTTTCCCTGAATGTTACATGTTGAAATATGTTGGAAATATTGGGTTAAATTAAATATATTGTAATTATTAATTTTACCTGGTCCTTTTCACTTACTAAAAGGTGGCTATTAGGACATTTTAGATTGCACATATTGTTTGCATGTGTCTATTGGACATGGCTGGGCTAGATGTTCTAGATCAGAGACTGCAAACCGGCTGCTGAGGTCTGCACGGACAAACAAGATACCGTTTGCAGGAGCTATACAATGTCAGTACAAGGGCGATTTTCATTTTAAACCAGTGGTTCTCAAAGTGTGCGCCCTAGAAGATTTCTAGGTGCGTACTATGGTATTCCAGAGAAATATGTGCCTGTTGGAGATCAAAAAACCAACAGGGTTTTTGGAGTTTAGATTTTGGGGGGACAGAGGTGTGGGGAATTGGCTGTAAGCTGACAGTCTGCCCAACTCCCCACCTCACTTGCTGGATTAGGTTGCAAAAGGCTGTTAAGCTGTGGTTCTGGATTGTTTACACTACCCTCCATGTTCCCCGGAAAGACTGGAGGCAAGTTTCTTCTATCCTTTGTTTGGTGTAAAGTTAAGATGATATGTATGGTGGGGGTTTTCTGCACTCAACACAAGAGTAAAAAGAGAGGAATTCTTCAATGTATTGACGAGGAAATGAGAGTCTGCCTTTCAAATATATGCCCAAACATTGAAGAAATCACCAGGCGGTGGCGCAGTGGATAGAGTGTTGGCCTGGGATGTGGAGGACCCAGGTTTGAGACCCCAAGGTCGCCAGCTTGAGCGCGGGCTCATCAGGCTCATGTTTCTCATAAACACAAGAATGAAAAAACTTAACACATTTGTGCTGGGACCTGCCGAACTTACTAAATCTTACTAAGAATGTATTTATATATATAAAAAGATGACATTTTTGTTGTTTTTAAATTTTTTAACCCCTTTTTTATGAATTCTAAAAAGCATAACTAAAAAAAAGTAACATAAAAATGTTTAATGTCAGAATAAATTTAATTTTGTCACATTTATTTTGTTTAATCACCATAAAAGCATGCTTGAACTTTATATTTTTTTCCTTTAATATCCGACTTAATTATTATATTTCTCAGAAATTTGTATATAGCGTGCCTACAGTTATTTGTAGGCTTTTAAATGTGCCTCAACTTCAAAAAGTTTGAGAACTAGTGTTCTAAACAGTCAGGCGGTCAAAAGTAAACATAAACAAACGGATCCCACATTTTCTTTGCAAATGAAGAAATGTGGTGATCCTGAGCCCATATTCTCACGTGGCATGGATGGCCTCCTAGGAGCTGCCCCGTCCAGTTTCCCGCTGGCCCCACCAGGCCCTATTGTCCCCCTACACTGAGGCCAAGTTCAGCTGGCATTTTCCACCCCACTCCCTGCAACTTCACACATTCCAATTCCATTCCTCTGCAGGTGGTTGAGTTCGAGATGCATTCGAGGCACCGAGAAAGCCTCAACTTTGAGTTGCCTTCCCATCTTTGGGATGGGAAGGCTAAAAGGCAGTGGGGAGGGTCAGCTCAAGGCACATGCGAATAGAGAAAGATCTGGAAGGAGAGGGGGGTTTCAAGTGGATGTGTTCAACTTTTTTTTTTTAGGCTGGACATCTAAATAGAGATATCACAGGGGCATTTGGAAATATATATATAACTGAATATATATATATATACACACATATATATAGGGAAGTGAATATATATACATACATATATACATACATATATATATACACATGTGTGTGTGTATATATACACACACTGTATTTTTCACTCCATAAGATGCACTTTTCCCCCCCAAAAGTGGAGGGGAAAATGCCCATGTGTCTTATGGAGTAAAAAATACAGTATTTTATTAAATATTTTAACACACCATTTGGTTCAGAATATTTTTTTTCTTATTTTCCTCCTTAAAACCCTAGGTGTGTCTTATGGTCAGGTGCGTCTTATGGAGCGAAAAATACAGTATGTGCTAGAGGTTAAGAACAGTGCCTTAGCCTGACCAGGCGGTGGCGCAGTGGATAGAGTGTTGGCCTGGGATGTGGAGGACCCAGGTTTGAGACCCCACGGTCGCCAGCTTGAGTGCGGGCTCATCTGGTTTGAGCAAAGCTCACCAGCTTGGACCCAAGGTCTCTGGCTCGAGCAAGGGGTTACTCGGTCTGCTGTAGCCCCATGGTCAAGGCACATATGAGAAAGCAATCAATGAACAACTAAGGTGTCACAACGAAAAACTAATGATTGATGCTTCTCATCTCTATCCATTCCTGTCTGTCTGTCCCTATCTATCCCTCTCTCTGTATCTGTAAAAAAAAAGAAAAAAAGAAAAAAGAAAAAAAAAAGAACAGTGCCTTAAAGACTCCCAGAAGCAAAGAGAAGAAAGAAGAAAACAGTTCAAGAGTCTGAGAAGGATGGGTCAGAGTCAACAGGGAGGCACCTAGGGACAGTGGGTATGCAGAAAACTAGGGGATTGTTAGCAGTGGGCACTAAACTGCACTAGTCCTTGGATAGACAATAGCCCCATCACCTTTTAATAAAAGCTGTTGCTTTATCTCGGTGAAACTGGCTTAGGAAACAAAGGCAAATTTCATCAGAGATATTGCACAAAACTCTAGCATGCCACGACTTCTTCAAAACAAACTGCCTTCACTGAGAAGAGCCCCCCTATCCCACTCAATATTAGTTTCTAAAGAAACTGTCCTTGTCCACCACCCTAACTCACTGCCTTGCCACCCTACAACTTTAAAAATTTATTGTATGTATAGGAAAGAGGTGCCAAGCACTATGATTGAAACTACACCAAAGTCTGAGATCCTGGACCCTCGAACGTGATTTTACAGTATCCTAGACAACAGCAATTCCGAAGCTCCTCTTTCTAGGCGAATGGCTGAAACTTCCATTCTCATTATCTTTTGACGATCTCAGTAAATGTTTTCCCAAGTGATTATGCTAGAGCTGAGGATTCCGACATTGGTCCTCCGATGCGTTTAGTGACCTATCCCTGGGGCCAAAATATGGAAGAGATTACAGGTGCTTCTGGGGATAACTGTTTTTGCGATATTCGTTCATTTTCCTCAGTCTGGTATCAGCAAATTGCTTTTCATTAGTGGATAAACAACACTTTGGCTCCTCCATGAAACGATTAATGGAAGCACTTAAGATTCAGATTCCACCGGGATGGGAAGCGATGTAATGGAAACCTCAGGACCGCTCGCTACCATTTCATTTGCCCATAATTCGGCCCCTCTCTCCCAAACTGGAACTCCGGGTTCCATTTATTGACTGTGAGTTAGTTCATTTATTCATTTTTACAGACTGAGAAGTCTGGGAGGTTCTCTCACTGAATCATCCAATCACACAGTCCATAGATGCTTGCTGTGTTATCTGCTGTCTGTGTCCCCCGTGCACACAGCAGTGCAGGAACTACACACATTTCAGATGAGACGCAATGTGCTAAGTGCTGCAGCAGGAGCCCACTGCAGGCACAGGAAAAAGAGCACGCCACGAGGGAGACAGAGAAGCCGCGGACAGCCTCTTTGGGAAGTGGCCCCTGAATAGGGCTCTTGAGGAAGAAGAAAACTTTGCAGTTAATGCAGAAATAACAGTTTATGCAAAGGCAGAGTAGAATGGACAGCAACCAGTGGCTCTGGAAACTATGAGAGCTGGTTCTAGAAAATTCTGCAGAAGGGCAGTCTCAGGACACAAGTTGACAGGGAGGGGCCAGATGACTGAGAGTTGAATTTTAATATCCCCATAGGGAGACACAAAGAGGCTGAGTGACCTAGACAAAGACACCAAGGTCAGCCTAAGGCAGCCATGAAAACCGTATACTTAGTGGATGTTTTTCCCTAAATCTTGTATCTCTGGCAGAGGGTTACACTCTTATCTCTTCCTGCGGAAGCTTAATGCAACCTTGCATTAATCCAAGAAAACTAAAGCATGAAATCGTTGTGAAAATAACAAGGGTAATGTCATGAAACAGACCAGTGGTTCTGAAAGCGGGGTTCCTGAGCCCCAGCAGCTGCACCTGGGAATATATATATTTTTTTAGAGATGCAAATTTCCAGGGCTCACCCCACACCCACTCAGTTACAGACATTGCCGGCAGGAACCATCCCGCTGGCAACAGCTTCCTGTCACTCACTTGATTTATTTCACAAATTTTAACTTGTTTAAAAAGTTAATTTACTCATTGATTTATTGTTTCACTTGTTTCTTGATTGACAATGTCAGACTTCCAAGCCAAGCCACCTTTTACATTTACACCCCTCCTCATCAGCCCTAGAAAAACCCGATTCTGTAAACAAGAAAGTTTTGGGCAGGTCACAGCAGCCCAGAAACTGGCTTCGGAGCCACAATTTTCAACAAGCGCTCTTGAATGGACTCCCTTAATCCCTTCCCCCAAACCCCACACACACCCCAAGCATGCCTCCAGCTGCTTTAAATACTCCTGTGCCTGTGACTCATTGCATCTTCTAAGAATCAAGATCACTACTATCTTTTCCTCTCTACATGCTGGGGAGTAAGTCACAGGTCACACTGTCATTCGAGCTGTGTTGCCTATGGGTGGTATTATTATTAGTAATGACAAAGCAGGCTTCTCATCAATGACACAGATTCCACAACAACTAGAACTTCGCCTTATTCACCATTGTATTCCCAGAGCCTAGAGGAGTCCCCACACCCCACCCATCGTGGGCGCTCAGTAAGGACACCTTGCGTGAATGAGTTGTTAATTCCTTATCACATACTCGACAACACTTGGCTCTGGGAATATGGGAGAAACAGGCAGATCTATTTCTTTCCTTCCCGTAGCACCTACCAACATACAAAAAGCAAAGAGTTAGACGCTGGGAGGCCCCAAAGATGAATGAGAAATGGCCCTACTTGTGTCCAGGCATGGGCACACCGAGATGGACAGCGCCCAGTCACCCCAGCTGACCGCAGCCTACCTCCCTCTTCAGAGACACACTTAGCACACACCTAAATGTTAAACGTTTAAAATCAAGCTAACAAATAAAATAGGCTCTAACCTCCGGTTTTACGAACATACCTTCATAACAACATAATTAAAACTACATAAAAAGAACAGTTCATAGCGAATAACCATGAACAGTGCAAATCCAAATTTAATCTGATTTCCCACCAAAGGGCCTCCCCGTCCAGCAGAGCCGCCAGGGGGGTGGCTGGCCCTAGCTCAGGGATGCCACAAGCACAGACACACACCGGGATTCGAAACTCGGTACACAAAAAGAATGAAAACGTCCAGCCAACCATGTTTCATGCTGATCATTTGCTGAAATGATATTTTGGCTATATTGGGTTCAAATACATCATTAATTTTTATTTTAATATATATTTTTTTTTTTTAGCGAAAGAGAGACAGAGAAAGAGACAGACAGACAGGTAGGAAGGGAAAGAGATGAGAAGCATCAATTCTTCATTGTGGCACCTTAGTTGTTCATTTCATTAAAATTAATTTTACCTGTTTTATGTAGACCCAATGAGCACACAACTAAATGGAACAACTAAGTGAAACAACCAGTTGATGCTTCTCTCTCTCCCTTCCCTTTTCCCTTCCCTCCCAAATCAATAAAAAAAATTTTTTTAAAAAGAGAAAAACTTTTGTCAGCCATATTACAAGGTTAAAACCAGTGACAAAAATTCAGCAAAAAAAAAAAAAAAAAAAAAAAGTGAAATTACGGAGAAAATAATTTGGAATGTAGACTCATACTCAACATAAACACCACTCTAAGTGCATATGTTTGTTTTACGTATCAGCCTATAAAATACTGATTGTTTCATCTTTAGCTCCTTTTTTGAACATTTCTGCTTGTTCTATACATTCTACATTAAGGAATACAGGTATGAAATGTATACATAAAGCATTACTGGTCCTCTCAGAAACTTGCACTGAAGGGATTTAACCAAAAACATCAGGAAATCCTTATCTACGCGCAGGCGCATAGTATACCATCTTCTCTCTCAGGAAAAAGGCCCCGGTGTCTAGACTGGAAATTCTAGACTTTTAAAATTCGTTGTAAATCTCCAATAAGAACAGTAGTTGAATCATTCAGGAAATCCGCTTATATAAATTTTCATTTTTTTTTTTTTTTTTCTGTACTTGTGAAAACACAGCTGAAGTAGGAGCTGGTCAAATGGAATGTTATCTCCCTTCAGGGCTTCAGAGATAGTCTGGAGGGAGGATTTAAGTCTCAGAGATGGGTTCCCACCCCGGCCCCTTGAGAAAAGTCAACACACTGGAAGACCACACATCTCCTGGCTCAGCCGGGCAAGCAAGTCAAAGTGAAGGGGCAAACCCTTCTTTTCAGGGCGAATAAGCGAGTGCAAATCAGACCCCGTGGTCCCGTCTAGATAAACAGATCCCTTGTCTGGTTGAGAGAGGGTTAGAGGGTCAGCAGCCCACTGCAAAACCACGTGACCGGAGCCCCCTCCGCTCTCACAAGCTGAGTCTTACCCCTTCCCTAGCAACCACCGTCCCTTTCCTCCCTGTTTTATTGGCTCGGTTACCGCCGACGGGGTTACTGCACAGCACATGGCAGCATCTGGTCCCGACCTGGAGCAAGGCTGGGACTCGGGAACGTGGCACTGATGAGTATCTAATGACAGGTCGTGCACCTGTGCACGAATTCCGGTTTCCCTCCACCCTGTTTCAGCAACCGTGGCAAAATCATAGTGATCTCACGTACTGGGCCATCGACGCTATTTTATTGTTTTTTGTTACAAGTATTAAGCCTTGATTTTCATAAAGTCACTGTCCCCGTGGCCTCCCCGCGCCACAGCCAAATCAAATGTGCTTTTATTGCCTCAAGAAAGAAAGAAAGAATTGACGTTTGCAAGTGCGCTGAGCACTTGGGGGAAACAGCCCCGTGCTTCCTTCTGATGGGTTTCGGCTCTCCATCCATCCTGGGGGGTCAATGACAGATCGCACTGGAACTGCGGGGAAACTGCCCGGGCCGGCTCAGGGGGGCCTGTCCTCCCATGAGTGCAGACAAAGGATGAGGAGGCAGGGTCCGGACAAGGCTGTGCACGCAGGGCCCGCTGGAGAGCATGTCTCTAGAAATAAAGTGTGCCCACCCCACTGCTCTTCGGGTCACGCTTCAAGGAAAACGTGGGAGAAATGCCACCGGCCTCGTTACTAAAATTCTTAACCGAGATAGCCTTCATAAGAAGGGGGTGATGGGCCCTGGCCGGTTGGCTCAGTGGTAGAGTGTCGGCCTGGCGTGCAGAAGTCCCGGGTTCAATTCCCGGCCAGGGCACACAGGAGAAGCACCCATCTGCTTCTCCACCCCTCCCCCTCTCCTTCCTCTCTCTCTTTTCCCCTCCCGCAGCGAGGCTCCAATGGAGCAAAGATGGCCCGGGCACTGGGGATGGCTCCTTGGCCTCTGCCCCAGGTGCTGGAGTGGCTCTGGTCACAACAGAGCGACGCCCTGGAGGGGCAGAGCATCGCCCCCTGGTGGGCAGAGCATCGCCCCCTGGTGGGCAGAGTGTCACCCCCTGGTGAGCGTGCCGGGTGGATACCGGTCGGGCGCATGCGGGAGTCTGTCTGACTGTCTCTCCCCGTTTCCAGCTTCAGAAAAATACAAAAAAAGAGAAGGGGGTGATGGGAAATGAAGTGACGTGCACAGCACACAGGACCAGGCCTGGCATGAGGTGCACGCCCCGTTACTGATAACGACAGCACAAAGCCACGTGCGTCTTGTAAAATGTCACTTGTTAACACAGGACTGCTGTCTCCAGCTAGGCCCATCCCAGCCCGGGGGAGGTTAGTCAGGGGGTGTAAGGAGAGGACACTACTTTGGATCAAGTCTGTCTCTGACTGCCGTTCCCACAGATCCAAGCAGGCAATGCCATTTGGTGGAAGGACAGAACCCCCCAGTTCCTGGGACTGATCCTGAAGGGTGGCCTGCTCCCCTTCTTGCTGTCATGCTGAGAGCCTGGGCTTGAGACTCATGGTTCTAATCCAGCCATGTGGCTCGCAAACCCAGGCAGCCCCAGCCACCAGCACTCACTGAACACCTCCTATAGGGTCCGTTTAGCCCCCGTCACACTTTCCCTGCGCTTCGGGTCAGTGGCCCTATGACCACTGGTGACCCTGGACACACCTCCTCAGTGCCAATCTCTCAGAAGGAAGCTCCACCCAGGGAGCCGCATGGCGTGCGCAGAACTTGGAGCCCTGCCGCCCCCTTCACCTGGAATGGCTCTAATGTCATCGCTTTCCATCTGAATAGCCACTAAGATTTCCTTAGCACAAAGGATGCACTAAGAAAAGTTTGAAAGTCACTGCTATGGTGTGGAGGAGGAGATTACGTAACTTTATGAACCCTCAAAGGATACCTCAGTGGGGCTCTTAAACAAAATGTGGGATTGCCTTTGCTGCAACTATTTTTCATCGGGCCCCTCCTCAAAGCCAAAGTCAGACAGGGGAGCTGTCACTTAAACAGGCAATCTGCATGGGCTGGGTTACAGCTGGGGCACAGCTCTGACTGCTAAGGAATTAATCTACCGATGCAGAACGAGAAGCCACACTCTGGGCTTCCTGTCTACAGGGATGTGTGGATGGCGTGACTTGTACGGGGTCCCACTCCCACCACCATCGGCTCTTCCTGCCATGAATTGGGCAGGAGCTCACCTGGCAGCTGCCGGAGGTCAGGCGAGCCAGCTTTGCCTGCTGAAGCAGGGCCTGTGCCAGGCGTTCCAAGGCTCTGGGGCTATGAGCGCACCCCACTTGTGATGTGTGTAACTTGCACGAGCAGTGCTGGGGGTACAAGAATGCACGTGGCACACACAGCGCACACAGCTCTGTGCCTGGCGCACACCTGCTTACCAACAGGTGGCTGATTTGGCTGAGTTCATGCTTTCGTGAGGCTGGCGATGGCGTCCCCAGCCATCTGAGCAGTAGTGGGTTTGGGAGTCAGCTTTAGCACTAAAGAGGGAGGGAGGGAGGGAAGGAGGGAGGGAGGGAGGGACAGATCTAGGAAAAGAAGGAGGACCTGGCTGGGGGGACAGGAACCCTGGCATCCAAATCACCCTGCCCCAGCCCAGCCCCAGCCCTGGCCTCTGCCCTCCAGGGCGGCCTGTCCCGTGGAGAACCCTGGCTCCCTGTCCCACACAGGGAGGCAGCCGCGCACACCACTTCCTGGACACGTACTCATCCCAGGACTATTTCGGGCCCTCCCACGCCACTGTTAGACCAGAAAGGCACAGCTGCTAGGCACCTCCCCCTCCCCCATGGGACCTGCTGTTTCATAAAGGGTCACGCCACTGCCTGTGCCCAGAGTTGTGGTCACCTGGACCTGCGGTCACCTCCTTCTTCAGAGCTGGCGTGCACAGCCCTCTCTCCCGGGCCTGGGGAGGGTCAGCCATGTGTTGAAACAAAAGCAATTGTTCCTGGCGGCATGTTTGTTCAAGGTTAGTGAGGAGGGGAGGACACAGGCAGAAAGTCACTCCCAGGGAGGTGGCTCCCGACTGCTCTGTGTTCAACAGCAGTGGGGGGGGGGGCACAGCCAGGGGAGCAGGGCCGGGCAGCTCTTTCAGAATGACCCCGAGCAAAAGACATTTACAGTCACGGAACCAGGTTTGCAAAGGAACCACTGAAAGCAGGAATGCGCTGAGAAATTTCGTACAGACTAAAGCTTCGTCCCTGCCCCACCCAGCACCCCTCTTCCCTTCCATCACCCCGTTAAACCACTGACTACCTTCTTCTGTGTGGATTACTTGAAAACTCTCAGGGTTCCCAGCCCCCAAGTTCTTACTTCTCAAATACACACTCAAGATTGAAGCCCAAGAACAGGACCTCTTCAACGGCATGGTTCATAATTAATCATCTTCCTGGAACCTCTGTGGCCAGAACAGTGAAATGTATGTTGATGAGTGAGTGAGAGAGTGAGTGAACCAACAAAGAATGGATGGACGCTGCGCCCCACATCAGGCAGCCGCTGCCGACCACAGGGAAACTGGAGTCCCAGGTGCACAGCTCAGGCTGAGGACCGGGTACAGTGGGGGGCCCAGAGCAAACTAGGCACTCGCTTTTCCTTCAGGAGTGTTTTCGGGGCACTGCAGGTGGAAGGTGAACCTCCAAACTCATTTTCCCCAGGAGGACACGAGTTTTTGTTGCTAACAGGGAGCTTGGGGGCAGGAGTTTGGGGGAAAATGTGGGTGGAGCTGATGAGATGCCATGAGTCTCAACAATAGCGTGTAACCTCGGTAATAATACCGATAACACCGATGAAAATCAGAGACGCCACCATTTACTCGGGTATACTGGGTACACAGCATCATGCTAAGTGCGTGACATGCACTTCTCACTGAATATTCACAATACTACCAGGAGACAGATTATGGTCACTGTTTCTGGAGGATGCCGAATGGGATTAAGCATCTTGCTCAATGTCACACAGCTTGTAACTGGCAGAGCAGTGACTTAAATCCGGGCTGTGTGATGACAAGTTTCCCACTGTGCTGCATTGTGACATCATCTTTTTTGCACGGACAACTGGTCATGCTCTTTGGGGAAGAGGCAGAAAGAAGGAAGGAAAATAGAATGCTAGGTGCTTTCTATGTGTGAACACATTTGGTGCAACATCAAACACCAAAAACTTGAGTATATCCTCCTTTTTGACAACAAGGCACCTGGATCTCAGAGAGACTGAATCAAGTAGGAGAACCATCCGAGAGAGCAGAGAAGGGCACTGGTTTTGGTAACTGATGATGGACATAGGGGACAGACAGGGACAGTAGGTGGCGAACATTAGAGACAGCTTCTTCAGTTGACCTAGGTCAGAGGTTGGCCAAGTGTCTCTATAAAGAGCCAGAGTCCATCTTTCAAGCTTCCCTGACAAAAACAGGAAGTGGCCACCGTCTGCTGACCCCTGAATTAGATGATGAGAAGAATACATGGAAAGTTTGAAATTGAAGGAGACACTGTTCCTAAGAGCAGCTGTCGTATCTGAACTCACTCATGATCTGAGAGTTCATTTTGTTCTGTGAACCTAGAATCAGTACCAGATACACTGTCAAAACGTAAGACCCTCAGTAATTATGAAATCGACTTCTCTGGGAGAAACCCAAGGCACAGACGACTTTGACAGCGGGAACACAAAGGAGAACACTTTCCACAGAAACAAAAAGTTAAGTGTGCACGCGTGTGCTTTGAGCCCTGAATACAGAACAGATGCTAAGGCTTCAAACAAGATCCAAAGCCTGCCTTTGTTCCTCTTTGGAGAACGGGCCAGGGCTTGGATGAGTTGGTGGTTTGGGTAATTAAGAATCCCGAAGATCACTGGCTTCCATGAAACAGGCCGCACACTCACAGGGAGCTTTGTCCTAGTGCGGATGCCAGAAATTGACGTACAACTGTCATTTTCACCAAAGAACGAGACAAGCTTAGTTCACTGCAGGAAAAAATGAATGAAAGGACCGGGGGTGTCAAAGAATCCATCTTTATTAACAGCAGTGGGATGGCGGGGGTTGCAGGACCAAAGGAAGGGGAATCTCTCCGGTAACTGATTCTCTCTCTTTGCCTTGGACCAGTGATATCCCGCCGACCTGCTTCCTAGCGCTGGGACATCTCAGAAGTCAGAAGATCTCCCCAGAACTGGATGACGGCAGAGAACCAGCAAGAAGCACGAGGTGGCGTCTATTCGCTTGGGAGATTATCTGTTTCAACCGCTGGTTCAATAATCAGTATTTCTACATTCGCCATCTGAGTCAATATTCCATGTTAACTGAGTGGCTACACTGTGTCTGGCCCCATGCAAGGTTTGAGAAGAGAGCGATGAACAGGACAACCAAGGTCCCCGTCTTCCTAAGAGTTGAGAGTCTACTTGGGTGAATTTTTAACCCCAGCCATTAGAAATATATCTCATAAAATTTGCCCGCAAAGGAAAGACCTGCCTCTGGTCCTGCTTGACTGAGATGTCTTGGGACTTCATACCCCCCTGCCCCCTGCCCCCGCCGGACTTTCTCAATAGGTCCTTCCTTCCTCCCTAACGAACCAAAACAGACTGAGCTCACTGGCTCTCTCTGGGACTGCATCACCAGCAACACAGAACGTGTCTACAACATCCTCCGACAGAGGCTTCGCTTCTGTCCCCGGACCACGAGGACGTGGCCAGGGCACTTAGGAACTTGAGATTTAAGCAACCTGTTATCTGCATACAAAGTCCCAGAGGTCAGGCTGACCCTAGGTCACTCCTCCGTTCCACTGGGAGACAGCAGCTACATAATTACCGGAGGGGGTGCCCATGACAAGGTTCCCACCTGGGCAAGTTACTCTCTCTCCCTATATAATATATGTACTATATATAAGAGTAAGTGTCTTATCTCTCATACACTTAAGAACGCAAAATATATGAAGCATAGGCCTTTACTCCGCAAAATTTTCAAAGACATTTCAAAGACATAACTCTGAGAGTTAACATCAAGATGGAACTTGAGAATGGGAAAGTCTCAGGACACAGAGAACAACAACAGGAGAAAAACTAAGTATAAGTGACTGTTAAAAGTCTGGGTTTAGCCCTGGCCGGTTGGCTCAGTGGTAGAGCGTCGGCCTGGAGTGCGGAAGTCCCGGGTTCGATTCCCGGCCAGGGTACACAGGAGAGGCGCCCATCTGCTTCTCCACCCCTCCCCCTCTCCTTCCTCTCTGTCTCTCTCTTCCCCTCCCACAGCCAAGGCTCCATTGGAGCAAAGATGGCCCAGGCGCTGAGGATGGCTCTGTGGCTTCTGCCTCAGGCGCTAGAATGGCTCTGGTTGCAACAGAGCAGCGCCCCAGATGGGCAGAGCATCGCCCCCTGGTGGGTATGCCAGGTAGATGCTGGTCAGGCGCATGCGGGAGTCTAACTGCCTCCCAGTTTCCAGCTTCAGAAAAATACAAAAAAAAAAAGAAAAAGTCTGGGTTTAAAAAATGAGTATGAAAGACAAAAAATAGCCTGACCTGTGGTGGCGCAGTGGATAAAGCGTCGACCTGGAAATGCTGAGGTCGCCGGTTCAAAACCCTGGGCTTGCCTGGCCAAGGCACATATGGGAGTTGATGCTTCCAGCTCCTCCCCACCTTCTCTCTCTGTCTCTCTCTCTCTCCCTCTCTGTCTCTCTCTCTCCTCTCTAAAATGAATAAATAAAATTAAAAAAAATATAAAAAAAAAAAAGTTTAAAAAAAAAAAAAAAGACAAAAAATAAAGGTGCAGAAATATTTCATGGTAAAAATGCCTATGCAATGATAGCAAGTCATCAGTACAGAGTTAGAGACTCTATAACTTTAGGTTATATTAACAATTGGAAATTGGCAGGGGCAGATTACAAAAGAAAGAAGAAAATCAAAATAAGTTTCTTATTTTGTGGAAGGGAACAATGATCTTACACCTCTCTTTTTTTCTCTTGTTTTTAACGATTAGAGAAATAGAGGTTTATAACTTAATGCAGTGGTTCTCAAACTTTTTGAAGTCGGGGCACATTTAAAATCCTACAAATAATTGTAGGCGCGCTATATACAAATTTCTGAGAAATATGTTATAATAATTAAGTCAAATATTAAAGAAAAAAATATAAAGTCCAAGCGTGCTTTCATGGCAATTAAATGAAATAAATACAACAAAATTAAATTTATTCTGACATTAAAAAACATTTTTATGTTACTTTTTTTTAGTTATGCTTTTTAGAATTTGTAAAAAAGAGGGGTTAAAAAATTTAAAAATGTCATCTTTTTATATATATAGATACATTCTTAGTAAGATTTAGTAAATTCGGCAGGTCCCAGCGCAAATGTGTTAAGTTTTTTCATTCTTGTGTTTATGAGAGACATGAATTTGATGTGTCCAAGTGATTTCTTCAATGTTTGGGTATATATTTGAAAGGCAGACTCTCATTTCCTCATCAATACATTGAAGAATTCCTCTCTTTTTACTCTTAATTATGTTGAATGCAGAAAACCCCCACCATACATATCATCTTAATTTTACACCAAACAAAGGATAGAAGAAACTTGCCTCCAGTCTTTCCAGGGAACATGGAGGGGGGGTAGTGTAAACAATCCAGCACCACAGCTTAGCCTTTTGCAACCTAATCAGGCAAGTGAGGTGGGGGGTTGGGCAGACTGTCAGCTTACAGCCAATTCCCCACACCTCTGTCCCCTCAAAATCTAAACTCCAAAAACCCTGTTGGCTTTTTGGTCCCCAACAGGCTCATATTTCTCTGGAATACCATAGGGCGCACCTGGAAATCTTCTAGGGTGCACCAGTGTGCCCTGGCACACACTTTGAGAATCACTCGCTGACTTAACGAAAAACATCACTAGGGTTAAAAATGAACTGTCTTCCAAATCATATATCAAAGTTAGGGGAAAGACAAAATATACGAACAGCAAGTAAACACAAAACATCAACTTCTCTATAAAAGGACACAATAAAACTAAAGAATTAGAAATTTTCCAAAAATTAAAGAAAAAAAAATCAGAATGGTTTTAAATAAACCACAAGCCAAGCACGTAAAAAAGCACTTTGAAGTATAAAAGTAAGACTGGACAGAGAGCTATCAGGCAGCCAATAAAATAAAAGGATGAATATGGAGATGAGATAAAGTAAAATTCTCATCCAAAATAGCATTACTTGCAGGATAAACCCCAGCAATCCCACACAGATCTGTCTGTGGGCAGCTGTCCACAAAAACATTTTTAACAGTCAATGATTGGAAATAACCCAATTTCCTCAACTGGTAAATGGGTAAACATCACCATACGTCCACACAATGAACCTTGGTACGTTTCTGCTCAAAGGCACCTTATTTAATATAAGTTGTTGATTCATGAACACAGAACTTGCAAATCCACGGCGTTAGAGCTTATGCTTAAAAAACAGCATATCCCACACAGGTATCTTCTCCACGGGGCACCTCACAGCCTTCTTGCTGTTAGGGACGCAAGATGGCACGTCAGCACTCCACGTGGGGCTGTTTTAAACAATCAAATCACCCACAACAAAGCCCCAGGACGCAGCATGAAACGGACCACAAAAAGGACATTTGTTTACAGAATGAAAGCTAACAGCAGAAGGCTGGGCATGCCCTCATTTGACCTCAGCTGGGAACCGTTCTGTGAACGTCCACAAATGACCCATGAAAGTGTTGCCAAGTACTGAATCTGAGGTGACAAGTAAGTTTTGGTGAGTAGGCAAATTTACATACACCGGGTCCACAAGTAGTGAGAACCACCGATGTGCCTAAACCCATCTGAAGGGGCCCAGGCAGCCCCCTCTGGGCCTGCCTGCATCTCTGCACAGGTGTGAGGAGGGCAGCCTTCCGGGGCCGCGGGTCACCTCTGTGGGTCAGGCAAACAGGTGACGGCCCTGTCCGCTCCTCTGCCCTGGGGCCAACGCTGGCTGTCAGAAAGGAAAGGAAGTTCATCTCTGTGTGGGCAGTGGCTAACCAAGGCAAGACACACCGTGGGGCTGGGATCCACTCTCCACCCCCCGCCCTCCAACCCCCGCACGCCTGATTTTGGTCAGGGGAGACTTGGGAGGTTTGAAGGCTTAATGGGAATAAAGGGTTCGCTTACTAAAAATAAAACCATTTTGTGTCACTGGAGCACCTCTGGGTCCCTAGAAGCCAGACACTCCTTCAGGAGTATCTCAGTGAATGGTCAACTCTGGTGTGCAGCTGCAGGGAAGGGAAGGACCCAGGCTTGTCCCCCACACCGTGCAGCACCTCTCACATCAGGGCCTCGGGCAGCCCTGCTGGCTCTCCAGGTGTGTGGAGCCCAGACTACTCAGGCGTGGGGCCAGCTCACCAGCTGTGGGGTTTGTCACAACTTGTCCTGTTTTAGAAACAGAGCCCAAAGCCAGGCATGCAAATATATCACACTGCGGCCATCTCTTAAATAATACACTAAAGTGCAATTCAGTATCATGCTCTACCTACATGTGTGACGAGGACCTTGCGTATGAAATGCTGTGAACAGCCTGGGAAAAGGGTGCTGTACTTCAAAACCAATGCCTCTTCATGGTGGCAGACTTCTTTTTTTTCCTATTGAAGTTAAGTGTTTTTCTGAGAGAGTAAGGAAAATATTTTTGCCTTTTAGCACGTAGCTAGCTAACAGGTAAAAATGCTCTGTAATATCTTTAAGATACTGTGGGTTCAGTTCCAGACCACCGAAATAAAGTGGGTTATCACAATAAAGTGAATCGTAATCTTTGCTGGTGGAGGGCCTTGCCTTCCATATGTAAAAAGCACGACATCAGTGAGGTGCAATAAAAGTGGAGCTCAGCCTGACCAGGCAGTGGCGCAGTGAACAGAGAGCGTCAGCCTGGAATACTGAGGACCCAAGTTCGAAACTCCAAGGTTACTGGGTTGAGTGTGGGCTCACCAGCTTGAGCACAGGGTTGCCAGCTTGAGTATGGGATCATAGGTATGACCCCATGATCACTGGCTTGAGCCCAAGGTCACTGGCTTGAGCAAGGAGTCACTCGGGGTCAGCTGGAGCGCTCCCCCCACCTCGTCAAGGCACACATGAGAAAGCAATCAATGAACAACTAAGGTGCCGCAACAAAGAATTGATGCTTCTCATCTCTCTCCTTTCCTGTCTGTTTCTCTCTCTAAAAAACAAAACCAAAAAAAACGGAGCTCAGTGCATACCTGTACTTCTTTGGTCACCACAACAAATGTAATGCTGGAGAATTTTAGCACACAAAGCTAGGTAACTAGAGGCCACCTGACTATTACTTCCAGCTCAAATATCCTTCCAGCCGGCTCTCCAAAGGGCCGACCCAGCCCTGCTTCTCACCAAGCACTGGGGAGCCGGGCCCAGCCTCCACCGCCAGGAGCCCGGCACACATTTCAAGGGTCCTCCCGCGGGAGAATGGAGACTTCTCTTGGGAAAGCCAGGGGCAAGCCTAGCAGGCACAGGTCTACTTCTACTAGAAAAAGAAATCACATAGGTTGAGTTACACCAAGTCAAAGTAGTAGCTGACAGAAAGACATTGATAATTACAATAAGAGACAAACACAAGAAATGTAATCCAGAAAACAATCAGTTCTTAGTGTCCACGTGGAATGGCCAGATATTCCAAACCACTTCCTCCTCCGCAAGTGATTTACCGACCCCGTTCATTCATTTACAAAGATCGGCTAACTGCTCCTCCGTCCCAGAGACGTTCACCCACGCTGCTCTACATGGATGAGCCCTCAACATATAGGTGGGGAGACAGAAGCATGACAACGGACGTAGAGCAATGACGAGGAGGGTGACACCACAGGCACTGGAAGTGAGCCCGTGTGTGCGCGCGCAGGACACTGGGCAGAGATGGCTCTGTAGAAGACAAGAAAGAAGATTCCACTCGAAGAACTAGCTCATACAAAACGGGGAGGCACCAGTAAACAGGGCCACCCCCGCGGTGACTGCAGCAGCACCCTGCCTGGCGCGAGGGAGTGTGTGTAAGTGCTAACCCCAACCATGTGCGTGTGTGTGCGCGTGTGTGTCCGGGCGTGGAGAGCAGGAACAAATAAGATCTGTAAGTGGGGGGGCGCTCATCGCCACCCAGCTCCTTCCCACTGCCTGTGCGCATCCAACGTGCTTCGTCAGCACCGGAATTTGGCGCCATTGGTTCCCCGCAGACTCCTATTTGTCTCACCTGGTGACCGGACGTGATAAATTAGAGGGCTGTGCTGGCAGTGACACTCTCCTGCTGCATAAGAAACCCAGGCCCGAGAGCTCGAGAGGGCCAGTCTACTGCTCGCACGGCGTCTCTCCGAGTCCCGGCAGCGCTCTGCAGAGCTGACGCAAGAGAAAGCTCACGGGGACCAGAGAGCACCGCGGGAATGATGCCGGCCAGACTCTTCCCACCCCTGCCTCAGTTTCCTGAGGTGGAGAAGTGAAAGGGGCCGGGAGCGGGTGAGGAGGATGAGGAGGGTGTGTAGACGGCCTGCCTACCCTCTGATCCCACGCTAGGACCGAGGGAGCTCCCCTCTGCGGCCTTGATGATTGCGTCCCCCGAGAAAGCGGGCGTGCACGGCACCCTCTGATGGATGGGCTGTGGGCTGCTTGCCTGGGTACCTTTCAAGGCGATCAGGCAGGGGAACGGAGAACAGGCTCAGGATGGAAGCCCCTGAACCAACAAGGCCGTCAGGAGAGAGACAGACATGAGCATTCCAAAGCCACCTCACCCCTCTGCAGGGAAGAGGGACGGAGGCCCGGGGAGTCTCACCTGCCCGAGGGCCTGGCTCCCCCTGGAGCCGAATCTTACAGAGGAGACGGACAGAGAGCTGTGCTGGTGGGACTCAGGGGATACTGAAGAAGTGACCTTGACCTATATTCCTGTCACTGTGCCCCAGGGGCCCCTAAACGGCTGGCTGGCTGCAAGAAGCACAGCCCCAACTGTGTGTCTGACATTTCATAGACAACAGGACTCAGGAACAGATGAGAGACCCAGGGTCCAGGGGCTGGACGCACTCACAGGACCCAGACCGCATGATTAAGCCACCTGCAAAATGCGTTTACTTCATCTGGGGTTATCCATATACCAAGTGCCTCCTCGAGACTGGATCCTCTTCACATGTCAGGTGCTATCTGTCCTCAGCATGTGGCAATGCTCTGGGTCACGTCCCACAGCGGCTCCTGGGCTCCAGGTGGAGGGTGAAGGAGACAAACTACATGACCTTCTAAAGTTCCTATGTTGAAACCTCAATCCCCAACGTGATGGTGTGAAGAGCCGGGGCGTTTGGGAGGTGACCGGGTCATCAGAGAAGCCCTCATGAATGAGACTAGCGCCCTTCTAAGAGACCCCAGAGAGGTCCCTTGACCCTCTGGCCTCCCAGAAAACAGCCAGTGAGGGAACCAGGAAGGGGACCCTCAGCGGACATGGCGTCTGTAGGCGCTTGACCTTGGAATTCCCAGCCTCCAGAGCTGGAATGAGTAAAACTCGGTTGAAGCCACCCAGCCTACGGCTTCTTTGTCACAACAGCCTGAACAGATGAGGGCAGTTTTGAAGTCATTTATCGAGGTATTTGAAAGCAGAGTTCAAAAAACCGCACATCACGTCTGGATTCCTCGTGCTGTCTCTCCACCCAGAAAAACCTCCCCAAATCTCTCATCTTCTCCACGACTAAAGCCATCCTTCGGAAGTCAGGTGTTATACAAATATGATTCGTAGAGCAGCCAAGTTTTTTTTTGCAGAAGCAAGAAACTGATTTTTTTTTTTTTTTTTACATTCTGTAAAGTGCCACCTTATCATTTGGTTTGAAACCACACTTTGCATGTGATGTGTCAGCTGCTGGCTTTCAGCAGTGTTGCCACCACAGCCCGGGGCACGGATTCACTCATTGTGCTGTGGAGGCATTCTAATACACCCAGTTAATTGGGATCTGAACATGGTTACTGCTCCTCAGGGACCCATTCAAATAGATGGTTCTCAGATTTGCATTTGAAAAGCACATCTCTCTCTGCCTGGTGCTTTCATGCAAACCCCCGCCCACAAAATTCAGGTGAGGATTCAAAATCTTGGTGGGGTCAAAGGTTCCACTGCTCAGAACTGCAATGTTGGGCCCAGCTGCAACGGGGACTTTTCTGCCCCAAGCACCTTGGGGACAGGGTGATGCTGCACTGTGCGTGGTAGGAAGGACACCTCGTGGAGACACGGATGCTCAGGAAACCGTGGAAGAAACTGTCAGCAACCAGAATCATCCTCAGCTTAAACTCTGGGCTGTCTAACTCTCCGCTCCCTGGCTGTGACCCTCTCTGTCCGCACTAGCGTCAATGCTGGCGCGGTCAGTACAAAGCCCCGACTCCTCTTTTCAGTGTGTCCCCAATCTGTCACAAAGCAGAAAAACCCTGACCTCATCTCGAGCTCTGGGTGCAGCCGCCATCTGGCCGGGACGGCCAGGCTGAGCCCCCGTTTTCTGTCTGGGTCGTTTCTCAACCTATCTTGGCTCAACCTCGTTCCTTCAGATTCCGGAGCTGCCCATATAATTATTAGCCTGGCACCCGTGCCCCGCAGATGCCAACCTGACGAGGCTCTGACCGCCTTGTGGGTGACTCACTGCGTGAGCCAGGCGAGGATGAACTACGCTGACTCCTGTCTGAGCTCCGCCCTCTTCCCCCCACAGGAGCTGGGAGCTGGAATCGTCCTCACAGCCACCTGGCTCAAACGACCACGGCTCACTGCTCTCCGACGCCTCCAGGAGCCGCCACGCAATTAGGACAGGGGCAATTTAGAGCAGATGGGCCACACTCACTCCTAAGAACCGCCTTCAGCACTCACACAGAAATACACACTCAGAAACATACAGACACACAAACTCACACACCTGCCCACTCCCCACCATCCCAGTGTGCTCTCACAGCCAAACCTTCCTCTCCTATTTGCTGCTTCTTGGCAGGGTTGGCCTCCCTTCCCCAGCCAGCCAAGGCCTGAGGCCAGGCCAGGCCAGGTGAGGGGGGAGGAGGCTGGCCGGACAGAATGAGAGGAGAGAAGAGAAGAGACGTTGGAAGAAGCATCCATCTGGGCTACGCAGTGAACAGTCAATGAGGGATATTTTTGGAGAGCCTGGAGCTGAGAAAGCCTCAAAGGCCCAAATGAGATTGTTCCTCAGGAGGGAGGACATTTATTCTGAGCTGTCAGGTCTAGTTTAAAGGCCCTTCCTTCAGTACTACTTGAAATTCAGGAAATGGAATGGTATCTCGGGCTTCCAGCTCATTATGGGACGTCAAGGGGACTAAATGTCTCCCTCAGGGGTCCACGAGGGGCCGGGGCTTGGCTTTGGGGTTACCAGGGAAGGGGCTGGGGCCTCCTGTGCTTTTTCCCTTCAATCATATGCTTCTAGGATTATCCTGATCTTTGGGATGCTAGGTTTTAATGTACATAGTCTCTTCTCCCCAAGTTTCTGACAACCCTCGCCAGCACTGAGGGTCCCCACTGAGCCTCTCCCGCCTGGTCAGTGCAATGCCACTGAGGACACAGACAGGGGTGATGACAGTGATCCTCCCACGAGCTGGGCTGGCACACGCAGAGAGGTCGTCTCAAGGCACGACCTCTGATCACATTCACCGGCGTGGAAGGGAAAGTGCAGGGGAAGGTCTGGGACAAGGCCTAAGGGCGCCCGGATTCTGGTCCTGTCGCCAGCATCCCGTCCTCTGTGTCCACGAACAAGTGACTTATATCCCCTGCATCTCCATTTCCCCACCTGCAAAATGGGGAAGACAGCTTGGCTGGAGGGATCGAAGGCAGTCACTCTCAAGAACACGTGGGAACATGCACAAAGAGCCAAGAACTTAGAGTGTACTGTGCTTGACAGTTCTGCCTCCCTGTGCAGAGAACGGTGGCTGTTGATGTGACCCATGCTCCGCCTGGTCACACAGCGGAGCTCCCTTTCCCAGCATCTCACAGACACCACTGAGCTCTGGATAATGCAACATGGGTGGAAACGACACCTGCCATGTCTGGCCCCGCCCAAAGAGCTCCGGCCGCCCCTGCCGCCATATCCACGCGTCCTTGTCGCAGACGAGCACTAACAACGTACCAACAAGGGCAACACTAAGAGCCTCCATAGGGCACGGGGCAGCCCGCGTGTTCATAAAACCTGTATTCCATATCACACAAGCAAGGGGAAAAAATCAATCTAAACCAGGGGTCTCAAACTCAACTCAGCATGTGGGCCGCAGAGCAAGATCACAGCCGTCCAGCGGGCCGCACTAGGTCTACAAAAGGCAACTGTTACGCAACACTTTTCTCACTGCAGTTGAAAACAAAAAAAAAAATCAGTACAACAAGCGCAATCGTACATGCAGTTTACTCAGTGTCACAAAACGACCAGAAACTGTAGTTCGCATCACAACTGCTGTTAACTAAGCTAATATCTAGCTAGGATGCTAGAGAAATGAAAAATACAAGTAGGCCCCTAGGCTTACTTAATTTTATCCAAAATATTTTGAACTTCGTGGATTAGTCTGCGGGCCGCACAAAATTGTTCGGCGGGCCGCGAGTTTGAGACCCCTAATCTAAACCATGACACGTGTGAGGGTGTGTTATGGCACCTGTGATTGCTGCAAAAAAAAAAAAAATTACATTTTCCATACCCAAAAAGGGTACACAGGGTAAGGCACTATTAAATGTTTCACCTAAAAGTGATCCCAAAAAAAACCATCACAAAAATCAGGGCAATTGCATCTGCCTCTCGAGTTCAGTCTTAATCACTCATGCAGGGGTCACGCGATCCATGGGCCATTCCAGGTCGGGTTATAATCTAGAGCAGGGGTCCCCAAACTTTTTACACAGGGGGCCAGTTCACTGTCCCTCAGACCGTTGGAGGGCCGCCACATACAGTGCTCCTCTCACTGACCACCAATGAAAGAGGTGCTCCTTCCGGAAAGTGCTGCGGGGGCCGGATAAATGGCCTCAGGGGGCTGCATGCGGCCCGCAGGCCGTAGTTTGGGGACACCTGATCTAGGGAGCTTTCCAGTGTCACCTCTCTGGCTCCGCTTTCCTGCAAACTTATTTTCACAAATTGGCAACACGCAGATTCCTCATTCAGTTCCCAGCCAACGTGCATTCTGCAAGCAGTGTCACTGTGACTGGGGGGGGGGGGGTTCTCATTTCTTGGGCCTCTTTCTCTCGTGAGCACTGCACTCAGTCAGGAGGTTAAGCACCCCAGGCTGCTGTCCCTGCGAGTGTCACACCTCATTAGAGAAGTATCTGGGTGCGCTGATGGGGAAGGTGCATGGAACAGCCTGAGATGAACCAGGGGACCGTCTGGACCCCACGCTCATCACAAGGCTCCTGAGATGTCATCGGTGGAGTTTTCCGTTGGGTTTACGACTTTCTGAGGCCAGTCGCCCTATGTCACCCCCTCCACCCCCCTCCCTCAGCCCCAAGTCTCCCTGCCATTTTCCCAGCTTTCAGCTGTTTCCTGCTCTCCTTCTCAGGTCACAGGAAAAGCTTGCACTGTGACTTTTAAAATTTCCACTCTAGTTGGCACCTCTTGCTGTAGTCGGTGGCATCTTCAGAGAATTTTCAAGTGACCTACAGAGGAAGGACATCCTTGGGCCCTGTGACCCTGGGAGGTGGCTGCACAGGGACCCAGAAAAACTGAGCTCAACTCGTGCCTCAGCCACATCCCACCTCCTGACCTGAGAGGACTCTCTCCAGTCTCCTGACGCTGGGCGTCTTCCCTCTCATGATGGAGATGACGGCAACTTCGCCCCAGGGTTTTCCTAAAGCTGAATACATTCATTCAGTCACTCGATGCACATGTTCTCAGCACCGTTTGAAACTTCCATGTTCTCAGAACCATTTGAAACTTAAAAGCTCACAGTGAATGACGCCCTGTCACGAGGCTTGCACCCTAGTGAGGTACAACAAATAAACAAGTATATACAGTACATTAAGTGGAGATGGTGCTGTGAAGAAAGAGAACACCAAGTAAGGAGACCAAGAAGGCAGAAGGGGGAAGGGTATTCAGGAAGGCTGTTATGATGTGGTGACAGATACAGGGAGAGTCCAGTGGCGTGGAAGCAAGTGCAAAGGCCCTGGGGCATGATGCATAATCAACATGCAGCAAAATGCTCTGAAACACGCTCTACGGATGTGAGGCATTACTCGTCTCTGGCATCCCACGCACCTTGGACTGAGGTGTTTTCAACAGCAACCCCCCACTCCTTCATTTCCTCAGAGGAAAAGCAGAGAGCTCCCCTCACATCCCGCTTAGAGAAGATAGCCACTAATGCCTCTGCCCTTCACAGCAGACCTGGGGAGAGCAGGCCCTCCAGGCAAAGGAAGAGAGCAACCTGAGAAGTTCAATGCCTGCCCTAGGCAAGGTGGCCCCGGGCTGCCTTCATTATCGCACCCTGGCCAGCAGTCACGAGGTAATGCGCCTTCTGGCAACCCGCGCCGTAATTCTGCTGGGATTGTGGGTAATACAATTAGGAGATAAAGAAATCCACTGGTTCAAGGTGAACTCAAAGCTCAAAGATCGCACTGCAGACAAGCCGGCTGGAAGTCCGGGGTTCTCGGAACAGAATGGCGAATTTCTTTCAGAAGAGGGGCCCTGGAGGAGAGAGCAATGAAATCCTGTCCGAAAGCAGAGGCAAATGAAGCCATGTGGCCGAGCAGGGTGCAGCCAGGGAGAGGCATGAAGGAAAGAACTCATGGAAGCCCAGAGGGGCAACTGCAGGTGGCGAAATCAAAGGAGTAACCAGCTAGTCACGTAAAAAAGTGCAAAAAAAAAATAATGGCAAATCAATCCTATATCAAAAGGATATCTGCTGAGATGAGTAAAAGGGCTCTACAGAAGGACAGTCATAATTTAAAAAGAATGAGTTCAGGAGCTCCAGGGCACACAGGAGAGGCGACCATCTGCTTCTCCACCCCTTCCCCCCCCCTTCTCTCTCTCCTCCTCCCACAGCCCTGGCTTGATTGGGTCAAGCACATCGGCCCTGGGCACTGAGGATGGCTCCATGGAACCTCTGCCTCAGGTGCTAAAAATATCTCGGTTGTGAGCACGGCCCCAACTGGGCAGAGCCTCAGCCCCAGAGGGGGTGGCTGGGTGGATCCTGGTGGGGCACATGGGAGAGTTTGTCTCTCTAACTCCTCTCCTCTCATGTGGAAAAGAAGAAAAGAGAAAGTTCACACCAGTGTCATCTGTAAGAGTGAAAAAGTCCACCCATCAGTGGGTGAATGGACAAACAAGAGGTGATATATCCTTTTAATGGTATATTATTTACCACAAAAAGGAGAGAAGCACCGATGCAGGTTAACACAGGCAATCCTTGAGAACACATGAAGCGAAAAAAGTCAATCACAAAGAAGCCACATATTGTAAGAGTCCATCCACAGGAAACGTCAAGACCAGGCTAATCCACAAGGACGGAAGGTAAACAAGCTGTTGCCAGGGCCCGGGGCTGGGGGGACAGTCACAGGGAGTGACTGCAAGAGGGTGCGGGGCTCCTCTCGGAAGACGGTAAAAATGTCCTAAAAACTGGATTGTGCTGACGGCTGCACAATGCTACGAATATACTCAACCGCTGAACTGTATCCTTTGAGCGAGCAAATTCTACAGGGTATGAATAATATTGTAATAAAGCTTTTTATTAAAAGGCTTTTTCTGTCTGCCTAACACCCAATTAGTACAGCGTCCCAGCGAACAAACAGTGCACCCCCCAACTCCCGTCCCTCCAGCAGCCCCCCCAAGGTAAGCCGCACTCCCACCGTTCTGCAAGTGAGGAAACACAGGGTAGGGCAGGTCATGTGCCCAGCAGAACCCGCTGAGGATAAAAAAGCAGCAGAATCCAAAGCTCCTCCTTCTTCTGGGACGAGGCAGCAGAGCAATGCTGGGTGAGTGTGGCGTGGACTTCCGTGGGTGAATCCGGAAGGGAGCAGTGGAGACCCAGGCATTCACTTTGCCTTACACAGAGAAAACACGGTGGGCCCCGGGCATGTGCCAGGCTCTGCTCCGTCCACTGGGGATCCAGCAGTGAGTTCAACAATGTCCTTGTCTTTAGGGCACTTACATTTTGGTGTAGCAGGAAAGAAACTAAACATAGAATAACTAGGTACTGTGGCTGGCAGCACTAAGTTCTGTGGAGAAAAGTAAGAGTGAGAAGAGGGGTCAGGAGTGCAGGACTGAGCGTCTGGATACTAATTCATACAAAGCTGACAGGCAGGACCCTCCTGATGAGATAATACCTGAGCTGAGCCTCAACCGAGAGAGGGAGAACCCTAGGATCTGGGGAGTGTGCCAGGTAGTGGGAACAGTACGTGCAAAGGCCCTGGGGTCAGGTTAAGCTTGATGTATGTGAGGAGCAGCAAACAGGCCAGTGTGGGCCCTGGCCGGTTGGCTCAGTGGTACAGCGTTGGCCTGGTGTGCGGAAGTCCTGGGTTCGATTCCCGGCCAGGGCCCACAGGAGAGGCTTCTCCACCCCTCCCCCTCTCCTTCCTCTCTGTCTCTCTCTTCCCCTCCCGCAGCTGAGGCTCCATTGGAGCAAAAGATGGCCCGGGCGCTGAGGATGGCTCCATGGCCTCTGCCTCAGGCACTAGAGTGGCTCTGGTCGCGAGAGAGTGACGTCCCGGATGGGCAGAGCATCGCCCCCTGGTGGGCGTGCCGGGTGGATCCTGGTCGGGCGCATGCGGGAGTCTGACTGCCTCCCCGTTTCCAGCTTCAGAAAAATACAAAAAAATAAAAATAAAATAAAATAAAAAAATTAAAAAAAAAAAAGAGGCCAATGTGCAGGGTCAGAAAAGTAGAGGGTTCCAATCACATGGAGGATTGTGAGCCAGGGTAGAGGCACTTTTAGTCTGCGCTGGAGGTTTTACCCTGGTGTGGGATCAGAGTCACTGTTCTCAGGAGATCATGCTGATGGCTGTGGTTTGCAGCCGAGACTGACAGGGTGCTGGGGCAGAAGTCAGGAAACTGGGTGGGAGATGAGAGCAGTACTCCGTGGAACAGAAATCACAGGCTCTTACACAAGGAGAGAGTCAAAAGCGGACTGGACAGAGAAAACAGGTATTTACCTATCAGATTCTGAAACAGTCCTGGGTTGGGTTTTAGGCTCTCTCCCTGGGGTCTCGCCTCAGCAGGGAGACAGGCTTTCTCTGTGATACAGAAGCCTAGTTCCCTTCTGCTTGTTCAGACAAGGTTCAAGATCTCTAAATGCCAGCAGCGATTTCCCATTGCCAGATGAGCCATTCATCCCGCGCTGTTTGCTTTTCATCTTTGGCAAACTGCTTCCCTTTGAAAAATTCCGCTTACTCCACTTACACATAAATATTCCAGCAGACCTGCGGGGCGGGAGGCAGAGACCCACAGGGCGAGGGCAGAAGGCGGGTGGGGCCCCCGGAAGGGGGGACGGTGACAACGGCTGGCATTCGATTTTCATGCCCGACACTGGGGGGCTCTTTCTGAAGCGGGATCCCCTCAATCATTTGCTCAGGGACACGTGCACAGCGCCCGGGTCTCAGGCCTCCTGCCTTGTGAGAGGCCACGGGAATTCTGGGGAGCCCAGACGCGAGCCAGCCCCAGCAGAAAGTCAGAGATAAGCAAAGGACAATAGCCAGATTTTAGTAACTCGCTGTCATTCTACGAACGCTGTCTCTGACCCCAAGTCCCCACCTCACCTAAGATGGGCCTTCTAACCACCTTCTTGAGGACCCCTCTTCCTCTGGCCCTTTCTCTGAACTAAGAGCCCAGTCTCAGACTTGGGAAGCACATGCACCCCTACCACCCCCATAGACTTCTGCTTTGCTAACAGCAAGAACACTATCTTCTGTGGGCAAGGGTCTTTACAGTATACTATACTATATTATACTATGCTATGCTATGCTATACTATACTATACTATACTATACTATACTATACTATACTATACATAAAGTCCTGTCGGGAGCACATTCCCCAGCGACTGGGATGGCTTTAGTCTCATCGTTATGAACTTGCACCTCTGCCCTGAGACACCCTGGTCCTCCTAGCCTGCAAACTCACAGGCAGGTGGCCCTCACCTGCTCTCAGTCCGCTCAACGCTCCACTCACTCACGTCTTCACTGACGGCCCCCGTACAAGGCCTGATGCCCAGGCAAACAGAACATGAAGGTGTAATTCACTAGCCGAACTTCCAAGGAGCCCCTTCTAGGTGGCGGCTCCTCTGCGTGGTGCCAGAGCTGGAGAGAACATGACCGAGAGGAGAAGCAGCCCGGGGCAGTGAGGAACAGCACAGACAGAAGCCAGAATGCCCAGGTTCAAACCCTGATCCTAGCACTTCCTAGCTGTGTGGCCTTGTACAAGGTACTTTTTTTTTTTTTTTTTCTGAAGCTGGAAACGGGGAGAGACAGTCAGACAGACTCCTGCATGCGCCCGACCGGGATCCACCCGGCATGCCCACCAGGGGCGACGCTCTGCCCACCAGGGGGCGATGCTCTGCCCCTCCGGGGCGTCACTCTGCCGCGACCACAGCCATTCTAGCGCCTGGGGCAGAGGCCAAGGAGCCATCCCCAGCGCCCAAGCCATCTTTGCTCCAATGGAGCCTTGGCTGCGGGAGGGGAAGAGAGAGACAGAGAGGAAGGAGGGGGTGGGGGTGGAGAAGCAAATGGGCGCTTCTCCTATGTGCCCTGGCCGGGAATTGAAACCGGGTCCCCCGCACGCCAGGCCGACGCTCTACCACTGAGCCAACCGGCCAGGGCTCCTGTACAAGGTACTTAACCTCTCTGGGCCTCCACTTCCCCGTCTGTGAAGTGGGGGTCATTTTAGATCTGCTCCACAGGGTCGTGGTCAAGACTGAATGAGGAAATGTTTGCATGGCCCCTGCGACTGTGGATCACGGTATGAGAACGAGCATCCATGGTTGTTTTGCATGAGCTGTGGCAGGCAGCAGAAGGGGACGAGGTGACTGGGGCATTGTGGGGGACACAGAGGACTGACCAGGGTCCAAGGGCAGAGGGAAGAACGTGGAGAAGAGTCTGGCCAGGAATCGGGAGGTGTGACAGTGTGCAGCCCACGGAAGGCAGCCCAGGGTACAGTGTCCGTCCAGGCTGGCACGGCCCCCCTCACATTCTGTGTTGGAAGGGGCAGTGAAGGCTTCTTTGCAGCCAACACCCCCAAACCTGCCCACTCCGCCCCTTACTCAATGGGCTCTAACCATGAGAGCCTCCATTCTGACCAAGTTCATACAGGGCCACCTTCTCGGCCTGTGGTGTTCTTTAACCAGTCAACTTCCACCTCCTCTTAAGCTCGGAGCTGTAGTCACTTCCTCCAGGAAGCCTGCCAGTCCCTGATTAGGCTCGGCCCCGTCAGCCTCCTTCACAGCCTGATCACAGTTGCCATATCAACAGTTACTGAAGTTTGGCCCCTGGGAACAGCAGAGGTCAGGAATGTTTGACTCAGTGTGGTATCCTCCCCTCCACACAGTGCCTGACCTGAACACAGCACTCAAGACCTGCCAGCTCGGTGGGTGCACGAAGAGAAACTCACCAGGAGCTCGGGGACAGAGTGGAGTGTGGACCTACCCAGCGCACAGCTTCTAATCCAGAGAAAACCACAAAGCGTGGTTCAGAAACCCCCTGGATTCTCTGACACCCTTCTGGGAGGGTCTACCTATGACAGGCGCCCCCCTGAGACCATTTATCCGGCCCCCTGCCGCACTTCCGGAAGGGGCACCTCTTTCATTGGTGGTCAGTGAGAGGAGCACTGTATGTGGCGGCCCCTCCAATGGTCTGAGAGACAGCGAACTGGCCCCCTGTGTAAAAAGTCTGGGGACCCCTGGTCTACGAGGTCAACACTATTCCACTCATAATACTAAGACCTCATGTGTCCATTTCACTCTCGTTCTCTTACGAGCGGGCAGTGGGGGTTTCCACGTGACGTGTAAGGACTTCATCACTAATGGCTGATGGGACACGTGTCTGTGAGCACTCAGGTTTAACTGCTAATTCAGTCCAGAGCCACAGATAAAACCCATGTCCACACAAGCTCATCAGGGTCCTCAGTCACTTTAAGAGTGGAAGAATCCTAAGAACAAAAACTGTGAGAACTGCTCACTGTTTCAATCAACTTCCCAGAGGAAGAGGTAGTTTCAAACACACAGTGGCCTCAGAAAGCGACTGGATGAGCCTGGGCGACCGGGGACAGGAACAGGCACGCGTCCCAGAAACTCACCCACCGAGCAGCACAGGCGGGAGGCTGCCCCCCACCCTGAGACCAGCCGGCACAGAGCCTGCCTCCTAAGTCTCCTGCCACCTCCCCAAGGCAGAGCTCAACATCGGTTGGGGAATTCCGACTGCCAACCTCCCTCTCCCTGCTCCTGGTGACAATACTGTGCCACCACTGCAGCAGACTGCCTGCCTGTGGTTTTCATGGGTGCAGGTTCCTACACAAACGTCCCCTCCACCCGGGACGCCCGCGTCTACCTAATCATTCACACCTGCTCCTCCTGGTAGGCTCCCCTGACCCAGGAGCCTCTTCTGAGCCTCGCAGGCCCCCCTCCAGAGAGGCCTGGTCCCATCCCTTCACCATCCCGCCTTCTCTGCACTCACTGCCTCCAGGAGAAGCTCCTGCAAGGGAGAGGCTGCACCTCGCCCACCTCTGCAGTCCCAGCTCAGGCCCTTCTTCCTGCAGCACGCCGTGAGCTCAACACGTGTTTATTCCATCAGTGAAAAACCGTGTGAACGAGTGAGTGAGTCAGGGACTTACGCTTTCTAAGATGACAGTTTACCTGACAGTAGCCACTTATAAACAGAAGTCTTCCTCTACAGCAGGGGTCCCCAAACTGCGGCCCCTTGAGGCCATTTATCCAGCCCCTGCCGCACTTCTGGAAGGGGCACCTCTTTCATTGGTGGTCAGTGAGAGGAGCATAGTTCCCATTGAAATACTGGTCAGTTTGTTGATTTAAATTTACTTGTTCTTTATTTTAAATATTGTATTTGTTCCCGTTTTGTTTTTTTACTTTAAAATAAGATATGTGCAGTGTGCAGAGGAATTTGTTCATAGTTTTTTTATAGTCCGGCCCTCCAACGGTCTGAGAGAGAGTGAACTGGTCCCCTGTGTAAAAAGTTTGGGGACCCCTGCACTAGACCCTACCTCCTCTTCCCACCTAGACTGGGATGAACAGATGCGTGGGGGGTGGGGTGGGGGGTGATGAGGAGATTTTGGAGGGGGGGGAAAGGGGGACATGGAAACAGGAGGAAATGTGCAAATACTTGCCGAGAGGATGTAATCAATAGGTGTCAACTGTCACTCTCGGCACGATAATCATCCCACGTTTACAGGGTTCTTCAGAGTCACCCGACTGATTTCTTAAAAGCACATCCACTGCCTCAGAGACACAAGTGCGAGCCAGCTCTGCACTCTGCCCTGTCCCCTCCCTGAGCTTGCGCGCGACATCCAGACACCATGCTCCCGCACGCTGGTTTCGCTCCGCAATTATCACCTGCTTCTGCCTGCCTCACTCAGACCCAGGTGTGCCCTGGGTAAGGGGGAAAGGAAAACCATTTCTTTCCTTCTCATCTCACTGCGACTGACTTCGGGCCAGGCAGTGGGCACAGTGCAGATGATGCCGACATATAACCTCTCCGGGGGAGCTTCTGGGCACGCACCTTTGTGGCCACAAAGGGTTCAAGTTCCTGGTGAAAGGCACCGGTTCAAATGTTTACTTAAGACAACCATGGAATGGGAGAAAACACTTGCAAATTACATATCTGATTCAGCAAACACAGTGTGTCCGTAAAGTCATGGTGCACTTCTGACCGGTCACAGGAAAGCAACAAAAGACGATAGAAATGTGAAATCTGCACCAAATAAAAGGAAAACTCTCCCAGTTTCATACCTATTCAGTATGATGTGGGATCACGCACAGATTTTTTAGGGCTCCTTAGGTAGCTATCCCGTATAGCCTCTACAGACTCATCACTGACTGATGGCCTACCAGTACGGGGTTTCTCCATAAAACTTCTGGTTTCCTTCAACTGCTTATCCCACCAAGTAATGTTGTTCCTATGTGGTGGCGCTTCGTTATAAACGCGCCGATATTCACGTTGCACTTTGGTCACAGATTCGAATCTAGCGAGCTACAGAACACACTGAACTTTCCTCTGTACCGTCCACATATCGACTGGCATGGCCGTGGGCTGCTCCGTTGTATACACGGAGTTACATCATCATCTGCGCATGCGCACATGCTGCCACATCATCCTACAGAAACTGGGAGGGTTTTCCTTCCTTTATATGTACACTGTACATATAAAGAACAACTCTTGAGAACTCAACAACAAAAAAGGCTAGCAACTCAATTTCAAAAGAGGTATAGGACTCAAACAGACATTTGTCCAAAGACTATATATATAGAAATGACCAATAAGCACATGAAATGATGCTCAACATCATTAGGGAAATGATAATCAGAACCAAGTTACAACTGCAAGCATGGCTACAATAAAAAAGACAATAACAAGTGTGGACGAGGTTTTCAAGAAATCAGCACACTCATATGTTACTGGTAGAAATGGAAAACGATGTAGTCTGTTTGGAAGAGTTTGGTGGTTCCTCAAAATGTTAAACATGGCAACCATACGGCCAAGCCATTCCACACCTGGTATAGACCCAAGGGAATTAAAAACATATCTCCACATAGCAAATTATACACACATGTCCCAAGCAGCCTTATTCATAAGAACCAAAAAAGAGAAACAACCCAAACACCCACTGACTGACGAATGAATAAGTCTCTTACATCCATGAAATGGTATATTATTCAGCCATAAAAAGGAATGAAATTCTGACACATGACAAGGTCAATGAACCTTGAAACCATTACGCTAATTAAAAGATGTCAGACACAAAGGCCATAGGCTGTATAATTCCATTGACACAACGTGTCCAAAATAGGCAAATCCAGAGAGACAGAACCCAGATGAGCGGCTGCTAGGGGCTGGGGGAAGGGAGGATGGATGGTGATTACTAAGGGGGCTTCTTCGGGGGATAATGGGAATGTTCTGGAATCGGGACAGCGATGGATATACAAAAACCACAGTAGTCTACACTTTAGAAGGGGAATTTAAGGGTATATCAATTATACCTCAATAAATAACATCAGCTTAAGGATGTGAATAAGGAGCTATGAGGTTCAGCAAACATCGCAGGCCATGTGACACCAAGGTCGGTGGGCGGTGGCGTTAGCACAATGGTGTGAGCTCTCCTGTCAAAGAAGGGAGAGCCCGAGAACTATTTATTTTTATTTTATTATTATTATCAATTTTAATGGGGTGACATTGATAAATCAGGGTACATATGTTGAGAGAAAACATCTCCAGATTATTTTGACATTTGATTATGCTGCATTCCCCTCACCCAAAGTCAAATTGTCTTCCGTCACCTTCTATCTGGTTTTCTTTGTGCCCCTCCCCTCCCCCCACCCCCCCCTCTCTCCTTCCTCGCCCCATCCTACTCAGCCACACGAAATGGTGACATCGGATCATTTACAATAACATGGATGGACTCTGATAACATTATACGGAGTAAAATAAGTAAATCAGAAAAAACTAAGAACTATATGAATCCATACGTAGATGGGACATAAAAATGAGACTCAGAGACATGGAGAAGAATGTGATGGTAACGGGGGGGGGGGGGGAGAAGATGGGGCCGAGAACTATTATTTGATCTTTTCCTTTCTCAGACTGAGTATCAGCTACCTGGTGTCAGGGTCCCAGAGGGCTGCTCCCTGCCTACACTTCCCAAGGCGTCTCTGCCACCTCATCGCTAACAGCAGCATCAGTGTCCCATACGTCGTGAGGTTCGGCATTGCCGAACTTGACAGCACGTCTGCCCCACAAGGCGGGAGCCCTGTTCGGGGAACACAAACACAACAAAGCTGCACTTACCCCCTGGGAGGGCAGTGGGAGGGAAGGTGCGGTGGGCGGGCACTGAAGACAGGCTCGCTTCCCGAACTCCTCGTTAAGTACGAGGGACCTCAGGTAACTAAAAGGACTGGGCGAGACGATGGAGCCCACAGCCAAAACCCAGGGGGCACACGACAGCATGTCCAGTCCGCTCTAAGCACGAGGTCCCCGGGTAGCTCATCTGTCCTTCCCTACACCCCAATCCCACCGTCGGGAACAGGGACCGACCTTGGCCAAGGCCCGGGCTCAAGGGCCAGGGGCAGGGCTGGACTTCCCTGGGCTGCAGGACCCTGTGGAACGCCTCTGACTCTCTCCCCCCACCTGGGGCAGCATCCCCCCCCATCCTCCCCTGCACCCCTCCCCCCTGAAGCTCTGGCCACACAGGCAGCTCCCCATTACCCAGGCCGGCCCTGCACCTCAGGCCTCTCTGACTCGGTCCCAGGTGCGTCCTGTGTCTGTTAGACTTTCTTCCTGAAGGGCGCGCTTCAGTTTCCCGTTCTCCTAAAAGTGCTTGTCGTCTAGTTGGCCTCGTCAGCCTCTCAAAGAGCCTCGGAGGTAGGTACTCCTCACACCCACGTCCCGGGGAAGAAACTGGGAAACGGACACGGAGCCGGGGAACTGGTAGAGCTGGGGCCGAATCCGGCGCTCTGGTCCTGCGGCCCTCGGCCTCCCCACAGGGCCACCCTCCTCCCAAGGCCATCTCGGTGCGAAGCAGCTGTCTATACACAGAAGCACCCCGCCCCCAGCCTTTGTGGGTGCCTGTAAAACCCCTTCTCCAGCCTGATCCCATGCACGCCCGGACACAGACATGCAGGGAGTGAGCCCTCAATGACAACTATGTAAAAGTGTGAGCACGATGATGACATCTGCAAGGCCAAGGGGCAGAGAGGTTACACCAGGGATAAACCTGGAGCAAATTACTCCCCCTGGGATGATGTCAGCGGGAAGCCAAAAGCTTTTCTCAACGTATTGATTCGTTTCTTGACAACTACTTTCGCCGCTTATTAAAGGAAACAAGATGTGAGTGGCGGTAGGGGTGTGTGTGTGTGTTGGGGGGGGGTTCCCACTCCCTGAGGCCACCGACACAGAGGCAAGGCACACACTGCCCAGAATATGGGGGGGTTCCCCACTCCCTGAGGCCCCCGACACAGAGGCCAGGCACATACTGCCCAGAATATGGGGGGGCTCCCCAGTCCCTGAGGCCCCCGACACAGAGGCCAGGCACACACTGCCCAGAATATGGGGGGGCTCCCCAGTCCCTGAGGCCCCCGACACAAAGGCCAGGCACACACTGCCCAGAATATGGGGGGGCTCCCCACTCCCTGAGGCCCCCAACACAGAGGCCAGGCACATACTGCCCAGAATATGGGGGGGGCTCCTACTCCCTGAGGCCCTGACACAGAGGCCAGGCACATACTGCCCAGAATATGGGGGGGCTCCCCATTCCCTGAGGCCACCGACACAGAGGCCAGGCACATACTGCCCAGAATATGGGGGGGCTCCCACAACCTGAGGCCCCCGACACAGAGGCCAGGCACATACTGCCCAGAATATGGGGGGGCTCCCCAGTCCCTGAGGCCACTGACACAGAGGCCAGGCACATACTGCCCAGAATAGGGGGGGTCTCCTCAGTCCCTGAGGCCACCGACACAGAGGCCAGGCACATACTGCCCAGAATATGGGGGGGCTCCCCACTCCCTGAGGCCACCGACACAGAGGCCAGGCACACACTGCCCAGAATATGGGGGGCTCCCCAGTCCCTGAGGCCCCCGACACAGAGGCCAGGCACACACTGCCCAGAATATGGGGGGGCTCCCCAGTCCCTGAGGCCCCCGACACAGAGGCCAGGCACATACTGCCCAGAATATGGGGGGGGCTCCCACTCCCTGAGGCCCTGACACAGAGGCCAGGCACATACTGCCCAGAATATGGGGGGGCTCCCCAGTCCCTGAGGCCCCTGACACAGAGGCCAGGCACGTACTGCCCAGAATATGGGGGGGCTCCCACACCCTGAGGCCCCCGACACAGAGGCCAGGCACATACTGCCCAGAATATGGGGGGGCTCCCACACCCTGAGGCCCCCGACACAGAGGCCAGGCACATACTGCCCAGAATATGGGGGGCTCCCCAGTCCCTGAGGCCACTGACACAGAGGCCAGGCACATACTGCCCAGAATAGGGGGGTCTCCCCAGTCCCTGAGGCCACCGACACAGAGGCCAGGCACATACTGCCAAGAATATGGGGGGGCTCTCCAGTCCCTGAGACCCCTGACACAGAGGCCAGGCACATACTGCCCAGAATATGGGGGGGCTCCCCAGTCCCTGAGACCCCGACACAAAGGCCAGGCACATCCTGCCCAGAATATGGGGGGCTCCCCACTCCCTGAGGCCACCAACACAGACCAGGCACATACTGCCCAGAATATGGGGGGGCTCCCCAGTCCCTGAGACCCCGACACAGAGGCCAGGCACATACTGCCCAGAATATGGGGGGGCTCCCCAGTCCCTGAGACCCCCGACACAGAGGCCAGGCACACACTGCCCAGAATATGGGGGGGCTCCCCAGTCCCTGAGACCCCGACACAGAGGCCAGGCACATACTGCCCAGAATATGGGGGGGCTCCCCAGTCCCTGAGGCCACCGACAGAGGCCAGGCACACACTGCCCAGAATATGGGGGGGGCTCCCCAGTCCCTGAGGCCCCCGACACAGAGGCCAGCATATGCCGCCCAGAATATCTCTGGGAAAATCAGCTGGGATACGGGACCCAGCCTGCCCTGCCCTTCCACCTCACATCCGCCCTGGGCTAACTGTGCATTTCCTTCCCCAGGCCTCTCCTACTACTGCACACATGCATCGTGTCCAGGGCAGGAAAGCCCGGCCCTCGCTTCTGTGAACACAGGGCACTGGCGTGTCCCATATAGGACGGCCCCACTAGAGTTCCCCAGGCTGTTCTGAAAGCTTTTCAACCTTGGGGACAAACTTGTTGGCAGCCTGAGGATGCCCGTTTCCTACAAGGACGTGTCTACGCTCAGCCCCTCCCTGTGAGCACGCAGTGGACCACGGGAGCTCGGACGGGCAATGCCAGGCTCCCCACCAGTGACTCTCACTTTCCACCCTGTGGGGCTGTGGGTATGCCAGCACCCCTACAAGATCTCTGAGTTTGTCTGCAGGCCTGGGGCGGGGAGCTGGCATCCTACTCTGGGCCTCCTCTTCTAAACCTGGCTGCACTCGTGGTCTCAAAACCCTGCAGGCTGGGCCCTGGCTGGTTGGCTCAGTGGTAGAGCGTCGGCCTGGCGTGTAGAGGTCCCGGGTTCGATTCCCGGCCAGGGCACACAGGAGAGGCGCCCATCTGCTTCTCCACCCCTCCCCCTCTCCTTCCTCTGTCTCTCTCTTCCCCTCCTGCAGCCGAGGCTCCATTGGAGCAAAGATGGCCCGGGCGCTGGGGATGGCTCCTTGGCCTCTGCCCCAGGCGCTAGAGTGGCTCTGGTTGCGGCAGAGCAACGCCCCGGAGGGGCAGAGCATCGCCCCCTGGTGGGCGTGCCGGGTGGATCCCGGTCGGGCGCATGCAGGAGTCTGTCTGGCTGTCTCTCCCCGTTTCTAGCTTCAGAAAAATACAAAAAAAAAAAACCAAAAAAAAAACCAAAAACCCTGCAGGCTGGCATCGCATTTCAGGGCTGTGGCGCAGGGTCACGTGTGGCCCACTGTGGAGGGCTGGTTAGGACTTTCACTTGCCAAGTGGGGAGCAGAACCAGCTTTCCAGGGGATGGCACAGAAACAATGGGCAGGTCACTGTCAGAGGCCCACGCCCGCCCCACACCCGCCTGCCCCACACCCGCCTGCGGGCTCCAGCCTGCATTAGGGTGTGGGGAGTTGAGCAAGACATGCAGAAGTCGCTCTACTTTAGCAATCTCCACTTGGCAGGGGCGCTGACCTCTGAATTCTGCTGCGACCCTGCTGGAACATCGAGTCGGGAGGACAAGCAGCACTCACCTGGTCCCGGAAAGCCCCCTGCAGACCCGGCTGCAGCCCCTTCCGGTGAAAGGCCCCTGCAGACCGGGCTGTAGCCCCTCCGGTGAAAGCCCCCTGCAGACCGGGCTGCAGCCCCTTCCGGTGACCTGCTTGGGGAGGGGGGCAAACAAAAGCAGCCTTCAGGCTAGCTCTCCCACTGCACAGACTAACAGCAGCCCCCAGAGTCACCTGCCCACAGGGGCCACGCCCGGGGTGCACATGACACAAGCAGACTGGGTGGGAAGCGGGCCGACGGAGAAAACGTGTCCCGACTCAGGTGCGGCCACTTCTGGGGTCAGCCACTGTCGCTCCCAGGGGAGCCCAAGTCCAAAGTCAGTGCCAAGAACTAACTCAGGTTTTCAATGAACACTGGGGTGGGTTGAACACACGGCGTGATTTACTCACGGCCCAAGGTGGCCTGGGCCCATGGTGCACACTTTATACAGAGCCTGCCTGTGATGGCCAGGCTCCCAGTGATCGACCCACGAGTGTTGGAGAGATCCCTAAAGGGTCACCACAAAACCCTCAGGGCGGAGAAGGAAGGGAGGAGGACATACCGGCTGCCCAGGCAGCGCAGCAGCCCTGAGCAACGAGCTTAAAGACACTAATTCTGCCAACACCAACCAGCTGAGGGCCTGTGACCCAGTCCAGGAAAAGCCAGGCCTGGGCATCTGCAAAGCTTCACAGAAGGGCCTGTGTACAATGGGATTTCCACACAGACAAGCTGTTCTTCCTGTGCAGGCGAGTGCCACCTTCCGCCATAAAACATCCCAGAAAGGCTTGGCAAGGGGGCATCTTACCATTGGAGATGCCCCAGGAGGGAGGGAGGTCCCGGAAAGGTGGCGTGGCTGTTTCAGAGCCAGCTTCCTGTCCCTGCGGTTCTGTCCTCCACAACCCCACCCAAGGTCTGAGCAGGAAGTGCCTGGGGCCAGAGGTCAGTGCACAACCCCCCCATCCTCGAGTCACATCCTGTGGCCCCCCCATCACTCGGGGGCCCAACAGCAAGCTTCCTTTGTGCTGCTTTAAGGGGTCCAGTGCTGGGGGGACCAAAGAGTGCTCCTTGAACATCTGCAGGTGGCTTCCACCTCAAAGTCCCCAGTCGTCCCCATCTTTGCATTGCAGCGTGACAGGTTTCCTTCCAATGACCGCTAACGGTGCCTAGAAGGATGCACACGTGTCCTCGCTCCAATGGGACTTTTGGTAATGGGTCGTTGCTTCCCTCCCTGGGCTTTATAAAGCATCACAATGAAGCTGGGAAAATGGGTTCTGATTGCAGTCCTTTTTAATGTGACAAATGACATTAGAGATAGATGTCTTGGGGGGGAGGATGGCCTAATGCTCCCATCTTTTCCCTTGATTGCTCTGTCCACCCAAACCTACACTTCGGTTTCAGAGCTCGGTCTGTCATGGGGTTCTCCACCACGTGCCTTCCAAAGTGACGCTATCCTCCCGGCCAACATCTGTAACACTGGCAGAACATGTAGTCACTCTCAGACATCATGACCCACACGAGGGTCTTCTGATTGCCCCTCAGCTCTCAGTATGACCAGTGAGTCCGCATCTTTGCTTTTCCGCCTCAAGCCCATTTGAAATGCTCTTCCAGGGCAAAGAGGTGAATCGGCTCTTCAGTCACCAAGGCAGGCTTCCTCGCGAAAGGGACCTCGTGGGTAAAGGGGGAGTGGCCAGCGAGTCCTCCGTATGGAAGATCTGTACCCTCCGGGACTTACCATGTCTTCTCCTGGCTGAGGGTTTAGAGGAGGGACAAGGCTCGAGGGGAAGTGGCAGGACCCGCGACAGGTCACCTGCCCAGTGTACAGGGAAGCCAAAGCCACCCTACGCCTGGCCTGAGCCGCCGGCTGCTCTGCAAACTGGGCCTGAGAAGCCCGAGCCAGAGGGCCAGCAGGTTCGGAATGTCCTCTCTGTGGGGAACAGGCCTCCGGGCGTCCTTGAGAGCACCGGCCCCCTTTGACAGCCCCGTCCTCACAGGTCAGCCCAGAATCGGGAGCTGCTCGGACCCTGAGGGGCTCGCTCTCTGAACGGAGAACCCTGGAGGCTTAAGCCAGCTGCACAGTCTTAAGAGGGGCCTTCCACAAGCCATACGACCATCATAAAAAATAACAGCGGCCTGACCTGTGGTGGCGCAGTGGATAAAGCGTTGACCTGGAAATGCTGAGGTCGCCGGTTTGAAATCCAGGGCTTGCCTGGTCAAGGCACATATAGGAGTTGATGCTTCCAGCTCCTCCCCCCTTCTCTCTCTCTCTGTCTCTCCTCTCTCTCCCTCTCTGTCTCTCTCCTCTCTAAAAATGAATAAAAAATAATAATAATAATAACAGCGGATGCCAATGTGGGGCTTCCCCTGTGCCAGTGGCTTCCCTAAGCCCTTTATGTGTATCAACACATATCAACAACCCGAATGAGGAAAACTGAGGCACAGTGAGGTTGTGCAATGTGCCCCAGGTCACTCACGCCACTAGAAAGCGTTCGGACTTAGGATATGCAGATAGCAAACATACACTAGGAAGTTTCCATCTTTTTCTGTCTACAAGGACAATTTAAAAAAGAAGAGCCAAGGTGAACCCAAATGAGGTACATTTGAACAGCAGAACGGTAGGTGGGCGTTATTCCAGAACAGAGAACAGGTCTCTAAATTGAATACATGTGGCTTACAGCAAACTCTCCGCTTCGGGCCGTGTCTCTCATCTGTCCCAGATGGAGAGCTGGAGGACAGGCAGGCCACCCCGCCAACCAGCCACGTTTCAGGACCATGGTGCAGACCCCCACCTGCAGCCCGGGACTGTCCGTCTGACACCAGCCCCTCACCCCTCTCCGGGATGCAGACTCCCGGAAGTCCCTCTGCATCCATGCGGCTCCCACAGTGCGCAGGGCACGTGGAGGCTCAGACGTGCTCGCACACACGGGCCAGAGACGGGCTCCGCGGAGCGTGAGGACCAAAAGAAGGTATTTTACATTTCAAGAGTAAAAGGGAGGAAATTGTTTTTAAAAAGAGAGGGGAAAAAAGTACAAACCCAGCAGAGATGAGAAGCTTCAAACCCTTTAGGATGAAGAAAAAGAAGGGATCATTTCCTGAGTGAAACTCTCACATTTCCACCATCTTTCTTCTATGAAGGAGGAAACAAGGCTCAGAGAAGCTAAGTAACTTGGCCAAGGTCACACAGCCTCAAGTCTCAGAAGTTGAGATGTAGCCTTCCCCAAGGCCAGAAGGAAGAGGGCCTGTCCCAGGGTGATCCTGTAACCCCTCCTGTGTAAATCCACTGGGCAGCCCCCTCACTGCTTCCCAGGGACCCCCAAGCTTTAGATCAGTCCTAACTGGCCACGTGTTCACTTAACCTCTCTCTCTCTCTCTCTCTCTCTCTCTCTCTCTCGGGCACTTCCCAGGGGAACAGTACAACCTTATCACCAGGCCGGTGAAACAAGCGTGCTTTCTCCCTGCCCTGGAGCAGTTTCACCCACAAACATGCAGGAGGCGGGGTGTGGAATTAATTTCTCATTGTAGCTGCCTAACGACCTCTAATTGCATGGCTGGATGCTTCCCCATTAATGCCGGCAAAACTGCCCATAAATTTAAAAGGGCAATTTCCTTCCCACCATCCACTTCTGCCTCCCTTTCAATAAATCACTCTCCCAAAATGGCAGGTGGCAAAGTCCAAGGCCAGAGGTCAACGGGGCGCTCTGCTGTCGGGACCTCGAGTTAACATGTGGCTGCCCGTGCCCAGGATATTCTCAAGGGCCCCCAGGGAATGCCTGAGGCGGTCTCCATGTGGCAAAATAACTCAGGGAGGCAGTGGTCAGGACACAGAATACGTACCCAGGCCTCCCCCCAGAAAAGGGGATTTCCTCCGCACCCACCGTGGCTGCCAGGGGAGTGTGTGCTGCAGGAGCCGAGGACGCAGAGTCTCCAGGGAGCCCCTGAGCTGGGACTGGTACCCACAGGCACACTGATGCTCAGGCAGCCAAGAGGGCAGAGGGGGCTCCCGGGAGCATGTAAATGTGTGTCAGGGGGACAGAGTGACACCCTTAGATCACCAGGTTACAATTCCCTGGACAATACAAAGTACCCTTAGTTCAAATATTGTTTGACATTCGCTGTTTCAAAGTCGGTATTTCCACACCCTGGGAGAGACTGCGGCACCTTGGAACGGGCCTGGGTCTGGAGTCGGTTGGCCCAGGTTTGAATCTGGCTTCATCCCGACGGGGCCGATGGCCCCGAGCCTCCCCTCTCCCCTCTCCCCTCTCCCCTCTCCCCTCCCCCCTCTCCCCTCTCCCGGGACACCGGGACTCGGGGCGTCTCCGCACAGTGCCCGCTCAGGCTTGGGTTTGGGGGTATCACCTGCTGCTCCTGTTTCTTAACTGAGACCAGGTGCAGGCCAGGCCCTGCTGGAGGCCCTGGAGACAGATGTGCCCGGGGAAGTGCAGAGACTGGGCTCCTCCAATGCCAGGCGGGCACTTCTGTCACCAAGCGTGGCCCTAGGAGGGACACAGGCCAGAGGCGTGGGACAGGGCCAGGCGGGGCAGGGGACGGAAGGCCACCGAAGGGAAGCCTCATTCAAGTGACCAGGGGAACGTGTGGCGAGAGCATTCGGTAGGAAGAAGGAGAGGGAGGCAGGGGCGGGAACCCAGGCCCCAGGCCCCAGAGCCGGACGGACTTCGGGGGGCCAGGCCTGGCTCTGCAACCCCCCAGGGCTTGGCCCTGGGCAGGCGACCGGGCCTCCCCGTGCTAAGTGCTCAGACGGGGCGTGGCCTACAGAGGGGGGCTCACACCAGCAGCAGGCTGCACGGCTCTGGGCAGCACCTGGGCTGCTGGCTTCACAGCAAGGGGAGGTCCTGGGCAGGAGTGTGGGGGAGGTAGGGGGGCAAGCAGGCTGAGGAGGGAGGGGCCGCCAGCCCTGGACAGGAACACAGGGAGGAGGAGGGAGCAGCAGCCTGGCACCCCCCCCCCCAGCTCTACTTGCTCAGGGCATGTGGGCCCCAGGAAAGGCTCCGTCCAGGGGTGCCGCAGCTACACTGGCGGCCAGCCTTCCCCGGAGTCCCCAGCCCCAGGTGAGCAATGGGGACAGCAAGGCCTGCCCTCCAGCAGAGCTGTGGGGAGAACTGTCTGGCCTGCAGAACCCGTAGGAGGGTGAGTCCTGCCGTGGGGCTGCGGTCTCCCACCCCAGTGAGGGCAGCTCCACGCGGGAGGAGGGCAAGTGTCAGCCCCGGTCAGCCGAGAGAGGGGGCAGCTCCACGCGGGACCAGGGCAAGCGTCAGCCCCGGTCAGCTGAGTTTAGAGCGCTCAGTCACAGAGAGGAAGACACAGATTCTGGGTCGGTGGGTCTGGTTCCAGTCCCAGCATCACCACATGTTAGCTGGGTGATGGTAGACAAGTTACCTCATCGCTGTGCCCTCAGTATTTCTGTCTATAAAATGGGAACAGCAGTCTGACTTCTTATGGTTGTCCTGAGGGTTAAATCAGTAACCCTACGTCAGACACTCAGAGCAGCCCAGCACACGGAAAGAGCTATTGCAACTGTAAGAAAAAGCATCGTGTAACCATGACACCAATACCTAGATACCAAAAATTGCTTCTATTTAAACTGCAGCGCTGCCCCGGGGCTAGCTCCTCCGTCCCACACACAGCTGCCGGGTTAATTTTCCACAGATGCCGGTTCGTCCCATCATTTTTCAAGGAAAAGCGTTACCAAGTAAGAACTAGGAAAAGAGGAGAAGGGGCCACTGACATCACTGAGTACCCTGTGTATTCCCGGCCCTGTCTGGGAATTTTATAGACAGCACCTCAGCCATTCAACTTCACAAGAAGCCCCATAACACAGAGAGTACTACCCCCATGTTAGTGATGAGTAGATTAGAAGACCGAGTGGCTTGCCCAGGTTAGGGGCAAAGCTGGCATCTGAACTCCATGCCAAAGCCTCTTTCTCTTCCCATAACGATAATAAAAACAGTAGGAGGAGGAAGAAACAGTTAGTGATCACTGAGACTGAGTGTGGGCTCTGAGCCAGGCGATACTCTGAATGCTTCACATGTATTAACTTATCCATCCTCAGAACAGCCCTGTAAGGTGGAGACTATTACCATCCCATTTTACAGATGCAAAAACCGAGGTTAAGTGACTGAACCCAAGATCGCATGACGTGGAAGTGGTGGAGTTCTTCTAAATCAGCTGTTCGCTGTCTCAGGTTGAAACCTGGCACCGTCTGTTCTTCCCGGAACGTCCTGTTCCCTTTTCCCTTTCCCCCAGGTCAGCAGCCTGACTCCATCTCTGTGACATGCAGTGTGGAAACCCCCTTCCTCCAGGCTGCCTCCCCAGATACGCGCCTTGCTCTGAGGCAGGGAGCAGTCAGAGCTGGCACCTCTTAGACCTGCGCCCCACAGGGGCGCCCCTTTCTCCACGCCGGGTGCCCCAGAGGGGCGGCAGAAAGATGACCGTTGGGCACAGGGGTCCTTATTAGCACCACCTCTAACGAGCCCTCAGGAGCCTATGAGCAGAAACACATTTTAATGCAAGTGGGTGGCTCCTTTCACACCGTCAGCTGGGAGAACAGACGCGCCGTTTAGCCACGAAACGCAGCTCACTCTGTTGTCGTGAAGACAGAACTCAAAGGAATGGGGGGAGGGCACAGGTGTCCAGGCCCTTTGGGGACCGGCTTTCTGCTTTCCTGCTTTATGCCTGGCATAACTACCTACGCCAAGCCAGCGCATGCAAGGCCTTGGGTGCTCCATAATCACAAGGACCATAGTTTAGAAACACAAATCAGGACGTCTGGTGCCTCAGAGGGAAACAGAAGGAAATAGGAGAATTCAGGAATGCCTTGGGGACCACAGCCAAAGAAGAACTGTGGCCTCTGTGACCAAGAGGGTCTGCAGGGGGCGCGAGGCTGGAGGCGCTGAGCGGCCCTCAGGCGCCTCTCCGGATGGCCGTAGCCTTCACCTTGGAGTCACGACCCCCCACCCCCAGCTTCATCTACAAGGGCTTCCTCGTCCCAGCGGCCACCAGAGTCGCCTGTGCAGGCCGATGTCAGCACCACACACTCTTCTCTGACTAGAGGAAGAGACACCAACAGGGTACTGGTACCAAATGTCCCCAAATTAAACCCTCAGTCACTGTAACGCCATCAAATCTTTCAGGGTTCAAATCTTTGGGGCCAGAGCTGTCCCAAAGAACTTACTGAGATGACTATAAACTGTTGTGTCATCCAGTCCCGGAAAGGCAGCCGAGAACCACAAGAGGCTCTTCGGTCTGGAAAACTCACTAGTGGAACGGAGCAATGGCGCTTTTTTGTTTTTCATTTTATTTGGTTTGACTTTAATTTAAATAGCCATATGTGGCCAGCAGCTCCAGGCCATGTTTATAAAAAGAATTCTACTACAGCTTACGCCTAGACTAAACACGATGTAAAGACACCATGTAAATTAGTTGACTGAGCTTGTGTGGGCGTTCTCATGGATGCATAAAGAGCTCTTACCGGCCCTGGCCAGTTGGCTCAGCGGTAGAGCATCGGCCTGGCATGCAGGAGTCCCGGGTTCGATTCCCGGCCAGGGCACACAGGAGAGGTGCCCATCTGCTTCTCCACTCCCCCCTCTCCTTCCTCTCTGTCTCTCTCTTCCCCTCCCGCAGCCGAGGCTCCACTGGAGCAAAGATGGCCCGGGTGCTGGGGATGGATCTGTGGCCTCTGCCTCAGGCGCTAGAATGGTTCTGATTGCGATAGAGCGATGCCCCAGAGGGCAAAACATCGCCCCCTGGTGGGCAGAGCGTCGCCCCTGGTGGGCGTGCCGGGTGGATCCCGGTCGGGCGCATGCGGGAGTCTGTCTGACTGCCTCCCCGTTTCCAGCTTCGGAAAAATGAAAAAAAAAAAAAAAAAGAAGTAAAAAAGAGCTCTTACCACGTGCTAGTAATGGACATTGTCATGTCACTTTCTGGAACTGTCTCACCTCTAGTAAGAAAAATGCTATCATCATGCCCTGGGAGAAACTGAGTCACAGAGTGAGTGAGCGATAGGAGCCAGGACTGCGTGCAGCAAGGCGATCGCTCACCCGCCTGTGACTCCTGGCCCGGTGGCTCGCCTGTGTGACAAGGACTCACTCTCCACACTGACACTCACTACTCAGACCCGTGAGAACTTGCACAATCAGACGTCCATTCCTTGTGACATGTCTGAGCTAGTTGTGGCGGGATGCCCCTGAATCACTTTTAAGGTCCTGGAAGACGCTGATGTGCTTGGTTCAACAAAAATATTTGAAGAAGAGGCCCAGCTGGAAATCAAAAGATACACAGAAGAAGCTGGCTACGTGTAGACGCTGATGCCCGTTCAATAACCCACTCTGTGCGCACTCACATAGAACACTTCCTCAGAATTCGCCAGGAGGGAAGAGCCAAGCCCCACGCTCTCTCCTATACCAGCAGCTCCTAAAAGAGTCCTTCTTTCAACCTCCGGACTCTACCACTTGTCATTAAAATTCACGAGAAGGAAAGGTCTGAGGCTTACCCCCATCTAGTGCATGCGACTGTTAATAATCAGCGTGCTTGAATTAAACAGTGCCCATCCTCACAGGAATAGGCGCGGGCTAAATTTTAAGGCAAGGGATACCGTGTGTGGTAAGACTTACCTCTGCCCTCCTTAGCCTGACCTTCCCCCGCCCCTAACTCAGGACCTGTATTTTATGTTCTCTCTTTACGCCTCTGAACCCGTGGCTCCCAGTGCCCCACAGTGGATCAGAAATATACAGTAAATTCTCACCCAGTGCCGTTAAATAGGTCCTGTGACTTGAAGTGGAACGACATATGACCTAAGCAATTTTCCTGCAGGCTCATTGATATCAGCCAGAGTTAAGTTCCTACGGCATCTCAGCATCGTTTTAACAAAAATGATGCTGAACATGATGGTGTTGTTAAAAGGACCTGCTGGACCACACCTTAAAACAGCTCATTATGCAGCTACTTCCTCATCTGACTTAAAAGGCCACTTCTCGCAGCCAAATGTACAAGGGGCCAAGACCCTGAGTATCTCTCACTTAACAGAAGAAGCCCGTTCAAGAAATTCACTGAGGACGCCAAACGGTGGGACAGGGCTTCCTCCCGAGAGTGTTACTATTCAAAGCCCAGTGTGTTACTGTGAAAAGGTGATGTTATAATCGGGGTCTGAGAAAGGCCAACGATTTTTAAAAATTACAAAAGTCATTGGCAAGAAAAACTGGACTCCCTATAGAAAAGAAGTTCAGAGAGGGAACAGAAAAGGAAATAAAAAAAAAAATCTCCTCAGCCCTGGCCAGTTGGCTCAGTGGTAGAGCATCAGCCCAGCATGTGGATGTCCTGGGTTCGAGTCCCAGTCAGGACACACAGGAGAAGTGCCCATCTGCTTCTCCACCCCTCTCCCTCTTGCTTCTCTCTCTTCCCCTCCTGCAGCCATGGCTGGATTGGAGCGTGGGCCCCGGGCACTGAGGATGGCTCCAGGGCCTCCGCCTCAGGTGCTAAGAAGAGCTTGATTGCTGGAAAACAGAGCAACAGAGCAATGCCCCTGATGGGCAGAGCATCTCCTCCTAGTGGGCATGCCATGTGGATCTTGGTTGGGGAGCATGCGGAAGTCTGTCTCTGCCTCCCCTCTTCTCAAATAATGATAAAAAAGAAACCTCTTTTAATGTCGTAATGGAACTGATTGATGCTTGTCAACCTCATGCCTCTGGCTGGCTTTAAAACGTTACCTGTCACAAATAACCAAGAAAAAGCCATAGTGAGGGTTTAAAATGTATGGAGAGTGGCCTTCAGAAGAGATTGCAATGGGTTTGTGGGTTTGTTTTTCCTAGAGCTACAATCTGAGAACTGCAAAATCTAGAGTAGCTACATCAGGGGATATTGGCAGAAGTGTCTCAAAGCCGTAATTTGTCAAATAAATGGTCTATGGTACCCAGCTGGACTCTTTATTCTAGAACGATGAAGAAGGGTGAAAAGAAAATGTTGGGAGAGCCCCAGCCAGAGAGCTTGGTTGGTTAGAGCATCGTCTTGATACACAAAGGCTGTGGGTTCAATCCCTGGTCAGGGCACATACAGGAACAGATTGATGTTACTCTCTCTTTCTCTCCCCTCCTCTCTCTCTAAAATCAATAAATAAGTTAAAAAGGAATTTTTTAATGATGTTAGGAGAAATAGTCCTCAGTGGGTCTCCATGCTCCTACCTATTTTGTCAGGTGTGCCAAGAATACTTACACCAGTGGTTCTCAACCTTTCTAATGCCGTGACCCCGCAATACAGTTCCTCATGTTGCAGTGACCCCAAACCAAAAAATAATTTTGGTGGCTACTTCATAACTGTAATTTTGCTACAGTTATGATTCGGAATGTAAATACCTGATATGCATTATGTATTTTCCGATGGTTTAGGCAACCCCGCTGGGGTCGCGACCCACAGGTTGAGAACCGCTGACTTACACTGAGATCTGTTGATAGTAAGAAATTAATTCTTAAGGCATGATAACGATATTGTGATTATTTTTTAAGAGTCCTTTTCTCTTAGAAATAAATATTAAATATTTACAACAAATAAAAGATGCCTGAAGTTTCCTACACTCTACGTCTGAAATAATGAAGGAGAGGAGAGATGGGGAGGGTAAAGATGAAATGAGAAGGGCCACGCGTTGACATCGCTGGTCGACGGGCGCACGGAGCTCCCTTCAACTCTCCTTCCTGCTTCTGGGTAGGTTTCAAATTCCCCACCACACACAACGATTCCACAGCACCTCAGTTCTGGGGCCAGACACCATCAGTTGACGTGTTCAGCTCTTATCACTTCCTAAGAAATAGGACTGTGGAGACAAGTTGCTTACTTCGGCTGAGCCTCGGGTTCCTGCTCTGTGCAGTGGCCACAGTGGGGATGAAATGAGAAGACGTGACAGGCCACACTGAGCTCAGTGCCGGGCGCAGGCGTGTACTCAGCCAAGGGAGGCTCCCCACCCACACCTAAGCCATCGCCATTGCTGACACTGCAGGCAGGGAGACCTCATCTTCCACCCTGTCTTTAAATTAAAAACCTGCTTAATGCTCATGGATTATGCGCTAGACACTACCCACCAGGAGCAAAATGCATGCTTAAAAGAAGGTGCTGTTTTTAGGCCCTGGCTGGTTGGCCCAGCATGTGGAAGTCCTGGGTTTGATTCCCAGCCAGGGCACACAGGAGAAGTGCCCACCTGATTCTCCACCCCTCCCCCTCTCCTTTCTTTCTGTTTCTCTCTTCCCCTCCCACAGCCACGGCTCCAATGGAGCAAAAGTTAGCCCCGGGGCTGAGGATGGCTCCATGGCCTCCGCATCAGGCACTAGAATGGCTCTGTTTGCAACAAAGCAACGCCCCAGAGGGGCAAAGCATTGCCCCCTGGTAGGCATGCCAGGTGGATCCCAGTTGGGCGCATACAGGAGTCTGTCTCTCTGCCTCCCTACTTCTCACTTCAGAAAAATACAAAAAAATAAAAGAAGGTGCTGTTTTTTGTGTGATAAATAATTTTCATTTCCTCCTTTCATCGATCAACACACACAGTCAGACACTTACACACAGCTAGGTGGCTCTCATACTGGCCCTCCGTGACCCACAGGGAATCACCACCATCTCCCCACCTCTGGATGCCCCCAAGTTCTAAAACTGCTTCTCCCAGACATCCTGTCCAGAGACACGGCCTTCCTTTCTGAGCCTGAGTGAGACGCTCTGTCATGTTATTTCCTTGCCAGAATAATGCATCACATCAGGGAGCAGCATGTGACGTCTATGACAAATGGAGTTTACACAAACCCTGGCTCTGAGGACACGCCAAACACTGTTTTCATCCTTTTCCTCAAACAGCCTCTAAGGTTTGGGAGATGGCATGGCTCTTTCCAAGGCACAGAGTCATTACTCGTAAAATATTCCTGAGCACATGGTCAAGATTTTCCAGCTCTCTATATACAAATGCACGTGTAGGTCCCTATTAGCCTGGTGTTGCAGTCTGCCCCGACTATGTTTCAAGCTCTTGGGTTTTTTTTATGACAGTCACTGATAGCTTTCCGGGAAGTAGAGGAACACATTGCTTGGAAAGGAACCCCCTGGGTACAGGTCCCCCTGTGTCCCTTACTAGGCAAGGTATTTGGATCTTTGTGTCCCGATTTTCTTCCTTAAAAAGCTGACAATAAAACCTAAGTCCGGCCCTGGCTGTTTGGCTCAGTGATAGAGCATCAGCCGGATGTGTGGAAGTCCCAGATTCTATTTCCGGTCAGGGCACATAGGAGAAGCGACCATCTGCTTCTCCAACCCCCTCTTCTCTCTGTCTCTCTCTTCTTCTCCCTCAGCCATGGCTCAATTGAAGAGAGTTGGTTCCAGGCACTGAGGATGGCTCCATTGCCTTTGCCTCAGGTGCTGAGAAGAGCTTAGTTGCTGAGCAACAGAGTAGCAGCCTCAAATGGGCAGTGCTGCCCCTAATGGGCTTGCTGGGTAGATCCCAGTCGGAGCTCATGGGGCAGTCTGTCTCTCTGCCTCCGCATCTCCCACCCTCTCACTTAAAAATTAAAAATAATCTAACTCAAAGGACTGTTTTGAGAATCATACCAGGAAATGTACCTAGAGACTTACCTAAAGACTCTTGCTGAGTCTCTGGAACATAGAGTGCTTCATAAATGCTTGTTGATATCATTACTACTCTTACAGGCTGGTGATAGGTCTTATTCACTCATGTATCCTCAGTGCTTTGCAAGGTGACTGACACGTGGTAAGTTCTCAATTAGTGTTTGTTAAAGCAATGAGTGAATGAAGGAAATTTAGACAATTAAATTGAACACATCTCTGTTACAAACAGTTAAAGTTATTCTAAGTCTCAAAAATACAGTACTAGTATCTTAAATATATACATTATATCATTATACATAACCATATTGTTACTGTTCACTGGGCATATAATACATTTTAATTAAATTCCATGCAGATGCCTTTGTGTTTTTGTAACAAAGGTTCCAGAACAATGTGCATGTCTCCAGGTTCACAGGTGTTCAGAGCCTGCTTTGGAGCAGTAGCAATATGGAGGACAACTTGGGAGCCAGGCCAGGATTAGGCACACTCAGACTCCTCAAAAAGTGGGTAAAGTCCTCTACGTGAAGGGCGCAGATAGCCTGGCCCGGGGCAGTGAGTGGAGGTGTAGAGGGCACTGAGGAGCCAGACACAGGGACCATCAGGAGCCATAATCACTAAGAGGTGATCGCTTTCAAACGCAGGAGGTGAGAGAGTAAGGACAAGGTGAATCAATAATAAAGCAAAAATGAGAGGAAATTAAGAAGCTGAATTTTGGGCTTATGAGCTGAACACACCATAGAACATCCAAGTAGAGGTGTCTTTTAAGAAGCCTGAAATGGCCCTGGCCAGTTGGCTCCATGGTCGATTGTTGGCCTGGTGTGTGGAAGTCCCGGGTTCGATTTCCGGTCAGGGCACACAGGAGAAGCGACCATCTGCTTTTCCACCCCACCTTCTCTCTCTCTCTCTCTCTCTGTCATCCCCTCCCACAGCCATGGCTCAATTGGTTCAAGTACATTGGCCCTGAGCACTGAGAATGGCTCCATGAGCCTCTGCCTCAGGCACTAAAAATAGCTCAGTTGCGAGCATTGGTCCAAAATGGGCAGAGCATCAGCCCAAGATGGGGATTGCTGGTGGATCCCAGTCAGGGTGCATGTGAAAGTCCGTCTGTCTCCTCTCCTCTCACTTGGAAAAGAAGAAGAAGAAAAAAAGAAGCCTACTCTACACAGAAGTTTGCAGCAGCACTATTCACAATAGCCAAGAGGTAGAAGCAATCCAAGTGTCCATCAAGAAATGAATGGACACACAAAAAATGGGATGCACATTCAGAGGGGCAGTACTCAGCCTCTCAAATACGAGATTCTGGCACACGCCACAACACAGGTGGACCTTGAAAACGAACATTATGCTGAAGTGGAGTAAGTCAGACACAAAAGTCACATACTGCATGATAACACTTTTGATGAGATAACCAGAGCAGTCCAATCCATCAAGACAGAAAGCAGGAGGGTGGTTGCCAAGGGCTGGGTGTTGTTTAATAGGCACAGAGTTTCAGTTTTGCAAGATGAAAGAACTCTGGGGATGGCTGCAGTAACGAATATACTTAACACTGCTGAACTGTATGTACATTTAAAACGTGGTTATGATGCTGAATTTTTTTTGTGTTTATCACAATTTAAATTTTTTTTTTTTATTTATAAAATAAAAATCTGGAAGGGTGGATCTGGAGTCATGAGCCAAAGGAGTTCAGTCTCCCAAATTGCCAACTCTGCTCCAGTCAACTTTGCACCAATCAACTTTGCCCCAAATTGCTAATTCTGCACTTTGCTTGGTCATACGTGTCCAGCTTCTGCCCTCTGGCTTTTCCATGCCCCCAGGTAGACCAGTAAGAGATGGTCATTTATTGAGAGGTCACCAACAAAGTCTCAGGCAAGTGTCTAAACTTAAAGACCTAGACAGTTAGGAGTATTCAAGTACTCGGACATTATGTCCTCTGGGGTGCTTTAAGGAGGCCTTTGACATCTCTATCCCCCAGTAAGCACCTTCTTTAGCTAACGCCGTTCATTCCAAAGGGCATGCTATTTTTAGGGTCTTCAGGATACCCCAGGACTAAACCATCGTGGAGACCGATTATCTTCCCGTATCCAAAGGCCTTGGGAATTGCAATATTTTAACTTGCTGATCTCTGCTTGTTCTTTAAGCTTTCTTTCCTATGTGCTCTGCCATGCCCATGAAACCTTTCTTATTCTATCTCCTCACCATTTTATTTTAAAAAATTTTTTCTGAAGTGAGAAGCAGGAAGTCAGAGAGACAGACTCCCGCATGCGCCCGACCAGGATCCACCCAGCAAGCCCACTAGGGGGTGATGCTCTGCCCATCTGGGGCGTTTTTCCGTTGCAACCTGAGCCATTCTAGCGCCTGAGCCGGAGGCCATGGAGCCATCCTCAGCGCTCAGGTCAACTTTGCTCCAATGGAGCCATGGCTGCGGGAGGGGAAGAGAGAGGAAGGAGAGGGGGAGGGGTGGAGAAGCAGATGGGCGCTTCTCCTGTGTGCCCTGACCAGAAATCAAATCCAGGACCTCCACAGGCCAGGCCGACGCTCTACCACTGAGCCAACCGGCCAGGGCCCTCCTCACCATTTTTGTCCCAGCTCTGGTCTAGTCGGTTATAAAGTCAGCTTAGCCTAGCCTGGGAGTGAAAAAACTCAAGTTCAAGTTGACTAATAGCCACGAATGTACTCCAATTAAATGCGTCTGGGCCCGGAGTATGAACAAAGCTCTCCAGTGAGTGCACTTCTCTCCCTTCACAACAGGGAGATTGAGACAACTCACGTGGGTTTTCCATAAGAGCAAAGCTCTATCTGATGGGAGGTTGAAAAATTACCACAAAGAAGCCAGGTCCTGAGCACCTTACCCATTGGCCTGGCGTGGCCCCAAAACACGTCACCCAGAAACACGTACTGAAACAGAAAAGAGCTCTGGATATTTAGTAGGGGGGTGGGGGGACAGACACAGAGACAGACAGACAGACAGAATGAGAGACACATAGAGAGATAAACAATTAGGTAGTTGGATTAAACTAGTTTTGATACTTAGCACAACACATCTGGGCCCTATGTTATAATGGTGGGGTCCTACACTATAATGATGGGGTCCTCTATTATATCTGCTGTCTAAGGACAGGGAAGGCGAGAAGCCTAAGTGGAAAAGATATAGTCTGTGCGATAATGGAGACCGGGATAGTAGTCCAGGCTTTGTCATGAACCCGCCATGTGACCCTGGACAACCTCCCTCAGCCTCAGTTTCTTCATCTGTGTAATGGGTACAAACACCCTTCCTACCTTGGGCTTTATGAAGAGCGAGAGACCACCTGTAAAGTGCCTGTTCCATGACTGACACACAGTGTTGCGCCCATAAACAGAGCCGGTAGAGTCAGTATCACTCCGGTCATTATTCAAACCCACGTGTGCTACATGCACCTGTCCAAATAGGCAGACAGCTGTTAAATTTCCTTTGTGGCAGCAATGAATCCTAAAACTAAACACTGGCACACAACCAGTAACGAGGCCAACATTAAAAAATAAAATAAGTACCAACGTGGGGAGATGTGTCTTCTTTTATACAGCCTGATAGCCTCTGAATCTGTCTTTAGCTCCAGAGTCACAGCTATTATTAATGTGTAACTAAACCAATCCAGTTGATCCGGCCAGATCAAGACAAAGTATAGGCTGCGGCTGGAGTGGGTGAGATGACTTAGATCTTAGACCATTGAGGCCCTGGCTGGTTGGCTCAGTGGTGGAGCATTGGCCTGGTGTGCAGAGGTCCCGGGTTCGATTCCCGGCCAGGGCACACAGGAGAAGCGCCCATCTGCTTCTCCACTCCTCCACCCCTCCACCCCTCCCCCCTCCTTCCTCTCTGTCTCTCTCTTCCCCTCCCGCAGCCAAGGCTCCATTGGAGCAAAGATGGCCTGGGCGCTGAGGATGGCTCCTTGGCCTCTGCCCCAGGTGCTAGAGTGGCTCTGGTCGCAACAGAGTGATGCCCCGGAGGGGCAGAGCATCACCCCCTGGTGGGCAGAGCGTCGCCCCTGGTGGGCGTGCCAGGTGGATCCCGGTCGGGCGCATGCGGGAGTCTGTCTGTCTCTCCCCGTTTCCAGCTTCAGAAAAAATACAAAAAATAAAAATAAATAATAGAGACCACCGAGCTTTCAAAGGCTCCAAGTGTCCCCACACATTTTAGAACCTATTAGAACCCTGCTATGTTAATAAGGCCTCTTGCTGGGCACCCAAATTCCCTTTGTAAAGCCCATTAACAACCCACAGGGCAGGTGGGCAAATGTGACTGTTCTTATATAGTTAGAGGCCTTGCCCAGAATGGGAGGCAGGGGGAAACTGAATTCATGTGCACCGGGTGCACAGCATATTAGAGAGGAAGCCTCTCTCCTCCTCCGAGAGAGAGAGATTAGGATGCCCTAACCCCAACCCATGTGCCCACCCTCAGCTGAAACGGGAAGCAATGGTAACAGGCAAAGACAGGAAGGAAGGAGGTTTCTCAAATGCAGCAACTACCCCACAAAGGTTGGGATGAGAAAGTTTGCCCATAAAAAGTTCGCCAAGTTTCCTCCCGTGTTCGGATGATGGCGGGGAGGTGGTGGGCTCACAACTTGCTGTCTGTGGGTTTGTTTTTCAGTTGCCCTGGGTGCGTTTTCCTTAGTAGAGCACATGGAAAGTTTTGACTTTGAGAGTTCAGATTCTATTAATGTTCCAAGCGCATTTTTAAAATGTTTTTGCTTTTGGAGCCAAAAATAAAAGTTTTCATTTTCCTATCTGTGCATCAGTTCAAACCAGCACAGAAAATTTGCTGAATATTACCCAAAACACCCACGGTTAAGGCTCAAAGAAGGGATGGAAAATTTCAGCCCCACAGGAAAGACCTTTTTGGGGGGCGGTGAGGGCTGAGAGGGTGTCTGTCTCCCGACACCACTGAGGACACATTCTGACTTTTCGCCCCGAGTTGCCGAGGTGATGCTCAGACGGATGCTTCCCAGTGTTGAGTACACAGACTTCCCAGGGAGCAGACGGAGTGCAGAGCTGAGCCGCGCACAGCATCCCAGTCCCCAAATGCCATCCGTCACTCTGTACAGCCTATCACACCTCAACTCGCTTGGCTTACCTCACCCCAAAATGCCTGACGTCAGAGTCTACCCAGTGTAAGGACTCTATGCGGTTTTAACCTTTCTTTGCTCATGAACCTCTGAGGATTCAGTAAAAGCCCCCCCCCCCACAAGGGCACAGAGACATCTCCATATAATTTCAGAAGACTGTGGACCACCCCTAACCTAACACACACGCTAGAACCTTTAGCACCGGGTAGCTTTGGTGACATAGCACCCAATTTCCCCTGACACTTTTGAGGTACGTTCCTGTATCTCAGCTCTAAAGACTAGACTTCACTTTTTATGACTGTGCATTAGCCACCTAATATTTTGGTATCTTTAGATTTTATCTGCATGTAGGGGGACACACACACATACACGGCTTGGCAGAAAGGAAATGGCAAAGCCAAGTTGGGAATGGCACCTGCTCATTTAGCTCATTCACGCCTGACCACAGGAAGCCCTTCACGGAAGCAGAGGGAGCAGAGGGAGCTTTGGCAACTGCCGTCAGGTAGAGAAGTTCGGGGTTGGTTCTGTTTTTTCCATTCAGTAGAGAGCACCATTGAATAAGCTGAGCGAGCTCAACACTCTCCTGCCCACACAAAGCCATGTGCTATTTAAACGCTCCCTGTTCTTGCACAAAGCTTGCCAACAGGTTATTTTTAACCACTGGTGTGTTTGTCTTTGGTGGCTAGGGAGAGAGTGGAGGGGGCATCACTTCAGGCCTCTAGGTCCCCGTCCTGCAACTCCAATAATGAAATGAAGAACTAACCAGAGCTTTCCACCTATTCCTTTTTCTTGTAGAGGGTCAGTTGTTTGGTTCTTAAGAGCATCACGAGAAAATATGTTGATATTATGACAGAACCAGCCCTTTGATCAGAGGACAAGCTGCCTTATTTATGTTTTCCTAGACAAATACACTCTTCTCTGTTGGAAGATACTTGGTCAAACCTCAAGAGGAAAGCAATCCAGTCCAACATTTACATGATATAACAGGGCATTCAAGCCTGATCGGGCAGGATCCTGGCGGCTCTAAACATTGGGAAGGATAAACTCACGTGTTCAGCTAACTGGGATTCTCAGTGCTGGCTTCAGGCACAGCTGGATCCAGGAGGCCCTCTTGCCCTCTCTCCCCCCAGTATACTTTTCTTGTGCTATTTTCATTCCTAGGTCAAGTTCTCTGTCTGGGGCAGCACAGATGGCCATTGGAATCTCTGGTCATTCGCTGCTCTTATAGTGAATGATCCTAGAAGAAAAAGTGACCCCTGGCTTTTTCTTTCTCTCTCTGCGAGTCCATGTGTAAAACCTCGTGGTGGATGTCTCACTCCTTTGGCCAATCGTTATAGACCAGAGCCCTTCTCTGTGTCACAGGTGGTTATGCTTAGACCACACGATCATTTCTGCAGTCTGTACGAGCTACCTGGCATCCGAAGCAGGAGCCTCCCAGTGAAAAAACAAGGGGCCGGACAGACAGAAGCAAACGTCCACAACACAGGCACCCAGGTGAGGTGTTCTAACACTAGAGAATTCTCTGGCGATGAAGAACTCACTTCTCACCGAAGAGGAAGGCCACTAACCCCCAAGCCCAGTGTTCCCAACAGCAAGTCACAACCCTCCACGGGCACCAAAGTACCTATGGTATCTCTTCTCACAGAAATTTTAAAAAATTTTTTCCTTTGATTTGATGGGGGTGGTGGTGGAGGGGGGGGGGGGAGAGAAGCATCAAACTGTTGCTCCACTTAGTTGTTCCACTCAGTTTGGCACTCACTGACTGTTTCTCACATGTGCCCTGACTAGGACCAAACCTGCAATCTCTGGAACAACAGATGCTTTATCCACTGAGCCACCCACACCCAGGGCCCCACAGAATGCTTCTTGTCGGTGAAAGGGGAAAAAAAAAAGGAAATATTAGAAGAAAAAAAAAGCCAAGATTATTCTTGCCCAGAAAGGAGAAGTAAATAGTCTAGAAATAATCTAAAGAGAAAAATACCATATTTTTCGCTCCATAAGACACACATTTTGGCCCTGTCCAGTTGGCTCAGTGGTAGAGCGTCGGCCTGGCGTGCAGCAGTCCTGGGTTCGATTCCCGGCCAGGGCACACAGGAGAGGTGCCCATCTGCTTCTCCACCCCTCCCCCTCTCCTTCCTCTCTGTCTCTCTCTTCCCCTCCCGCAGCCGAGGCTCCACTGGAGCAAAGTTGGCCCGGGCGCTGAAGACGGCTCTACGGCCTCTGCCTCAGGCGCTAGAATGGCTCTGGTTGCAATAGAGCAACGCCCCAGATGAGCAGAGCATCACCCCCTGGTGGGCGTGCCGGGTGGATCCCAGTCGGGCGCATGCGGGAGTCTATCTGCCTCCCCATTTCCAACTTCAGAAAAATACAAAAAAAAAAAAAAAAAAAAAAAAAAAAAAAGACGCACATTTTCCCCCCCAAAAGTGGAGGGGAAAATGCCCATGGGTCTTATGGAGCGAAAAATACGGTATTTTATTAAATATTTTAACACACCATTTGGTTCAGAATTTTTTTTTTCTTATTTTACTCCTTAGAACCCTAGGTGTGTCTTATGGTCAAGTGCATCTTATGGAGCAAAAAATACAGTATACATGTTATTTGGGAAACTACCTCAAAATATTTTCATTTAAGAGCAATACCTGTGTGAACAGTGGAAAGGAAAAGTAACCTAGCTGCCGTCAGCAGTGGGCGCAGGAGGAGGCTGCTGGTAAACAATGGTGAGCAGTGGTGTCTGAGCTCGCGGAGGGGACACGCCCTTGGTGGGTCTTCACCTACCCCGGCCTCTGCTGGGCCAACCCGGGCCTCCCGGGTCTTACTTCATGCTGGGCTCTAAAACCTCTTAGCAAAGATGCTCTCAAACAGGCAGTAATCATCCGCAGGCTCCCGCAAATCCCAAACGGTATGGTTTCCGGATTCCACCCCCCACACGCTGCCCCAGGGAGGAGCATTTTTCTTCATCTGGCCATGCTTCTCTTGGAAAAATGGCTCTGTTCCTTTTCCATTCAGAAATCCCCATTCTTAGGAGACAGGAAGCAATGGCTCAGCCAGAACTGAACCCCCAGGGGTCGCCCGCCCGGCGGGAGGCCCTCACTCATTTCTGCTGCCTGGTCCTGTGTTTGTGCGAGAGCCCCTCTGTTCCCCAACCATCGGCTGGAACCGCAGCAGACAACACTATTTATTCTGGCACGTGCAACTGCCTTCCTTTCCCCCTCCCCCCTCTCCCTCCCTCTCTTCCTTCTTTATTTGCTATTCGAAAGACCAGTGCAATCGGAAATGGATGGTCCAGACCGTGGAGTCCAACATGGCAAGCCGCCGACGCATCTGAGCTGGCCAACACGGCGCGGACCCACAGAGGGTTCGCAAAGATGTCAATGAGTTGGCAATTCGGCCCATTTGAAAAATATGGACTTTTAGTGTCTTAAACATCGGGATATCTGTCAAGACTGACTTTGCATTCCCACCGGGCAACAAATGGCCGAGGACCAGGTGAGGACCTTGCTTCCCAGCCTCACACTGTCTGCTTTTCTCGTTCGCCGAGTCCCTGCAGCCCCTGGCATTGCCACCCCTGAGCGGTGGGGGGGGGGGTGCTGGGCTGCCAAACCAGGGCACCAGCCCTCACGGCTGGCCCCGTCTCTTTTCATTAACAACTGGTGCCTCCCTCATCCGTCTTCCGGGGAGAGTCACAGCAAAGCCGACGTCTGATTTCCAGCTCAGGTCGAATCTATCTGAACTAACCTAAGCTTTTCAAGTTTTCAGCAAATGCAGATAAGGCTACGGCCAGAAAGGTATTCACCCCCAAAGACCCGACAAGCGAATTCCAGCGTTTCCATTGGCGTTGACAAAATCTAACGCCAATGATCTGAAACAACGTTCATTATTCATGACACATAAAATAAGTTTCTAATATATCAACTGATGAAAAGCAGGTTTACTTATGGGATGGGTTTAACTAAGTAAAAATGTATACAAAAGGAAAATGCTGGGATGAAATATACCTAAATATTGACAGTATATCCTAGAAGTACCTGGATTATAGAGTCTTGAAGTTTTCTTACTATATTTTTGTTTTTCCCAACTTTACTAAAAGGAGAAGACGTTCTTTCAAAAAACTGCGCCAATATTCAGAAGCAAGTTCAGAAACAGCGTGTTGGAAGCCAGAAAGTCAACCAATAACACATCATGCTAGGGCAAGAGGCAGGTTGCCTCCAGATGCAATGGATCAACCTGCCGACCCACTGCCTGGGGTGTCGCCAACACCGTACATTCTGAGATGAGCCGCAGGAAGTGGTCTGCAGACAGAGAAGAGCCCTGCTGATTTTATTCCGCACTGAAGAGGTTGCTGCTATTCTCAGATCTCCTCAATGGAGTGACTAAGATCAGGGTTTAACTACAATCGGCAAAAGGCCCGCCTGTGTCTTTGAATAAGTGAGTTGCTTTTTCCTGCCTCAGTTTCTACACCTGGAAATGGAGGTGACATGACTATCCGGGTGGATAGGACGGTGTTTAATGACCTCCACCACAGACGTGAGCCCTGATGCGAGAGATGTCCAGGCGAAGCCCTGCTAGGTAGATCCCAACTTGTCTTCCGGATAAGGGAACCGGCTCGGGCCAACGGGAAACGTGTCCAAAATCCCATCGGCAGGGGTGCGGAGGGCCAGGATTTGAACCACAGGGCTGTCAGGACGCCAGAGCCCGTGCCTGGAGACCTGTCCAAGGTCACCCAGGCAGTGAGCACAACGGCAGTTCCACAAACCCTGGGGCACGAATTACGAGCAGCCGGAAATGAATTAGAAACACCTACCAGCCCGGAAAATATGGAATCGTCAGATAAGAGCTAAAATACACCAAAAAAATGGCCTGTGATTGGCAGGAATGGAACACGGCCAAAACACGCTGACCAGCTTTACACTGTCGTTAATTTTAGAAAAAAGAAATTAATGAGGGAAACCTCAATATCAATGAAGTTGCGAGTCTAATGAGCTATGCTCACCTCCCATGAGGGACAGCTTTTTAATTATTTTTCCAGATGAACTGCAGTCACCGTGTATCTGATCCCTATCTGACCCAAGCTCTTTAGAGAGTTTAAACGCATTTTACCCAATGTCAAAGTTAAAATAAAAACTCGTGAACTGTGTCCAGGCTCCCAGGGCTCCAGAAGAAAATGTGGTTCTCTCTGGTTGCTGGCTGGTGTCGTAGTGATCTTTGTACTAAAACAAACAATGGGCAGATGAGATCTGAGAATACCTCTCTCTGCATCATTAACTGGAACATGGAGGGTTGTGCTGGGTTTCAATATATGTGAAACGTGGGACATTCACGTCTACTAAATGGGGCCTCCCGGCTTGGAGCAATTGCGCTGTGTATTGGGACATCCCACAAGGGTCCCGTTCTCCCTGGAAATGCAGAAGGTCCCTGCAAGAGACATCCGCAAAGAGCCAGCCGCCATCCATCCCACCTGTGTGGACGCGTCAGTGTGGCATGTATGTCTGTCTGCCAAACGCACTTGCCTGACTGAAAACATCCTAGTTGTACCGTGATCCCGTTCTGCATTTTAAAAACATCATCCCATGTCACGCAATTGCACAGAACCATACACAGACCGCACAGAGATATACAATCAAATGCATGCACGACTGGTGGGATCTGAGCCGACAGCGGGGCTAACAGGGGTGTCCTGGCGTAATGCAAGATGCTGCTACCGTGAGGGAGAGAAGACGAAGGGGGCAGGGGACTTCCCTGTATTTTGCAACAGCTTATGATTCGATAATTATTTCAAAATGAACCATTAAAAAAAAAAAGACAAAAACTACATACTCAATTCCTTGGCTACCTCGGAAAACCAACATGACACTGTAGCTCCTTATAGAAAAGTTAGGACAAAAGAGATTGAAATCTTGGTTTGCTTTGGGTCTTGGTCACCTTGATACCCATTATGGGCTGAATTGCGTCCCCTCAAAATTAACATGTTAAAGCCCTAACCCTCAGACTGTAACTGTACTGTACTGTGTATTTGCAAACAGGGCCTTTAAGAAGTCATTAAGGTTAAATGAGGTCACATGGGTAGGTTCCTAATCCAATCCAACTGGTGTCCTTCGAAGAAGAGGAGTTAGGACCCACACAGGACCCTAGGGATGGGCACATGAAAGGAAGACCAGGTGGAGAAGGCCCCACCTGTGAGCCAAGGAGAGAGGCCTCAGAGGAAGCTCCCCGACACCGTGATCTTGGACTTCCAGCCTCCAGACTGTGAGAAACTGAAGCCACGGCCTTGGTGTTTCGTTCTGGCAACCCTAGCACAGTGATACAGGCCCCACAGCCATTCATCTAGTTTCTGTCCCCTGCTAAGAAGCTCCCCAATCCTCGGCACCGTCTTAAAGAAGGAGATGGTGGCTGAAGTGAGGCCGGAAGCCACCTCATTGAAGAACAGAGGTCCCAGTACAAAAGAGCTAAGTTTCAGGCGTCCCTTCCACGCCCACGTGAGGGTGGTGCCCCGCCATTGGCAGAAGTACCAAGCCACGGAAGAGGGATCCCAGTTTTTCAGGCCAGGCCCAGAGGGCAGAACCAGAACCAGAACCAGCATGTGGAAAGTTGTCAGGAGACAGACAGATTTCTAAGTCAACCTCAGGACAATTTCCTAATGGCTGTCATGGCTTAAAATGGAATGACCAGCCACGAGGGGTATGGTGCCCACGCTTTCAGAGAGGTGAGCAGAACACAGAGCACAGCAGTGGCCCCCGCCTCAGGAGCCTCCCTGATCTGCGCCCATCTGTCCTCACAGCACCAGGAACCAGGGCACCACCTCCTGCGGAACCCTAAGCGGAACCGTAGCAGAAAGCACCCTCCCTCTCCATCCCGCTCCCACCCCTCTGCCGGGCTCGGTGCCTCCTCTCCATCCCAACAGCACCTCTTCCCTAGGCCTTGAGACACACTGCTCCCCTCCCACCTTCCTGGCTCCTATGGTTTGTATGTCCCAAAGTTTTCAAGAAGGCTGTTTTGTGGAATGCCCTGCCTTGCACTTTACTCCCTGGACCATCTGCCAGCCCCCGAACCCCCACCCAGCCAGCCATGTGACAGAATCCAGATACACCTGCAGAGAAATGCCACTCTCTGAGCAAGAGCCCAGCCCCACTCACCTAAGTTATTTTAGGCAAGTTACTTAAACTCCCAGAACCACAGTGTACTGTCTGCTTCATTTATAACACTAAAAAAAAATTTAAAAACCCATGTCATTAAATATTAAGGCATGTACTCATGGGGGAATATTAAATACGCAGTAATAACGTCACAAAAGAATATTTAGTGACACAGAGAAATGCTCATGAAATATTAACAAGAAATGAAATTGCAAAGTGCCTGTTTATTACAAACACATTCATTTTTGTAGAAAAGAGTACCGATGCACAAAAAAGACTTTACCCAAGCATGAAGCTAAGAGTAATTATTTTCTAATTATTCTTTCTTTATACTTCCCAAGATGTCAACAGTGTTAATATTTTTTTTTTAAAACTAGAAATAAAGTTATTTTTCTAAAATCTTTAACATGCTCTCATCTTGGCTTGTTTCTCCTCAAAGGAAAAACCGGTCAACAATCAACTGACGTAGCGACCTACCATAAGGACACAGCGAGTCCGTGACATTGGCTACTCATTCTTGCCTCCAGGACAACATGCCCTGTTTTGAACCTGGGGAAACAGGGCTGCTAAGAAAAGCGGGCTAAGGGAAGGTCACCACATGGATTAGTGCAATGAGTGGCCTCTCAAAGGGTTAATTCTTGGACACCTCCCCTCCCCTACCGAATGGTTTCCACTGCCACGCTGCCTCATGCGTCCCTCTAGAACGATGCCATGTGTCACCCACGGGTCACTGTCTCGCCGTGCCCTGAGGCCTGGCTCCTCACTGTGCTGTAGTAAGAGGCCTGCCAGCAGAGCCGCGTTCCCGTTCACTGGGTTTTGTCCCCGGTAATGAGCCCCTTGGCTCCTGCCCCAAAGCAGAAACGGCGCCGGCCAGAGAAGCCCCTTGTGAATGGCCTGTTGAGGAATCTGGGCGCTTGGCAGTGGCTCGGCCACCAGAGGCCAAAGCAAATAGCCACTTCAGTGGAGGAGATCAGCTTAGCTCAAGACAGCATGCGTCACTTCCCCCCCTGGTTGCAGCGGGGTCAGTGACATGGCCACAGACATGCAGAGGGCACCCATCTGGCGACCCGCCAAGGCAGGCAGCCCAGGGGCAGGTCTTGTCACCGCTGATCACAGCTCGAGCCCTGTGTGACTTCATCCCCTTCCCCGCTGACATCCAAGGGGAAGGGCCAGCTGCAAACAAGCTGCGTGTGACACGCGCGGTATTTCTAACCCTTTCGGTCTCCAATGCGCCCTCGCACTGTGGGCACACGACCGGACGGCTGGTGGCGGGCCCCCATCCTCGCTGTCAGGAGCTGGAACCCGGAGGCACACTGCCATTCCACCCTGGTGGGTCCGTGGTCACACCCACGATCCCGGCGCCAATCCCTTCTGGAATTAAGAGGCCATAATTCATATCGATTCCATCCATGGGGCTCCCCAAATACTTCCCAAGGCAAATTTAGTGGCTTCAGGAACAGCAGATAAACACTAAAATAGCCTCATGATCACTAATACTTTTTATGACCCGCATAATAAATGAATGGAGCGGCTATGCTCTCTGCATATACAATGGCCTTCTTAAATTGCTCCTGGAGAACTCCAGCCATGCATGGAACTCAGGGCCACCTACCGAGGCCAGTCTGTGCAGAAGGCTTGCTCTCTGCTGTTCCCTGGAAACATGGACCCATGAAACCAGCTAGGAGACACCCAGAGGGTCCATCTCCACAGTCCTATGCTGTCATGTTTTGGAATCTGGCCAGATGGGCCAGAGCCACCAAGATATCCATGCACCATGCAAAGAGCAGATGCTCGCTGACAGCTTAACTACCACAGAGGAAAAGAACGTCCAAGTAGAAATTTGGCCCATACAGTCTTCCTAACGAAAGCTCACTGCAAATCCCACAGATACGGGCCCAGAGCCCGAGAAGGCCCCTCTGCCCCAGCTCCACCTCCCACACCCGAAACCCAAATGCCTCCTCATCCTACAGCCTCAGATACACAGACCAGGCCCCCTCCCCCACCTCGGGGAAACCCCATCGCCCAGCCTGTCAGCACAGACTTCCAGAAGGGGGTTCTGCGTCCTCCGTTCCGGGCAGGAAGCCCGAGCAGCGGTGATTTAGCACTTCCAGGACTTGAAGAGGGAATCTGGGGAGACATTTTTCTCCTTAATTCCATCATCAGAGACAGGAACTCAGCCTTTCACTCTCCATTTCCTTCTCTGAGCTCTGATTTATCTACTTGCTCCCGTCCCTGCCAGGAAGCCTCTCTCCCAGAGTCCTCGGGTGACATCCGTCACATCGGAGCCCAGCTGTCTGGCTGGACATCAGGAACCTGTTTTGGATACACGCTTTGGTCCATGTCCTAATCTGCAACAGGGTCACAGGGAGTGGCTTCCACTCAAGCTTGAAAAGTAGCAAAATGTCAATGACTTCCTGAGCCCCCTGTCCCCAGCGCACCCAGCTTTGGACACAGTTACGGAGCCTCTGGCCATAGGGGAGAGGGGCTGGCCGTCTCTGGCCTGAGCAGTCTTCCCGTCTACTTTGGGTTCCAGGCTCCCAAGTTACCTTGAGCCTGTCTATCAAGGGCCGAAACATACACCTGCAACATACTCGTTCACCAGAAGCGTACTCCTCACAGCTGGGACAGAAAGGCCCCAGAGGAAAATCAGCGGTCAGGTTTGTGACGCTGCCAAACCCTCCTGGCTCAGAAAGCTCGGGCAGCGTGTCCTGGAAGCTGGGCGGGTAGAAAGCTTCGTGTCCACTTCTGTGCAGATGATACGGTAACCCAAACCACCACGTTAGAATGAACCAGAGTATCTCTCAAGGCACACTGATTTGGCGAAGGCACAAAGCTCCCGCAGGTAGAGGTAGTTTTTTTTTCAAAGCTTAGTGCTCAGTGACTGGGTACATGTCATCTAAATCCAATGGCTTGTGGGAGGCAAAACTATGCTTGGTAACCAAGCGATGGAGAAGCTAAGTAGGCTGGCCCTCACTTTACAAATGACCACATAGCAGGACCCAGAAGCAGCGACCAATGACCCAGGTGTCCATGCCGCCTTGCAAACACCTAGCACTTCCGTCTGCCGTTCGAGCAATCCGCCACTTCGATATTTCTGAACCTGGTAACCCGCAAATGATTCCCACCCTTTTCAGTATAAAATATCAGAAACTGTACAGCACAAAATAATTTTTAAAAACTCACACATGACTTATTTCTTCCGAAATATCCATTTCCAGCACAAAATTCCCATTGCAGAAAAAAAAAATTACTCAATATCACCAACTTTGAATGGTACACCAAATGGCCATGTGTGGACCCCCAGGCCGGGGCCGCCCCTACCTATATAGAGCGAGGAGTCCTTCCTGCGCACGTGGTCATCGATGTAGGAGACGCCCAGGGGCTGCACGGGGGTAGCACCGATGCCCAGGAGCACCTGGGCCCCGATCAGCAGCAGGTACATCATGTTGGTGGCGGTCCGGCTGCGGCAGATGAGGTCAGGGTCCGGCCCCCGGTCGCTGCCCGACCCGTTGGTGGCACAGATGTCGCGGCCCTCGGCACCCCAGCGGATCTCGCCCGCCTCGTACTTGTACTGGTGGGTCAGGAACTCGGGCAGGGCCGACAGCAGCGCGCCCAGGGCCATGACGATGCCCCCGCAGCCGATGAGGCGTGGCCGGTGCCCACGCGCCCCGAAGTAGCTCACAAAGAGGATGAGCGCCAGGTTCCCGATCTCGAAGCTGCTGGCAATCACGCCCACATCTGCGCTCTGCAGGTTGAACCTGCGCTCCAGGGTGGTCAGCACGCTCACCTGCAGGTGCAAAAACAAAATCTCCGTGTCAATCCCGGTGGACCCCATGGAGGAAACCCTCTCTGGCCTCCTGGCACACCTGCCCCTCCCAGCCCTCCCACCTGGAGGTTTGTAACAGATGCAAAAAACACACATGTGCAAGGCGATTTAAACCTGAAGAGTCTAAAACACGTTTACTTAGTATTGTAACCCTTATTACTGGATTAAAGAATTAACTTTTGGCCTTAGCTGGTTGGCTCAGTAGTAGAGCATTGACCCAGCATGTGGAAGTCCCAGGTCTGATTCCTGGTGATGGCACACAGGAGAAGCAACCATCTGTTTCACCCCTCCCACATCCCCTGTCCTCCCGCCCCCCGCCCCACAGCCATGGCTCGATTGATTTGAGCGTGTTGGCTATGGGCACTGAGGATGACTGTGTGAAGCCTCTGCCTCAGGCTCTAAAAATAGCTTGGTTGCGAACAATGGTCCTAGATGGGCAGACCATTGGCCCTGGAGGGGGGTTGCCAGGTGGATTCCGGTTGAGGCGCATATGAGAGTCTGTTTCTCTATCTCCCCTCTTCTCATTTAAAATAAATAAAAAGAGAGAGAGAGAGAGACGAAAGAAAGAGAGAGAGAGAGAGAAAGAAAGAAAGAAAGAAAGAAAGAAAGAAAATAATAAATAAATAAATAAATAACTTTCTCACTAGCAAAGAAGTTTCTCTTGGCCCCTTTCCACCCTGCAAGGTTCTGCCTCTACTCAGGGAGCATGACTTCCCCTCCTCTAAAGCAACTTAGGGCCCGCGTGTCCTGTGAAAACGCTTGTTACGGGCTCCCAACTACAGCCAATTTGCTTGTAAAGCCCATCCTGGGAGGGCACAGGAGCCAGGCGCTTCTCGCCAGGAGGTCAGCGTCCCCAAAGGAAACAAACAGAACGAAACAAAAACCTAGAAGGCAGAACACTACGAGCTTGACGAGCTCATCAGGATACTCATTAGCTCTTCGCTTTCTTCTAGAAATGGCCAAGCAATATGGGTGTCCCTAGAGGACACCAGGCAAATACATGCCTTCCCGACTGCTCTGTGTCCGCTAGCCCCACCGAAGGGACATTTTTACGATTGCCCCCACCTTGGCACGCTTGTCTGTCTTACATTTGTTGAGCAAATCTTTACTATCTGCTGTTGGCCCGATAAGGCCTTAGGCACAAAGGATAGAAAAAGAAGGAAGGGATGCCCCCTAGCAGAGAGGTGCACCTGGACCCAACCACCCACAAAGCAACCAGATGTTACATTTCATGATGCGACTGTCACATGGGGCAGGGTGTCAAGAGGAGACGCTTCACTTCTGGGCTTCTTGAGGGGGGAGAGAATGTAAATGGCCCATCTCTCCTGCCGCTCACACATTCCACACAAGGTGCGTGAGCAAGACGAGACAAACATGCCCGTGGGGGGGGGGGGTCTGAGAGCCCCCGCTGGGGAGAGATGAACTCTCCAGCAAAGAGAACAGCGTGAGCAGAAGTCAGGGGGCATGACTTAACTACGGAAGGGCACAGAGCAGGAAAGGTGGGCCGGAGGGGCCACAGCTGACGCCCTGAAGAAATGAAACAACCACATGCAGGTCATGGAAAGAGGAACACCTGGTTTGAATCCCACCTGGTAGTTCCTTTCTCAGCTCTGCAACTTCGGGCGAGGCGTTTAACCTTGATTTCTACGAAATGAGAATAATGTCTACCTACCAGGATGGATGTGAAGATGAGACACAATGGATGCAAAGTCCCTCCTACAGAGCGGCCTTTCTCTACCCCAGAGGAGAGAGAGTGGGGGGAGAGGCAGAGGGGTGCGGGGCCAGGGCGGCCCCGAGTCTGTGACCTTGCACAAGACTCCCCTTGCTTTCGCCTCCCTATCTGCAAACTGGGGATAAGGTGCTAGCCCGCAGGGCTGGCGTCAGGAGTCAAGAGCACACGTGTGTAAGTGCTAGGGCTAGCTCTGACCATGTGTCTGTGGTCATCAGGGGACATCAAAGGCTTTGCCAGCCTAAGGGTGACACCAGGGAGGGCTGTCATGTGGATAATGAATGGGGGGGGGGAGTGAGGAAATGAATACCAGCAGAAAGAGAGCTTGACTGTTATTAAAAGAAGAGAGGAGAGGAAAGGGCCGAGTCGATACAGTGGCAATGGAACGACCAGGAAATAACTGAGCACGGTGGAGGCAGAATTCCATCTTTGGGGAGACCGGCTGTCAGCTTATCAGGGAGGCTGCTGCCAAAGAAAGGGAGAAGGGGGAGCCCCATGGAGCTAGCCTTCCTCCAAATGTATAAACATGCGCCCTCCTGTCAACACCCCCACGTCCACACCCCCCCAATGCCCAGGCACCTGTGCCCATGTGCACACACTGTGTACACCTATGATAACCAGCACACCTCTGTTCTAGTCACTTTTATTATAAAACAACAAATTTTTCTTAGCCTTACTTCCAACTGCACACATTTAAATGGGCTCCTTTAGCCCGAGGCTCACCACGCACTCAGAAAGCACTAAAAGTTTCCGGTACCTGGGCCCTCCCAGTTTCTGACCAGTCTGCAGAGGCCTGGGCCCCAGCATTTCGTTCAAGACCCCCCAGGTGATCCTGCAAGCCGTGTGGCGCTGACACAGGAACACACTTGACCACAGTCCAAGCGTTGCCTCTGGCCCTGGGGGAGCTCTGCACAGTGTCCTGATGCTGGCCCAGGCGCCCACAGGTGACCAACACCAGGACATCACTGTGCACTTCTGTCCCTGCATTCCAGCCCTGCTTCCCCTTTCCACTGTGCTCTCCGACCCACTCAAGGCAGCCCACAGCTCACTCAGCACTAGTTACATGGCTAGGTTATTCTTTTTCAAACACCAAGCATTTGCAATTGTCCAGGAAAGAAATTTAGCGGGTCCTGGCCTCATGAAAACGGCTTTCAAATACTCCCCTCAAAGTTCTCAAAGTTCTGGGCCAGTACAAACAAAGGACTCGTTTATTCAGCCCTTTGCTTTGAGACACAAGCCAACAGGATGGACTGTGTGCTCTACCAGAGGCTTGTGACAGGTCCACGTGCTGGAGGGAGCCCCCAGGAAGGTGGCCCGGCTGCCCGGGCGGAGGGTGCTCGGGCTTCCACCCAGGCCTTTGTGGTGAGTCCCGAGGGATGCCCGGAAGAGGCCAGGTGCGGCACAGACAGGGACACAGCTAGGCAGAGTCCCCTGGGAACACTGCAGCCTGGTGACCTCCACCACGAGAGTAAGGGACAGGGGAAGTGGCAGGAAGGGCGGGGGCAGGTGGGACAGTGAGAAGAAGCCCCACTCCATCTCTGCCACGGGGCTTAACAACGTGCATAGTCGGCAGTGTATCCACAGGTGTGCCCTGTCATAAAGTATCACACAAGTATGGACACTTATATGACGGATAAGGGTGGGGTGGAGGAGGGGAGAAGCAGCAAAAGAAAAATGATCAGCTCTTTTAGAGAGAGATGTCGCCTGAGCCTGCTGCTCTCCTCCGGCCTCGAGCCTGCTCTTGGCAGGGTGACTCGCAGGGGGCACAGGAAGGAAGAGGGTCTTGACCTCCTTGACTCGGCCTCAAGGACGCCCGTCCGGATCACGCTTTGTGGGGCAGACAGATCAGAGCCTAATGTCTTCAGTCACTTATAGCACGATTTTGAGAAGATGGACTAACCAAGTACACACAAAGCCGTAGAGCCAATGCGTGGCTTTTACGTGGCCACGGACAACCCGCTGATGAGGAAGACGCATGCTAAAGGGGACGACCATCTTTACTGAACAGGCAACAGAACTGATGGCAGAATTCTTGATCTTTAAGAGACCGAGAAGATAAAATTCCAGGAGGAAAACAAAAGAGGAAGTGCCGTCACCTTGCCCCAAGTGAACAGGAAGTTATTATTATAGGAAGGCAACGTTCATCAGGTTTCTGCCACAACTAAAAAATAACGGGCGTGCGGCTTGACCAGGCGGTGGCGCGGTGGACAGAGCGTCAGACTGGGACGGGGAGGACCCAGGTTCGTGCCAGCTTGTGCGTGAGTTCATCTGGTTTGAGCAAGGGGTCACTCGCTCTGCTGCAGCCCCCCGGTCAAGGCACATGTGAGAAAGCAATCAATGAACAAGTAAGGAGCCGCAACGAAGGATTGATGCTTCTCATCTCTCTTCCTTCCTGTCTGTCCCTCTCTCTGTCTGTCTCTGTCAAAAAAAAAATATATATATATATATATCTATATATATAAAATGGGTTTGCGTCTCAAAATCTCCTGGAGCACCTGGTTAAAAACAAAACAAAACAGATTCCCCAACCCTGGGATGAGGTCCAGGAGTATCAAGTTAGGTAGAGCTCCGGGGTTTCTGCAGCACCTGGGGCTGAGGCCCACACCGCTGGTGGGACAAGGCCCGTGCCCGCACTCACCCGCCACCCTGCGCTGCGGCTCTCAGGCTTCAGTGGCAGTGAAGTTACCCAGTGGCTCTCACTCAGCCTGCCTGGCACCAACCTCCGAGTGTGTGAACCAGCAGGTCTGGAATGGGTCTAAGAACCGAGTGTTCCAACCAGTTCCCCAGGGGAGGCCGAAGGCGGTGCCCAGGGGCCCTGCTGTGAGAACGGCTCCCTGGACTCCCTCTCTGCAGCAAGCCCACCCCGCTCAGGATGACAGAGCTTGTTTTTCTCTTTTAAATCAGATACAAACTTGAAAGCACTGGCTCACCTCCAGCTCACTGAGAAACGCCCTCCCGTGCGTGCGGGAAAGGCGGCCGCACCCTGGGAAGGCTCCCCTCTCAGGGCACTGGAAGTCCAGCAGGCCGACCGCAGAGATGGGGATCCAGCCCCAAAGGGAGACCGTCAATTCAGTGCCATCACAAATGTCATAAGACAGGAGGCATCAGAGACCATGGCTACTCTTCCAAAGGGCCCAGGTTAGCAGGAACACCGTCAGAAGCCAAGCTCTTAAGAGCAGCACCTGGAAGTCGGGCTGCTCTCGTGAGCCCTCTTTCTTATCCTGCCTCGTGCAATGGGGCCTGGGCCTGAACTACAATCACCTGGGAAGCTTTTAAAACACAGCGCACCTGCCCCCCCCCCGCCCCCACCCCACCAGGAGGGTGACGTCACCTGTGAGAGCAGAGCCCACCAGGCAGGAGTATTTTCAAAGGTCCCCAGGTGACTGCAGCACGCAGGCAGGCAGCGGTGTGTGTGCACAGACACACTGACACACAGACACTGTACGGACCCCGCGGAGGGGATGTGGAGGCACGGCTGTTTGCGGCAGTGCGCCTGGTCAGGACGGCGTGGTGCTGGAGCAGGGCAGCCGCAGGCTCAAATCTGCCTTTGACAGGTGGTGGGTACACACATGTATGCGTATGTTACAACGCAACGACTTAAAACACCTATGATCTACCCACTCCGTCCGTTTTACTGCATGTTATTTTAAGCCTTCATTTAAAAAAAAATTTTTTTGTGTGTGTATTTTTCTGAAGCTGGAAACGGGGAGGCAGTCAGACTCCCGCATGCGCCCGACCAGGATCCACCCGGCATGCCCACCAGGGGGCAATGCTCTGCCCATCTGGGGCGTCACTCTGTCCCGACCAGAGCCACTCTAGCGCCTGGGGCAGAGGCCACAGAGCCATCCTCAGTGCCCGGGCCATCTTTACTCCAATGTAGCCTTGGCTGCGGGAGGGGAAGAGAGAGACAGAGAGGAAGGAGAGGGGGAGGGGTGGAGAAGCAGATGGGCGCTTCTCCTGTGTGCCCTGGCCGGGAATCGAACCCGGGACTCCTGCACGCCAGGCCGACGCTCTACCACTGAGCCAACCGGCCAGGGCCTAAAAATATTTTTTAAAAGGGGGGGAAACATCGAGCTTTGACAGCTCGTGGCCCCGTCCACCGTCCTGAGCCTGTTTCCCCATCTGTGTGGCAGGACCATGCCTGGGTGCGTGTTCTGAGGTCACAGCCAGCACACAGAGGGTGCACATAAAAAGGACACTCTCACGGATGTGCACACTGTGCGACTTCTGGTTGGATTCTGCGCACGGAGCCTGCTCCACAGGACCTGCAGGCAGCCTAGCCCTGACCGGGAGACCGTGCCAGTGGGGGTTCATGGTCTCAGGACAGCAGAAAGACACAGTCCCCAGCACAACCTCTGACACGGGGGCCTGGGACAGAGCAGCAGGGGACCAACGGGAACCAGAACACACTGTATGTGGAGAAATCCACGTCTGGGGCACCACACGGAAGAAGTGCGGTGTCACAGACGTGAGGGCACCGAAGGGGGCTGCCACAACACTCCCAGGGCAAAGATCAGTGATGTGAGGAGGCGTGGCCTGGTGGGAGGGAAGTTCAGACAGCCCCCGGGGACAGGAGAGCCTCTGACCACAGAGCACTGGGAGCAGTCCTCTGACATCAAATGGTCTGGAAGACAGGCGGAGGGTCGGCCCTGGATTTGGAAGTCAATGGGGAGCCAAGGGCGGTTCCGGAGCAGGAGCCGTCCCTCAGCAACATCCTCCCGGCCGTGGCTGCGAGTCTGGCAGGAGAAGAAACTGACCGTGCAGCCACTTCAACAGAACTGCTGAGAAACGAGGCGTCAGCAGGGTAATGCGGGCAGGCCGTCAGAGGAGGGTGTCCGCGTCAGAGATGCCTCTAAAGTAAAGTTCTTCTGCTCTGTGGGGCATGGGCCATGGGCCATGGCAGAGCCAGCAGGCCATCCGCCCCCCCTCCAGCCCCCCAGGACCCAGAGGAAGCTGGAGTCTCAAACCACATGCCTGGCAGCAGGGCCCCTGGCAGGGAGCAGGTGCGGGAGCAGACCAGGAGATGTCAACCTCTTTCAACTCTGCAGTCACGCCAAGGACCCACAGTTTTAGAATGGGGATGGGCTCATTTCTTTCTGCAAAGGGCCAGAGAGCTAATATTTTAGTCTTCCAGGCCACGTGGTCTCAGTAGTAGCTACCGGACAAATCCTAGCACAAAAGCAGCATCCACCGGCCACCTGCAAACGGGGAGCACAGCCGTGTTCCAGTCAGACTCGAACAAACACGAGCCGTGGGCTGGATCCGGCCCTGAACTCCGCTGATCCAGCCTGGGAAATCACGTATTCCTGTGTCTGTAATAAAGGTGCTGGCCGTTTACAACGAGTTTGTGCAGCACTCCTGTTGCTGACACAAAGGTCATCCCGGGCACAACTTTAGGGCAAGCGTGTTGGATTTTCTAATCCATGAAAAGTAAACTGTAACCCAGCTTCAATTCCTGTCCGATGGCCAGTAAAGGGGAAGAGGCTTGACCACTGGATCCCAGGAGCACTGGAGCCCCGGGAAGGCCGTAGCAGCAAATTCATGGTGTGAGGCATGTGGTTTTGTTTTTATCTGAGCAGCAGCTCCTTGGAGCGAGTAATTCAAGGCACCGAGGACAGGGCCCACAAAGGCAGTCACTGGTGAACCCAGAGCCCAAGTCAGCAGAACCAGGTCACAGAAATGACAAAGAAACACCTCCTGTAAATTGCCCTGGGGGCAAACAGGTCACCAGCCCAGCTCACAGGTCAGGAGGGGAGAGATCAATGTAGTCAACGTTGCTTTCTTTCTGACGGAATGATTGAGCCTGGATTCTGACCACAGGATAGATACATGGGTGTAATTTCACAACCGTTTTTCTTTAAAAGCACAGTGAGCGTTATACGGTGAAAAGCCAGCGCACAGCGGAAGCACCGGTGTGTGTGGGGGCGGGGGAGGACAGGCGACGGAAACCGTGACAGATCCTGAGAGCTGCGCACTCGCTGTGACCCTGAGGCCCCTCCACCTCCTTCCTTCCTGTGTGTGACACGGAGACGACGGCTCTCACCTCACGGTGTGCCACAAGGTTCAAAGGACGGGGGCAGCACTCTGTGCCACGTTCGTCGAGGTGGCTGCAGTCCTGCCCAGGGGCGCCCATGCGCGGCGCGGCTTTGCCCACGCTGGCGGCAGAATCCCAAGGACCCACCAGCTGTCTCTGTACCTGGGCCTTTAACAGAAGAACCATCATTTCCTGCGATTCCCCCTGAGATGGAGACTCCGGGCCCCAGCTTCCCTTCCAGGGCCTCATCAGTCTCTGCCACTTCCTGCCTCTTCCTCACACTTCCCTCCACACACCGTTTCTTCATTTCTCTCATCAATCTATTCTCCCAATAACTCCGTTCCCCAAACAGCCCTGAAGTATTGTACATCGGGAGCATTTTTTTTATTGGTGAAATGTTATGTCCAGTCAATCCTACCAGAATGTGTGTGACATTTTATGATTCTCTTCTTAAAAAAAAAAAAAAAAAATCTCTAAATTTAATTGCTTCCTACTTATAAACCTCATGATTGATTTTTTTTTTCTATAGCTCAGCGGTCTGCCACAGAAAAACAAAACTTGTCCAGCCCTGCTGGGGACAACTAATAGAATTTCCTTCCACTGGGCTGCCCAGCGGTACGGGCTCCCGCCAGGAAGTTTTACATCAGGCTGACTGGTATTCACAGTCTGTGTGTAGGATCTGCCACACAACGGCTTCAATTTTTCAAGTCACAATTTATGGGCTGCCACATCTCTTTTATTACAGAAACATCAAGAACAATAGGAGTGCGATGATTTCTTTAGCATTTGACAAAAATGCACGGAGGACCAGACAGTCATAAGGAAGAGATTTCTGTCTAACACACTAATTTATGCGTGCGAGCGCACACTCAACACTCCCCACGGGGAACCCGTTTTCACTGAAGCAGGCTACGTACTTATGCTATATGCCCCAGGACCCGGGCTCGCTGTCGGATGAACTGAGAAACCCCACACTGAGTACCTGTGCAGGCCAGGTACTAATCCAGGGGCTGGAGATGCCCGCGACCGACTCACAGTAAGAGAGATGGCAACTGTGAAAAGAGGCGATTATCACAAAGGGTGAACAAAGTTTCCCTTTACTGCGATACAGAGAAGCACAGTCGCTCCTAGTCTCAGTGAGACGCCCTTACCCGAACAGGGAAAGCCAACTGGCTCTCAAGTACGCAGAGGAAGCCCTGAGCAACTGGTCACCACGCTTGCCGTTAAGATAAAAATCTTAGTTATTGTTAAAATTATACAGGGAATAAAAGAGTTATGCAATCATATACACTGCTCACAGAAATTAGGGGATATTTCAAAATGAATAGGAAGCAATAAAAAAAGAAGCATTTATATTTTCAAACAACTGCTCAGATAAGGGCCTAATATCCAAAATATACAAAGAACTCATAAAACTCAACAAAAAACAAACAAACAATCCAATAAAAAAAATGGGAAGAGGACATGAACAGACACTTCTTCCAGGAAGAAATACAAATGGCCAACAGATATATGAAAAGATGCTCATCTTCTTTAGTTATTAGAGAAATGCAAATCAAAACTGCAATGAGATACCACCTCACACCTGTTAGATTAGCTATTATTAACAAGACAAGTAATAGCAAATGTTGGAGAGGCTGTGGACAAAAAGGAACCCTCATTCACTGTTGGTGGGAATGTAAAGTAGTACAACCATTATGAAAGAAAGTATGGTGGTTCCTCAAAACACTGAAAATAGAACTACCTTATGACCCAGCAATCCCTCTACTGGGTATATACCCCAAAACTCAGAAACATTGATATGTAAAGACATATGCAGCCCCATGTTCATTGCAGCATTGTTCACAGTGGCCAGGACATGGAAACAACCAAAAAGCCCATTAATAGATGACTGGATAAAGAAGATGTGGCACATATACACTATGGAATACTACTCAGCCATAAGAAATGAGGACATCGGGTCATTTACAGCAAAATGGTAGGATCTTGATAACATTATACGAAGTGAAATAAGTAAATCAGAAAAAACCAGGAACTGCATTATTCCATACGTAGGTGGGACATAAAAGTGAGACTAAGAGACACTGATAAGAGTGTGGTGGTTACGGGGGGAAGGGGGAGAGGGAGAGGGAAAGGGGGAAGGGGAGGGACACAAAGAAAACTAGATAGAAGGTGACAGAGGACAATCTGACTTTGGGTGATGGGTGTGCAACATAATTGAACGACAAGATAACCTGGACATGTTTTCTTTGAATATATGTATCCTGATTTACTGATGTCACCCCACTAAAAAAATAAAATTATAAAATAAATAAATAAATAAAAATAAAAATTATCTAAAGGAAAAAAAAAGAAGCATTTGATTTTTTTTTATTAAACAAGAACATCAGAAAAGCAAACGACAAGTCAAAAAGCTGTTTGATTATGCAAATGAGATTCAAAACCAACTTTTATTTCACTGGTGAAAATGCACTGTACAAAAGGCTGAAAGTACTGGAGTATCTGCATGTTCCCTGATACCCTAATTTTTGTGAGTAGTATATAATTTTGAAAACTTTGGTTAAATGAAGGGAGGCAGGTTTCTTTACTACAAGACTTATGAGTGATTTCCAAATGGCAAAATATATATTATGTAGTAGTTCTTGAAACTCTTCTGACTATGGAATCTTTCAAAAAAAATACTGAACATCCTTGGAAAAAAAATACATATATATACATATATATGTAGATTCTACCTGCTACATCTTGCAGGTAGCAAATGGCATATATGTATGTATATACTTTCAGAAACACTGATATGAGGCCCTGGCTGGTTGGCTTCGTGAATAGAGTATTGGCCTGGCATACAGACATCCCGAGTTTGATTCCAAGTCAGGGCACACAGAAGCAACTATCTGCTTCTCTTCCCCTCCATCTCCCCCTTCTCTCTCTCTTCTCTTCCTGCAATCAGTGGCTCAATTGGTTCTAACATTGGCCCCGGCACTGAGGACAGCTCAGTTCATCCCAGCGTGTCAGCCTCAGGCACTGAAAATAGCTCGGTACTCAAGCACTGGCCCCAGACAGGGGTTACCAGATGGATCCCAGTTGGGGCACATGCCAGAGTCTGTATCACTATCTCCTCTCCTCTCACTTAAAAAAAAAAGAAAAAGAAACAGCAATATAAGTTTTTAGTTAAGTAATAAAAAAGCTCTGCTTCTCCTAGCAACAACTTTTATTGCTTCTCTCAACCTAGATACCTCCAACCAAAGCTATTAAACAGCATGATAATAGCTCTATTTCCGTTTTTGCTTTGCTTACCAGGAAGCTCAGACTCAAGCCTGTACCCATGCTAGAGCAATGGTGTGGGGTGCCACAGCTGCACGTAAGCATTTCATTTCTTTTTCTTCCTGGACTTGAAGGTCTACTTGTAATTCCACAGGAGTACACTCTTTTGCCAGGGCAGGGTATGAAACCAATATAGACAAATTCCTCAGGAACACACCACCAGACAGGTAGGGTTAAATCCTAGATACCAAGGTAATCTACTGCCACCTAATTATGTCCTCCCCTGGAAATGCACTCCACAAATAAGCTGACAAGAAAATAATCTGGTTACCAAGGTAAACAGGATGAGAAGAAAACGGTGTCTGCTCACAGCGTTCATAGAGCTTTCAGAAGAAAGAAGTCTCAATTTTGGTGCCCATCTGAGCCCTCCCTTCACGCACATCAGTATTTTGCTGACATCTGCATGGTCCCAGGCCCCAGGAACCCGACAGCCATCCCGGCCGCACGTCCCACTGGCCTCTGCTCTCCTCCTCCCACTCCCCCTCAGTTTTCCCTCCAGACCCCGCCTGTCTCCATGCCGCTGCTCACCCTTCATCCCTGAACTCTCCCAAGTACATCTGCACTGGCCACCGGCCAGAGTCCTCTTTCCTGACTAACCTCGTTCAATCCATCCCACCTGATTCTCTGCTTAAACCTCTAGAGCCACGCCCACTGCCACCCGGGAGAGCCCGCGCTCCCTGTCCTGGGGTGACACACCCACTGAGATCTGACCGCATTCTGCCTCTCACTTCTGCTCTGCCGGAGTCTGAGCCGGTGTGCACGACTCCACACTGGCCGGGCTCCTTCTCATCCCCTGCCCTTCAGACGGGCCACAACACCTCCTGCCCCACTTCCCTCACTCCTTATCTAGCAGCACGCAGTTCAAATGCCACCGGGTCAGTGAACGCTCCCTGCTGCCACCCTGTCCCGGCAACCACGGGCCTGACACAGACTCCTACACGCTGTCGCTATCCTGTTCCTTGAGGGCCAGCGCTGTCTTATGATGCCTGCAGTCCTGCTCTTGAGCACAGGACAGAGCACTTGGTGGCTAAGCCAGGTCACTGCCTCCAGCTGTGCAGGACACACGTTCCTGCAAAGTGGGTCCCACCCAGTTGATGAGTGGGAACTGGATTCAGCCCATACTATACGTTCACTGCAGGTGTGTCCACTGGGGAACTAAGGACCAGTCCCCCTTCGACACGATGGCTCTGTTCAGACAGGCAGCAGCCTGGGCTTGGTGAGCACAGCTCCCCAGGGGCCCTGCCCTCTGTGCAAGTACCTAACCAGGCACGGTGGCCACGCTGCTCTGGGCATTCCTAGAGGTGCCTGATGCTGGGAGCCTTCTGGCGCAGAAGCAACGGTGCTAAATTGACGGTTTGGGAGCCCACGGGCGTCGACCTGGACTGAAACGCAACGTGGCAGGTCCTGGGGCTGGGAGAACACACGCACGTGATCCTAAGACAAAGACTGACCAACGTCTGGCCTTGACAAGGAGCAAAGCCTCTGTTCTCTGTCCCCTGCGGCCTTCCCTCCTCGCACCTGCGGCTACTCTGAGCACTGCCCTCACTTCATCTGAATGTCAAACCCCTCTTAGCAGAGACGCTCTGCGGCTCAGGTGAGCTGACTACGTGCAAGGTGCCAGGCCACGAATACAGTAGCTGACGTCCTACAGAGGACACAGCCCCTGCCCTCGCTGAACGGATAATAAGAGCTAACGTTGGATAGCGTTTACAGTGTGCCGCCCTCCGCTGCAGTCACTCAGGGTGCGTTAGCCCATCTCATTCCTACAGCAACCCCATTAGACAGGTACTATTATCATCCCTATTTTACAGACGAGAAAACCAAGGCCCAGAGGTTCAGTAACCTGATCAACACCTTGCAGGTAGCAAATGGCAGGCACTAGAATTTGAGGCCAATCTGGTGTTAGAGTCCATCCTTTTTTTTTTTTTTTGTATTTTTCTTAAGTTGGAAACAGGGAGGCAGTCAGACAGACTCTCGCATACGCCTGACCAAGATCCACCCAGCACGCCCACCAGGGGGCGATACTCTGCCCATTTGGGGCGTCACTCTGCTGCATCCAGAGCCATCCCCAGCGCCCGGGCCATCTTTGCTCCAATGGAGCCTCGGCTGCAGGAGGGGAAGAGAGAGAGACAGAGAGGAAGGAGAGGGGGAGGGGTGGAGAAGCAGATGGGCGCTTCTCCCGTGTGCCCTGGCTGGGAATCGAACCCGGGACTCCTGCACGCCAGGATGACACTCTACCACTGAGCCAACCGGCCAGGGCCAGAGTGATTTTTTTCCTCTCCCGGAGATGGGAAAAGTAATAGGGCTGGAATGGCCTGATGAAAAGCTTGACAGATCCTCTCCTCAAAGAACAATGATAAAACACACAAAACTGTCCAAAACAACCATTTCAAGATTCTAGAAACCAACTAAAATACACAACACGTTTGTAAGCATTTATTCATGAAAACCTTCTGAACCTCCACTAAGAACGGTGGAATATGGGCTCTCCCCTCCCTCCCAGGCCCCTTCCCTGCTGGCTCTCACAATAGTTCTTCCAGACATGCTGGCTAGGAATGCCAGCAGCCTCCTGGAGGGAGGAAGTCCACCTGATTTGAAACGGAGTATGAAAAACCCCACGCTTGGCCCTGGCCGGTTGGCTCAGCGGTAGGGCGTCGGCCTGGCGTGCGGGGGACCCGGGTTCGATTCCCAGCCAGGGCACATAGGAGAAGCGCCCATTTGCTTCTCCACCCCCCCTCCTTCCTCTCTGTCTCTCTCTTCCCCTCCCGCAGACAAGGCTCCATTGGAGCAAGGATGGCCTGGGTGCTGGGGATGGCTCCTTGGCCTCTGCCCCAGGCGCTAGAGTGGCTCTGGTCATGGCAGGGCGACACCCCGGAGGGGCAGAGCATCGCCCCCTGGTGGGCAGAGCGTCGCCCCTGGTGGGCGTGCCAGGTGGATCCTGGTCGGGTGCATGCAGGAGTCTGTCTGACTGTCTCTCCCCGTTTCCAGCTTCAGAAAAATACAAAAAAAAAAAATTTAAAAAAAAACCCCACGCTTAGTGGTGCTGTCAACTGAGAATTCCATACCCAGCAAAACTATCATTTGAAACTGAAGGCAAAATAAAGGTATGGAAGAATTCATGGATATCAGATCTTCCTTAAAAGAGGAATACTAAAGGAATTCCTTCAGGTGTAAAGGAAATTGCACCACACAGTGACTCAAATGTATATGCAAATATACACAGAGAAATAAAGAATGCCAGAAAATTGGAATATGCGCATAAATATAAAAGGCTGCAAAATACAGGATGAGGCAAAAGTAGATTTACACTTGTTCGTATAAAAAACAATTTTAAATGATACAAAAATAAACTCTGTTTTGTGTACTGACAACTCTAAACCTATATATATTTCCTCTTAACTTCTTTAAAAGGCATAGGATTGCATGAAGCTAACAATGCATTACTCAATTCAGAATATATATAGCTGTGCTATATATATGACAAGAATATATATATAGATGTGCTCTATATGACGAGGGGGAAAAACGGAGCTATATTAGGGCAAAGACTCCATTTTGATAGGAATTAAGATAGTACTTATCTGAACGAGGCTGTGATCACTTCAAATACATATTGTAGATGCAATCCCTAAGAAAATAACTCAGAGCACAGGATGAGAAAGAGTTAAAACAAAACACGAGAAAATAATCCATTTAAGACAGAAAAACGCAATAAAGGAGGAACAAAGGAACCAAAAAGACACGAGACAGAAAAACAAATCGCAAAATGACTCTGCACTGTAAGCCCAACCACATCGACCTCATAACAGAGCCCCCAAAATACATGCAGCCAACATCGACAAAATGAGAGGAGTAATAAACAATTCAGTGATCATCGTTAACGGTGTTCCTGCCCCATTCAATACCTGATAAGACGGCTGGACAGAAAATCAGTAATGATAAAAAGGGTTTGAACAACATCATGTAAGCTTCTTCTAATCTTACAAGTCAAAAATAAAATGATAAACAACCCAATTTTAAAATAGACAAGTAATTTGAATAGACCTTTTACTAAAGAAGGTATGCAAACTCTAATACAGGAGTCGGGAACCTTTTTGGCTGAGAGAGCCATGAACGCCACATATTTTAAAATGTAATTCTGTGAGAGCCATACAATATGTTTAACACTAAACACAAGTAAATGTGTGTATTTTATGTAAGACCAACACTTTCAGAGTACAGTAAGTCTCTGGATTCTTTTTAATAACGTTGTTATGCTGTTGCTAACCAATGATGAATAAAGTACTTCTTACCATTAATGCGACTTCTGGTGCTGCATGGTTTTGCTGATGGCTTTGTAGTCTGGTTGATACGTGGTGAGGTTAAGCTTCATGCAGGCGTTGAGACTTCCATCCGTTAAACGTGATCATAGGTTGGTCTTAACGTTCTTTAGGTGTGAGAAAGACTGCTCACATGCATATATAGAGCCAAACATTGTCAGTACAGCAATACTCACACGCTGCAGGGTGTGGTATGTGACGGGAAGTGTGTTCCAAGTTTAGACAATCAGCTGGTCCGCAGGTTGAAGTTTTTTCATTTTTCCCCACTTGTGTTTGCTCGCCAACTCTACTTTCTGTCATTCAAGTCTTTCCAAATCTTCATTCAGTGATTTGAACTTATTCACCCACATGTCTGAGGCCTTCAGGTCAGCAGCTTGTAGTTCAAAATCTCTGATGGAGACACCAAGGATGTAACTCAGGTCGGCGCTGTCCTCTGCACACTCGTGTGGATGGGTGATGAACTTAAAAAGACGAGTGCGCTCAAGAAATTCTCCAAAGCGCACTTTGAATGACTGCAGGAGATTAGATGTGAAGCCTGCTAGCTGCTGGAGATCAAGATGTTGAGCAAGGTCACCTGATGTGCATGCATCTTTAATCTCTCCCAGTTTTTCAAAGTGTAGTAAACGACCTGTTTCAATGTCCTCGATGAAGAGTTTCAGCTTGTTTTCAAATGCAAACACTGCTTGTTGAAGGGATAAGATTGTGTTTCCAACACCTTGCATTTTCACATTGAGCTGGTTCAGATGTTCAGTCATGTCCATGAGATAGTAGAACTTCAGGAGCCACTCAGTGTTAGCTAACTCAGGATGCCCGACATTTTTCATTTCAAGAAAAGTCTGGATTTCGCTCAGCAAAACAACTGAGCACTTTCCCTCTTGACAACCAACGCCCATTGCTGTGCAGAAGCATACCAGGATAATTATTCCCAACTTCATCCAGCAGTGTTCTAAACTGACAATCATTTAAAGCTAGGGCAACAATAAAGTTGACCACCCGAATGACCAGCGACATCACCTCACCAAGCTGCTCGCCACACATTTGAGCACAAAGTGCCTCCTGATGTAGGATGCAGTGAAAACTTAGGATGGGTCTCTTTTCATGTTCAGGAAGAAGCGCTACGAATCCTGTTTTTCCCCACCATGCACGGAGCACCATCAGTACACACCGAAATAAGTTTATCCATTGGTAGATTTTTTTCTTTAGCGAACTCAGTGAAAGACTTGAATAAATCCTCCCCTCTTGTTGTCTCTTTCATAGGCAAAACAGCAAGACTTTCCTCACACAGTGTTATCACCGACAGCATACCATGCAATCACGCTGAACTGGGATAAATGGCTTACATCTGTTGACTCATCCAAAGCGAGAGAAAAGAATGGTGCTGCATTTATGTCCTTCACTTGTGTTGCCTCAATTTGATTTGCCACCATGATGGTACAATCGTGAACAGTTCTTGCTACAGAGGCATGTCTTTTATTCGTTTGATTATCTTGTCATTATCTGAAAAGTTGTCAAAAAGTTGACTGGCAACATCAAGCATGAATGTTTTTGCATACTCTCCATCTGTGAATGGCTTTCCATTTCTCACAATTGCTAAAGCACCAGCAAAGCTAGCCGAATTCCAGTCACCTTGTTGGATCCAAACACGGAGTTGCTGCTGACTAGCTTACACTCTGCACAGTAGCTCTTGACATGCTTTCTTCCTGCTGTCCCACACTGGCTATTTCAATGCAAATGTAGTATGGTGTGTGTCAAAGTGTCGCTTTATATTTGACCGTTTCATTGATGCAATTTTATCATTGCGTATTAGACATACTGCAGAACTTGCTCTCTACACAAAGGCGAATTTCTGTCCATTCCTGCTGAAAAGTATGATATGCCTCATCTTTTTTTCTTTTAGCCATCTTCTTCATCAAAAGGGTTTCTGCAACTAGCTGACTACTTGATTAAAAGGAGGGAAGTTTACTTCCTGACCTCACAACGACCCGTGTACATTATGCATTATCCAATAAAAATTTGGTGTTGTCCTGGAGGACAGCTGTGATTGGCTCCAGCCACCCACAACCATAAACATGAGCGGTAGGAAATGAATGGATTGCAATACATAAGAATGTTTTATATTTTTAATGTTATTTCTTTTTATTAAAGATTTGTCTGTGAGCCAGATGCAGCCATCAAAAGAGCCCCATCTGGCTCACGAGCTATAGGTTCCCAACCCCTGGTCTAATAAGAATTGAAAAGATGCTCAGCATCATTACTCTTTAGGGAAATGCAAATAACAATCACTAGGTTCCACTACCCGCCCACCAGCATGGATAGAATGAAAAGATCATGACAAGACCCAGCATTCACATGGATGTGGATGTGGACAGACATTCACACATTGTTGACAGGATGGGGAAGAAAGAAGAAATGGCTACAGCCACTCTGGAAAACACCTGGGCAGTTTATAAAGTATATAAATAAAAGTATACATTCTTACCACAGGACCCAACAATTCCACCCCCAATCTGCCCAAGAGAATTGAAAACTATGTGTGCGATGGGTAAACAAAACCTGGTCTGTCTGTAAATCCAACACTAGTCCCTTCTAGTGAATCCAATACCTACTAAATCTCAATACCAAGAAATAGTATCCCACAACAAATGAAACGAACTGCGAACACACGCTACAGTGCGGATTCATTTCCAAAAGATTTCACGAACTGAAAAAGCAAGATGTAAAAGACTATATATTGCATTATTATATTTATATATAAAATGTCCAGAACAGGCAGATCTGTAGAGAAAGGAAGCAGGTGGCCTGCAGCTGGCAGGGTGTGGAGCCTGGCTTCAGAAAAATGCAAACAGGCGTGAGCAAACTTTCTGGGATGACGGATAAATGTTTTTTTAAACTGGGCTGTGGTGATGGCTGCACTACTTAATAAATTTGCTTTAAAAAATCATTTAATTGTCCCTGGCCGGTTGGCTCAGTGGTAAAGCGTCGAACTGGCGTGCGGGAGTCCCGGGTTCGATTCCCGGTCAGGGCACACAGGAGAAGCGCCCATCTGCTTCTCCACCCCTCCCCCTCTCCTTCCTCTCTGTCTCTCTCTTCCCCTCCCGCATCCAAGGCTCCATTGGAGCAAGGTTTGCCAGGGCACTGAGAATGGCTCTGTGGCCTCTGCCTCAGGCGTTAGAATGGCTCTGATTGCGGCAGAGCGACGCCCCAAGATGGGCAGAGCATCGCCGCCTGGTGGGCATGCCGGGTGGATCCTGGTCAGGCGCATGCGGGAGTCTGTCTGACTGCCTCCCCGTTTCCAACTTCAGAAAGAAAAAAAAAAAGAAAAAAATTCTTTTAATTTTAGAGTTAGAATGCATGAATTTTCTGGTGCATAAATTATACTTCAATAAAGCAAAATGAAAAGACATTGTATACAAAGAGCTGAAATGCAAGGCAGAATGTGGTGAGTACAGTAAGAAAACGGGGAAGGGTATGGAGGCGCCTAAGAGGTCCCCAAAAGGGCAGGCAATGAGCTAGGTCCTGCTGAACACGTTGGATGTTGATGGGTTAGAATGAGAGCAGGGGAATCCCAGTGGAGAGACTCTAACAAGCAAATGCACTGAGGCAGGAAAGGCGGGGGTGTCCAGGGAACTGCACACCAGCCAGTTTGCCACAGCACGGCGGTGAGAAGAGAAAGGCGCTGTTGACCCTGGGCCAGCTCCTAATCTAAGCCACATTCTCCCCCTGTTCTATTGCAGACCAGTGACTGAGGACTCCATGCTGGTCTGGCTACCCAGGAATCACCCACGTGGTATCCAGGCCTCCACAAGACTTTGGGGTGCACTTAGGGTGGGGTCCAGGATTTGGTACCCTGAAATCTCCCCCGGAGATCCAGATGTTGTTTGGAACTCACGGACCACTCTCCCCAAAGGGTCTGAACAGCACTTCTGCTGGAGAGACCCCGGCCTTTCCCTTCTTCCAGAACTGTGTCTGGCTACTACCCCTGCACCCTGAGTAGAGAGCAGAGCATTGCCTTTTAGGCATTGTATTTTATGAATGGAAAACAGGAGGTGTGGAGAGTAAAATTCTAGAGCAGCGTTTTTCAACCCTTTTTCCATCATTACCCCCCCAAGAGCAATTTTAGGCGCTTCTTCCTAACGCCCTCCCCCCATTGATTTTCATACTGCAGACACACTGTATATCATGCATCTATTATATGTCCATCTGTGCTTTACACATAAAGAGCAAGTTTCTCGTGCCCCTGCCCCACCCACAGAAGCAGCCATCCCTCCACTGAGAAGGCACGTTCTGGGGTCTCGTGGTAAAGAGAAGATGACCCCGGCACGCTGAGCATAGCGCTAGCCCCTGTGAGTCTAAATGTTAAATTCCTTTAGCCGAACTCTTCCATACCAATTGGAGAAGAAGAAGAGAGTGCAGCCTTCTTGGCCCTTCCCTCCAGAAGGGACCAAAAAAGGCTCTGGAGGCCAGAGAATAATACAGCCAGGCCGCACAAGAACAATTATGGAAATGAGTTGGTTTGTGTCTAGTCAAAGCTAGAAGCCAGGAGCGATACCATGTTTGGAAAAAACTGCACAGACAAGCAGGACAAAGATGGCATTAGAAATGTTGTCAAATGTCAAAGGAAATGCGTTCTCTGGAAAGACTGTAACCTCCAAGCTTCTAGAACAGGCATTCGCCCCTCCAGTTCAATATACAGAGCAGCGTGTCCTTCATCTTGGTAAGAAAGTGTCTAACGGGACCAGATTGCTGAGGGCATCTTGCCCTGCGCACCGGTGACCTGAGGTCACGGCTCCGGTCTCAAGCAGGAAGCTGGCAGTGCAATGAACTGTCAGCCGATGTATCCCCAGGGAATGCTGGAGTCCTATCCTGTTAACTGGGTCACATTATCTCCCTTTGATTTCATGCTGAGAAAAAAAAAAAAAGACGTGTTGAAAGAGATACCTTCCCAACAAGCCGAGAGCAAGCACCCAGAACAAACCATGAGTGTGCACTTTCTGCATCTCATTCAACGCAGGCTGAGTCTGAGTGAAGAGCCTGTCCCCTGCTCAGCAGCACATGGCTTTGCCTCCGCTTGCTCCCGCTCCACAGCCCTCCCCGTGCTGACAGGAGGCCTGCGCAGGTCAGAAAACGGAGGAGGTGCCTGGCACACTGCTGCCGGAGCCTGGGCTTGGCCCCTGGGAGCTAACTAATCCACTGGTCCGCCAGCGTCCAGGGACGCCGGCTTTACCAAGGTGACGGCCCCAGCATTTGCGTCAGGGAGACAACACCTGAATCAGACTGCTCAGGGCCAGTTGGGAACGGCAAGGTGACAGAAACGATCAGAAACCAGAAGGCTGTGGGTTTTTTGTTTTGCTCCAAAGAATTGTGAAACCAGGGTAAAAGATTAACTGTAAGATCCCACTTTGTATTTTTGTTTTGTTTTAAAAGCAACGATCTGTACAGACGACGTCCAATAGCACGGTAAGAACTCATCAAACTGCACTGTTAGTTCTCCCACCTTCCACCTGCCTGGCAGGCATTATGTTCTCACTATTTTCCAGAGGAAGTTCAAGATCAGAATAGTTATGCATCTTTACCAAGCTCACCCAGCTAGCAAGTGTCAGAGGCAGGATTTCACCCAGGACTGTCCGGCTCCTAAGCCTGTGGTACATCTGGGCTTCAGAACCGCATCACAGAGACGTTTCCTGAGGACAATTCTGAGCATCCTTGGACAAGGCACGGCGCATCTTAGGTAGGGCTCATCTCTCCTCACACCGGAAAGACTGTCCTTTAAGACACTTCTGCCTGCAGTGCCGCCTCTGAGGAGCCGCTGTGGGCCAAACTGGGATCTGACTCTTACTTCGTTGACAAATAAAAGTTTTTTCAGCTTTGTGACTGAAACCACCACTCCAGATCCTCATGGAGGAAACGGCGGGCTGATTTACAGACTGCACGGTAGAGAGATGCGCACACTTACACTGGACGCGTATCTGTAAACGTGAGAAGAGCCCCCGCTGTAATTCTAGGACCATATTACAAACCAGAGACATTTCATTAAGAGGTCGCCTAGACCAGTGGTTTTCAACCTTTTTACACCTGGGGACCGGTGAAAATAGGAGGATTATTTTAGGGTCTGCTAAAGCAGAAATTGCCCTGAGCAATTTCAGGGCAATTGAGCAATTTCAGGGCATAAGCAAACTGAACTAAGATCAGTGGGTCTATAATCTTCATACGACATTTAGGTGGTTAACTTCCACAAACCTGCATGAAATTTCTGGCGGACCGGCAGTGGTCCATGGATGGGTGATTGGAAAACACTGGCTTAGATCACACTTGTTCTTTCTTTTAAGCAACTATTTCTGGAAGTTAGCAGTAACTCCATAAAGAGAAGATAAAAAAAATAAAAGATGGAAATACAAATACTAAGAATTGAAGGCATCAGACTTCCCTGAAGTAAAACAGAGTGAGTAGCTTTACAGAATAGCTTCCCAATCAGAAACAAGAGGCTACTTGACCCTTCTGACTAAGGTGGGTTGAGACAGTTCAATGTCCTCCCATCCTGCCGAGTTAAAAAAAAAAAAAAAAAACCCAAGTGAGCTCTAAAGGGAAGAGCTGCACTTATTAGAAGTGAAGAACATAATAAAAATGCAAATGACCACATGGTAATTTAATAACCTATAATGATAAGTGCCCCAGCGGGGGGGGGGGGGGGGGGCGGGGACCACAAGATCAGTTGGAAGAAAGCCAGAGTACAAGTGTGGTACAAGGACACTAAATGTTTAGATTTCGGGAGTCAAGAAAATAGCTTCGATATCTCACAGCAAATGAAACAGGACAAATTATTAAGAACACCGAGAAGCGCCGTGGATCAATGGTATTGGCAGGGAAACCAGATGAAAAAGTCACAGTAATTTTCTCCCCATAATCAAACGCTAGTTTCATTTACAAAAAGCTTCCATACGGAATCCCGCCTTGATAAAGCATTCTGCGCCCGCCCTCAGAGGATCAATAGGGTCGGACCTGATCAATAGGATTGGACCTGCAGCTCGGGGCACTGCTTTTCGGTCCAACTTCCTCTGCGCTGAAACTGATCATCCCCATTGCAAATACCGTGAGGGGTCAGCTCTCCTGTCTGCCTCTCAGACACCCAGCAGGTGCACTGTGTTAATAATAGGACACTATTATACAGAGGCACTCACCTGCCTCCTTGCCCACAGGTCATTCATTCTGCTCTAAAAGAGCATCTTTTTTTTTTTTTTTCCTCCTCATGTAAAATACATCCTTTCAAAGGCACTTCTGCAGACTGGACGTGAAGAGGTCTGCCTACACTGCTACAGGCTGTGAAATAATTGCCCAGGAACTCTGTCCCCAAAGGACAAAGGAGCTCAGGGCAAATCCCTCCCGTCCGGGAGAACACTGGCAGCCACAGTCCAAGATGCCGTGTGGACCCAATGAGACAGGCTCAACCCTGACTTTCTGATTCTCCAGTGGCGCCCTGCTAGCTACAACCCGCTCCCAAAACGCGCAGGCTCTGGGGGGCACCGGTTTGTGCCTCCGGGCAGGAGCATATAACAGGGGGTTAAGTCCTTTCAGGGCCCAGTGGGCCCAAGCACAGGTAGCAGTGAAGTCACCAGACGGCGTTTTAGAAGTGCAAAAGCTCACTCCCAGCCCAGACCTACCGAGTCAGACTCTGCATTTTAACAAGATCCCCAGGTGATGTGATGCACACAGCAAAGTCAGAGAAACACGGCCTCGGGCGACATGCTTTCCAATCAGATCGATCCCCTCTCTCCCCTCCCTGGCATTGCAGGCTTCTCAGTATCGTCCGGAAGGAAGGTTAGCTTCAGCCAGTGGGAACTCTACCCGGTCTATCCAGCTATTCTGGGGGAGGAGGGTATGTGGAAACTCTGTGACCTTCAACATGTATGGTCTGGAAGTGGCCTGTCTTTTTTTGTTCTTTTGTTGTTGTTGTTGTTCTTTTTTTTTTTTTTTTTTTTTGACAGAAAGAGAGAGAGAAGCAGAGAGAGGGACAGACAGGGACAGACAGACAGGAACGGAGAGAGATGAGAAGCATCAATTCTTCACTGCAGCTCCTTAGCTATTCATTGATTGCTTTCTCATATGTGCCTTGACTGGAGGGCTACAGTACAGCAAGTGACCCCTTGCTGAAGCCAGCGACCTTGGGCTTCAAGCCAGCGACCTTGGGCTCAAGCCAGTGACCATGGGGTCACGTCTATGATCCCACGCTCAAGCCAGCGACCCCGCGCGCAAGCTGGTGAGCTTGTGCTCCAGCTGGAAACCTCGGGGTTTCGAACCTGGGTCCTCCGCATCCCAGTCTGACACTCTAACCACTGCGCCACCGCACAGTCAGGCTGTCACCTATTTTTCTATCATCTATTCCCCCACTAGGATGCAAGTTGATACTCAAGACCTTGTCTCTCTTTGCTGACTGCTAGTGCCTAGAACAGTTACCGACATATGGTAGAAACTCAATACGGGTTTCCCTCGCGATCCCAAAGTATAGCCTTCTTGTGGAACCTTTCGTAAGCTGAAATGACATTTTAAAGCAAAGAAGCAATCACCACTAATTTATATGGAGAAATGTTTCAGTGTTCCCAGACTGAAAAAATAACTTACCAAAGCATACCAAATACACTTAATTGCACCCAGTTTTACACTTGAGAGGAACACCCTTACAAGCTTTCTTGGGCTTCCCTGGTACTGTGTCACACATCTTGCTAAGAGAGGCAATCATCTGCAGATGTTTGAAAAGTGCCAATACTAGACGAATTGAATCACAACCCCCAGACACTTGAATATTCGGAGAACAATGCTATTCAATATGGTAGCCACCAGCCACATGTGGCTATATGCGGGAAGTTTACATTAAGACTGAATAAAATTCAAAATGCAGTTCCTCAGTCACACTGCCCACATGTCAAGTGCTCGTTAGGCGTGTGTGGCTAGTGGCTACCCTACTGGACAGCACTGATATAGATTTCCACCATCACAGAGAGCTCTATTGAAGACAGAACTGTTTTAGAACTTAATCCAAATCTAATGTATCCTGCGTCTCACTTAAGCATTATTGAGCACCTATTACTAGCTAGACACCATACTATGTGCTAAAAACCATAGTGACAATAAAATCAATAACAGAAAACACTTCCACAGTGCTTCCTATGGACCAGGTACCAGGTATTTTGTTCTACAAGCTGTACACATATTAATTAATATCATTTTCATATCAGCCATATGAAAAAGACACTAGATTTATCCCCATCTTACATAGGAGAAAACAGGCACAGGGAGATTTAAGAAACTTGCCCGCGGTCACACAGCTGGTGAGACAAGGAGCCAGAATTTGAATCCAGGACCTGCTGGTGGGTGCTGACAAAGGAAGAGCAGGAAAAGCTGTGGGGATGTCCCGTTTTTCCTAGAGGGCTGGGCACAGCCGGCACGAGGCGCAGCCTGGGTAAGAAGAACTCGCCATGGCACAGGTCGCTCTCCCCTTCTACTTGTGTCAGAAGCAGCCACACAGGAAACAAGGTCCAGGCTGGAACACTCCTCTAAGACCTTAATGGTCAAGGGCTAGCAGCTACCTACCCTGCTCACAGGTCCATCCACCTGTTCTGTGACAAGTCCAGAATGCAGGACCGCGGAGCTGGGCGGGGCCGCTGCAGAAGATGGGCGGGGCCTCTGCGGCCGGCACTGGGCGGGGCCTCTGAAGACACCGCTGGCCTCTACACATCCGGGTTAGCTCCACCTTTTCGGTGCTTTTCTCCAAACAGTGACTCAAACCCCTGTCCCAAGACTTCCCGCTAGACCCACCACAGGATCTACCAGGCACCTTCAATTTCTTAAGTAGCCAGACCTCACACCACCCTCAGGGATCCTGTTATCTCATTCGCGAAACAGAAACGTGAGCGCACCTTGTAGGCTGCTGTGGGGCTTAGAAGGTACAGACTACAAGCATAGAGGGACAGAGGGGGCAGGCAGCTTGTCCTGTGGGTGCCACGCGGGGACATTGTTGAAGGATTTGCGCAAGGTCTGCTTCACAATCTAGGCCAGGGGTCAGCCCGTGGTGACGCTCCAGCCGAAACTGGCCCTCCACCTGTCTCTGTAAGCAGAGTTGCATTGGAACGTGGCCACCCCCCATGTGTTTAGTCATCGTGACAGCTTTTCTGTTCCAGCAGCGGCGCTGGAGACGTAGGAAGGCGTCCCAGGCCTGCAAAGCCTAAAATATTTACTATCTGGCTCTTTACAAATCAGCCAAGCCCTGACCTAGAGGAATACAGCCGAGTGTGAGTTTCCTACGGACTACACAGGCTGTGGCGAAATACTCACAACTACAGTTGTGAGTGTGCGAAATAGAGTTCATTCTGGTATAATCATTTGTTAGTGATCACATTATGTTCCATTCAAACAACGGCAAAGCTACTCTTGCCATGCTCTGGGCTCAGACACTGTGAAGCAACGTGCTAACTTGCAGGTATTTTTGTGCAGTAGAAAAGAGAACCCCAAAAGTTGCCCTGAAGAATACTCACTAATTCTGTATTAAAGGGGATCAAGGCAGCCCTCATCTCCCAGGACGGGACTCTTTGGCATGTGGGTTATTTTGAACTGAAAACAGTCCAAGCCCAACCGACTCAAGAAGGGATTCCTTTTTCCCTAAACTGCCTAAAAGAACTTAGACAGGGGGCCTGCACCAGGAAGAGAGTCATTATCAAAAAATAACTTCAGTTATATCAGGAAGGCTGATCAGCCTGGCACAGCAAACAACCGCTCACCACACATTTGCTCTTCCTCCCCTTTGAACTCCCAGACCCCGAACCCTTTCTCCTTAGCTCAGGATGGCATCACAGCCCCAACTGCCTGATTATCACGGAGCCTCCTATCTTTGGGGTTTCTTTTGGAATGAAATGAAAATTGTATTTTTCCTCCCGTTCACCTGTCTCATGTCAGTTTAACCATTAGACCAGTCAAGGAACCTAAAAAGGGGAGAAGAAAAATCTTTTCCTCCCCAGAAATAGCAAACGGTCCCAGTTTGGGTTTCTTAGGAGGCAAACTGCAACAGGGACACGATCAGCCACAGGGCAGGAAGGAGTGTGCCAGGGGTCAAGCCCCGTGTGTGTGTGTGTGTGTGTGTGTGTGTGTGTGTGTGATGCATGTCTGGGTAGAAAGACGGTGCGCGGGGAGGCAGTTGTGGCAGAGGCTTTGGTTGACTCTGCAGGCAGTTCGAAGACAGGATGACCCTCGAGAGATTCAAGCAAGGGGTGAGAGGTCCAGTCTTTATATCCGCTCATGATCAGACATGGGTGGTGGCTGCCCAGGGAGGGAGCACGACTTGAGGCCGGTCTCTGAGGGAGCTGACTGCTGCAGGCTTTCCACGAGGACGCTCCCAGAAGCTGGGGTACCTCAAGGCTGATCTGAATGGTACCCCACCATGTCTCCCATGCTCACCTAATGATTCTCTTCTATCATTCTTTTTTATTGTTCAAAATGCCTGTAAATATCCAGTTCCTCCAAAGCTCTTTGTGTCAGTCAGCTTTACCAACGAACTGCTTCCTTCATGAATGAGTTAAAATAAAACATTTGACTCAGGTCCACTCTATAATTACATGAAGGGCATGTTTTCTACTCTTTCACAATTAGTTTTCGACGGAATGCACATAAGAAATGGCGATTATTGGCCTTGGCCAGTGGCTCAGTGGATAGAGTGCTAGCCCAGTGTATGGACATCCCTGGTCAGGACACACAGGAGAAACAATGATCTGCTTCACTCCCCTTCCCTCTCCCCCTTCTCTCTCTCTCTCTCTCTCTCTCTCTCTCTCTCTCTTTTTCTCTTTCTCTTCCCCTCCCACAGTCAGTGGCTCAATTGGTTTGAGCATGGCCCTGGGCACTGAGGATGTCTCTGCTGGAGCACATCAGCCTCAGGCACTAAAAATAGCTCAGTATTTAAGCATCAGCCCAGATGGGGTTGCTGGGTGAATCTCAGTTGGGGCACATGTGGGAGTCTGCCTCACTATCTCCCTTCCTCTCACCAAAAAGAAAAGAAAAGAAAAAAAAAAAAGAAATGGTAACTATTATGATATACAAATAATAATGGAGAAATCTGTCATTTAAAATGAACGGGAAGATCACACCCAGCAAGGCCTTCATTCCTACATTCTTTCTGAATTGTGTCATCCAGGCAGGACAGAACTGGGCCCAGTGAGTCAGGACAGGAGAGGACTCCAAGGTCAGCCCAAATGGCTCGCTGGAGGGCGAGGGAGGCTGCCCAGCTCAGAGAGTGCTAGGAAGTGGCCACAGGGGAGCTTGAGGCTATGCCAGTCTGCCTCTGGAGCTGGTGTTGTCAGAGCCTTCGTCCAACGCATGCTAAGGGGTGGGGAGCCGCTGGGGAGTAGACAGAGTTTCCCGGGAATCTAGTTAAGTTTCTTCAGTTGAGGAATAAAAATAATGACCCGGCGTCTTGAGCGCCCTTCCTGCAAAAGGCAAAGTGACGATCAGAATTGTCAAGGCCAGACATAGAAGGACAGAGCCCCGGGAAGGCCACTGGGTGGGTGCTGTGCCCGCTGGGGAGGGTTCGGGTGGTCACGAGGGGCGTCCAGGTCTCCACAAGACGGGGGTTCAGGGGACGTGCAAGAAGATCCAAGATGCAGTACACACGTCCTGCAGACAAAACACAAAGCCACCCTGAGGGGCAGCATGGAACCCACTTAGAAATACAACAAAGGAATGGAAATGGATGGAGACAGAGACGAGAGGTGGGTAATGACAGTGGTCCCTCGTCTGTCACAGGGGAAATCTGCGAAGTAGTGACCTTATATTGATTTTATTATTTATATATATGTTAAGGCTTTATAAACCCTCCCCACACTCTTATAAACCTTTCCCACACTGTTATTATCCTTTCCAATACTCTTATAAAACACTTCCTACGTTCTTAAACACTTGCTAAATAATTAAGACAAGATATAAAAACACCTATATTACCGCAAAAACCCGCGATACAGTGAAATCCGCCAATACAGAATTAGATATACACAATTTAAAAATCCACGATACAGTGAGGCCGTGAAACGCGAACTGCAACATGGCGAGGGACGACTGCACACGATAAAGCAAACAGAGCAAGACGCTAACCGTAGAACCATCGTAGTGGGCGCGTGAATATTACCTGGATAACTCAACATTTTTACAGGTTGGAAATATTTCATAATAAAATACTGGGCTGGGGTGGGGGGAATGGTTATTGATAGTAGAGAGAGAGCAAAACGTAATCTCAATCCTTCCATATTGTACATGTTAAATGTAGACATACTTACAAACTATATATATTCACACACATATGATCTAGTCATAAATTAATAAAACAAAAATGTATGCAGAGTACTGGGCATATAAACAAAGGGAGAAACATTCCATCTCAGTTTGTGTTTTGTTTTCGCAAGAAAGTAATGCTACAATGTTTTCTAGACTCCAAAAATTCAGGAGACTAGGCCATTTTCCCTGAAAAGAAGTTACTCTTAAATATAACAGAACATTGCTAAAGGCAAGTGGTATTTATAAACTAGATGTCACAGAATAACAATTCTGAAGGATGCAAAATTAAATCATTCAAGCCACCTACAAAGAACGAACAAAATTCCAAATATGGTGCATTCACTCTAACTTTCTGGTTGATTTGCCTGGGCTAACGGCGGGTGACCAGAAGGACCAGGCTTACCATGCTGTCACACAGCTAAGGAAACGCGGAGCCTAGGTGTAAACCACGATGCTACATTTGACACAAGTGGCTAGCAATCCCATTATAAGTGACCTACGTTAGAGAGATTCCAGGCTAGTAAATTCATAGAAAGGGCCAGCATTGTATCTGACAAGGTAAAGCCTGCCACCCACATGCCACTGGCCACAGTAATCCACAGGCGTTAAGGAGAATCGGTGTGAGCTCCGTGACCAGGGGCCCAGGGAAACTTCAGGGCTGGGAGAAGGCTAGGCACTGAGCTGCAGCCCAAAGGGAGGCGGATGGTGCTGTAAGACCCCCAAAATGCCGCAAATGCATGTCCACATTCAGCAAGACCACTCACGGCCCTTCCCTGGTGACAACACGGAACTTGATCTTATCTGAGGAGTCCGCATCTTGAACGTTATAACCTCAGTCCAGGAACAACAGGGCTCGCTGTACGGAGAACCAACCAGGTCCCCTTAGCAGGAATATAAATACTTGTTCTGTGGTAATAAATGCTCAAACATTCCCTATGACTAACATTAACGCAAGCAATTCTTACCAAGCCCTTATTCTGAAGCAGGCTCTATGCTAAGTAGGCACTCTTACAGATTAATCCTCCTAATTCTTATATGATCCAATGTCACTACTCTGTTTTGCAGATAAAACAATTGATGCCCGGGGCCATGAATATGAGGTAGAATCCAGGTGGTGTGACTACAGAGTCACACTCAACACTAGCTATCAGCTTCCTACATACAGATCACAGGTGTTTGTCATTTGTGTCGTGTGAAGTGCACAGTGAAATTAACAAAAAGCAGAGGGCAACAGCAGGTCTATCTACACAGGGACCAAAGGTGCACGCACGTGCACACGCACACGCACACGCACACGCACACACACAAAGACATACATAATGAGAATGCAGGCAGCTGCACTGCCACAACAGGCCGGTTCCCTGAACCACACCCTGTTCCGAAGACACTGCCAGCCCCGTCTCTGTGTCCAAGGCCGGGGGGACTCGGGGGCTCCAGAACAAAGCTCTGACTCTGCTGCTGACCCCCAGGCAGCTCTTCCCTCGGCAGCAGCGAGAGGGGGGCTGGTGGCCTGTCTTCTCAAATCGGTTAATAACGCCACCAAACCAAACCACCACCAAGGGCGCAATTCAGTTCTGTCGCTTGGGTTTCAAAGAGGCCGAGATCTGCAAGTGCATGCTGCTGCTGCACGGAGCAAAGCACCACGTCTGGAAGCTCATCTGGCCTTTTTCTTCTCCTGTCTGGGATCCTAGCTCCTGAGAAAAGGAAGAAAGTTAATTATCTCCTGAGCACAAGTGGTGTGCCAAGACCGGGACGAGGCGCTTTCCACAAACATCATCTCGTTAAGTCCTGGCGCGGCCTGCGAGGCACAGGGACGACCGGCTTCAGCTCGGAGACGGACGAGGAGAGGCTCAGGGAGGTTAAGTCAGTTGTCCAGGGCACACAGCTATAGTGGGGCGGCGTGTCATTTAAAACCTCGGCACCGGCCCTGGCCCGTTGGCTCAGCGGTAGAGCGTCGGCCTGGCGTGCAGGGGACCCAGGTTCGATTCCCGGCCAGGGCACACAGGAGAGGCGCCCATTTGCTTCTCCACCCCCCCCCCCCCCGCCTTCCTCTCTGTCTCTCTCTTCCCCTCCCGCAGCTGAGGCTCCATTGGAGCAAAGATGGCCCGGGCGCTGGGGATGGCTCCTTGGCCTCTGCCCCAGGCGCTAGAGTGGCTCTGGTCAGGGCAGAGCGACGCCCCGGAGGGGCAGAGCATCGCCCCCTGGTAGGCAGAGCATCGCCCCCTGGTGGGCGTGCCGGGTGGATCCTGGTCGGGCGCATGCGGGAGTCTGTCTGACTGTCTCTCCCCGTTTCCAGCTTCAGAAAAATACAAAAAAAAACAAAAAAAAAACCTCGGCGGGGGCATCCCGCCGGGTTTCATTAGACTGCGCGGCTACCTCTCATATCTTTTCATCACCAGACGGTCAGAAGGCAAGGGGAGAGCAGCAGGCCCTTGGAAGGTCCGAGGATGGAAATCTGTTTATTAGCACAAAGTGGCAAATCACCTCTGCGGGACGACCCAGCCACCCCAGTGCCAGCTGGGCTGTAAATAGCCCGAGAACAAAGCCACCGAGACCAAGGCAGTGAGCGCATCCCTGCGCCGAGCGCCTGAGCGGTCGCTTAGCACACAGTCCCCCTGTGCAAGCAGCCCCGCTACGACAGCTCTCTGCGAAGGGCAGAGCATGAGGGGGCAGATCACCGCGTCCGAGTTCACAGTCGCGGGGGGCTCCTGGGCAGGAGGTACCAGAGAGGACCTCACACTCGCCCCAGAGGGAAGACGGATCGTAGGCCGCCCTGACCCAGGGCAGGAACGGTGAGCCAGGGACTTGCAGGAGGCCGATCTTGCCCGATGGCAGAACGGAAGGGGGGGGTGGAGAGTAAATCTTAACTAAAGGAGATGCTCAGGAGATGAGCTCCCCTATCATTTTCCAGAGGATAAGAAGGGTTAGCTCACAGAACAAGATATAACCTTCGAAGCTTCCAATGTGGGTTTTGTGCGGTTGCTACTGTAAGAGGGAAGTTTCCCGCTGCACAGTTCACAGAGACCAAGGGGCAGTACAGGATACACTGAAGGAAAGGAGTAATGCAAGGCAAAGGCACGGAGGCCAGTCGGGCGACAGGGGGGATGAACTGATCGTATTTGCTAGCCCCAAATAAGACCGAAGAGGAGTCCGTTCAGCGGCCAGGACCCTGCAGTGCCTGCCCTCCAGCTACCCCTCTGCACTCATCTTCTCCCCTTTCCCTCTAACTCAGTGGAGCCTCATCAGCCTTTCCGTTCCCTTATCACAGCAAGCACACTTCAACCCCAGGGCCTTTGCACTTCCTCTTCCCTCTTTCTAAAATATTTTCGCTGTATAACTTGACCCTAAATATCCTTTCAATCTACTTCAAATGTCACCTTCCCAGAGAGGCATTTCTCTACCCTTCCATATGGCTAGCAGCAAAATATTCCGAAAGCATATGGCTGTTCACCGTGGGGGACTCCCCAAACGGCCTATTGTAAAGGGAATGAGTCAAGGACAGAGAATAATGTGCATGTTCAAGGGCCATCAGGGCAGTTTAAAGGTTGAAGTCTTACAAAACCGACTGAGGAGGGCCCATTCTAAGACATCACTGGAAGACTGTGGGGGTCCTGGACCCAGCTGGGAGTGGAGAAGGGGGTCCCCTGCCCTGGAACACATCATTCCAGATGCTGGTGTTTGGCTCCTGAGGCCCCTGCCCAGCTGCTGCCAGGGACAGAGGCATGCGGGCGCTCTCAACCTCTGAGCTCCCTCCAAGAGAAGCCGCAGGGCCGGCCGGCCTGCCTTCAAGAGCGAGCCCTGGGAGGCAACCCCGGGGAGGCGGCACGGCAGGTGACGTGGGCAGGGGCAAAGACTAGAACACCCTCTGCTCTGTGTGGACGCTCCTCCCAGGGGGCCCAGGGCAGAGGGCTGGCTCAGCACCCTGCTGCCCCTCCCCCATCAGTCCTTTCCAGCCCCCCCAAGGGGACAGGAGGCTTTTCCCTACTAAACAAGAAACATTGGATAACCCGCACAACTTGAATGTTTCCCAGAAGGCTTTCCTGATATGCTGCTGGGAGGACTCCAGCTGCTGACCCGAGTAGCTGGGACGGGTCCTGACTGGTTACCTCTGTGGAGCTCACTGTCTTCAGCTCTCAAAGGATGATGCTATTCTGAGACTTCACGGATAGAATATACGAAAAATACTCAGCCCAGGGCCGGGAACAGTAAGCATTCAGAACTGCTTGGTGCAAACAAATGAGTCTGATGGTTTAAAAAAAGGAAATGTCAAAATTAGAACTAGAATCTAATTATCAAAGCTTTCTAAAAAGATGCCAATTGTGGAAATCATTGAAACCCTATTCAATACCAAAAATTAGACGTTTAATAGTAATTTCCGTTTTTTTAGTGATTCATAACATCTCGGTTGAAAAAAATAATAACGGTTTCTTTATCTTGGAACGATCTTTATTATTTTTTTTTAAAGGTTCTAGAGTCAGAACGCCTGCTTATGGTGCCCAGTACTGCCACTTTCAAGCTATGTGACAATGACAAAGGTCTCAGGACCTCCAAATCTCCATCTATAAAATAAAGATAATAGTGTCATACTTATTATACACGTTAATACATTATTAAACAGGTTAATACATATAAAGAAACTGAAAACACTGTTAGATATTTTTTTTCTGATCTTTCTTATTATCACTATTTTGATCATTAATGTGACTTTATGTGTTGTTAGAGTAGCAAGGTTTTCTGCTCTGTGCCATGTATTTAGTGCATTAGGGACGTTCAAAGGACAACAGAGGAAGAACACTTGGCACGGTTCCTGGCACAGCGTGCAAAATCACACAATTAGATGTGATGGCAGCACCTGTGATACGCTAGGATGCGGCACTCAGAGATAGGACCAATATGATTCTGCTTAAAAAGGAAACAGAGCCCAAGCCACTAAACACAGCGGTAAAACACATCAAGTAATCGGGAGAGTAGGAATAATGTGTAAAGAGTCAGTTATTAAGAAATATCATCAATTGCAACTTGGAAGTTATACTCAACAGCAACTTAGCGGTGTGTTTTGGCATTTAAAAAAAAAAAAAAAAAGATAAGAACTCCAGCGGGGAGTCCCTCCAGAAAGGACTGCCCCACGGGAGGCAGTGCAAAGGGACAGAATGTTGACAACGTGGCAGTTTTTCTAAATGCCCCCGTGAGCCAAAGCAAGGCTCCTTCACACACAAGCCCCAGCACCAGAGCCCGGGAACCAGGCAGAGACTGGACATTCTGATCCCAAATGGGCGTCTCCTGCGCTGAGAAGCCCGGGGTTTCTGCGGCGATAACAAAGCCAACCAGACAGAGAGGGAGTCTTGGGTCTCGGTACCAAGTTTCTCTCTTCGCTGCCAGGATAAGCAGGTACCACAAAGCGTGCATCCAGGCACCTGGTGAAAGCGAAACCAAGACCCTGTCCTGCCAACTGGAAAGAAGAAGGAGTGGGGGGAAGGGGAGTGATTTTATTGTTAACCAGTCTCTGAGCCTTTGGCAACCCTTCGAGGACGGTGAGCTGATAGAGGAGCCTGCAATGTGAACGGCTGGGGCGCATGGCTCCTTCCCAAGACCTTGCTGCTAGTCCCTCTGTTCACGGGGACGGCGCCGGCCTGGGCCGCACCATGACTGGGGGCCCATCTGCGATTCCCTGACTCACCAGGCACTCCTTGAAGAACAAGGTGACATTACAGCTCCTTGAGATACCAGGTGACACCTAATGGCAAAAACAACAACAAAACATTCCAGGGTTTTCTCATCCAGAGTTGACCAGCTTTCATGGAGTTAATAATGCTTTCTGCACCCTTTCGGTGGAACCAGAGTAGGGCTGAAAAGTCATGTGTGGTGGCCATGGGAGGGGAGGGTGCACACGGCCCCATTCCTCCCGCGTCAGTCAATTTCACACTTCCCTGTGTAATCATTCACTCATTCATTCTGCAGACATTTACGCATCGCTACCATCCGTGTGCTCAGCTCTGACCTGGACGCTGGGAACACAGAGATAGCGCATGCGCGGCTCCAACCATACACCATTTAAAGAATGTGGACAGTTGATCCCCGATTTTCGGGGGAGGCCGGTCCGGGATGTGTGAGTCAGAGGGCAGGCGTGAACTGCACGTCTTCATCAGCCATCATGTGCCCTCTCCTCGCACACATTGTCTCAGAGACCCTGAGCGTGATTTCAGGCTAAGCACTTTTCATACAGTGTGACCCCTGAAGGCACTACTTACTTGCTAGGTGACCCCCACGTACAATGTCATCCTGCACACAGACTCCCCAGTAAGAGGCCACCCTACTTCAAGGCACCGGTCTTAAGGGTTCTGTGTTATAATAGGGTCGATCGCAAAGGAGGGCCCAGAAGAAGGGCACCTGACTCGACAAGGGGGAGGCGGAGAAGGTGACTGCAGGGAGGGGGCGGGGCTACCCTCCTCAAGCCCAACATCCCAGGTTAGGGCTAAAGATGACGAGGAGATCGCCAGGCAAAGAAATCACACGGGCTGAGGCTAAGGAAATCACCGCCCAGTGTCTGGGCTGAAGGCACAGTTTCCATTTGCCTTGTGGGCCATCTGCCTGTCTCCCACGGACACTTGTACCCACTGCTTCGCTCTGACTGAACGTCCAAGCACTGACTTCCTGACCAACAGCTGTTGGTATTAAAAGCTTCCAATCGAATACACCACGCTTCCTGGAGTGGCTATTACACCTCCAGCCCCAATTCAAAAAATTCTTTCCATCTTTAGGTTGATAGTTTAAATGGCGGAGGACATGGGGAGAGTCTGCTTGGTTGCATCAAAGGCGGGGTAGAGGAAACCCTTTCTCGGGGAAGGGAAGTATCAGATCACTGGCTCCATTAGTTCAGGCCAGTTCCAGTGAACCTCAGACCAGAAACTCGGACCTGTGGCTGGTCCTCCGACAAGGATTTAGTTGTTGGAATTCTGTCTCGTGACCAGTGAAACCACCCCGGGGGGCAAAGTTTTTAAAAGGCCTTGTGGAACAATTTTCAAAATGAAAATCAATCAGAGAGACCAGGAAAGCAATCCCCCTGTAACCAGTCCCAGAGTGAGAGTTTAGGTTTTGATCTTCCCAAAAGGGTCTGGGGCCGAGGCGGGCGGAGCAGTGGGCGCTGCAGCTCCACAGGGCATCTCAGTGAGGACCCTCTGCTGTCAGCTCTCAGGAGAGGGAAGCAAGTGCTCTGGATGTGGGCCTCGGTGCGCACAGTGCTTCTGCCCCCTTCAGGGACACTAAGTACACCAGACACCAGGGCCAGCCCTGAAGGGAGACACAGCACCAGGCCAGCACGCTCTCCTGGGCTCCAGTTGGCTCTCTGCATCCCATTCCTTCTTTCAAAATACTTTGGGGCCCTGGCCGGTCAGCTCAGTGGTAGAGTGTCAGCCTGATGTGCAAGAGTCCTGGGTCCGATTCCTGGTCAGGGCACACAGGAGAGGCACCCATCTGCTTCTCCACCCTTCCCCTTCTCCTTTCTCCCTGTCTCTTTCTTCCCCTCCTGCAGCCAAGGCTCCATTGGAGCAAAGTTGGCCCAGGCGCTGAGGATGGCTCCATGGCCTCCGCCTCAGGCGCTAGAATGGCTCTGGTTGCAACAGAGCAACGCCCCAGATGGGCAGAACATTGCCCCCTGGTGGGCATGCTGGGTGGATCCCGGTTGGGCGCATGCGGGGTCTGTCTGACTGCCTCCTCCCCCTGCTTCTCACATCAGAAAAATACAAAAAAAAATTAAGCAACAACCAAAAACAAAATACAGTACTTTAAATCTTACTACTTCTGGAAGGAGGGTCCCTGCTGAAAAGTCCAGGAGAGAACAGAGGTGGCTGCCTGTGAAGTGCACGCTGTAGGACCCATCTGCCCTCTCCAAACACTTCTGTTTGAGAGATCAACACTGTCCTTCAAGGAGTGACTGTTGTACTAGTGATGGCACATCCCTATCACGGAATATTACTTGGCGATAAAAAGGAATGAATTACTGATACATGCAACAGCTCTGATGGATCTCCAGGGATTTGTATTCAGTGGAAACAACAAAAGGCCAACATCAAAAGGTTGAATGCCATGTTTCCATTTACATAACATTGTTAAAATGGCAACACTATGCAGACAGAGAACAAACAAACGAGTGTTTGGCTGGGGTTAGGGAGCAGAGGAGGGAACGGTGAGCAGGAGGGATCCAGGTGTCAGAACTGCTCTGTACCTGGACTGTGGCAGCAGGCAGACAAATCTACATGTCATTGAAGGGCAAAGATTAAATACACACCATACACAAAGAAGTGCGCTTAAAACTGGGGAAACCAACAAGAGAGTTAGACCCCTGTCGATCTCCTGATGGTGGTGCCTGCACTATATATGTGTACGATGATACCATGGAGGGAGACGGGGCATCTTTCTCTATTATTTTTAACATTTGCATGTGAATCTACAATTACCTCAAAATTAAAAGTTTAAAAAAAAGATGAGCAGGTTGAAGGAGAAAACAGGTCAGTTTCATTCAGACACTGCACAGAGCCTGAGTACTAAAGAAATCCTGGTGCCTGCTCATGGGACTCGGGGACTCAGCAGGCCAGCTCTGCCGTCACAGACAAACCTGGAGTCACATAAAACCCCCTTCTGAAGCCTCTGAGAACTCCAGCGCCTGTTTGGGGACCTTGTTAAGAGTTCAGTTGCCCCTCAGAATTAATCCACCACCACCTGGGACACAGGTGTCGCTCAGAATGCCAACATTATTTCTATAGAAGAAAAATGGGCCATTACTTATATAAACCACATCTATAGGGGGAACTCCATGCATCTGTAGTTACTATGAGCCCTGGATGGCTGGAACAGTTATCAAAATACCCCAACCTTCCTTTTCCTTTCCTTTTTTGTATTCATTTTCTTAATGGTTGGGCACACTTTTGTTTGCAACCTAAAAAAAAATGCACAAATGCTGACTTTCGTTACCTGCACACGCATCCTGCTGGCTATCGCTGTCCAGTCTACACTCACTGATCTCTAAAACAGATCCCTAATGTTCCCCAAGTGGGGTATCCATTTCAAACCATTAAAGAAAATGGCTTCGAACTGTCGTCCTTGTAGATGTTACTAACCCTCACCCCCCACCAGGGACATCACTATTTCCATAGTAACTAATGTACTTCAAAGTGGAAAATGCAGATGGTGGCTTAAAAAAAAAAAAAGGGGGGCAGACAAAATAAGTGACAGAAACCAGGCATGTTGCTGCATAAGAGGTGATGCCGAATGCACCTGCCTGGCAGGGTGCCAGCTCACAGCCAAGTGATGAATATTTCAGTGAAACCCTTATGCTAACAGGGTCTGTATAACAGTGACCTATCAAATGACTGCATCGCCTTCGGACACACGGCTGCCCAATTCAATGAACGTGGGTGAACCTGCGTGTTCAGCAGCGTAGGCATAGACCACAGGCTGGTTTTCCAAAGAGAGCCGTGCGCACCTTATTTGATAGCGATGCTGCAATTATGCCTAAGTGAGAATAGACTTTTCAGAACTATCTGAACGCCAGGGAGAGAGAATGCGACTGTTCACGAGAGAAAAACGGAGGGAACTGGTAGGGAGGAAACAGGCTTCACGTCTTGCTTCCTAAACGTAAGGAAAAAAAAAAAAAGTTATGCGCTCTCCCTGAAACGCAACATTCCTCTCCTTCAGCACAGGGTCTTTCTGACCAAGCGTGGGCCCTTCCACAGTCCCTGTGGGTATTTCAGTATTTGGATGTTGGTGAATGAAGATTTTTTTTTTTTCTGAACGTGACAATCCAGGCTCTGAGTCGTAAGAAAGGCAGCTTCTTAGAAAGGAACCGTTCCGGATGATTCAACACAAGAAGGTCTGGTTTTAAAACACCACGGAGTGTTTCATCTGTCCCTGTCAAAATGTCATTCTTGACACTTACCACACTTAATAGAAGCTTCAAGATGTTCCCCCGCTTAGTCCTCATTCAGAGACCGTGAGAAGACACCATGTCCTGCAAACCCACCATGAGCTTCTGAAGCCCCGTGGCCATCACCACCGAGGACCAGAAAGTCACCGGGGGTCGTGGAGCCCACCAGAAATGCCCAAATCGTGGCCCTGGGTAAGACCTCACATGAGGATGCTTTTGTTTCTGGGATGCTACACTTTGCCCCATGTTATCAGTGCGGACTTCCATGTGTGAGCAGCGCTCTGAGATAGAAGTCTCCGTGCTGGACATCTCCGTGGGGCCCCGCCCACCTGCTGGCTGCATGCTCAGAACCGAGGGCGGCCCCCGGTCACTTCCGGGCTCCCTGAACTACCTCCTTCCTGAAACACCTCTTTCTGCAAGTCACCCCACTTTTTTTTTTTTTGCAAAAAACCTAGCATGACTCCTTCTGGGTACCAGACTGAGTCTAGAGGTCAAGGACTTCCCTTCCCTTACTGCAGCCTCCACCCGAGGCGGCCTTCTTCCTTCCCCATCTCCAGGGCGGGCTCCCTCCTCTGTCTACCCATCCTGCTTTTTCTGGGGCCCCACTTCCCTGTCCTCCTCTCTCCCTTCGCCGCAAAGGGACATTTTACATGTGCCACCCACACTCACCCTTCCAAGAAATTGCTCTGATGTCCCTTGCAATAGGTTTTGAGAAAAGCCCCACAACATAAGCTCATTCCGAGCAGAGGTTCTGGGAGTTTTTTGTAGCACTGGATCTCCCACACCTAGACGTATGCCTGGTGATACACAGAGGCTCAATCACGAGGTCCTGAATTAATACGGTAGCATCACAGAACACAGACATCAGAAACGTTTTAAGAGTGAGAGAGAGAGAGAGAGTAAGCGGGCCTTGATATTCAACTGAAACTATCTACACAAAAACTGCCGTCATCATTTCCAGAGGTTTCACACCAAATTAATTAAAACACTAAATAGCTACTTATGGGGTTAGGAGATAATATAAAAATAAAAGGGAAAGGATTCTTCCATAGCAGAATTAAACTTAAATGCCTCACATCAATAAACTTTTATCTTCAAAGACCAGGAAATAAACCCAGGACTATTAGCCCCACAAAACAGAAGAGAACTTTAGGAAAGTGGTCCATTTCTATCCCAGGGTGGAAGTGACGTACAGAAATGAGGTTGCTCTTTCAGTGGAGCTGAACTGGTTCCATTTGGGTCAAGCAGCAGGACCCCAAACATACTGGCCAGAGTCAAATATCTATAATTAGCTGGTAGAGCGTTCGTGGACCAGGACGATGAATAAAGGGGAGGTCTGTGATTCTGCCGCCCGCCCCTCCAACGGGGATCAGGTCCACCCAGGGCAGCTCAAAGGAGCTCCCCGCGGGGTCATCTGGAAGGTGCTGTGTGAAACACAAGCAGGCCTGTTCAACCGGCGCGTGGGGAGGAGGGACCCACAGGTTTGGGAATGTCTCCAATTTGGGGGCCTTTACAACCACCAGTCCCCGGCTGAGAGAGTAGCCGTGAGCACACTCGCCTTTTGTTTGCAGGCCCCGTCCTTAGCCCAACAGGGGGGACCACCCAGGGGCAGGAGTCAGCCTCAGGCCTGGCTAGGCAGGGCTGGAAGCCGGGAGCACCACCCAGCAGTGGCCCATAGTGTAGTGACCACGGAGGCAGGAGCTCACTAGGAGGCGGCCACATCTTATCTGGGGAGCCAGGAGCCCCAGGTCAGAGACCACAACTCTTAGAACTCTTCGATATTCTAGAAAAGGGGTCGGCAGTTTCTTTTTTTTTCTCTCTGTAGGATATCAGATACTGAAGATTAGAGGCTCTGCAGGCCATCTGCTCTCTGTCACAACCTCTCTGCTCTGAGGTTGTCTGTAGATGTAGCCACAGACAATAGTATGCAAATGACCCAGCCCGGCTGCCTCCACAACACTGGACTGGCCGGGTTGGCCCCACATGGGGCCCCGGTGCGGCTCTAGAGTCAGCACGCTGCCCCTCGCCAGCTCCTCGCTCTCACCCATCCCCGGGCCTTCTCCACAGACAAAACCCTCCGAGGCATAAAAGGGCCTTAGACACTGTCCCCAGGGATCCACGGCAGGGTGACAGCCAGAGAGAGGGGAAGTGGACCAAGGACCCGTGCCAGGCGTGGACTGAGGACACGTGCCAGGCCCTGGCCACACACCCACTACCCGGGTGATAACGGGGCAGTTTTATAGGGAAATAACCGTATTTTATGGAGAGAAATAATGAAATATTTAGGTGTGAAATGTATTCATTTCTATAATTTTATTTATTTATTTAGTGTTTTTTATAATTGATTTTTTTTTTTTTTTTAGAGAGGAGAGAGGGAACGGGGAGGAGCAGGAAGCCTCTCCCATATGTGCCTTGATCCAGGCAAGCCCAGGGTTTCAAACTGGTGACCTCAGTGTTCCAGGCTGACGCTTTATCCACTGCGCCACCACAGGCCAAGCTACAGTTTACTGTAAAGTGGCTCCAAAAAAAGGTTACATGTGTATATATGGATGTGTACATGTGTCCGTATGTATGTGTATATGCAGCAAATATGCCAAATCTTAATCATTTTTCAGTCCTAACTATTCATGGTACTTGGATTTCTTTTTTTTTTTCTTTTTGGTTGTGTTTGAGAATTTAGAATTTAGAATTAAAAATAAAGGTAGGGTAAGAATGCCCCCCTCACCTCGCAGGGTTACTGCTACTGTTAAGGCTGAAATGACATGACCCGTGACAACACCAAGAGCCATTACACATTCTGTACGTGTAAGACAGTACTGGACCCGTTTCTGGTTTTGATGCTAACATAGAGACCCAAACAGGAGTCTTCCAGTAAATATCAAAATGTTGTTTTTGGTAAGTCCTGCAGAATACTTTTCGAATCAGGTATGTGTACTTTTGTACCAAGGTTTTGAAAAACAACCATTTGTGGGGGAAGCAGACACTAATTAGTGTTTATTCACACGGGCACGAAGCAGCCTGCAATTCCTTGAGGGTTGTTATGCCTGAATTATGACACAATGGCCCTTGTTTCTGAATGTCGGGCCATTCCGAGCAAGAATGCAGTGGAGGGCTGAACACGCAGGTAACAACACGCCCAGAGCAGGGCCCTGCGCCTGCACGCAGGTTCACAGTCAGACAATGAGCTCCACAAAACTTGTGAACGCCATTTTACACTCACGGGGAAGGGAAGGACAGAGAATAGTTCTCTGGCCCCAGTGAAGTCACACTCAACGTTCACTACCTTCAGCCTCAGTTTAAAAAAGAATAAGAACAGGCCCTGGCCGGTTGGCTCAGTGGTAGAGCGTCGGCCTGGCGTGCAGGAGTCCCGGGTTCGATTCCCGGCCAGGGCACACAGGAGAGGCGCCCATCTGCTTCTCCACCTCTCCCCCTCTCCTTCCTCTCTGTCTCTCTCTTCCCCTCCCGCAGCCGAGGCTCCACTGGAGCAAAAGATGGCCCGGGTGCTGAGGATGGCTCTGTGGCCTCTGCCTCAGGTGCTAGAGTGGTTCTGGTTGCAGCAGAGCGACGCCCCAGAGGGGCAGAGCATCGCCCCCTGGTGGGCGTGCCGGGTGGATCCCGGTCGGGCGCATGCGGGAGTCTGTCTGACTGCCTCCCCATTTCCAACTTCGGAAAAATACAAAAAAAAAAAAAAAAAAAAAAAAAAAAAATGAATAAGAACAGTGTTCCCTCATGAGTGGTAATGTGTTAAAACGGTATCAAAACAGCAAACATGCGTACGCATTCAATTCAGCTGTGGCTTCCTGATGAGGTCTTGTCTGGGGAAAGAGAGGGGATTTTGGAGCAAGATAAAACTGAGATACCCAGGATCAAAAACTAATGGTGGGCAAGTTAACATCTCTGGGTCCTTAGCTGCCTTATCAGTAAAATTAAAATAATGGCATTTATCTCGCAGGGTTGTTTTGAGAGTCTATTCAGATCGTTTATGTACTCCCTGGCTCACATAAGACCCTCAAACGTGTCAGTTCCACCCTGGCCCAGTAACTCAGTCTCAATACGCCACAGTTGCAGGTTCAATCCCTGATCAGGACACATACAGAAACAGATCAATGTTTCTATCTCTCTCTCTTTCTCCCTTCCTGTCTCTCAAAAATCAATAATTTTTTTAAATGTTAATTCCCCTCCCCTCACTACCGTTGTGACCAGACCTTTGAATCTCAACTTCCTATTTCACAATTCTAAAAAGCAAAACAGAAAAGTAATGAGAAATCTGGATTTATATTAGCAAAAAGCACTGTCAACAACCTATCAATACAGAAATCGGGCAGAGAACTAGAAGGGAACACTGTATTCTGTCATCCTTTAAACTGATGCTGGGACATCTCCATTAAAATGGTACAAACCTCCACATACAGTCTCACTGTTCCAAAACACTTTTAAAGCAGAAATAAAATAACCACCAGTCAAAAAAAAAAAAAAAAACAAGTAAGAAAATGAGCAGACCCTGTCATAAATCCCCAGCGCTGCCGCTACAGACAGTAAAGGGAGGTTGGAGAACAGAGCAGAAGGGAACGGCGTCGCAACCGGGCTCCTCTACCCTCAGGAAGATGAGCTGCTGAGAAAATAAAAGTCCTGGGAGTTTTCATCTGTATCCCTAACTCTAGGGAAAAGCAACCTTGAGTAGCCACCCACAGATTCCTCTTTTCCGATGGAAACAGTGAAAACAGCCCTTGGGGAGAAAAGGATGAAAGGAGGCCATGAACCATGGGGCCCATGGTCTCTGCCGGAAGCCAGGGAAGGCTCCAGGAGAACACAGTGAAATCCGGGCTCACCTGGGGCCAGAGCATACTGCCGATGGGTATCTGTGGGTATCCCACCCAGGAAGATGGAACCCACCTGAAAGGACGTTTAAAAGATCCCAGAAGTGGCCCTGCCTGTTTGACTCGGCGGTAGAGTGTCCACCCAGCACGTGATGTCCCAGGTTCAATTCCCAGTCAAAGCATACAGGAGAAGTGACCATCTGCTTCTCCTCTCCTCTCCTCTCCTCTCTTCTCCTCCCCCTCCCTTTCTCTCTCTCTCTCTTCTCCTCCCACAGCCATGGCTTGATTGGTTCTAGCACATTGGTCCCAGGGGCTGAGAATGGCTGGCTCTGTGGAACCTTTGCCTCAGGCACTAAAAATAGCTCAGCTGTGAGCATTAGCTCAAGATAAGCAGACCATCGACCACAAAGATCCTAGTAGCAAAAGTCACCAAGCCTGCATCACCTAGCCCAGACTAGTCAGCACACAGTACACCATCTGCTATGGCCCCAGCTACATCGTGTGTCTTCTGGCTACAGAAAGTATGGATAGAAGCAAAACACCAGTCTTCAAACTTCAGCTTGGTGTTTGGGGGTGGGGGGGGGAGGAGAGAAACTTCAAATCAAGAAATCACCTACATCCAGAACAACCATGACCTGGGCAGAGCACTGGCCTGTCATGTGGATGTCCCAGGTTCGATTCCTGGTCAGGACACACAGGAGAAATGCCAATCTGCTTCTCCACCCTTCCCCTCTCCTTCTTCATCTCCTTCCTCTGTCTGTCTCTCTCTTCCCCTCACATAGCCAGGGATCTATAGGAGCAAAGTTGGCCCGGGCACTGAGGACGGCTCCATGGCCTCTGCCTCAGGCTATAGAATGGCTCAGGTCGCAATGGAGCTACACCCAGATGAGCAGAGCAGCGCCTCCTGGTGAGCATGCTGGGTGGATCCTAGTCCGGCGCATACGGGAGTCTGTCTGTCTGCGTCCCCACTTCTCACTTCAGAAAAATGGAAGGAAGGAAGGAAGGAAGGAAGGGAGGGAGGGAGGGAGGAGGAAGGGAGGGAAGGAGGGAGGGAGGAAGGGATTGCCAACCTAAAATTATAAACTGGGGACTTAAGCAAACTTTAGAAAAGTCATATATAAACTAAAATCTACAGAGACTAAATAAAGATGGGTTCAAGTCAACGGACTGACTAGAAGAAAGCTAAAAATAACAACAGTGACTATGGATGCAAACAAGGGATTAAAGTAATCAGGGCAAAATAAACAACTTTGAACTGGAGATCAAAGACAATCCAACGTACGGATAACAGGTCCTCACAGCTGCGCACACACTGTGCAGAACTAGGAAAGCGTTCAGGGAGAAAACATTGTATAAATTCTTCCGAGAATGATAAAGGATTGAGTCTGTCGGCATCAAGTTCCACAAAATATGACACATCACGCAGCAGTAATATACACTGTGATTAGTATGTCACATGTTAACAAAGAAGGCTGCAGGCATCTTATCTACACACAAATGATCTACAAAGGAGGAAACATCAGGCTGGCCTTGGACTCCTCTGTAGCAACAGTCGAGGGCAGAGGACAGTGACTTCAAGTGTTAATTAGGTCTTTTGTTAAGTCTGAGTGACATTAAAGTTACTATTTGTATTTTAAGAACCTATATTTTTTTAAATGATATCTATCCAGCCAGCCATTTGTCCGCGGAAGAGCAGAGAGACTGCAGAAGGGACAGCCTGCTAATGACAATTATAAGCTGGGAGTTCTCATTCCTTCTCCCCAAATTCATCCCTTGATCCACACTCCAGAAGTAACAGAGAAAAACCACCTGTCCTGATTTCCTTCCTCACTCCCCAAAGGGCGCCGGGGTGACTTATCCCACAGGTAAAATTGTAAAAGTACAGAGCAGGCTCGTCCCCACTTCTTCCTCCACTCCCCCAGGAGGTACGTTTAGAAAGCACACCCCTGCAGGGACTTAAAGCCTGTCACTCTCACTGGGAGCAAAGGAGGGAGAAGCCTGAATCTGGTCACAAACTCCACCCTGTTTCCAACCCAAACTGCAAATATCTCCATACAAACTCCACCCTGTTATTATGTCATAATTATGACATATTCTGGCTGGCTGTTTTTGACTACTACCCTAATTGATTCCTAATTATGGGGAGGGAGGAAGCAGAACGGATGGAGTGATTAGTTATCATTCCTCAGACCCCAACATCATCATGACATTGTGTGAATGGCAAGGTTTTGGAGTTTCTTAAAAATCTCTTTAGTTGAACTTTCCTTTAGTTTAAAAGTCTTCACAATGAACAGGTACTGTTTTTACCCCCAATGTTACAGAAAAGTGGTTACAATGGGCTGGGGGTAGAAAGAGCAGGTTCCTAAACAGAACATATACTGTGATCTGATTTTAGTATAAAAAATAACAACAGTAACACCCTGCAGAGAGGCCTGGGCTAAGCATAGCGAGTGGACTATCTCATTTAGTATTCACAAAACCATCTGAAGTTGGTATAAACACCATCCCCATGAGATCATCTGAAGTTGGTATCAACACCATCCCGACCATAGATATGAAATAGAGAGTTGGAGAGGCAGAAGCCATCGCCCAGAGCCACCCAAGATTAACACGCCCAGCAGGGAACTTCACAGAGCTGATTCCCTCCACGCCCCTGTCTTTGAAATCCAGAGGGAACGTGGGCGGGGCCCAGAGAGCCAGAGAGGAGGCACGTCAAAACATTGACAGGGGCTCTCCAGGTCACACACCACTGTGGATGGTTTCTTCTTTTATAATGTACTTATGTTTATCCGTATTTTCCAAATTTTCAACACACGCATTTCTTGTATAAAAGTAAAACAGTAATGTCTTTATATTTGGGGGGGGCGGAGGGCACAAGCATAAACTTGAAATTCAAGTTAATAGCGGAGCCAAGTGATGCCGCCACCCGGGGCTCTGAAGTCTCAGCCAGCGCTTGGATCTGCCATCTGCGGGCAGCAGCTGTGTGCCAACAGGCCAGAGGCGTTCTGGCCAGACACAGCACACCTTCTGCACAAGTCTGAAGATCAAGGGCGACTAGCTCAGTACGCCCCCCCACCCCCACCACCCTCCCAGCCACGTCTCTGAGGCCCCGTCCCCGGTGGCCAGTTAGCTCTGCTCAGGGGAGCAACCCCTCTGGGCTCTTGGTGACTTTGTCCAGGAGTGCCCCCTCCCCGCAGCCTGGCCAGTTTCTCTCAGGGAGACCAGGAGGGGGATTCTGAATGGCCCCCATCCAATTTCTAAACTGTAAACCGCATGCCCACTTTTGGTTGGGGGAGACGTTTCCTGCGTGTGAACAGTTTGTTCTGTTGCCAGCGGCTTTAATGTTATCCAGAACTGATACATCCGAGGCCAAGTTAAAGTGTTGTTTTTTGTTTTTTGTTTTTAAAAGTCAAATATGATAGGCCCTTTCCTAGTTTTAGCTTATCTTGCAGAAATCCCATTTGCAGACAACTCAAAAGAGAGGCTGCACACAGAGGTGCCCTTGTGTAGGAGGCGACCGCTCCCCTGCTCGAGCTGCCCCATCCCGGGGAGTGCAATGTTCCAGGGCAGCCCGCACCTGTCGGCCTCTGGCTACGTCACACACGGCAGCCATGCCTGCTCCTAGCAGTCTGACGCTGCCCTGAGGGGCCTCTCCCCACAAGCTGGTAGGCTGCTTTAAGCTGCATTCTAGGGCACCACTTCAAAGCTGGGGGGCAGGGCAGAGAGAAGCTTTGCCCAGAGAGGTGCTGACAGCCCCGCCCTGCTGGGTACAGGGGAGACGCCCTGCTGCCAGCCAGGACAGGCTCCCGCTTGTGGCTGGGGCCCTCGGTGTTCCGCCTGCCCCCTCCCCATCGCAGGCTCGGGATCCTGTCCCACCTCTGAGAGCTCCCCCCAGCCAACCTCCTTCAACACTAGCCCTGAGCTCTTGTCGTCCTTGGACCCACCCTGGCCAAGGTTGAGGACATCAGTTGACACCTGTAACCATCAATGTTCTCCCCACCCACCGGGCCCACCCCCAGCACCACCTCCCACTTCGCTCCGCTCCACTCCCGCACTCTGATTTTACCACCGGAGGCCACACCGCCCCGTGTGGTCACAGCTGGGTCACAGCTGGACCAGCTGCCTGGCCCAGGACCTGAACCAGTCTAAGGAATGAGCCGTCAACGGTTACAAACACGGCGTCTCCTGCACTAGGACACATCGACTCCCTGAGGGCTGAGAACAAGCCCTGCACTCAAGAAAGCAGTTGAAGTGAATGAGTTTGGCAGAGGCGAGGTGAAGCCTTTCAGAAGGGGCCTGTGCTGAGAAATTCTGGGAATGCTGCAGCAGCCGCCTCGGCCCAGAAGAACAGGGTGACGAATGAGACTAGAATGCAGATGTCTGGTCCTCCCGCAGCACGCACCTGGGCCAAATCTGAGAGTGGCAGGCACGGCCACAGTCCCTTTTGGTCTCACCAAGAGGGACAGGGCTTCAGGGAGGAGCCGGGACCAGCAGGAACCTTTACAAGGCCGGGGACTGTGGAGGAGGCCCGGGGGTAAGGGACAGGGGTAAATGCTACACACACGCACGCACACACACTGGACACACATACACAAAACGCTCAGCTACATGTATTTCTAGGCTTTTTTTTACATGCATTTCCCTTAATCAGATGATATGATGGTCTTGTCCAATCCCCGCCTAAAGCTATGCCCAGAATGCAAAAAGGACTTGTTCCAAGTTCTATTTTAATACAATCAGGCTCATTCTCACAAGCATACCCACCACCCCCAAGAGAAACACGGTTTTCTTCTTACAGAGAGGAAACAAGGACTGTCACAGGGCAGCATTTCCTCAAATACAGGGCTTCCTGCTATTGATAGACTGAGTCTCCAACCAACCAATACCCCACAATCTTCCTACCCAACCCCAAACCCTCAAGAGGGCAGTTTCTCTTTTTTCTTCATTTTTCTTTCTTTGCACCCTCAGACTGTTTTAGGGTCCTTTGCGCTTTTTCCTCTCTGGTATTAAGGGTGGACTTGTGTCCCCCCCCAAAAGACATGAAGTCCTAACTCCCAGTATCTGTGAATGTGACCTTACTAGAGTACAATTCTTAGCAGACGCAACGAGGTGAGATGCAGTCATTAGGGCGGGCTCGACTCCAGCAGGACTCACATCCTTATAAGAAGAGACACTCAGAGAAAACGCCACGGGACCGCAGAGCCACGTGCCAGAAGAGTGCAAGCCGCAAGCTAAGGAGTGCCCAGACCAAGCCTCCCCCCCCCCCCCCCGCCCAGAGGCTAGGAAGAAGCGAGAAAAGATTCCATCCAGCATCTCAGAAAAAGTATGGCTTTGACAACAACATGATTTCAGACTTCTGGTCTCCAAGACTGCAAGAAAATAAACCCGTTGTTCTTAGCCACCCAGTTCGTGGTAATTTGTTACGGCAGCAAAAGGCGCTGATACACCCAGTCTCCTCCTCCTCCGGCAACACCCGAGAGGCACATTCATCCACCTTCTTGCCTCCGGGCCAAGTCCAGCCCACGATAAACTGTCAGCGTCACCTTCTCTTTACTACGCATTGCATATTTCTTTATCTAAGGGAAAAACTATGACCCGATTTTGGTCTGCCATCTGAGATGCTGAAAATGTTAAAAAAAAAAAAAATGATCCTACTGCCCCATGAACTCCACAGAAGGAAAAGGGTCTAATAAAATAGGAAGATGTCACTCCCCAAACTGGCACTCTTAAATAAAAGGCAAAGGCAGAAGTTGGAACAAATGTGTTAATGGGAATTCCTAGCGTGGCATAAACCTGGCATGAGTTTCTCCCCCCCGCCCCCAGGAGTGACCTGAGCTTTGACTCCCTGGAGCACACCCTCATAGAGGTCTCGCAGACCCGACTCTGACATCCTGCCAGGGTTGCTGAAGCATGGCACTGTTGGGGTCAGCAGCCCGTGGAGGGAGGCAAGAATAAAATTAATCAACAACCAGGAGGCGACAGGGCTGAGCTGACCACCTGTGACCACCGCAGCTCAGTTCACCCGACACAAAGAGAAAAACAGGCACCAAGGCGACAGACCTGAACACGAGAATACTCAGCTTCCTTCTCTGGGAATCTACAATGTTTCACTTGTCACATGAAAAGTCTCCCTGTTGGCCCTGGGTGCCCAGGAGCACTGAAGTCATTTTTAATTGTTGCCTTGGTGCTATTATTTTTAAGTGGCAAAAACATTCCCTAATGAGATCCAAAATTATCAGAAGACAGATAAATGTATATATTTTTATCTTTTCCCTAGAGTAAGGCTACGGTATAGAATGGCTGTTAGGAAACACTGAGTTTATTCAAAAGAAAAAGGAAGAATGTTGTAAAAGACATTGAGAGGAATCGTGATCTTATTTCTAGCAGTCAATCAAAACAATATTTTTATTGCTATATATGTTTATAATCATTATTTCCAAAAATAAAACTCTTTCTGGCTGGTACCTGCTCGCACCTGCTGGCTAATGTGAGCAGGCTGAGGGTGGGGAGGATGGGGGATGCATGTGTGTGTAAGTGACAATTCTGTGCCCCGACTGTTCCTAAAATGAAAGCAAGAAATGCAGGCCCTGACCGGTTGGCTCAGTGGTAGAGCGTCGGCCTGGCGTGCAGGAGTCCTGGGTTCGATTCCCGGCCAGGGCACACAGGAGAGGCGCCCATCTACTTCTCCACCCCTCCCCCTCTCCTTCCTCGCTGTCTCTCTCTCTTCCCCTCCTGCAGCCAAGGCTCCACTGGAGCAAAGTTGGCCCGGGCGCTGAGGATGGCTCTGTGGCCTCTGCCTCAGGCACTAGAGTGGCTCTGGATGCAACAGAGCGACGCCCCAGATGGGCAGAGCATCGCCCCCTGGTGGGCATGCCGGGTGGATCCCGGTCGGGCGCATGCGGTCTGTCTGACTGCCTCCCTGTTTCCGGCTTCGGAAAAATGAAAAAAGAAAAAGAAAAAAAAAAAAGAAATGCAGAGCGTCCTCAGCGATGGAGAGGACCTGAGAACGGGACACAACTGCCTGTCGGACCATCACCGGCACCCACACATCTTAGAAGTCTCCCGGGGCCGCGTCTGGACTCAGCACGAGTGCGGCTGGCTCCACGGCCACCCTGGGCACGGGTGCAGCACAGCAGACCTCCTCACCTGCTCCCACCAGCGACAGGCTGCAAAGCAGCCGCACTGCATGCTAACGTTCTGCTCTATTTATACGCGTCTCCAGGGACGAGCAAAGGGAAGGGAAAGGTGCTCGTTTCTGCTTTTCTGTTTCTCAACAGTGTCCTCCCTTTGGGCCGGCAGGCGAGCCTCACAACCCACGTCATACTTGCTCGTGCTGGGGCGGCCGCACAGCACGCCGCCGATTCCCCGCAGAGTCTGGGCCTCGGCTTCTCACATACAGACAGGAGAGGCCTGTCAGAAGCTCTCCACATCCACTTCAACTGGAGTTCCTTTTAGGTCTTTTCCGCCCCACGCGCTCGCCCGGCCACTAACGGAGCCCCCTCCACAGCTCAGGAGGCCACGAACCTGACACGGGCCGTGCAGAGTGCTGCGCCCGACGCATGTGTGGCTTTGAGAAGAGGGAGGCGGGACGCACCGCACGGAAACACGTGCAAGTTACACAAAAATAAGACAGAGTGCATTCGAAGTGCCATCCCAGCAGCGCTCGGAGGATGACAGGGCCGACGGAGGAAGCCCGTCCTGACGGACAGCGTCTGCACCCCTGGGCATCCCCCTGAGTCTCGCGAGCAAGCCCTCCAGCCGACCTCTGCCAACACCACCGTGCCCTTGAGAGCTACAGTGACCCCAGACCCAGGGCGGCCTCCGCACCCTGGCAGAGAAGAGGGGCTGGTGCCGAGGTCTAGAGGGGTGCTCCAGGTGGCTCCGTGGGTCCGCTTCAATCAGTGCTGGTAACCAAGATCAACTGATCAACGCCATTCTTTATTTGACGGGTTGCGTCACAACGGAATCTTACATAATAAAAACATACAGGCCCGTGCTGCTTGGAAATGTTTATCTTCATTAGAGGAATTCTGAGCAGTTAGGTAAACAAGATTTCAGGTACAGTACTTTGGGGCTTATATAACCGGTGAAGAGGGCAGCTTTCCAATTCCAACTTTGCTTGTGTGCAAGGTGGTCATTTCTCATTCTAATCAACTGGAGATAGGAGAGCAGCGGCATCAGGACGGGGAGCAAATCTAACAATTAGGGAACGAACAGGCCCGTTTCACACGTGCCTCTTCCGAAGGGGCGAAGAGGGAAAGACAATGGAATAGCCATTCCCAAGAAAGGATTACAACAGATTCTAACCGAACAACACCACTGGGACCCTGCCTTCTACACGGAGGCTGCAAGTGCAGAAATGAAAGTAAAAGCAAACATTTCTTCCTGCCACGAGTCCCCGTAGTTGCAGGAGTGATTTAGGGAGCACACAGCCCACTTTCTATTCCAGTCCCCAGGACTAGGTTGAAAACATGCTCAGCTCCTTATTAGTTCTGCTAACTCCACATAACGGTGGCTCAGGTGGCTTTGAAGTGAGAGCCACCGCAGGCTCTAGACCAGGGGTCCCCAAACTTTTTACACAGGGGGCCAGTTCACTGTCCCTCAGACCGTTGGAGGGCCGGACTATAAGAAAAAACTATGAACAAATCCCTATGCACACTGCACATATCTTATTTTAAAGTAAAAAACAAAACGGGAACAAATACAATATTTAAAATAAAGAACAAGTACATTTAAATCAACAAACTGTCCAGTATTTCAATGGGAACTTTGCTCCTCTCGCTGACCACCAATGAAAGAGGTGCCCCTTCTGGAGGTGCAGCGGGGGGCGGATAAATGGCCTCAGGGGGCCGCATGCGGCCCGCGGGCTGTAGTTTGGGGACCCCTATTCTAGAGCCACCGAGGAAAAGTGTCAGGCTAACGTGGACAGCCAGGTTCGTTCCCAGGGACCCACCCCAAAGCACAATTGGTCAGACAAATTAGAATCCGCCACCACATATCACAGCATCTCACATGTGGATGGACAGACAGGTACACAGACAGAAGACCAGAGGGCATACCCGAGGCCCCCAAGTGGACTCATGCGATGACACAGTGGCCCAGACCTTCTCCTGTACCCGAACAGGGCAGCTGGGTGCCACTGCCTGCCTGGATGGGTCTGCGGACACAGCCCGCTTCTGGGTCCTCAGAGCGCTCGTGGCAAGAATTCTAGCAAAACCAACACTAAGGAAATAAGACACCCTTGTTACTATCAGTACTCTCTTTGATTCTGTTACCAGGTAAGTTAAAATGTCACTTGGGATATGACAACACCGAAGATAAAGGTACAGCCGAGGAACCTGTGAAGGAAATCATGAAAGCAAAGGGAAAAAGAGTGGGCTCCACACCCCTCCCCCACCCCCACCCCCAATCTCCGCCAAAAAGTAGGGCTTGTAGTCCTACTTTTGTCTCATCTCTCTCCATTCCTGTCTGTCTGTCTGTCCCTTAGCCTTAGGAACCTATGTTGCCTGTCTGTCTGTCCTTAGCCTTAGGAACCTATGTTGCCTCTTACTTTCAAATGTTCTTATTGAGTGTGAAGTCATATGTGAGACTTTTGTCTCAAGTTCTGGAACAGTCTAATGACCAACTATTATCTCTTAGATAGTGAAATAACCACTCCCTGAACCCTGGCTGGGTCGCTCAGTGGCTAGAGTGTCATCCTGGCACACTGAGATTATAAATTCAATCCTTGGCCAGGGCTCATACAAGAAGCAATCAGCCTGACCAGGTGGTGGCGCAGTGGATAGAGCGTCGTCGGACTGGGATGCGGAAGGACCCAGGTTCGAGACCCCGAGGTCGCCAGCTTGAGCGCGGGCTCATCTGGCTTGAGCAAAGAGCTCACCAGCTTGGACCCAAGGTCCCTGGCTCCAGCAGGGGGTTACTTGGTCTGCTGAAGGCCTGCGGTCAAAGCACATGTGAGAAAGCAATCAATGAACAACTAAGAAGTCGCAATGCGCAACGAGAAACTGATGATTGCTTCTCATCTCTCTCCATTCCTGTCTGTCTGTCTGTCCCTGTCTATCTCTGCCTCTGTAAAAAAAAAAAAAAAAAGGCAGCAATCAATGAGTGAATAACTAAATGGAACAACTAAGTGGAAGAACAAGTTGGTGCCTCCTCTCTCTCCCAAGTAACTGGAAAAATTAAAAAAAAAACCACAGCGGCAGCTGGGGTGGGTACCACCATTTCTAAAGGAGTGAGCTACTCAACCGGCCATCTGAAAGGGCTTCCCTTTTTACAAGGGCTCTCTCAAAGCCACAAAGAAGAACCGAAACGAAGAGGTAGGGAAGAGCCCACTGCGGGGACTCTGCCCGCATCTGGCGGAAGGCTTCCTTTCTGTATATGTTGTTTCCCCGCGCGCCCAGAATGAAGGCCACCCCCAGGCCGCACCTGCACAGCTGCGGCCGCAGGAGGCCCAGCGCCTTAGCCTTAGGAAGCTCTGGCTTCCTTCCTCAGTGAAGCCAGCTCGGCTCACCGAGAAGAGCACGGTTCCCTCCCTCTCTTCTTCCCAAGGGCAGGTGTGAGCAGCCCGGGGAGAGAAGTACAGCCACAGGAAGGGGCGTGGTATGGTGCTGGCACGGAGCACGGGGGCGCCCGCCCCCCAAATGGTCACCGCAGCCAGAAGCCTAGATGGACACATCTGCAGGGAGGGAAGGCAGACTGCACCCAGGGCTGCTCGACTTTCAGAAGCCAGAAAGGACCCGGATTGAGAGAGTGCCTATGTCTGTGCGCGCGGAGCGCCGCTGAATACGGCGGGAGGACACTGATGAAGGCCCGGGTGCGTGGACGGCCAGAGACCTGGGCCCTTCCCGGCTGCCAGGGCTGAGCTCCGAGGTCGCAAGTCTTAAACAAGGCTGCCTGGAGGGCAGCACATGTCCACAACATATGTCACTTGGTCCCCTCCTCCCGACACCCCAGGCTGTCTTGAAGTGGCCACTTTTCATCCAGGAAAACAGAGCAAGCTACAAAGGCCCAGATCTCTAATCTAGGAAACATTACCGAGGCGTCAACAATATCCCAAATCTTCATGTCCCTGCAAGGGGCTTCCATTGTGCCGAGGTCAATAATATGTCATCATTAAGACAATTACTGAAGACTACACCCTATGAGAAGCACTCTATCATGTGCCCATTTATTTACTTATTTTTCTTTTCCACGTGAGAGGAGGGCAGGTAGAGAGACAGACTGCCGCATGTGCTCTGACCGGGATCCACCCTGCAATCTCATCTAGGTTCATGCTCACAACTGAACTATTTTCAGCGCCTGAGGCAGAGGCTCCATGGATGAGCCTGGGGTGATGCACTCGATCCAATCCAGCCATGACTGTGGGAGTGGGAGAGAGTGAGAGAAAGAGAAGGTAGCGGAGGGATGGAGAAACTGATGGTCGCTTCTCCTATGTGCCCTGACCCGGAATCAAACCAGGGACATCCACACACCGTAGCCAATGCCCTACTGCGGATCAAACTGGCCAGGGTCATGTGTCCATTTATTTAAATCTCTCAACTATCTATAAGATAGGCTCTCGTTAGCTCCCATTTTCAGATGAGGATAGTGAGGCATGGGTAAGTCAAGTCTTCAGGAGCTGGGACAAATCCAGGTGTTTTGACTCTAAGTCTTTTCACGGCTCAACTGCCTCCCGCCACAACACTGTCCCACCCTGTGGGCCCAGACCAGAGCAGCAGGGACGAGGGCTCCCCACCAGGCATCAGGGCCCCTGTCCCTCCCAACCACCCCTGTACTGTCCCTGCTCCACTCACTTCCAAGTACCCATTGACTATATAAGTGGTCGAGATAACTACGACTATGGTGGGTTCCTCTCCCACATGACTAGTAATTTTTACAGCATCTTTAAGAGAAAACGGATTGCGGTATTTATAATACGGGGAATACACAGAACTAGCCACTGGTACTTATGTCTTACTTTGAAACATTTAAGCTCCTAGACAAAACGTTCATGCAGAGTCGGAAACGATCTGAGCATACGGTTCACTACACCAAAGTCGAAGCTTGATTGACGTCATTTTATTCCTCATTTGTTGGGACCACAAACTTACTATGTTGATAGTACGTATGCATAACCATGCCATTATTCATAATAACAGCAGCTAACGTGCCAGTTAGTGTTCAAAGTGCTCTATGTGTACTGGCCTGACTCACAGCAACACTATGAGGGTAGGTACGATGACAACCCCAGCTCCCACAGGAAAAACCAAGGCGCAGAGAGACTGAGGAACCAGACTGAGGGCACAGAGCCGGCAAGCGGAGGACACAGGAATGAATGGTGGGTCTTGCTGTTCTCCACCCGCGAGCTTGAACCATCTAACTTGCAGTTCTCGCCATTCAGCAATACTACTCGTCACATCGACCCGTAAGCACTTAGACGCCATAAAATACAAGAGTCTCAAACCACGTCAGTTCACTTGTCCTATGAACCCAGGTCGTTGATCCCACTTTTTTCCTTGTTTACTGTCTATTTTGTGGATATAGATACAGAAACCGAAAGCAAAACTCCAGTAAAAAAGCAAGGACGCTTTCTTTCCAGCCTACAGATTGCCAAAGACGTTTCTGAGGGTGGATGAAATATAGCTGGCTTGTCATCAGGGGAATTCTATATCCATGTGTAAGCCATGCTATCAAAATTACCACTGACATGTCCCTTAATGTCTTCAACAAAGTACAGCGTTCAGTGTTTGGTGTATGTGACCCGGTACTGGGCGTGTACATAAACATATCACGCATGCAATAATGTAGAGAATATACTAGATGACATATACAAAAGACAAGTTAGCAGAAGTGGTGGTAAGTCCTTTACTTTGGAGGAATGCGGTTATTTAATGCAGTTAAACCCGTGCAAGTTGCAAGTTACTGTGTTCAGGAAGTTGGGAGTAAGGCACTGTAGAAATGTAGACAGCATTGCTTCCACCACAGCAAGGGGTGAGCACCTTCTGCATACCTGCCTGCCTGGCCCCTGGCAGAGCCCACCCGCCTTGCGTGACACCTCCGGGAGCCCCCTGGAATCCAAGGACCAAGATCAGCTCAGCAAGGGTCCCTGCCCCTCCCACCACCCCAGCAGAAGGCCTGGCACAGGCCCCGAAACCAACGCCGACAGACCTGGGCTCTATCTCTGTAACCAGCCAAAAACATTCCCGGATCTTGTCTTGATTCAAGAGCTGCGTGCGTCTCAGTGAAATTCGGCTGTCCCCTCACCATTGCTGGTGACATGGCGCTCTTCCCAGGGCCAGGCTGCTCAGTGAGCCCCGTCCCAGGGCCAAGCTGCTCAGTGAGCCTCGTCCCAGGACCAGGCTGCTCAGTGAGCCCCGTCCCAGGGCCAGGCTGCTCAGTGAGCCCCGTCCCAGGGCCAGGCTGCTCAGTGAGCCCCGTCCCAGGGCCAGGCTGCTCAGTGAGCCCCGTCCCAGGGCCATAGCTGCTCAGTGAGCCCCGTCCCAGGGCCATAGCTGCTCAGTGAGCCCCGTCCCAGGGCCATAGCTGCTCAGTGAGCCCCGTCCCAGGGCCAAGCTGCTCAGTGAGCCCCGTCCCAGGGCCATAGCTGCTCAGTGAGCCCCGTCCCAGGGCCATAGCTGCTCAGTGAGCCCCGTCCCAGGGCCAAGCTGCTCAGTGAGCCCCGTCCCAGGGCCATAGCTGCTCAGTGAGCCCCGTCCCAGGGCCATAGCTGCTCAGTGAGCCCCGTCCCAGGACCATAGCTGCTCAGTGAGCCCCGTCCCAGGGCCAGGCTGCTCAGTGAGCCCCGTCCCAGGGCCAGGCTGCTCAGTGAGCCCCGTCCCAGGGCCATAGCTGCTCAGTGAGCCCCGTCCCAGGGCCATAGCTGCTCAGTGAGCCCCGTCCCAGGGCCAGGCTGCTCAGTGAGCCCCGTCCCAGGGCCAGGCTGCTCAGTGAGCCCCGTCCCAGGACCAGGCTGCTCAGTGAGCCCCGTCCCAGGACCAGGCTGCTCAGTGAGCCCCGTCTCGGAACAAGGCAGCACCGCAAAGCTCCGCTCGGGGATGAGCAAGAGAAATTCACAGGAACCCGCGGCCTCTGCACAGGAGGGGCCTCTCCAGCCTGACCCGGGCCGAGGCTGTTCCAGCAGCAGCAAGGACAGCCCCTTACACCCTGAGCAGCTGATCAGCAAGGCACTGCCACGGCGCGAGGCCTCTGGGGCATCCTCTTCATAAGGTGTCTCAAACTGAAAAGGGACAGGGTGACAAAATTCAGCAAAGCGATCTCGCTCACTTTGCAACGAATTCAATCCCTTTCAATTAAACACACAAGAGCCCTGGCCGGTCGGCTCAGTGGTAGAGCGTCGGCCTGGCGTGCGGAAGTCCCGGGTTCGATTCCCGGCCAGGGCACACAGGAGAGGCGCCCATCTACTTCTCCACCCCTCCCCCCCTCCTTCCTCTCTGTTTCTCTCTTCCCCTCCCGCAGCGGAGGCTCCATTGGAGCAAAGATGGCCCGGGCACTGGGGATGGCTCCTTGGCCTCTGCCCCAGGCGCTAGAGTGGCTCTGGTCACCGCAGAGCGATGCCCCGGAGGGGCAGAGCATCGCCCCCTGGTGGGCAGAGCATCACCCCCTGGTGGGCGTGCCGGGTAGATCCCGGTCGGGTGCATGCGGGAGTCTGTCTGACTGTCTCTCCCTGTTTCTAGCTTTGGGAGAAAAAATAATAATAATAATAAAAATAAATAAATAAACACACAAGAGAAATCCCCTCTCCCGGATCGAAGGTGTGTACACCAAGCTAGTGTAAAGGAATTTTCAGGAATAATATGCTCCCCGAAATCATGATTAGCTAACCATTTTCAACCAAGCTGAAAGAAAGAAAGAAAGAAAAAAAAAATCAGGGTAATTTTATTTCTTACTACCTGGGGCTATATAGTAATTATGCAAATGACAGGGAATTTGTCACTTTGAGTAAACCGTAAGTGTGTAAAGTAATTTGATTAAGTAAAATAGAGTTGCCTTAGTCATCATACTAATTTGACAAGGACTTCAAAAATGTCTCTCAGCTGTCTGCTTCTGCGTTAAATATGAAAAAAAAAAAAACACTTTCAAAATGATGCTTCTTTAGGAAAAAAAACAAACAATGAAAACTAGAGCAGTTCCACCTCAACCATTAATCATCAGCCCACTGGGCGCTCTCGGGCCTAAAAGAAATAAAAATAAGTGACTTGAACGCAGTGAGCTGGAACCCTGTTAAACATTCTCAGTCATCCAGCTCTCTACTTGGTCACCACCACCTCAGACTTAGTTTTTGCATAACTCTACATGGGGAAATGCCCGGGCCCATGGCCACAGGGACCACCTGTGTGCCCCAAGCAGAGACGAAACTGGCCTTTTCAAGTTTTTATCCTGAGGAAATTCAAATGCATTTGTACGTGAGTGTCAGTGACAACTGCCCAGAGGTGGCGGAGGCTCTAATTTCCTGCACACATCCTTATCCGCCCCGAGCCTCAGTCACTTGATATATATATATATATATCTCACACACACACACACACACACACACACACACACGAACCTCTCCGCGCAGAGCTACCCTCCTAGACTGGCCTGCAACATCTCGGTGGGTCTCCACAAGACATGGGAAAGTGCACGCGACATGACTTTCTCTCCATGCCTGTCCCATAGGCCCACGCCTTCTCCAAACAGCCCGAGACTTAGGAAGATGTTACAACCTGGCAAGGGGGTCAGTTCAGACTGGAGCCACCCGAAGCAAAGACCCAAGTGAAGGAAAACGAAATTGTGTTCTCCACTCTGCACACGGTGATGATCAAATGGAACGGGTCTCTCTTCTTACCTGAGAAAATAGTCTATAGACCAGGGGTTAGGAACCTATGGCTCGCGAGCCAGATGTGGCTCTTTTGATGGCTGCGTCTGGCTTGCAGACAAATCTTTAATAAGAAAAATAATAACGTTAAAAATATAAAACATTCTCATGTATTACAATCCATTCATTTCCTACCACTCATGTTCATGGTTGCGGGTGGCTGGAGCCAATCACAGCTGTCCTCCGGGACAACACCAAATTTTTATTGGATAATGCCTAACGTGCATGGGTCGTTGTATGGCTCTCACGGAATTACATTTTAAAATATGTGGCGTTCATGGCTCTCTCAGCCAAAAAGTTTCCTGACACCTGCTATAGACCGTCAGGCAGTTTAATTGATGAGGAGGGAACATCCCTGGGACTGCTGGTGGATCTGAAGCATGATTTCTAATAAAATATCTCAAACAGTAACTGATCTCAGAATCCAGAGCTGGCCCGGGTAGCACCTGCGATAGCTTATCTCTATTATCGCTACCTCTGGGATTCAGGCTCAGTGTCAGTGTTCTACACTCCCCTGGGACACCCCCAAAATCCAGACAAAAAGTTGCTGGTCCCCTGGCTGGCTAGTTTGACAGCTGGTGGCTTTCTCATATATAGAAACTCCCCACGCTGGGCAGGCTCTCCAAAGGAAATTACACACACACACAGCGTCCTGCTCTTCCAAGTTGCTTCTCAAATCACATGCAACTTCTTGTTTCAGTTGGGCAACTGGGAAGACTGCATCCATGTCATTCAAGATACTGGTAATATGTCTTTACAGAGAAAGAATGGAAAAATGAAGTCCTCAAATGTAAAAAAAAAAAAAAAAAATGGCACTTGGGAAGACAAAATAAAAGGCATGGACATTTGGAATCAAGTAGAAAATAATGCCATGGGCATAGAATTTGGGATCTTTCAGAACAGGATCCCAAATGATCACGCGTGTGATCACCAACACACATGGGCTTTCAGGGTTCCTAAGAAAGCCCGAGATGAAGTAAAAGGGAGACATTTGTCTTCCTGCACGCATCCTGAAACGGCTGCATGCTCAAATTATCTGTAACAAAGTCTCTCGCGTAGCTAAAGGAATAACAAACTTTTCATTCCACCTGCCAAATAACAGACGAAAACTCCCAAGTGACCCAGAAGAGCAAAACCCATAGCAAGCCGATTCAGTCAACCCTGGCGAGCAAACTATTTATTTTCATGAGGTTCAGACGCCAGCGGAGCGCCAAGGGCAGCCAGGCAAGGCAGAGCCCTGAGCACCTTCTGCCTCCACTCCTAGTAATCGAAATGAATTCAATTTCCTAGGCCCCTGCTCTCCCGGGCCTCCATCTGCTCTCTGCCAGTCACCTGTTGATTCCTGTTACCCTACCCCTTCAACCAGGCTTTCCACCGACCCCGGCTGGGAGTGTCAGGAGTTCCTCTGGCTGTCACTTTGCCTATTGCAGGATTCAAGTCAACTTCCTCCCTCCTGTCTGTGGACATGCATTACTCCACCAGCCCTCTGCTTCTTCACTTTCTTAAGGAACTCGGGGCCACTCATCTGACTGAAGACCAGCTTCCTTTCTCTCTACAGTCCTTAGATCAGTGTATGCTAAAAATAAGCTCATGCCTTGATCATTCATGGTGTGAAAAGTTCTGTTGGTGTGTGCCACACGTGGATGTCCCACTCTATTGAACAAAAGTGGTTTGAGGCAAACTGTTAAACTGGAGGTAGCTGCCAATACACTAATTGCCCTCTTTTAAACACAGACCCATATTCCTGGTTAGGACTTGTATACTTTGTATATGCTGCTCGTCAAGACCAACCTATATTTATTAGTGTGTATTTGCATCTTAGTAATACATGCACCTAGTTTAATAGTTTAACAAATTCTCTCCAAGGAAGGTCTAATAAACTGACTCTCAAGACACGGTTTTCCCCTAACTCCCAAAACTCAAAAGGCCACAGGCACCATCTGCAATCATGTATAGTAACTACAAAAAAAGTGCATCTTATAAAACAATAATCTAAGCAGAGAACAAAATGTGCTTTTGGCCACAGAGTTCATCTGCAGCATACAAGTCATTGGATGCACAGAGACGGGGATTTAAATGCCTTTCATCTCACAAGGAGCAAAGGAAATGCATTTCATTTTCAGAACTGCAACTCTGTCACCCCAGGAACAGAGTCGAGTTTGCAAAATCTTCTATCATAACTGTATAACTGACTTGATCCCACGCCACAGACCAAGCCTGCTCCTACATCCTTCTGACAGCAAGCCCGAGTCCTAGGAGACGGATTATGAATGGTACAAGGTACTCAGCATCTCTGACTCGGCTCATTAACTGTAACCCAAGGCCAGGAAAGAAGGATAAGGGGTACCATCGGGAGGAGCGCGGTTCTCTCTGTGACTATCCAACAGGCAAAATCTTGTCCAATTCTCTCTCCATTAAACTTGATCACTAACAGTCTGTGACATTTGATTCCAGTTTCAGGTCAATAATCAAGTAATGATTTAACACTATACACTCTGAAATTTTTCCTCACTTTTAGGCAGGGCTATACTTGGGTCTGGACAGGCACTCTCTGGAACTCAGGCTGGGACCACCTGCACCGTGGAGAAAGCGGCAAAGTGGGTATTTGACAGTGCTGAGTCATTACAAGCTGTTTCTTCTGCTCTATTATGCACCCCTGAGCCGTTTGAGCATTAATATCCCCTTTCAGAAGGCAAATGAAATAAACATATATTGCGGGGAAAATGAGGTAACCCCCTTGTGGGTGAGAGACAACGGTGGGGAATTTAGGTCTAAGAGTGGACAGCAGGACTACACAAACTCGCAGCTGCTCTCCAGGTATGGGAACTTTATTCCAGACGCTGAGAGATGGCTCTTAGGATACGGAGCGGGAATAGTCCCCACGTAACCCTGGTTCGGATCAGGCCACACTCGGGCGCATTTTACTCTAAGCTGTTAAATCTCCCCCATAATTGGCGGATGGAGAAAGCGCCCGGAGAAAATGATGCATAATGGATTTGTTCTCGAGGCGGATAGAACGGAAAGTAGAGGACGCAGGATGCTAACTGGCTTTTCTTCCCATGTGCAGATCACCTGAAATCCGCGATGCCTTCCGCTCCAAGGGGGCTCCTGAACTCGCCCTCTGGCTGCACTTTCCAGGGGGACAGAAATGCTTTCACGCCCACCTGACTGCAGCCTCCCCTCCTCGGGTCCCCCCAGCCCCCGCCGGCCGCACGAGCAGCTGCCGGCATCCGCGGTCCCGCCCGCCCCTGGCTCGCTCGGCAGCCCCGGCCGGCGGCTCCCCCGGCAGCCGCCTCTGCACCACTCGCCAACCTCCACGCCCGGCGGAGGTCACGCCCGCCCATCCCCTCCTCGTGCCAGCCGGCCGCCCGGGCGCAGCGCTGGGGAAGGGGCCCCGCGGCGGAGTTGGCACGGGGACTCACCAGGTAGGCGCCCACCGTGCCCTGCGCCAGCATCAAGGCGCACTCGGACACCAGGAAGATCTTGATGTTGGAGAAGCAGGACACCTTCTTTTTCTTCTTCTTGTTCCTCTGAGCCTCGTCCCCCTGCAGCTCGCCGCTCCGGCCGCCGCCCGACGAGCCGCCCGGCTTCTTCCCCTGCATCCTTCTCCCGCCGCCGCCGCCGCTTTCCCGCTCGCCCCGGGAGTCCGGGCCGCTGCCGGGCGGGGTTGCGCGCCGCGAAGCTGCGTGCTGTCCCCACCCCGGGCCCGCGGCGGCCGCCCCCGTCCTGCCGGAGCTGGAGAGGTGGAAGCACAGCTCCTCGCCGCCGCCTCCGCCGCGCTCGTCCCCTGCCGCCTCCTCCTCCTCCGCCCTCCCCTCGCCTCCTCCTCCGGCTTGGGCTGTGCCAATCACAGGGGCTCCTCGCGCCGCCCGCCGCCGCTGCCGCCGCCTCGCCGCCCGCGGACACCGGCCGCTGCCATCGCCGGCTTCCCCTATCACTCCGGCCGCGCCGGCCCTCGCCTCCCCTGCCTCCCCTGCCTCTAGCCGGGGGGCCGAGCGGCGCTCGCCTGTGCCCGCCCCCGCTACCCCGGCGCCCCCGGGAGGCGCAAAAGGGGAACCGGTGTGGGACGCGGAAGGCGGACCCGCGGCCGAGACTGAGAGGGTCTGGCCGCCCGAGGGACCTGGGAGAGGGGGAGTCCTTGCGGAGTAAGCGAGGCGCGGGGGACCGGGCTGCTCGGGAGGAAGGGAGCGAGGAAGGGAGGGTGAGAGGGAGGGAGGCGGTGCCCGACCCCTAGATGGCGCTGCGGGGCTCCGGGCGCCCCCGCGGACTCTGGGTGGTACTGCAGGAGGAACGGGCGGCGCAGAGATGGGGTGCGGAGGCGCCCCCGCAGGGCGGGGACCTAGAGCTCCGGCATCGGGGCGCTAGACCGGAGGGGAGGGACTGTTTCTAGGAAGAGAGTAGAGAATGAGTTCTCAGAAAGGAGTTGCGGTCTCTCTTCACCTCCGCCCGGCGATTTCTGGGGACAGATGTTGCGCTCTGGGGCTTGGGGAGGTGCCAGAGGTCAGAGCTGCTTAAAGCTTCCGCAGCCTGCCGGCTTCTGCTCTCCTAGGCCACCGAGTGTGCCTAAATGTCCCCAGACCGAAAGGAGAGAAAGGAACGGAAGCACAAGAGAGAAGTTCCATTCACCCTTCGGAGCCGCACCGACTCGAAGTCGCCGCCAGCCAGCGTCTAGGCTGCTGCACGGTCGCCGCGACCCAGCAGAGGGCCTTGTCCAGCCCTCCCTCTGCCTGGAGCCCTTCCTTGGCATGATGCAGCCTGGGCTGCAACTAGCAGGAAGCGATTAGCCACAGGCCTGCTTTGGTCCCCACCCCTCCCTAGTTTTGTGGCTGGGGCCACTTTTCTTGTCTTGGCCTTAATGTCTGGGCCTGTGGCAGCCGCTCTTTACAAATCATTACCTGGAGTTTGTGCTACAAGGCACCACCATTAGAATCCGCTAGTCCTCAGACAGCCTTTGGAAGCTTAGAGGAAGCTGGAAAAGACAAGAAGTACCAGGAAGCACTGAGCAACTTCCACCTGGGCCATTGTAGGGGTGGGAGTTAGGGGGACACGGGGGGTGGGGGCAGATCATTTGAAAAGCCTTTCCTTAATAATCATGTCAAGGAAAATGATCCACTCTCTTATATCAATGCAGGCCTAAATTCGAAACTGAATAGACTTCACCATTCCCATAATTTTCACTTACTCCCTGAGAACTTGAAGGAGAATGTGTAGAGTAATGATGGGGTGTCTTGCCGGACCATTTAAATATAAACTGCTCGGTCGTTCTGTGGTTCTAGACATGATCTCACCTAGGCCTGGTGTCCCGTTCAGATGCTCCCCTCCCCTGTCTGGGCTGCCTCCTATCTGCCCCCGCTCCCAACACAGGTCTTTTCCACCCCCCACCCCCACCCCCACACACACTGTTCCTGTCACCATGGCTACACTATTACCCCTGTCACCTCCCTACGGCCCCTCCCCTGCTCCCCCCTATTCTTCCCTCTCTGTAGTCAACTTTTTATGCAAAATCCTGCCTTCATCCTTGGCCTCCTCCATCATGCAGACATTTTGGGACTGCTGCCTGGCTGCGTCCTGCGAAGCCTGGGCTGAGCGAGCCCCTTCCCCGCTCCCACACTGTGTGCTGCGAAGCAGAGCTGAGATGGTTTACTCGCTTCTGAACAGCGATCCTGCTGCTATTGCAATGGCACTCCGACCGCATTAGAGTCTTCAAGTCTTATTTACATCCTTACTTTGTAATAGCAAGAGCTAATGTTTACAGTCTGCTTACTCTGGCTGGGCACCATTTGTTCTAAGCCTCCACCAGCACTTAACAGTTTTATCCTCCCAGCCATCCTCTAAACTAGTTCCTATTATTAGCCCTGTTTTCACAGATAAAACTGAGGTCCAGAAAGGTTAACTAACCTTACCAATGTCACATAACCGCTAAATGGCAGAGCCAGCATTTGAAACCTAGATGTTTGGTATCACAGCCATGTTTCTCAATGACCCCCCCCCCCTACACACACACACACATATTTATCTTCCAGGGGTCTGGCCATGCAGGATGGCGGGATGCATATTGTTCCTATATTATAAATGGTGGCTCAGAGATGTGTAGTGACTAGCCTAAGGTCACACAGCTCAAAAGGGACAGGACTTGACTCTGAAGTCCAGCTCTCTGCCCTATACCTCATTGCTCCATCTACAGTCCAAAAGGGATATGGAAAGTTTTGACCATTTATTTTAGATTAAAACCTTCTTTAAAAAAAAAAATATATATATATATATATATATGGCCCTGGCCGGTTGGCTCAGCGGTAGAGCGTCGGCCTAGCGTGCGGAGGACCCGGGTCCGATTCCCGGCCAGGGCACACAGGAGAAGCGCACATTTGCTTCTCCACCCCTCCGCCGCGCTTTCCTCTCTGTCTCTCTCTTCCCCTCCCGCAGCCAAGGCTCCATTGGAGCAAAGATGGCCTGGGCGCTGGGGATGGCTCTGTGGCCTCTGCCCCAGGCGCTAGCGTGGCTCTGGTCGCAACATGGCGACGCCCAGGATGGGCAGAGCATCGCCCCCTGGTGGGCAGAGCGTTGCCCCTGGTGGGCATGCCGGGTGAATCCCGGTTGGGCGCATGCGGGAGTCTGACTGTCTCTCCCTGTTTCCAGCTTCAGAGAAAAAAAAAAAGAGAGAGAAAAAAAAAAAAAAAAAAAAAAAAAAAAAAATATATATATATATATATATATATATATATATATATATATATATATATATATCAAACACTTTTGCTGCCAGGGAAAGGATTTCGTGTTAGGGTTGTAGATTCCTCCTATAATTAACAATAAGCAGCCATGAAAATGGCCCTGTGCCTGAAGCCTTGAGAATAATCAAAGCTGGCCAGAAGGAAATTAGCTGTCAGCCTCATGACAGTCAGAAAGAAGGGTTTTAACCTGTCCCGTCTCCTTCCCTCTCACTCCTCCTTTACCTCCGTCTAGATCAGGGGTCCAGGGTGGTGAAGTGTACACACAACTAGCAGGGACGTGAGCTGGCTTCTCTCCTACGCAGACAGAGGGAGTGACAGAAAAGCAGTAACTGTTATCCATACAGCATGTGATTACTGATGGAGTGCTTTGAGGTCCTGTGTCTCATAGGAGCCTCCCCATAGGGAGCGCTGATCTTATTAGCCCCATTTTACTCATACGAAAGAGCAACAGTGACATTTTAGAGCTCACAGCTAGCAAGTGGCAGGGGTTGAAACCTGCTCTTTCTACCCCTGAGTGCTGGGACCACTGAGGAGGGGGAGGGTGGAGATGAAGGAGTTTAGGCCTCCCATGATCTGTGGTGTTCCCTCTAAGCAGCCTCTGAAATGGATAATTGACCATCACGTCAAACAGAGCTTAAACCCCACCCAACATCTCAACCTGCTCCCTTAGGTGTTGCCGTCGAGAAACACAAGAGCCACCCTTCCAGGCCAGTCTTTTTCATCCATCCATCCCCCTAGTGGCAGATGGAGAACTTAGGAATGACGAGATCCTGCATTTTTTTTTTTTTTTTTTTTTTGCCTCTGGACTACTTTTCTGGGCCGGGTGACTTCAAAGTTACATGTGAATATTGTCAGTTAAGGCTGTAGCTCCACCGTCCCTTACTTTGTTGGTTACCAGAGGCATTCCGAACGCCAAGGAGCCATGGAATATAGAAGTCTGATCTAGGGAGGCCCAAGGACGATTGGGAGACACGGGAAGATACAATAGCTTTTGAGTCCTAAAATATTAAATAGGGTGTGATTAGGGTTGAGAGAGCTTTTTCTTCCCCGCTCTGGAAAGGTCCATCCGTTCGTTTCTGTGGGAGAGAAGTGGGTTAACTTCATGGGCATGGGGGTGGGCGGGTGACAATATCATCCACTGTTCCTGGGCCACGGCGAGATTTCACAGCAAGCAGCCTCAATGTAATTCGACACAATGAGAAACTGTTGTCCAAGTAATTCACATGAACCATCTTTTGCCAGCTTCAATTTCTGTTCACAGGCAAATAGAAAGTTGAATAAATGTGAAGAATGGCTTCTGATTTTCACTAGGGTGGAAAATAGATGCTTAGATCTCACCCTCTGGGTGGATTTTTTTCTTGTTCTGAAAATATACCAATGATATATTGTGTCCAACCAAGGATACAACTGGCATAAGCCAACTTCTTTGGCTTGAAACTAATATTAGGACTAAGATGAAGCTTACCTCCTCTTCCTCAGAGTTTTCCTCCTGCCCTCCCCCCACTCTACTTTCCAATTAGCCTGGTCCATACGCTTTTCCACCATATAGCCTGTGTTTGCTACTTACAATATTCATAGTTCTATATTTGAAATTTTATCTCTTAATTTGACTATATCTTAAAGCTCAGAAAAAAGTGAAAATAATAGACATCCATCATTGCAAATACATTTTTTTTTAAATGGTGAATTCAAAACCCACATGGAGAAACAGAAAATAAGAAAGAAAAGAGAAAGAATATTGGTGGAAATTAAAAGTAGAAAAGAAATATGAAATAAAACAAGAGAATTTTAACAAATAAGAAACTATTTTTAAAAATAAACAAAAAGAACAGAATTAAATGGATATATGTTTTGTTTTGTTTTTTATTTACTGATTTTAGCAAGAGGGAGGGAAGAGAGAGAGAAAGAGAGAGAGAGAGAGGAACATCAATCTATTCTTGTATGTGTCCTGACCGGGGATCGAACTGTCAACATCTGAGCTTAAGGACAATGCTCTAACAAACTGAGCTATCTGACCATGGCTAAATGGGTATTTTCATGGCAAATTTTACCTGACTCTAAGGTAATTACCTCTATAAGATGTTCCATTACCTGAAAATTTCACCAGTGACAACTTTCAGACTTATACAAAAACAGATAATTCCATGTTATATTTTCCAGATATAAAAACAAGAGCTGAAAATATAGATTCATTTCATGAATTCAGTGTAACACTGGTATAAAACTTGACAAAGATATGCAACAAAAGAACAATAAATACTCTGAATTTTCAGTGCCCCGTTAAACATTCCAATGCTTTGATGAAAACCAAAAGATAAGCCATATTATCTTTCTTGTATTACTTAGTGATTCTCAAGTTCACTCAGATGAATTACAAGGAAAAAATAAATTAAGAACATATTGGAGCCCTGGTCAGCTGATTCAGTGGATAGAGCATTGACCTGGCGTATGGATGCCCTGGGTTCAATTCCCAGTCAGAGCACACAGGAGAAGTGACCATCTGCTTTTCTCCCTCTCCCTCTCCCCTTCTCTCTCTTTCCCGTCCTGCAGCCAGTGGCTCGAATGCTTTGAGCATCAGCCCCAGGTGCTGAGGATAGCTCTGGTTGGAGCACATCAGCCTCTGTTGCTAAAAATAGCTCAGGAGCATTGGCCCCTGGCTGGGGGTTGCCAGGTGGATCTCAGTCGGGGTATGTAGGAGTCTGTCTCACCATTTCCCCTCCTCTCATTAAAAAAAGAAAAAAGGGGGAAAAAAGTGAGGCGATTTAGAAGGCATATTCTTACTAGGTATTAAAATGTAGTGCAAGTAACACTGAACCAACTCAAGAACTGGCAGATTGATGGAAGGGAATTTTGTTGTTGCTGTGCTTATGTATTAAACAACAAAAAAAGTGAAAAGAGGTTCATCAGAGGGTTGAGAAATTGACTAATTCAGATCATCGCCTCATCATGCAGCAGCCCCAAACTAAAACAATAAAAACAGATGGGTTAAAGAACCACACGTAGACAAAAATATAAGTGGATACTTACCAGCTCTCTGGAGAGGGAGAGACATTCTAAGCAGAAAGTAATTACAAAGGAAAAGCTACATAGATTTTAGTATCCCACAATTAGAACTCCTCTACATCAAGAAACAGTTCACAATAAAAATCACAAATGGGGAAAGGTAGTTTAGCAACAGACCAGAATAATAACATCATCCAAACGCGAAGCACTGTTACAAATCAAGTCCCACCCGGATGCTCCAGAAGAAACGTGGGCGGAGGAGTCACACAGAATTTTTTTTTTTTTTTTTTTTTTTTTTTTTTTTTGGTGACAGAGACAGAGAGAAGGAGAGATAGGGACAGACAGGAAGGGAGAGAGATGAGAAGCATCAATTCTTTGTTGCGGCTCTTTAGTTGTTCATTGATTGCTTTCTCACATGTCTCTTGACCAGGGGGCTACAGCAGACCGAGTGACCCCTTGATCAAGCCAGCAACCTTGGGCCCAAACTGGTGAGCCTTGCCCAAACTAAATGAGTCTGCACTCAAGCCGGCAACCTCAAGGTTTCAAACCTGGGTCCTCTGCATCCCAGTCCGACACTCTATCCACTGTGCCACCGCCTGGTCAGGTCAGAAAAATTTTTAAAAGGCAAAATCCAATACCATGCAAAAATATTTACACCCATAACTAATCAAATACAAATGAAAACAGATACAAAATACATTTTATTCACCCACTAAAAATGCCCAAACATTTTTTAAAGGAAGGGAGTTTGGGGGCTAAGTGGTGACAGAAGGAGCCTTGACTTGGGTTGGTTCACACAACACAATGTGCAGATGATGGGCTATAGAATTGTACACCTGAAGCCTATATAATTGCATTAACCAATGTCACCCCCAATATAGTCAATAAAAAAGGAAAAAAATAAATGAATAAAAAAGAAAGTTTTCTGTGCTGGTGAAAGTTTGACAGAAAGGCTCCCCAATAAATTGCTGGCAGAGATATGAATTTTTACCAACTCTCTGTAAAGTGATTTGGTAATATCTATTTCAGTAGTCAAACTGTTCACTTTCTTTGACTCAGAAAGTCCCTTCCAATAACTCTATCATAAGAATATAATCAGAGACGTGGGCAAAAATATAAGTACATACACACATACAAGTCACATTTAGCACAATGGGTTCTGCAGTCAGAGTCAGACTACCACAACTTACCATCTACTAAGTTATGACTATGTACAATTTACCTTACATTTCTAAGCCTTGGTTTATCCTTTTTTTTTTTTTTTTTTTTTTTTTTTGGTGAGAAGAAAGGAGATAGTGAGGCAGACACCTGCATATACCCCTACTAGGATCCACTTGGCAAACCCATCTGGGGCTGATGCTTGGACCAACCGAGCTATCCTCAGTGCCTGGGGCCAAGCTCAAACCAATCAAGCCACTGGCTGCAGGAGGAGAAGGAGACAAGGGGAAGGAAGAAGCATATGGTTGCTTCTCCTGTGTGCTCTGACCAGGAATTGAACCCAGGATGTCTATATGCTGGGCTGACGCTCTTATCTATTGAGCCACTGGCCAGGGCCCGATTTACTCATCTTTACAATGAGAATTACAATAGTATCTGACCTAGCATGTGTGCCTATCACCAAGCCTGACTCATAAGTGGCAGATTTTACATTCATATACATTTCTGAGTTACCACTCAAAAAACAAACGCGTTAGGATTACAATTTAATTTTTTTCATTAATATTAAAAATGCATACACACACTTCATTATTTCTGGACCCAAATTGCCTCACTTATTAGGAAACCTGCAGCAAACTGAGATTTCTTGCGCACTCTGCCCTGGCTCAAAGGCCTAAAGAAACCCTGGCTGCTGTCAGTGCTGAGCTCCGTGCTGCCGGGGATTCTGGAGAACGGATCAGACAGGAGTCTCTTCGTTTTTTCTTCCTTCTAGCTCTTATCGCTCAAAGCAAGTGTTCTCCCACTTCCCTGTCCACAACCCTCTTCCTTGGGGGCAGAGGTGGGAGGGCGCCTCTGGCACAAGCCCACTGTGGCGGCCCCCAGCCCCACCCACCCCGGGGATGGAGGCTAAACTAACTGCAGCCAGACCAAACACTTGGAGAGTTCCAGATCCCCTCAACAACATGATTAGGAAGTCTGGAGTTACCGGTCAGGGAAGATCCTCATAATAAATGTAACAAAACCAGGACTCGGAGAAGGAGCTATGCTAACTAAGCCAAGGGAAGGGAAACAGTGCTCGGGTCCTTTCGGTGCGGCCCAGGGACCACATCTTTCTTCCTTTGTATCCGCATTCAAATGTGCTGGAGGTCAATGACTACCAACCACAGAGACAAACCTGTGGGAGAGAAAATACGGGGAAAACATGGATAAGTATAGGGTCCTCCAAGACTGAATTTCAAACAGAGAGAGTCTTTGAAATGAATGAAACCCATCCCTTCTTGGAATAGCAAAAACTCAACATGCCTCCAACCAGAACAATTACTTCTAGGGAAGCAGAAAGCCTTAGGTACACTTCCCAGGGCTCAAGAAGTCCGTCTGGGGTGAGACTGGAAATCAGTGTGACAAAGGGCACCATGAGATGGAGGAACAAAGACCAAATGCTCAAAGTCCTTGAATGTCAGTGTGAGCTGAGGACAAGCACCGAGCCACTATCATGGCTAGAATTATGAAAGAAACAAGGTTCAAGGAGGGGTCACTTGTTGTAGCAATATACTGAAAAGTCTTAGAGGTCAGTAAAACCTCATGCTATAAGAAGTGTCAAGTACAGTAATTTAATTATATTAATAATATTAGAAAAACATCAAAGTGAACTCATGATGTTAAAAAGAGATATTTTTTTCCAGCCAGAAGTGTCTCAACAACAATAGCCTTTTCTTCACAGCCTGTTCTTACATGAAGTCCTAAATGCCCAAATTTGAATGTATGATATTCCACTGGGCCCTGGCTGGGTGGCTTCGTGGTAGAGTGTCGGCCTGGCATGTGGATGTCATGGGTTCGCTTCCTGGTCAGGGCACACAGGATGAAGCAACCATCTGTTTCTCTACCCTCCCCTCTCTTTCTCTCTCTCTCACTCTTCCCTTCCTGCAACCATGGCTCGGTTGAAGCAAGTTGGCCCCGGGCACTGAGGATGATTCCATGGCCTCTCCTCAGGTGCTAAAATAGCTTGGTTGCTGAGCAACAGAGCAACGGCCCCAGATGGGCAGAGCATCACCCCATAGGGGGCTTGATAGGTGGCTCCCAGTTGGAGTGCATGTGGGAGTCTGTCTCTCTGCCTCCCCACTTCTCATTTAAGAAAAATAAAAATAAGTAAATAAATAAAAATAAAATATTCCACTGGAAGGAGACTAGTACTCCTGGGGTGTGCATGAGCGTGCTTGCACGCGCGCGCGCGCACACACACACACACACACACACACACACAGCAGAAGGAGCCCAGAATACGCCTATTGTTGCCAGAAACAGAGATACTTTCAAAGATGTCAGGGACCGGGCTAAAAGGACACAAGTGGTAGCTTAGAGGTCTCCCACTGGCCACATTATAATGTGAGAATCCAGAAGGGCATAATAATTGTGGTTAATTGAAATACGATGAGTTTGTGAAAGGCCGCAATTTCACAACGATACTAAGAAGAAAGTTAATAGAAAGTATACCGAAGGTAATGAGGATGAGCATAGAAGTGTGGCTATTAAGGGACCTGTTTAATTTTTTATTAATTTGAATGAGAGGAGGTTAGCATAAATTGATATTTTATTTCCTCTATTAACTCTTTTTTATGTTAAAACATGGACATGGACCTAATCTGCATAAGTGGAGGAGAAATACGGGACTGTGAGTTAGCCAAACCGCTCGGGCAAACACACAGAACCAGGAGCAGGAGGGATTTCCAGGCCCCGGTGCTGACACAGTCGCTCAGTGGAGAAGAGGTTCACACTGTGTTCCAAGAGGTGACACTGGCCAAACGTCTTCAATAGGGGCACTCGCTGACCAACCTTGGTTGGACCTGTCCTGCAGGTGACACCTCTGGAACAGTGGTTTTCACCCTCTTTACACTTAGGGGCCGGTGAAAACAGGAGAATTATTTTGGGGACCACTAAGGCAGACGTCACCCTGAGCATAAGCGAATTTGACTATGATCATTGCATCTGTAATCTTCATATAACATCAGGGTGGTTCACTCCTTCACCAATTGGCATGAAATTTCTGGTGGACCCCTCTGAGGGCTGATAGTTGAAAACCACTGCTCTAGAGGATCCCCTGGATTATAAAGAGTCACTAGTGTGGCATCCATACATTTTAAACAATGCTAATAGATAATGTCATGATTACCACAATGACGGGATGAAGGGCTATTGTAATGCTGGCCAAGAAGACTTCACATTTGATGGGGAAATTCCAGGCTACTAAAAACTAAAATCCACAGGGAAAGAACAGACATACATTTTTTAATTGATGTAAAAAGAAAGTTTCAGCCCAGTCCATAGCTTGGGTTAAACTGTCTCAGAAGCAATCTCAGATATGCCACATCCAAAAAAGTAATTGGTCACCCAGATCGTACAGCCTTGACTGTCTGCCATAGATTCCCATTTTCTGCTCGGTCTGGGTAAGAACTCTATAACCTTGGAAAAGTTTATAATGAAATGCTACAGTAATGTTAGGAAGTATAGAAGTGGTATTAACCTAATACAGAAATTGGGAAGAACATATGATAGTTACAATTTAGGAATAGGTTTAGGGATGAGCACAGTAACATTCTGGGGAATCAGTATATTTGTGTATGGTTTGTTTGAATATGTGATTATTTGAAATCCTGAAAAACATGTCAACTGCAACAGGGTGAAAAAATGTCCTTTAAAAATATAACATAGGCCCTGGCCACTTGGCTCAGTGATAGAGTGTCAGCCCAGCATTTGGATGTCCTGAGATTGATTCCCCATCAGGGCACACAGGAGAAGAGGCCATCTGCTTCTTTGTCCCTCTCCTTCCTCTCTCTCTCTCTCTCTCTCTCTCTCTTCTCCTTCCGCAGCCATGGCTCTATTGGTTCAAGTGCATCAGCCCTGGGCACAGAGGATGGCTCCATGGAGCCTCTGCCTCAGGTGCCAAAAATAGCTCATTAGTGAGCATGGCCCCAGATGGGCGGAGTACCAGTTCCAGATGGAGATTGTCGGGTAGACCCTGGTCGGGCACATGCAAGAGTCTGTCTGTTTATCTCCCCTTCTCTCACTTGGAAAAGAAAAATCATATATATATATGATATATCATAATCATATATATATATATATATATATATATCTCACATCAAGGTTGTTTTTTTTATAAACCTTTTAAAGTTAATTTCCATTGCAGTTTTGGGAGCAGAAGCCAGACAATGATGGGACTAGAGTAAATGGAACAGAGCCAGGATCAGGACCAGGACCAGGAGACCAGGACCAGGGAAAGGCAAATGAGGACTCGAGAGCAAAATGGAAGGAGGTATCAAAAAACTAAGTGATCAAGATTAGTAATATGTTACAGTTCGCAAACACACACACACACACACACACAACTGAGGCAAAAATTTCATTGTTAGCATTGTCTTTATTATAAGAAATGCATACTGATATTCTCTTTTAAAAAGATTGATAATATTTTAAGGCAGTGTGTTTTAAAAGTCAAAATTAATACAAAAAACTTAAAAGTCCCTGGTGAGCCTGACCAGGTGGTGGCGCAGTGGATAGAGCGTCGGACTGGGATGCGGAAGGACCCAGGTTCGAGACCCCAAGGTCGCCAGCTTGAGTGCGGGCTCATCTTGCTTGAGCAAAAAGCTCACCAGCTTAGACCCAAGGTCGCTGGCTCCAGCAAGGGTTACTCGGTCTGCTGAAGGCCTGCGGTCAAGGCACATATGAGAAAGCAATCAATGAACAACTAAGAAGTCGCAACGCGCAACGAAAAACGAATGATTGATGCTTCTTATCTCTCTTCGTTCCTGTCTTTCTGTCCCTGTCTATCTCTGCCTCTGTAAAAAAATAAAATTTAAAAAAAAAAGTCCCTGTGAACAAATTATCAACATTTTAAATACTGACAGGGTGGAAACTAAGAGAGTGCGGACAGTAGGTGTGAGTCATGGGTTCTTTCTCCGAAGCTGCCCGTGTGCAGGGACAGAGACAGGCTACGCTGGGGGTCCCCAACCCCACAGAGACAGGCTACGCTGGGGGTCCCCAACCCCACAGAAGGGAGCCGGCTTGCTCGCTGGTTTAAAGATAGGAGAAGAGTCAGCACATTTATATGCCGAGCAGGGGTCTGAGCCCTTCTTTCCTCGTCCAGCAGTGGAATTACAGGCGATGGGGGAATGCGGGCACTCCAGGCAGAGTCACAAGGCACACTGAGTCTTCCCTGCAGGCCTGGTACTGAGGTGGGTGGGGGAAAGAGCAGCTAGAGGTCCCTGGCTGGGGGACAGCAAGAGAGCTGAGGGGAAGCCAGAGTGGAGCAGGGCTCAGCCAACACCTGCTTCTCTCCTGAGCCAGACTCTGGGGACACCAGGCAGCACGAGGCAGGCGCGTCGGCTGGAGAGCTTCCTGCGAAGAGGAAAGCTTTGCTTTGCCTGATTGTGTGGCTCGACTCCACTCAAGGCACCGCTGGTGTTGGGAAAGGCAAGGTTCTTTGGAGAACGAGAAAGGATCCCCATTGGTGTGAAGTGAGCCTTTTCAGCCAATGAGGAGGTTCATTTGGCCAGACTCTGGGGGCTTGGAAGATGGCAAAGACACAAGTGCAGGACAAGACCTAGTTCCCACTCTCTCAGAAGGTGTTAAATCCCTGGACAAACGAGAATGTTCTTAGAGTAGGGGCGAATGCATTGAATTTAATTTTTAAAAAATTATATAACTTAGCATCTTTATTAATTAACCTTAAAACTTTGGGCAAAGAGTGACTTATTCTCCCTAGTAAATTAAGCAACAATTCCAATACAATCCCAGGAAAGACACGGAGGCATATGCTCCCTCTGGACAACGGAGGGCATGCGCACCAGCAAGTCCCAGGGAGCAGGAAGAAGGGCAACACCCGCCCATCTGCCCTGGCACATGTGGAAAGGAAAAGGGCGACAGGAAGGGGAAATGGGAAGTCCTGACTACCCCACTCCAGGATGAGGGTTGGCAGCATCTTACAAAACACATATCCAGGCAGCTGTCAGTCCTGACTTCATTCATTTTTTTTCTTCTTTTCCAAGTGAAAGGAGGGGGTACAGACAGACTCCCGCACGCACCCCAACCAGGATCCACCCGGCAACACCCCCCCCCATGTCTGGGGCCGATGCTCTGCTCATCTGGGGCCATGCTCATAACCAAGCTATTTTCAGCACCTGAGGCAGAGGCTCCACGGAGCCATCCTCAGCACCCAGGGACAATGCACTCGAAGCAAGTGAGCCATGGCTGCAGGAGGAGGAGAGAGAGAGAGAGAAAGAAGAGGGAGGGGTGGAAAAGCAGAGGGTTGCTTCTCCTGTGTGCCCTGACAGGTAATCAAACCCGGGACATCTACATACCAGGCTGATGCTCTATCACTGAGCTAACTGACCAGGATTCACTCATATCTGACCTTTGTTTTTTCCTTCTGAATATTTACTTGAATTCACTTTTGAAATGTTTTTCTGTGTGCGTATAATCCACTGCAAATCTCCATGAAGCAAAGAGCAATATGCACTCATTGTGGCGATACATAAAAATGAAGAAGTAACTAGTATTGAAGTTCAGTCCAGTCAGAGAGAGGGATAGATAGGGACAGACAGACAGGAACGGAGAGAGATGAGAAGCATCAATCATTAGTTTTTCGTTGAGACCTTAGTTGTTCATTGATTGCTTTCTCATATGTGCGTTGACTGTGGGGCTACAGCAGACCGAGTAACCCCTTGTTCGAGCCAGCGACCTTGGGTCCAAGCTGGTGAGCTTTTTTGTTCAAACCAGATGAGCCTGCGCTCAAGCTGGCGACCTCGGGTCTCAAACCTGGGTCCTCTGAATAGACCAGTCTGACACTCTATCCACTGCGTCACCGCCTGGTCAGGCAGTCCAGATAATTTTAAGGTCTTCCATTTTAAAGGAAAAGAAGAACTAAGAGCTTTGAGGAATTTATGTTGGAAATTTAGGAAGAACAGGCAAATTCCAGCTTGTTTGAGAAATTGTGTGTATGCATGTGCATGCGTGTGCATGTGTGTGCATGCACGTGTGTGTACATGTGTTAGGGGGAAAGGCAGGCATACCATCTGTGCTAAGAGTACTGAATATTGCATGTAACTAAAAAAGACAATTATATATTCCTTTTAGGTCTGCAAGGAATGGGATCATATCATACATGAGCGCTCACACACACCATCTGTCAGTTTTCAGAGAATTAAAACAGGATCGAATTCACTTACCACTAAAAAATGCTGAATATCATTTTAATCTTTCTTTGATGATTCAGAAGCTATTTGAGGCTCCTCATGCCTCTGGGTTATTACTATGAACATAAATAATTATCATGACATTCTTTAACACCTAAGTTGTTCACATTTTTCTGATTATTTTATCATGAATGAATGAGGGCCTTTGATAGGACTTTAATTACTATGCAGAATTAGTATTGAGTGAGCAGATCATTTTAGGGTATGACTGGGCCAACTTATAGGAAAACGATAACATTTCTCCTAACGTGGAAATGTATAGAAAACTTTGCTAGCTTTGCCTTTTGGGTGATTGGTTTGTGCACACAATACTTTGGGAACGTTACTCTGACTTCTGTTTCAGATGGATACCAGGGAGGTGACAAAGAACACAGGGTTGAATAATTAAAAGGCTCTGTGACATGCTAAGTAAGAGACTGTCTAGTTCGGGAGACTATAGTGAGAGTGGAAATGAAGGTAGAGAGAACTGAGAAACAGCAGAGGTGAACCAACAGAACCCTGTTTATCTAACAAAGTTTGACTTCCCCCTATGATACGCCAGGTGCTGTCCTAGGCCTCAGACTGTCAAGAGAAAATATCTTCTTTTATTAAAGTGACTCAGATTTGAGATGGAGGCAGGCACACAGCAAACAGGTTCTGGGGTGGCCGATTAACGAGCCCAGGGGTCTTCTGGAAGTAAAAGTTCCCCATCCGTCTGAGTTAGCCTCTAATAAGCAGAGGAATGGAGAGTTGAAAGAGCATAACGAACTTGAATAAAAGTCGATGTGTGTCATTGAACATGAGGTCCCAGTGGGGCCTGACAGGGACACGGTGGCCCGGAAAAGCAAGGGCCAGATTCAGAGCCTTTCCGTGCGGCATTAGGGAAGCCAGGCTTTAGCGCACAGGCCGCTGGGCAATGCCCAAGGACTCTCAACCAGAGAATAATATGGGCAGGACTGAATCTTCGATAATTTGCCAGAAACATAAGACGATGAGTTCAAGGGAAGAAAGAGACACAAGTAGACCTTGGAGAGGAAGCAAAGGATAAAGAAACGAGAGAGAAAAGCCACCATCTGTGCTGGAAACCATGAAGAAACCAAGTCGAATAAGAGCTAGAGGGGAAAGACGCCCCAGTCTGGGTGGCGGAGAGGCCGTTGCATCCCTTGAGAGGGTAGGTTCCACGGGGAGCAGGTGTCAAGCGGAGAGGCAAGGTGTGTATAAGGAGGCGAGGGGAGAGAGAAGCCCTGGACGGAGTATCTGCAGCTCTCCAAATATGCAGCTTCACAGCGAAGAGATCAAAGACACAAGCGTTATTTTATCTATCAAAGTCTCTCTTGTGGAAATGAAAGATACTGACTTCCATCCCCCCCCCCCCCCCCCCCGCCAGGATGGTGAAACGTGTATCTGACAGCTGCCAACTGAGCGATCATCTACCTAAATGAATGAATGAAACATTTGGGTCATTTTACTTTACCCTGGAGCACTTTAACCCTTCAACTACAAAATTTTAGGATGATTCTTAATGAGAAGAGCACCATTCGGCCGAAACAGACTTTCCATTCAGATAGCTTGGGTAATGCTGATGCCGGGACTCAAACAATTTGACCAACGTTGTACTCATATCTCCTCTGGTCAGTGTTATCTGTTTATACAAAGTGAGTGGTACCCATGAACCTTCCCCTCAAAACAGACTTAATGAGTTCAGCCGGGCTTGAACTTTAAAAGCATCTGAAAGGCTTATTTACTCTACATCTGAATATGCATAAAGAGAGAGTGACTGCATGTTGGCATTAAATGGCCAATCTCAAAAGCCAGTATGTAAATGCAGCCAATACATAATTTTTATTGACAAAGAAAGAAAACCAACATTTATGGAGTCTGTGCCCAGTTTTTGTGGGTTAGTGACCTTCGTTTCATTTGCATGACAAACGCATGAGGTGGTTATTTTCATTTTCCTGCAAAAACATAAGGACAAGGGCCACCTGGTAACTGGCTCAGCACTCCTGGGATCTGGGCCAGGCGATTCAGATGGAGGCTGCCTCACTCCAGGGGCCATGCTCTCTCTCTCTCCCTACTACCTCATGAGGAAATAAGACTTAGGAATTCTTTTAATTATGATAGGAAATAAAATTTCCAGTGAAAATGAATAGGAGGCCCTGGCCAGTTGGCTCAGTGGTAGGGTATCTGCCTGGTATGTGGAAGTCCCAGATTCGATTCCTGGTCAGGGCACACGGAAGAAGCAACCATCTGCTTCTCTATCCCTCCCTCTCTCCCTTCTTCTTTCTCTCTCTCTCTTCCCCTCCTGCAGCCATTGCTCTATTGGTTCTAGCATATCGGCCCCAGGCACTGAGGATGGCTCCCTGGAGCCTCTTCCTCAGGCACTAAAAATAGCTTGGTTGCCAACATAATCCCAGATGAGCAGAGCATTGGGCCTAGATAGGGGTTGCCAAGTGGATACCAGTCGGGGCACATCTGGGAGTCTGTCTCTGTCTCACTTCCTCTTACTAAAAGAGAGAGAGAGAGAGAGAGAAAGAGGGAGGGAGGGAAGGAGGGAGGGAGAAAGAAAAGAAAAGAAAAAAGAAAAGAAAAGAAAAGAAAAGAAAAGAAAAGAAAAGAAAAGAAAAGAGGTTTGAATCCTGGGCTTGCCTGGTCAGGGCACATATGGGAGTTGATGCTTCCTGCTCCTCCCCCCTTCTCTGCTCCTCCCCCCTTCTCTCTCTCTCTCTAAAATGAATAAATAAAAAAATAAAGAAGGAAGAAAGGAAGGAAGGAAGGAAGGAAGGAAGGAAGGAAGGAAGGAAGGAAGGAAAAAGAAGAAAGAAAGAAAGAAAGAAAGAAAGAAAGAAAGAAAGAAAGAAAGAAAGGGAAAAGAAAAGAAGAAAAAGAAATAAAAGAAAGAAAATAAATAGGAAAAGGAGAAATGAAAAAGGAAGAAATGCGGGAAGTTGGGCCTCTGAGGGTCTCTGGTCAATGCCTCTGGTTTTGAACTTGTCCGGGGGGAGAGGCCACCTTAGGGTCTTTCAGAAGAGGCCACAGACTTGGGTGAAGCTAAAAGCAGTAGGAAGAAAAAAGAGTGTCCTCTTCAGACAGGTGTTGGGTGACATTGTATATTATGGGAGTTCTTATAAAGTAACAATAGGTTTTGCCCAATGATTTGACTTGCAAAGAACATGAACTCCAAGTTGATGATTTATTATTACCGACTTGGGGTAAGTCATACGACAGTCAGCTCAGGGATTTCAGTTCACAGAAGTCTGTTAGCTCCTCTGAATCCCGCTCTGCCCAACCCCACCCCCAGAAAAATAAGGTGCTCCCAGGGGCAGTGTCAGAATACATTACCGTGAGGTCCTCTCATGGGCCATAAAAGCTTCTAGAACTCTGTTCTAAACTTAATTTTCACACTAAAAATAACCATCTAAAGGTAACACTAGATAGAGTTATAAGGGCAAAGAGTAGTTAGATTATATCCAAGTTTAAATATCTCATTTCCGAGACACAGCATGCCATGAAATGAGCAAAAAAGTCCAAAAACTGTGCAAAAGGAGACTCAAGTCTTAATAAGCTACATTGGCAATCAGATTTCTATGTTTTAAAAGGAAAATGTAAGTTACCATAAAGACATGAATATGCCTAGTGCATGCTCACTGAATGGTGATCAGTCGATTGGATTAGGGAGGTACATCTCTCTCTCTCTCTCTCTCTCTCTCTCTCTCTCTCTCTCTCTTTAATCATTTTCTGTTTTAAGTGAGAAGAAGGGAGATAGGCAGATTCCTGCATGCACCCAGGCTGGGATCCACCTGGCAACCCCATCATGGGCAAATGCTCAAGTACCGAGCTATTTTTAGCACCTAAGGCTGCATGCACTGCACTCCAACCAAGCTATCCTCAGCACCTGGGGCTGATGCTTGAACCAACTGAGCCACTGGCTGCAGGAGGTGAAGAGGGAGAGAAGGGGGAGGAGAGAGGGAAAGAAGCAGATGATCACATCTCTTATGTGCCCTGACCAGGGATTGAACCTGGGATGTCCATACACCAGGCTGACGTCTATCCACTGAGCCACCCACCAGGGCCTTTCTTTTAACCTTATTTCTAACAAGTCATTTTTCCCACCCAGGCACAGATAGGGGCCAGGAAAGCAATTCAGGGACTTGGAGCCTTAGAACTTACTCCCCAGAGTGCACCCTGTTTGGAGAATCCAGGTAGAGTATGGCGGGCCCTGTCTACACCTGGGCACTCTGCTTCCACGGTTCTGAACCAGCCCAAAGCCTCGCTGCTGGTGCTGGAGGTCTGACATGTGTGAGCCAGATAGAGAGGGAACCCCAGAAATCACTCCACTCCCACTCAGATTCTTGATTTTGCTAACGACGTTTTGAACCTGTTCCCCTTTGGACTTGCCAACTGAGTGTGGCATCTTTGGCTTGGTCCTCAGCTCTGAGGATGCAAGCGATGATAAAATAATAATTCACATGTTTTACACCACCTACCGCATGTCAGACACAATACATACCATTTGCAAGCATCATACTATAGCTCCATATCATACTCAGTGCACAGACAAGGAAGCTGAAGGTCACAGTTAGGGAAGGACTTTCTCGAGGCCTCACAACATGTAAGGGGCTGAGTTGGAATCTGCACCCAGGACTTCCTGACACCAAGCTCCGCCCTTTGTACCACATCACATTGTTCCTCTATGGGCTTTATGTTAGGTACATCCTCTTTCCCTCTCTCGGTCTCCTTGAGAGAGTAGTTCCCTTTAACTCCTACTCTTGGAAGCCGGACCCTGGGTGTTGCCCTCCTTAGGGCCATCCCAGTCCCTAGTAAAACAAGACTTCCGCCTCTTCCATTCTGCCAGGCATGGATAACATCGTCTCCCTGTTGAGCCTAAGTTCTTCCATAGCTGCTGGTATGGGCAAAGAGGCGGGATGCAGGAAGGAGGAGGCAGTCAGGACAGTGATGGAGCCTTTCTCTAAGGGCTGTGGTCGTGAGCGGGACAGAGAGACAGGGGATGACAGAAGAAACCTGCGTGGAGATGAAACAGTTTCAACAGCCAATCAAGGCCCCTTTGATGTCACAATAACCCATTAAGCCGCGAGCCCCATTTACAGTGGGCCCTCATCCAAGGTGCATTTATTTAGTCATCATTCTTCCCCGCCTCTACCCTTGCAGGGCCCCTGGGTACTCTTAGCACCAGAGAACCTACAGTTTTAGTTCATAATTGACTTGTCCCAGAGGGCCCGAATGCTAGCAAAAAGGGCCTGCTCACTTGAAGAGGAACAAAGACTAAAAAGTTTGCGGTTATTTTAATGCCTCTATTGAATGGACTGACAGAGGCACTTGGGGACCTTCCATGATGGCACTTAAAGAAATAAACCACATGTAAAATTTCAACGATAATGTAGGATTTCAGGGTTATTATGGCTTAGGGCTATTTTTTACCAAGCATGGTACAACCATGGTCTCAAAATAGCTGTTGTCTTTTAATACCTCCGTGTGGACAAGAGACACATCTTGGCCAATCCATGAGCTACTCCAAAGCTGACCAAGATATATGTAAATAAACTGCTTTCATAGACAATGTCCCCTCTGGACACAAAGATGAGACCAAGCTGACCTCTTTCCCTGAGCCTGGTTACCTCAGTAGACCAGGTAGAAGAACCCCTGAATTTGACCCACTGCTGCTTAGAAACATCCTGACGAGCCAAGCAGAAAACAGCCAGCGAACCTTCCGATCCAGTCGGCAGTGGTCTCACTCCTGTCTAACACCCTGAATGCCCTTGACTTGACCGCATCGACGTCCCAAACTCATCTTAGACCTCTGCAGTAAATCTGTGGAAAACTTGTCAGAAAATGGAAATCTCTCCTGACCCGGACGAAGCCTGAGATGATGTAAGTTCCCCTCTGGACATAAACAAGTCCTCGCTGTGTCTGTTCTGAATCAGTATCGCAGAGGAAGTGATTAGGGTGAAGATAGAATGCTCGATTTCCAGGGTAATTACTGCTTTCCAATAGGCTTTTAGTGACGTGAGGCTCATACCAACCTGCAAAAGCCCAAGGAATTGCTCAGACGCGGTCCTTCCGCTGCCTGTTAATTTCCCTTCCTCATTAACAACAAAAACGGAGCAAGAAGTGCAAGTTGTGGTGGGTCTCATCACGTAGCCCTTGACTTTCATTCAATGACAACTAAAATATTCTATAAACCTGCTACCTCTAAAAACAATAGCTTGTCTTATTTGTTATTTATGAGCTCTCTTAATATTATTTTTTATTAAATTTATTGGGGTAACATTGGTTATGTATAACACTATATAAATCTCTGGGGTACAACTTTATAATGTGACAACTGGGTACGCTATTGTGTGCTCAACACCTTGAAGTCTAGTCTGCCACCTCATTCCTCAAGTACCCTTGCTTTCTTTCACTGATGGCTCTGGATTGGTTTTTATATCATAGTATGTATAGTATAGTATAGTATAGTATAGTATAGTATAGTATAGTATATGATATTATACCCTTTCCCAATTCTATGAATCTGGACACATTTTCTCAACTCTCTCTGCTCCAATAAGCTGTCTCACTCTTATTTTTTTATTATTATTATTATTTTGTATTTTTCTGAAGTGAGAAGCAGGGAGGCAGAGAAACAGACTCCCTCATGCTCCCAACCAGCATCCACCCGCATGCCCACCAGGGGGTGATGCTCTGCCCATATGGGGCGTCGCTCTGCTGCGACCAGAGCCATTCTAGTGCCTAAGGCAGAGGCCATGGAGCTGTCCTCAATGCCCGGGCAAACTTTGCTCCAATGGAGCCTTGGCTGCAGGAGCGGAAGAAAGAGACAGAGAGAAAGGAGAGGGGGAAGGGTGTAGAAGCAGATGAGTGCTTCTCCTGTGTGCCCTGGCCGGGAATCGAACCTGGGACTTTCACACTCTGGGCTGATGCTCTACCACTGAGCCAACCGGCCAGGGCCTCTTTTATTATTATTATTATTATTATTTTAATGTTTATTGTATTGATTTTAGAGAGAAAGATTTTATTGATCACATAGATGTTCCTGTATGAGTCTTGACCAGGGATCAAACTGGCAACTTCTGCACTTCAGAACGATGCTCTAACCAACTGTGCCATGCAGCCAGGACTAAACAGCGTAGACTCTTAATGATCTCTCAAAGCCCAATTAAACACCAAGAGGGCAGCGATGGCAACAAAGGGAACTCTCAGTTTGAACATCGGGGTAAAAACCACAGAGAGAAACATTCTCAACTCACTTCTCTGCTGTCTCTTCCTGTGTACCCGGTAGGTAAGCAAGCCTTCAGTTACTATCTGACCAAAAAATTCAGACGTCCTCTTCTTTGAGAAACTCTAGGCCTCTTTACAACACCGACCATCCACAAAGGTGAGCCTAGGAGAGCTTGGCACTGGAAAGAGTGCATGGCTACCATACCAAGACATATGTCTGCCAACGCATGGAGGGTTTTCATAACCAAGAAAATGGCCTTAGTTCTTCGTCTGAAGAAAGTTGAGAAAAGATAATGAGGCCGGAAGCAATGTTTCTTTTAAGCCATTGTACTCTAAACTCCCTTGTTCTAAACTGAACACTTGGTTTTCAACATATATATATGTAAAAATATAAATTCTCCATACAAACCACTGCAAACCTTCTTTTGCCCCACCCTGCAAACGTGTATATGTATATTTGCAACATATAACCCATAGCTGCCTAGACAGCCCTGACCTTGTCTCCTAGCAGATGAAGGAGCAATTGTGTCCTACACTTAAACTGAGTGATGGCCACATTGCTAGAGGCCATTTTGGGGCTATTCTTCCATAGCTGCTGAAAGTGTAAAACTAAATCAAATAAATACAAACAGAATCACTTTGGGCAGCCTTGAGGCTGATTTCTGCACAGCACAAAATCCACGGGACATAAATTGGACTCAAAAGAGCCTTGAAAACTAATGTCAAGTGTTTGGAGAAGTTCTTCTGAGGAGGCAGAGAGGAGAGAAATGATTTGAAAAATACACTAAATTATTCTTAACATTCAAAATGAATTCTGCCAACTGCATTTTTATTATTTGTGTAATCTATAGATAGATAATTGATTATTCCTCTCCATGACAGTAGAAAAAAATGTTAAAGATAATGGGATTAATAAAGGATGAAGAGCCTGCATCGGACTGGGATGCGGAGGACCCAGGTTCGAGACCCCGAGGTCTCCAGCTTGAGCGCAAACTCATCTGGTTTGAGCAAAGCTCACCAGCTTGGACCCAAGGTCGCTGGCTTGAACAAAGTGTTACTCGGTCTGCTGAAGGCCCCCCGGTCAAGGCACATATGAGAAAGCAATCAATGAACAACTAAGGTGTCACAACGAAAAACTGATGATTGATGCTTCTCATCTCTTTCCGTTCCTGTCTGTCTATCCCTCTCTCTGACTCTCTCTGTCTGTCTATGGAAAAAGAAAATAAAAGGATGAAGAATAAATTTCACTGAACTATATTTTAGGTTATTTTCTTCCTTCCTTCCTTCTTTCCTTTCTTTCTTCCTTTTTCTTTTTTTTTTTAAGTGAGAAGAGGGGAGATAGACTCCTACATGCACCCTGACCAGGACCCACCTGGCAACCCCCAGCTGGGGCCAATGCTTTACCCATCTGGGCCATGTGCAGGGAACTGAGCTATTTTTAGTGCCTGAGGTAGAGGCTCCACTGAGCCATCCACAGTGCCAGGGCCAACATGCTGGAATCAATCAGGCCATGGCTGTGGGAGGGGAAGAGAGAGACAGAGAGGGAAGGGGGAGGGAGGAAGAAGCAGATGGTTGCCTCTCCTGTGTGCCCTGACCAGAGATCGAACCCGAGACTTCCACATGCCAGGTTGATGCTCTATTTACTGAGTCACTGGCCAGGGCCACTTTCTTTCTTTCTTTTTTATACATTAACTTTTGTGCACTACCATCAGAAAGATTTTTTGTTAGCTTGTTTTTAAGGTAGTGAACGGACTACAAACAGCACTGGGCTGTGGTATAAGAAATGCCCACCAAAGGCAGAGACTGTTTCCAAAACACAGAGGTCAAGGTAGAGGTTCAGTGACTACATGAGGGCTAAAGATTTTTTAAATTAAGATGGATAAGAGGGGAATTTTTCCTCATTAATAATTTGAGCCTACATTAAACAATAAAGGCAGGGGTTCTGACAATCTTCGCAGACAAAGGTGGGGCTGGTACCGTGGCTTCAGACATAATCAGTCCTCAGAAATAGATTCTGTCATTGATCGCCTGGGACCTAGGTACTGTGCCACATACTTTATATGTGATGCCATGTATGACTTCACAACCCTTCTGTGAAGTAGGTGTCACCCTTCTCCACATAGGCACAGAGGAGGAAACTGAGGCACAGGGCAGGCAAAGTAACTCACAAAGCCTACCAGGCTTGTGCTGGGGCTGGACCTGAATGTCAGTTTTCTCGAGGGCCAGAAGCTTCACACCACAGCTTCAACTGGATTCCAGCCACTCCCCGTAGCTCCCTCATTCACCTTGCTTCTTTTTCATTGAAATATATTTGAGGCCCTGGCCGGTTGGCTCAGTGGTGGAGCATCGGCCTGGCGTGCAGAGGTCCCAGGTTTGATTCCCGGCCAGGGCACACAGGAGAGGCGCCCATCTGCTTCTCCACCCCTCCCCCTCTCCTTCCTTTCTGTCTCTCTCTTCCCCTCCCGCAGCCGAGGCTCCATTGGAGCAAAGATGGCCCGGGCGCTGGGGATGGCTCCTTGGCCTCTGCCCCAGGCGCTAGAGTGGCTCTGGTCTCGGCAGAGCGATGCCCCGGAGGGGCAGAGCATCGCCCCCTGGTGGGCGTGCCGGGTGGATCCCGGTCTCCACCCGGTCGGGCGCATGCGGGAGTCTGACTGTCTCTCCCCGTTTCCAGCTTTGGAAAAGTACAAAATATATATATATATAACATAACATGTAACAGTGTATAAAGTTAAATCTTAAGACATGTTGATCTGATACATTGATACCTTGTAATATAATTGCCATTATATCTTTAGTTAGCACCCCTACTGCATCATATAATTATCATTTCCTTTTTGTGGAGGGAACAAGTAACATCTATTCTCAGCATATCTATTTATTACTACTGTATGTAGTCTATGTTCACTATACTGTGTATTAGAACTCCAGAACTTATTTATCTACCAGTTGCCAGTTTGTAGCCTTAAACACCTTCTTTGATCCGTTCAATCATTCATTGCAGATTCCTTACCCTCTAGAAGGTCACAGCCTTGTGTGGGACAAGACCTGAGGTCAGGAAGGTGGGGGTGCTGGCCCCAGGCAAAGCACTATCCCATGAAACTATTTTAGTTCCCGGGAGTAAGGGAGAGAATTGGAAAAAGCCAAGAATGTGCTCATCCCAAGACCCCGGAGAAACTGCTTCTCCTGCAAGAAGCAGTTCTGAGCTCCTACGGAAGACGACCAAGAGGCCCTGACAGTGAGCCCACGCTGGGCTCCCGGAGCGCAGATGACCACAGAACCCAGCCATACCTCCCCCCACCTTCCTCAGACTTCAGTGGGGACACGTCACGTGCAGGCCCCTCTGCAGACACCCATGCTCACTGGCAAAAAGAAACCCAGGGAGGTAAACCTTCATTACAATTATGTTTTGCTTTACAAAATATCAACTTTTTTTTTTTTTTTTTTTTGCATTTTTCTGAAGCTGGAAACAGGGAGAGACAGTCAGACAGACTCCCGCATGCTCCCGACCGGGATCCACCCGGCACGCCCACCATGGGGCGACGCTCTGCCCACCAGGGGTCGATGCTCTGCCCATCCTGGGCGTCGCCATGTTGCGACCAGAGCCACTCTAGCGCCTGGGGCAGAGGCCACAGAGCCATCCCCAGCGCCCGGGCCATCTTTGCTCCAATGGAGCCTTGGCTGTAGGAGGGGAAGAGAGAGACAGAGAGGAAGGTGCAGCGGAGGGGTGGAGAAGCAAATGGGCGCTTCTCCTGTGTGCCCTGGCTGGGAATCGAACCTGGGTCCTCCACATGCTACGCCGACGCTCTACCGCTGAGCAAACCGGCCAGGGCAAAATATCAACTTTTAAAGCTCAGACTTATAACTCTGGGGAGCTATTTACACTGTGAAACAATCCCATGTACTCAGTCTACGAAGATCACACAGGGCTTGGTTGGGGTTTTAGAAATTCAATCTTTACACCAAACTTTAGAATCAAACTTGACACTAAACCATGGAATAGAACATAGGAGATCTGCCCAGTTTTGCCCACTGAGTTGGAAGCTCACGGTGAGAGGACACAGCATGAACACAAAAATGTTGGGGACACTTGCAACCAGGGTGCAAAGACAAAAATACATGTCTCACTGCTCTCCTGGACTCGGAGAAGATGCAGTTTCTAAATCGGTCCTGGCATCCTTTCCTGGCCAAGAACGGTGACATTTTCACCTCTTGCTGTCTCACCTCCAAAATCTGGGGCAGCCGGCAACACTATCCACGCTTGGGGCGGAGGAGGAGCGAGCCCCAGTCAAGGGCACACTGAGTTATCGACTCCAGACCATCTCAGGTAGCTGTTTAAAATTTAAATCCAAAGTTAACCCTGGGGCCCCAGGCCTGCCCTGGTCCAGAACAAGGGCACCAAGGGACAATCTGAGAAATGTGTCTGCTGCTGGGTGGCAGGATCAGATGAACAAGTCACCTGTGCGCCACGTCGGTCATCCAACCTGAGGGGCATCTACTCTGGGCTCTGGGTCACAGATACTAACGCTCACCACTCGGTCTCAGGACTGGAAGTCGCATGTCCTTATTAGAACCTACAAATGGCTCCCAGGAGACTCCCCTCCAATAAAAACCCTGATCCCCAATCTGAAGATTGGTCAGTGTCCTACGTCAGTGGTCCCAGTGGTCCCCAACCTTTTATGGGCCACGGACCGGTTTAATGTCAGAAAATATTTTCATGGACCGGCCTTTAGGGTGGGACGGATAAATGTATCACGTGACTGAGACAAGCGTCAAGAGTGAGTCTTAGGTCCTGGCCGGTTGGCTCAGCGGTAGAGCGTCGGCCTGGCGTGCGGGGGACCCGGGTTCGATTCCCGGCCAGGGCACATAGGAGAAGCGCCCATTTGCTTCTCCACCCCTCCCCCTCCTTCCTCTCTGTCTCTCTCTTCCCCTCCCGCAGCCAAGGCTCCATTGGAGCAAAGATGACCCGGGCGCTGGGGATGGCTCCTTGGTCTCTGCCCCAGGCGCTAGAGTGGCTCTGGTCGCAGCAGAGTGACGCCCCAGAGGGGCAGAGCATCGCCCCCTGGTGGGCAGAGCGTCGCCCCTGGTGGGCGTGCCGGGTGGATCCCGGTCGGGCGCATGTGGGAGTCTGTCTGACTGTCTCTCCCCATTTCCAGCTTCAGAAAAATAAAAAATAAAAATAAAAATAAAAAGAGTGAGTCTTAGACGGATGTAACAGAGGGAATCTGGTCATTTTTTAAAAATAAAATATCATTCAGACTTAAATATAAATAAAACAGAAATAATGTAAATTATTTATTCTTACATTATTGTTGGGGGGGGGGGGGTTGGGGACTACTGTCCTACCTGTAAATCTGCTTATCTATCTCGATGAAGTATTCTACCCACTTCTTGCTTTTACATGTTTATGCCCCAGACCCATACTGCTCATTTCTCCTTTGAAATTAAGCTTTTCTTCCTCTATGATCCTATGAGGTAGGATTTGACCCTCATGAGGACAATGACACCGTCTATTTATACATATAGTTCTAGCTCTAATATTTACCCCATGGCTTGAATCATGCTTCCTGGGACTGTACCACCAAATGTTAAGACAAACCCTAAAGCCACAGCAATTAAAGCAGCATGGGACAGATGCACGCAAAAAGATAGATTTCTGAGACATGAGCTAGCCCAGGAACAAATGGAAGAACTGTAAGAATGTAGCCCTGTAATTTATCTATTCTACAAATATTTATTGGTCAAGTGTATGCACCAGGCATAAGAGTAGGGGAAACTGACCAATAAAGCCAGGTCTGGTCCCTGTCCTGACCGAGCTACTGGTGGGCGCTGAACAAGGCCGATTGGAAACAGACAGTTTCATTTGTAATAAGTGCTCAAGAACGATGGCATTGGTGCTCCCATGTGGAAATATCGGGACAGCATATATCGAAAAAGCGATATCTGTCATCTTTTCTTTTCTTTCCCCCGTAGGAAAATGCTGCTGCATTTCTGTCCTGCCTGCTGTCTCTCTAAGCCAGGAGGTGACCAACTTTGGCCAATGGGCCTAATATAGCTCTTCTCTTGTTTCTGTAGGACCTGTGAGTTAAGGGTTTTACACTTTTAAATGATTATATCTTAAATTGTTCTAAAGGTGTCTATGACATGTCTGATTTTACCCTTGGGCCTGCAATACCTAAACTATTTACTATCTGGTCCCTTATAAGAGAGTTTGGCGGCTGCTGTGTGAGCTCAGAAAGACCCCTGTGCCCCTAAGGGGGGCAGTTTAAGGTCATTGCTTTTCCATAGACAAATGCAGGAACAATAGCTGGATTGTGTCAGGGGTCCCCAGGCCAGGTTCTGCTCATTTTGAAACACAGACACGATGATTTTCAGGAATAGTCAAACTAAAAAGTCACATAGATTGCGTACTAGAAAAGTTCAGGTACAAGTGAACCCATCACCAGGGTGATCATTGCAGTTTCCTCTCTCAGAGTCACACATTTCAAAGACCCTACTGAAAATGGAGCTGCGCATTCCAATGTACCATTGTTTTCCATCATCCATCCATCCATCTGTCCACCCACCCATTCATCCAACTATCCATCTACTCATTTACCCATCCACCATTCATCTATCCATCCATCCACCCACCTACCCACCTACCATCTATCCATCTACCCATCCAACTATCCACCCACCCATTAATTCATTCAACCATTTATCCATCCACTCAACCATCCATCTACCCATTTACCCACCTGCCATCAATCTATCCATCCATCCATTCAACCATCCAACATCAATCAATCAATCCATCCATCCATCCACCCATCCATTCATTTAACCATGTGTCCATCTGTCCACTTTCTCACCTACTATCCATTCATTCATCCAACTCATCAAATACGTGCCAGCAGCTACTCAAGGCAGGCTAGACACAGTGGACCCAGAAATGAAACTACATACTCCACATATACATACAACAGAAACCTGCTAGTCCTGCACAGAAGAATTCAGGTGCGTGAATAATTACCCTGAAACTCAATTAGCGATACGATCTAGTTAACGAGGAAACAGTCAGAAGAGCTGGGTGTGGGTGTTCTGCCCGAGGCGTGGCAGATGTTCCTTAGCCCGCTGGAGGCACAGAGCTGTGCTGTGGCATTCCTTCCCTGTTGGAAGGCTGGAGGAAATCCTGAAGGGGCTTGTTAGATCTGCCGGATAATTGTGCTCTGTTTCTTTCTCATGGCAACCAGGAGAATGGGGAGGTCTGGGCCAGCCAGCACTGAGGTTAGGAACTGGTAACGAGAGACCCTGGGGAAACTTACCAGCAGGGCTGTTTACCATCACAGGACACTGCGATGTCAATTCAGTTTAGCAGAGATAATTGTGTAGTGAGGAGGGATTGTAAATTAATGCTGGAGACAAACACTCATAACATCTGCAACTAATTTGAGGTGCGGTGAGTGCGCGTGTACACTTAACTGCCCTCAGGTACACAGTCTGGACATGGAAGTATACGGGCATAAACATATTTTAGGAAGATGTGTCTTAAAGCTCAAGTCACCATTGAGCAAACCAAACAAAATTCTGTCCACTTGAAATCGTTGTTTGTTTGTTTTTTAAAGCATGAGTTCAGTTTTTCTTTAAAATCTTTTTAATTAAAATGTTATAATTCAAAGAAGGAATATTATAACTATCATTCACTAAGGGCTTGCTAAAATCCAGAGTCACTGCATATTCACCGCTTTCTGATAGGTACTATTGATCTCATTACAAAGATAAGTGGGGCCTTAAGAGCGATTACGTTTAATACTTTGCCCACAAAGCTAGTAATTAATTACCAAAGGTGCTGTTGGGAGTTCTGCTGCTTGATATGGGGGGGGGGTCACTTCTCTTTCTGTCATATTTTGCTATTGAGGAGAAGTAACTTCAGCCAAAGGATGCAACTCCCTAGGTCCGCACTGGGGCCCTTATGACATGTGACCTGATATGACCTATCATCTCTACGATGTCATCAGTCATGAGGATGGGTCCTGTTTCACCAACTCGTCTCCCTTGATACCCAGCACCGAGCATAGCCTTCATCTTTTGATATCTAGAGCAGAACACAACCCACTGCACAGGAAGGTGGCATCAATTCTTAGAGGCGTAAGAGAAGTGTCAGGGCCCAGAAGAACATTTGGTGACTGAGTCCCATGCTGACTCCCTGAGTGTGGAGGGCTCAGTAGTCCTTTGGCTTCTGTAAAATGTGATAACATGTGAGCTTTGTCCAAGGCCTGCAGAGGGTCAGTGACCTTCACATCATCACAACCAGGCAACCTAAGATACCAGAGATCCTTCTGAGGGGTCAGCCTAATCCCAGATCTGGGCAGGGTCCTGGGATACCTGCTTAGCACCTGCGCCCCAGGCCGGGTTTGCAGTAGGGCCCTCCCCCCAGTCCCAAAGGCCCGGGCCAGCGACTGAGTATTCCACCATCTGCCCAGTCTCAAATCCTCCTCTCCACATTCCGAAGAGACGGAGCCCCCCGACGCTGAACGCCAGTCTCCCTAGGTCTGCTCTGGGCCTCCCAGGGTCTCTGTCCTGCGCCTCTCCAAATGCACTGGTGCATGTACTGGCCCTGTTAGCCACTCTTCCTTCGCTTGGGCACGGCCCCTAACCTAGACATTGGGCTCAGACCACGGGGCTACGCACCCTTCTCTACAGGAGCGACTCGTGACCTGACTTCACGAGCAGATTATGCACCTCCCACTGACCTAGGCCAGCGCTTGCCCCAGGTCCCCCCACTGTGGGGTTGAGTGAAAGTCAGCACTTTAAAGATCCCCTGGTCGGGGTTCAAATGTCCATCTGGGTATGTGAGCTCAGAAGAGTTATTTGAACCCTGATTGATGGCACAGTGAACAGAGCCTCAGCCCAGAGTACTGAGGTCACCAGTGTGAGCCCAGGGTCACTGGTTCGAGCCCTAGTCAGGGCACACGTGAGAAGCAATCAATGGTGTAACTAAGTGGAACAATGAGTTAATGCTGCGCTCTCTCTCCCTTCATCTTTCTCTCTCTCAAAAGAAAGTTATTAGACCTCCTTGAATCTCTGGACCCCCAAGTGCAAGCATATGGACATTTATATGTACACAAAGGTGGATAGCAACAGTTAAATAAGCTGTTCTGAATTCAGAACCTGGCAGAGCATTGGCATGAAAAGCGATCAATACTCTATCTTTTTTAATATTTATTTTATTGATTTTAGAAAGAGAGAAAGAGAGAGATGTTTCTGCATGTACCCTGACTGGGGATCAAACTGGCAACCTCTGCACTTTGGGGTGATTCTCCAACCAGCTGAGCGACTCGGCCAGGGCTATGGCCCCTTCCTTTGCTCGTACAGCTAATTATTCCTCCCAGCACCAGTTACGATGGAATCAAACCCAAGATTTTCTGCGAAGCTTTCATCTGCCAAACAATACATTCTTAACTCTCTAACACTAACACTAGAGCGAGCGCTGGATCCGATTCGATGAAAGTTGACTTTCCTGACTGGAAGGAATTCTCTTGTTGGCAGCATAACAGCGCGTTGGCAGACTGGTAACCTCCGTGCCTCACTTGTGAACTTCAGATCAGCTAATGTTCAAGGCTGAGGCTGCCTGCAGCCTGCGGATGATGAGGTCAGCAGCCATGGGAGGGGTGGTCAGGGTTTCAGAATGGGGGGCAGGCTGGGGGTGGGCCGACGCCTCATGCACCTTGACCTACCCTGCCTTGATGTGGTGGAAGGGAAAAAGAAACCTTCCAACGGTCACCAGCCCTGGCAGCTGGCGAGATGGACCAGGGCACTGTGAAAACCCTTGGCATGCTCTCCAGGCCAGCGGGGGAAGGGGAGGGGGGCAGGACAGGGAGATGGCATCAGCGTCAGCGTTTGACATGAATAATAAAAGGTCTGAAGCTTCCCTGAGCCCTGGAGAGCGAGAATCTGGAAGTTGCCTCTATTTTTAATACCGATCTTCTCCCAGCCTTGCTCCCCTTTCGTATTTAAGGATGACCTCGGAGCAAAAAATAGTATCCCACTAAAATGGAAGGGGGCCCGAGAATTTCTAGCTGATTAGACTCGGGAGTTTTTCCTGTTACCGCTACAGTTAATAGCTATTGGCAAGGAGCGTAACCTGCGGGGAACCAGAGCGCACAGGAGCCTGGTCGGCTATAATTAGAAATATACATCATCCCCCTCTCCCCAAAGAGCAAGAGAGTGGTATTTAAAGGGACAACAAGACGCAGTGCGTGAGCAGCCTTGACTCAGCAGCAGTTAGAGACACCTTCTAAACGACCGTGCCTTTGCAAACGTAGTTAAAGCTCCTTCACCGTAGTTTTCACTAATGCACCTTAACTTGACTGATGGGAGTCTCAGGGCTGAAGCCAGCACCACAGTCACATGTCAACGACAAGTGACTTCTGTAAATATACGGCCCTTTTATCTTCAGTCTGTATTGTGCTCAAATGTACCGATGAAAAAGATGATAATCCTGTCACTTACGGAAAAAATGAGATCAGTATATTTAAGACCTGTACATAGAGCCCTGGCCAGTTAGCTCAGCTGTAGAGTGTCGGCCCAGTGTGTGGAAGTCCCAGGTTCGATTCCTGACCGGGGCACACAGGAGAAGTGCTCATCTGCTTCTCCACTCTTCCCCCTCTCCTTTCTCTCTCTCTTTCTCTTCTCCTCCTGCAGCCAAGGCTTCATTGGAGCAAAGCTGGCCCCGGGCACTAAGGGCAGGTCCATGTCCTCTACCTCAGGAGCTAGAATGGCTCTGGTTGCAATGGAGCAAACGCCCCAGATGGGCAGAACATCGCCCCCTGGTGGGCATGCCGGGTGGATCTCAGTCAGGCACATGCAGGAGTCTGTCTGTCTGCCTCTCCTTTTCTCACTTCATAAAAATACAAAATACAAAAAACAAATAAAACCTGTACATAGAAAAGACCTATTCATTGCCCCGGCTCTGACGAAGGCAGTGGGAATGCAATTTCCTCGTCAATAATTAATGTTCTTAACGTTTCCAACCCTCGCACTCCTCCTTTGCAAAGTAGACATAAAAATGTGGCCTGGGTTATGAGGAGGGTGGTGAATGATGCTCGGTAACGTTTAGCCAATGACACTGGCTCTGGGTCCATCTTGGAGGCAGAACCCTGTGGTCTCAGGTGAGCAGGCAAACAGGGCATTCCAATGTAATACAGAAGGTCCCAGGGGAGAGTGACACTCCGTCACACAAGGACCACTCCGGGGCTTAGGGGTTAATTCCCAGGAGGAAGAAGATGTCATTTCCTGATACAACACCCACTGTTGTTGCTCCCCTCTGGTGACTCGCTAGTCCACCAAGGGCGTTTCTCACTACGGCACTCGGACTGAAGGGGATGCATTTGGACATGATTTCATCCACACAAAGCTTGGTAGGACTCTCTCCAACCTTAGGCTTATCACTGAGTTCCTTCTGAGGACCTACTATCATTGCAAGCCACCAGGTCCTCTGTGTGTCATACTGTCCATCTTCTCACTGGGTCCATTAAAGTGCCAGTGGCCTGAAGGTTAGAAATCATCCTATGAATCTACGCCATTAAGTCCTAATTGAGATCTTTTTTAAAATGAAAGCTTTACACACACACACACACACACACACACACACACACACTCACACACACACAATTTTACATACAAGTCCAAAAGGCTCACTGACTCCTGAAGCAAATCCATGGATCTCAAATTATGAGATTTGCTATGCACTGCTATGCTGAGGGATTCAGGAAGAAAGATTAGGTGATAGTTTACTTACACAACTTAATAATAAGTTTACTTATTACAAATGAAATATTTCTGGCCCTGGACAACTGGCTCAGTGGTAGAGTGTCAGCCTGGCATGTGGATGTCCCGGATTCGATTCCTGGTCAGGGCACACAGGACAAGCGACTACCTGCTTCTCCACCCCACCCTCCCCTCCCCTCCCCTTCCTTTCTCCTTCTCTCTCCCTCTCTCTCTCTCTCTCTCTCTCTCTCTTCTTCTCTCACAGCCATAGCTCAATTGATTCAAGTGAGTTGGCCCCAGGCACTGAGGATGGCTCCATGGAGCTTCCACCTCAGGTACTAAAAACAGTCAGTTGCAAGCAAGGCCCAAGATGGGCAGAGCATCAGCTCAGACAGGGTTGCTGGGTGGATCTCTGTTGGGGCGCATGCAGAAGTTTGTCTCTCTGTCTCCCCTTCTCTCACTTGGAAAAGAAGAAAGACAAGAAAAAATATTTCTAAACTTGGGACTATTGGGTGAATACCCCAATTATCTGTAGCAATTTTAATACAATGGAATATGTTTTTAGGGTTGTTAACGCTACTTTAATATAAAACTCCAATTATCCCCCATGATGCTCCCCTTAGGTAAGGATTGAGGGGCCATCTTCAAAGATGCCTCCTTGGAGTGGATATAAAGTTGGTTTCAGCCTCTTGAGGAAAGAGCTAACAAATATCTCCTTCCAAGAAGCTTTGTGCCAGACGTCCATATTGTTTCCTAACCCCTCCCACCACCACGGGACTCGGCCGGAGGCAGCTGCATTGTGGGATGAACAGTTGAGCAGTAGACTGTTAAAGAGATTTCCTTTTTCATAGCAATGTGGACCCATTGTAGGCAACGCCGCTCACATAATACTTAAATCATCACTCTGTCATGTCAGTCGTTAGACACTTTATTTAAACTCAAATGAAATGAAATGAAAATTTGGATTCCGTCAGAGTTTCATTCTTCCATGCCCACCCGCAGGTGTGCTCAACTAAGACAGGTGAGCATCTCTTCCCCAAGACATAAAAAGACACTGGGGGCTCCTCCTCCTCCATCCGGATGCCTGCACTTCCCTGACAAATAATTTCCACTTTGCAAGTCCTTCTCAGCCTGGGGCAAGGAATCCTTGTGGAAATTTTATATGCACATATTCTTCTATAAGATGAAGGAAATTGGACTAGGAGACTGATTGTGTTCAGTGCTTCCTGGTCGAAAGAGCCCACATTCCCAGGGGAATGATTAGAATTCTGCCATGTTCAAGTGCTTGTAAACAAACTCCCATAGACATTGGGGCTCCAGACACAGCACTGCATTTACTGTCCCCTCCAGGTGAGAGGCCTTTCTGCACAGGATGCTGGTGCCACTGCTGATGCCCAGGCAGAGGATGTTATAACCTGAACTTTTGTTCTGAGAGCTGATCGAGGCCAGTGTGTTCCCGAGGTCGGGACTCAGGGGTATCAGTAACTCTCTTCCCTAATAAGAAGGGTCACGGACTCAGCAGATGACCTCATCACACTTAAACTTGATATCCGGCTCAGACTTGGGAGCGTCTCCCTATTGTCATTTCATGCACAGCTATCCCTGTGACCAGTATAAAATGAGAAGCTGTGACAGGGGCTTATTTTAAATGTCCTTGCCAGTCAGTGGAGGTTCGGGACCATGAGAGATGCAGAGCTGCTGTTGCCTTGTGAAATGTAGCTAATAAATATGTAAATCAGACTATCTTTATTTATAGCCTGGCAGAGATCAGACATGAGAGAACAACCCCAAAAACACTATGGGATCCATAATTTTAAGTGATTTAATATCTCAAAACCTCAAACACTGGGAAAAGAGCGTGGAGAACACATTTTTTTCCCCTAGTTAACTTCTTGGTGAGCAATATTTAACATGCCTGTCAATTCTGTGCACAAGCTTGGAACTTGGAGAGAGAGAGAGAGAGAGAGAGAGAGAGAGAGAGATTATATATATATATATTTGTCTTTCCTGAGCCACCTTGTAATTCTGATTGTGTGTGTGTGTGTGTGTGTGTGTATATATATATATATACACACATTTGTCTTTCCTGAGCCACCTTGTAATTCTGATTGTACGCCGTGCTCAATTCTTTAGAGGAAAACTGCCAAGGTTGCTCTCTCCTAATAATTACCTTGCTGTCAGAAGCTGATTCTTCAACTGTGGCCCATCCTTCTTACTTTGTTATTAGGACGCTTGCAAGTAATGCTGAAATCCCTCATGCTCTTATTGGGTCCCAGTGCCCCCCCAAGACGGAGAAAGACCCTTGAGTCAAAGCTTCTGCTACTCGCTCATTCATCCTCACCCTACAGGCTGCTGATGCCTCTGTCTTCCAAGATCTATGTGGCCAGGAGAGCTGAGAAATGACCTTCCAGTTAGAAAACGAGGAACTGAGTTCCTTTGGAGACGTGTGTCTCTCTGGGTCACCCAATTATCCTCATCCAGAAGAGCAATCACCCAGACACCATGCACTCTTGGAACTGGAGGGATTTTAGAGGCCACCCAGCCGGGTAAACATAGAGGACCCCCTGAGGAGACAGCCTCGGATGGACAGAGATGGAGCCTCGGCTTGGGTCCCCAGCTCTGGGACCTGACCCTGGGCAGCCATTTCCCTCTGAGCCTTGCTGTTCTCAGCCACAAAGCAAGGATAACGACGCCCACCTTGGGGATGGCAGGAGGTCACTGAGCTGAGGTGCTCACAGGTAAGGGGAACAGGCAGGCACTCCCTGATGTGAGTGCCCATTCCTTCCCGTCCTCTTGTCCAAATGAGTTTATTTTACCCTTTGGGTCATGCAGACAAGAGGATTCTTTCTCAAACCATAAACATCCATCTACTGGGTTATGATTTATTAGGCCTCTTTTCCTGTATTGTCTCATTCTTACTGGGAAAACAGCCAATGGGTGCCACCCACATTTTATTTTATTTGTTTTATTTTATTTTATATGAGAGGAAGGGAGGTAGAGGGACAGACTCCTGCATACATATGCCTGACCAAAATCCAACTGGCAATGCCATCATGGGCCGATGCTTGAGTACTGAGCTATTTTTAGTGCCTGAAGCTGATGTGCTCCAACAGAGCTATCCTCAGCTTCTGAGGCCATGCGTGAACCAATGAAGCCACTGGCTAAGAGAAGGGAAGAGGAGAAGGGGGAGAGGGAGGGGGGGAGAAGCAGATGATCACTTCTCCTGTGTGCCCCGACCGGAGATTGAACCCAGGACGTCCATACACCAGGCTGATGCTCTACCACAGAGACAGTGGCCAGGACCATCCACAATTTATATATGAGCACAAGGAGTCTCAGAGAGGACACCTGTGGTGTCCTGGATGCATCCTCTTCCTCCTGCTTCATGTTTTCTTTCTCCCACGGCACTTTGCTAACTTAAATATATAATTACCACATGTAATTATATATTTATGTAATATATTTATATTATGTATATATATTATATATTATGTATATATTTATATAATTATATATATCTTTCTGGTCTGTCTGTGCTCACTAGAACCTAGGCTTCCCTAGAATGGCCGTCCCTCGGCCCCTTTCCTGCACTAGCTCAAGGGCCAGGGCAGTGCCTGGCACTTCGCAGACAGTCAGTATTTGGTGGTGGAGCCAACCAAGTTTATGCCACTCATGAGTGACAAACAAGGGCTCCAACCTGAGACTCCTATCCCTAAATCCAATTTACCGACAAGCAGGGTGTGCTAGTGATTCGTGTCCATGTGTCCGAGCTGATCAAGGTGGACAGGAGCTGGGGTGAAGGAAAGAGAGAGAAAGGCAGGCGGAGGGAAAGACTATGTGAGGGAGACAGGAAGAGAAAGTGAGCGTGTGGGGAGGGGCCGCGCGGAGAGCTGAGTGCTCCGTCCTCACGGTCACCAGCGTCACCCCACGTCACGTCAGCACCGCTGCTTTGAGGATTAGGTCCTGAAACAGGTAACAAGCAACAAGGTGTCTGTCCCCCACTCCCTCACATACTAGGCACCACCCCCAGCAGGCATGTCAGCTCAATGTCACCGTGATACAAGAGGCCACCCACTCAGCTCTCGACATGACCCTCAAGGGCAAGGAGAACGACATGGCTTTTAACTTGCAAACCTCAACCTCGTTGCTGTGGGCGGTGCTTAGGCCTGGCCCCAGCGACGGCGCCATTGTCTGCTAGGACAGACGCTCTGGGGACATTTTAGTGTCTCTCCGTGCACGACTTAGAAGGTCAGACACCGTGGGAGGCCTGACCAGGGAAGGGCGTATCTGTTTCCCAGAAGCTACACCCAAGTCCCAGAGGAAAGAGAAACTGGAATTGAAGCCACTTCAAGTCTACACAACTTTCCAGAACGGGAGCTCACATAGCACAGCCCCCGACCTGACGTCTGTCCCCAGAAGCCTTCGTTTTCACCGTGGATGGAGATCGCTGGTGCCCAGACCACTGTGGGGACGCTTGCTGTCTTCCCTGGGCCGGTGACCGTGAGAGCGGGAGGCCTTCCGCCTCCGCCGGGATATGCAGAAAGGAGCTACCCCCGCACTTCCCTCTGTGCACGTGGTTCCACGCGTGCCCACGGCCTTCCTTGTGCAGCTGATCCCGGTCATGTAGGCAGCCGTGTTTGCTCTATAAAGTCGGCACACACGGTGAATGAGCGGTTTCTGAACCACTGCTCTGGGAAAACACTGAGGTAGGTTCCTGTGAGCCTCCAGTCACATTCTCATCCATCAGTTAATACATACCTGCCCTTGTTTCAGGTGTTTTTCCTTTTGGAAATACCTTAGTTAATGGATACTGTTGATTCGTTAACACTGAACTCACAGTGGACAGGACTGTAGCTCATGCCTGAACAAGGCTTTCCTAACACGTGTTTGCTCCATAGGGCATATCACAGCCCTGCTGGACCGGGGACACCAGACAGCATGTGGGCACTACACTTCACTGCCACCTTAAACACCAAAATCACCAATAAAAGGCACAGGAAGGATCATTTACAACAACATGGATGGACCTTGATAACATTATACGGAGTGAAATAAGTAAATCAGAAAAAACTAAGAACTGTATGATTCCATACATAGATGGGACATAAAAATGAGACTCAGAGACATGGACAAGAATGTGATGATAACGGGGGTGGGGGTGGGGTGGGGATGGGACGAGGAAGGAGAGAGAGGGGGTAGGGGGGAAGGGAGGGGCACAAAGAAAACCAGATAGAAGGTGACGGAAGACAATTTGACTTTGAGTGAGGGGTATGCAACATAATCATATGTCAAAATAATGTGGAGATGTTTTCTCTGAACATATGTATCCTGATTTATCAATGTCACTGCATTAAAATTAATAAAAATAAGATTAAAAAAAGATGTAATGCATACTTTTCAACAGTTTTCCTCTTCCTTTTATTTATTAGTCCTTTGTCAAACATCCTAATGCTGACTTAAAGCCAAAGGTGTTCATTACCATAATTAAAAGGCACTGACGATAGCAAAAAAACAAACAAACAAAAAAAAACAACCCACAGGAATGCAAACACCGTGGCACTAAATAGACCGTGACAGGACACTGGTCCACAGCACGAGATCCGAGACCACAGGCAGAGTGTCCAATTGCTGGACCACAGCTTAGAAATGTGCACATTGGGCCCCTCAAATTTTGTGCTGCTCTGTGCACATCTGCAAATGACCATGAAAATGCTGTGAGTACTGACTCTGTCTTACAAATAAACTCTAGCAAGTAGGAGAATTCAGAAAGATGGAATTTGTGAGCCGTGAGGATGGACTGCATTGGCAGGAAGCAGCTGGCAGAGAGAGACTTAGATTCACACACCAGTGAGCTCTAGGAAGCAGGTCGTCACCCCTGCCCACGAGACACCAAGCAGAGCAGTCTTTAGTGAAGCCTCTGTGGGCGGAGGAATACTCCACCGCCATACCGTAACCTATTATCCCACATCCACTCCATATCGGGCAAAGACGTGGCAGTGGGGGCAAAGAGAGGCCAAGCAAAGCGAAAACCAGCACCACCGCCATCACCACCAACAACAATAAAACGCTAAGCATTCATTCTGTGCTAACGCTGCTCTAACCACTCCACGTGATGAGCCTCCCTAACAACCCAGAGAGGCGGGTTCTGTTCGCCTCCTTACAGGCCCAGAGAGGAAACAGAGTCTCTATAAGGTTAAGCACTGGGTGAGTTACAATAGGGCAAAATGCTTGAACAACAGACAGGTTCCTTTTCAAAACTGCACAGGGCAGGTCATATCTGAGATTTCTTCCCATTATATAACTTTTTAAAACAAGCATGAGTGCAGAACCATCTCAAATGGTCGCCCGGCAGTTTGAATGGGCTTCGTGCCACTACACTGTGTAGTTAAAATGGCAAGTTTTATGTTACACATATTTTACTACGATAAACACCTGCACACGCAAAGTGCAACATCGTCTGTGTTTCTGCAAACTCTCCGTGTGGGGGAGAGCCTCCGTGCCTTTGCACTTGCTGTTCCTGTTGCTTGAATGCCCTTTCCGGGACTGCGTGCTTGTTCACCCTTAAAAAGATGCCACCGGCAGGGTTACCTCCTCGGTGAACCCTTCTTCTTCCCCGCTTTTCTTACTCTCTCCGCCAGTGCACAGAGTTAATCACGCCCTCCTCAAAGCGGCACTCAGCTGTTCACACCTTGATCCGTACTGTTAGAAGAGTCCGTTGTAAACACGTGCCCCTGCCCCCGGCTTTCGTGTCCCGAAGGCCTGGTGCGGTGTGTCACCCACGGCGAGTGCCCAGTGCATGCGTGTTGTTGGACAGAAGGAAATTCTCACGATTCTGTCCACGGTAACACTCGAGTGCTCACACCCGGAATGAGGTCTGAGACGTCAAGTGAAGGGAGAACTTGTCATCCTCAGTTTGGACTCATGTTTCTCTCCAGCCTGGCTTTTTTTTTTTTTTTTTATCAGAAAGGTCTGTGCTCTATGGTTCAATCTAAAAACCATCTAGGAATGTCATCTATGAAATTAACTGAGTTTTCTATAATAAAACTGGTGTGACATTTTCGTTTTACTCCGAGCTTTCCTATGCAACACTTCACGTCATCCTCAACCATGGACGGCTGGCATGAGGTGGTGACAACAATATTTGGGCTGAAAAACTGGACAACTGGATTCTAATCCCAGCACTACCGCTGTCCGGCTCTGTGACTATGGATAGAAACTCACACATTCAGGCTCAGGTTTTCCTCTCTGCAACGTGAAACTAATACTCATGTCTTTGTCTGCTTAACAGGACTGTCCCAAGTATCGAATAAGATAGCGTATGTTAAATGCCTTGGGAATTTGTAAAGCATGTTAAAGACATAAGGCATTTCTGTAATCATGTTTAGCATGTAATGTCCTGGATCCTTTTCCCCACATATGTTTCTTTCCAAGATCTAAGTGTGTTTACTATAACAGGACTCCACGACCTAGCAGAGAGGGCACAGAATATGGTGTGCTCGTCACTGTCACCCAACCCCCTGCCCGTGGCAGACATCATTGATCAACCACAGCACTATTAGGTGGGTGTCTAATCCATCTGAATGCACTGCTCTTTGTAGGGCACTGTTTTCCAAATTATCTGTCACGAAGAGTCAGCGTTTCTCTCTTTCAATTTCCAACCAATTGCAGACTGGACTGCAGTCCTACGGCCCGTGACTAGTCCACACACAGCTCAGGCTGCATGAGACGCACCATGTGAGTCTGATCATCCCCATGTGGGCCACACCCTGCCCAGGGAAACCATCTCCCGATCATCTGCTTAATCTCTCTTTCTGCATTTGAACTAGGCTGCGCATAGCTCTCCGCTCAGCAGCAGGTCCCGATGGACGTGCCTTAGCTTGTGACACTAACCCTCTTGGCCTCTCCTGACCCTGGCTCTCCTACTACAAGCTGAGATGAACAGAGCAACCTCTCAGGCTTCTTCTGAGGATCAAGAGACAGTCTGTCCTGAGAACGCTCTTTGTAAATGCTGTATCATTTATCCAAAAGTTAGGTTAGTCCTGTGATCCCTGCATTCATTTCCTAGTCTTTGAAAATTATATAACAGTACAATGTCAAAGTTTCGCTCGACAAAAGCAGGGTAATTTATCATCATTTTTTTTTTTTTTGGTTCAGTTCTCATTTCCCAGCACTTCAACCCTATTGTCAGTCTGTCTCGGGCTCCCTCCGGCCCCTAAAGCAGCACACAAGGCCGCAAGTGCCCCCCCCCCCATCTAAGCAGGGCCCGTGGTGAAGAGCCTGGATGCAGCAGTGCTGCTAGCAGGTGCCTTCCACCCACTTCCAGGCCTAAGGGGGCGGGGCAGGGGGAGGACCATTTCAGGGACAGTGGTGTCAGGAGTTGGGCTCCACCCTCTGTCCTTGGGTGGCTGAAGGGGGCTTCTGCTTCACTTTAAGTCCAGTTGAGGGCTCTGATGGGACCACCCAGAGAGCCCAGCACATGCCCCCTGGCACCAAGTCCCCTCCGCACGGGGAAAGTCGAGAGGAGCAGCTGTGGTTAACGTGGCTGACGCTGTCCCTGTCTGATCGTACAAAACAAAGCGGAGGGATCTGCAGGGACTTGGGGAAAGGAACCAAGAGGATATTCTGGAGGGACAGTGTGATCCCAAGAAAGGGGTGGGCCAGTGAAGCCCAGAGCCTGTGGGGAGAAGTTGTGCTTCTGCTGCAAAGCTGCTCTTACAGATGTGGTTGTATGTGTGTGTGCGCACATGTGTGGTCAGTCTGCAAGGACCCTGAAAAAGTAGCCAAGGGCAAAACCCAGCCAGTGGGCACCTGCTGCCTCCAGCAAGAGCAACCAGCCCAGGTGACCACACACCAGCACAGGAGACACTTGGCTGTCCCCGCATCTGCTCACCCTCCGGCCCTGCCTGGGGATATCCAGAATACACATCCAGGAAAGGCAGGACCCAGCATCCAGCCTGACACCAGCTTGCAACTGAGTGAGGAACTCCCCGTGCTTTGATTATCGCACTTTATGTTCACTCCACCAAAATTAAGTGATTGTTAGATCGGACTCAACATTTTTAGGCCAAAACCAAGGGACTGTTTGTTTATTATCCAAAAAGAACAATGAACAAACAGAAAGTGCTGTCTGAGATTTCATCCAGGAGTGGGCAGAGAAAGTTGGGTTTGAAGAAACCAGAGGGAAAAGGATGAAATTGATGTTCTAACCCTCTACCAAGTTATGCTCAGGAGAGACCTGTGCACAGAACGCACAGCTGGAGAAGCAGAAAGTCCTGCCCGAAGACACGCTTTTCCGTCCTTCGTGTGAACGCCTCTGTAAAGACCAGACCGGCGCTGATGACCAAGCTCACGAGGGCTGCGCTCCCGCTGAGGGAATGACCACGGCTTTAAGAGTTAAACTCACCTGACCAGGCGGTGGTGCAGTGGATAGAGCGTCGGACTGGGATGCGGAGGACCCAGGTTCGAGACCCCGAGGTTGCCAGCTTGAGCGCGGGCTCATCTGGTTTGAGCAAAGCTCACCAGCTTGGACCCAAGGTCGCTGGCTCGAGCAAGGGGTTACTCAGTCTGCTGAGGGCCCACGGTCAAGGTACATATGGGAAGTCAATCAATGAACAACTAAGGTGTTGCAGGAAAAACTGGTGATTGATGCTTCTCATCTCTCTCCGTTCCTGTCTGTCTGTCCCTATCTATCCCTCTCTCCGTCTCTGAAAAAAAAAAAAAAAGTTAAACTCACATCGTTTAATAATTCATGCACAGTTTAGCATGATAGCATTGGAAGGGATTTCTGATAAATAATTGGAGGGGAGGGAGATAAAAACAATAAAGCAATAGCACTCAGGGAGGGGGGGTTGTAGAAAAGAGCCGCAAACTTGTTTTATTTCCAGAAAAGCCTAGAACATTGGGCATGTATTCAACCTGGACGACTAATGAAAATTGAGGGACCAATGTCCTAACAGCCTAACGGTCGTGCTGCAAGTTCCAACCCCAAGAAAATAGAAGACCATTCTGTTCCTTTCTTTTGTAGCTCAGCACAGGATGTATTGTTAGTGGCTAAATGTGGTTCCTCGCTATTGTGACCAAACAGCCATCTGGACCAGACCTTGACCAAGGGCCTAACACCTGAGCCACCGTTCCCTCTAATGGCGCAAACTGTGAAGTACTGTACGAAAGAGGGTGACTACTTCTTCTAGCAATTGTGCAGATGTGATAATAAAATTTTCAGACAAATATACATGCCAATATAATTTGTGTCTGCCAACTCAAAGATAGATCTCCATGACAGGGATTTTTTTAGGTAAGAGGAGAGGAAATAGGCAGACTCCCACATGTGCCCTGACTGGGGCTGCACCCCGTCTGGGGCTGATGCTTGAGTACCGAGCTATTTTTATCACATGAGGCTGACGTGCTGGAACCAACTGAGCCATCCTCAGCACCCAGGGCCTCACCTGAACCAATCAAGCCACTGGCTGCAGGAGGGAGGGGAAGAGGGAGAGAAGGAAGGGGGCAGACGGTCGCTTCTCCTGTGTGCTTTGCCTGGGAATTGAGCCCGGGACATCTACATGCCAGGCTGACACTCTTTCCACTGAGCCACTGGCCAGGGCCAAAGAGGGATTCTTCTTTATCCCTCCTTGTCATATTCTGCATCCTGTTTACCTCTGATATTTGATACAATAATTTCTACTTGCCTCTGAGGTCCATGAAATGGCCCTGTCAAGTACTGCAACTCTCTTAGGATGGGAGGACTCCTGGCAAAGTTGAATTGTTGATGACAAGTTCTGGGCCCCTTGGAAGACTTATTTGTTAGTAATTCCTAGGGAGGGTTGAAAGACAAAAACGTAAGTTGAGGACTAATCACAGTGGCTCAATCAGTGATGGGGACAGACAATATGGGGTCTGGACCATGTGCTTTCCACATAAGTCACAGGATAACTGTGGGGTTCGGTCTAGGGTTTCACGTGAGCGGTGCCTTCTCTCATCCGCCTCTCGTGCTCAAGGCCAGAAGGTACACATCTCTCCGCAACAGAACCTAGGAGCATCCGACAGATAGGAAATCCAGCAGTGCTCCAAAGCCATCCAGGAATATGACAGCTAGTGACGCTGGGGTCGAGCCGTATTTCTTTGTTAACAAATACTTCTGTTTTTCTGCCAAGAATAAATACGGTATGGCTCATGTCGCCCCCCACCTTGGCCCCACCTACCAAAGAAGATATCTAGGCTTTTCTACCTTTCACAGGTGATTTCACGGGTCTGATTCATTCTTTACTGGTCCGTGGTTCTACGTGGCCCTGGTCCTAATACCTCTGTCTTCCTTGAACACTCCGCATTGTTTTCAGCTAAATGATGGCTTTGCCTCCTGTTGGTGGCCAAGGAACCCTTGAAACCTCTCACGTCCTCTCGTCTTCTCTGTTTAGCATGTGCTCATGCAGTGGGGTGTCCTCATGGCCTGCGGTATTGAAATTATTCTTTTGCTTTTAAATTCCTTGTTTGTGCAGTTGAATTAATGGAATTGAAATGTGCAAATGATGCAACTCCATTCTGCTTTTTGGGACACCGGCCTGTGTGTTCAGCACGTTAATTCTGTTATCTCAGCTGCAACACCGTATTCTACCTGCTTCTGCCTTGTGGTGGATGGGAACGAGAGAGGGCCAGGGACACCCTGGGTCCTCCGGCCACCTCTGTGGGCTGGATTCTTTGCTTTTCCAGGTGTGGCTGGTGCTCCTCTGACTCCAAGCTTTGGCGGAGCCTCTTCCTAACGCTCCAGAGCTTAGGAGTGCGTGGTCCCTGTCTGCTCTCGTACATCTGGGGACTTCGATTGTTCGGGAGCGTGTGTGTCTGGAACGCCACCTAGAAACCGGAAGGCACAGAAATCAACCCCACAGGTGCCAGTGGATAAAACTCAAAGCTCCTTCACCAAGGGGTTTCTCAGATGTTTTTAAGAAATCCTGATGGTTTGTCCATCTCCTTCTCTATGTTTGAGAAAAATCACAGTGAACAGCTCGAGAGTTCCCTGGGCTCCCCACAGGGAGGGTCCCCAGATGGCCACGGACGTCCCGGGAAGAAAGCACGCATGGAAGGCCATATATTCACCTTCATGGGAGAGACTCTACAGCTTTCAGCAGATCCTCAGAGCAGTCAGAGACCCCCCAACTATGCACCGTCAGTCCAGGGAGGTTCCCTTCCCCACTCCGGGAGCACCCTCACAGGTGACCGACTACGCTGCAAATCCGTTAGGAAAAAAAGGGAGCGGTAGTGTCAGTTAAACATAAACATTAATATTTAAAACAATAGGTCTCTTTAACCTGGAAACGCTGAGGTTGCTGGTTCAAAACCCTGGGCTTGTTTGGTCAAGGCACACATGGGAGTTGATGCTTCCTGCTCCTCCCCCCTTCTCTCTCTCTCTCCTCTCTCTCTCACTCTCTCTTCCCTCTCTATAATGAATAAATTTTAAAAAAATCTTAAAAAAAACAATAAGTCTCATTTACATTTTTGATTTGTATATTTTATCTATAATTATATATATTTATATATAAATACAATTTTATAGCTCTTGTTATATAATATTTATGCATAGATATAAAAATTTACCAATCCAAAACATAAAAATACATATATCATATGAATCCAAAATAGTTATATATACATATATATACTTACATATATGTACATATACACAGATACATCCCTATACGCACATATGCATACATTCATATACACATATACTTATACATACATATGCATGCATGCACACACACATATGTATATATATATGTATACATATACGTACATATATGCACACATATACATACATATGTATGCATATCTATAAAACAGCTGAGGCTTGGTTGTCCGGGGCCCCCTCTGCCTGTCTGAGCCTCGCTGTCATTTCTGGAGAGCACATCGCAGGGCCTGATGTGGACGCGTCTGCCGGTGGCTTCTGTTACTGGCCTTCCTGACACCTTGTCAGCGTGGTTATTGCTTCTTGGGAGAGAAGCTGTTGTAGGTTTGGACCCAATCTGCTGTTTGTGTTTCTGCTCAAGAGAATTTCCTCATATTACATGCATACATTTTTGGGGCTGCTTTTGGAAAACAAACACCAGTTTCTTATGATTTGAAGGGGGGAAATATTAAAAATGATATTCCCCTGGGTTGTACCTTGAACAGGTGTTTCCTCCATTGTGGACTCTTACTTCCTTCTGACGTGCACAGGGAATTTAGAATGCACCTTTTGAAGAAAAAAAATAGAGACAGTTTGAGTTAACTAATAGCTGGAAGTTGTTTAACTGATGTTTTAAAAAAAAACAGTGATTTACTTAGGTAATGATGGTTGAGCTACTTGTGTGGCAGGGCTGTAGGGTAGCGCCTGCCCATGTGAGCGGAGACCTGCTCTCTGTGTGTGGGGACATGCTTGAAGTCTGAAGCCACAGGAATCGAGAATGATGCCCAACTAACAATGTGGCTTAAGGCATCTGAGTCTCAATCTCTTCATCTCTAACAGCGGGAATAATAATAATGCCTATCACGCAGCATTGCTAATAAAGTAATGGTTGCACAATCCTGGCACAGGGTGGTGGTTACTTCTGTGAATTTCAGAAACAGGTGTTCAACAAACAGGAAGTTATTAAATGCCAACTGCAGTGAAGAGGCACGGTTCCGACTGCCACTTGTGACCACAGGAAACCCAGCGTCTGTGGAGAAGACAGTGCCTTTCATTTTGCTTCTTGGCGATTCAATTTCATTTCCCTTGGTTGCTGCCCCTGTCCACCGTCCACATTGATGCACCCACGTGACATGTGGCAGTAGGGACAGACTTGAAAAACACATTAAATATATTCACCAAAGAGGTGAATTCTGATCAATTCTTCCAGTCTACAGCCATACCGCCCTGAACGCGCCCGATCTCATCTCATCTGTTTAATTCTTCCATATTTTCAAACTCATGCATAAAGAAGCTTCTGATTGTCTCAATGACTTATTCCAGTGACTCTTCATCAAGGCTGGTATTCTCCTTTGGAGTGGGGGGGCGGTGAGGTTGTAGATTTTAACATAAGATGTAATTGGTATGAGCCTTAGAGAAAAACTCATCAACGGATTTGGTAGGTGATGGTAGAGTCACTAAGTTGTGCGCAGCGGTGAATAGCTCAGCCTCTGTGAAGTAGTCTTTATAAACTGGAGGGTTCAGCCACTCTTGCTGTTTCTCCTTTTGTCCTTTCTTTAGTGTCCCTGTTCATTGGAAAGAGAGGCAAGTTTCCTCTGGCCTACCACTGAACACCCTCCCGTGGAAAGTACCCCGGCAAGCCCTGACAGACACGATGACTCAGAAGAAATACAGTGGTCTGGTTTTGTGTTTTCTTAGAACGTTTTCATTTGAAACTTTTTTTTCCTTCGCAATAATTTTAGATTCACAGAACAGTTGCGGAGTTAGTACAGAGAATTCCCATGTAGCTGTCACCGAGCTCTTCCTCACGCTAACATAACACAGAACCATGCTGTATTTGTCAAATCGAAGAAATCCGCATTGGTACACTGCTTTTAACTAACCCCCACAGCCTTGATTTTGTCAGTTCTCCTAGTTCCTTATTTCTGCTCCAGTATTCAAGCCAGGACATCACACTGCATTCGATTGTGAGGTCTGCTTCATCCCCTCCAGCCTGTGACAATGTCCCAGTCTTTCCTTGTTTCCCACGATCTTGATCTTTTTTTTTTTTTGTATTTTTCTGAAGCTGGAAATGGGGAGAGACAGTCAGACAGACTCCCGCATGCGCCCGACCGGGATCCACCCCGCACGCCCACCAGGGGGCGATGCTCTGCCCATCCGGGGCGTCACTATGTTGCGACCAGAGCCACTCTAGCGCCTGAGGCAAAGGCCACAGAGCCATCCCCAGCGCCCAGGCCATCTTTGCTCCAATAGAGCCTTGGCTGCAGGAGGGGAAGAGACAGAGAGGAAGGAGAGGGGGAGGGGTGGAGAAGCAGATGGGCGCTTCTCCTGTGTGCCCTGGCCGGGAATCGAACCCGGGACTTCTGTACGCCAGGTCGATGCTCTACCACTGAGCCAACTGGCCAGGGCCTACGATCCTGATCATTTTAAAGTGTGCCGGTCAGGGTCAGATATTTTGTAGAATATCCCTTGGTTTGGTTTGTTTGATCTTTTCTCATGATTAGACCTGGGATAAGGGTTTTGGGGAAAAACACTGCAGCGAAGTAACCTTCTCACTGAACCTTATCAGAGAACACATGACATCAGTATGACTTGTTACTGGTGATGCTTGGTTGAGGTGCTATCTGCCTGGCTCTCCCCTGTCCAGTTCCTGTCTCCCCCTTTCCATAGGGTGTGTTTTGAATGCAGATAACTAAGTCCAGCCTGAACTCAAGGAAGAGGAATTAAGCTCCACCTCTTAGGAAAGGGAGAATCTATGTATATTATCTGGAATTCTTCCATAAAAAAGATCTAGCCCTTTTAGTTGACGTATTTATTTATCCGATCAATTATTTGTATCAGGTATGGGTTCATGAATATTTCTTTATTCTGTGGGTTACAATCTAATATGATTGGTACTAATTTTGTTGCTCAAACTGTTCCAGCTTTGGCCACTGAGAGTTCTCTGAGGTTGGCTCATGTAGTTTTTACAAGTCAAACCATTCTTTTCTTCCTTCCTTCCGCTTTTTCCTTTGGATGGAGGAGGGGCAGTTCCCTACTTTTCAGCACTATCAGGTGTCCCTGGATCATCTTGTATTTTCCCTCCCCAACCTTGGAATCAGCCGTTCCTCCAAAAAAGCAGTGTGGTTGTTTGTTTGGGTTTTTTTTTTTTTAACACAAAGTTTTTGACCAGAAGTCTTGGGTTTTCTGGTCTTAATCATGCCACAAGCTAGCTGACAGGTCGGGGCAAGCTTCTTCAACTCCTGAAGTCTCAGTTTCCAAGGTCACAGAAGGTAATTACAGGGCCTATACCATGGGTTGGCAGGTAGATTAATCCATGCAAAGGATCAGACTCAATCCCTTGAGTGTAAATTCTCATTGTCTCACTTCCTTTGCTGGCAGGGGTGACGGGAAGGCTACCAAGAAGATGGAAAAGAAAAACAAACCTGTAATCCCTGAGTGGCAGTGTGGCAGGACTGTGGTAGGAAGGGAAGGCAAACCCGGGTCTGGAATGTGTATCACCATGAAAAATGCTGTGTTTCTACCCATCGTGTAAGGGCACTGTCTTATTGGGGGGGGGGGACTCAGCATTGGCTTCTGACATTGAGAATTTGGGCTCTCAGCAGGCACATGAGCCGAATGCGGCTGTCTGCAGGAGGCTGTCAGCAATCTGCAGACGGGAGGATCCATCCAGCCAATGTCAGCCATCTCTTTTCCCACCTATGCTGGTGTTTGCTCAGAGGGCCCACGTGCATTTTGTAGGATATGAATGTTCTTACATTCTGCTACCAGTTGACTGACTGATCCCCCAAGGGGCTATGCCATGTGGGTGGGCAGCCTCTCTCCCCAACCTTACAGGTCTGCACAGGGACTCTCCTGCTGGGGTTTGCCAGGCACCGCTGTCTGCCCCAGGCACGTCAGATACCTCTGGAGTGGCAGAAGCATGGGAACCAATGGAGAGCAGTGTCCAGGGGCCCAGAGCTCATGGGGAAGGGTAGACGGGGGGTCTGCCGGGGCAGATGGGGTCAGCACAGAGGCTCCCTCTGTCCACACTGAAGCAGCTGCCCCACCCCTCATAGTGACTCTCTTCCATACACCTAGTTTAATTCATCATATCATTTACATAACAGAATCTATCTGAACTCTTTACTTGTTAACTTTCTGTATCCCGTACTAGAATGTAAACTCCATGGGGGTCAATTATCTCTCTGTTTCATTTCTATATACCTTGTGCACGGAATAGTGCATGATGCTCAATGCAAGCTACTCAGAAAATATTAGCTCAATCCATCATTCAATGCAAGGTCTCTTCTAGTGGCCAATATTCTACCACTCATACGTGTCAATAAGCCTTGGATGATTATTACATACATATCCTGATGACGGTACATTTGATCTCAGCTCCTCACATAGTCTGCCTAGCTCAGTGGTTCTAGAAGGCTGTTTTTTTCTGTCATTCTAGGAAATCGTTTTTAATGAGACAGCCAGCCATGAACGAGAATCAGATGTCTAAGTAACTATGACCCAGGGTGAGGCCACAAAACATTTTTCAAATGTTCGCCATATATAGACAAACACACACACACACACGCAACAGCATGGTATTTGTTCTCACAGAGTTCCAGGAGGCCCTTGCGTGCCCCTTTCGCCCTTGTGAGAATGACCTTTGTGACCAGGGAAAGGACCTGGGCTCGGTCCAGGGTGGCGCTGGGGATTCCTCAGCCAAAGACCAAGAACAGAGACACACTGTTCTGTCAGACCCTTGTGTCTGGGTTATCAAACTCCTCGGTTCCCATGTCCACTTGACCCTGGTTGGGTCACAGGGACAGCCACTAATCTCCATCTGCTGGGCAGTCTGGGGTCCAGTCAGCAATGGATCTCCTCAGCCCTCCATGCTGGTTACCAATGGGAACGACTATATTCAAAACTGGACTGATCTAAGGGTCACTGGCTGGGGGCTGTTTTGAGGGGAGAGTCTCCACTTTATGTTTTAACTAGAAAGAGACCAAATGTGGTGAATTTTATTGTTTCTGATTTTTTAAAAAAAACTTTATGACTTTTTTTTTTTTCCAAAGTAGAAGTGGGGAGGCAGACAGATGCCCGCATGCACCTACAGGGATCCACCTGCCATGCCCACCAGGGGGCGATGCTCTGCCCATCTGGGGCGTTGCTCTGTCATGGCTGGAGCCATTCTAGCGCCTGAGTCAGAGGCCATGGAGCTGTCCTCAGCACCTGGGCCAACCCTGTTCCAGTGGAGCCTTGGCTGTGGGAGGGGAAGAAAGAGATAAAGGGAAAGGAGAGGGGGAGGGGTGGAAAAGCAGATGGGCGCTTCTCCTGTGTGCCCTGGCCGGGAATCGAACCCGGGACTTCAATACGCTGGGCTGACACTCTACAGCTGAGCCAACTGCCCAGGGCTGCTTTATGACTTTTTAAAAACAATCGGGAACATGTGAATATGGATTGAGCATCAGATGATGAATGGTACGAGACGTCCTCTAACACCTTAGGTGTGACGAATCATCTCGTCATGTAGAAGAATGATCTTAGTGTAGAGACGTGTGACGTAGTGTTCATGGGGCAAATGTCAAAAATTACTTTTAAGTGTATCAGAAAAAAAGATACGCGGCCTGACCTGTGGTGGCGCAGTGGATAAAGCGTCGACCTGGAAATGCTGAGGTCCCCGGTTCGAAACCCTGGGCTTGCCTGGTCAAGGCACATATGGGAGTGGATGCTTCCAGCTCCTCCCCCTTCTCTCTCTCTCTCTCTCTCTCTCTCTCTCTCTCTCCTCTCTAAAAATGAATAAATAAAATAATTTAAAAAAAAAAAAAAAAAAAAAAGAAAAAAAGATACGCTAATACACAGATATGAAATACAGCAAATTTGACAAAGTTATGAAAGCTAGGGAGTGGGTACCTTGGTTGTCACTGGCTTATTGTTTCAAATAGTTTGAACATTTTCATGTAAAGTTGGAAGAAAAAAAGGCAAACTCATAAAAATGAGACTCAGCGTGGGGGTTATGGGGTGGGGGGAGGAGAGGGAGGGGGTTAGGGGAGGGGAGGGGCACAAAGAAAACCAGTTAGAAGGTGACAGAAGACAATTGGACTTTGGGTGATGAGAATGCAGCATAATCAAATGTCAAAATAACCTAGAGAGGTTTTCTCTGAACATATGTACCCTGATTTATCAATGTCACCCCATTAAAATTAATTAAATAACAACAACAAAATAGGCAAACTCAGACACCAGAATGCCGGGTTTAAATTCAAGCTCTGCTGTTTATGACCTGTGTGATGTTGGGCAACTTACTTCAGCTCTCTGTTCTCTGTATCTCGGTTCTTCCAATAAAGAATAATAATGAGGCCCTGGCTAGTTGGCTCAGTGGGAGAGCATCGGCCTGGCATGCAGGAGTACTGCGTTCGATTCCTGGCCAGGGCACACAGGAGAGGTGCCCATCTGCTTCTCCACCTCTCCCCCTCTCCTTCCTCTCTGTCTCTCTCTTCCCCTCCCGCAGCCAAGGCTCCATTGGAGCAAAGATGGCCCGGGCGCTGAGGATGGCTCTGTGGCCTCTGCCTCAGGCCCTAGGATGGCTCTGGATGCAACAGAGCAATGCCCCAGATGGGCAGAGCATCGCCCCCTGGTGGGCATGCCGGGTGGATCCCGGTCGGGCGCATGCGGAAGTCTGTCTGACTGCTTCCCTGTTTTCAGCTTTGGAAAAATGCAAAAAAAAAAAAAAAAAAGAAGAAGAATGGTACGACGTGTGTGTGTGTGTGTGTGTGTGTGTGTGTGTGTGTGTGACAAAGAGAGAGGGAGAAATAAGCTTCGATGTCCAACTCAGCAGTCTTGATAGAGCCCATTTTTCACCAATACCTCTGGCTTTTAACTTATATTTACAATTTGGATTTATCCTTGTCCTGAAGCATTTTCTTCACACTGAATCTAGTTAAAACCTGAAACTTCTCTGTCGTGGCATACAGATTCATAAACCCTTTCTGTCACCCGCCTCTTTCCATTTGGTTCCTTAGAGCCCTGATGAATGTCCAGCCATTGGAAGTCGGGGACCTTCTTCTCTCACCTGTCTCCTAGTCATTAGGAAGATGCCAGAGTGGGCCGGTGCTAACACTCAGTAAGGGACCCCCGGTTCTCACCATCTCAGTGTACGAAAGGGTGTTGGGAGCCACAGCAAACTGATCCAGCCAGGCTCGGTGTACAGTCTAATCTGGGGTCCCCAACCCCGGCTGCCTATGTTTGGTATGACCCAAAGAGCTCCCTTCTTCAAACGGAAAACAAGGGGAAGGTTCTTGGGGGTTGGTGTAAAGAGGGGCATGGGTGCTAAGAATGACGGGAGGTCTTGGAGGCTATGAGGCTCCCTCCCTCTTCAGCCCACATGGAAGCCCTCTCCTACCTCCTAAAGGCTGGGAAACAGGTTAAAGAAATAATGGAAGGGCCCTGGCCGGTTGGCTCAGTGGTAGAGCATCGGCCTGGTGTGCAGAAGTCCCGGGTTTGATTCCCGGCCAGGGCACATAGGAGAAGCGCCCATCTGCTTCTCCACCCCTCCCCCTCTCCTTCCTCTCTGTCTCTCTCTTCCCCTCCCGCAGCCGAGGCTCCATTGGAGCAAAGATGGCCCGGGCGCTGGGGATGGCTCCTTGGCCTCTGCCCCAGGTGCTAGAGTGGCTCTGGTCGCAACAGAGCAACGCCCCCAGAGGGGCAGAGCATCACCCCCTGGTGGGCGTGCCGGGTGGATCCTGGTCGGGCGCATGTGGGAGTCTGTCTGTCTCTCCCCGTTTCCAGCTTTGGAAAAATACAAAAAAAAAAAAAAAAAGAAAAGAAATAATGGAAGGAGGCCTGACTTGTGGTGGCTCAGTGGATAAAGCATCGACCTGGAATGCTGTGGTCGCTAGTTCGAAACCCTGGGCTTGCCTGGTCAGGGCACATATGGGAGTTGATGCTTCCTGCTCCTCCCTCCCTTCTCTCTCGTGCTCTGTCTCCCTCTTCTCTAAAATGAATAAATAAAAAAGATTTAAGAAAAGAACATATTAGGAAATAATGGAAGAAACCAGAAGTCCCCACCTGCTCTCTCTGTCCACCTGCAGAGAGGGAAGCGGCTGCATTCAACAGCACAGTGGCCGGCACGAACAGGGGCCCCTAGTCACCAGCCCCGGACTCCACGGGTCATGCTCGGACGTTTCATCTCTGACCCAGCTGGGCTTGGGGCTCCAAAGTCTCCTGGTTGTTCTGGTAGTTTCTCCATGCTTGAAAAGCTCTGTAACAAAACATGGAAAGAGAAGCCATCTGAAGGACTCCCAGAGACAACTCAGGGAGTGGAGGAGATTCACATACTGAGGAGGCAGAAAGAGAAATAGAGGAAAAGGTGGGGATGGGCAAAAGAGCAGGAAAAGGGGCGTGGCCGTGATGCTGTGATGGGTGGGGCGGTTCTTCCCCAGGTGACAGGGCCCTAGGAAGATGAGCCATTGGTACGGAGGGAGGAGGGACAGAGGGACGGAGGGATGCAGGGACAGGTGCTAAGAAGGCTGTCTGCCAGGAGAAGACAGCAGCCTGGGAAGGGGCCTCCTGCCTGCCAACTCCAGACCCCTTCCTCCTCCCCGCCCCTCTGCTGGGTGTGAATTGCAGATACGTGCATGAAAGTTACTCAATGAATGCTAGAAAATTTTGAGATTCTGGGCAAACGGTATATATGATATATAGATATATAGATATATATATAATGAGCTAAAAGTGGGGTCTTCACAAAGAAAGATAAATATCATATGATTTCACTTATATGTGGAATCTAAAAAACAAAATAAACAAACAAAACAGGAACAAATTTATAGACACAGAGAACACTTGATGGCTGCCAGATGGGAGGGGAGGTGGGGGACAGGTGAAAAGGGGGAAGAGATTAAGATGTGCAAATTGCCAGTCATTAAAACAGTCCCAGGGCCCTGGCCGGTTGGCTCAGTGGTAGAGCATCAGCCCAGCGTGTGGAAGTCCCGGGTTCGATTCCCGACCAGGGCACACAGGAGAGGTGCCCATCTGCTTCTCCACCTCTCCCCCTGTCCTTCCTCTCTGTCTCTCTCTTCCCCTCCAGCAGCCAAGGCTCCATTGGAGCAAAGTTGGCCCCGGCGCTGGGGATGGCTCCATGGCTTCCACCTCAGGTTCTAGAATGGCTCCTGTTGCAACGGAGCAATGCCCCAGATCAGCAGAGCATTGCTCCTGGTGGCCATGCTGAGTGGATCCCGGTCAGTCTTATGTGGGAGTCTGTCTCTCTGCCTCCCCGCTTCTCATTTCAGAAAAATACAAAAACAAACAAACAAAAACCAGTCCTGGGACGTAAAGTACAGCACAGAGAATATAGTCAATAATACTGTAATAATTGTGTAAGGTGTCAGGTGGGTGCTAGACTTCCCGGGGTGATCACTTTGTGAGTTATATAAAAGTCTAATTGCGGCCCTGGCCGGTTGGCTCAGCGGTAGAGCGTCGGCCTAGCGTGCGGAGGACCTGGGTTCGATTCCCGGCCAGGGCACACAGGAGAAGCGCCCATCTGCTTCTCCACCCCCCCTCCTTCCTCTCTGTCTCTCTCTTCCCCTCCCGCAGCCCAGGCTCCACTGGAGCAAAGATGGCCCAGGCGCTGGGGATGGCTCCTCGGCCTCTGCCCCAGGCGCTAGAGTGGCTCTGGTCGCAACAGAGCGATGCCCCAGAGGGGCAGAGCATCGCCCCCTGGTGGGCAGAGCGTCGCCCCCTGGTGGGCGTGCCGGGTGGATCCCGTCGGGCGCATGCGGGAGTCTGTCTGACTGTCTCTCCCGGTTTCCGGCTTCAGAAAAATACAGAAAAAAAAAAAAAGAAGGACAGTAATGCTGGTGGTAAGGACCTTATTCTGATCAGAAATAAAGGAAATCAATCAATCAACGAGAGTGGTTTCTCATCACCACACTTTCTTCCATCCTCTCCTCACAGACCTGAGCAATGAGTTCAATAAATACTCAGGGCGGCCGGGCAAGTGAACACCCACCCAGTGGGTGCATTATTAAGTGTATTGCAAAGCTGACGCTCCCTGGACAGATGGTTTACCACGGTGGAAAGGACATTGGTTTTAGAGTCAGGCCAACCTGGGTTTCAGTCTTGACAATCAGTTGCGTGGTCCCAGAAAAATGATAAACTCTCTGAATGTCCTTGTCTCCATCTTTATCATGAAGAGTTTTCACACCTGTCCCAGAAGGTATTGTGAGTATTAAGTCAGATTACTGTATGTTTATGGGGTTATAGATTCGTTGTATGATATAGGGCCGGCCACAAAGCAGGTTTTCATTCACTGGGGGTGAGGGTTAGCACTCAGCCTCCCAGCCCCAGTCTGTCAGTTCTGTCCTTTAAGAACAATTCCTATGCTGTGTCACTTCTTCATCCTCAGTATGTTGCTCGCATAGAGCACTTACTACCCTGTGCTATCATTCTCTGTATGTACAGTGTGTCCGTAAAGTCATGGTGCACTTTTGACCGGTCACAGGAAAGCAACAAAAGTTGATAGAAATGTGAAATAAAAGGAAAACTCTCCTAGTTTCATACCTATTCAGTGCAGTTTGATGTGGGCTCATGCACAGATTTTTTAGGCTCCTTAGGTAGCTATCCTGTATAGCCTCTACAGCAGGGGTCCCCAAACTACGGCCCGCGGGCCACATGCAGCCCCCTGAGGCCATTTATCCAGCCCCCGTTGCACTTCCGGAAGGGGCACCTCTTTCATTGGTGGTCAGTGAGAGGAGCATAGTTCCCATTGAAATACTGGTCAGTTGTTGATTTAAATTTACTTGTTCTTTATTTTAAATATTGTATTTGTTCATGTTTTGTTTTTTTACTTTAAAATAAGGTATGTGCAGTGTGCATAGGGATTTGGTCATAGTTTTTTTTTTATAGTCCGGCCCTTCAACGGTCTGAGGGACAGTGAACTGGCCCCCTGTGTAAAAAGTTTGGGGACCCCTGCTCTACAGACTCGTCACTGACTGATGGCCTATCAGAACGGGGTTTCTCCACCAAACTGCCAGTTTCCTTCAACTGCTTATCCCACCAAGTAATGTTATTCCTATGTGGTGGGGCTTCGTTATAAACGCACCGATATTCACGTTGCACTTTTGTCACGGATTCGCATTTAGCGAGCCACAGAACACACTGAACTTTCCTCTGTACCGTCCACATCTCGACTGGCATGGCCATGAACTGCTCCGCTGTATACACGGTGTTACGTCATCATCTGCGCATGTGCACATGCTGCCGCATCATCTTACAGAAACTGGGAGGGTTTTCCTTTTATTTGGTGCAGATTTCACATTTCTATTGACTTTTGTTGCTTTCCTGTGACCAGTCAAAAGTGCACCATGACTTTATGGACACACTGTATTTTTTTACTCCCCCCTAGAGGGAGTGACCTCCCTGAGAGGAGGAACTTGTTTTGACCGTATTTTCATCTCCGGTACCTATCAAAGCGCCCGGACATAGGTGGTGAAGGATGCTTGAATAGATGAATGAATAGATAAATAGGTCAATGAAAAACTGCCAACATTTCTGTTGGTTAGGATAAAGACCTAACCTGTAACAGCCAAGAGGCCAGACCTTACAGTGGCTTAAAGAACATGGTTTATTTTTCTTTCGAGCCTGTTTCCAAGCGAACTATCCATGTCAGTGGGGCAGTCCTGCTCCACGGGGTGACTGGGAATAGTGTCTTCCGTGTGTTGCTACCCTTCCCCCCAGGGCACTGTCAGCAGCTACCCCTGCAGCCCAGCTTCTACAGCTCACTCCTTCCTCCTCCTGAGAACCTGGGCATGTGGGAGCTGCTTACCCACCCGGAAGTTACAGACTCTTGCAAACCAATTTTATCTTCTCTTTTGGCCAACAACTGAATTGGCTCTTAGTGAGTTCCCCATGCCAGAGACCACATGCAAGTTCTTCCCTAGATACTCTCTTAAACTTCCCTTTTTCCTCGAACCCATCCCTCTGCTGCATCTGACAACGACACACACGGAAGCCTTTTGGAAATAATAGATTGGTTGAAAAGTCAACATTTTCAATTTGATCCTTTGCCAGCGATAGATATACCTTTGTTCGACCTCACGTTTGACAAGGTGATCTTAATAGGTCTTTGAAAAAGGTGTTGAACAACAGGCCTCTCTCTAGCTATTTGGGGCATAAATCAGATGGCCCTATCATTTACCTTTCAAATGGAGAGGCCAGTGAGCATGTACAATAGGACCACATCAAGGTCTGGCTCGAGGAAGCCAGGTATAGAAGCACGGAGGCCTGCATCCCTGGACTCACTGCTTGCACAGTGGCTAAACCTTGCTGGAGCTCAGTTTTTCCTGAAAAGCCTTGCAAGGAGCAACCAATGCAAAGGAATTCCCTAGTTCCTTGTAACGCCCTCTTCTTGAGTTACTGGCTTTGTCAGTACATACTCTCCAGGACAACGGGTATCCTCAGCAATGGTTGCCCATTAAAGGAATCCACGTTAGTGGCCAGAATGGCTCGGCACTGGGACCACTGCTGTGCTTAGTCACCTGGCTGTCAACCACATGGGGGATGCAAATGGGGGGAGCCCAGAGCCGCCCACTACCTACACTCCCAGCAGCGAGTTTCCTTGGAAACCAGAGAGGCACGCCAGAAGGGAGCATAAACAGTCCTGAGCCCAGTACCACCTGCACAACCTCCTGATTGGGGGTTCCTTCAATTATCCCTTGGAAATAATGTGCGGTTAAAAACAAGAAATGAGCATGTTGCTCTTGTTTTTGTCTTATCAGAACTTTAAGGAGGGAAACAAATTCCATCAAGAGCATTACGTAAAAATAAAACGATTTTAATAAAAAGTCCTTTAACCTAATTAAAGAAGGCACAAAAGGTCAATTTAGATTAATTCACTGCGTAACCTTTCTATTCGCCGCGAAATTCTTGGAATACCAGTGCAGATTAAGCTGCCCTGTTTTCTGCGTTTTGCTATAATGCCGTGTCCTTTATAAAACCGGAATTTTCATCTACATATAAACGTGTAACAATTAGAATAATAGCTAGTACTTATTAGTGTGTATTATACAGCAATCAGTTTCCCGAGTACTTTATATATAATAACAGATTCAGTTAGTAGCGCGGGCAACACCTTCATCTCACAGTGGGGAAACTGAGGAAGGTTCTGTAGCTCACCCAGTAGATGAGGAGAATAAGACTCAGAGAGACTAAATCCCATGGTTAAAGTGAGCCGCAGAGCCAGATCCAAGCTCAGGCCTGTCTCACCCTAAGGACCCCTCTGTTTACCTCTACACCTTGGCGGGTCACTTCTGTTATCTCAGCATCACACTGCAGGGAAGGAATCTCCCCTAAAACCATCAGAGGGAATGTGGCCCAGCTGACAACTTGTTTTCAGACTCCTAACCCCCAGAACTGTGAGATAATGAGTTCCTTTTGTGTTTAAGCCGTCCAGTTCTTGGTACATTATTAGGGAAGTCCTAGACAACTAATACAACTACTATGTACAATATATTTATATGCGGCTATCATATGTCAGGCACTGAACTGGGCTACGGATAGAACAAAGGATAAGACACAGATCTTACCATCAGGCACTGACAACAGATATTTAATCCACAATTACACAAATAAATATTCATGGTTGTGAGACCCACAGGAGGGTTTTCTGGCATGGGGAAACTGAGGTATGACTTCTTCTGGGGGTCAGGAAAGGTTTTCATGAAGAAAAGAAACTAGAGGGCCTCCGGAGTTGCGGAGGGGGTTAGATGAGCATGGACAAATAGTTCAGGCAGAAGGAACAGCTTGAGAAGACATGAATGTAACAACAGAAAGAAGGGGTCATAGGAGAGGCTGAGGAGAGAGAGCACCAGGGCCTAGTTATGCTAATAAAGGTCAGTCTTCCCCTCACTAGTTCTCTGATTCCCACCTCCCTCCCCACCCGAACACAGGTCCCGAAGGTCTGCACCGTGACCCAGCAGTCTCAGCGGGAAGAGTTGATAAGTTATATTACTCATCTGAATTTGAACTTGGCCGCTCAGAGGCCACCAGCACCCACCTTGTTCCCATCACAGTCATAGGGGCACCAGCTGAGAAGACTGGCTGCCACTTGCTTTGGGTGTAGCCACCATTTACTCAAACTCAAGGGTCTTGAGAAGGTCCCCTTAGTTACAGTCAAATGATCTGTAACTTCAGCTAGACAGGTCTTTTTTCAATTTCTTAGGTTTCATGACTATGAGCTCTATTATATGACAAAAGAAGCGCCCTGGTACAATATAAAAGGAAATGATTTATTATCCCCATCGGCGAAGTCATGGACGCTGTCCGGACCCAGTGTGCAGGCCCTGGGGTTGCATACACTGGGGTTCAAATCTCAGTTCTTTCACTTACATCCTAACCTTCAGCCCGGGCTTCCACAGACAAGGTGGAGAGGGGGAAAAAAATAGTGTCTGCTTCAAATTAAAGTCCTTGTGAAGATGAAATAAGAGTCACTCAGCAGAGTATCTGGTCCTTAGTAAACACACAGTTGATGTCAACTAGTATTACTGTTGTTAACGTTAGCATGGTGATTGCACGAGGGAAAGGGGGTGGGGAGGAAGAAGAAGATAAAGGAGGACTAAATGGAGACAGAAGGAGACTTGACTTGGGGTGGTGAACATACAATACAATATAGAAATGATGTGTCATAAAATTATATACCTGAAACCAGTATAATTTTATTAACCAATGTCACCCCCAATACATTCCGTTAAAAAACATTGTTATTGTCACAGTAAAGCCTGCTACGGTTTGGAGCATGCTTTTAGACCAGGGGTCCCCAAACTTTTTACACAGGGGGCCAGTTTACTGTCCCTGAGACCATTGGAGGGCCGGACTATAAAAAAAACTATGGACAAATCCCTATGCACACTGCACATATCTTATTTTAAAGTAAAAAAAAAAAAAAAAAAAACGGGAACAAATACAATATTTAAAATAAAGAACAAGTAAATGTAAATCCACAAACTGACGGGTATTTCAATGGGAACTATGCTCCTCTCACTGACCACCAATGAAAGAGGTGCCCCTTCCGGAAGTGCGGAGGGGGCTGGATAAATGGCCTCAGGGGGCTGCATGCAGCAGCCCCGGGGCTGTAGTTTGGAAACCCCTGTTTTAGACTTTTACGTGACTTAAGTACTTCAACATATTCTTTGCAATCAAGACCAAGCTCGCGTAGGTGATTAGCGGCTGTGCTGTTAATTAACTCCCTCTAGTAAAGAGGCACCTCGGAGAACTCTGCACTTAGACAGCTGATTGCCATACAATGAGCTCTATTATGCCAAGCCTCCAGTTGGGGCCCCTCTGCTTTGCGCTCAGAGAAACGCATTCGGAGAAAACAGACGTTAGAGAGCGAAGGGATCACCACTTCTCTCCTTTTTAATTAGAAAGCACTAAGAAGATGAAGATGTGTAATAAGGCTCTGCAGTAGTTAAATGTGATTCCAGCAATGTGTGCCTGGGGACTCCCTCCACTCTCTCTCCTCCACACAATGGAGCCCCATCAAGAAGGGGCGTGTCAGCCTTACCTGTGGTGGCGCAGTGGGTAAAGTGTCGACCTGGAAATGTTGAGGTCGCCGGTTCGAAACCCTGGGCTTGCCTGGTCAAGGCACATATGGGAGTTGATGCTTCCAGCTCCTCCCCCCTTCTCTCTCTCTGTCTCTCCTGTCTCTCTCTCTCTCTCCCCCCCCTCTCCTCTCTAAAATGAATAAATAAAAAAATTTTTAAAAAAAGGGGCGTGTCAGAGACCCAGCTGCGCTTGGGGGCGGAGTCCAGCTCAGCCACTCCCTAGCTGTGGGGCGTTTTCAGGGTGCTTAATCTGTACTGAAACTCCGTTTTGGTTTCCTCACCCATAGAAAGTTTGTAAATAAAACCTGCATCTCAGCATAGTTGTGAGAGTCAAAGAGAAGGGTCATGTGATCAATGATGCCCAGGCCACCAGATGTTGAGAGTTTATCACACCCTGCATCATACAGGCACCCATTCATTCACCTTTGGGGGGAAGCAAGCTGAAGTATACAGGTGCTTTCACGTGTGAGATCTGGGTCGGAAGTTTGGGCGGGGTGTCAGATGACACCTTCCTTGCTTTCTGAACTGCAGATTAAACCTCCCAAGTCAAACTGGCTGAGTGGCATCAGGAATAAGAATGTGTAGAGAGAGGGGGACACTGTCGCTCTGAACAGTAAAGGTCTATAGAGTCTATACAGCAGGGCTGATGTCCTGGAGATATGCGCAGTCCAGTGACACTCACGCAACAAGTAAAGAGTCATACGCAATATGGTGGCCGCTATAGTACAGAGGCCCAGAGAGAAAGCCATTTCAGATGGCTCGGGGGGAAATTCAGGGAAGATTCTCCTCACAGGTATTGGATGAGTTGAGGTTTACAGTCCAACAAGATTGGGAAAGGCTTCAGGCACGGTGGTCATTCTGTCCACGGGTGGGAGGCCACCCCTGAGAAATGTATAAATGTTGGAGGGATGGCCGTGGGTTTCCTTACTCAGGACATGACCTTCAGGGCTCCCGGCGAATGTTCGGGATGGTTTAGCACCGAGGTGTGTGTTTCTACCTCCCACTGTGAACATCAGTTCCTTTTCCCCTCTGTTGCCTACTTGCCTGTGAGCATCCCGTGGAAACAGAAAGAAGTCTCAGGTAGTAAAATCACAACAGAGTCGGTGTCCCAGACCCCATCACTGTGGGTTGAGAACCATAACCAGGAATACTGACCTGGTGTCTCTTTGGCCACCAGTGTGAAATGGTAGCTGTCATTTGACCTGGGTGGCCCACAGTACTTCCAGCAGAAAGCATGGCTATTCCACCACAACGGCACATCCTCTCTGCCAGGAAACCCTGAGCTTCGACCGCCACATAACTGGCTGTGAACCACGCTTCATCTCTTTCGGTGAGCAGTGCTTGTCCCCCCGCGCGTGTTCCTTCAGTCCCGACAGCTGCTCCCACGGTGGACATGATCACCAGGCTCCCAGGTCACCCCCACCGATGTGTGCCGAATGGTGACACAAGCCCACTGACCCGAGCGGACTGACTTCTTGCACACACACTTATGCATTTAATTTGTCACTCATGTCCTTCTTTATGTTGGGATAATAAAGATGCCCACAAGAGGATTGTTGGGAAGACAAAATGAGCTAACACATATGAAGTATTTAGAAGCATGTCGGGCTTATCTGGAAGTGTCTAGAATATTCCTTGTTGGTATTATAAATATCAGTCTCCTTTTGTCCTCTGGCCGGGCCAAAAATAATTGAATAACACTGAACAAAGCAGTGAGTAACTACAGAAAAAACTTTTTTAAATTAAAAATATATATATATATACATATATTTATATATATATATATGGATGAATAAACTCCTGAAAGACAGTCTGTCTAGTGAGACCATGGGCTGATTAGCACTTCAGAGAATCGAAGGTGGCACCATTCAAGTTTCCTGTAGAAACACCAATCGTGCTTTGAAAACGGTGACGGTCCTATCTCCCTCGCCCTTTCCAGAATGCACTGTCCCATCCTGGCTGAATGGCTCGCTTGGCTGGAACATCGTCTTGCAAAGCAGAATGCACTGTCCCTGCAGAACTTCTTTTTTTTTTTTTTTTTTTGTATTTTTCTGAAGCTGGAAATGGGGAGAGACAGTCAGACAGACTCCCGCATGCACCCGACCGGGACGCCCACCAGGGGCCACGCTCTGCCCACCAGGGGGCGATGCTCTGCCTCTCTGGGGCGTCGCTCTGCTGCGACCAGAGCCACTCCAGCGCCTGGGGCAGAGGCCAAGGAACCATCCTCAGCGCCCGGGCCATCTTTGCTCCAATGGAGCCTTGGCTGCAGGAGGGGAAGAGAGAGACAGAGAGGAAGGAGGGGGGGGTGGAGAAGCAAATGGGCGCTTCTCCTGTGTGCCCTGGCCGGGAATCGAACTTGGGTCCCCCGTACGCCAGGCCGACGCTCTACCGCTGAGCCAACCAGCCAGGGCCTGCAGAACTTCTTAGAGACCAGACACTCTGCGATCATAAAACACTGTGGCACCAATCATGGCTGGAACCCAGGAGGTCACCGTCAATGTGACACCCAGTATTAAGTGAGCAAGGCAGGGAGGAGGCCGCAAACTGTGTTCAAATAATGGGTTCAGCCGAAATGGAAACCATGTGATGAGAAAGATTACAGAGGTGCTGAAGTTGAACCATGTAAAAAAAAAGAGAAAGAGGGTTTTAGTGACTAGGCGAAGGATTGGCTGCTGTGGGGGAAGCAGCAGACACGTCTAAGTGGGAACTGAACCTGTCAGAGGCATTTGTGGGAGTGCTCAAGGGCGAGGCCGCAGACATCCTAGGCCGCAAACCGGGGGAACCCGAAGCAGAGTTCAGGTGAACAGAGCAAAGCCCAGGGGAGACCAAGCTAGCGGCAGCGGTGGACTCACAAGTGAGGCTGGAGGGGCTGGAGCTACATCAGCAGAGAAAGCCAGTCCTGAAAAACAGCAGAGGGTACAATGGAGACGAAGGAGGGTGCCTTTAAGCATCTGTGAAAGGAAGGTGTGCGGTGAGAAGGAGGCTTTCTCAAAACAAATGGCGTGAACAGAACGCCCTGAGAAGTAATGGCTCCCTTCACCCATATTTCCTGAGTGCCCGTGATGGGTCACATGCTGACGTATCATTGGACCTGGACAGACTAAACCACAGGATACCAGCCACCATGATCACCATCACTGTCCTCCAGTATTGGCCTTTTCCAGAGATACCCAGTGGAAAGTGTCTATTTTCCAACTGGTTTGACAGAAGATGGTTGATCTGATCTTCCCAACAGCCGCCACCTGGGGTGGAAGGGCAGATAGTATTATTTTAATTTCGCACACCAGGAAGCGCAAGCCCCGGGCAATGAAGTGACCGGCCCATTTGGCACGGAGGCCAGATGCACAGTGGGACCGGGGACCCAGCCCCTTGCCCCTGCGCTGCCCTGTAACAGATACCATTTGTGTAGATTACACCCAAGGCGTTTCCTGTGGTACTTACAAATCCATATTGCTATTTTTTTTCTTCTAGAATATTATCCTCTTAAGAGGCCTGAGGCATTTTACACATTTTAAATTCTGATTCATTCAGTCCTTCTTGGGAGATAGAGAATGACACACAATTCTCAAGTGGTAGAAGTCTAATGGAGAAACAGAGATACAGCGATTCACATTTCCTTATTAAAAAAAAAAACCCAAAACCCCTCTGACCTCCTCGTAGAAAAGTAAATGTAAATTAGTAATGAAACGAGGTTAGAACTAATAATGAAGTCTGAGCATAATGAGAGCCCTGGGAAGAACTAAAACATTTGTATTCAGAGCCATGTGTCAGAAAGGTCTCAAGGCCAAAAGCGTGAAAGTGAGGTCTGACCCCCAGAGCCGTCAAATAAACAGGATCGTAATAATGTCAGGGTTGGACGAAATTCTGGAAAATCTGTCCTCACAACGTGGCCAGCTGGTTTTTCTCCCATTTCTATAATTGCATTTTTCATGCCCCTGGGGATCAATTAACTGATGTGGTTTGTCAGAGACTCGTGTTTTCAGGGTTTTCCGGTTGTAACTTGTCTTCCTAAATAGATGTGTTTGCTTTCACAGGTTTGGTCTGTACTTTCTAAGAACTAGATCTGTTTCAGAAAAGGAACTGATAGGAGCAGAAATATAAAATTCCTTCTTTTTCTAAAAATTCGTATCTATGATAGCCTGACCTGTGGTGGCGCAGTGGATAGACCGTCAACCTGGAACACTGAGGTCGCCGGTTCAAAACCCTGGGCTTGCCTGGTCAAGGCACATACGAGAAGCAACTACTATGAGTTGGTACTTCCTGCTCCCTCCTCCACTTTCTTTCCTCTCTCTAAAATCAATCAATAAAAATAATCTTAAAAAGTTCTATCTATGGCTGACTTCACTATTTCTCCAGCACAGCAGCTGTCTGGACCATTACTTCCCATCCTCTCCTCCTTCCTTCCCTCTCTCTCCTCCTTCCTTCCCTGTCTCTCCTCCGGGACCCCTGGCTTCTGTCTTGTGCCCCTCCATAGCAGGATGGTCTCCTGTGTTACCTGCCCCCCATCCATTCTCCCTTCAGCCACGAGGGAGATAGTTCTAAATGTAGCTCTGATTGTGTCAGTGTCATTTCTTTCCCTAAAATATCTCTCTGGTTCCTTACTGTCTTTAGGATAAATCTCAGACCCCTCAGATGGGCACACAGGGTCCTCCCATTTCTCACACTGCCTTCACCGCCAGTCCAAGTGCTTCCACATCATTGTACGTGTCAAGTGGTCTGAGTGGAGCACACGTCGCTTTCTCCCTATTTTCTTCAGCCGATGAACTTCTACACACATCCATGTATGTGATACCCCACCTATTTGTTCCTAACTTCTCTATCTCTTCCTTACCCCACTAAGTGTGAATTTCCTATTTCCTTATCTATTTCTTCTCCTAGAGGACCACTGTCCAATATAACATGTGCCCCGTGTATAATTTAAAATGATCTAATAGCCACATTTTTAAAAAGTAAAAAATAGAACTTCACGTAATTATTTTTAATAACATATTTTAGTAATATTTGAATCTATTTTAACAAAATATCCAAAGTATTATGATTTCAACATGTACTAAATAAACACATTATTAATGGCGCATTATACATTCCACTCTTCTTTTTATAGGAAGTCTTAGAAATACAGTGTGTGTCCTACACCAACAGCACAGCCAATTCAGGTGCTAAATTTTCATTGGAAACACTTAGTCTCTATTTATATTCCATAACAGGTCAAAAAGGAAACTCGCTTTCTCAAGTCGTTCCAACCATACTTAAAAGTGTTCCAGTAATAGAAGTATTGATTTTTCAATGAAAGCTTATTGAAATTAGAGACAACTATAAATTCAGTCTCTTGGCTGCATTTCAAGTGCTCACTATCCACAGGTGGGCAATGGCTGAGGATTAGGCAGCACGGGTCTCAGCAGTAAGGTCCTGGAGGGCAGGTAACCCATTGCATTTGCACAACTCCAGGGGGCACCCTGTCACTGCGTTTTGTCCTGTAAAGGGACAACCTCAGGGTGTAAACAGTCTCTCTCTTGCTCTCTCTCTCTCTCTCTCTCTCTCTCTCACACACACACACACACACACACACACACACCACCCCTCCAATCCTCCAGAACCCAGGACACAGTCCGGCACACAGAAGGTGCTCCACACGTTTAAACAAAGGGATAGCTGGGAACGTGGGTCAGTGGTGAGAGCCAAAGACATGAGTTTAAACTGATTTCAACTGGACTCTGCACTTTTCGATAAAGATGTGTGAATATAAAGAGGCTTCCAGATTCTCCTGAGTGACAGGAGATTTCAAAGAGTGGGATTAACGAGATCAAAAATCTTTTAGGTGGGCCCTGGCTGGTTGGCTCAGCGGTAGAGCGTCGGCCTGGCGTGCGCGGGTTCAATTCCCAGCCAGGGCACACAGGAGAAGCGCCCATTTGCTTCTCCACCCCCCCCCCTTCCTTCCTCTCTGTCTCTCTCTTCTCCTCCCGCAGCCAAGGCTCCATTGGAGCAGAGATGGCCCGGGCGCTGGGGATGGCTCCTTGGCCTCTGCCCCAGGCGCTAGAGTGGCTCTGGTCGCGGCAGAGCAATGCCACGGAGGGGCAGAGCATCGCCCCCTGGTGGGCAGAGCGTGGCCCCTGGTGGGTGTGCCGGGTGGATCCTGGTCAGGCGCATGCGGGAGTCTGACTGTCTCTCCGTTTCCAGCTTCAGAAAAATACAAAAAAAAAAAAAAAAAAATCTTTTAGGTGACTTTCTTCCTGGAAAGTTTGCCTCATTTTTTTTTTTTTCATTTTTCCAAAGCTGGAAACGGGGAGGCAGTCAGACAGACTCCCGCATGCGCCCGACCAGGATCCACCTGGCACGCCCACCAGGGGGCGACGTTCTGCCCCTCCAGGGCATTGCTCTGTTGCATCCAAAGCCATTCTAGCACCTGAGGCAGAGGCCACAGAGCCATCCCCAGCGCCCGGGCCATCCTTGCTCCAATGGAGCCTCAGCTGCAGGAGGGGAAGAGAGAGGCAGAGAGGAAGGAGAGGGGGAGGGGTGGAGAAGCAGATGGGCGCTTCTCCTGTGTGCCCTGGCCGGGAATCGAACCCAGGACTCCTGCACGCCAGGTCGACGCTCTACCGCTGAGCCAACCGGCCAGGGCCAAAGTTTGCCTAATTTTTAAGACCTCTGTGATTCCGGATCCCACCCAGACCTCAATACTGCACTGTCAGATTAAAAGAAGGGGGGGGGGGATTCTCAGTGGCAGGTTGGTTCCAACAGTTTGAAAAGCGTTCCAGAAATGTGACAAGGTTTTTACAGTGTCTCTGGGAAGAGGAAGAGCTTTGAGAAATTCTGTAATGAGCTTAAAAAGGAAGGATTTGAACATCTAATTGTGTTTGGCCTAGATAGGGTTATGTTAGAATGTCACAGAGACAGGCGGCAAAGCCAGGCCTCCTTGACCTTCTCATCCCTTCTATGAGGAGAGGTGCTGCGCGTTGTGAGAACTGCGCAGCTGGGCAATCAGGAGACAAAGAGCAAGGTGTGGTGGGCAAGGGGGAGGAGTGTGGTAGGGACCGGAGCCCTGGAAAAATAGCACATGTGCAGCAGAAAGGGCTGTGGCCACACGGATAATTATTGGGAACAACATGGTTATAAATAGCTACCCTGCCTGACCAGGCGGTGGCGCAGTGGATAGAGCATCGGACTGGGATGTCCAGGACCCAGGTTTGAGACCCGGAGGTCGCCAGCTTGAGCGCAGGCTCATCTGATTTGAGCAAAAAGCTCACCAGCTTGAGCCCAAGGTAGCTGGCTCTAGCAAGGGGTTACTCGGTCTGCTGAAGGCCCGCGGTCAAGGCACATATGAGAAAGCAATCAATGAACAACTAAGGTGTCGCAATGCGCAACAAAAAACTAATGATTGATGCTTCTCATCTCTCTCTGTTCCTGTCTGTTTGTCCCTGTCTATCCCTCTCTCTGACTCTCTCTCTGTCTCTGAAAAAAAATAATAAATAAAATAAATTAAATAGCTACCCTTTCAGCCGGATGGGCCCAGAGATGCTTCTGGAAGTAATATCGCCATCGCAGCCAAAGGAGAATGAACCCCAAGTTCACTTCTAACATACTGGTTGGCAATGCTGGGACTGGGGAAACTACATTTGGGAAATGCCCTCCGACTGGTGAATCTGAGAAGTGTGTAGTCAACCTGAGTGTTGAGGTCCATTCCCCACGTTCCACACCAACACAGGGCCCATGAAGTTCCACGGGCCAGGAGGAGTTCCGCGGACTGAGAGACGGATGTTGCTTCCAAGCCGAGCGCCCCATTATGATGTCTGATGCCACTTCCAGAGTTACTAACAAGAATGTGCCTGACTGGCACACAGATCTGGCATGAGCGTGGGAAAACATCTCCGCCGTGTGGTGTGGTGACAAAGTGGATGTTAAGGACAGGAAAGTGAAGGCCAAATCAATCATCTTCCACCAAAAGAGGAATCTTCGGTAGTACCACAATAATTCTGCCGAAAGTAACTACACCTTCGAAAGCCCTTCCTCTGGCTTGCTAGGAAACCAGCTGGAGACCCTTATTTGGAGTCTGTCGCCACGCCTGCTCCTGCCTCGATTGAGGTCGTCACGGCCCGGCTTGGGCAGCATGGAATGCACACCATCTAGAGGTTGCCCAGACCACCGCTCTCCCAGACGAGGATGCTGGCCCGTGAGCCAGGGAAGCCGGGGCCCCGCGTCAGAAGTCTGGGTTCACAGGCAGCTGTCCTGCGGTGTCAATGGGACAGCGCGTTTGCCACTTTCACACACAGCTACGTGGAAACCGCTTGAGCTTTGCGATCCTGAAAGAGACGAATGGGCTTCGGAGTGAATGTGGCAGTTCAAAAAACACCTTCATTTTCCGGACATGCATATTGAGCTGTTTTGGAATGCAGCTGTTTCCTTATTGAGTTTCAAATGTAGGACTGCGGCAGTCACGTCCCTGTGTTCCGTGGTAAAACCTTGTTTGTCACTGTCATCCCCATTGCTTTTGTTAGAATCAGAATAAAGTTGTGTTTTAAATATCTAAAACCTAATAATAATAACCACCCTTCGCCTGGCACGTATAAGCAGTGGACAAAGATGGAGAACCTGTCACCACCACAAGCACAGCCGCCTAGGTGACTAGTTGGAATCTGACTTAGAGAGCACCTGGGTCCCTGAAAGACACGTGGTGGCTGCCTTGTCTCTGGATTGGTTCTTCCTGAAGCCAGCAGCACCCACAACTCTGTGTGGCTTGAGGCAAAACCTCCGTGTGTTGCGATGCTCTGGGCGCCTTCCTCACGGTCACTTCTGCACTTCCGCTGGAGTCAAACACCATGCAAACCAGAGCGATGTACAGGGGGACGGGCGCTGTGGCCCACAGCCTGCCCAGGGCCACTGAGGTCCCGGAGACCCATCTGCATGCTTATCACTCTGTTCCTCAGGGCAAAATAACCTATATAGCCTTTTCCTTAGGAAATAGATTTCATTCTTTCTCGGAGAGGCTGGCCACTTTAGCTTGCCTTTACCGGCCAGTCAGTAACTGTTGAAGATAAGGATTAGGTTCCTGGGAATCAAACAGTGTCAGTCCCCTCCACCCATGCCCCACCCTCAGGACAAAGGCACCCACTCCCCAGCTTTCCTGAGGGTTTCCACCCGAGGGACGGCTCATAGCTGAAGTTCTGCGCAGGTACTTGCCCTCAGCTGAATGCAGCTGCTTCATCTAAGGTGACCCCCATTGCTGGGGCATCGACGTCCCTGCTGGAATTCAGAACAGCTCTGGGGGACCAACCCCGCTGAGAGCTCACTGTGGGACTGGCCGAAGCCTTTGTCCAGATGGGATCACAGCTAAGCTTCTCCCTCTACCCGACCTCCCAGCCTTCCCCGCTCTGGCACTGAAGCAGACCATCTCTGCTCTAGTTGGGCACCAGATGAAGTAGTTGGCTCAAGTTAAGGTCAATGGTATAATAAAAATACCCACCTTCCGGGCCCTGGCAGGTTGGCTCAGTGGTAGAGCGTCGGCCTGGCGTGCAGGAGTCCCGGGTTCGATTCCTGGCCAGGGCACACAGGAGAAGCGCCCATCTGCTTCTCCACCCCTCCCCCTCTCCTTCCTCTCTGTCTCTCTCTTCCCCTCCCGCAACCAAGGCTCCATTGGAACAAAAAGTTGGCCCGGGCGCTGAGGATGGCTCCGTGGCCTCTGCCTCAGGCATTAGAATGGCTCTGGTCACAACAGAGCAATGCCCTAGATGGGCAGAGCATCGCCCCCTGGTGGGCATGCCAGGTGGATCCTGGTCAGGCGCATGCGGGAGTCTGTCTGACTGCCTCCCCGTTTCCAACTTCAGAAAAATACAAAAAAAAAAAAATACCCACCTTCTGATTCTAGACTCAGCTTCACTGGGGAAAGGTGCTTCTAGGAACCCAGCCTGACTGTAGGCAGAGGATATTTAGATCTTCCAAGTCATGCTGTGGCATCAGTCACGTCATGTGGAATGTGCTTTGTGTGACATGAGGCACTTATACTTGAATCCATGTACCTTAGATGTGTGCATGGTGGTGGCTTCACTGTAACTTACCCTTGTGGGGTGTCACCTTCGTCAGACTGCTAGCTCCTGGAGGGAAAGGATTTCTGGCTCAGGGTCCAGAACACATAGGTGCTCACTATCTGAACTGAACCTAAAAGGGTGCCTAATTCCTTGTTTATTCTCTTTTTATCAAGTGAGAGGCAGGGAGCAAGAGAGACAGGCTCTCGCATGTGCCCCGATCCACCTGTGGATGTGACTAGGTTTTCCAACAAAATAGTGCCCCATGTATAATCCAGTCCTCCAGAGATGTGAGAGTCAATGTGCATTTATTTTTATTAAGTGAGAGGCAGGGAGGCAAAGACAGACTCCCTCATGCACCCCAACCAGGATCTGCCCAGCAACCCTCATCTGGGGCTGATGCTCTGTCCAACTGGGACCACTGCTCTGTTGCTCAGCAATCGAGCTATTTTAGCACCTGAGGTGAGGTCATGGAGCCATTCTTAGCACCCAGGGCCAACTTGCTCATTCAAGCCATATCTGCGGGAAGGAAAGAGGGGGTAGGGGGGAGAAGCAGATGGTCACTTCTCCTGTGTGCCCTGACCAGGAATCGAACCCAGGACATCCACATGCTGAGCTGACATTCTACTACTGAGCCAACTGACCAGAGCTCCCTGTTTATTCTTAAACATAGTAATCTTCCCAGTCATCTGCTTTTGGTGGCCTGTCCCTTTTCAATGCCAAAGGCAGTTCTTATGTAATGGCTAGTTTTTAGATCTCCCATTTGGGCCAGGCACTTGGGAGACCAAGATGCACAAGACCAGTACAGTCTTTATCTTCCCGGAATGTGCATTCTGGAAGGGGCTGTAGATAAAGTACTGTACCCACTGCATTGTGGTTAGAGTTATGGTGAGTCCCTCTCACTACTGCACGCTGCACAAGGGGAGTTGACGACAGGAAGACCCGAGCTAATCTGGGCGCGCACCACAGACTTATTTTGGGAAGTGACATTTCAGTGAAGGCTGAAGGTTGAGTAGAAGTCACCAGGGGCCGAGGAAGGAGTGCTCCAGGCATGGTGTGCACTTTGGAGACCTGGGTGTGGGGCTGGGGCACGAGAAATACAGAAGAGGTGCCTCCAGGCTGTGCTGGGTAGAAAGGGGACTACTCTTTCAGGGACACGTTGAGCATTTGGGATTTTAATCCAAGGCAAAGGTGAGTCATTAAAAGCTTTTAAACAAGACAGTGACATGATCAGATCTACATTTTTTTAAAGCATTAGTTTGGTCTGGGGGGGATAATCAAGACTCCCACAGTTGTCTGAGGAGAGAGATGGTGGTGTCTTGACAGAGGGTGAATGTTAGAGCTATTCGGAGGTGCACAAGTGGAGGTGTGGAACCTGACTCGATCTGGAAAGCGAGGATTTGAAGACAGCACTTAGATCAGCCACGGCTGGGACTTCCGACTCAGAACTACCCACAGTTGTGGAAGTGACACCATTCACCAGCTGTAACAAGTAGCCATTCTTGCACACAGAGTGTTCTCTGAAGTTACATACAGCGCAGCCTCAGGAGAACAGGGTGTGCACAAAGCTTGCGTTAACATGGGTGGAACAATGATTGGAACAGCACATCGGGCACAAGAAGACTCTCTGCGTCGCCTCAGGCTCCTTTTGGGCACAAGTGGCAGCCTCCTATCCGCATTTTTGTTCAATAAAACAGAAAGTAATTTGCCCTGGCCAGCTGGCTCAGCTGTAGAGCATCAGCCTGGCATGTGGAAGTCCTGGATTCTATTCCGGGCCAGGGCACACAGGAGAAGCGCCCATCTGCTCCTCCACCCTACCCCTTTCTCCTTTCTCTCCGTCTCTCTCTTCCCCTCCCGCAGCCAAGGCTCACTGGAGCAAAGTTAGCCCAGGTGCTGAGGATGGCTCCATGGCCTCCACCTCAGGCGCTAGAATGGCTCTGGTTGCAACAGAGCAACGCCCCAAAGAATTGCCCCCTAGTGGGCATGCCAGGTGGATCCCCATCAGGTGCATGCAGGAGTCTGACTGCCTCTCTACCTCTCACTTTGGAAAAATACAAAAAACAAAACAAACAAACAAAAAACCCAGAAGGTAATTTTGTAGCACTGGTTAGAGTGACAGAAGTTGGCCGGAGAATAGCAAGCTTTCGGTTCCAATTTTTCATTTTTTCCCCCTTTTAAAAAAATGGTGCAGTTCCTGTCTCCCTTTAACATCACTTGCAATTAGGAAAGTTGAGAGACGAGAGAGAATGAAATTCTACTGCGTGTCACTAAGAAGTCCCACCTTCACCACCAAAAACACACAACTTGCCCAGAAAGCACCAAGCAAGTTCTCAAAGCTGACACTCTGTCACTCTGTAGCTATAATGAGAGGAGTTGGCCAGAGCGAGATAAATAGTACGTGTGATGGCAGTTTCTTACACCAAACACTGCACTGGTGCCTCCAATCACCTAATACATATATAGTATTCAGCAGGTTATGTAGTGAACAAAACTACACGTAAGCGAAAATCAATGAAACAATGAAAAGCTTCTGAAGGGGGGATAATCAGCGAGAATGACAATGTAGGAATTCAGCTAGAGCTTCCCAGGAAAAAGAACAAGGAAAACAAACTCAGCAGCGATGCCTGAACGCTTTGTTAAATGGGTGGGGGCAGCGTGGGAGAGGTTCCCGAGGAAAGTGCGCAGTCCTGAGCTGCGATGTGTTGGAAACCTCAGTGTTAGGTTCTTCCTCTGAAAACCACTCGTAGTAATTGAACTGCCTGAGATCCTGTAAGGCCCCTTCCATCTCTAGGGTTCAGTAAGTTTTACGTTGAGGTTTGTCTTATTGGCATGTAACATATTGGGGCTCTCACGATGCAGGGGGCGTGCCTCTCTCAGAGGTGGGGCTGCTCTGGGATCTGTTTGTAAGAGTGGGCATGATGAAAAGGGTGCCCATGGAATCCGTGAAAATTCTGTCACTCCTGTTTGTTTTGGTTGTTCTTTTCTCGTTTTGTTCTTTTTAAGGACATTGCTGACATAACCAGATTGAACCCTGGAGGCAGGCTATAAACTCCCATCGACCATAAAAAAATAACACTTGTCCTGGACAATGAAGAAAGAACTGGCCCCTCCTGGATGAGCAAAGCCAGGGGCATGGCCTGGTGTGACCCACCCCCCTCCCGGGGTGGGGATCCAGTCCTGGGAAGTCACTTATGGGCTGTGGGCTCCCACGAGAACCCCCTGGCGCAATGCTCTCTGAGAACAGCTTTCTGAAATGAGTCAGAGGGAAGCATTCCTGTTTTCTCAGTTCCTCAGTGGGATTTGGGAATCGGTGGCCTCGTCTGCTCCAGATGCCCAAGCACCACGACTGATTCCCACGACAGCGGGCTACATTAACCTCTCACGGGAGGCACTTGCTTTCTGTGCTTCAAACATGGGGGAAGATCAAAACAAAACCTCATATCTCAGGGGTCTATGTGGGCCAGGTCTTAGCTTCCATAGGCCCATCTGCCTCTAGGGCTGAGTCTTATCTGATCATTTCCATGGCAACAGCTGTGGGATTAGAATAGGATGAAGGTTTAGGAAGTGTTGCCGAAATTCAGTCCTCCACAAGTGGGGATTATTTCACTACACACTTGTGTTACCATGGAAACACAAATTTACAAATCAGGCAGGATTTTTGTAGCTAGGCGGCACAGTATTATATTCTTAAGGCTGCTCCAAATCCTCCAATTCTGCCTCCCCTCCCAAGGTGGGGGGAGGACACACCCCAGCAGGCACAATTGAATTATTGCTAAGACACTTTCTCTTTAGTTTTGAAAGCAGAAATATGCATAGACGAAGACCAGGACCTGGATAATTGTCCTTAAAATGCTATTCTGATTTATGTACTCTCCTGCTCTGCAAAATGGGATCATTTCAGTTTCTGTGTTATTGGGTTGTTTTGAGAAGTGAATAAGATAATCCTTTTAAAAAGCTTTTCTTTAAAAAAAAATTGATTGATTTCAGAGAGAAAGGAGAGAGAGAGAGACGTTAACTTGTTGTTCCACCCATCCATGCATTCGTTGGTTGACCACAACCTTGGCTCATCGGGACGACATTCCAACCAAATGAGCAACCCAGCCAGGGCCCAGCTAATTCTGATTAAGTGCTTGGCTGAGTGGGTAAGCCAAACAAGTACTTAGTACAGGGGTAGCCACTAGAGTTCTTACTTTACACTGTTCAGAATAGTACACTGTCAGAGTTAAGAGTGGGCTGACAGAGGAAGCACCACCACAAGCTGGCAGTCCTCTTGTCTGTCCGGCCTGCAGGATGTCTTACCCCCCCCCCATCCTGCACAGCAGTAACCAGCCACCCTGCCCCTGGGTGAGGGGTGACGTCCCCTGCAAGCTCAGTCTCTCTGGCCAGCTGCATACATGCAAATACCTGTCAGGACCCTAAACCAACCCCCTCATTTTATAGCTGGGAGTGCATTTTTTCTGGAAGTGCATGTCCAAAAAATTAAGTGCTGTCTCCTCTCCACTCATCAGGATCCAAGCCGAGCCTCAACCCTGAATTTTCAAAATGGAAGCTAGAGCTTAATCTAATCAAAAGCTTGAAAACAGGGAGCATTTTCTCTTCCTCTGATGTCACTTCTGGGCCACTTACGTTAACGAAGTCTCACAACTCCATTGCAGCACAGGCTGGGGATCTAACCCTGACCTTGAGAGACAGTAATGTAACGACAGGGGCTGGAACCAGGGCCACCTCAAACAGCAGAGTGTCATACAGGTGGGTGTGATCTGACAGTTCCAGTGAGGCCTACCTTAGGAAGACTGGGAGTTTTCTTTTCTTTTCTCTTTCTTTTTAATTTATAAGTGAGAGGAGAGGAGATAGAGAGACAGACTCCCACAGTTGCCTCAACTAGGATCCACCTGGCAATCCCTGTTTGAGGCCGATGTTTTGCCCAGCTGGGGCCATGCTCACAACTGAGCTATTTTTTAGTGCCTGAGGCAGAGGCTCCACAGAACCACCCTCAGCACCCAGAGCCGATGCGCTTGAACCAATCAAGTCATGGCTGTGGTAGGAGGAGGAGGGAGAAAGAGAGAGAGAGAAAGAGAGAAAGAAGGGGGAGAAGGAAGGGAGGAGAAGCAGATGGTTGTTTTTCCTATGTGCCCTGACCAGGAATCAAACCCAGGACTTCCACATGCCAGGCTGACACTCTACCATGAAGCCAGAGCATCCACTGGCCAGAGCCAGGATTTTTCTATTTTCTACTCAGTCCTTTCTCAAGAGTGACAGCCCTATATCATAGCTGAAACCATATCCCTTTTGGTTGTATTAGAGAAGCTCTAAGAAAACAGAAAAAAAAATCTTCACAATATTATTCTAGCCATATTTTTATTGGCTCCCTGCAAAATAAAAAATAGCTATTCAGTATCTGCCCAACTCCATAGCCCTCCCCACCTTCCGCACACACACACACACACACACACACACACACTCCAAGCCTCACTCCTGGGTAACACCACCTTCTGCCACTAGCCACTTAAGTCTGTGCAGTGACAGAAACTGGCAGAAGCTGTGAATTTCCTCAAGGTTAAGCAGGAACACAAAAGAGAATTAGGATCATCCAACAGAGAATCATAAAGTCAGAACAGGAGCTGACATGGCCCTTCCTTGGACAAGACAATACTAGGTCACTTGCTTATTGACCGTATCTCCAGTGCATGTCCTGGAGGCCTGGCTGTCAAGGAGAATGTCAGAGACCAGAGTAGAGCAAGCACCTTCCCCTGAATAGGGAGGAGTGCTTAGAAGAAAACAGGTCACTACAGCATTCTCACGGAAATTCAGCCTGGGCAGTGCCTAGGGTGTGGTCAGGCTATGGGCTGACAGAGGATGGAACATGTTCTAGGCTATGAGAGCTTTTAAAATTCATGTCAACCACCCTGGCCACTTGGCTCAGCAATAGAGCATTGGCCCAGCATGTGGAAGACCCGGGTTTGATTCCTAGTCAGGGCATACAGGAGAAGTGACCATCTGCTTCTTCACCCCTTCCCTTCCCCCTTCTCTCTCTTTCTCCCGCAGACATGGCTCAAATGGTCAAGCAAGTTGGCGCCAGGCACTGAGGATGGCTTCATGACCTCACCTCAGGTGCTAAAATAGCTCGATTGCTGAGCAACAGAGCAGTGGTCCCAGATGGATAGAGCATCAGCCCCAGATGAGGATTGCTGGGCAGATCCCGGTTGGGGTGCATGAGGGAGTCTGTCTTTGCCTCCCTGCCTATCACTTAATAAAAATAAACGCACATCGACTCTCACATCTCTGGAGAACTGGATTATACATGGGGCACTATTTTGTTGGACAACCTGGTCACATCCATCAACATACAAAGGCACCTGGCTTTTAACCCATGAACATTTCCTAGTAATTATCCTGCATTAACACACAAAGATGTTTATTGGGGCAGAGCCTGTAATAGCAAAACACATAAAATAAAAATCACCCACATCTGGAGACAAATGTCTCTTAATAGGGAAGTGATTATATAAATAGGGTATAAATATTCAATGAACACTGTGCTGCTTTTAAATGAATGTGATCGGTCTATATATGTGAACATAAAAAGTTCTCCAAACTACACCATTAAATGAGACAAACTAGATGCAGAACAGAGTGTGGAACAATCTGTGTAAAAATACAGGCACCATATGGACACATGCTATGGATGCGTAAACAATTTCTAAAGGGACCCATAAGGAACTGTTGACAGCAATTAATTTTTAGTACTCATTTGCATACCATAAAATTCCATACCATTTAAAGTGGAGAATTTCATGGTTCTGAATGCAATTATTCCCAGAATTTAACTTTAGAACATTTCGTCTCTTTAAGAAACACCTGTTTCTCATTAGCAGTGACACCTCACTCCCCACCACCGGCTTCCTTACCCCTCGGCAAACACCCATTGGCGGTCTGTCTCTACAGATTCGCCAGTTCTGGACATTTCATATCAACGGGATCACACAGCGGTCTTTTGTGACTGGCTTCTAGTACACTTAGCATAAGGTTTTCAAACACAAGATCTAATTTCTGATTATCCCAGACTGTGCGCTTGTGGCCCACTAGCACCATGAAATAATCCACTGAGAAGGAAGATGGTGGTTTCACGGTGGAACGACCTTGGGAAACGCTGCGTTCTCCACGCATTACAGAGACTGGAGGCTCGGAGCAGTTCCCCCACAGAGGGACACGCTCAGCGCCGTTGCAGCCAGCGGGTCCAATGGTATTTATGTCCCAGTCCAGGATAGGGGGTCCCTTCTGTGCATGGAGGGCCAAGAGATGCCCAAAACAAGAGATTGTAAAGATGGAAATTAAGAGAGGGGAGGTAAACCAACTGCTCATGCAAAAAGTTCATTTCATTTCAAAGAAGACAATTTTTAAAAAATTTTATTTAGAAAATAAAATTCATAATGGGTTGACATTGACCAATAAGAGTACATAGGTTTCAGGTAAACATTTTTATGTCATTTGAATCGTTGAGTGTGTTGTGTGCCCATCACCCAAAGTCAAATCATTTTCTGTCACCATATACCTTTCCCTTTTTACTCCCCTCCTCCTCACCCCCTCCCCTACAACCCCCTTTCCCTGGTAACCACTTACTTTTATCTATGTCCATGAGTCTTGGAGTTTTTTTTGTTTTATTTCTTTAAGTGAGAGGCAGGGAGGCAGAGACAGACTCCCACATGCGCCGCAACTGGGATCCACTTGGTGAGCCCCTACCAGGTGATGCTCTGTCCAGCTGGGCTGCAGTCCCGTTGCTCAGCAACCAAGCTATATTAGCATCTGAGGCCGAGACCATGGAGCTATCCTCAGCACCCAGGGCCAACTTTGCTCGAACCATTCAGAGTCTCAGTTTTATATCCCACCTATGTATATAATCATATAGTTCTTAGCTTTCTCTGATTTACTTATTTCACTCAGTATAATGTTCTCAAGGTCCATCTATGTTGTCATAAATGGAGATATATCATAATTTCTTATGGCTCAGTAGTATTCCATTTATATATGTACCATATCTTCTTTATCCAATCCTCTACCAAGGGACATTGGTTGTTTCCATGACTTGGCCACTGTGAATAATGCTGTGATGAACATGGAGGTACATGTGTCTTTGTGTACCAATGTTTTCAAATTTAGGGGGTAGATACCCAGTAAGGGGTTGCTGGATCATATGGCAGTTCTATTCTTAATATTTTGAGGAACCACCATACTTTCTCCCATAATGGCTGTACCAGTTTATATTCACACCAGCAGTGAAAGAAAAGTCAAGTTTGAAAGGTCTTGTGGGTAGCTGGTGTCTTCCAGTATTTCTAAGCTAAATCTTCCTCTGCTTGTGAATACACTGTCTGCTCCCTGCATGGAGCCTGTGCTTCAGACACTGAAACAGTGTTCCACCATCGTCTTCACAGAGGCAGTTCCTAGACCAGTGCTGGGAAGTTTTTGCAACCCAAGCCAAGCCTCCTGCATCCCTTGGTGAACAAACTGGGCGAAGAAACTCTACATCAATCCCAGGGCCAAGAAACTCATTAAAATGCCAGTGGGTTTGTCTTCTGGCTGAGGTGTTCCAAAGTGCAGTGCCTGAGACCCAGAGCAGGAACCCTTTAGTCTAGATCTAAAATAATTAAAGCACTGGGTTTGAAATTCTTCCCGCAGTTGGGTCAATGGAATGCCTCTCTTTGATGCCGCATTGCAGTCACAAGCTGCTGGAGGTGTGGGCTAGGGAACACACAGATCCCTCTTGGTCATTTTTTCCTTTGACTCAGAGCACTTCAAAGGTCATGATTATGCTTAACACTCTGTTCCAGCCATGGTACGTGCCCAAAGATTGCCCCATCGAAGGCTGCAGAGACGATGTTTGAGTGCATCCAGTGGGGAACTTCTAGCTGTCTGACACTCTGGGTAGACTATTCACTTACAGATTTTACAGGGGGCAGGAGCGAGAAGTATCAGCTCATAGCTGCTTCACTTTAGTTGTTTTCTTGTTGTATGTGCCCTGACTGGGCAAGCCCAGGGTTTCGAACTGGCGACCTCAGCATTCTAGGTCAACGCTTTATCCACTGTGCCACCACAGGCCAGGCATGGGTATATTACTCATTAGTAGGTTTCCTTAACTCCATGAATAGTCATGTTATGGTGTACTTCATTTCAGTCTTTTTGGTTTCAGCTCAGTTCTTTAAAATCCTTGTTCTAGGCATTACCCTAGGTATTCAGTGCAAAAATAGACACGGTGCAGCCCTTCCCTTGAGGCTGGTACCGGAAGGAAGGAAAAAGTGACCGATGCTTGTGCGTCACACAGGGAAGTACAGGGTATCTGGGGAACAGCAGAGAAATGGAGAAGTAAGACTTAGAGGGTCTGAGACGGTTTACTGGGGAAGTGGCACACCCCCAAGAAGAGTCCAAAGAAGAAACGGGTTCCCAGCGAAGAGCGACCTGTGAGAGCGAAGGCACAGAACGCCATGGCACAGCTGAGGACCTGTGTGCCACTGTGCTGGGGTGGCTGGGGGAGGCAGCATGGGTCATTTCCCACAGGCAACTGCTTAAGCATGGCTTTGCCTGTCTGCTCATTCCGCTGTGGCAGATTTGAAGCCGAACACATGATAAGCAATTTTTAGATACTTGTCACGATTATTACAACAATGTTAAGATTTGTGGTAGTGTCTGATTATATTACACACTTCCTTAGGAAATAGGACTTCTGAAACTGTCTGCCTTGGTACCACAGTAGCAGGTCCTTGAGCTGTTTCATTCTACATTGTTTCATTATAATGTTGATGAAATGCCACGGGAGCTCAACCAAGGGTTATATCAATGAGCCTGTGGTTAAAATGGGTTTTGTTATACATGGTTGCACTTAAAGTTGCAGAATCTATCCATGACACTGAGGACATTCTGTACTTTAGAAAACACGTTGTCAAAGTAAGTTCATTCTAGGCCCTGGCTGGATTGGTTAGTGTCATTCTGACACTCCAAAGCCGCAGGTTCAACCCCTGGTTAGTGCACATATAAGAAACAACCAGTTTCGGCATGAGTAAGTGGGACAAGTTGATGTTTCTCTCTCTCTCTCTCTCTCTAAAATCAGTAAGTAAAAATTTAAAAGTTCATTCTACATAAAATTCTTTCATTTTCTTCTTTTAGAAGCTACATAAACATCTAAAGAGACTTTTTTTTTTTTTTTTTTTTTGCATTTTTCCTAAGCTGGAAACGGGGAGGCAGTCAGACAGACTCCCGGATGCACCCGACCAGGATCCACCCGGCATGCCCACCAGAGGGCGATGCTCTGCCCCTTTGGAGCATCACTCTGTTGCATCCACAGCCATTCTAGCGCCTGAGGCAGAGGCCATGGAGCCATCCCCAGCGCCCGGGCAAACTTTGCTCCAATGAGCCTTGGCTGCAGGAGGGGAAGATAGAGACAGAGAGGAAGGAGAGGGGGAGGGGTGGAGAAGCAGATGGGCACTTCTCCTGTGTGCCCTGGCCAGGAATCGAACCCAGGACTCCTGCACGCCAGGCTGATGCTCTACCACTGAGCCAACCAGCCAGGGCCCCTAAAGAGACATTTAATCAGAACTTCATTTCTGCCAAGTATTTTATCTATCTATCTATCTATTTATTTTGGTAGAGGGAGGTCTGGATGGAGCATCTCTGATCAGTCATTTGAGCCCTGAGTTTGCAGAGAAACATCTATTTTCTTAGAAGAGTGCAGGAGAAATCAGGGAAATGTAAATGTGTCAACTAATGCTGCAACTGTTCTCCAGAAGTGTTGAATGAAAGGCCTGGCTTTGGAGTCAGACAGCCCCAGGTTCAAGTCCCACTTCTGCTATGAATGATTGGTAAGAGCTTGAACCTGAGATTTCTGAGTCTTCTTGTTCATACTGATAATATGGGGCTAAAACTGTTCTGAGAATCAAACAAGATAATGCATCTAAAGCACATAGGATTCATTGGCTTAACCAGATAATAGTTACTATAAGTTATTATTATTCAACCAGTGTCTGTTGACATGGACTAAGTCATAGAATCATAGAATTTGGAGCCTAATATTCTCTAAAGGTTATTCTTTAGAGAAACGACAAAAAGCACAGGAAGAGGGTGTGTCATTTGTAAAGACCTGTCAGCCAATCAGTTTAGAGGCATTCAGATGGGAACATTGAGCACCTGCTATATGCCAAGTACCTTCCTAAATACTGTGAATGTAGCATGAACAAAACAGGCAAACATCACTCATCTCGAAAACCTTACAGTCTTGTGGAGAAGGAGAGACAACAGAACTCGAATCAGTCAAGTGTATAGTACGCCAGATGGTGACTGGTACTACGCTGAAAACTACAGCAAAGCTGCGGGCGTATGCGTGCTAGAGTTTGGAGGAGAGTTTGTAATTTTAAACAGGGTGCTCAGTGCCAGAAAGCTCTGTGGAGGTGATTCAGGATGTGGACACACTCACAGAATATATTCTGCTTGGGTCCCAGAATGGCACCTACAACTCAAAGCAGAAATTAGGGGCCAGAAGGTGGGCATGTGGGTAATGTGCCCCGCTACTCAGCTGCCGTTTCTCACTTCAGTATTTTTTCTGTGGTGCACTGTGGGTCAGTTCCTTTAGAACAGGACTGTTGCACATAAGTCATAAATGCCACCCAAGCGTGTCTGGGACCTGCTGCCATCTGCAGCACACTCAGAGAGGGAGCTCCAAGTAACGGGGCCAGGGGCAGCCAGGACGCTGCCAGGCATGGCCCGCTTTGCCAGAAATCACTGTTCTCTCCTTCCACAGAGTCCTGAGAAAGCAGGAAATCGTATTCAGGGATGTATCCTGATAGCGGTAATCAGAGAGGAACTGACTCATCTCTGGTGTGAATTTCTAGGGGGGACTTCTATTCTCCGTGGAGCTCCCCTTCCGGATGGAGAAAAGGCTAACGGGAACGCCAAGGGGGTGGCGCTGTGACTCCATACCTTCTGGGCGCACATACAGAAGTGGCTGCATCCAGGAAAAAAACAGCTTGACAACATTCAGAACTGCCTTCTCTGCCCGAGGTACGAAGAAACAAAACGCTGCTCAAAGCCGAGAGCTCCCAGGGAGGTGGACGCTTGGCTGATATCTCCTCTTGAAAAGTAGGTTAATGTTTTTGTTCACTTTTTTCCTGGGTCTTCAAGGGGAACTACCTCTTAGGCTCTCCTACTAGGTGCCAGACTGAAACCTGACACAGATATCAGGTAGGAATCCACTTGGAACACCCAGTTCCCAGTGAAGTGAATGACAAGTGCGTTGAACGACATAAAGGTACAGCCCGGGGCCAGTGTGAGGCACCCTCGTGTAATAAGCGCCCTGACGCTGGTGTATTTCTGTCCTGCCATCCTCGATCAGTTGGATGTCTTGGTCTTTGGATCTTTTGCCTCTTGGTCACAACGTCCATCAGTCTCCACGGCAGGAAGAAGGAAAACGGGCAGCCCAGCTTCATCTGCCCTTTTTAAGTCAAGAAAGCAAAAGTTTTCCTATAAGTCCCCCAAGTGTACTTCCTCTTAACGTTTCATTGACCGGAACGGACACCATGCTGTCATCTCTGGCTGTGAAGGAGGTGAAAGGGGGGTCCAGCGCTTCCTAAAGTGAATAAGCATCAGGTTCGGGGGGGGGGGGAGGAGGGAGGGTTGTTAGAACACAGAGTTGGGCGTCTCCCCTGGAACTGATTCAGTAGGGTGGGGGTGGGGCTGAGAACTACAGGCTAAGGAGTTCTCAGGAGAGTTCCTGCTTCACTCCACAGCTCCACGGACACAGGACACAGTTGGAGAACCATCGGTTGAAAGGAAGTGTTTTACTTTTTTTTTTTTTTTTTTCTGAAGCTGGAAACAGGGAGAGACAGTCAGACAGACTCCCGCATGCGCCCGACCGGGATCCACCCAGCACGCCCACCAGGGGGCGACGCTCTGCCCACCAGGGGGCGATGCTCTGCCCCTCCGGGGCGTCGCTCTGTCACGACCAGAGCCACTCTAGAGCCTGGGGCAGAGGCCAAGGAGCCATCCCCAGCGCCCGGGCCATCTTTGCTCCAATGGAGCCCTGGCTGCGGGAGGGGAAGAGAGCGATAGAGAGGAAGGAGGGGAGGAGGGGGGGAGAAGCAAATGGGTGCCTCTCCTGTGTGCCCTGGCCAAGAATTGAACCTGGGACTCCCGCACGCCAGGCCGACGCTCCACCACTGAGCCAACCTGCCAGGGTGTGTTTTACATTTTTATTGTACTCTCCTAAGCAGACCCTTATTTGCCTTCACTGTACTTTTGTAATAACCTCTGACCTCTTCTTAATTCTTCCATGTCAGGCATCATTGCCATATTTACGGTCCTAATTCCAACCATCATTCATAATCTATGCTCCATTCATACATAGCCCTTTAAAAAAGGGAGCTTAGAATGACTCAGTTGTATTAGACCAACATGTTGCTGAGAATACTTGCAAAACCTAGTTAAATTTTTTAAAATTGCCATGCAAAAGAATCACAAAGTAGTCTAAACAGCCAGGAGGACTTCAGAGGTCAAAGTCCAAGGAAACAAGAGAAATGCATGGATAATTTCTTCCCAAAATTTAAGGAATAAAAAACCCCAATGTTACACAAAATTTTCCAGACAACAGAGAAAGAGGGAGGGCTTCACAACACATCATATGAAACTAGCATAACTTTGATACTAATCCTGACAGGCACATCATAAGACAGAACATTATGAGCCAAGATTTCTCAAGAACATAGAAGCAAAAGTCCTAAGAAAAATACCAACAAATTTAATTCAGTAATATATGAAAAGGATACAACACCACAACCAAGTTGGAATCCAGGAATACAAGATTGGTTTTCGCAATGACAGAAAAAAAAGGTGAAAAATCATAGGATCACCTTAAGAGATGCATAAAAATCACTTGATTAAATTTAGTCATTGGCCATGAAAACAGCAACGACAACACAGCCCTGGCTGGTTGGCTCAGTGGTAGAACGTCTGCCAGGCGTGTGGATGTCCTGGGTTTGATTCCAGGTCAGGGCACACAGGAGAAGCACCCATCTGCTTCTCCACCCCACCTCTCATCCTTTTCTGCAGCCATGGCTCAATTGGAGTGAGTTGGACCCGGGCACTGAGGATGGCTCCATGGCCTCTGCCTCAGGTGCTAAGAAGAGCTCAGTTGCTGAGCAATGGAGCAATGCCCCAGATGGGCAGAGCATTGCCCCCTAGTGGGCTTGCTGGGTGGATCCCAGTCAGGGTGCATGTGGGAGTCTGTCTCTCTGCCTCCCCTCCTTTCATGAATAATAATAATAATAAAAAGATATTCCATTGAAAAAATGAGCAGCGGCTGGGAGTATTAGTTGGTACACCCCTGTGGGAAATTGAGCACAAGCATATTCTCTGGCCACCCAGGAGAACATGATCACTCTGTAAACTGAGCAGTTTGGCCCCTGGGGTCTCCTGGGACACTTGTCATAGGTTCCCTGTCATAGGTTCATGGTTTGTGTACATCTTTTTCCTACTAAAATGGAAGTAACGTTCAGGGCGGCATGTTTTCTTGTCTCCACAGTGGTAAACACATTGATTGCTACAGTGCACGTACTCAGTTCATGCATGTTGGTGGGGTGGGTAAAGGGTGAACACATGCCAAGAGCTGCTTTGTGGAATCTTTCTGGAATACCTGACTTTTTTTTTTGTACATTTGGGCAACTATTTAGCTTAGTTTTCCATCTGTGTTGATGAACATCAAAGATTTTCTAAGTAGGGGCTTTAAAAAAACAGATATATGAAATACACTGCAGACAAAATATTCTTTAGTTTTGCAGGGGTCACAAAGGATACATTAAAGGAATTGCTAGAAATGTTGTGTCTTATAAGTCCCTATGTGTCCCTCCTCTGGGACACTTTCGCCACTTATTTGAATGCTTAAGAGGTGGTTGGGTTGTTGTCAAATCCTCAATGGTAAATACTGAATCAGTAAAAACCTTCTTCAAGTCTCTCTGACGGTGTAGGTAACAAGAATAGACCTGTCTCAAATGCAGCTCGGACGGCCTTAGAGAATGCGTACACCCCTCCAGCATTAACAATGCATGTGCTGCATCTGGCTGCTCCGTTCTGTGCTGGAGAATGAAACTTCTTGGAGGCCTCCCTGATGGCCCCCCTCACTAGGATCCTGGCCGTGGAGAGTCTACCAGGAGAGGCAAGTGCAGGCCTGATGGCAGGCAGTAGCAGTGTCAGTCATCGTTCCTGTCGGGTAAGTATGAGGCCGGGGCAGTAGACAGAACAGTGTCGACACCAAGCAGTGCTGCTCATGGGCTCTGAGGGGTCTACTCATGGCCAATATAGTATTTTTTTTTTAGAGAAAGAGAAGAAGGGAGAGAGAGAGAGAGAGAGAGAGAGAGAGAGAGAGAGAGAGAGAAACATCAAGCAGTTCCTGTACGTGCCCTGACCGGGAAATCATACTGGCAACCTCCACGCTCCAAGACAACACTCCAACCAACTGAGCTATCTGGCCAGGGCTTAATTTTTATTGATATTTTTTAGAGAGACAGAGATAAGAATGAAGAAAGAAGAGAGGAAGAGCAGAAGCATTTGTTGATCCACTCAGCCATGCATTTTTGGTTGCTTCTCGTGTGTGCCCTGACCAGGCAATCAAACCCGCAACCCTGGTGTTTTGAGATGCCACTCTTAACTGACCGGTATAGTATCTGATCAAAAAGAAAAACAATCAGTGAAATTTTGAACTGGTGCAAGAACAAATTGGTCAATGTAGGTATATTTGGGAAAGATAGACTTAATTTGTAAGTATAGAACCAAGCTTCCCTCCAACTGCAAGACAGCGCAGAGCAGAAACTGAGTGGGACTGAGGCTAGCACGCGCACTGGCTGGGGTTCCGCCAGTCCTTGCACAGGGGTGACAGCCCCTGGTCAGCCTCCAGTCCATTGTCCTGCTTGCAGAAGCCACGGGCAGGATATCACGAGACATCCGTGTGAATGCGCAGCTCCCTCTCACCCCTGGTGAGGCTGCTGCGCAGCACCCAGGGCACATCGACCAGATTGTCTACCTCACTGACGCATTCAGTTTTCCTTTGTTGAACTCACGCCTTACCACCGAAGTTGGGGGGAAAGCTTGTTCTTGCTTAGTCATTTTTTTTCCCCTGCTCACAATGAGAGTTTGTTTTGGGCAATGCAGGGATGTCCATATTGGACTTTGTATTGGGGAACATTTTCCTTATTTTTCTTTTTTTAGGGGGTGGTTGTTTGTTTTGCTTTTTAAGTGAGAGGAGAGGAGATGGTGAGACAGACTCTTGCATGTGCCCTGACCAAGATCTACTCTGCAACCCCTGGGTTGATGCTCAGACCAATCAAGCTATTCTCAGCACCCGGGGCCAATACCTGAACCAATTAAGCCACGGGATGCAGGAGGAGAAGAGGGAGAGAAGAAGGCGTGGCAGGGGGAGAGAAGCTGCTGGTCACTTCTCAGTGTGTCCCAAAAGGGAATCGAACTCGGGACATCCATACGCCGGGCCAACGCTCTATCCACTGAGCAAGCCAGCCAGCCAGGGATCCTTATTTTTTCCACTGCTTCTCTCTTGTTGACAGAAGGTTAGACTTAAGAATAACAAGGTACCAGGAACAAGAGAAGCAACAAAGGAGGATATGGTTCAAGAAAAAAGCCAGAAGGACCAGAGTTCCTACTTTCTAAGCAGCAGGTCAGTCGATTTAAGAGCAAATAACTGAACTGGACAACTGGAGGTCGGAGAGAGACTCACAGTGACCAAGAATCATTGGCGTGTTTTATCATTTTTATAAGTGTGTTAAAATACATTTTTATGCTGAATACTTGACCCTGGGAATGCTGAATAAAATCACCTTTGACAACCTTTAACAAGTACTGTATTGTCCGTGGGACTTTTAAAGCCAGGAATTTCAGAGTCGTCACAGTATCATATGGGTGAAATTGCAGTGCCAACCGTTATTCCATCCTCTAACATCTCTTTCCAGTCTGTCTGTAGAAGGCAGGAATAGCTCGACATCCTTCAAGTTCTCGTTTGTTATTCTGTGAGCCATTACACGGAACTTCGTGTGTGCAAACCCGTCTGTAATCAATTATTCATCTCTTCCAGGATCGTTCTTTCGTTACGGGAAATCTTGCTCCCCTTTCTGTTTTTCATTGAAAAAGCTGCTTGGCAGTAATATTTATTTTGTAAAATAAAAACCATCCACAATCTTCAGCCCTGATACAACTTTTCTTATTAGCATATACTTTTCTAACTTTTGTCTTTATGAAGAAATATTTATTATAGCAACAGCACTATATACAAAGTTTAATATTTAGAAATTGGTACTGTATCACGATAATGATCTTTTTTCCTAGGTCATTTAGAAATATAATTTTTAATGTTTTGCTATATTTATGCAAGTCCAGGTATCGTATTATCTAAAACAATTCTCCATTATTCAACATTAAGTTTCCTTGCTGTTTTTATCAATATAATCAGGGCTGGAATGAAGACTTCTGTGAAATGGATTTTCTGCTCACCTTCCCAGATCCTTGCACAGAATATGTCAGGCAATAGGCACAAATAGATATTTTAAAAGTTAGCCTGGCCTGTGGTGGCGCAGTGGATAGAGCATCTACCTGGAATGCTGAGGAAGCCAGTTCGAATCCCTGGGCTTGCCCACTCAAGGCATATATGTCAAGCAACAAGTAAGCAATGAACAACTAAAGTGAAGCAACGATGAGCTGATACTTCTCGCTCCCCCACCCCTCTCTCCTCTCTTTATAAAATCAATCAGTAAAATATACAAAAGAATGAAACTTGACTACAGTTTGTCTCCTTGCACAAAAATTAATTCAAAATGGATCAAAGATCTAAATATAAGGTCTGAAACAATAAATTACATAGAAGAAAACATAGGTATTAAACTCATGGACTTCAGCTGTAGAGAACATTTTATGAATTTGACTCCAAAGGCAAGGGAAGTGAAGGCAAAGATAAATGAATGGGACTACATCAGACTAAGAAGCTTCTGCACAGCAAAAGAAACTGACAACAAAACAAACAGCCAATTAAATGGGAGATGGTATTTTAAAACAATAGCTCAGATAAGGGGCTAATATCCAAAATATATAAAGAACTCATAGAACTCAGCAACAAGCAAGCAAACAATCCAATAAAAAAAAATGGGAAGAGGACATGAACAGACACTTCTCCCAAGAAGAAATACAAATGGCCAATAGATATATGAAAAGATGTTCATCTTCACTAGCTTTTAGAGAATTGCAAATTAATACTACAACGAGATACCACCTCACACTTGTTAGATTAGCTTTTATCAATAAGACAGGTAAGAACAAGTGTTGGAGAGGCTGTGGAGAAAAAGGAACCCTTATTCACTGCTGGTGGGAATGTAAAGTAATACAACCACCATGGAAGAAAGTATGATGGTTGCTCAAAAAATTAAGAATAGAACTATCATATGACCCAGCAATCCCTCTACTGGGTATATACTCCCAAAACTCAAAAACATTGGTATGTAAAGACACATGCACCCCCATGTTCATCGCAGCATTGTTCACGGTGGCCAAGACCTGGAAACAACCAAAAAGCCTTTCAATAGAGGATTGGATAAAGAAGATGTGGCACATATATACTATGGAATACTACTTAGCCATAAGAAATAATGACATAGTATCATTTACGACAATATGGATGGAACTTGATAACATTATATGAGTGAAATAAGTAAATCAGAAAAAGCTAAGAACTGTATGATTCCATACATAGGTGGGATACAAAATTGAAATTTATGGACATAGATAAGAGTGCAGTGGTTACCAGGGGGAGAGGAAGGGAGAAGAGGGAGGGGCAAAAAGAGAAACAAATATAGGGTGATGGAGGATGATTTGACTTTGGGTGATGGGTATACAGCATAATCGACTGTCCAAATGATGTGGAGATGTTTTCTCTAAATCTATGTACTCTGGTTGACCAATGTCACCCTGTTAAATTTAACTGTCTAAATTAAATTTAAAAAGTTAATTAACAAATGATACATCTGTTTCCTTCTGATGAAGTACTTCTTTAGGATGAACTTTCAAGAATAAGAGAGCTACTGGGTCAAAGGGAGTAAACATGCTCAAGTTCTTTGTATATAATTGTACAGTGACTTTTAAAAACTTTATCTCGGTTCTTTAAAGCTTTCTGTTGTATAAGGATTTCGGATTGTGGCTTGGCCATCAATGGTGCCCGGCATTATTGTCATCTGCACAGAAGAATGCACCAGCAGCAGCATACCGTTAGCGGTTATTTCATTTGCTTGTCTCTCCCAGAGCATCTGCGGAGCATCTTGGTCCACCTCCACTTCCAGGCGCCCAGCTCAGTGAATATTAAGCCAATGAAATTGCAGAACATTTCTGACCACGATGCTGCTGGAATATCTAAATTTAAATTATAAAAAGGGTAGTGGCTCAAGCAAAAGTTCCAATTCTGCTTTTCTGGACAATGGAGATATTAATGCCTCCTGTCTCACAGAGCTGTGATGAGCTTGTGTGAATCTGCATGAGCTGATTGAAACCAGCACTTGACTCAATGAAAAAACACTTCACAAAAGCAGCGTCATCTGGGTCCATTTAGCTAAGGAGTCTCCCTGCTCCCTTTATGAAATCCAGTGAGTTCATCATGCACTGGAAATACTAATCTGATATTTTTTTATCACATTTCATGCAAATATTTCAGATTGTGTCCTTACAAAAAAAAATTTCCCATTGATTTGAGAAAGAAAAAGGATGGGGGTTGGGGGAAGAGTGAGAGGAAGGTGGAGAAAGAGAAAGAGAGAAGCATCGATTCATTGTTCCACTTAGTTGTTTCATTTAATTGTATGCTCACTGGTAGCTTCTCAATGTGCCCTGGCGGGGATCAAACCTACAACCTCGGAGCACCAGAACAATGCGTGATCCACTGAGCAACCTAGCCAGGGCCCATACTGTGTACTTTAAATTTTTATGTTTTCTTATCAGATTAGTGCATTTTTAAATGTTTTAGGTATTTAAGATGGTCCTTCTTTCATTTAGTGTTTCTTTTTTCCCCCTAAATTTATGTTGCAGAGGTCTTAATCAAATTTCCCTAATTACTGTCCTTTGAGTATGTTTTTAAAACTAAAATTTTAAATCTGTTAAACTCTGTAATGTAGCCAGAATTTATTTTGGTGTATAGCAAAATATAGAGACATAAATTCCCTCTCCCCTCCTCAACTTGCTATCTCATCGTTACTAATTAACATGGTAAGTACCTATGCAATATGTCATACATTGGTCTATTTCTGAGGATTTATATTTTAATTTTGGGGCCAGTTCCATACTGCTTAATTGGTTGGGGGTGTGTAATACATTCTAGTGTTTAATTAGCTAAGGCCCTCTCTATGCCCTCTCTCCAGTTTCTCAATACCACAAGGGTCTTACCTCGAACTATCTCTTTATTTTTAAAATGTTTTCTATCACAGCTGAGGTACATTATGTTAGTTTCAAGTGTGCAGTATAGTGGTTACATTTGTGTAACTTACCAAGTGATCACCTGATAAGCTCACTGCCTACCTGGCACCTTATATTGTTGCTACATTACTGACTGTATTCCCTGTGCTCTACTTTACACCCTTGTGGCTACTGTGTAACTGCCAGTTTGTACTTCTTAATCCCTTCCCTCCTTCATCCATCCCCCAACCCCCTCCCATAAATTATCTTTCAAACACCTTGTCCCACCAGTGTAAACTAAGTTTCGTTGAAACTTTTATTGGTCTGCCCTTTTTTTAATTTATTTATTTATTTTTTTTAGTGAGAGACAGAGAAAGGGACAGAGAGACAGGGAGAGAGATGAGAAGCATCAACTCTTAGTTGCTCATTGATTGCTTTTTCATATGTGCCTTGACCGGGGGACTCCAGCTGAGCCAGTGACCCCTTGCTCAAGCGACTTTGGGCTCGAGCCAGTGACCATGGGTCATGTCTATGATCCCAGACTCAAGACAGTGACCCTGTGCGTAAGCTGGTGAGCCGGTGCTCAAGTGGTATGAGCCCACGCTCAAGCCGGTCCGGTGACCTCAGGGTTATGAACCTGGGTCCTCAGGGTCCCAGGCCAACGCTCCATCCCCTGCACCACCCCCAGGTCAGGCAGGTCTGCCTATTTAAAAAACATGAATCTTTACTTTTGGAAATAATTAACTTATACCAAGGAGGCCTTGTTATATTTAAAATGGACAACATCCTTCCCCAAGTTTCCTTCTAAGTACTTTATAGTTTTGATTTTGTGAACAGTAGCTCATTTTGTCATCATATTTTCTAGTTAAATTTTGACTATATATATATTATAATGATATGGGTTTCTGAGCATCTCTTTTCTGTCTGGCCATTTTGATAAATGCTTATTTATAATTTTAGCACATTATCATAGATTTCTCATGTCTATAATCATGAAATCCACAAATAATGATACTGCTGCCTTCTTTTCCAAAGGAGGAACTGTTACTATTTACCAAGTACACAGTTTCAGTTTTGCAAGATTAAGGAAGTTCTGGAGATGGATGGTGGTAATGGTTGTACAACAATGTGAAGGTATTTAATGCCACAGAACCCTACATTTAAAATGTTTACCTAGTAAATTTTGTTATATAAATTTCACCACAATTAAAAAATAAATAAACAAAATCATGGTGCGAGTAGATTACTTTTTTTCCCTCCAAACTTAAGGCAGTATTTCTCTTGATCCATGTTGAGCTTAACACTTTGGATTGTTAATAATAACCCTATTTTCAAAGATGTTCTCCCCTAGCCAAAAGCTCAGTTGGTTGGGGTGTTGTCCCTTTACATCAAGATTGCGAGTTCAATCCCTGGTCAGGGTACATATAAGAATCAACCAATGAATGCATAAATAAGTGGGACAACAAATCGATCTCTCTCTCTCTCTTGCTTCTCTTCCCCCTTTCTTCTCTTTCAAATCAATACATTAAAAAATTAAAGATGCTCTCTATTCTGATATAAGTAATTTCTTTGGAATGGGTACTAAATTGTGTCCATTGCTCTTTTTTTTTTTGCATTTTCTGATTAGTGAATCGTATTTTGAAAAAAGGTTTTTTTAGATGCATTTGCAACAACCTACTGGTTATTGAAGACCTGGTTTGTAACAGATCCTCTGCTGAAAGCTTTACTTACCCTGAGAATAGCTGATGAATTTGCAGATGCTAAAACTGGAAGCCAGGCAGCCCAGACTTGCTACAGGCCATACAGCAGTGGTGGTTGGGGGGGGGGGTGTCAATGCTGCCGACATCCAGAGCATCCCTCCTTTTGTCTCTCTACCAGCTGCATCCTACTCATAGAATTGATTGACTTGGTGAACAGGGCTGTATAACTTTTTTGAGCCAACATCTAAAAGCTTAGAGAATTTACATAACCACCCAACATGTGTTCTCCTCTTTAGCAGCTGGTAAATGTTCACACAGTCCATGCTGTCCAAGCCACCATGTCATGTCCCCTTGATGAAACATGCCCCCGAACCTCTGTAGTCCCAGCTACCATCTCCTCAAAGAGAACTGGGGTCAGGGGCCACTGCCCACCTGCTCACACCAGTGTTCTCTACAGTGAAGAGGTATATACCTCTGCAAATATGCCCTTATGGAAGTAAAAAGGACTCTCTGCCTGACCTGTGGTGGCACAGTGGATAAAGCATCGACCTGGAAATGCTGAGGTCGCCAGTTCGAAACCCTGGGTTTGCCTGGTCAAGGCACATATGGGAGTTGATGCTTCCAGCTCCTCGCCCCCCTCTCTCTGTCTCTTTCTCTCCCTCTCTCTCTCCTCTCTAAAAATGAATAAATAAATAAATAATTTTTAAAAAGGACTCAGAGGGAGGATGGAAGAGAGGACACTTCTTTGTGGAGGTGAAGTTTACACCAATGCATCTAGCATCAAAGTCACCTGCCTGGTCCTCTGATGGGTATAGAAACCTGCAGGATATGAACAGTCTGCTGGATCCTTGGAGGATTCTCTCTCTATCTGTAAGCAAATTTTATTTCCATGACAGTCATTTATAAAATGTTTGTGTTGCCAAGATCTGAATCCTAAAGGCAATTGATTTGATGGGTATCAAGATGCTTTGTGCTTTAGAATTTCAGCTTGGCAAATACAACATTATTTTTCCTCCAGGAGTATCAGAGTAAAGGGATTTTTATAGCTATGAAAGAACGGCTATAGAAACCTGGCATCACTGAGCAATCCAGTTTTGATCAAATGGACTTGATGTGTAAAGTAATGACCTTTGTTTCTGCTTTTACTGACACCTGTTATTGGCACAAAAACTTTCACCCATTCTTCCTACATGTGAACAAAGCTCTAAGCCACTTGGGCAGAACTGCCTTATGACTGCCCCAGTGCCTTTGCCCTTATGAAGATAAGTTGCTGACTGCAAATGCTCGTTATTGATATTACCAATGCAACTTCCAGTAATTCAAATCACTCTCCTCAACCAATCAATCAAGTTATTGACAAGTAGTGTTATGAAAAACCATATGTAAAAGTAATACATGTTAGCCCTGGCCAGTTGGCTCAGTGTTAGAGCATCAGGCCAGCATGATTTATTTCTTAACTGACTTTTTTTTATAAACTGTAATATCTTGTCAATTTGTTTTGGTCATACATCTGCTTAGGCTTTTTATTTTTTCATGCATATTGGTAATTATGTTTTTTTTTAATAAGACAGAGCCTTTTTCAAATCTCATATATTAATGTAATATTTATATGAAGTTATCTCTTTTATATTGGTTGTTTACTCTTCTTACTTTTAATGTTCATTAATTATTTTTGTCTACTTTTCCTTTCTTAGATTTATCAACAATTTATTATATTATGGTTTTCCTAGATGTAGTAATGATATTTATTTATTATTTCCAATGATTTTGTATATTTGTCTAAAACTTTTTCTTTTATCTTTATTTACAACCTTTAATTTTGCTCTTAAATATTTTTTTTAATTCATTGATTTGAGAGAGAGAGAGAGGAAAGGGTAAGGGGGGAAAGAGAGAGAGAGAAACATCGATTTGTTGTTACACTTATCTATGCATTCACTGGCTGACTCTTGTATGTGCCCTAACTAGGGATTGAATCCACAACCTTGGCATATTGGGACGACACTCTAACCAGGGCCTAATTTCTCTTGAAATGTTCATTCTTTGAAAATTCTAACTAAATTCACAGATTTTTAATTTTCTATACAAAAATTATCTTAAGTACTATGTATATATATACTATCACCTACTCATGAGTTTCATAAAGGAATGAAGCAATTTTACTTTTATTGTTTTTAAATATTCTGTCTTTATATCCCTAATTAATTCCTTAAGTAAGAAGTTATGCAGGAGAGTAGGAGTATCTGTATATTTTTGTTGTTGTTGTTTTTCTTAAGATTCTTTAGGGCTAATCCTTAAGAAAGTAACCTAGTAGTAGGCTGGTATTTTAAGACGCACTGTAGGGTTCCCTCTCAAGGTTGCATAGGCGAAGCACAGAACACCTGCAGGGGGCGCCATTCACAGTATAAAATTAGCACCCCTTGGACTTGTGCAGTGCACAATCTGCAGGAAGATATTTAGGGGTCCATGCTTTTTGCCTCCACAATCCTAGTCCCAGAACTTTATCTTAAGAAATAATTCTCCAGAAGAAAAATAATGCATTAACTCTTTTCCATCTGTGTTGGTGAAAAACTGGGAGCATTTATCACATTTTAGTTTTTAGTGTCAACAATTAAAAAAGAAATCATAACTTTTATAAATTTACTGTATCTTTTGCTCCATAAGACATACTTTTTCCCAAAAAAAAGTGGAGGGGGAAATGCCCATGTATCTTATGAAGCAAAAAATAAATGGTTGTTTTTTTTGTAATTTTCCAAAGTGAGAATAGGGGTGGGGTCAGCTGACAGACTCCTGCATGAGACATACTGGGATCCACCTGGCATGCCCGCCAGGGGGCAATGCTCGGCCCATCTGGGGTGTTGATCCACTGCAACCGAAGCCATTCTAGCGCCTGAGGCGGAGGCCATGGAGCCATTCCCAGCACCCGGGCCAGCTCCGCTCCAATGGAGCCCTGGCTGTGAGAGGGGAAGAGAGAGATAGAGAGAAAAGAGAGGGGGAAGGGTGGAGAAGCAGATGGGTTCTTCTCTTATGTCCTAACCAGGAATTGAACCCGGGATTTCCACACGCCGGGTCGATGCTCTACCACTGAGCCAACCAGCCAGGGTAAAAAAATATGGTATTTTATTAAATATTTTAACACACCACTTGGTTCAGAATATTTTTTCTTATTTTCCTCTTTAAAACCCTCTTTTAAGACATAAGGTGTGGCCCTGGCCGGTTGGCTCAGCGGTAGAGCGTCGGCCTGGCATGCGGGGGACCCGGGTTCGATTCCCGGCCAGGGCACATAGGAGAAGCGCCCATTTGCTTCTCTACCCCTGTCCCCCCTCCTTCCTCTCTGTCTCTCTCTTCCCCTCCCGCAGCCAAGGCTCCATTGGAGCAAAGATGGCCCGGGCGCTGGGGATGGCTCCTTGGCCTCTGCCCCAGGCGCTAGAGTGGCTCTGGTCGCGGCAGAGCGACGCCCCGGAGGGGCAGAGCATCGCCCCCTGGTGGGCAGAGCATCGCCCCTGGTGGGCGTGCCGGGTGGATCCCGGTCGGGCGCATGCGGGAGTCTGTCTGACTGTCTCTCCCCGTTTCCAGCTTCAGAAAAATACAAAAAAAAAAAAAGACATAAGGTGTGTCTTATGTAGTGAAAAATACAGTAGATACCATATACATGAGGTACTACACATTTATTAATAATTATAACTGAAAACAGGACAAGCAGTCATTGGGAATACATTATTAAACAAAGAATTATAAATTATTATACCCATTCTGATTGTAACTTTCCACATTACTACAGTATTTATTCACATGGTCTAAAATTAGGACATATTTTAAAATAACAATCATGGATTTTTTTTTTTTTTGGTAAAAATAGTGCCAGATGTTATAGTCACATACAAGTTTTTCTAATGCAAGCAAAGGAAAAGAGCTATGGTTCCTAAAAAATTAACGGTGCTTTCCAAAGTAATATCATTATTCTTTTCACTTAAAAATATACTTTTTTATAAAGTGCATTTCAAGTATAATGAGTGCTCCGCCTGGTGTCCCCTCCCTGACTTGCTGTGAATAAGTGGCTGTGCTCTTTGTTACAGGTGTCCCTGTCCTCCTCCCCTCACTTGGCATCCTCGCGCCCCTAGGAATTTCCCCAGACCCAGGACGCAAAGACCCCCGACCAGCTAAGCGCAATCAGCACATCGTGCGGAGACCATTTTCTGTCTCCACCAGCAGTGGTGACCCACGAGAAGGCTGCCTCAGACTGGGGGGTAGAAATGGGCGGCAGGTGGTTTTCAGTCATGTCAACAGTAACTCAATGAGCTGGCACCTCTTTCTAACACAGCAGGAAAATTGCTCGATTGTCAATCCATACAGGCCATTCTTTAAGAAAGAATTTCCCTCAAAAGCTTGCCTAATGTATAACAAGCCCATTGGCCACAGTTAGAGCATTAAAACAATATAATCGGGTTATTTGGTTCTCTGTAGACGTTGAACATTCAGTTGTGTTTTATTTCAAGAATCTGGGTTACATGTATTGCGACCTAGGCTGTGTACAGCCTTGGGGAACTAGAACGCAGAGTTTACAGATATGATCTGGGTTGATTCTCATCCTGATCCTGAGACCAGTAAGTACCCTTGTTACCATCAATACCTGGAAAGAAGGAAAAATTCCTACGTACAGAGACAAAAATGTTAAATGTTTAATTCCATGCTGGAATGCAGACACTGGGGATGGTAAAGCCAGGGCGTATCTGAAGAAGGAATGTAAACATTTGCTTCTAATCTAGGCTGATTTATCCACTATAAAACAAACCCACCATAAATGATAAACACCATGTCTTGACTCCAGTCAAATCACAAACCCTGTTATTTAAAACTGATTGGGTGCTCTGTAGATGTTGGTTTTGAGTGAACTCAGAAAATAATCATTTGAAGAAATAATTACTTTTTCCGTTTACAAATTCAATGCAGTTGGTCACCTTATGTAACCCAAGTCCTCTCTCTTCTGTAGCTTTCAGCAAATTCGTACTTAGTATCTGTCGCTGAAGTGAAAAATGTTGCCAAATATGATCCAGAGATATGCATTGCTTTTATTGAGAAGAAGTGTATCGTACATCTATGTGAATATGCTTTCAGAAATTTCTGGAAGATTTAAACCTTCTTTTTCTCCTTCATTCCTACTGTCCTATGTCCAGTCTTCATGCCTTGACCCACTAGGGCTAGAGATACCCTGGAATTGGGAGATACTAGTGAGGGCAAATCTCCCACCTGAGGCGACACCACCTGCATCAGAAAGTTTCTAGGAGCAGAACCCACGAGCACATCAAGTCAGAGCCAGAAAGTTGGGTCGATGATCCAAATGGACCAGCCACTTCGAGCAGACAACTAAGATGCAAGTTAGTGGGTGAGGAAATTTTAAAAGCCAATGTTTGGGCCCTGGCCGGTTGGCTCAGTGGTAGAGTGTCGGCCTGGCGTGTGGGAGTTCCGGGTTCAATTCCCGGACAGGGCACACAGGAGAAGCACCCATCTGCTTCTCCACCCCTCCCCCTCTCCTTCCTCTCTGTCTCTCTCTTCCCCTCCCGCAGCTGAGGCTCCATTGGAGTAGCATTTGCCCGGGCTCTGGGGATGGCTCTATGGCCTCTGCCTCGGGCACTAGAATGGCTCTGATTGGGGCACAGCGACGCCCCAAGATGGGCAGAGCATCGCCCCCTGGTGGGCATGCCGGGTGGATCCCGGTCGGGCACATGCGGAAGTCTGTCTGACTGCCTCCCCGTTTCCAACTTCAGAGAAATACAAAAAAGAAGAAAAAAAGCCAATATTTGGGTAAATACCCTACAGTGCAATTGCTAATCATGTGTTAACAGTATGTTCGGTTTTGAAAGAAACTGCCAGCCTATCTTCCCAAGTGGCTGCACCATTCTGCATTCCCACCTGCAGTGAAGGAGAGTTCCTGTTGCTCCACAGCCTGACCGGCGCTTGGTGGCATCTGTGTCCTGGACGAGGGCCATGCTAACAGGTATGCACTGGTATCGCACTATTGCTTTCATCTGAGTTTCTTTGATGACTTAAGATGGCAGCATCTTCTCGCATGCTCATTTTTTTTTTTTTTTTTTTGTATTTTTCTGAAGCTGGAAACGGGGAGAGACAGTCAGACAGACTCCCGCATGCGCCCGACCAGGATCCACCCGGCATGCCCACCAGGAGCGACGCTCTGCCCACCAGGGGGCGATGCTCTGCCCCTCCGGGGCGTCGCTCGACCAGAGCCACTCTAGCACCTGGGGCAGAGGCCAAGGAGCCATCCCCAGCGCCCGGGCCATCTTTGCTCCAATGGAGCCTTGGCTGCGGGAGGGGAAGAGAGAGACAGAGAGGAAGGGGGGGGGTGGAGAAGCAAATGGGCGCTTCTCCTGTGTGCCCTGGCCAGGAATCGAACCCGGGTCCCCCACACGCCAGGTCGACGCTCTACCGCTGAGCCAACCGGCCAGAGCCTCGCATGCTCATTTGCCACCTGTATATTTTCTTTAGTAAAGGATTGGCATTTTTTTTAAAGAGCACCATGTGCATTTTTGTCAGGAATACACGGAGGAAGTGCTGTGTTCCCAGGGCATCATGTCAGGAGTCACGTGATGACAATACCTCTCATTATTAATGATTTTAACTTCGGGTAAGGTGACATCTGCCAGGTTTCTCCATGAAAAGCTAGTTTTGTTCATTGTAATGAACACGTATCTTGTGAGGTCATTCATTGCAGACAACACACATGTACCATTTCTCACCCCACTTTGCCAATGAGTTTTGGCACCCTTGATAGTTCTTATCTAAAATAACAATTACTAGTAGTTGCCACACAGCACTATTCCAAGGGTTTCATTTCTTCTACATTTCACTGAAATTTTTTCTGTAAGGAAGAGCTTTTTTTATATTTATTTAGATAATTAAGTTTAACAGGGTGACATTGATCAGCAAGAGAGTTCATAGGTTTCATGTAAGTCTCTCTATTGCACTTGAACTGTTGATTGTGTTGTGCATGCGTCACCCAAAGTCAGATCACTCTGTCACCGCATACTTGTCCCTCTTTACTCCCCTCCCCCACCCTCATCAGTGACGTTAATTTATGTATTCATTTACATGTTTATCTTAGTGAGGACTCATGTGTTCTTATTTTATTCTATGGGTTACTATACTTAATGTTGTTGTTCGAATTATTTTAAATTTGATCAGTGGAAGCACCTTCAAGTTAGCTTCTGTGTCCTTTTAACCAGAACTACCTGGTAGGGCAAAAGTAGGTTTACAGTTGTGAGTGCACAGAATGCCATTTATTCTTGTATTCTTATTATTATTATTATTTATTTATTTATTTATTTATTTTAGTGAAAGAGAGAAAGAGACAGACAGGAAGGGGTATTACTCTTTATTAATTGTTGTATTATTTTCCATATGAACAACTGTAGACCTACTTTTGCCCACCATATATTTGCCCAGCCCTGGAATCAGCCATTTCTCCAAGGAGCCCTGGTTCCTTTTATTGAAAAAATGGGTTTTATTTTATTTTATTTCATTTTTATTTTTTGTATTTTTCTGAAGTTGGAAACGGGAGGCAGTCAGACAGACTCCCGCATGCGCCCGACCGGGATCCACCCAGCACACCCACCAGGGGGCGATGCTCTGCCCCTCTGGGGCGTTGCTCTGTTACTACTGGAGCCATTCTAGCACCTGAGGCAGAGGCCACAGAGCCATCCTCAGCGCCCGGGCCAACTTTGCTCTAATGGAGCTTTGGCTGCGGGAGGGGAAGAGAGAGACAGAGAGGAAGGAGAGGGGGAGGGGTGGAGAAGCAGATGGGTGCTTCTCCTGTGTGCCCTGGCTGGGAATCGAACCCGGGACTCCTGCACGCCAGGCCGACGCTCTACCACTGAGCCAACCGGCCAGGGTGGTTTTATTTCATTTTAAAGTATCATTTACTCTTTTTCTTTTATGGCAATAACTGATCACTTACTATATTTAAGGCATTGAATGTGGTACTTCAGAAACTGAAGACGTGTTTCTTTACCCTAAGAAGTCTCTATACTAAAGGAGAGATAAAGCAAATAACGCCTACACACTACAAGATAAAAGTGCTGCATTGCAAGGTGGCTAGATGCTAGATGCAGTGGGATGCAGAAAAGGGGGAAAATCTCTTTGGGGATTTTACAATTTCTAAAGAGAAGTAGCATTTGAGCTCTTCGTAGGATTTAAGCTCTGAATGGGGAGAGATGGAAAATGTCAAGTTATTGACACGACGGAGGCAAATTTACACAGTAACTTGACCTACAACTATTTCAAATCTGTACATCTTTTAAGATTTTAAAGATATGCACTCCCGACCTCTATGGTAGTTTCTGACACCACAAGGCAGGTGCAGAGATTGGCTTTGCAGTGTCTCAAGGAAGAGAGGGCGAAGCTTCTTCCCATTTGACATTGATCTGCCTGCAGGGCTGGCCCAGAGGAGAGCCTGCTCTGATTGGCTTCTGGCAGCAAAGCAGGGTCACAGGGTCTGGTCCCACTTGCCCCCGGCCCCTCTTGGCTTCTCGGAGAAGCCCTGGCTGTGGCTGCTGAACACGGTCCAGTCCTTAGAAGCTGCTGAAATGGCGGAGCTTGCCCTGGTCGCTCCCACCTCTCAGAACCTCCACTTTTTCCCACTGAGTCTGAGTTTCTGGTTCATGGATTCATTGCAGAGTTAAGGAATGGTGCCCTGGCCTGATAACTCATTCAACTGGAGTATCATCTCAATACACCAAGGTTGCAGGTTCGATCCCCAGTCAGGACACATACAAGACTCAACCAGTGAATGCATAAATAAGTGGAACAACAAATTGAGGTTATGCTCTCTGTTTCTTTTTATAAATTTTTAAGAAGAGTAGGAATGCACAGGTAAACTATGTAAATTTTATCTCCATATGTGTCTCATGCAATATTTGGGACCCATTTGTGTTTAAAAAAAATTTTTTTTTGTCCTTTGTTGACCTGAAATTCAAATTCAACTGGACATCCTCTATTTTACTGGGCACCCACATTCTTGGGAAACAGAAGTCAGTGCTGGCCTCCTGTCCCAGGAGACCCCCCACTCCAGTGTCCAGGGGAGCCAGCACTGGGTGGACATGGCCCATTTGTTCAATAATTGCACAGTGTGGCATCGGTGTGTAAATTGGACATTGTGGGAATGTATAATCAGAGAGTGCTTACAAACACCATGAGATAAATTGCCCATATTAGTTTTTACTTAAACTATAATTGAATATGTGAATAGAAAATTAGTGTAATGTATTGATACCATCTGGTGCTCCAATTTTACACCAGTTTTTTTTTTTCATCTGGGTTAATTCAAACAAGATTGAATTTCCCCCCTACATGTGGCTTTGTTTCGTTAAGTACTCTATTTTCATTTAGATACCATTGTGTTGACAGTGATCCTAGGTGGAGGTAATAATTTGTAGATAATAGAACAGGTGTGAAGTCTTCAATAAGCCAATGTTCTTACTAGTTATATGCATGCTAAGACTAAATAGTTTACCTGCATACCAACACTGAGCAATTTACAATACAACCATTGCATTCCCTGGAAACGTATTTAAATAGATTCACTCGGGTATTTCCTCTGTGTCTCTTTGTTTGCTGCCTACTACGTGCTAGGGACTTACAAAGGGTAGAATGAGATAGAAGACCCATCCCAGCAGCTACAGCATTTCAGCACTTCATCTCTGGAGAGATGCAGACCCATAAACTGAAAGTGGCAGTGTGATTCAATAAGACTCAATGACACTGCTCTGGAGACACAGAGAAAAGAGTCCCTGCTATGACAGAAAGAAGAAAAGGGAGTAAAGAGAACTGAGCTAAGGAGAGGCAGTCAGGGAAAATGAGAAGAGGCGGTGGGAGAAGGTGTTTCACACAGTTCCTGACTCTACTGTCGAGCTGAGAGCTTCGGACTTCTACAGGACTTTGTGGTTTCAGAAGCACATTCAGAGATTTTCATGCGCAAACACTAATTAATTTTTATGCCTGAAACTTGTGTTGCTATGGTGTTAGCTTTATAAGACAAAGAAGGGCGGTAAAATGTTCCAGGATGAAGGAGGCTAGAGACATGTAATTGAGTACAAAGCCTGACCCCGGGCTGGATCCCGGAGCGGAGAGGGAGATGCTGTGAAGACTGAACTGGGTCAGCTGACAATGTGGGAAGAGAAACAGTAGATTAAACCATTACAGCCTGTTACATTTATGAAGCTGATAACTGTACTGTGGTTATATAAGAGAAAATCCTTATTCTGAGGAAATACAGAACAGGCTGTACAGGTGTTAAAGACTATAATGTATGTGACTTATCTTCAAGTGGTCCAAAATATTTGATGCACACATATGTATATATGAAATATATATATTTCAACATATAGGTGTGTGTACATATGGAGAGAGAGTACACATGACAAATGATGAAGGAAGAAAAGGGTAAAATGTTAACAATACAAGAAACAGGGTATAGGACATATATATGCTTTCAGCATTATTTTTATTCTTGTAACTTTTCTATAAGTTTAAGATTATTCTCGCCTGTCCTATGGCGGCACAGTGACTAGAGCATCAACCTGAAATGCTGAGGTTGCCAGTTCGAAACCATGAGCTTGCCTGGTTAAGGCACATGTGGGAGTTGATGCTTCCTGCCCCCCCCCTTCTCTCTCTGAAATAAAATATTAAAAAAAAAAAAGATTATTCTCAGAAGCACTTTTCTACATCAGCTTTGCAATGCTCACAACAACTAAGTAATACAGACTTATTAGTCCCATTGTATAGACGAAGATATAAAATGAAATATTTAGCACCACATGGCTAGTCCATGGCAGTCAGGACTGGAACCCAGCGTCTCACAGCACAAAGCCTGCGTGAATCTCATCTGTCTACCTGGGCAGCCACACCGCTCACCTTATTCAGGTGCACATGAAGGGGATGGATTTTTTTGGATAACTACGTGCTAACTAAACACACTGTGCCATACCTTGGCCCTGCCTACACGTCATGGGACAGCCAGCTGAGCTTTGGCAGAGAGAAATCCACGCTGCTAAGGACACACGTGGTCTCGGTTCCTGCCACAAGCCATGTGCCCCCTGGGCAGGCCGTGGGAAGCCCGGGGAAGGAGGCTGATTGACATTTCCAGACTGGGTAGGTTTTCCTCCTGATTATTACTTAAGACACTGAAGAGCAAGCGTGCTTAGTTGAGCCCTAATATAAGACAGCTATTTTTACCTTCTGGGGCCGTTCCAAAAGTCCCACATGTGTCTTCTCCAAAAGTCTCTGTCACCGGGGCTCTAACACTGCTGCTTCCATGTCCCCAACCAACTGGTCAAACCATTAGCTGCTACCCATGGATAAGTAGAAACCCTCGAGTCAAGCTGTCTCTCCTTCCAAATAAAATGGCCAAGGAGACGGGGCTGCTAAGTTTCGTGTGTTGAGCCAAGTTTCCTTCCCTGTTCTCTCTCGTGGCCATTCCTGAGGAAGCTGTAGCGCTGCATCCCGGCACGGTGGCCGCTGCCCGAACTTCACGCAGAGCTACCCAGCTCGGGCTGCCTCTTCTCCTTCTGCCGAGGAGCAGTCTGCTAGGAGACAGGTTGCTTCGGGATGGGCAGCCCTTGAGTCTCATTGTTCATTCACCGCAGCCCACAGCACCTGGGCTTCCCATAGGTTAGGGCCGACAAGACACCTAATGGGTAGACACGTCTAAGTTCATGTGCTGTATCCATGTCTGTATGTGATTCTTGTATGTATTCCTGTAACATCCAAAATCTTATATGCTTTTGGAGGGCCAAGACCTTTTCTTTTTCTTCTTCTTTTTTTCTTTTCTTTTTTTTACTTATTTCATCAAGAGAGAAAGAGGGAAAGAGAGAGAGAGAGAGAGAGAGAGGAACATTGAGCTCTTTCTGTTTGTACCCTGACTGGGGATCGAACCAGCAAGCTCTGAGCTTTGGGACGATGATCTAACCAACCAAGCTATCTGGCTAGGGTGGGCCAAGATCTTTTCTATCATTCCCAACCACTCTACCCTCAACCTCTAACGCCTGGATTCTCTAACACCTGGATTCCAGCGGTATGGTCGTTATATTTGACAAATAAAAATTCAGGACACTCAGTTAAATGTGAATTTCAAACACACAATAATTTTTTGTATAAATATATCCCATGTAATATTTGGGACATCTTTATACTAAAAAAAAAAAAAATCTGTTTTTCTTTTGAAATTCAAATTTACCTGGGCATCTTATAGCTGGCAAACTTCATAGTAGCTCCTCAATAAGTATTTGTTGCATTTATTTTTCATAAGTAAAAAAGTAATGGGGTTTACCCATGCTTACTATATCCTGTTCCTTTCATTGAAGTTTTCCATAGGTGTATAAAAGTTTGAAGGATTAACCCTGTTGTTTTTTTCGTGGTTGTTTTTTTTTTATTCAGTGAGAGGAGGGAAGGCAGAGACAGACTCCTGCATGCGCCCCAGCCAGTATCCACCTGGCAAGCCCACTAGGGGGCGGTACTCTGCCCATTGCTCAGCAGCTGAGCTCCTTTTAGCCCCTGAGGCAGGGAGGCCATGGAGCCATCCCCAGCACCCAGGACCAACTCGCTCCAATCAAGTCATGGCTGTAGGAGGGAAAGAGAGAGAAAGAGAGAGAGAAGCCAGAGGGGGAGGGGTAGAGAAGCAGATGGGCCCCATTGCTGGGAGCCCTGACTGGGAATCAAACCTGGGACATCCACATGCCTGGCTGATGCTCTACCACTGAGCCAATCGGCCAGGGCCCTAACCCTGTTTCTTTGTGGTTTCTAGAGATGGTCACCTTTGCCCCTAGAGGGAAGTTATCCCAATGGAGTCCGAGAACATAAAGTGTAAAAGTTCAAGTGTAAGATAGGAAAACTGGGAGCGGGGAGTCACTGCTCAACCGATGTTTTCTCTCTTGTCTAGTCCAGATAATGGGCAAAGGGAGTATGGCAGTTTTTCCTACAAAGATGGGGGTTATTGTCCAACATGGCTGAATACGGGTGCAGAGGAATACATGAATTCCCACTAGGGGGTCCAAAAACTTCTGTCCTGCTTTCTGTCCCGTCCCCTGGGAGACAGGATTAATCAGTCACTGCTGTGTAACATCAGACTCTGGCATATAACACTAGCTGTTTACTTTTGCACACAGGTTTGCAGGCTGGTCCTGGTGCCTCTGCTTCAGGCCGTGGGTCTCTGCCACGTGTCCCTCTTGGGAGACCAGCTGGAGGGAAGCGATGCATGCGGGAGGAAGGAAACCTCAGGACGATGGGCAGAAACAGAATGCCCCTTTCAGGGCAAAACTCAGAACTCGAACACTTTCACTTCTGTCAATGTGCCATTCGGCCAAAACAACAGAGGACCAAGTTCAGTATCAACGGACTGAAAAGGTAACCTCCTTGTTTGGAGTGATACTTTACCAGATAATAATTAAATCTATCACTGGCATGGTAAACCTTGAGACAGCTGCATCAGCTGTGGAAACAGAAGGGGCCGAGACAGCCTCCCTCCTGGGGACCATGAATCCTCTCCCGGAACAGAGGCAGAAGAATGATTCCCCTCTGTGGCCCCGCTGATGTGAGAGCTCCGTGGCAGAATGCCTGAAACGCTGTAACTGCTCGCATATATCCACACTGTCTTGGCAGCGCTGCCATAGGCTGTGGTTTATCCAGCATCTACTTGGAAAATGCATGTTGGACACAATTGTCATCAGTTACTGAAAGCTTGGGATGTGCCGTTTGGGTCTCAATCAATCCTTGTAATCATCCTATCCAATAGATAGTATTCTTCCCGGATTGTATACAAGAAGGTGAGGAAAATCAAGCAATTACATTAGCCCAGGAACCCAGGTAAGAGCCAGAAGAGTTGGTATCAGAACCCCTGTGGGTCTGGGGAAGGGGGCTGTGGCTTTCCACTGCCCTACACCATAGTCTGTGACCCAGGTCTTCTCTGTGGGAGTTGTTCTGTATTTTCCTAGGGGTCACCAAGAGTCCTCAAAAGTCAGCTTTCGGCCCCAGCTCTGCAAACACCAGGAGGAAAGCTTTGTGGGGCGCCTTAAGCGGCTTTTCCCAGTAGGAGTTTGGTGACGGACTCACAACCAAGACCAGAGGAATCCAGAAATGTGTCTCTTCCAAGAGGTCTAGAGAACACGCAGCTCGCTGCGTCCAGGCAGCCCCTCGGCAGCGCTGCTGAGAAGGGAAGGCTGGGCTGTCGCTGGCTCTGGGGCTGGCAGGCGAGAGGCCGCTGGTGGGCTGCGGCGGCAGCCTTCAGGTTGGACTCCAGTAGCTCTATTTATCACTGCTCTGTACTTGGCTCTGTCAGCTGCTGAGTCAGTAGGGGAGTATTTAATTAAAATCACTGTTGTGCTGTGGAAATGAGAGATTGGGAAGATAGCCAAGCTCCGCAGCCCTTCTCCCTTGCTGGTCCTTATGTGGAGAGCCCCACTGCCAGGCTGGGGGCCTGTGACCCCCCCCCTGTCCTCTCTCACCAGGCAGATGGCACGATTGAGCTTTTAACATCAAGAGGGTGGCGCTGGAGCTTCTGACAGCTGTGCACACAAATGGAGGGGACGCAGCTTCTGTTTTATTTAACAAATCATTGTGGGGAGGCTGGTGGCAGCAGTGAGAAGGGAAGCTGGAACTTTACTAGATTGTAATGTGGACCGAACCCTGTTTCCAAGGGTGACATGTACCAGGAAGTGTGGGGAATGGAGAACCAAAGTCTCCTTTCTCTTAAGATTCGGAGCTGGGATCGTCTCTGGGAAGCTGGGCCAGAGCAGCTGCTCCAGAGTCCAGACCAACATCAGAGGGCCCTTCTTGCTTCCTAAACCCAATCAAGAATTTAGTCATTGGGCCAGGCCGCGCAGTGAAGCGTGGACAACAGAAAGAGAAAGAAAGCTGAGGCCCTAACCGGGTAGTCAGTTGGTTAGAGCATTGTCTCCCGATACACCAGGGCTGTGGGTTCGATCCCCAGCCTGGGCACATACAGAAGTAAGCCACTGAACGCATAATAGCTGAAACAATAGATAGATGTTTTTATCTATCTATCTACCTACCCAACAAGCTAGCTAGATAGCCGTCTCTTTCTCCCTTCCGCTCTCTCTAAAGTCAATTAAAAAGAAGGGTTTGGGACTTGAGACCCCCCGCTGTGGCCCCCTGCACATGGCTGAGGCGAGAGTGCCTGCAAACGTGTGCCCTGGAAGAGAAGACAGTGCTGGAAAGGTGTGCTCAGGGATGCCAGCCTGCTCCAGCCAACTAAGGCAGGTAACCGAGCAAGTGTGAGGTGGAGAAGAGCAGCGCTGCCCCACAGAACCACTGGATAACCTGCGGGATCCATGGACCACCAGGACTATGGACTCTTTCTCCAGGACACAGGATCAAGAAGAAATGGGGGAGTGAGGACAGAGGCTTGAGTGCTTTCTCTCCACTGCTGGCCCACAGCTGCTATGCTCCAAACTCGAGGCTGGGCCCTAAGTGTTCAAACATGAATAAGGCACCATACCCGCCTTCAAACACAGCTTCTGTTGCAGCAGACAGACACTTGAACAAGTCACGATGCAGTGTGTCAAGTGTCGCTGTTTTTGGAAGCTTTCCTTGTCTCCTCTTGCACTGGCTCCCTCCTCTCATATCCCTCTTAGCTGAGAGAGTTGGGGGTAGGGGTGCTCTGCACTTACTCATGCTCCAGGACCTTTGCACAGGACAGCCTGGGAAGGCAAGAAACCAGCCAGCAGCCATCTTGACACTTTTGCATATTTATAATTGTGTAGATTTATTTCTGAATCGTTTCCCAAGTCTAACTAGCTTCAGTAGTCTGCAGAGACTATTTTCCAGGAGGGTCTGTCCCCAGATGTTTCTCCTTCCCCTCCAAAGTCTACCCATCTGCAGCTTGTAGAAACTGGAGGGGGGGGGAGGTTCTGTGCAAAGGTCCCGGGGCTTAAGTGTTGAATACCCCACCACCACTCTCTCATCTAAGAGTGGATTTAGGGGGATGCTCCTCACTAACACTGGTGTTAGCTAGGACAAGGTTCTCTGGGCGGTTCTTACTAAAAGCTGTCCTGCTAAATGTTAAACTGCAGCACAGCATTTTGCAGATGCAGTTGTAAACAAGATGAGCTTGACAAGAACTCAGCCAGGTAAGTGTAACCAACTGTAAAGAAGAAATCAGTGAGTAATTGACCAAATAGTATCTGTAAGTATCTATGGGTAAGCCTTCCTTCAGGAAGACAAGATCTTTACTTGCATCGACAAGCTCTTATCCTCGAATAGAGCACTCCAAGCAGTGAACCCCTTGCGTTCACAAACACACCCTCAGCTCCCTGAACCGGATCTGCTCCTGACTCGCGCAGTGCAGCCAGCCCTCTCTATCGGCTGGTTTCTCGTCGGCAGGTTCAACCAACCGCAGATGGAAAATGTTTGCAAAACAGAACAGCTCAGAAAGTGCCAAATGCAAAACTTGATTTTGCCTCATGCCGAGCACTATACTGAATCCAAGGAAGTGGAGTGATGTGTAGGCACACCCTGCTGTAGCCTCTATGCAAACATAGGTTCTATGCAAATCCTATGCGGTTTTATACAAGGAACTCCAGTATCTGTGGGTTTTCCTATCCCATGGATACAAAGGGGCAAGTGTATATACCACAACATTGTTCTCTGTTTTTCACACCTGGCTGTAAACTCCTTGATGGTGGGGCTTTGTTTTTTTGTTTTGTTTTTCCTTCTTCATGTAATCATTTCCAAATTCAGTGCCTGATAAAAAATTCTTGCTCAATAGCTAACCATTGAAGGATTGAAAGGTTGACACCCAAGTGACATGGCACATAGAGAAGGCAGGACCTTTTCATCGTGGTGAGAAGGCAGGACTTTTTCCTGAAAGCATCATGGAAGTGGCTTCTGAGCTGATCCCAATGCCTCCGATACCTACCCACAAATCTCACAAGCCTTAGTCCTCTCATTTGTAGAACATGAATCATAGGTGCTCAGGGAGTTGGTATAATATGAACATAAAGAATGTAGGACAGTGTCTGGTGTGCACTAAGCACTCAATTTGTGGCAGTTGTTTTTATTACAAAGTATACATTACAAGGGTTCCACTATGACACAGGGTGTGGGGAGCAGCAGGGTAGAAGATGGTGAGAGCAGGGTCTGGGCGGGTGGATTGGGTCTCAGTGAGAGGGGCCACGTGGCCAGCCCAAGGAATCTGGCCTTGTTTCTGGAGACGGAGCCAATGTCGGTGTGAGATTCTGCACTGTCTCTGCCACCAGGTTCCAACGCTGGCCTGACTTCCAGATAGCTGAGTGAATTAAACAACCTACTTAGCATTTTGAGCCTCCATTGCTTCAGCTATAAAACAGAGAAAGGAGTACATTGCTTTCCTAGGGCTGTCATCACAAATGACCACAAATGGGTGACTTAAAACCAATACGTTTATTGTCTCACCTTTAGGGAGGCCAAGGTGCGAGCTCACGGTTTCGGCAGACCCAGGCTTCCTCTGAGACACTCAGGGGGGCGCCCTTCCCAGGCTCTTCCAGGTGGCTCAGTGTGTCCCTCGGCTGTGGCTGCGTCATCCACACTCTGCCTGTCTTCGCGTGGCCTCTTCCTCCTCTGTGTTTGTCTTCACTTCTCGTCTAAGGACACTTGTCGTTGGGTGTTGAGCCCACAGGGGTAATCCAGGGTAATCTCAATGCAGCATCCTTGATTTGACTATATCTCCGAAGACCTTTTGTTCCAGATAAGGTCATATTCAGATTCTGGGACGTGGGCCTGTCTTTTTGGAAGCACCATTTAACCCACTACAAAAAGCAGATACAAAAGTCAGAGTTGTGACGTTTCAAAGCTGTCCATGTGAAACATGCTCAGGAGGGTGTCAGCTGTCTCACAGATGAAGGAGACTACAGGTCAAGGCGTGTGCGTCCCCAAGAATTCCGCTGCGTGTGCCACAGACACGTGCCTTTCTAGGGTTCCCTATTCCTAGATTACATTAGTGACTTGTTTCCATGGCCACGTGGTTTTCTTTCCCCTGACAAAATCCCTCTCACTCTCTAGCTCAGTGATTCTCAAACTTTTTGAAGTTGGGCACATTTAAAATCCTTCAAATAATTGTAGGCACACTATATACAAATTTCTGAGAAATATGTTATAATAATTAAGTCAGATATTAAAGAAAAAATATAAAGTCCAAGTGTGCTTTCATGGCAATTAAATGAAATAAATACGACAAAATTATATTTATTCTGACATTAAAAAACATTTTTATATTACATTTTTTGAGTTATGCTTTTTAGAATTTGTAAAAAAGAGGGGTTAAAAAATAAAAAAGACAAAAAAGTTATCTTTATATAGATAGATAGATACATTCTTAGTAAGATTTAGTAAATTCAGCAGGTCCCTGCATGAATATGTTAAGTTTTTTTCATTTTTGTGTTTATGAGAAACATCAGCCCGGTGTGTCCTAGCGATTTCTTCAACGTTTGGGCATATATTTGAAAGGCAAACTCTCATTTCCTCATCAATACATTGAAGAATTCCTCTCTTTTTTTTACTCTTGTGTTGAGTGCAGAAAACCCCCACCATACATATCATCTTAACTTGACACCAAACAAAGGATAGAAGAAACTTGCCTCCAGTCTTTCCAGGGAACATGGGGGGTAGTGCAGGCATCCCTAAACTACGGCCCGCAGGCCGCAATTTGGCCCCCTAAGGCCATTTATCCAGCTCCCGCCGCACTTCCAGAAGGGGCAACTCTCTCACTGGTGGTTAGTGAGAGGAGCACTGTATGTGGGAGCCCTCCAATGGTCTGAGGGACAGTGAACTGGCCCCCTGTGTAAAAAGTTTGGGGACCCCTGGTGTAGACAATCCAGCACCACAGTTTAACAGCCCTTTGCAACCTAATCAAGCAAGTGAGGTGGGGGGTTGGGCAGACTGTCAGTTTACAGCCAATCCCCCACATATCTGTCCCCCCAAAATCTAAACTCCAAAAACCCTGTTGGTTTTTTGGTCCCCAACAGGCACATATTTCTCTGGAATCCCATAGGGTGCACCTGGAAATCTTCTAGGGCGCACCAGTGTGCCCTGGCGCACACTTTGAGAATCACTGTTCTAGCTGTTCCTTTTATTGTCTGACTCCCTCGTCTGGCTGCTGTCTTATGGTCATTCCTGCGTCCTCGGCCCTCTGCCAAGACTTCTGCTTGTTGTTCACTAACATCACCAGGGTTTAAACAGACCACAATTTCCAGCTCTATAAAATTTCTGTGCCTTATTTTTCACATCTGAAAAATGGGCACATTAGTTTAACCTTGCAGGATCCTCATAGGAATCAAACTGATATTCCCTTTGTTACTTCAGACTCCATCTTCTCTCAACCAACCTAGCTGCAGTGTGCACGTTTTCCATTTTCCGTACTATGTCTTTCCAGACTGACATAAATAACATGGTTTTCCCAGCATTTCAACTAACAGAAAAAAAAATCTCACTGTTTCATCCGGTTAAGACCAGTATTTCATCTGTTTAGCGTGTACTTAAGACATTGACCGTGTCTCTCTGCCTTATTATCCATCATCATAGCGGGAAAATTCTCATAGTGTTATGAACTTAGCTTATCCAGAACTGGAATAAAAAAATAAAGTAGCAAATTGGAAACTAAACGACAAGTCACGGTCACAGCCATTGTCTGTGGATGCGCTGTGTCTAGACGTGCCGATGTTTTATATAAGTCTTAACTGGTTCATCTCTTAAGTGAAATTATGAGTAGATGCCATACTTACCGAGCTTAAACTATGCAATTTCTTCCTGTTATTCAATGCTGGATAAAACAGTACACGGTTAGAGCTTCTCAGGAGAAAATTAACTGTTCTCGACAAGAAGAAAAATAGAAGCATGCCGGTTTGTACACAATCTGCAATTTTTGGCTCAATGGTATTAATGCTTTTAATTCCCATTTGAGCAGCGGTGGGAACAAGAGCAATTAAGGATCCATTTTCCCCGGGCTCAGCGCTTGAGCAAGGGCCAAGCCGTTGGGGGTGTTACTCTGACTTCAGAAACAGTTTCCACAAAGGAAAGAGCTTTGGCAGCAGCTTGGAAGCACTTTATTCTTGTGGCTTTTTATGCCTTGAAGTAAGAGGTGCTAAAAGGAAGTCAAGGCCCCTTCCCTCCCCTCCAGGCACTTAGCTCTGGTCTGGTCAGAGCTGTCCGTCAGCACTGAGAAACAGGGAGTAAAGCAACCCTTTTGTGCAGCTGACACTGTGGGTACATTGTGACAATGGACATACATTCCAGAGGCAGGACAGGAATGGTCATTTAGACTCCCGTCTGCTTTGCCAGTGCCTCACGGGGCCACCTACAGGGACCATCTTCCTTTTATGTCCCTCAGTTCCCCCAACTGTAAAGTGAGAGAGTCAGATGAGCTGCTGCTCTGGAGGGCTGGCGAGGCCTACGCTTCCACAGCTCCAGGAAGCGACTCCCGTGCTAGCCAAGCGTATTTGCCTGATAATTCTTTCATAGGTAATGAAAAAAAAATCATATTTATCATTTTTGACTTTTTAATACAGCTTGGATAAGATGAAAACCAGCAACTTGCAAACCTGGCTGTGTGTGAGGATCGCCTGGGGAGATATTTTATTTTTAACTAAGCTTTTATTGAAGAGTGAATTATATTCAGGCGGAATAGTGTACTAGTTGGTGTGTTTCCACAAAGTGAATACACCCGTGTAACTAGTTGGATTGAGAAATACATAGCACATTTCCGCTCCCAGGGAGCTTGCTAAAGGGAGCTCAGATCCCCAGGTCCTAGTGAACCACTGAATCAGAACCAATAGGGTATGAACCAGGGATCATTATCTTTTAGGCTCCCAGGTGTATCTGACCCAAACAGGCTGATGGTGTCACTTGCAAACCTCCAAGGCAGACCTTAATTTGTGATGGTTGTTCAAATAAACATGAGGTCTCTGATCACCTACACAGAAAGGACTCTGGGTACTGCATTAGATGTGGCAGCCTGAGGCTGTGTGCCTCAGAAATCGTGGCAACTTGGGGTAATTATCCCACAGGAAGTGGCTCAGCCCCAGGCCAGACATTGTGCTCTGAGCCTCATCTACATTCTTTCTAATCCCCACAATGAACCTGCTGCGGCTGAATTACACTCTTCCTTTACAGGTGAGGAAACCAGAGCTCAGAGGGCTCAGCACGGTACCTGGAATCACACAGCCAGTGTTGGGTTTAAAGGTCAACCATGTGCAAAAACCCATGCAGTCTTTCCATCTCACTGGTCTCGGAGGCTTCCTCCTAAGATTAATACCTATTCTAACACAACCAACAAACAACTGCTGAACCCATGCCCAGGGCATCGTGGTTCACATGAGTGGTGTTCACATCAAAATTTAAAAGGGTTGCCTCGGTTTCAGCCTAGGTCAATTTTCTCTGCATTGTGGAGGTTCTAGGTAAAACTTCCATAACCTTATCTTAAAAAAAAAAAATTAGATAAAGGTGTTTCTCCATACATAGGATTTTAGACAAACACCTTCATTCTAGAAACGTAGTTTTGGTCATGTGGAAGTGAGTGAGGCTGCACGTACTCTGTAACTGATGCACAATGTTTCATGTGGTAGATCTTGTTTGGGGAAATATGCTAGTTATCTTCTGGGATTTAAAGAGCTACATAAATCCCCCCTAGCTGTGTCTAACTTTGTGGTTAATTGTAAGGGTAAATAGAATCAATATTCCGTAAAATCGCACCGTGTGAAATTCACAGTAGACTTTCCCATGGCCGCCCCTCACTTCATTTTATCCTTCTTTCAGTTTTCAGATTTTGGACTGGGGGTGTCAGCCCCTTCCATCTGACATGCATAGTCTGAAAAGAAAGAGGAGGCGTGACAGCGACTAGGAATGACAAAGACAGGAAATGACTGAGGTCAGAAGACAGATCAAATCACCTCCTCTCACAGCTCACCAAGACACTGACATTATCACGATAAATGCTTCTAAAACTGTATCTAGTTGAGCAAACTAAAAGTGAGGACTGATGAAGAAAGAATGGCAGTGCCTTACTCATGGGATTCACGGCATGTTTTTTGTTTTTTGTGTTTTTTTTTATAATAGATCTCAACTGGGGCCATTTTGTTGCCCAGAGAAGACGTGGCAATGTCTGGAGACTTCTGGTTGTCCCAGCGAGGGAGGGGGTCTGCCTGCATCTACTGGGTAAAGGCCGAAAACACTGCTAAACCTCACAGAGTGTACAAGGCAGCCTGCTTGACAAAGAATGACCTGGTCTCAAATACCAAGGGTGCCAGGCTTGAGAAATCCCAGTTTAGGAAACGGTAATAAATCTCTTGCAGAGATCTTTTCTGTAACAACAATGGGAAAGACTAAGTTACTTCTTCTTGGATGGAATAACGTGGTACTAAAGAGACCATATATTTGACAGGGCTCACTCAGATTCTAAATCAGTTCCCCTCTGGGCTATTCTGGAAAATGGAGCTAAGAGGAAACCACTACATCTTTGGGACTCGGGTTATTAAGCCCTTATAATCTCCTCTACCCCCAGCGCTCTCCCCTGAGGGCAGAATTTGCTGTTCTAACGAGAAATAACACACAACTAGAAAATGACAGCAATGCAAAAATCAGCTCTCTTGAGCAAAGTTAATTTAGGTGTATAAAATCTCAATTGAAATAGTCTTTTTTTTTTTTTAATATATAACTAACTTTGAATAAACGTGGCTGCCATGGTGTCCCTAGGAGAGAGTTGCTAAGGAAACCAAAAGCCAACCCACAGCTGATGCACTCCGTCCCCGTGGAATACCATTATGGCCCATCAGTCACTCTGAGAGTTAGAGACACCACAGTGAACAAAATGATGGCTTTATCTGTTTATCCCAGGAGAACAGTTTCAAGATACAGCTTTACCCAATGCCATCAGATTATATAATGATCCCTCCTGGTAATAAGACAGAAAACGGATGCCACTCACAGAAATGCCAAATCCTTAATATTGTGATTATAAAAAAGGCAGGGTATGCTTTCTGATAGGGTTAAAGACTATACCCACAATAACAATAATAATAGGCGAGATTAATTATGATATATACTGCACATAGCAGTTATTGTATGGAGCGCAATGCAGTAACTTAAATGTAACCTTTGTATAGTCGTCTAAACACTGATAAAAACTCCATGTAACTCTCTCATAGTGGGCCAGGCTCAGGAAGTGTTTTCTTTGTTGTTGTTGGTATTTTTGTTTGTTTTGTTTTGGTGTATTTCTTATTACCAGTGTGATTACATCTGGAATACTGCAACACACATGGCCAGGGAGAGTTGTCAGTCAATGTGACCAAGATTACAATGTATAGAGGAACAGTTGTCAGGAATTGAGATAGTTCATCTAATAGAGAAAAAAACTGGCCCTTCCATGGGCCTGCTTGGCTTCCTCACAAGATGGTGGCTGGATATGCAAGACAGAGGGAGAGGCACAGAGAGCGTTTCTGGTGGGAGCTTGGATTTCCTTTTCTAACTTAGTCTTGGAAGCTGCTTTCTTCTACTCCTGGCAGCCATCCCAATAGCCTGCCCAACGTCACGGGGAGGAAGCACAGACCCACTAGGCATGCCGGAGTCTCACTGTCACCCCGAAAGGACATGTGGAGTGAGAGCAGTTGCTGCTGCTGCCCTTGGAAAGTAAATTCTGCCCCAGACACAGTGATTGCATATTTGGAAAGACACTTGGGCTGCTTTGAGGAGAATTAATTACAGAGAGGTGAAGGGGGAATGGAGCCTGGTCAGGAGCCCAAGCAGTCCTGGGCAGAGATGATGGTGGCTTAGACTCTGGAAGGGATGATGGATATAAAAAGCAAGAATGAATTCAGGCCCTGGTCAGTTAGCTCAGTGGTAGAGCGTTGGCCTGACGTGCAGGAGTCCTGGGTTCGATTCCCGGCCAGGGCACACAGGAGAAGCGCCAATCTGCTTCTCCACTCTTCCCCCTCTCCTTCCTCTCTGTCTCTCTCTTCCTCTCCCGCAGCCAAGGCTCCATTGGAGCAAAGTTGGCCCGGGCTCTGGGGATGGCTCTGTGGCCTCTGCCTCAGGCGCTAGAGTGGCTCTGGTTGCAACAGAGCGACGCCCCCTGGTGGGCATGCCGGGTGGATCCCGATCGGGCGCATGTGGGAGTCTGTCTGATTGCCTCCCTGTTTCCAACTTCAGAAAAATACAAAAAAAAGAATGAATTCAGGATTTAAGTACCCAGAGTGGACATGTTACTTTAAAGATAGATCTCAACTGGGGCCATTTTGTTGTCCAGAGAAGACTTGGCAATGTCTGGCATTGGCTCCAAAGACAAAAGGGAACAAAGAGGGGGGTAGTGTGCAGGGAGGTCCTTTCCTCGCCTGTTTATATTTCCTCCCCCTCTCTTCCAAATGTCTGGGACTCACTCTGGGAGGTTATCTAAGGTGGGCTGGACTATCAGTTATTATCACTCTGTTAAGCACTTATTTTTGGTGTATTTTGGGAGAACAGGACTGCTATGCCTAATGAAGACCATGAGAGACCAGCAGAGAGCAGCTCACATTAGTGGTGAAAGAAAACTCTGGAAGGCTGTCCCTGTTCCTCCAGGATGCCTGCAGGAAGCCTGTGTGGGACAGACACGAGCTGGAGTCCAGACAGGCGCACCTGACTGCCTTAGCGGCAGGTGTGCCAGCACCTGTTCCCTCCAGCCATGGCCGCTGTGTTCTGCAATGAGTCATCAAGGCTTTGGGGAAACAGTGGTGCCTTCTCCCACAGTCCCGAGCACATCAATGAAGTCAGATCTCATCCTCTTCCCTGGGTCCCACATCCCAGACCTCTTCTGTTATTAGTCTCCTCGTTCCTGCTACCTGTCACAGAACAGAAAAAAGCAGCAGCACTAGAATCAGACGGCACTGGTCTCCAATCCCTGCCACTTAGGGGCTGCAACAGTTATGCAACCTTTCTGGGTCTGTTTCCTTCCCCATGAAGTGATGATGAGAATCCTATCTCACAGAGTTTATTGTAAAGATCAAATGAGCCTGACCTGTGGTGGCGCAGTGGATAAAGCGTCGACCTGGAAATGCTGAGGTCGCCGGTTCGAAACCCTGGGCTTGCCTGGTCAAGGCACATATGGGAGTTGATGCTTCCAGCTCCTCCCCCCTGTCTGTCTCTCCTCTCTCTCCTCTCTCTCTCTCTCTCTCTCTCTCTCCCCCCCTCCTCTCTAAAATGAATAAATTAAAAAAAAAAAAAAAAAAAAAGATCAAATGAAATACCGAAAGAGTAGCTAGAAGAGTCTGACACATACAAGCACTCAGTGAATTATAGTAATAACTATCAGATATGAAAGGGTAAGGATGCCACAACATTCAGAAATCCATTCCAAACTCCCCACTGCCAGCACCACACACAGTAACCGTGGCAGAACAACGGGCACTGCCTGCTGGTTGTGGTCATGTCCTGTCTTTTTACGGCTCATCGACCTAACATTTAGAAGACAAAACTTTCACAGCGAGGGCAAGTTGAAAAACATGTAAAACCCCAGAGAGCATTTAGCACACACTGGCTCAGATGAACGCGGACATCTCCACTGGGCCCGCCAGCCAGATAGCTTCTGCATTTTGCTTGAGCAAAGTTCTGCTATCCTGGGGGTTGCCGCGAACTCGCCAGTGTTATATGCAGGTCAAAAACTTGGGAAGAGATCAGCTTTGACAAGCTGCTATGTTGTACCTATCACCAAACCCTGGAGCAAATGGGGTTCTGAGAAATACTTTGAAAGCCTTATGAGGGTTAATAAGAGGAGCTATGACAAGACCTGAGCTTCCAGGTGACACCAGGTACACAGTGTATCAACCAGGGATCAGCATATCAGCAAGCACTCAGGCGTGGGAAAATCCCCAATGGTAGCTGTTATTTTTTAACTTCCTTTGTAGTCATCTAATAGCAGATAGCTCAGTGTACTCTAAAAATGCATTCTATTTTTTAAAAAATTTACTGCATTGATTGGGGTGACATTGGTTAACAAAATTATACAGGCACCAGGTGCACAGTTCCACAACACATCATGTGTTTACTGAATTGTATGTTCACTGCTCCAAGTCAATCCCCGTAACAATGCGTTCTGAATGATGTGTCAGAATTAGTCTCTGCTGGGAGCTGCCCTGGTACGAGACTTCATTCTCAAAGCCATCCCCACCCATAGCTGCTCTTTACTGAGTGCCGGGAAAATGCCAAGCGCCGCAAGACTGTACACCCATGATCCCATTTCCTCCTCACATCCCTAGTCGTTTGTCCATCCACTCAAATATTAACTGCCTTCAAGGTGTTGACATCAGGGTCCCATTCCATAAATGAAGCACACAAGTTTCAGAGAAGGTAAGTGCCTTTTGGGAAGTCACCAAAATGGTGAGCAGGACAGACAAGGGGTGAATAAGCCCAGTTCCCACACGGCCCCCACCACGCCGCACTCTCTGGGGGCGGTGACACCTGGGAAGCCAGCCCGGAGCCTGGAGCTCTAGGCACCAGAGCTGCCTAGTGACTGCCTACGTGACCTTGGGCAAGTCACTTCTCTCTTTGTATTTATTTCTTTTTTTTAAATTTTATTCAGACAATTAATTTTAATGGGGTGACATGGATCAATTAGAGCACACAGATTCAGAGAAAACATCTCCAGATCATTTTGATATTTGATTATATTGCATACCCATCACCCAAAGTCAAATTGCCTTCTATCACCTTCTATTTGGTGTTCTTTATGCCCCTACCCTACCCTCACCCCCTCCCTCCCCTCCCTCCCCCTCCCCCTGGTAATCACCACACTCTTGTCCATGCGCATGAATCTCAATTTTGTGTCCCACCTATGTATGGAATCACATACTTCTTAGTTTTTTCTGATTTACTTATTTCCCTCCGTATAATGTTATCAAGGTCCATCCATGTTGTTGTAAATGATCCGACGTCATCATTCCTTACGGCTGAGTAGTATTCCATTGTATACATGTACCACATCTTCTTTATCCAATGCTCTATTGAAGGGCTTCTTTGGTTGTTTCCATGTCTTGCAGCCTCATGTTCATTGTGTTTATTTGTTAATCTCCATGACAAGTGGCTGATGGCTTTATGTTTCCTGTTTCTGTGAGAATTGAATGCTATAAAGTAACAACGTGGAGAAACCTCACAAACATCATGTTGGGTGAAGGAAGCCAGACATAAGAGAGTGCATACTCTGACTCCATTCAGAAGGACTGAAAATGAATCAAAGTAATTAGCATATTGGTTTCTTTCAAGGGGTAGAAGAAGGTTATGGTTAGGAGGGGAAGCAGGAGGGTTCTGGAATTCTGGGAATATTCTATGTTCAATGAAAGCAATACAATTTTTAAAAAATCAATCAATCAAAATACAATTTAAAAAGTGGTATGTGGACCATATGGTTACTTTGAAAAGAATATACAGGGGGTCCTCAGGTTATGGCACAGTTCCGTTCCTACAACAGTGATGTAACCTGAATTTTGGTGTAAGCTGAAACACACACTAGCCTAAGTCACTTATCTATCCTAGCACAGTTGTAAAATCATAATCTAGAACATAAAAACAGGCCTGACCTGTGGTGGCGCAGTGGATAAAGCGTCGACCTGGAAATGCTGAGGTCGCCGGTTTGAAACCCTGGGCTTGCCTGGTCAAGACACATATGGGAGTTGATGCTTCCAGCTCCTCCCCCCTTTCTCCCTCTCTGTCTCTCTCTCCTCTCTCTCCCTCTCTGTCCCTCTCTCCTCTCTAAAAATGAATAAATAAAATTTTAAAAAATTAAAAAAAAAAAACAGTGTTTAGAACATAAAAACACAAGTAAGCCAGAGAAAAAGGGAAAGGACATAAATATACTGTACTGTACACTGTACAACATCTTCTTTCACTGCTTGCAACCAAACTAGTTCACCCACGTAGTCCGTAAGTACGATGCTAACGGCATAAGCTGAGCTGAAACATTCACATTTCAAGTTTTTAAAGTTTTTATGGGGGTGAGCATCGTAAACCTGAAATGTCGTATGTTGAGACTGTTGTATCCCGAGGACCCCCTGTATTCAAATGTAAGGTCATGATCTGAGTATGGTTTCAACTCCCTACTCCCTGATCCCCTATATACTGCGCAGGTGTGACCTGCCTGACCAACCTCTCCTCTCCAGGCTAAACCCCAGTCCTGGAAGAAAGGGAGGCAGGGAGTGTGGTGGTCTCCACGGAACCCCAGCTCTCAGGGCGGATATATCCTAGGCAGCTTTCAGTTCTCTTTAAGGTCAGCCCTGCGGGAGCCACCCAGTCTGTACTGAAATGACTCTGGTGACAGGGAACTCGCAATTTGGCAACACTGCTTCTGGCCTAGGCTATGCTTCCCCAACATTAGATCTTTTTCACCTCCCTCACCCATTTCTCACACCCGTGAGAAACCCAGACTACCATTAAATGATGTTTACTGACCCATCATATGTCCATGTAACTTCTCAAAGTTTCATATTTTTCTGTGCAATCTAAATACTCCACACTAAACATGAATCCTTTGATAATTAGAAAGAATCCTTCTATTTTTAAAAACATAGTACTTTCCTTAAAAATGTTTATAAACTTTAATGAAAAGCAATATTCTCATTAGGTTTCACTGTCAGAAGAATGTTCCCTGGTATGTACCTTCTCATAAGACATTCAGGTTGTGTGTTTGATATTCTATAATTGGCAAGATTCTTACCGAGAATTTAAGTTTTTTAAAGAAATTTTAAGGGAAGAACAAAAATTCATTTGAAGGTAATCTGGGAGAATTGTGACTATGCAACTGGAACAATTCAGCTTGTAATTATAGACCCAGCCCCCTTTTAATCTCCTAAGGCTTCTAACTTGGGAAATAACTCACATGGTCACCCTACCCATAGTCTTTCAAACTAGATAAAACCATTATTAATATTATAATCCACTGCAGTAATTTTTATACCTATTTCACATCTTTGATCTCATTCTACATTTTATATTCTCATTTTATATTTTACACTAAAATTTTATACTCTAATTTTATATTTTACACTAAAACTTAGGCATTCTATGATATTATTCAAAGTATTTTACATATACTTAAGTGGCTACATTTCTTTTAAGTGTGAGGAGGGGAGACAGAGAGACAGACTCCCACATATACCCTGGGATCCACCTGGCAAGTCCTCTACCAGGTTGCTATGTTCTGCCCATTTTATGTTGTTGCTTGGCAACGGAGCTATTTTAGCACCCAAGGCAAGGCTCCACAGAACCATCCTCAGTGCCCAGGGCCAACTTGCTTGAACCAATTGAGCCATGGCTGCTGGAGGGTAAAAGAGAGAGAGAGAGAAAGAAAGAGAAAGAGAGAGAAGGGGGAGGGGAGGGGTAGAGAAACAGATAGTCTCTTCTCTTGTGTGCCCTGACTGGGATCAAGTCTGAGATGTCCACACACCCGGCTGACGCTCTACTGCTGAGCCAAACGGCCAGGGCCACATTTTTAAGTTCTAATTTGTTTGCTATTACTGTTATTTTTGGAAACATTTTATTTCCAAACTTTAGTATTCCCAAGAGCACACAATGAACATCTTCAGCAGATAACTCTTCATTCTGGGTCATTTGCATCAATAGAACCCCAGGAAAAAAGGAGTTTGGAGGTAAATTACAAATATTTCCACACACTTGCGTTGTGCGCCACGTTCTTTCCCAAAGGCTGGAGGCCCTTCGCACTCCCCTCGGCTCTGCTGAGTGTGTCTGGTCCCTGTGCAGCCTCCCGTCCTGGTCCTGACACTCTCATTTCTTACCATGCTGTTACTCTGGTCACTTAAAAATAGCATCTCATTGTCATTCTCATCTCCATTTCATTGATAATGAGGATGAAAAAAATGCTCAAATGTTTATTAGCCTTTGATATGCCTCTGTTCTATATTGTCCTTGTTCCTTTTCCCCTTTATTTATGGGGAAATTAATGCTCTCATTATTACCTTTTGGCATGAGCTCTTTTCTCATTAAGGGTGTATTGCCCTTTGTCCTGTTGGAAGCAAGTATTTCCACTGGTTTATCTGCCTATTAAGCAATTTTGAGAGTAACAGCCATTTGTATATAAAATACCCACTGATTTTTTTCCTTTTGTTATTTCTTCCACTTCATTTGAGATCAGAAAATTCTCACCCCAGTCCTATATCTAGATTTGATCAGTCTTTATTTCCATTTATGCTTACAATTTGTATGATTTATATGCGTCTAAACAACCTCAATTCTTCTAGATCAGGCCACACTACTGCTGGGATTTAATGGGAAGGTTTAACTCATATTTTGTTTTGTGCTTCTGCTTGGAAATTCTATTACAGCTATGGATTGTCCATTTTAATAAGGGGCTTCTGTTCCAAAGCAATTATGTAAAGGACACAACTAGAAACACATAATGAAGAAAAAATGTTTTCTCCCTCACTTCATTATTCAGATAGAGATATGCCAATTTTTACCCAAGCATGAAACCGGCTTCATTTTTAACCAAATACATTTGCTAAAAACAAAGAAAAATATGCATTTCTTTTGCCTGAGTTCTTGGTAGAAAAAAACCTGAAGTTTTGAATGATTAAATCCATTGTTTTCCAGGTAACTAGGCATAGGATCTGGCATCTACACAAGATGAATTCTAGTCCAAAGGGTTTCTTTGAGTTGTTAACCAAAAATTCCATGACAAGGGCTAGAATAATTTTATAATGCAAAAGTAAACACCAGGCAACCTTTCCAAACAACAGACTATTTATCATAGTTTGCAGAAGTGAAGCAAGTACACATATTTTTTTGATCCAGTTGACATATTCCATAATCCTCCAAAAGTTTCTATCACATGACTCTCTTCAGCTATTTATTGAGTACAAACCACATAATCCACAATTACAGATATTTCATGTGCCTTCTACCCAAAGCTCAACGATCCTTTCCCGAGGCTGTCTGTCTCCCGACAAATTGGAAACAGAAAATACATGTTTGGCAATAAAGACTTGCACAGTGTCTGTGAGGAGCCATCCAGGAGCTGACAGCTGAGACAAAGGAGAAACACGGACAATGTAGTCTAGGATGTGGGCTTGCCGAGGAAATAACTTGATGTATATCATGGACTCACAGATGTCAGGGACTGAAAGGACCTTTGTGAGCGCTAGTTTAGTCTATCTCTCAGCTTTCAGCCACAACTAATACAAGTTTCTAAATCTATATACATATCTTTTTTGTTTTAAGTGAGAGGCGGGGGTGGGGTGGTGGGGGCAGACAGGCTCCCGCACGTGCCCTAACCAGGATCCACCCAGCAAGCCCCCTATCGGGCAATGCTTTGCCCATCTGGGGCCACTGCTCTGCCCATCTGGGGCCACTGCTCTGCCCATCTGGGGCCACTGCTCCGTTGTTTGGCAACTGAGCTATTTTAGCACCTGAGGCGAGGCCACAGAGCCATCCTCAGCACCCGGGCCAACTTGCTTGAATCATTCGAGCCATGGCTGCAAGAGGGGAAGGGAGAAAGAGAAAGAGAGAGAGAAGGGGGAGGGGTGGAGAAGCAGATGGTCACTTTTGTATGCCCTGACTAGGAATCGAACCTGGGACTTCCACATGCTGGGCCAATGCTCTACCACTGAGCCAACCAGCCAGGGCCTATATGCATGTCTTAAAGATCAAAATACAATATGGTAAAAATAAAAAAATCAGAGGCTAAATTTGAGGTCAATTGCTCCATTCCCTATTTATATTTCCTTGGGTAAAAATGTTTTTAAACTCAACCCTGTATTCTTTTCTGAATATAAGGTTGTTACACTTACCTGGGTGGGTTGTTGTTGTGGTGTTTAAGGGGATATAGTATGTGATCTTTCCCTCATTTATCCCTTCAACCAAGAGATTAGGAGAGACAAGCTGTCAACTTGTCTTGATGGTGTCAACTTGACAACTTGAGGTTATTAAGATATTTCCATATTTATCAGCTCTCTAAGGTAGGAAACCTTCTGCCATGCCCAAATTAAATTCTTCACATTGTAGCTTGAGCTCTTTCCCTCTGGCTTATTGGCCATTGGACTTGTACAACAGAGATGAGCAACTCAGCGAGATCACCTTTCATCTGATGTTTCTGAAGCCTTGACAGCTGTCACGCAGGACGGCTGACAGGCTAGCAAGAAGACTGTATTGTGGAAACTGCCAGTCAAGATGCTGGCATGGGTAAATCCACAGTGAATCCTCCCACAGCCACATCAAAGTTACAGCTAAACAACCATCATTCAGAACCACCTGAAATTTAACTGAATGGAAGTCCTACAACTAGGAATTTACAGAAGAATTACACTGAGCCTGGTATGAGGGGCGGAGACACAGAACGGGCTGGTCCCACACCCACGTGTGGTGGTGTAAGATTGGTAGATACCCCTACCAGAGATCCCCCCTGAGCAGTGAGCCCTACACCAGGCCGCCCAGCCCAGGGTTCCAGTGCCAGGAAGAGAAGTCTCCCTAATTTCTGGCTGTAAAAACCAATGGGAACTGTAGTTGAGTGACCCGAGCACTGCGGGAGGCCTAGGCAGCTCCTCTTAAAGGGCCCACGCATGGACTCACTGGACTCACTCCTGCTGAGCTCCAGCACGGGGGGCGCAGCGTGGAAGGAACCAGGGACGTAGAAGGAGGAACTGGATTGTTTGGCATCAGGGCAAGACAAGAACAGAGGTAGCAACTTTCTTCCCGTTAAAAGAGCTGGCAGAGGCCACTGCTCCTCTTCTGAGGCCCCTCACAGAGCTGGCAGGTGGCTGCCATATCTGACTCTCCACGACCTGACACACTGTGTGCCTGCCCCACCCAGGTGATGCCCCGAGACCCCACTCCACCCTACCTGTAGGCCCACCCAAGCTGTGTCCGGAGGCTTTTCTATAGAAATGGCCTCTCTTGTCTCATGCTTCAGACTTTCCTAAAATACTCAAACAAGCAGCATGTGGCCTTTGCATACCCTGTCCCTCCTGCTAAGTGGCCCCAGGCCTGGCTCTAGCACAGCCAGCCTCGGTTCCCAGCACGGCCTCTTCTGGGCACCTCCAAGCCCAGCACAAGTAGCAGCAGCAGATCACTCTGTAGCTCAGTCAGGACACGGGGGTGGGGGGTGGTGGTGGCTGACCCTGCACCTCCAAGCCCAGCACAAGTAGCAGCAGCAGATCCCTCTGTAGCTCAGTCAGGACACGGGGGCGGGGGGTGGGGGTGGGGCTGACCCTGCACCTCCAGGGGGCCCCAGAGCCAGTGCCCCCAGTGGACAGCTTCAGACCACACCGGATTATGTCCCTGCCACCTCCACAAGCAGCACACTCACGGGGCACACTCGGTGATTGTCAAAGCCCCACTGGGTCAAGCCCCGCCCCACAGGGTCCACGCCCGCACAGCAGCTCCTCCACTGTAGTCACAGCTGGTACTCACACCCATCCACCTGGGGACCAAAACCTCCCGGCGACGCCAACAGCAATCGAGGCTCAACTACAGCAGGACAGTGTGCGCAGCCCGCACAGGGATGCGCCTGGAGCCTCCAGCCTGGGTGACTGGGAGGCTGTGCCACGGGCGACATTATTTAACCCTGTGCTACACACGAGGACCTGGAGCTTTGGAAAGGTGAGCAGAATTGCAAAAGGAGCCATAATAACCAGTGGCAGGAATATGGTTTGAATCAATGTTTTTCTGATTCCAACATCTCTGTTGAGCCTTCTGTGTTCTCTTCACTTCTCAGCTGAAAGGAGAGTGGAAGCTATGCGTGGTACTCATCAGGGCGGTTCTCTGGTGGGCAGGGACCCAGCTGCTGCCCAGCTCCCCTCTGTCCGTTCCCACTGTTCCCACTCACGAGTTCTTACGGGTTGCTTTTCAACTTTCGCCTACAATGGGGTTGATTCAGCTCTTAGAAAATCAATACAGGCAGCAACAGAGAGAGACTTCTCCTTGGGAGACAGGCTGGTAATTTCTCAGAGAACTTCCGCAGTAAAATGTCACTGAGCCCAGGAGACCCATGTCCTGGCCGTGACAAAAATGAATAATAATGGTGTTTGGATCTTCCGTGTCACCTCCTGGACTCCCTGGAGCCACGGAAATGATTGCATACGAAGTATTTCCAGCTTTGAGGGTGGTGAAGCCACCCTACAAAATATTTCTATTTCACATAAAGAACAATATTTTTTTCTTTATTATTAATTTTAATGGGGTGACATTGATTAATTAGGGTACATAGAGTCAGAGAAAACATCTCCAGGTTATTTTGACATTTGATTTTTGTATACCCCTCACCCAAAGTCAAATTGTCTTCTGTCACCTTCTATCTAGTTTTCTTTGTGCCCCTCCCTTCCCCCCACCCCCTCCCTCTCTTCCCTCCCTTACCCCCTCCAACCACCACACTCTTGTCCATGTCCCTGAGTCTCATTTTTGTGTCCCACCTATGTATGGAATCATACAGTTCTTAGTTTTTTCTGATTTACTTATTTCACTCCGTATAATGTTATCAAGGTCCATCCACGTTGTTGTAAATGGTCCTATGTCATCATTTCTTATGGCTGAGTAGTATTCCATAGTGTATATGTACATCTTCTTTATCCAGTCATCTACTGAAGGGCTTTTTGGTTGTTTCCATGTCTTGGCCACCGTGAACAATGCTGCAATGAACATGGGGCTGCATGTGTCTTTATGTACCAATGTTTTTGAGTTTTGAGGGAATATACCCAGTAGAGGGATTGCTGGGTCATGTGGTAGTTCTATTTTTAATTTTTCAAGGAACCACCATATTTTCTTCCATAATGGTTGTACTACGTTACATTCCCACCAACAATGAATGAGGGTTCCTTTTTCTCCACAGCCTTTCCAACACTTGTTATTATTACCAGTCCTGTTGATAATCTAACAGGTGTGAGGTGGTATCTCATTGCAGTTTTGATTTGCATTTCTCTAATAGCTAATGAAAAAGAACATGTTTTCATATATCTCTTGGCCATTTGTATTTCTTCCTGGGAGAAGTGTCTAAAGAATATTTTAATAATAAATTTCTTCAGGTTTTTTTTTAGTCTTTGTATTTGCTGAGGACTCCAAAAGCACCTCAGTGCACTCCCATTGTTAATTTCTGAAGATCTTAGTAACGTATAAAACAGAGGACACCCCTCACCCAAGCCCTGGCTGGACCCTCTAGTTCTTTGTTTCCCTCTACTGGTCTCCTTTTCTCCAAACTCTGACATCAACAAGATTTGGCTAAAGTTATGGGGAAATTCTACCTCCCCTCCCCAGTCCCAATGAGGGAAATGTCTTACTAGCTCTGAAAAGGCAAGGGCAGAAGTTCTTTGAATGGTGAGCTGGATATGGCCTCTCCTGAGGGGGTGTGATTATCCCCGAGAACAGGAAGGAGGTGGGCAATGGATGTAGAGACTGGCTGGTGCTCAGCCAGGATGCGACATGCGAAGGGGCGACCTGTCAATCTCGAGGGCAGGGCTTTTCTCACCACACTCAGCTCTGCACAGGAGGCAGGGATCGGACCAGGCAAGTATGACAAAGGGGGAGGGGCACAGACACTGAATTAATAATCCAGTCGACAGGTTTATAATTTAGGAGAACTAATCCAAACATTTGTAAGCATTTTGCGAACTGTTCTTCCAAAATGAATTCTTTTTTACTACAGTATTCAGAGAAGATAACGTTGTACTGTCTTATAAGTAGAACTAGCCTGTGGTTAGTTTTGTTATTGATAGGGAGAACTTGTGTAATCGTTCTAGTTCACAATGCCATTAACAGCACGTGGTGAGACTAAACGGTGTTAATCTTATGTTAAATTGATTCCAATCCAATTATATCAAGGTAAATATATCTTACAACAATAAATATTACCAATGTGCTAATACGTAGGCAACTATACTAACTGATTGAATGCTTCTATCAATCTTCGTAAAGCACAAAGGTTAAAAAATCAAAGAGAACCAAACTTTCTCTCTCTGTCTCAACTCCAGGGGCAACTCTCTTGCTACCAAGGATATTTCTTCAGTATAAATTGTGCTTGAGTCTTCCTTCCCCCCACCCTCCCTCCCTCACTCCCTCCCTCTTTCCTTCCCTCCCTCCCTCCTTCCTTCTTTCCTTCCTTCCCTTTCCTTCCCTTTCCTCCCTCCCTCCCTCCCTTCCTTCCTTCCCTTTCCTTCTCTTTTCTTCCCTTCCCTTTCCTCCTTCCCTCCCTCCCTCCCCCTCCTTCCCCTTCCCTCCCCTCCCCTCTCTCCCTCCTTCCTTCCTTCCTTCCTTCCTTCCTTCCTTCCTTCCTTCCTTCCTTCCTTCCTTCCTTCCCTCCCTCCCTCCCTCCTTCCTTCCTTCCCTTTCCTTCCCTTTCCTCCCTCCCTCCCTCCCTCCCTCCCTTCCTTCCTTCCCTTTCCTTCTCTTTCCTTCCCTTCCCTTTCCTCCCTCCCTCCCCCTCTCTCCCTCCCTCCTTCCCTCCTTCCTTTCTTCCTTCCTTCCTTCCTTCCTTCCTTCCTTCCTTCCTTCCATCCATCCCTCCTTCTTAATACAGACTTAACATTAAAAAGAAAGAGAGCACCCACCTTGTAGACTTCAGCTGTTCACATGTGCCCAACCCATCACTTCCCTATGCCCTCCAAGCATCATCTGATTATTTAACTTCAGAATTTGGAGAGTTACTATGGTAACAGTTGTCCCACCTTGCCCTTTGAAAAGAATCCCTCCTGTCCTAAGAGAAACCACATGCAAAGTAGCCATGCAGCTGCCTTTGCTCTGCTTGATCAGTTTCCGCCCTTTCCCTGCAATCAGAGTTAGGCAAAGAGCCTCTCTGAGGACCTATGAGCTGGGACAGCACCCCGCTGACTCTGGGCCTGGCTGGAGCTCACTCTCCTCCATCCCTCTCTACACCCCTCCCCCACATGCCCAGAACGTGTGTAGACTCAGTCCAGGGAAGAGAGGGGGGAGTGGTAACCACAGCAAAATCTCTTTACAAAAGTACCTGGATTTTTAACAACAGTTGCCTAGGTGCTAAGGACTGAATCCCCTGTCCTAGAATCTGATAGATACCCTCCTGCATGATGGGGAATTTCCCTCTTTATTGATTTGCCAAAAGTAAAAGCAGCAACCCCAACCACCTGCCATTAATAAGAGCAAATTGACTACATTTGGCCGCCATGTGACAATTGGAATATTATATGTGTCATAGAGGAAAGCTGGCCATACACTCTGCCGGGCTAATGGATGGGCGGGGCCTCACTTACCCCTCGACTGCCTTCCTGCCACCAGCATATTCCTTCTTCCTGTCACTCTTTCATCCTGGCCCAGCATTTGCCATCCGCCTGTCATCATGGGAAGAGATGAGAGATTAGTCACTTAATGGTGAGGTAACATCTGAACTCAGTCCCTGATGTGGAGAACAATTTCTTTGTAAGGCTCACTTTTTTGCAACACTGAGGGGCCGGCATTTATTCCTACCCTGTCTGATCTGCTTCTCTCGCACCAGAAGTGAAGGGGAGGACGTTAGGTTCAGCTATGGGTGTTATTGATAAACTGCTCACAAAAATTAGGGGATATTTCAATAATGAATATAAAACGATAAAAAAATTAGAAGCATTCGCCTGACCTGTGGTGGCGCAGTGGATAAAACATCCACCTGGGATGCTGAGGTCACCAATTCAAAACCCTGGGTTTGCCTGGTCAAGGCACATATGGGAGTTGATGCTTCCTGCTCCTCCCCCCTGTTCTCTCTCTCTCTCTCTAAAAGTGAATAAATAAAATCTAAAAATATATAATAAAATAAATCTCTTTTAAAAAAAATTAGAAGCATTCAATTTTTTTTATTAAACAAGAACATCAAAAAAGCAAATGACAAGTCAAAGAAAGTTGTTCAATTGTGCAAATGAGATGCAAAACCAACTTGTATTTCATTGGTGAAAATGCACTGTACAAAAGGCTGAAAGTACTGGAGTATCTGCACGTGCCCTGATCCCCTAACTTTTGTGAGCAGATACTAAAGGACTTACTTTAGGTTTCACTTACAAACCAAGTGAGCCCCACCCACTTAAACACTGAAAGAAAGCTACAGTGAAGTCCACAAAACCTACTGCCATTTGTAGGTCCATTATTACAAGCTTGGGCTAATCTGGTGGGTCATTAGTAAGTAGAAATGTAAGGAAATGAACTAGAATTTTAAATTAAAAGTCTTCAAGGAATCAGAGCCCCCAATAAAACTGATAATGATCGATCATCATTTATGTTGATATTGATAAACCAGAATAGCAAAAGAGAGAATGAATGACCAGCTTAGCATTTTTGTAGGCTATTAAATCATGAAAAAATTTCAATCTCTGTCCAATTCAGACAGTGAGATTTGGAATTAGGGCAACCTTCACCCCCAGAATAAGACAAATAAAGAATGGTAATCATTGTTAGCCACATTATCTGCTTTTCCTACTTTAGAAAAGCTTACATAAGATACCAAAAATAAAATGGAACACTGGGCTGTCATCTTCCCATGGAGAAGATGAATGCTTGGGACTCCGTGGGAAGGTTTGAGGAGAGGGCTTGTTGAATACTGTCCCTGTGTGACTGACAGGAAGTGGTTGGAGCACTTCCCCTGACATCGGCATTGCATTTAGTCTCATTATATTGAGTTTTATGAGGCTATAAGGCTGGGGAGACACTTCAAAAATTGGGTTGCATTTCTGGATTCAAAAAATATATTTTAAGAGGCACAAGTGGAGATTTTCTCTTGTCTATTCATCCTTTTGTTAGCAATAGAAAAGTGCATTGGCTTAAATACTGTGAAACCATGAAATGGGAAATTGGGAAAATAGACAGCATTTAAAAATCATCCGTTGTTTCTTTGTGCCCAAGAAGGGATACTCCTTGGGATGGGTCTAAAATCAGGTTGCTCGCTCCTTTATACGAAATTGCTACTTTCTAGAAACAGGGAAAGAAGGCTTGGGCTAGGCTTTTTATCTCTCAGGCCTGGTAAAGTGATGGACTCAATTTAAAAGCTCCAGGTCAGCTTCACAAATGTAATCAGGGTGAGTAGACACAGTAAAAATGGAACAACTATGAGGTTCATTCTTTCACACCTTTCTCCTTGACAAAAGGAAAATACAGTGAATAGGAAAAGACAGGTGTTCGTTTTAGGGTGCTTTGTGCTTTTATTTTTTTTTTTTTTTTTTTTTTGTATTTTTCTGGAAACTGGAAAGCAGTCAGACAGACTCCTGCATGCGCCCCACTGGGATCCACCCAGCACGCCCACCAGGGGATGATGCTCTGCCCATCTGGGGCGTTGCTCTGTTACAACCAGAGCCATTCTAGCGCCTGAGGCAGAGGCCATGGAGCCATCCCCAGTGCCCGGGGCCATCTTTGCTTCAATGGAGCCTTGGCTGCAGGAGGGGAAGAGAGAGACAGAGAGGAAGGGGAGGGGGAGGAGTGGAGAAGCAGATGGGCGCTTCTCCTGTGTTCCCTGGCTGGGAATTGAACCCGGGACTCCTGCACGCCAGGCCGATGCTCTACCACTGAGCCAACCGGCTAGGGTTGCTTTGTGCTTTTAATGTGATAGGAACCCTTGAAATTCAAAACTCTTGATATATATTATGATGTTACTCAACTGCAAATACAAAATGCAAGTGCCTGAGGCAGAGGCCATGGAGCTGCTTCATGGGGAAGGTTTTTACTTGCAAACCAAGTGAGCCCCAGTTAAACAGGGTGTGGATATTAGGCAAAAGTCAGCTGGATATTTGTAAGGCCAGTGGCCACCACCATGGCCATGCAGGTTCTCGTTGGATTCGGGCAGTCGGTAAAGGAACTGTGGAGCTGGAAATGGTGGGCCATGTGTTTATTAGAGTCTCATAATGGCAGACAAGCAAGCAGGCAGGAAAGACCGCTTCCTTGTCTCTCAGCAGTCCCCCCCCCCCCACAGGCTGGGCGGAAATCAGGGCTCCCAAGCTGACTCTGTCTCCTGTTCCATAACCTGGACTCACCCTCAGGACTCTTTCTCCCTCTGCACTCTCCAGCAAAAACAGGCGGCTCTAAAACCCTTTCTCCAGGGAACAATAGCACAGGATGCCCTCTCCCAAGCAGGCAGGCAATCGCAATTTACAACCTGCCGCCCTCAGGGCAAGCACCACAACCTTCCATAGACTGACACACGGTGCTGCCCCAATACAAGCTGGCAACCCCCCCAAAACACATTTGTTTACCTAACAATATTCCTCCAAATAAAAAGTGTATTTGGGAGAAAAGACAGAATTGAAATCTAGAAGCCATGGCAAGCCATGTGCAAGTCTATCAGTACACAAAAAGGAAAGTCTTTTATAGAAAGGAAGAGGAGCCCTGGCCGGTTGGCTCAGCGGTAGAACGTCGGCCTGGCATGCGGGGGACCCGGGTTCGATTACCGGCCAGGGCACATAGGAGAAGCGCCCATTTGCTTCTCCACCCCGCCCCCCTCCTTCCTCTCTGTCTCTCTCTTCCCCTCCTGCAGCCGAGGCTCCATTGGAGCAAGGATGGCCCGGGTGCTGGGGATGGCTCCTTGGCCTCTGCCCCAGGCGCTAGAGTGGCTCTGGTCGCGGCAGAGCAACGCCCCAGAGGGGCAGAGCATCGCCCCCTGGTGGGCAGAGCGGAGCCCCTGGTGGGCGTGCCAGGTGGATCCCGGTCGGGCGCATGCGGTAGTCTGTCTGACTGTCTCTCCCCGTTTCCAGCTTCAGAAAAATACAAAAATAAATAAATAAATAAATAATAAAAAAATAAAAAAATAAAAGAAAGGAAGAGGAAGTTAGGATGGCTGTTCAAGTTCTTCCTATAGTGCCTTGCAATTGACATAGGCATCAGAGCGCCCCCTGCAGGCTCTCTGCATTCCAGTCTTGGATGGGGTCTTTACTAATTATTTTACAAAAGAAATTCATAGGTATCTTGCAGCCTCCCTTTCCTTCTCTATGAAAGTAGCAATTACCCAAATAGTGATTTAAGAATTTTATTATATTTTATTGACTCAAATTCATTGATATTCAATTGTGATGTAAGCTCAACAAAAGAACTGTGAAAAGTCAATTGCTTTCCAAAAAACAGTTAGAAAGTATAATACAAAAATATCAATAGGAAACTACACATACTGATGAAAAGACTGAGGAAAATAACCCGGACCTATCTGAAGAAAATTATAATGCCCTACTGTAGTCATAAAACAGTAGCTGACAAAAAGGGGGAAGCAAATTACTTTTCTAGGTGGAAATATTTCAACATTTAAAGGTATACAGTTATTTCAGATTTATCTGTAAATTCAGATTAATTCTAATAAGAATTCCAACAGGATGTTTCCTAAAACTTAAGTTAATTCTGTATTTTATCTAAAGGAGTCAACAGGTGTGTTGGAATCCATGGGAGTACAAAAGACCAGGGTAACAGGCTTTATTGAAAGGAAGAAAGGAACCCTGCCGGGCGCTTCTCCGGGGAGAAGAGCCTCAGTACAAGCTAGGGAGATGAATTTATAGGGTTAAAAGGAGGGTCTCAAGCAAGTGGATGTTGAGTCAAAAGTCCTGGTGTGCTCCCTTCTGCAGTCCTACGATTTCGGCTTCCTGGAACGCTTCTCCTCGGGGTGGGGCGGCTGACCAGCTTCCTAGAACTTTTCTGTTTCAGGGGCGATAGTCCAGTAAGTAAGGGTGGGGTCAGATAGACAAGCGGAACAGCAAAAGGGCAGTTGGAAGTTCTGGTGAATTCATGTATCTATCAGGGTGGAATTAGCCAATATATTTTTTAAAAATAAATAAGCTTCCATAATTAATAAAACTGCTATAGTTATTAGCAAAAATATATAGACAAACAAATTGATAAACCCAAGCTACAAATTACAGAAACAGACCCACATCTACTTTGAAACTTAGTATAAATAAAAATAACAACTCAATTTCAACTAAAAAAATGTATTGAATAAATAATGTTAAGACAATTTATTATTCTAATTATTAGACTGGCATAAGGCTACATTCTTACCTTACTATACATTTAACTAATACTAGATAGAATGTAAATCTAAATGTAAAATTTGTAAGGGTATTTAAAAAATAGGAACTTACATTCCTAATGTTGGAAAAACTAAAGGTCTTTATAAACGATGTCTAAACCTAAAAAGCAACTAAGAAAATGACTAACACTTTTAATTACATGAATAAAAGACTTTAGAATTAAGTTAATTTAGTAATGATACAAGATCAATACGCTAAATCCGAAGTTCATCTTTATACTAGTAGCAAACAATGGGAAAATGAAATTTAGAAAATTCATATACAATACTGTTAAAAAACATAAATTACTTAAGAAACATTAAGTATCAACAAAGAAACAAAAGATCAACAAGATCTCTACACTGTAAACCAGAAAGCATTGCTGAGAGAAATTAAAGAAGACCAAAAAGTGGAGAGCTATAGGATGTTTACGGACTGGAAGACAGAATATAGTTACACTGTCTATTTAAAGAACAATTTTGAAAGGCTTGAAGTATCTAAGTTTACACTAATATAGAAAGGTATATGCACACCTGTGTTCACTGCAGCATTATTTGCAATAGCCAAGATATGAAAACCACCTACGTGTTCATTGATGGAAGAATAAAGATGTGGCATTCATATACAATGGAATGCTACGCAGCCATCAAAAGGTGAAATCTTGCCATTTGGTACAACATGGATGGACCTTGAGGGTATCATGCTCAGTGAAATAAGTCAAACAGAAAGACAAGCACCATATAATTTCAGTTATATGTAGAATATAACAAAACCAAAATTATAGAACTTTTGAAACAAAGGAACAACAAAAACACTCATAGTGACAAACTACAGATTGGTGGTTCCTGGAGAGGGTAGGGGGAGGGCAAAGTAGGTAAAGGGGTCAATTGTGTGCTGATAGATGGGAACCAGACTCTTGGAGGTGGCACAATGTAGTACACACATGTCAAATTAGAATGTCGTACAGCTGAAATCCATAACGTTATAAACCAATGTTACCTCAATAAAGAAAGAGGGAAGGAGGGAGGGAAGAAGGAAAAAAAGGAAGGAAGGAAGGAAGGAAGGAAGGAAGGAAGGAAGGAAGGAAGGAAGGAAGGAAGGAAGGAAGGGAGGGAGGGAAGGAGGGAGAGGGGAGGGAAGGAAGGAAAGGAAGGAAAAGAGGTACAGAGGGATGGGAAGGAAGAAAGGTAGGAGGGAGGGAGGGAGGGTGGGAGGGAGGAAGAAAGAAGGAAGGGAAGGAAGGTAGGAGGGAGGGAAGGAGGGAACAGAAGGGGGAAGGAAGGAGGAGGTAGGGGAAGGAGGAAGAAAGGAAGGAAGGAAGAAGGCCTTATTGCACAAAAGGTGATGAATGTCTCTGTTAAAACACCCTATTAAAATGATCTGTTAAGATAAAAAGAGATATACTAAAAAGCTACAGTAATTAAGACAGTGACATAAGGTTTGACAAATAGATCAATGATATAGAATGTATAACCCAGAAATAGAGAAGCATTCATATGGTCATTTGATTTTTGACAAATGCACCAAGCAATCCAATACAGAAAAGAAATTCTTTTCAGTAAGAATGTATCTACAGTGTGTCCGTAAAATCATTGTGTACTTTTGACTGGTCACAGGAAAGCAACAAAAGACGATAGGAATGTGAAATCTGCACCAAATAAAAGGAAAACTCTCCCAGTTTCATACCTATTCAGTGCAGTTTGATGTGGGCTCACACACAGATTTTTAGGGCTCCTTAGGTAGCTATCCCGTATAGCCTCTACAGACTCATTACTGACTGATGGCCTACCAGAACAGGGTTTCTCCACCAAACTGCCGGTTTCCTTCAACTGCTTATCCCACCAAGTAATGTTATTCCTATGTGGTGGCGCTTCATTATAAACGCACCGATATTCACGTTGCACTTTGGTCACGGATTTGAATTTAACAAGCCACAGAACACACTGAACTTTCCTCTGTACTGTCCACATCTCGACTGGCATGGCCGTTGGCTGCTCTGCTGTATACATGGTGTTATGTCATCATCTGCGCATGCGCACATGCTGCCACATCATCCTACAGAAACTGGGAGGGTTTTCCTTTTATTTGGTGCAGATTTCACATTTCTATCATCTTTTGCTGCTTTCCTGTGACCGGTCAAAAGTGCACCATGACTTTACGGACACACTGTATATCCACAAATGCTTGGGCAAAATAAGCCAAATAAATTAAAAAACAAGGGAGGCAACATCAGTCAAGATGAAATTCAAGCAAACCAGGTGTAAAAGAAAAAGAACCTTTTAAATTGATAAAAAGGCACATTAAACTAAGAAATCAAAACCACACTGAACCATTGATGAAGCATCAAACCACCTTGGATTAAGACACGTAAGCAAAACTAGTAGAAATACAAGAATTCAACAAAACTGTAATTAAGTTGGATATTTTTTAAAACCTCTCTCTCTAAATTTGACAGATCAAGTAAACAAAATTAGATAAGTTTGAAGATCAGTTCATTTAGAGCAGTGGTAGTCAACCTGGTCCCTACCACCCACTAGTGGGTGTTCCAGCTTTCATGGTGGGTGGTAGCGGAGCAACCAAAGTATAAATAAAAAGATAGATTTAACTATAGTAAGTTGTTTTATAAAGATTTATTCTGTCAAACTTAGCAAAAATCTGACATAAAGTACTTGGTAAGTAATTATTATTATATGCTTTAAGTTGCTGTAACTCTGCTTTATAAATTTTATAAAGTAAAGTTACTTCCCTACTTTATAAATCACCATTACTGTGGAACCGGTGGGCGGTTAGAAAATTTTACTACTAATAGAGATACAAGAGTGGGCGGTAGGTGTAAAAAGGTTGACTACCCCTGATTTAGACAAATTACTGTGCATTAAAAGGCTTATTTAAAATTAATTTGTTCTCCACAACAAAAAGATAACCCAATTAAAAAATGAGCAAAGGACTTAAAATAGACAGTTCTCCAAAAAAAGATGCATAAATAGCCAATAGGCGCATTAAAAAATGTTCAACATCATTAGTCATTAGAGAAATGCAAATCAAAACCATGAGGGATTAAGAGTTCCAGCTAGCTCAGTGATTACAAAGTCCTTCTATTTAAAGTACAATATTTGTGTCTTTTTTTTTTTTTCTCAAAAGACATGTAAAAATTTGTCAGGAGGCCAGAAGGAAAAACACAGGTGAAAGTTTGGGGGCTATCTAAGATCTTGACTTCGGCCACACGGCTTCTCCTTGCAAGCTCAAAATTCTGTGCCGTGATGTGTGATTCAGATTTACGGATGTGTCTTTTCTCCAGGCCCTTCCTGACTTACATTGAGAACATAAGTAATTAGCTATTTCCCTTCCCTATTACAATCTTCATATTATCACCACCATCTGGATAAATGGCCAACATTAATGAAACAAGGATTGGGAAATCTGTCTTCATGAAATAAAGAACAGAATAACTGAGAGGGTCAAGATGGAAAATTAAACTACCATGTGGAAGAGGCTGATAAGAAACAATTGTATAGATTTACAAACATTTAGAATTATATAAATTGGTCCTGGCTGGTGGTTCAGTGGATAGAGCGTCGGCCCAGTGTATGATTTAATTCCCAATCAGGGCACACAGGAGAAGTGACTATCTGCTTCTCATTCTTTCTCTCCCCCTTTTCTCCCTCTTCCCCTCACACAGCCAATGGCTTGACTGGTTCAAGCATGGCCCTGGGCACTGAAGATATAGCTCTGTCAGAATGCAACAGCCTCAGGTGCTAAAAATAGCTCAGTACTTCAGCATTGGCCCCAGTTGGGGGTTGCCAGGTGGATCCCGGTTGGGGCGCATGCAGGAGTCTGCCTCACTACCTCCCCTCCTCTCATGTAAAAAGAAAAATTATATAAATTATATAAAAGCATGCCATCTAGTGTTATTTCAAATTCTTTTGGAGAATGTTTCTACTTCCTTATATTTCCCATTGAAGTTCTGAATGTCATCCATCAGTTCATTATTTTGGATTTGGGTGTTGGAATTTCTGAACTTGTATGGGAGGGGTTCACATTTTATATTGCAGACACACCTATATTCTAGTTAACTCCATTTATTCTAATTTCACAGCAGCAGGATAGACATTCATGGTCCAGGGATTATTCACCTCTGTGCTAAGTTGCTGTAGAAAGTCAGTTTTATCTGAGATAAACAGCTTTAGTCTACAAACTTGTGATGAGAAAAATGGAACATCCATGCTTCTTTTCCAATTTTAAAAAATGTTCCCAAGCTTCATTATTGACCTATGCGAATATAAAACATGTTGCCTAGCAAATATGTTCCCATACTGTAGCTGTTTGTGCCACAGAAGTGGCCACTTGTCAAGACATAAAGGAAGAGAAATACCTGAACTCAAGAGAAATGTCCACTTTGATTGTGCCCTCTTTTCGCTTCTCTATCTTGGCTTCACGTTTCGAGCACGGTCAGTGAGTAATGTTTTTAATTGGAGGGAAGAGATAATATTCGGATGTGCACAAATTAGCAGGAGAGGGCAACTTAATTACAAATGATCCTGGGTTCTGACTAAGAAATATGGATGGCCTTGTACTGTAAGTTTTCGCCTTGTCTGAAATGTATTAAAACCAAAAAGCGAAGGGGAGATACAATAGCTGTTTCAAGGCAGGCTTAATTTGGAAAATAGATAGTTTAACTGTATGATGCAACCTTTATTAAAGTACTATTTTTGCCGAAAAACTAAAATCATTCTATGGTCATGTTCTCAATAATCCTCCTTGTAAGGCAGCTTTACCTTTTTTGTCTGCTGAAACAACGGCATCTGACAATACCTGGCTTGCCTTCAATGGTCAATGAAATGGGGTTTTCTTCCTAGGATGACAGGACCAGTTTGTAGCATAGAGGGGCTGATCTTGACGTTTTGTCCCTGAAGCCGATTAGTAAAGCTGACTTGGCCCTGGCCGGTTGGCTCAATGTAGAGCATCAGCCTGGCGTATGGATGTCCTGGGTTTGATTCCCGGTCAGGGCACACAGGAGAAGTGACCACCTGCTTCTTCACCACTCCCCCTCTCACTTCTCTCTCTCTCCTTCTCTCTCTCTCTCCCTCTCCTGCAGCCATGACTTTATTGGAGTGAGTTGGCCCCGGGCTCTGAGGATGGCTCTATGGCCTCTGCCTTAGGTGCTAAGCATAACTCAGTTGCTGAGCAATGAAGCAACACCCCAGATGGGCAGAGCATCGCCCCATGGTGGGCATGCCGGGTGGATCCCCATTGGGGCGCATGCAGGAGTCTGTCTCTCTGCCTTCCCTCCTCTCACTGAATTAAAAAAAAAAGTGACTTAAAAAGTTTGGAAGGATAGGGAATGTTAAATGGAACACAACAGTCTTCAAAAAAAATGTCCACAGCGTTTAACAATGAGGTCATCATAACATGATTATATTTCAATAGCTCGTGTGCCACATAATTCTTCCTGAACATCATTTTTACATTCCGTGTTGGCCGTGATAGAGAGATGCTGCCAGGAAGACCAGCAGCACTGGCTGGGTTACACTCCACATGCTCTCCATGCTGGCGTTATCAAAGGCAATTTGCATGGAGACTTTACAGGATATTTTGCAACCTTCCTGACTTAATGATTCTGTAGAAAGGATCAAATTATCTTCTCATAGCAACCGTCAAAAATAAACAAATGATCTATTTTTCCATCATCATTTGGCCTTAAAACATACACCCCACCCACGTTACATTATGCTTGAAACTAAAACAGGGATGCTTATTCTGTTAGGTGTTTTGTGGGAGTGAAACAATTGCCTCCGAAGAATATTTTTTGTTCCAAATGCTTATTTTTTTTAGAAGAGTGTTCCTGGAGATAAACTAATTTTTAAAAGTTAACAAGATCTATATCACGGGCTCTCATTTTTCTGACTTGCTCTGATGTTCTCAAGTAAATATGAGTCCCCCACAATTTTGTCTTCCCTCTTCTCTCTTTCATGCTTTTTGAATAGGGTGTTAACTGTCTTATTAGGGAACCATATATAAAATTCCACTTCCACACTCTCATGTACAGGCTGCCTCTTTTTCCTTTATAATATAGGAAGAGTACTTCTATATTCCAGCAATTCCCATCCTGGGTCACCCTTGTTTGAGGAAATAAAATGTCTCTCTTTTGCCTTTTTTCCTTTTTCTTTTTTTTTGAGAGAGAGAAAGAGACAGGGAGAGAGAGCCAGGAACACTGAGCTGCTCCTGTATGTGCCCTGACTGGGGAATCCAACCGGCAACCTCCATACTTCAGGACCAGGCTCCAACCGACTGAGCTATCCAGCCTGGGCTTAATTTCTTTTGATTTATTGTTTCAGAGGGATGGGGTGAGGAAGGAAGAGAGAGGGGAGGGGGAAGGGAAGCATTTATGTCAGGGGTCTCCAAACTTTTTACACAGGGGGCCAGTTCACTGTCCCTCAGACTGTTGGAGGGCCAGACTATAAAAAAAAAAACTATGAACAAATCCCTACGCACACTGCACATATCTTATTTTAAAGTAAAAAAACAAAATGGGAACAAATACAATATTTAAAATAAAGAACAAGTAAGTTTAAATCAACAAACTGACCAGTATTTCAATGGGAACTATGCTCCTCTCACTGACCACCAATGAAAGAGGTGCCCCTTCCGGAAGTGCGGCGGGGGCCAGATAAATGGCCTCAGGGGGCCGCATGCGGGCCCGTGGGTCGTGGTTTGGGGACCCCTGATTTATGTGTTGCTCCACTCAGTCATGCACTCACTGGCTGCTTCCCGAGTGTGCCCGGACTGGGGATCAAACCTGCAACCTTGCTGTTTCAGGATGACGCTCTCAAACCAACTGAGTTGGCCGGCCAGGGCAAAACGACATCTCCTGGAAGTGATCCCCAGATAAAATGCACCTACTTGCTCCTTCTTGAAAAACTTTGTTCACCCTGTTTGTGTGTAGTAAACCTGCCCATCACAAGTTAAAAGACATTTCTAATTTAGCATGGATGCTGTGTTAGAAAGAATGTTGAGTCATAAATACCTTCAGAAATAGTGACTGAGGTTTTAAAATATTTTGAATCAAACAAGATGCAGTACTTTCCTGAAAACCCACTCTAAATAAGCTGGCAAAGAATACGCAACGGATCTTTGGTCCTTTGTTCAGGGTAAGGTCATTCTGCAGGACTGAATGACAGGGTTACCAGAGACAGTGCTGTGGCCTTTGTCTGTTTCCCGTCTGCCTTGGTTTCCTAGGGCTGCCCTGACAAATTACCACCCACTTGGTGGCTTAACTCAACACAGATTTATTCTCTCATGGTTCTAAAGGTCAGAAGTCCAAAATCAAAGTACCAGTAGGTCAACATTCCCTCTGAAGGCTCCAGGGGGATCTGTTCTTTGCCTCTTCGGGCCCCTGGTGCCTCCCGGTGTTGCTCGGCTTGTGGCTGTGTCACTCCAAGCTCCGCCTCCATCTTCGCACGGCCACCTTCTCTTCTCTTACATCTCATACCTCCCTCTGCCTTTCTCTTGTAAGGACGCTTATCATTGGATTTAGGGCTCATCTGGATAATTTGAGGTAATTTCATCTCAAGATTCTTTAACTTAATTACAGCTGTAAAGGCTCTTTTACAAATAAGGTTGCACTCCCAGGTTCCAGAGAGCTCTCTGGGGGAGCCACCATACAACCCACTACAATGCCTGATGATCTTTCTTTCTCCCTTTCTCCTCTCTCTTCCTTCCTCCCTCCCTTCTTTCCTTCCTCTCTCTTTTACTCTTCCTTTCTTTCTTTTCCAAACTATTGCTTGCAAAATGACCTATATACGAGGTGATTACAATTGTCAGGTTCTTTTTGGAAGTTACTAGTAACGTCAGTGTTGGGCACAGGTGAGGGCTGTGGGTCTTCACTACCCAGTTCTATGTCGCAATGCAAGTAGTTCCAGACCTAATTCTGGCACACACGCAAACATTCATCAGCACCTTGTCACAAAAACACATGCTCTGTTTGTCCAGTAACTCAGTGAATCCTGCTGTCCTTGCCAGGTCAGGCCCTGAAATGAATACTTTGCAGGAAAGGCTCATTTGTGGCATAAACAACAATATTCTAGTGGCAGGATTCTTCTGGGGCTCTAGGCTAGGGTTTTTCAAACTGTTTGCATCTGACTAGGGTGTTCTACAACTGAATGGACTGCTACCAGCAATTTATGAGATTAAATATAATAGAATTGAATTGAAAATAGTTGACTCAGTGGTAGAGCATCAGTCTGGCTTGTAGAGGTCCCGGGTTCAATTCCCGGTCAGAGCACACAGGAGAGGCATCTGCTTCTCCACCCCTTCCCCTCTTGCTTCTCTCTCTCTCTCTTCTCCTCCTGCAGTCATGGCTCAATTGGAGCAAGTTGGCTGCGGGTTCTGAGGATGGCTACATGGCCTCCATCTCAGGTGCTAAAGAAGAGCTCAGTTGCTGAGCAACAGAGCAACACCCCAGATGGGCAAAGCATCGTCCCCTAGGGGGCTTGCCAGTGGATCCTGGTCAGGGTGTGGGATTCTATCTCTCTGCCTCCCCTCCTCTCACTGAATAAAACAGAAAGAAAAAAATAGTAGACTGTATTTCTTACAGGGAGGGTAAGAAGTGCTTTCTCTAGAAACTGTTCCTTTCAATGCGTATGTGTATGTACTACGTCATGGTGTAAAATGTATTTGTTACTACATAATTTATTTATGTGATCTAAAAAGAACAAGAGATTATGTCCTAAGGCAGTGGTCGGCAAACCGTGGCTCAGGAGCCACATGCGGCTCAATCAGATTGAGGACGTTTTTAGCAAAGGCCAGTTTAGGAGTACCCTAATTAAGTTAATAAAAATGTACCTACCTATATAGTTTGAGTTTAAAAACATTTGGCTCTCAAAAAATTTTCAGTCGTTGTACTATTGATATTTGGCTCTGTTGACTAATGAGTGTGCCGACCACTGTCCTAAGGGGACCTGGGCACAGAATCTGAACTTGAGTCCTTTGGCCTAAGGCATCCATGTCAACAGGCAGAGGCTGCCTAGGACTTTAGAGTCCCAAAACCCACACCGGAGAGGGAGGCTGTGCTCTACCATTGTTCCTAGTCGGTCTCCACAACTGAATACCACTCATTTCACCAACACAAAATCATTTTAACACCATTCATGCTAATCAGAAGGCATTCTAAAGATAGTTGAAGGCTTGTAATAGCTTCCCCTTAGAACGTAGGCTTCTGATTAAATTCATTAAAATGCAACTACGCCTGGAGTGTGTGCTCCTGATTAGAGCACTTCAGCTGTTACCTACCCAGCACTCAAGTATGAATAAAACAATAGTACACTCAGTACGCTGTAGTGTGTATGCATACACGTGAAACACAGGGTCCAGGTTATAGCTCCCTGTCACACAGGCATCTTAAAGGGAGACTGTAACCTAACACAAGGACCAATATTGTGTCATCATGGTTGAAATTCAATGTAAAGCAAACCATAAGGAAATCTACCCCTGGAAGTCTCACCTGATGCCTGAGTTAATGGGGTTACTACTGGGGGGCAAATCTCGAAGGGCTAAACGTTGTTTTATCTCCAGCAGTGGTTTCAGATTTCTCCCCACTGTATGGAACATTACTCAGCCCTTAACCAGGATGAGAGGAATCCATTACCTGAAGCATAATAAATACGTCATATAATAAACATGTCAAAGGGAAACAGTGCGGAGTCTGACTGCCACATTCTGTCTTCCCTGTCGAAAAAGGCAACTGGTAGAGCACGTCTAGGTCCCTGAAGAGGAGCTGCTCTGAGCCTTTACGCGTGGCGGCCAAAGGCTGAGCATCAGGGTGGCTAACATAACTCGCAGGGCCCAGTGCGAGATGAACAGGTGCAGCGTTCTCAAAGAGCAGGAGAGAAAGCCCCTCGCCCCACCCTGTGACCTTGCACTCAACCTCTACATTGTTGTTTATTTGCTGCTCAGTCCTGAGCTCCCTTGGGCACAGGGTGACTCCAGGAGGGAGGAGTAACCTTTCACAGGTGCCCAGGGGCCCCACCCTGTGTCCCTGTGTCTCAGGGCACACCTGCCAGAGCCTGTCTGCAAGGAAGCAGCTGCCCCTGGGTGGGGGATGGGCGGCAGGCAGCCAAGACCGGCGTCAGGGAGTGGGACGGCTCCTGAACTGGGGCTCCAGGTGTCCACTGCGTGCTCTGCTGTCCCACTGGACTGCGCTTACAGCGCACATATTCAACGATATAAACGAAGAATTTCGAGATGGCACCCTGTCCAGCAGAGACGCCTGTGAGACCATGCGGACAGCAAATCTACGAACCTGTCTCACACCTGCACCAGAGTCAGTGAGAAAAGCAAATCTATCATAATAAGAATTGGAAAAAATAGCTGGAACTTCTATGACATTCACTTTTGGAGAGAAGGCAAGACTTTGTGTGTTACAATCCTACAATCCAGAACTCAGCACCGAGAACTCCACAGTTGTGGTTCAAGTTTATCCTTAGACATGTGAGGTCAAACCGAGTGAAATTCTAAATGCTTAAGTGCTTTGGTTTTTACCAGCAAACTGATAGTGGAATATCAGGATTTCACTTATTGTGCCATGTTTACCCCCTTCCGGACAGGATTCTTTTCCTGTTGTATCAACTTTTCTCAAACTCCTCCCCACGCCCAGGAGATGTCATTAATTAGACCACATGGGGTGCCACTCCTGTTAGCTGCTTAGGTTATCTGTGTGGGACTTTCCTTGTTACAATGTCACTTCCATAAGGCCAGGGTTCATGGCCCCTGCAGGATAATTAGGATTTGGGGTTGGTTCCACTCTCTTTATTTTGGGAGAAGAGCCCTCCGTTTTACCAAGCACCTAGAAAGGAATCGGAAAAATGAGTCGTTGGGCTATGTGGTTTAACATCTCATATCACTCGATTTCACAACACTACTGCCCCACTTTGTACTTGAGCAAGTTGAGTCTCGAAACCTTAAGTGACTTGCTCAAAATCAGACAGAAGATAAGCCGCTGAACCAGGGTCCAAACAAGGTGATGTGGAAATAAGATTTCCCATTGTGGACAGAGCTTGGTCTCACAGACTGAACCACCCTTACCCCAATTTACTCTTTAATATTAGAAATCAGCAACATGGCAGCTCCTGACTCCTCAGAGCACAGTATCTAGGCACACAGCCGGACCTCGGCAGTCCCACCCGCCCTGAGCCCAACAGAATTCAGCACTACTTTTTGCCTACACTGGGGGGAAACGGAGAGGCAGGAAGTTGTACGGCCGCCTGAGGCTGCCTTGGGACAGAGCCGAGCCTTCTGCACCACAAACACAAGGCGTCAGGGAGCAAATCCTCCTCAGTTGTGACAAGTTATGATGAGAGAGGATGTACCTCCTTGAAGAGGAGCAGAGACCCTTAAATAGTCCCTGTCCACCACTCCTCTCTCTGCGTTGAGGTTGACATTGAACCCCCAGAGGGGGACCAAGAAAAGGGACACTTTGGGCACAGAGGTCTACCCTCCCTCCTGTCCCTCCAGGGCACTTGCTGCTGAAAACACTGAGCAGAGAGGGGGAGTCCCTCTGCAGCAGAAGGCAAACCAAGTACACGAGGAAAACGCTCGAACCCAGAGAGACAGCAGGAGGTTCCCCCGGTTCTCCACGATTGCGCTTCGGTTTGTCCGCCCACACCCCTTCCCTGGGCCAGCGTTAGCTTCCACCGAGCCGGACAGATCTTGGGACTGCTCCCGCCTCCTGAGCCCGCTCTGCTCTCCGTCCCTCTCCTCCATAACTGTGATCCACGGGCTCGGCCTTCCCGCCCACGTGAAAGAGCAGTCTGAAAGATCCATTTGGATGAAATGACTTGATTACAACAGGGAGACAATTGGCTGAATAAAGTCAATTATCTCTCCAGTGCCAGGAGCCCACTTTGAAGTCCGGGCACCTGCTGGCATAATCACTCAGGCTGACATTTCCAGGTCCCTATTAAAAAAAGGAGTAACAGCAGAATGCCAGGCCTGAATTCTTGTGATTGTTTGTATTTCTTTTTATTTTTTTTTAAAGAGCAGGACAGACGGGGGAGAGCGATCCGCAGCTGCTGGGTCATTACCTCCCCATTAGCTAACAGGAGGGTGAGACGGGCCCTCTGCGGCTGCCAGGGCTGCCAGAGGCTCCAGCCGAGCCCGTGCTGTGGGACCCAGGATGCGGGAAGGGTAATGAGCTCTGGGTAGCTGAGCAGGACTGTGCTTCCAGGAGACCGTTCAGATCTGAATGCTTAATGACATGAATGAGGGAATGGGGACTATCTTATTAAGCCAATTAGGGAAACATCATATACAAATAAAAGAAATTATGTCCACCGTGCCAGGATGGTATTCCCATATCCCCTCAGGTTCACTTATATTTTCTGCCTTATCTTACTCCTGAGCCAGCCTCCTTATCGCAGCCACATCCCTGTTCTCTTTCTCCACGGGTACCCAGACGGGAGGGGCGGGAGGGGCATTGGTTGTTAAGATAGGAGCTGGCTAGACTACGAGTGGGTGGAGGCAGCAGTGGGAATGTCTACAGACCAAGGAGTAAAAGCAAAGTTGTTTATTCAACTGAAATATGTTACTGAGTTGGTTATACACAGAGAAGAATAAAGTATTTTCCCTCTAGGAGTTCATCATTTAGATCAAAAGTAAAAAAAAACTTGCAGTACTTATAGGACCAGGCAGGTGATATAAATGTGAATAGGCAACTGATGGATAATAGGGACTGGTGAAGTCTGTGGCAAAATAGAGAGCCCTTGTCCTTGAGGCTGCAAGTCAGCTGCGACCCAGAGACATCAAGGGCTGCGTGAGCCCAATGTTGACAAAGTTTCTAGTTATGCAAGAGAAGTTGGAATCTGGATTTTATATGACACTTTCTAAAAAAAAAATTTTTTTTTAATGTATTTGCCTACAAAACACTTGCACAATTTGACTCCAGTCTGTGGGCTGATCATTTAAGATCCATATTCTAGAATAAGATGACTTTCCATCTGAGAGAAATTTAAAAAAAAACGTCATCATTCTGACTACTGTTTATTCAATCCTGCAACACAATAGGCTCATTCACTGTCTCATTTAAACTCACTCATGCTATACACGATGAGGGCATTCTTATGTCAGTTTACATAGGAGAGAACTAAGCCTTGGGTAGTTCCTATCAATCAGATTCTGGGCAAGAAACATAATAAATAGTCAAACTTGGAAATTAAGGTAAGTTAAAGAAAGTGGTTAACTACAAAGGAGTGGGCAAGATTTGGAGAACCCAATTAAACATGGCAAGCAACAGTGGGGAGGCCTGTCCCACCCTGCACCTGTGTATGCAAGAGTGTCACACAACGCACGGGGAGTCGCTGTGTGAGAGGTTGCTGGTCAACAGTGATTGATGGCTTTTTACCGGACCAGGGCAGGAAATATACTGGCCTCACTCTCCTTCCTTGTTCTAACAGATTGTCTTTCTGATCCAACCAACCAGAAGCCCAAGGGGTAGGAAACTCATGTTATGGTTTGAATGTTTGTGACCCCTAACCTGTGATGGTAATTGGGAGGTAATTAGGTCATGAGGGTGGAGCCCTATAAGAGAAATCCACAATGTCTCTTTTGTTTTCCAAAGATGAAAAATGATTTGACTTTGGGTGATGGGCACACAACGCAACCAAGAGTTCAAATGCTGTAGAGATGTTTACTTGAAACCTAGGTATTCTTATTAATCAATGTCACCCCATTAAATTCCTAAATTTAAAAAAAGTACATCAAAAAAGTTCTAAATCTACCTTTTACTAGTAGTCTGACTTTGCAGAAATCAATTATTCTTAGCATCAATGGCTTACCATTTATAACTGGGATAATTATACTGCTCACAGAGAATTTCACATATAATGAGATGATATATGTAAATCCCTTAGTACAATGCCTAACTTATATGGAGAATTCAGCAAATGGCCATCACAATTCTTATGTAGATGATTCTATTGGAAAGATAATCAATTTTTTTTTCATAAAGATTCTCAGCTCACATTCCCATCAGAGATCCACAGAGCTTGCCCCTCTATTCTGCTTTTCACCTAGAAGTTTATTTGATTTTTGAAAATCACTTGGCCTGAAGAACCAAAAGTGAATCCAGCAACATGTGACATGGATGAACCTTGAGACATTATGCTAAATGAAATAAGTCAGTCACCGAAAGACACAGATTGCATGATTCCTCTTATATGAGATAACTAAAATAGTCAAACTCGAGGCTAGAATTCAATGGGTTTTAATAACGCCTTCCATGGGCTGAGAAAACAACCAACCTAAAGCAATCATGCCACAATGAGGATGAAACGGAGACATTTTCAGAAAAAGAAAAGCCACCAGAATTTACCAGCAACAAATCCTATACTAAAAGAACTTCTAAAGCATGTATTTCAAAAGGAAAAACTCCCAGAACAAGCTTCTTAGCTGCAGGGAGAAATGAGAAGTAAAGAAATGTACACATATGTAATTTAATCTAAGTAAACAGTATATGAAACATAACCACACAAAAATAAAACCGTCAAATTCATAGAAGCAAAGAATAAAACGGCGGTCTCCGAGGACTGAGGGAGAGAGGAGGGAATGGAGAGTTACTAATCAAAGGTATCAAGTTCTAGGTATAAAAGATGAGGAAGTTCTAGAGATCTTCTGCACAACATTGCACGTATAGATAACACCTAAGACCTGTTAGGAGAGTAGTCCTCACGTTAAGTGTTCTTACAACAATTAAAGAAAAAAAAAAAGTGAGCTGCAGCGGTCTGTCCAAAGGGCTACTCGTTGGATTCTCCTTCCATTCTGTGTGTTCAAGCTGTGTTTGCCTCTAGCATCTTCTTTGGAGAAGGCCCTTAAAGCCTGGGATAGATTCAGACAGATATGAGCAGCTTGGTGGGAGAATCTGAAATCATAGCGTGTGAGTAATGATGAAAAGAAAATAACATTCATTCAGATTGAAGAAGACACTTTGATGAGGCATGTGGTGCCTTCTCATCCTGAGGAGGAAGGGGGCTCGTTTGTCAATTGCAGAACCTGTACCAGCTCTGTTCCTGCTTCTGAAAGTCGAGAGGGATTCTACAAGAAAAAACTTGCTGCCCGGAATTTGAATGTCTGCCTCAAAGCATATCAGTTGCTCTGTCCAAGTAAAAAAACAACTCATTTTGAAAGAGCTGTTCAATGAATAGAGATGAGCATTTCCACAGTGTTATAAGTTTATAAGATGAATAGGAAGCTTAAAAATACTTTATCTTCTACATTCCTAATGCCTGATGACCCTATGGGTATACAGTTTTGAGTTTCCAAAGGACCACACTGAATTTCCAAAGTGCTGCTAAGACTATCAATGGCACATTAACGTTTATTTATGTGGAAAGTTGTGCAGATCACCTCTATCTTTACTTGAGCCCATAGTGGTTTTCAGAATCTGATAATCTTGGTAGAGGGCAGGGAGGCAAAACTTAATTGCGATTACTAACTCTTCAATGACTCCCAGTTGGCAGATTGCTTCCACTCTTCATATACTACTGTTTTTCTTCTCTTACTACATTGTTCTTCTTTCCAAGTGAGAGGAGGGGGGACAGAGAGACTGTCTCATGTGCGCTGACAGGGATCCACCCAGCAAACCCCCTACACCAGTGATGGGCAATCTTTTGAGCTTGGTGGGTCAAATTCTCCAAAACACTGAGCATAACTCGGGTGGTGTGTCACTTTGAGAAAAAAACCATAATTTCGCGATATTTATAGTTTAAATCACAAAAATGTATAATTGTAATATATAACTGTATTTAATAAACCAAAAGCTAATTATTTAATTTACCTGCTTAGTGACTTCTTTGTTCATCTGTCAGTCGGTTTCTTTTGTTGGTCTTGATATTATTTAGCTTGTGTGGGGTGCCGTGAACTAAGATAAGTGTGGGGGGGGATTCTTTAACTAACCTGCCTATTAGTGACATTTTTGTTGCTGAATTTCATCAGCTAAATCTTCAATTGAAGCTTGGTATTTTGTATACTTCAAGCCCAAGCAAGCGCTACTAACTTCATCTGTCAATCTGTTTCTTTTGTTGGTTTTGATATTATTTAAAGCTGAGAATAAGGTCTCACAAAAGTACGTAGAGGGAAAAATTGTGAGTAAAGCCATTGCTATATTTTTCAGGGTGCTAAAAGTGTCTGGTAATCGGTTCCAGGCACTCCAAATTTCCTGTTCGTAGTGGCACTCCTCTTGATTCTCCAAGTGGCACATTTCCAGATTCTCAAGCTTTGACCTCGAATCGACAACCACCTGAGCCCAGATGCTGTCTTGAAATTCTGCAAGTTACATCTTATGTAAGTTAAGATGGCTGCCGCTATTTCTAGTGGCGGGAAACGGCACCCACAGCACAGGTGCTCGCCTCTCCCAGCCTCTCCCTCACTTATCTCAGTAATGATGGTCAATTAGAAATCCATGACACCCCAGAACAGTAGACTGGATGATGGTTGCTATGGTTATGTGGTTGCTGGTAATGGCCATCACAGGGCCCCCAGAGATGCGTCCCCCGCGGCATTCTGCAGTTCCCTGCTCCGCCAGCCAGAAGAGAGGTCAGAGATCCCCTAATGGCCTAACAGGAAGTCCCAGAACTAGATGCTCTGTGCCAGAGTTCTGTTGTTTTGGCCTCCAGGCCTCCAGCACAGAGCGTCTACACTACAGCAAATGTTTTATCCTCAGCTACTAAACCTGGCCATGCAGGAGACGACGATGAAACATCCTTCTTGGTATGCGGCCCCATACTTCCCAGGTTGCAGCCGCATGCGGCCACGTGTCATCAAAAATGGCTACGCGTGTTAGTGCTGACACGTGCGTCATAGGTTCGCCATCATGGCCCTCATCTAGGGTTGTTGCTCCACAACCAAGCTATTTTTAGAACCTGAGGTGGAGGCTCCAGGGAGCAATCCTCAGTGCCTGAGGCCAACTTGTTTGAGCCAAGTAAGCCATAGCTGTGGGAGGGGAAGAGCAGAGAGGGTAGGGTGGTGGCAGTGGCAGGGAAGCAGATGGGCACTTCTCCTATGTTCCCTGACCAGGAATCAAACCCAGGACATCTACATGCCAGGCTGATGCTCTACCACTGAGCCAACCAGCCAGAGCTTCTCTTAGTATATTTAAAGGAGAATCATATTAAAGAAAAAATTATTTTCTACGACATCGTAATACTCTTTGAAACCTCCCATCAATGGACATCTGCAAAGGCTTTAGATGTTATACATTGTCTGCCAACAACTTGTTGTTTTTTGGGTGTGGAGTGCTGGACCAGAATGTTGGCAAATTGTTCCAATACACATTGTTAGATATCCTGAAGTCAGACTGTCCACCACAGGGTCCCAAAAGGCATGAGTCCTGTCTGCTGCCCTGAGAGCCTAATAACATAGCATCTTCTCAGGAAATCAGAGCCCTTGAGTTTGGACATACACCACACACACACACACACACACACACACACACTTATGATTATTAATGTTGATACTGCCACCACCACCATTACTGCGATTGCTTTATGTCTGGTTGGGGAGGCATGTGGTACTGCCGGCCCCTGACAAACGGATGTCAGCAACGCACATGTGACTCCAGAAGTGGTGTCTTTGTGACTGTTCTTGGCAGTGACTGAACTCAGCGGCCATCGTTTACGGCAATCACAAGCTGAGTGCCCTGGTGTGATGGCCTGAGCTCTGAAGCGATAGACAGAAAAGCACATCTGGAAATTAGTATATGTAATCTTTTGGAGCCAGAAGCCAGGAGCCAAAAGCTCCACACTCCAGAGTGAGAAAGCGAGCTGGGCTCTTTCTCATGGGCACGCCACAGCCCAGGGTGGCCAGGGCGGGGCAGGGTGGGGGAGGTGGGAGGAGTATCCTTTGATGGAAGTTAGAACTATCTGGGAGATGGAGAGCTTAGGAAACAGAGAAGCAAAACCAGAACATATATAATAATACTGTGAGTGAGGAAACATTTTTTAAAATATTTTCCTGAAACTTGGAGGAATTATATCACACAGAAGACTGGATAACACAGTTCACACAAGCAGTCCTCCAGAGCCTTGTCACACGTGGCCTTTGGAGTATGTCTAGTGCAGTGGTTCTCAACCTTTCTAATGCCGTGACCCCGCAATACAGTTCCTCATGTTGCGGTGACCCCAAATCAAAAAATAATTTTGGTGGCTACTTCATAACTGTAATTTTGCTACAGTTATGATTTGGAATGTAAATACTTGATATGCATTATATATTTTCCGATGGCTTTAGGCGACCCCGTTGGGGTCGCGACCCACAGGTTGAGAACCACTGGTCTAGTGTATGGTGGGGATTGTAAGGTATTTTTCCCTGCCGAGAAGAAAGAAAGGGACATAGCCACCAAGTGTGGAATAGTAAAGGCTTTACTCGGCGTTTCTCGGACGAGATTCACTGGCCTGAAAGATGGAGGTCAGGAAAATTGTGCATGGAGAGATCACGTGGGAAAATTTAAAGGGTTCCTCTAGGGAAGTCGGGCTAATATGATGTAGCAAAATCTCACTGGCTGACAGTCGCATTTTTCCCAAGGACTCCTGGGAAGTTTCTTTTGACGCACTTGGTTGTGGGCAGTCCTAGCCAAAGTTCCTGGGTTCCTCAGGTGATCTTCCCCCATTATCCACCAACCTTACAGGGATGATGCCAGGGACAGGAGATGTGGAAGAATGAAACTTAACCCCTCTCTTATGGAGAGCCCACTAGTGGAAAAGTCAGAGTATAATAGAAAAAAGACACTACTAATAACACACCACACAATAAGTGTGAGGAACAAATAAACCAGGGGTCCCCAAACTGCGGCCCCCTGAGGCCATTTATCCGGCCCCCACCGCACTTCCGGAAGGGGCACCTCTTTCATTGGTGGTCAGTGAGAGGAGCATAGTTCCCATTGAAATACTGGTCAGTTTATTGATTTAAATTTACTTGTTCTTTATTTTAAATATTGTATTTGTTCCCATTTTGTTTTTTTACTTTAAAATAAAATATGTGCAGTGTGCATAGGGATTTGTTCATAGTTTTTTTTATAGTCCGACCCTCCAGTGGTCTGAGGGACAGTGAACTGGCCCCCTGTGTAAAAAGTTTGGGGACCCCTGAAATAAACAGTGCTTTAGCCATCCCAGGCGTCTACCTTACCAGCTGATACTCCACATAGGCCCCTCAGGAAACCTCCATCTAATGTCCTATCCGCCCATTGCGGGGGTTCAGGCTTGCAGTGAAGTTTGGTGACCTCCCAGCCTTCCAGAACCACCCCATTTTCTTTCATGTAGGGATTTCCCCTCTTTAAAAAAACATATATTTAATGTCATTTTGGCATCTGCTCCTCAGAGGACTCGAACTAACACTGTCCTTTTATTTGTGTCCCCACTTTCACCTGCTAGTCTCCAGCCCTCGAGTGACATCAGCCCCTTTTCCCTGAGCAGCGTACTCGGTATCCAAAGGCCGTGAACTGTAGTGTCCATCCCGCCAAAGCCCTGCCCTGGTCCTCACAGGGGGCTCACCTCACCCCTTAAATCCCAATATCAGAGCCCATGTCACTTCTGGCTACTTGCTGCATGGCCCTTTCATAACACACGGTCTGCCAGTCCCAAGGATGTCCTAAGGTGACATTTCAACATTGGCGGCCATTCCCAAGAGGATACTCGTGCCTCCAGCACTACTCTGAGCCTAAGAAACATCACTGGAACAAATATCTAGTACCCGATGAGAACTATTTCACAGGTAGCACCACTCATGTTGAAGTTTATGTACTGATTTGCTTATTAAAAAAATAATAGTCCAGCTCCTGCCCTTTCCCCAAATGTCAGAACCTATGGTTCTATCACAGACACTAACTCAGGAGCAAGGCCATTGCTGACGGCCCCCTGGGGAGTGTGTAAAGCACCAGCTCCGTTTCCAACACACAGAAGGTGTTCAACTAACAAGACGGAGCCCTTTCTCCTCTTTCTGGACCTCATGCCTTTCTCTTGGGCACACTTTAGGAGAATCACTTGAAGTCATTTATTACACAAAGATGTAATAAATTGGGACGTGCTGGTTTCTCCTCATTCTCTGTCAAGATGGAAAACTTTAGAGAGGTGAGGGGAGCAGTCAGATGTGTTTCAGTGGGTGAACGGATAAATAAACTATGGCACAGCCAGACAATGGAATATTACCCAGCACGGCAAAGGAATGAACTATTTAAGTCATGAGGAAACACGGAAGAAACAAATGCACATTTCTGAGTAAAGGAAGCCCATCTGAAAAGGCTATATACTGTATGATTCCAAATATATGGTGCTCTGGAAAGGGCAAAGCTATGGAGACCACCAGAATCAGTGGTTGCGAGGGGTTAGGAGAAGGAAGGGATGAGCGGGTGGAACACAGAATTTTTAAGGAAGTGAATATACTCTGCATGATACTATAATGATGAATAGATGTCATTATACACTTGTCCAAACCCACAGGATGTACAACACAGTGAACCCCATGTAAACTATGGAGTTGGATGACAATGACATTTGAATGTGGGCACACCTCTGGTGGGGGGGATGTCAATGAAGGGTGAGACTGTGCAGGTGTGGGGGCAGGGAGATATGGAAATCTCGGTATTTTTGGCTCAATTTTCCTATGAACCTAAACTTGCTCTAAAAAATAAAGTCTGTGTTTTTTTTTAAAGGTATCAAGTACATGTTTAATTTGGACACCCCTAGAAAAAATGAAGTCTGACCTGTTGAAAAGGGTCCCATCTAACAGCACAGCAACAGGGAACGCCATGATCCCCCGAGTTTGGCCAAATCAAAAAATTCAAGGAGCCAATTTATTGCTGTTAGGAGGTTGGAGGAAACACTAGCTTTCTGTCACTAAGCCCAAAAATTAGGGCATTTAAAACTCTTCAGGAGGAACCTGGAAAACGTGATGCCAAGCCTCACTGCAAGCAGCGTAGAGTGGAGCAGGCCCTCTGAGTTAAATGCCGGCAGTTATGACACCCCAGACCAAAAAGTCAAGTAGCCCACGACATGGGACCTAAACTGTGGCAGGTGGCCAGCTGACCCAGCACTGACTGTCCTTGGGACATGCCAAGAATCAGAGAAACGAGACAACTCATTCTAGGGCAGTGCTTTTCAACCTGTTTCATCTCATGGCACACATAAACTAATTACTAAAATTCTGCAGCACACTAAGAAAATGTTTTTTTGCTGATCTGACAAAAAAAACCCATATAGGTATAATTTTGATTCATTCATACCAAACGGTTATTGTTGTGTTGGCTGTTGTCATTTTTTTATACATTTGACAATCTACGGGAAAAGAGGTCAGTGCTCCTGACAAACATGTATTGCATGTTTTTAAACTTCGCGTGGCACACCAGTGTGCCACAGAACATCGGTTGAAAATCACTGTCCTAGGAGAATTAACTGTAAGTTCAGTGAACAATGGGGAAAGGTCAGGCCTGGGAACTTTGGTGAGGACCGCCCACAACCAAGCGTGCCAAAAGAAACTTCCCAAGAGCCCTTTGGAAAAGAGCGACACCTCTGTCAGCCAATGAGATTTCACACATCATATTAGCTTGACCACTCTAGGGACCCTGTAAATATCTCTCCCATGGGTCACACCTTGCAACTTCTCTGAGCCCTGCCCCCCAGGACCAGAGAACCTCGTGGGGCAGGAAGCACTCTGTACTCAATAAAGCCTTTGCTATTCCACACTTCGTGGCTTCAGCCCCTTCCTTCTTTCTCTTCGGGGGAAAAATACCTTACATTAACAACCAATGCAAAGGAAGACCCTTAACATGGAATGATTTCTAGGTCCTCAAGTAGCAATTCTTACATGAGAAGTTACCTAGTTTCATGGAGGAATGTACCCCTTTCACACTGGTCATCAGACCAGACAAAGGCATTCCATCGGTGACATCATAAGATTGCGACTGTCAAAACAGTAATGAAGAGTGGTCCTAGGAGGTATTGATCAGCTCCTCCAATTTTCTTTCTTCAAAGTAAGTGTTTCTAGGATTGATGCACTGGACTGTGGGGGGTGGGGGCTGGGAATCTTGGGATTTTCACAGAAGGAAAGGGGATCATAGAGCTAGGAGAAAATGATATTTTTGCCAAAGTGATATGGGACTTGAGTCACCGAATTAGAAGAATAAAAAGATGTTCCCTTATTTGGAAGCCTGAACTGTTAAGGGATGTGTCAGTTACAGAGTTACTCTGGTGTTGATTTCTTCAACTAGAATTTGGATTACTGGGAAGTAGGAACATGTTTATTCATCACTGTGTGTTCTGGAATATACAGGATAGGGCAAAATTGAGTTTACAGCTATAAGATGTGAAACACAGAGTTTATTCTTGTATAATTATTTACTAATTATTTTCCAACAACTGTAAACCTACTTTTGCCACAACCTGTATTACAACTCTTTCCGTAAAGAGCCAAATAGTATATATTGTAGTCTTGTGGGGTATATGGTGGTCCTGTCACAACTACTCAACTCTCGTTATATTGTAAAAGCAGTCACAGACAATACATAAACAAATGAGTATGGCTGTATTCCAATAAAACTTTATTTACAAAAACAAGTGGTGGGCCACAGGATAATAGCTGACCCTGCTTTATAGCAACAGAGTGGTGGAAAGACCATGCATTTTAATGCAACACGACCCTATTTCAGGTTGTAGCTCTGCCTCTCACATAACCTCTTTTTAAAAAAATTTGATTGATTTTAAAGAGAGAGGAAGGGGGAGAGAGAGGGACAGACAGACAGACAGAAACTGTAATCTATTCCTGTATGTGCCCTGACCAGGGATCAAAACCACAACCTTTGCATATTGGGACAATGCTCAAACCAATCAAGCTATCTAGCCAAGCCTCTCACATAACCTTTTAACTATTTTTCTTTGTTGAAAAATACAGTATAATAATATATCACACATAAAAATAAGAATGACATGTAAGAGACTCTCAGAATATTTGGAACATCAGAAGATACTCAGTAGATGTGTTTCCCTAATAGGTGTAGCTATAAATTCTATAGTTGCAGAATTTAAATTTGAAGGTGTTTTATAAGTCTCTTGAGCCATCTTTCCTAGAGAGCTCCCTGTATCTCCTCTGGAGGTAGTGTTTGTCATGGATGTCAGCAGAAAGCCCATGCAATCAGAAAGCTCAGATGGGATCTGGGTTGTAGTTCCAATTGTTATCTGTTGATTTAAACCTTGGAGGCCAGTTCAATAACTCATAAAGTGGAAAGGAATAAGGGAAATGGAGGCTTCAGACTTACTATGTAACTAACCTTTGACAGAGAGAGAGAGAGAGAGAGAAAGAAAGAGAGAGCGCGTGATAAATGTACAGCACTTGCTACACTCTTTCGATGCTGAAATTAAAAAAAAAAAGCATAGTCGCTCAGTGTCAGGGGGTTATTCAGGAGACCCCGATGAATTGGATGAGCGCGTCAAGATTCATCCTCTGATGAATTCCGTACTGAGAGCATTTATCGCCCTGCATGTTGGAGAAAACGTGTACATGTTGAATCTGCCATAACATACGTGCTCAAAGCTAATGCCTAGAAGATGTTTTGTTTGCCAGGATGTAGGCAAAGTGCTTTATTTCTCTGTTCCTTTGGTGGAGTAAGAGGAGTAATTACATAAGCAGAACTAGAGTGGTGTGTTTGTTTCCAGTGAAAATGGCCAGGATTCTGAGCACGGTCATTCCATCATTCAGTTAATCTGGAAGATGCTGGAGGAAAGATCTGGAGAGACGACACCTCATTCCTCCAGGCCTTTGCAGTGCGCAGGGGGTGACTGTGATACCCAGGTGGGGTGTTCTCTCTCATCCTTAGTGTGAGCCAGACTGGATATTTCATAAACTGTTCCTTGCTCCAGAAATTTCTGTATTTTCACATCTCCCACTAAGAATGATTAGAACATTTGCAAACTTATTTTTGAAAATTATATTGGGAGAGGTGGGTCAGAAAGTCTTGATAAAGATGTTACTGAGGCCCTGGATGGTTTGCTCAGTGGATAGAGAATTGGTCCAGCATATGGATGTCCTAGGTTTGATCCTTGGTCAGGGCACACAGGAGAAGCGACCATCTGCTTCTCACCCCCCCACCCCCCTTCTTTGTCTCTTCCCTTCCTGTAGCCAGTGGCTTGACTGGTTTGAGCATGGCCCGGGTGCTGAGGGTAGCACTGTTGGAGCACATCAGCCTCAGGCACTAAAAGTAGCTCATTGCTCGAGCATTGTCCCAGATAGGGTTGCCGGGTGGATCCCAGTTGGGGCACATGTAGGAGTCTGCCTCAGTATCTCCTCTCCTCTCATCTAATTAAAAAAAAAAACTGTTACTAGGGGGAGGTATCTTGGAAGGACATTAAAAACAAATTTTTAGTGAACTCTGACTATGAATAACCAGTGAAAGGGCCTGGCATAACTTACCCAGCTGCCTAACTTCTCTCTCTTTCCTTGTTTAGGAAATGGGAAAATTATAATTGCTCTTCAAGCAATAGGAATTCAATGACACTGAATATAAAGCACAGAGCCTAACATCAGATGTACATGATCAATAAATAATATCTAACTATTATTACTCATCTATTCTTTTTATTTACTCAAGTCAATGAGTTATGCTTTTCTAGATAAAGCGAGTCATCTGAAAAAACAGAACTGTCAAGAAAAGGATTGCTAAGAAGAATTTGAATAAACAGAGGTTTGCATCAGCACGCCTCACAGAGTGTAGTTATGCGATTAGCATTGCTTAATTTGATTTGACACAACCATCATTCTCATGGTCTGCAGATTCCAAATTAAGCCACAGATATTTTCTCCACTATTTTAATCAGAACCAGATGGGAGAAGAAACACAGACAACACATATAAGAATCGAGTTTACATCGGTCCCCAAAGGATGGACAGAGGAAATAATAGGCCTTTTCCATCTTCAGTTTCAGTAACTGCACGGGAGCAAGGTTGCCAGAACAGATGAGGCAGCTCGGCTTCCCTTAGCACGGGATAATTCGATACAAACAACCTTTCTCAACAACAGAAGTTCGGGCTGTGACTCAGCACGCCAGGCGGGCAGCAAACTAAAAAAAGCCTCTGGACTGTGGATGGAAGGCTGCCTGTTCTGTCTGGTCTCCACCTTATCATATTACTCCACAGTTTCAATAGGCGTCCTGTTACAGCCTTGGCTCACACCCTACGGAAGCCAGAACCACATCTGCCATGGGCACGCAAGGCTATCTATGTCAAGACGTGGTTGAGTGAGGCTTGCTTTCCTGTGCCTAATAGCTTGCGCCATGTGCACCTGCCAGGCCTGACGCCCGGGCTCGGGAGTGGAGTGGGATTTGTGTGCCTCTTTAGTGCTTGGTCGGAGGGATTCAATGTCTCCACGGAGCATCGCCTGCGTGCAGGCTGAGGGGGCCAATGGGCTCTTACAGATCTCCTTAAATTAAGCATTATTTTCCTTTGGAGTTAGTTGGGTGTTTTTTTTAATAGAATGAAACAAAGAAAAAAGAAATTCTAAACCACACAAGGTACCAGAAAACCACCTGTGACTGAAGGATGCAGCAATTTCCAAGAACTATTTGGGAAAACACGCTGTGTGACCCACAGCCCAGCACACACAGCCGTCCCCTGCATTTACAGGGCTCACACACCCTCTCCAGAGAGCAAAGCGGAGCTGAGAAGGGTCCTGCACCCAGAAAAAAACGTGGGGGGCTTGACCTTTCCATTGAACCTCCAGCCAACTCTGAGGTCAAAGATGTCAGCAAGAATGTGGGGAAGCCACATCCAGATCGTCCACAGGTTTTCTGCCAGATGCTGGTTTGGGTTAAGTTTCATTTTATTCATTATTAACTCTGCCATTTCCATTTTTTATTGGTTCTACACTAATTTATGCAGTTGTAGGAATGATTTAATACAAAACACAATCCACAAAAGCATAGAAGACACAAGCAAGGAGTACTGTGCTATAAACTGGCTTTCTGGAGGAAAGAAATAAAGCCACAATTTGTAGTCCTTGGCGATTTCCATGCTGCAAATACACCAATCATGGCCAATCTCAAGCTAACAGTTTAACAACTGGCTCTCAAAATCCCCAAATACTTAACAATAGGCTCTTGCTGGCCAGCTCCTACAAACTACTTCGGAAGTCATCACCAAGAGGCTACCTGCTATTCAGAAAACGGTTTATTTATTGCCAGAACTTTTTTGCTGCATTCTTGCATTTTTAGGTCTATATAATAAATAAAATATTATATTCTGCTTTTTTCTGGTGCTTGATTTTTTAATTTACTTCCATGCCCATGTTTTATTTATTCCTCACAGAATTCTTAAGTAGCCAGCTTTGCTCACATGGAAGAAACTACACAAGTCTTGGAAGCAAACAGCAAGGGGTGAACAGTGGTGTCAAGACTGGCCAGTGGCTTGACTATGGGAACGTCACTTAAGCCCTTGAACCTCACTTCCCTACCTTCAAGGTGGAGCTAACAAACAATACCCGATTCACAGCAGGAAGACAGTTGATCTTTATTAAGTGACCATAAAATCCTAGTTCCTTTCTTCTCATTCCCAATAAATACTTCAGCAGTTGGTTTATTCTTACTGCATGTACTGGTCTTAACAATTTAGAAAATTCTTCCTGGTTCCTGCCTCATGAGAAGGAGCTGAACAGTATTATTATTATTATTATTATTATTATTATTATTGGACAGTATTATGGTACGAAGTGGCCTATAACCTCAGGTGACTACAGCCTTAGGTCCTGCACTTGTTGTAAGTGACTCACTAAGGAGAGCTACAGTCTGGAGGCCCAAGGGCTGCCGTGCGTTGTGGAGCTTATACTTGGAATCAGAGAATGTCGTCATTGGAAAAGATCCTGTGGGACTATCAGTCCCAATCTTTCTCTGTTCTTATATAGAACCAAAACTTCACACAGGAATGGAAAATCCTAGTTTCATGGTTTTCTAAATACATATCATGTCAGTGTTGGCAACAGTTACTACATTTAGTGTGATGCTGATAAATTCTATGTGCGGTTGGAGAGCATGCTCATGTAGAGTTCTGGTTAAATTAAAATAGGTGAGCAAAGGTGTTCCCTGTAGTGCTGCCAGTGTGGGTGCTGGTCCTATTCCTTCCCCTGGGAGAGACAGTATAGGAAGGAATTGCACCATCAGGCTGAGGAGGAAGACACAACAGAAAATCCCCGTGCAGCACGACTGCTGGCTGTCTACCAGCGGATGCTCTCGCTCTACCTTAGGGACAGAATCTCCAGCGCAGGAAGTCTGGGTCCCTGAGGCCAATACCAGCCCTGGGATGTACCATATTTCCCCATGTATAAGACACACTTTTTTCTGAGAAATTTGGGCTCTAAAAACTTTGTGTGTCTTATACGGTGGTTGTGAATTTTTTTTAAACTTGCATTTCCCATATTTTTCGTGCTTATTTTTGTGCTCATTGCTGAAGACAGTGATTCTTCATCAGACACAGATGAAGACAAGCTAATGGATGGGAGTTTTGACAGTGATGAGGAGTTGTATAAATTTTATGATGAATAAAACTTGAGTTCAATAAATTTAATATATTTTTTTCAAATTTCAGGCCCCAAAATTAAGTTGCGTCTTATACATGGGGAAATATGGTAATTTGCTGGAGAAAAAGGATAAACTTTATCTTGTCTAAAACTACTATTATTTGGGGTAGCTCTCACCTGCCATCAAACCTACTCCTATCTGATATCCCACATAATCCTGACCCCAAAATATGTAGTTTGAATCACATCAAAGAAAGTATAAAGCCCCATCAACTGCACTGAATGGTATGTGATGTTCGCAGCCTTCATACTGCCAGTCAGTGAATTTCTCCTATGTGCCTGGCTTTGTTTTGAGTTTTTCTTTCATTTTTTAAAATTTACTGGGATGATATTGGTTTAAAAGATTATATAGGTTGCAAGTGTACCTTTCTATATAATACAAGATCTGTACATTGCATGTGCCCACCACCCCAAGTCAAATCATCGTCCACCATCATCTATCTGACCCCTTTACCTCTATACTTCCTCTGCCCTTTGCTCTGGTAACCACCACGCTACTGTCTGTATTGATGAGTTTTTGTTTGTTGGGCTTTTTTGTCTGTTCATTTGTTGCTTTCAGTTCTATATTCCACATATGGGTGAAATCACGTGTGTTAACGCTGGTGGCCGAGGCCGGGCAGGTCCACATTGGATTCGGGCAGATGGTAGAGAAACTGGGGATCTGGAAAGCGTTGGGCCATTCCGGTTAATAAAGTCTCGCAATGGTGGATGAGCACACAGGCAGGGGAAACCGCCTCTCAGGCAAACAAACAGCAAAATGGCCCTTCACAGTGGCGGACAGGCAATCCACCATCCACAGTTCCCCATCGCTCATCTCTGAGCGCAAGCACCCATACCTTATAGAGGCTATGCACACATGCCTCTGCCATGTGCTCACATACCAATCGGGCAAAGGGCTTGCAGCCGGTAAACAGCCAGCAAGCCTAACACAGCTGCCCCACACACATGGTTCACGGCTTTTTTCTGTCTGACTTATTTCACTTAGTATGATGGTTTTTCAACACATTACCCTCTGAAGTAGACACTACTCTCCTGGTTTTGTCAGAGAGGTGAAAAAATGGTTACTTCAGACAATTTGCAGTGGAGCAGGGTTCAACAGTAAGCTTGTCTGCCTCCAATTCTTACCATCTAACATCTCATTATCAGCTATGCCAAAGAAATAAGGGACCCAAAGGTGCTCTCTTGTGGTCTCTAAATAACCACAGTCCTTTTATGTGGGGTCCTCGGGTTACGACACAGTTCCGATCTTATGACAGTGATATAACCCAAATTTTTGTGTAAGTCAAAACATACCCTAGCCTAACACAAACGGAATGCTTGCACTTTTAACAGTCCAAAATGGCGTAGGTCAGCGTGCCGGGGAACACCATCTCCCTCACTTATACCCACGTTACTGCGTGTTCTTCTGCTGTGCACAACCAAACTAGTTCGCCCATGTAGTCCGCAAGTATGACACTAACGGTGTAAGCTGAAACACTCACGTCTCAATCTTTTAAGTTTTTACAGGAGTGAACATCGCAAACTCAAAACGTCATACGCTGAAACTATCGTAACCTGAGAACCCCCTGTACAAAGCTTTTAAGTATCTGCCAGGTCCCCAATCATTCCAGCAACACAGTGTAATGGATGAAAATGAACTTTAAAATTAATTTAAAATTAATATTGAAGTTAATCTTTAAACCGTATTAGCCAAAGATTCCCACCTCTAACCTAAAAGGCAAGTGAAAAAAATATAGGAACAAATCCACAATTCTGCATTCTCTGTTTCCTTTAGCTTTTCTTTTTCCTGTCTGGCTGCAAATTTGGCAGGATAAGAGATGATTGTTCTTTCAAAATAGTTCACCTCTCCTGAGTTCAATTTTTCACTTGAATTCATACTCCTCCGATTGGAAGAGAATTCTTATTCCTATGGCAACATGGGTTTTGTTCCCTGCCCCCTCCCTTTTAAAAACCCAAGCTGATGCCCTTTGCCTCTGAATTGGAATAAACAGTGGAAACAGGTGACTCTATTTTTAAAAACATGTTTTTCTGTACAAATGGTCGCTTACCATTAAGTCAGAAGACATATTTTTCACCACTTCCGCGCCCCTTGCATTCAGTTTTCTTCTAAAGTATTTGTCACTGGGGAAATCGCAAGTTGGGCTAACGCTTTGTCAGAAGGGCCTGGCACTGGCTCTCCAGTTGCTGGTCCATGCATTTTTGGGAATGGGGTGGAGTCGTCCTTCAAGGTTGGCTGACCCCCTTTTATCCCCTTTTATAGAGTCTCTGGGAACAGAATGCCCATGGTCAACAGAGAGATGTCACACAGATTTTAATAAAAGCTGTCTGAAGCAAGGTATGTTTGTATGAACAGAATTAAACACAGAACTTTAATATATTCCACTTTCTCCCACAGCATGAGGCCTGAAGCACTGGCATTTCCAAGCATCAGAGGGCTAAGAAAGGCTCTTCAGGGCTGCCCTGGCCACAATGCCAGGCTGAATGGGGCCCCACTGGAGGAAACTTGAAGTCACAGCTCTGCCCATAGCCTACTGTAGCATCCCATGGTCCTCTGGGATAGCGCCATACAATCGCCCAGGTCCCGGTCCCGGGGAGAGAACAGAGACCCCACCATTCACTAGGAGAGCACCTAGTTCATATTTTCAGAAGAGCACATTGGATGGGAAATACTGTTGCCACTGTCTTTGGAAAACTCAATCTGCTACAGAAGCAGTGCCCAGACTAGTTGTGGTCTGGACTCACTGATGGCCCAGCCCAGGAACGCGGTTGCCTTGACATTGAGTTAAGCCCAGCCCTCAATCCCTGTGAGGCCAACGGACAGTGGTGAGGGCTCCTGAAGTCACACTGCTTGTATTCAAAAGCCAACTCTGCTGCTTATTTCCCCATGTGACTTTGAGCAAATAATTCAGCTCCTGGCTTCAGCCCTTATCTTTAAAATAGGAACAGTAATAGTTTAAATCTCACAGAACTGTTATAAAGAAGTATTTGTGTGTGTCTAATGCATAGGAAGCAAGTTAGGTATTATTTTTATTACTTGTTACTTTTTTTTTTTTTTTGCTTCATTTGATGGAAAGAAAATTATTCTGGTTCTTGGTAAAACAGGGACAGCTTTTCCAAGGAAATTCTGGGAAATGACTGGAAGAAGGAAGCAGGGACCATGCCATCTCTTTTTGCGACAGAACAGGAAAGAGTATGGAGGGCTGAGTCAGACAGACTTGGTGTATGTTCTGGCTCTAACAGCACTGTGACTTTGGGGAAATCACCCCATCCTTCTAAACCTCATCTACATAAGGGGACTGAGAGCTGTTATGAGCACTGAATTAAATAATGTTCAAGATTGAATGTGCCATACTACTGCTCAGAAGAAAAATATTTATTGTAGTAGAAAAAGGCTGGCCCTGGCTGGTTGGCTCAGTGGTAGAGCATCAGCCCAGTGTGTGCATGTCCCGGGTTCAATTCCCTGTCAGAGCACACAAGAGAAGTGACCATCTGCTTCTCCCCCCCTCTCCCCCCTCTCACTTCTCTCTCTCTCTCTCTCTTCCCCTCTTGCATCCATGGCTTGATTGGAGCAAGTTGGCCCCAAGTGCTGAGGATAGCTCCATGGCCTCCACCTCAGGCGCTAGAATGGCTCCGGTTGCAAAACAGCAACACCCCAGATGGGCAGAGTATTAACCCCTAGTGGGCTTGCTGGGTGGATCCTGGTCAGGGTGCATGCCAGAATCTATCTCTCTGCCTCCCCTCCTCTCATTGAATAAAAAAAAATTTTAATTTTAATTTTAAAAGAAGAAAGAAAAAGGCATCAAAGTTAACTAGGAGCAATAATATGAGTCATAAGTGCATTCGTGAAAGAGCGTCCAGGTTAATGACAACTTGTGGAACAAGGAGGAGACAGAAAACTTGCAAAACATTTTTGAAGACTTGAACTGCAAAAATTAAATTGTTTAAAAGTACATTTGGAGCTAACTGAGGGGACTGGTGTTTTAGTAGAGTGAACTTGGTGTGCACGTAGGGAATGGAACCTTCCCGTATGATGATGACATCATGAGAAAACCTACATGAAAAGGAGACATCAATGACATTTGAGGCAGAGAGACATCTGGAAAGCCAACTCATGCCTGGACAGAGATCTGGGGAGGAGTCTGAGTGGCAGATCAAAGATAGATTTATAAGATTGGTTGTGTGAAAAACATATATATATATATTTTTTAAGTAAGAGATAAAGAGACAGACTTTCACATGTGCATCAGCTGAGATCTACCCAGCAGCCCCCATCTGGGGACAGAGCTTGAATCAACCGAGCTGTCCTCAGTGCGTGGAGAACTCTTGGACTAACTGAACCACTGGCTACGGGACAGGAAAAGGGACAAAGGAGGGAGAAGGAGGAGGAGAGAAGCAGTTGGTCTCATGTGTGCCCTAACCGGGGTTCTAACCCAGGACATCTTAATAGACTGATGCTCTACCCACTGAGCAACCAACGGGCCAGAGCCATGAAGAATAATCTTATCAAACCTTCATGCTCAGATACTACAGTCCATTGGAAGAGACAAGGTCAAATTGTAGGAGTACTGCCTTTTATTTTACCTTCTAACCGAAATCCTCACCTAGACTGAGGGGGAGAACAACTTCTATTAAGAAACCTGTGCTTTGAATGTTGAGTGTGACACCACCTGAGACAGCAGCAATAATAGCAACCCTTGATAGTTAAAAACAAACACCCCTCCGGTACACATACCTCCTACGATCTCTTACCAATGGTTAAGTTGTAAAGTGGCCCTTTGGCAGAGAATAGACTGAAACCAGAGCTCTAACAACAGCTGCTTTCTCAGGAGCATGGATGGCATGCTTTAATTACCTGTGTTGCCTCTGTGCTGTTTTCTGTATTTCATTGTGAGCATATGGTATCCCTCCCTATTACGGCCAGATGTGTCTTTTGTGGATTATCCTAGGAACCTAACCACCATATGACTTTGTTTCCATGGTAAACTTTTTCCAAATTCTCAACAACTGAATTAGAAGCAAACTTTCAGATCCAATGACTGATACAATCACTAAGAATAGGCTGAATAGACACTGGCAGACCAAAAGAGTCTTGAATTCTTGCGATTAATTAACATATTCACAGAGATTTCCACCTTGAGTTTTTTTTAAAATACTATACTTTCAAATGTTATGCTAACTAAACAAAAGAGTTATAGTAGCAAAAGATGAGTTCTATCTATACTGCTCACAAAAATTAGGAAATATTTCAAAATGGATATAAAGCTATAAAATATCCCCTAATTTTTATGAGCAGTATAATTGAAATGTGAGATCAAAACGTCTTGGCCTTCCTATGAGCCCACATAAGTCGCTGTACCTGCTGTAATTGCTTGGGTCCTCAGAGTCAGATTCAAGGGCATTCTGTCCCCTTCGGTGTGTTCAGCTCTGATCCTGGCCCTATTTTTGAATTGGAGAAGGAGCCAACAGCCTTGGCCTGCCAAGCACTGAATCTCTCCATTGGGAACCATCTTCTGGTTGTCTCAGCACTTTCCGCGGAGCTGCCATGTTGTTTCCCAACACACCTGGGTCCGATGCTGTAATAGTCCTGAGTCTCAGTTCTCAACACTGGGTTTCTGCTTCAGTCCTTCCACTTACCCTATGGATGAAGCCTGATTTTCTTTCTTGCGGGAAGTTTCCTTCCTACTTCTGAAAAATCTTCTCAAATGATGACTCCTCAGCACAGTTGTTCTCCCTCACATCCTTCTTACCCGGGGTGGGAGGCCTCCAACATGTCATTTTGCTGCCCTGCATTCTGATGGATGGCTACTGGGAATGCCTTATTCCTTGGTCTTAGCCACGTATATTGGCACCTCTTCTTAAAATAAGGCCCACTGGCCTCTCTAAACCTGGGTGAGTCCCACAGTCAGTGCATGCTCTCATCTCTGCCCCTCCCTCTGTTGCTGTATGGAGTCATGAAGAGCTGCACAACCTAAAACTTCAAAGCAAGGGTGCCAGGCAGGCCACATAAGTGAGTGACACTGATCTGACAGGAAGGGTGCAAACTGGAGGACACATGACCAGGGGAAAGGGGGCAGAGGCAACTCAACCTTTGCCACTTGAAGCCTGAAGTCTAGATTATGGGATGCCTCTCGAGGTGTTAATGTCATCTAATTCAGAAGGTTTCTAAATGCTGACTGGTTTGTGATTTCTGCTTTAAAGTGAGAAAGTGAAAGGTAATCTAATACAACTTATCTTGATTTTCTTATTTCGTTATTTATTTTTCTTCTTTACCAAGTGAGAGAAGAGGAGATATAGAAACAGATTCTCACATGTACCCTGACCAGGATCCACCCAGTTCAACCCCTGTCTGGGGCAGATGCTCTGCCCAGCTGGGGCCATGCTCGCAACCGAGCTATTTTTAGCACCTGAGGCAGAGGCTCCACAGAGCCCTCCTCAGTGCCCAGGACCAACGCACTTGAACCAATCCAGTCATGGCTGCAGGAGGAGAAAAGAGAGAGAGAGAAAGAGAGAGAGAGAGAGAGAGAGAGAGAGAGGGAGAGGGAGAGAGAGAGGGAGAGGGAGAGAGAGAGAGAGGGGGGAGAGAGAGAGAGAGAGAGAGAGAGAGAGAGAGAAATTGAGAGAGAGAGAGAAGGGGAAGAGGGAGGTGTGGAGAACCAGATGGTTTCTTCTCCTGTGTGCCCTGACCAGGAATCAAACAGAAGGACTTCCACACATGGAGCTAATACTCTACCACTGAGCAAACCAGCCAGGGCCTGATCTTCATTTTCTACACCCCAGTTTAACAATTCTTTCAAATGACTTGAGCACTTCACACGTAGTGGAAGGCTGACCGTGAATTTCTCTGTATACAAAAGGGAACATTATTGAAAAAAATAGCCTTTCTTAACTGGGTAACATTGAACACTAATTTAAAATAAAGCTTTATTTCAAGCTACATTTGGCCCCTAAGAAATGAGATGAAAGAAGAAAATGAATCAGCCACATGAGTCTAGCTCTTTAATCACCATCCTCACTGTGGCTAATTGAATCTTCAATGCACATTGGCTTTGTTCCCTGAGGTATACTAAAACAAATATGTAACACATGTCTCCTTAAGATGAAAGATTTCGCATGTTTGAAGTTAAAAGTACCCATAAATTGCAGCAAAAACAGACTATGACATCTAACTAGGAAACCGAAACCTTGTAGGGGAGATACTAACATTATTCACTGAATCATCGAGGTTTGGAGATAGAATCATCACTACAGGTTTTCCAATGCAACTTAGGAAGTCTGTATGTCCATGTTCTTAAGCAAAATAATGAAAGTAATCCTGAGTGTCTATGAGTTTCCTTGAAACAGTTTTTCATTGCTGTTGTTACTGAATCAGATTTATGATTCCACTTGGGTTGTATCAGAGTTAACTGATTTGATGATTATGACCATCAAAATAACCAGATGTTCACATTAATTGCTTGGCAGTTGATCTGAAATTTTTTATGATGTTGATTCATCTGTGCATTTTGATTTGATTTCCAAGGTAGAGATGCTAACGGTGAGTAAAATTTTTAGGACTTGTAGAAAATGTTCATGGACACTTTCCAGCTATGGAAATACAGAATTTCATCTTAATCATAGAGGAAAAGAATGTGGAAAGCTAAATTGGGCACAAATAAGCCAAATTGTAAGGAGTGCTAATTGCTTTGTGTGGCACACCTGTCAACGAATATTAATCAGAACAGGAAGTGATTATGAAAAAGCATCTGTCTTTCAAGTTCCACTGAACCCTTTTTAGAAAACATTTGTTCAAAAGCATGAACAAGAACATTCTGAGTAAATTACTTATATACATTGATTAACTTCTAAAGATACATTTGCCCCATTATACTATAATTCTAGGTAGTATTAGCTGTGATTAAATACAGCCTCCAGTGTATACAAAACTATATTTTTTAAAGAATTATATAAAGTATACCATAGGGAATACAGTCAATAATATTGTAATAACTATGCATGATGCCGGCTGGTTACTGGAAATATCAAGGGAACCATTTTGTAAAGGATATGATTATCTTACTACTATGCTGTATACCTGAAACTAATACAGAATAATACTGAAGGTAAACTGTAATTGAAAAATAATACTTGGCCCTGGCCAGTTGGCTCAGTGGTAGAGTGTCTGCCTGGCATGTAGAGATGTCCCAGGTTCGATTCCCAGTCAAGACACACAGAAGAAGTGACCATCTGCTTCTCCACCGCTCCCCCTCCCCTTCTTTCTCTCTCTCTTTCTCTCTTCCTCTCCCACAGCCATGGATTGATTGGTTCAAGCTCATCAGCCCTGGGCACTGAGGATAACTCTGGAGCCTCAGCCCCAGGTGCTAAAAATAGCTCAGTTGTGAACATGGCCCCAGAATGGGCAAAGCATTGGCCCCAGACGGGGTTGATGGGTGGATCCCAGTCAGAACACATGTAGGAGTCTGTCTCTCTATCTCCCCTCCTCTCACTTGGAAAAAGAAGAAAAAAAACACTTAAAAATTATATTTCTAGATTTAAATTTTGCCCTATTATAGTAATAGATTTGTGCAGTTTTGGTCCTTATTCAAAAGCTCTTAATTTTAAGTTTTTTAAAGGGAAAAAAATAAAGATAACAAATTTTAACAGTATTAAAATGTGGGGAAATGTTAAAGCTATAAAACTATAGTGACCACTAGGTAACACATAGACCGAATGCAAATGTCAATCATTTGTTTAAAAATATGGGGGAGGGATATGTAAAAAAAGTGGAACATGATTTGACAATATGTTTTGTTTTTCACTTTGGCTCATTCACTTAAAAAATTATTAATTCGCCTTGGCTGGTTGGCTCAGCAGTAGAGCGTCGGCCTAGCGTGCAGAAGACCCGGGTTCGATTCCCGGCCAGGGCACACAGGAGAAGCGCCCATTTGCTTCTCCACCCCTCTGCCACGCTTTCCTCTCTGTCTCTCTCTTCCCCTCCCGCAGCCAAGGCTCCATTGGAGCAAAGATGGCCCGGGCGCTGGGGATGGCTCTGTGGCCTCTGCCTCAGGTGCTAGAGTGGCTCTGGTCGCAACATGGCGACGCCCAGGATGGGCAGAGCATCGCCCCCCGGTGGGCAGAGCGTCGCCCCTGGTGGGCGTGCCGGGTGGATCCCGGTCGGGCGGGGAGTCTGTCTGACTGTCTCTCCCTGTTTCTAGCTTCAGAAAAATGAAAAAAAAAAATTATTAATTCCCCAAAATATACCTTCCTGAAATTCTAAGTGTGAGCCACAGGCCAGGGGCGTGGTCTCTCCTCTTGGAGCCCTGCTCAGCACTTGCTGAGTCAGACTCTGCATTTTATAAAATCTCCAGGGAATCTGTATACACATTAAAGTTTGAGAAGCGCAAGTCTACAAGATTCTAAGCCAGAATTTAAAAATAGGATTGGCCCCTGACCTCAAGTTAGTCATCCTCTAAGAAGGCAAAAGGCTCAGGTAAACAGGTAGTGTTATGGTGCAAGTCTTAAACCTATCCAAGTATTATGGGGACATGGAGGAGAAATGACAACACTTAACAAAGGCAATTGCTTGGACGTGCAGAGCAATTAGAGTTGGGTCTGGAAAACGAAGTAAACAAGAGTAAAAGACCTGATTCGCTTATTTCATTCCGCATAATGGACTGCAGGATTCCATACATTGGTGGGACATAAAAGCGAGACTAAGAGACATGGACAGGAGTGTGGTGGTTACGGGGGGTGGGGGGAGGGAAGGGGGGAGAGGGGGAAGGGGGGGAGGGGTACAAAGAAAACTGGATAGAGGGTGACGGAGGATGATCTCTCTTTGGGTGATAGGTATGCAACAGAACTAAATGACAAGAAAATCTGGAAATGTTTTCTTTGAATATATGTACCCTGATTTATTGATGTTGCCCCATTAAAATAAAAATTTATTTATAAAAAAAAAAAGAGTAAAAGACCTGTATGGTGGGCCAGAGGCTATCTTATCTAAGAAGCAGAGGCTGGGGCTAACAATGCAGGGTGGCAAACATTGTAGAGACCCGGCAACAGAGTGTGAACTTGATACCCGTGGGACAATGACTAGACACAGAGCTTTGAAGAGGAGGTGTGACTTGGTCACAGTTGTGTGTTAGAAAGACTGTGTGCAGTATACAGGCCACACGAAATGAGTGCGAGCTGTACAGCCCGAAGTAACCCGAGCTTTGTAAAATTCCTACTAATAGTTCCAGAGGAAAGAATAAGAGAGTTGAAACCCCACAGCTAGAAAGCCTGAGCTCACATTGTAAAATTAAAAAGCCAAACATTCTATTCAAGTGCAGCTAGAGATGCAGATTTGTAGTCAAGATAGAGATAACCGAAAAAAATAGGATGAAGAAATACAACAAAAAAAGTAACTTGAAAATAAGTAAAAAAAGTGTGCTTCTTATCTATACTTTTCCATTTCTGGCACAAATTAGACTTCTGCTCAAGGGAGAAAGAAAAAAAAGTAAAGAGCCAGCTGAGCCTACCCTTCCTCATTCTCTAGCTAAACCTGAGACTTGAAAAGCTACCATTACTCAACCTACCCAGCCTCAGAAACAAAATAAAGCTTCTTTATTTTTCAATTTTATTTATTGATTTTTAGATAGAGGAAAAAGAGAGAGAGAGAAAGAGGGGGAAGAAGCAGGAAACATCAACTCATAGTAATTGCTTCCAGTATGTGCCTTGACCAGGCAAGCCCGGGTTTCAAACCAGAGACCTTGTGTTCAGATCGACACCTTTATCCACTGCGCCAGCACAAGTCAGTCTCTCTCTCTCTCTCTCTTTTTAAAGAAATACATAATATAGAATAACAGGAGTAATGAAAATACAGCCTGAAGAGATTTAAACATCTTAAAAGAGTCTCATTTTCTCTCAAGTGGCAGCAAAGCTCTCTTTGGCTGAATATTTTTAGCAACTAACAAGGTCTTTTGATCAGAACTTCTCACCTGGTCTACTGGCAACAGATAGACTCTTACAACAGTGAATGACAATTTATTGATACACAGTGTCATGCCTTTAACATGACTAGAAGATGCAAGGTTTTCTGGAATTTTTAGTGCAAGGGGATCAGACTCCCCTTCTGAAAATATTGCTTCCCTAGTGATTTTTTTTTTCTTTCTCAGTTATTATTCTTAAAGGAGAAAGTATGCTAATGGATACTCAGAGGTAGAAGTATGGAAATCCCTTTATTCTTGTCAGTTTAAGAAAAGTAAAATTAATGCTTGCTTCAGATTGCCCAGGCAGGAAAATCAGCTGTCACCCCTATTTTATGACACTTGACACACAGGCAAGTTGTCAAGACAATAAGAAAAAAACCCCAAAAAACTCAGGCATGTAAGGCTTAGAACACACTCATATACTTGATCTGAGGGGAAAAAAACACTTACTTTAGGGCAAAGTCCTTCTGATTGTAAGATTAAATTATGAGCACAAAAATAGGACAGTGTAGTGGAAAAGGACTGGTGGATAAGTGACAAGTTAAAATACCTTTAAATTATGTAATTATAAACACGACTATGAGACAAAGCCAACAAAAATATTTATTAAAGCTAAAATATACTACTCACAAAAATTAGGGGATATTTCAAAATAAATATGAAGCTATAAAGTATCCCCTAATTTTTGTGAGCAGAATATATAATATGAATGTTATACTTTAATAATGATTATCTGGGTCTCAAATTCCCAAATGGCCTCAAATGGAAACTGTAATCCTTCCGAAGAAACCAGAGGCCAGCTAGCCCTTTCCTCCTGGTTCCACAGCTACAAGTGATCTGGGAGACACTCCCAGCTTTCCAAGCCAGCCAACAGTGTCTGATCAATAACACGGGTGCAGAGCTTTGTACCCCACCTCCAGGCCTGCTCCATAAAGCCCACCCTGAAATTCAATTCTCCTCTCCTCTCCTCTCCTCTTCCTTCTTTTCTCTTCTCTCCTCTCTCCTTTCTCTCTCTCTCTCTCTCTCTCTCTCTCTCTCTCTCTCTCTCTCCTATCCCTGAGCTAGAAGTGAACACCCAAGGCAGCTGTAAAGTCACAGTTTGAGAACAGCAGGGTCCTGCTCACTCTGGATTCCACAAGGGACTTCAGGAAGCAGAGTCCATTGCGCCCAAGCTCACGCATCGCCTCCATTTCCCAGTGCTGGAGGGATTTTATACAAGAGAAACATAAGCTTCTTGTTGTGCTAAGCCACTGACACATATTTTATCTGCTGCAACAGCTAACTTTACCTTAACTAATATAACATCCCACTCAAAATATGGAAAAATAAGTCTCTTTGTCAAGAAATCACTGGAGTCCTGGCCCAGTAACTCAACTGGTTAGAGCATCATCCTGATACACCAAGGTTGCAGGTTCGATCCCCAGTCAGGGCACATACAAGAATCAGCCAATGAATGCATAAAGCAGTAGAACAAAAAATTAATGTTTCTCTCTCTCCCACTTCCTTTCTCTCTCTCAAATCAATAAATTTTAAAAAAAAATATCACTGCACTTCAGGTATTTCTGGGAAATGTTCTGATATATAAGCTACCAGGATTTATTTATGACCTCTCAAAGGTCACAGTATAATAACAAACTAGGACTGTCTTCTCATTTTTTTTTTTTTTTTGTCTTTTATATCATTTCACTGGCAGTGGGAGTGGGGGGAGGAAAGGCTAGAATCATATCAGAATGATAAGGGGAAAAAAGCAATTTGTTAACTCCTCCCTAAAAAAAAAATATCAGACATGTCTACATGGAAATTGAATCTGCAGAAGAGTGGTAAAGAGGAGGAAAGAACATGATTTAATTTATTCTTGGCTAACAGGAACCTGAAACCCATATGGCTTTCATCTCCCTGCACATAAGATGGGTTGGAGAGTCACATCTGTAAGAAATATGCTTTATGTCAAACTGATTAGGAGAGTCAATATTAGACATAACCTCCTTTCTTTAAGGGGAGGCAAACTCCATCATCCGTTTATGTCTCTGGTGGGGCTTAAAAAAAAAGCCATAATCAACTTGCCTTATAACCTGAAGGCATTTAGAAGAAAAATCTATATTTGTTTCCTTAGTCAGATTGCTGAAGCATGAAATGGGATGTCTTGTCCTCCTGCCTTTGCTGGAAATGCCATATATATTCTGTTTATTTATTTGGATGGGGAAGCAGGAGAATTATTGAAAAGTTTTATGTATCACCCGCTGACTTTGAGTGATAGGTTCAAATTGCTAGAGAAAGACAGGCCAATGCTTTCAACCAGAGAAGACTGATAGAACACCTCTTCCTTTAAAACACAGGAGGACATAGTCATTGCCTTGGCATCTACTCAAGAATAACAAGAAAAATATCTTAGATGACTTCCTTATCACCCAATTTCTTTGTGTTCCTTAATTGGCAATATTACACACATAAGTTCCAAACATCCTCTGCAAAGGATCTGGTCGCTGGATGGACAAAGGACAAGAGAGCTGGGGCAGGGGTGGTGCCTGCACCCTGGCCTCCAGGCTGCAGGTCTGCTAAAGCAAAGGGGGTGAAGATGAAGAGGAAAGCGAAGGTCCTTGCCCTTGGCCCGGGTCCTAGACTTAGCCAGGAGATATGTACAGGTCGCTCATCCCAGCGGAGAGTCTTCCCAGCTGAGCTCCCTACCTAGGGAGATGCCTTCTCTCTGTGCCCCGTGATGGCTCACAGGAAGGCAGGAGGACCAGGTCGTGTCAAGGGAGGCCAGAGAGCAGGCAGGACCCATCTATGAGCTCTTCACCACTGTCACTGAACTCCGGATGGCAACACTTTGCTCTGCTGCCTGTTCCAACCTGCATGCTAGACAGTGGCCCCCATGGCATGCTGCCATTGCCACAGTGGGCTCTCCCCTGTCATGGGTTCTGTGCACCACTGCCCAGGTTTCTATTCAAAATCCTGAGGGAATGCATTTGGTTATCAAACCTGGGTCTTGTGCGATGCCCTAACTTCCCACCATGGGCTGGGAAAATGCGTCTGGCCTTTGGACATTAATGGTGGAGGGAAACTACTCCCCAACACTGATCCCCCAACTGGGAATTCCCAAAACATAAGAACAAGGTCCCTAGCAACAGCCACAAGAACCAAACCAAAGCTCCCACAAGGGGAACACTCACTTTGTTCAACTGAACTGCTGAAAAAAAGAGGGAGAGGAAGGAGGTCAAGTGGAGGTGACAGTGAAAGTCCACAGATCAAAGCGACTCAGAAATAGCCGCTCTCTTTGAAGAGGTCTGGAGAAAAGATAAGCTCCTACACCATTTAATGTGAAAGTTTAGCTGCGGAAATAAGTCCTACTTGAACACAAAATAAATATTGACAGTGGAGGATATTACGGGTATATGTTGTTTTTATTTTTAAAGACTTCTTAACTAATAATGAAATGTGACTTGCAGAATCCATATTATAGAGTAAACTGAGAGATCTAGTTTGGAAATCTACCATAAGACCCAGCTGAGAATCTGAAGAGGTCACACAACTCTCCAAAGCTTTAAGTTTATATGTTTATACTTAGAAAGAGCAAGTGGTCTATCTCAACACAAAAAGGGAAAAAATTCTAGGTTCTCTCTCAGGATCAATGATCACTGACAGCTGAATCTGCCGATCATATGTCAATTTGGGCTCCACATTAATCAGCATAAATCTAAGTCAAGACTGGGAGCCCCCTCAATTCTTCCTAAGCAGAGCCAGCATTTCCATTTCTAGAGCCGCAAATTGGGAGAGAAACACAAAAGTCAAATGAGATTTCCCGATTGCCATGGTACATGGTGAGCTACATTTTTTGTATGTGGGACTATTCAAGAAGAAGAAAAAACCTGATAGACACAACTTTTTCAAAGTGAAGCTGCTTTCTTGTTCTGTTTTATTATCTAATTATAAAAATGAAGCAAACTGATCATCATAGTTCAAAACAACCATAAAGAATCAAAAGTCAAATACAACTATGGTAGCTCCATGTCATGGTAGGTTTGTACTTAGCATTGGATGGCTTTTTTGTCTCTCTCTCTCACACACAAACACACACACACACACACACACAGAGTAATTTCCTCCCAAAGAATGCCATAGAGTCAGTCAAGTGACCCAGAGGAGGTTTTATTTTAAAACACAGCCCATGCCTAGCCCTTCCTCTGTCTCTCAAACCCACCTCCAGGTCTCCAACAATAGACACGATAATCCAATCTAAATCCCAAGGTCCATTTTGATTTTCACTCCCAGAAAAGGGACTCCTGGGCTGGAATTTCCCACTTGCAGTACATTTTTAACACATTTTTTTTTCTTACAACTTAGAAAAATGCCAATAAGAATACTGGCAACAGCTCTTTAGTCACTAAAATGCTGCTATCTGGTGATATCTGAGAAGGTGCAACATGGACACAGCTTTCTGATTTGCTGCAGAAATTCCAAAATGAGAGCATATCTCAGGAAGCCAGAGGGGCTGCCTGTGACTATGGGATCGAAGCTCCCTACTCCATCACTGGCAGCAAAAGCAAAGTGATTGGACACAGCAGGGGTCCTCAGCCGTTTGGTTTGTGGCAGAAAGCTGTGGGGAGCCTCCCCCTACACCTCCTGCTCTGGGTAGATGGAGCACACCGCAGGGGGCAGCGGGGAGTGAATGGGAACTGGAAGGGATGTGCGCTATAAGGAGCTTTCCTGGCCAGCGCCCGAGGCCCAGCCTCCTCGCTAGCTTAGAAACACAGCCTTCGGACCTCAGCGGCCTCAGCTGAACCCCTCTGCTCCCCGGAGTTGCAGAGGGGAGGGCAGGCCTGGGCCAGCAGCCTTGTTGCTCACGGGATTCTTCTAAAATGTGAATTTCACACTGCTCCTCGGGGGAAGGTCACATCTGTCTGGTCCCTGCTGCATCCCCTGCACCTAGCAGGGTGACCGGAACACATCAGATTGCAATTTGAATGGATGATTTAGGGAGCCTCTGGCCCCAGCCCTCTCCTGTTTCAAGTGAGCCGAATGGCAGGGCGGCTGCAGAGCCAGCACATGAGGCTTAGCACATCCTTGTGCTAAGTCCCGTCCGTGGGACACTGGGCCAGAAATCGGAGCTCAGCACCGAACTCTTCCACTTGGACTCTCGTACTCAAATCACTCAACCCCTGCCAATGAGGGCAGTGATACCTGCATGGGCAGGAGGAATAAACATTATCTAAAGATGCCTTTCGGGAGCAGTGAGCCTCCATTGCTGTAATAACTGAATCCCTCAGAGAGCGAGGAGCATGCTGGCTAAGTCCCACCTTGCCCAGATTCCCACTGGTTGGAGTGTTCAGAGCCCCAAACTCGTATTGTTCACGTCTATCAGGGACCCTCTTCCTAGGTAGCCTCCTGGGAGGCTGCTGCTCATTTTTTTTTTTTTTTCTAGAGAGGAGGGGGAGAGACATAGAGAGAGAAGGGGGGAGGAGCTGGAAGCATCAACTCCCATATGTGCCTTGACCAGGCAAGCCCAGGGTTTCGAACCGGCAACCTCAGCATTTCCAGGTCGACGCTTTATCCACTGTGCCACCACAGGTCAGGCTGCTGCTCTTATTTGAAAGATCTGTGCTCAAATTGGTTCACCGATGCTCATTCCAGAATCCGTGCCGTCCCCTCTCCCATTTCCGCCTCTAGGCTGAATGCATGTTTTCCTTGCCCCCAGCCCAGGACTCCCAAGCAGTTACTTCCCTCCCCAGCTGAGATGGTTCTATCTTCCTCACCTTCCTCGTTCTAGGGCACTGCCCCCAGCCGGCAGCTAAGGCAGAGCCACTGGTCCCTGGTCTGCCTGACAGCCAGGCCTCTCTGTGAATCGTTTGTTGGGGGACTGTCACCTGGAAGATGACAGGACAGAGCAGTTTAAAACTGCCTCTCCCTGTTTTTCTAACCGAGTCACCTTCTCCAAACTGCCTTAGTTATCTGGAGCCTGCGGAAAGCCAGGGAACAAAAGAGAGGCTTAAACACTCAGGAATAGACCCTCCACCTGCACCTGTCCCTCAAACCGCCCTGCGCTCCTGGGCCGCAGCCTGAGACTGGCTGAGCTTTGGTCCCCAAAGCTGCAATTAGAGATAATGTCACCAATGGATGTTCTGGGGACTTTGGAAGGCTGAACTCATAAAAGATAAAGTATTTTTCAGATGTCAGGAGTCTTAGGAGTGTTGTAAAAGTCGAGCCCATGGAAATTACTTTTTTGAGCATTTTACTTGTAAAATAACAAAATGTAATGCTTTGTATCTTAATCAAATCAAACCTTCATATTTCTTCCTTCAAAATTTTTCTCATATTTGATTTGTACAATAGATAGGAGAATGTTTTCCTGAATATTTATGAATGAGAGATTATATTTATTTGAAAATGTGTAAGGGGTAATAAGGTCATATTTATGTAAATATTAAATATGATGCAGGAAGGATCTCAGTGAGCTACTTGGCATTCACAGATAAATGGGAAGTATCTATAGCATATGAGAATTGACCATATCGTTGTGGAAACAGCTACCTATACAGACTAAATGTTCATGTCCCCCTCAAAATCATAGGGGGCCCTAACCTCCAATGTGATTGTAGTTGGAGATATGGCATTTGGGAGGTGATTAATCTTAATTTTTATTGTTTAACTTGTTTTTATTTATTGATTTGAGAGAGAGGGAGAAAGAGAGAGACATTGATTTGTTGCTCCACTTATTTACGTATTCATTGATTGACTCTTGCACGTGCCCTGACTGGGGATCGAACCCTCAAGCTTGGTGTATTGGGAAGATACTCTAACCCACTGAGCTCCCCGGCCAGGGCTGGGAGGTGACTGGGTTTAGACGAAGTCATTAAAGGTGGTGCCCTCATGAAGGGACCAGTGTCTCTATAAGAAAAGGAAGAGAGCCCAGAGCTACCTTTCTCTCCGCCGTGTGAGGACAGCCATCTGCCAGCCAGGGAGCATGCTGGTCCTCACCAGAATGCAGTCAGGCTTTCCTCCTGACCTTGGACTTCCGGCCTCCAAAATCATGGGAAGTGAGTGTCTGCTGACTCAGGCCCCCAAGACTGGGGCATTTGTCCCAGCACTCAAGCGGACTAGCACTCAGGGATATGAAAGTTGGTGTCTTGCAGCGTTGGTGCTATCCCACAGACATACCCAGGCGCAGTGGGAACACGGGAGAAGGAACAACCTGCTTGCTGGGGGGCGGCCACAGGCACCTTTACCAAGGAGGCAGTATTTACACTGAGACCTGAATTCATTTATGTACTGAGTCTTTATTACCCCTATACGTATGGAATGGCTTCTATGTGTTTGGCAATGTTCTAGGTAGTAAGATGACAGCAATAAACACACAGATAAATACCACTGGCTTTGTGTAGCTCACTCTGGAAGATGGGAATGAAGACATAATTTACTCAATGATGACCCACTTCTGGTCACCTGGAACATGACATGTGAGGGGGAGACAGAGGGGCCAGACACAGGGGCAAGGAAGGGCCAGATGGAGAAAGGCCTTCTCTCAGGCCCATGGGTTTACTTTCTTGACTACAAATATGCAAAGGTTGGCATTTAGGTTTAAAACTCCTTAGTTGTGGCTACAAGACCTCTTTTCATGTTGAAATTCCTTGGGGATAAGCCGCTTGTATTTGCAAATCTGAAACTCTCTGCCAACTCCCTTTTTCTTCACCCAAAGGTATGTTAGAAATGTTACAGCCATGGCGTTTAACAGGAGTGGAACCATCACCACAGGACAAATAGGATAAACTGCGCCTGTGCACTGTAATCCAGCTTTAGGAGGGCCGCTGCCCACACACCACTGACATGCTCACTCCCATCCCAGATTGCGAGCGGAGAGCAGAGAGTGTTTCATGAAGTTATCTCTGTATTCTCGACAGGAAGCCCAATGCCCAGCACGCAGAGGCTGCCCAACAATTAGTATGTTACTCAAGGAAGTTTGACATTTCTATTGTAAGTGATAACTGTTTGTTTCAACACAGCAGCTTAATTTTATAAACTTTAAATACACTGTATATGAGAGGAGTTCTATGAATCATGGAAGACAACCGTCCTGTTTTCAAGAGAACAATATAACAACAAAAACTTCTGTTCCTTCTGGATTTGTTCATTTCACACACGCCTTCTCTTCCTTGGCTTCCATGGAAATCTGTTCATTAAAACCACAGAGATCCCAGTGGGAGATTTTGAGCTGACAACCAAGATTTTAGAATCTAATAAAAAATAGATAAAACTAAACCTCAAAGAACACAACCTAAAGAAATGTTCTAACAAAGTACACACTTGAAGACACTAGTGGTACACATTTGCAATGGGCCCGGGAAGCCCAGGCCTGGCCTGGGGTCATTGTTACAGAAACACAGACTTGCCAAGAGAAAGAGTGGAAACACCACCATACAGATACTCCTCTCTGGATGAATCTGAAAGGAGAGCCAATGAACACGCATGGCAACACCAATCACTCCTCTGCTGACCCTTGCCTCTTCCTCCTCATTTTGCCTCTTCCATCTGGCACCCCCAAATTTCTCCACCTCTTCTCCCAAGTGCCCCCAAATCCCCTCTCCCAGCTCACATGGGACCTTGGTTCCCCCCCCCCCCCCGAAGCTTTGCCCCCTCCTTTATTCTGCTTTGTTTTCCCACAAATCATTTCCCCTTCTTTCCAAATTAACTCCCACCCTCACCTTCCAATTTTGTGTTTATTTCTCCACTAATGTGATCAGGCCCAAGCACAGTCGGGGCCAGGGGCTGGTTCATTATCCACCCGGAAGATGCAGGTACAGAAACAGAGTGCTGAGGCCAAAGCAGGGTTCTTCCCTTTGTGCAGAGAAGAGGTATACAGTTGTCACGTGGAATGTATTCGTGTTTCTGTACCACATATGCACAGTGGCTTTACTTATTGCAACTGTTCTAATATCTATAGCAAAAGGAAGAAAAAAAATCAGAAGGACCTTTTGTAAAAATATATATTGTCACTCCTTAGTAGATGCCCCTGAGCAAGGCATAACTTGAAATGGAATCCAGATACCAATATAAACTTAGAGGCCAAGGGAATTCTGGGTCATGAACAAGGAGGGCAAGGGAAAGAAAACAGGTGGTTAACAACAAGTCGAGGGAGTCAGAGAGGCCCGGGTTCAAATCCTACACTCAGAACTTAAACACTGTGGGACTCTGGGATGGTTATTTAATTCTTCTAAAGTCCTGTTTCCTTGCTGGGAAAAAAATAATAAGACTGATCTTAAACTGTAACGGCATAAAAAGAAAGCAACTCAGAGATCATACAAAGTAAGTGCTCTTTAAGTGTCAATTATTACAACGATCATATTATTCCTATCAAATCTCAACTCGAGGCCTCTTTATTTCCAAGACACCAGATTTTTGTATAGATTAACCTCATAGAGTGATTTTTCTGTGAAACCCTCAGTTTTTATTATAAAATCCTTTATGGTCCACCCTGTTTTATATGTAGATACCATAGATTATTCTATAATATGTCCACGGTGTTTTCAATAAGCCTCCAAACATCTTAGAGTATTTTAAGCCACAGGCCTGATAGAATATCTTAGATGAAGTTACTGTTACATGAACACACACACAGATGCATGAGTGTGTATGGGTGAATATTTTTAACCTAACCTTCATTATCACTACAAGTGGCCAACTACCTGCCACTTCTCTAAGAGTGTCAGCAGGACAGGCCGGCTGGGCTGAAGGCTTTCTAAGTGGACATGGAAGGTTTTGAGATGCATTCTCCCCATTTACAAAGCCCCGGTGCAATAAAAAGCTATATGCCAGGCAGCCTCGGGCTGCCTTATGAAATTGCTATGATTTGTTTCTCAGATACAGTATACATTCCATGGTAATCCTTACCAAATTTTCATCAGGGTGAAAGGAAGACTTAATTAAAGAGTTCTTTGTGGCTCTTTTGTAAACCACAGCCATCTGCTAGCCCTCCCTCACGGTGTCTTATCACCAGTGCACAGGCACCGGAACGTCCTTATCGCGTGTGGCAGGGGCCGCGCAGCAGACACACACAAATAATGACAATGCGCTTATTTTAAAAACACTACACCGGTGGGTCCTCTTTCAGGCATCTAACCTCAGATGGAGCTCCCTCTGTGCTTAGATGTGAGATGTTATTTTTATAGCACCTCCTTCCCCCCCACTGTCTAAGAATCCTGGCATTGCATTTAAAGTGTGGTCTCCTTTTGAGAGCATAAATTTTACTCCCTGGGGGTGAGGGTGGAGTTGTAAAGTAGCATATTTTTGTTTCAAAAATTCAAACAGGTATACTAACGAGAATTTAAAAACCTTTAGCCTCTGTTGTGAGTTCTCCAGCCACTTTCTCATTGGCTACAACCAGTATAAAAACATAGAACTTGCATGTTTCATCATCAGAAATTGGGTTTTAAAAATTAGGATATCCCCAAATTAGGAAAGAAGGCTTACCCTACAATTTTGAAAACTGATTTTGGAGAAGTTGATATATTACCATGGAAATGAGAAGTGGGGGAAAAAAGCCACAGTATGATCTAATTTTGCTTAAAATGCAAATAAACAGAAGTTATAGCCAAGTGTTATCCTGGGTCATTTCTACATTTCCCCCCCTTAGCTGCATATTCTGTATTATGTACAATAAATAGGTATCAACTTTGTAATTATAAAAAAGATCTTTACCAGATAAGCTATGGTCTGGTTGTAGAAGAGACAGGCTAAAACACTCGCCCTGTCTCTCCCACTGAATGCAACTATCAAGCTTGGACAGAGCACATGGACAAAGTATCAGAGGACCCCACCCATGAGTGGTAGTGGGTGGATTGGAGAAGAAGACCAGATTTTCAAGTCCTACTGAGCCAGTAGTGAGTTTATCATCATTTTCTCTCCAATAACATCCAGCAAGGAATTGATGGCAGCCTGAAGCTCAGAAATACATACCAGGTGGGGATAGAAGGGAGATTAAGAGACCTTCCTTTCTTGTCTGTGGAGTGGAAAGAGGCTAGAGTAATTGAGACAAATGTCCTGGAACTTTTTGTTTTCTTCTTTTCCAAGTGAGAAGAGGGGAGATAGAGAGACAGACTCTTGCATGCTCCTGACTGGGATCCACCCAGCGATCCCTGTCTGGGGCTGATGCTCTGCCCATCTGGGGCCATGCTAACAACAGAACTATTTTTACTACCTGAGGCAGAGGCTCCACACGCCCACAGGCAGAGACTCCACAGCCATCCTCAGCACCCAGGGCCAATGTGCACAAACCAATTGAGCTATGGCTGTAGGAGTAGAATAGAGAAAGAGAGAAGGGGGAAGGGGAGGTGTGGAGAAGCAGATGCAAATCGAACCAGGAACATCCACACACAGGGCCAACGCTCTGCCACTAAGCCAACTGGCCAGGGACTCTGGAACTTTTATTCCTTTTTTTCTCTTTTTTCCTGTGACAACCCCCACACAATCGTTTGGTTGACAGCAGTGGCATTGGGCCAGCACTTAAAGCCCTGAGGAAGGGAATCCTTCTCTCTGATCAAAGGAACTGTGGTCCCATGAGTGTGCAGTGAATATGCATGGCTATATATCTTTGGCTTTTTCTCCTTCCACCACTTGACCTTGGACCTAGACACAGTTGCAGGAAGCCCATGGCACCGCCAGAAGGGGAGTCCTAGAGAACAAGCAATGTTGGTCAATTACAGAGAGGTGGCGATCGAGAGACCTCATAAAGTTGGGCATAAACTCCTGAGTGCACCTCTACCTAGCATGACCCTAACCAGCACACTATAGGCTTTAAGAACTGACCACTGAGCCATAAAGTAGCCATGGGGACTGATCTGAGTAGCACTGAAAACACTCTGAAACCAGAATTATGTTGACATCAGAACCGAGAAGAGGCAGGTCAGAGTTTGTGGCCCAAAGCTGATTTTTGTGATTGTCTAGCAAAAAGATGGTAACACCACCATGAACTACAAAATCAACATTCTCATTATATTTAAACAAGATCCTGGGGGCCTCGTAGCATAATATTCAAAACGTCTAGTATAAAATCCAAAAGTAATCAACATACAAAGAACCAGCAGAGGCTCAACTCACAATGGAAAAGACAAAAAAATTAAAATATAACAGTATGCATGTATTTTAAGTATATCCCCAATAGGCAAGAATACTGCTTGACAAGTCAAATTATATCTGATGATTAGAAGGATTTTTCACAGATGAGCTTTTAGTGTCGTTAATTAAAAGCCGCACTCTTTCTCCAATATTCACATTATTACAGTACCAGGTGCTTGGGGACACATCACCATCACCATAGGACATCAGGCCCTGTAACTGTGTCATGAGATCGAATGAGTCAGAGTGTGTAGAAGGAATCCACTTTCCTTCACCAAGTTAGCTAAGCATAACTTAATCATATGCAGCAGTGACTGCAAACCATATAAATAGACTACATTCAAATCACTATATTCCCAATTTAACTGTCCCTTAGCTGAATCCCGGAAGTGTCCATGCTCACTCTACCACCATCCAATAAAAGAGGACATGGAAGGGAAGAGACAGTATTCTGCACATATTACAATACCCTATGACCATGTGAATACCTTGCTAGGGCTCCCCCTAGGGTCTGGAAAGGAGTGGTGCAATGAGGGGCCCTGGAGCTTAAGCTCCATTAGTTTTGTGGTAAATCTGCTATTCTTTAGGACAGAACTTGGAGGGGTAACCATACTCAGGAAACGAGAGGCAGAAAAATTACCACAATTAAATTCCAATTTGAGATAATTGTTTCTTTCATGTGGGTTCAGAAGGCAGATTTTCTCCTCGCTTACACATCCACTATTCTCAGGCCCTTTGCTAGGCACTGAGGTTATACAAATGTACATGACCCTCAGGTCCCTTCAAGACTGGATGTGTAAAAACACACATGGCAGTGGGTTCAGAGGTGGGAACCCCAAAGAGAGGGCAACCGGCTGTGCTGGGGGGTGCCCTGCAGGCCTCCTAAGGATGGCGCCTCCTTTGAGTATTGAAGGGGTCACAGAAGTCTGCCAGGTGGCCAAGGAGAATGGATGCTTTTCAGGTAAAGAGCCAGGTGCAAATGGACCAAGGTGAGCCACAGCAGAGTGAGATCAGGGTAGAACAATCAGCCAGTGTGCTCAGGCCAGATCCCAGGGTGCCCAGGGCAGCTTAGCTGGCAGGGAGCTCGGTGCCAAAGCAGGGTGTGACAAGATGGCGGGAGCCGGCAGGAGCTGGCGGGAGCTGGCAGGAGCAGGGAGCCTGTGGGCCAGAGATCCAGGGAAGAAGGGACAGGCCTGACCTGTGGTGGCGCAGTGGATAAAGCGTCAACCTGGAAACGCTGAGGTTGCCGGTTCAAAACCCTGGGCTTGCCTGGTCAAGGCACATATGGGAGTTGATGCTTCCAGCTCCTCCCCCCCTTCTCTCTCTCTCTCTCTCTCTCTCTCTCTCTCCCCTCTCTATAATGAATAAAAAATAAATAAAAATCTTAAAAAAAAAAAAAAAAAAAAAAGAAGGGACAGCTGCCAAAGCCAAGGGGCAGCGATGTCCTTTTTTTTTTAATTTTTTTTTTGTACTTTTCTGAAGCTGGAAACGGGGAGAGACAGTCAGACAGACTCCTGCATGCACCCGACCAGGATCCACCCGGCATGCCCACCAGGGGCGACGCTCTGCCCACCAGGGGGCGATGCTCTGTCCCTCCGGGGCGTCGCTTTGCCACGACCAGAGCCACTCTAGTGCCTGCGGCAGAGGCCAAGGAGCCATCCCCAGCGCCCGGGCCATCTTTGCTCCAGTGGAGCCTTGGCTGCGGGAGGGGAAGAGAGAGACAGAGAGGAAGGAGGGGGTGGGGGTGGAGAAGCAAATGGGCGCCTCTCCCATGCGCCCTGGCCGGGAATCGAACCCAGGTCTCCCGCACGCCAGGCCGACGCTCTACCGCTGAGCCAACCAGCCAGGGCCAGCAGCGATGTTTTAAAGACCATGTTAGGATTTGGTGATAAGTGATGAGATACTGAATTTGGGAAAGAGAGAGGAGTTCGAACACGAAGGCTTTGACTTGACTTCCTATAACCATAACTGTAATAAACTCATTTCAATAGAGAAAATGTTAAGTACAAAGGAAATGGGAGAGATCCCTCACGATAAACTCCCACGATAACCCCCCACCTGCTCATTACCCGACTTCAGTAATAACCCATATTTTGCTAATCTTGTATAAATACCATTCAAAAGATTGATAAAACTTATGTAAAACCCCAATAATTATTGAAGTATAGTGATAATATAATCATTGGTATACTTTTGGTGGTATCTCAGATAACTAAGGAGAAAAGAATATTCAGTAAATAGTGTTGCACAACTAGTTAACAACTTGGGAAACTAAGTTAGATTCACACCTCACAGTATATTTAAAAGATATATGGGGCCCTGGTTGGATGGCTCAGTTGGTAAGCATCATCCGGAAGCACAGAGGTTGCTGGTTCAATCCCTGGTCAAGGCACATACAGAGCATATAGATGTTCCTGTCTTCCCCTCGCTCTCTCCCTCTCCCTGTTTCCCTCAATTTAATAAAAATTAAAAATAAAAGATATATAGGTAAAAGAGTTTTTAATATTCCAAAAAATAAAATAAAATATAGTTGAATGTCTAATTTTAAGACTGGAAAGAGCTTATAAGCATAAATTGAATAGAAAAACAGTTACTAAAAATATGCATAGTTTTAACCAAACAGTTTCTGGGAAGCCTTCTGGAAGTCAGCGATGGTGTCAAATAAATTAGGGGGTAAATGTCAACTCAAAAATAAACATGTATTACGAATTTATTACTTTACATTGTGAAGTGCGCCTACAAAGTAACAAGAAAAAGGCAACTGCCAATGGAAAAATCAGCAAAGAACAAGAACAGATAATCCTTAGCAGAAAATATTAAATATTAAATCACATAACCAGACAGAAAGAAACATAAATCTTGCTAATGAAATAAATTATAATGAAACTGAAAGTCCACTTCGGCTTATCAAAATGGCAAAATTAATTTTTAAAGAGCATGTTTAGAGTTGATGGAAGAACTGGAAGCTGCTCCACAGACCAATAATGGGAATGAAAGCTGCTACAATCTTTCTACAGGGCAATTTGACAGACAATTTCTACCAAGGGGGTTACAAATAAGATGCACTGACCCACTAATTCCATGCTTAGTAATTCTCTTAAGAAAATAAGCAAAGACATATACAAAGATATTTGCACAGGGGTGCTCATCATAGGGTCAATTATAAAATACTAGCAATGCTGTAAATATTCAATAGGCAAATATTGCAATTCACTGTGATTATGGTAAATTTATGGATGGACTATAATGCAGCTATTTTAGAAACTGTATTTTCAAATTCCTGAATGACACAGTGCATTGCTCATAATGTATTATATATTACAAAAAGTATAGGACCCAATTTCAATTTAAAAAGGGGCATATGTATATATATAACCATTAAAATATAGACAGACACATGCATATGGTTATGCATGGTAAAAAAAAATGGCATTAAATACACTAAAATGTTAACCATGCTTACTGTTTCTTAGAAATAGAAATCTGGGTGACTATTTTTATTCCATATACTTTTTATATTGTTTCCCATACATTACAGTTAAAATCATAAAAGGAATGTTATTTTGTTTATGGAAATTCATCTGTTCGTATGCTTTTCCCAAAATGATTTCAATACTGAAAAGGGAATAGACTCATTACCTCACAAATAGGAAGAACAACATCAAAATCCATCATGTGAATATCTGTTTGCCTCGGGGCAAACTTTCCAAACCGGGAACTGCACGAATGAACAAAGAAAGCAGCAGGTTCAGAGCCTGGCCTTACCTTTGATTTCAGATGCAACGTTGGGACATGTCTGCACAGTTATCTCTGTGATGTAACCTTCGTGCCCAGTCTCAGGGAACAGTCAGTTTCTCTGGTTTATGTCTTGCTACGCATGTGTTGAAGGATGTCTATCCACTCAAGCAAGAGGGATCCTATGTGCCAGGCACCTCACAAAGATGCATTTTTCTGGCCTGAGATGGTCACTTCCAGAGAGAGGAAGATTATTTTTCTGGGGTAATGTTTTCCAGTTTTGAATAATTCTCTAAGAGTGGTCTTTCATGTTCAGGTAAAATCTGAATGCCTAAAAACTCCTCTCCTTGGTGTTGGTCCTACCCTTTCAAATCCTAGAGTTGAACATTTCTTTTTTTTCTTTCTTTTTATTTTTTTAATTTAATGAGAGGAGGAGAGGCAGAGACAGACTCCCGCATGTGCTGGGATGGGATCCACCCGGCAAGCCCACTAGGGGGTGATGTTCTGTCCATCTGGGGCATTGCTCCATTGCTCACCAAACAAGTTCTTCTTAATGCCTGAGGTAGAAGCCATGCAGCCATCCTCAGCACTGAGGGCCAACTTGCTACTATCAAGCCATGGTTGCAGGAGGAAAAGAGAAAGAGAGAAGTGAGAGGGAAAGGGGTAGAGAAGCAAATGGGCACTTCTCCTGTGTGCCCTGACTGGGAAGGATGATGAAAATCATTCTTTTCAAAATGGAACTCAGGATACAGACTCAAGCAGAGGATTTCTGATCTGTCTGTAGGAGCAAGTGCTATTTGGAAAAGATATATTCTGAATCAGTGATATTTGAGGAACATTTTGATTGTTCATGGGGAAATAGGACAAATACAATTGAAATAGTTGTAGAACATTAATGGGTTTGATCATTTTATTTAAAACGCAGACATTACTCTGTAGGACTCAAACTCTCTCCCTGTCCAGTGCTTTTCATGTACTACTTTTATAACCAGAAAATAAATATTTTTTCTTTTTTTTCCTTCTTTTCCAAATGAGAGAAGGGGAGATAGAGAGACAGACTCCTGCATGTACCCTGACCAGGATCCACTGGGCAACACCTGTCTGGGGCTGATGCTCTGCCCATCTGGGGCCATGCTCACAGCTGAGCTATCTTTAGCCCCTGAGGCAGAGGCTCCAAGAAGCCATCTTCAGCACCCAGGGCCAATGTGCTCAAGCCAATCAAGCCATGGCTGCAGGAGGGGAAGAGAGAAAAAGAGAGATAAAAGAGAGGTGGAGGGGTGGAGAAGCAGATGGTTGCTTCTCCTGTGTGCCCTGACCACGAATCAAATCTGGGACATCCACACACCAGGCCAAGGCTCTACCACTGAGCCAGCTGGCCAGAGCCAGATAAATAAATGTTAGAAAAAAACACCATCAAAAAAAAGTACAAATATTACTCTGAAGACAGATGGTTATTGCTTTAAAACCTTTTTATCACTGAGACTCATGGACAGAGATACATGTGAAATGGTTACCAAGGGGGTGGGGGGAAAGGAATAAAGAGGGACAAATATACAGTGAAGGAACACAAGTTGACTCTGGGTGATGGGCACCCAACACAATCAACAGTTCAAATGCTACAGAGAATGTTCACCTAAAACCTGTGTACTCTTATTGTCGCTCATTAAGTTTAATTTCTAAATTAAAAAAATACTTTAGAAAATTTTATCTCTGTTACTTGCGAGGATAACAGGTATCAACAGCGATAGAAGCAATGCACAGTGAGCTTAAAAGTGTGATGTAGGAATCAGATTGTTTAAACTTGAATCTAAATTCCATAAGTCCACGACCATGTGCAAATTATTAACTCTCCAAGTCACATTTTTCTGATCTGTAGAGTAACTAGAAGTTTGGAATGATTAAATGACATGATTAATACAAAATATTTACATAGTACCTAATCCATATGAAGTCTTTAAACATGTTATTATCATCATTATCCTTAATATCAAGTAGGTATCAATGGAACCTAGTTCTAAACTTTTAAATCATTCCCTTGCTATGGGAGCCACAAGCCATGTGTATTTAGTCCCCCCTGTAACTGCCAGGAAGCCATGTGTGTCTGCAGAATGCCAACATGTGTTATCACATGAAGTTAGAACTTAGAAGTCTAAGATGCTAACCATATTTAAAGAGGTCTTATGCACTCAGTTTTTAATGAAGAGAAGAGCAGCTTGAACATTTGGGGGATGTTAAGTACAGAACATGGATTTTCTAGCCCTGTGTCCTTTGGAGTGCAAGCTGCTACTTGTTGACAATGTTAGAATGAAGATTCATTTTGGCAAGGATCAGATCGTCTTCCTTCCAGATTCTTCAAAATTTAACATACTGAATATTAATGAGCTCAGTTCTTGATGAAAAAGCCCTAGAAATGGCATCTGGTGAATCTCCGTATCCTTTCCAAGTGACCCATCTACCCTCCCTCCTTTGCACTAATCCTTTTTTAGAAGAGTGTAAATTGAATTTTTTCTGCATTTCCAATGATTTTATGGTATAGGGATACCAATGCTGAGAGCTCAACATAAAAAATGGTCAGGTAATGGGGAAACCCCTAAGGCATCTAGCACAAGCAAATGTAGAACCACAATTTAGCAACATTTCCTCAAATGAGATTGCATTTAATTCTCACAGAGTTAATAACAACCACTGAAAGTGAGCTCATAATGAAAAAGTACAAACCACATGAGGTAAAAAAAACACCAGGAAGCATGTGGATACAATATTATAAAGACTGCCAACCCCAGAATTCAAATTTATACAACAATAAGATATTACTAAAATATATGTGTTTAAAATTTTTAAAGAGATGGAAGAAGGAAAATCACAATAAAAGAATAAGAGAATAGGCCCTGGCCGGTTGGCTCAGTGGTAGAGCATCAGCCTGGCATGCAGAAGTCCCGGTTCGATTCCCAGCCAGGGCACACAGGAGAAGCGCCCATCTGCTTCTCCACCCCTCCCCCTCTCCTTCCTCTCTGTCTCTCTCTTCCCCTCCCGCAGCCAGAGCTCCATTGGAGCAAAGATGGCCCGGGCACTGGGGATGGCTCCTTGGCCTCTGCCCCAGGGGCTAGAGTGGCTCTGGTCGCAACAGAGCGATGCCCCGGAGGGGCAGAGCGTCGCCCCCTGGTGAGCAGAGCGTCGGCCCCTGGTGGGCGTGCCGGGTGGATCCCGGTTGGGAGCATGTGGGAGTCTGTCTGACTGTCTCTCCCCGTTTCCAGCTTCAGAAAAATACAAAAAAAAAAAAAAAAAAAAAGGAATAAGAGAATAAAAATAATTAGGCAAATTCAAAAATGAACCAAATGGAGTTTCTAGAAATCAAAACATAGTTACTGAGATTAAGTTCAATAGAAAAGTGAAATAGCATAAGTGAAATAGCTAAAGGGGGAATTATAGAAGGGGAAGCTAGAACATGGAAGTAAAGAAACAGAGTACATGAAAGTTTTAGAGAGACCTGGGAGACAGAATGGAAAATTTCAACATATATCTAAAAATAGTCACAGAAAGCAGTAGATAAAAGTAACACTGGAAGATAATATCTTAGAATTTTTCATAATCGATAAAAAGTATGCTCAGTTTGATAAAGTAACATTGACTCCCAAGAAGAATAAAGAAAAAATAATCCTTATCTAGACACATAGCAGTGAAACTGCAAAGCCCAACAATGAAGACAAAAATCTTAAAAACAACCAAAATTTTTCTAAAAAGACAGTTCCACACAAAAGAACTATGATTAGAATAATAGCAGACCTGCATTAGTGATAATAGAGACCAGAAGACAATGAAATGTTTCCAAAAGTCTAAAAATAAGAGATCAATCTTTTCTATTCACTGAAAAAGCTATGCTCAATAAAAATAAAATAAAATAATTTTTAAAAGAAAAAAATAATTCTATACTCAAAATTCCACTTTCACCTAAATAATTTTTTAATAATTAAGATGAAATAAAGATATTTTCAGGCACTGACTGACAGAGCTCTTACTTAAGGACATGCTTTCTTCAGAAGAAATAAAATGAGAAGTTAGGAGTGCTATGCAAGAAACAGTAATAACAAGTAAAAAAGGTAAAGATATGAGTAAATCTAAGTAAGCATGCGCAGTTAATGTTGTGACTAATTTGAATGAGGTATTAATAAAAATGACACAAAAAACTGTAAGAAAGAATCAACAGATCTTGATTCCAGTGCCCATTTTCATGACTTTGAACAAATCCTTGCTCCCATTTTAAAAATAATATTTAGATAAGTTGAACATTAAAGTTTCTTTTCGAAAAATTAATATATATTTTATTATGTTACTATAATGCTTGCTGATCACCTTCCCCTCAAGAAAAGAATACAGGAATTTAGGTAATAATTTCAGTGAAACCAAAGAAATACTCCTCTTCAGCTCAAATGCCTGGCTATTGAGCTACATGCACCTTTGTTGCTTTCCAAAGAGCATGTGTAGCATAGGTAAGTGCCCTGTGAAATCTCCAAATTGATCCACAAGATTTACACCAATGGTGTGACACGGACTACTCCCTTCTGATGTTGCTTATGTTGAACATTTAATGACTGCCTGCAGCAGTTTGATGTCACACAGAGTAGAGTCTGCCCTCCAGGCATTTTACATGTTGCATCAATGAGTCCTGGGGTGAAGCCCTCCTGAGGCCTGGCAGCAGTCAGAGAGGCTTCCTACTATCTCCAGGAAATCTTCAAAAGGAAAAAAAAAGTTGAAAACAAAGTCTACCATCCCTATTTATTCTGTATTAGGGATGGGTAAAGAATAGGAAACATATTTCTCCCTAGAAGACAGTGAGGATCTCTTCCTATCTGAGTGGAGTGTGGCAGTTTGAGGTCTGAGAATTACTTGATAGATGAGCCAATGCTCCTTTAACATTTTTTAAGTTTCTACAAGTTGGGAAACCATTTCTCTAATCCTAATTTGCTTTAAGAACTTTTTGAATCACTGTTCACATACTAAGAATATGGTATCAAAGCCCTTTATAGTCTTGTATGGTGATTACTGTAAATCCAGTAATTATTGCATGATTTTTTCTCTTAATTTTTTTTTATTTTAAATTAAATACATTAGGGTGACATTGGTTAATAAAATCATATAGTTTTCGGCCCTAGCCGCAGTGAATCAAGTATCAGTTTGGCATGCTGACGTCCTGGGTTCGACCCCAGACAGGAGAAGTGACCAGCTGCTTTTCTCTCCCTCCCTCTCCCCCTCCCTCTCCCTCTCCCCCTCTTACAGCCAGTGGCTTGATTGATTCAAGCACTGACCCAGGCACTGAGGATAGCTCGGTTGATTTGAGCAGCAGCCTGAAATGGGGGTTTGCCAGGTGGATCCTGGTCAGGGTACATGCAGGACTCTATCTCCCTCCTCTCACTTAAAAAATAAATTATATAGGTTTCAAGTGTACTATTCTACGATACATCATCTGTATATATTGCATTGTGTATTTACCACCCAAAGTCAAGAACCACTTAGTGGCTTATGTTCTGCCTTCATCTATAGACCTTTCTCTACCTACCACGCCTCTTTCCACAGATGCCTCAAAACTGACAATTATCCCAACATCTTCATACCTCGGCACATGTGGTTCCCTTTGCCAGAAATTAACTTTCCCCTTTCCTTAGAAGGCAGCTCCTTCCACTTCCTTCCTTCCAGGAGCCACATCTAACCTCCCCCAGTGATGCACCGTTAGGTCCCTTTTTCTGTGTGCTTCCCAAGCAGAACACTTTGCATATATAGTAGACGTTATTGATATGCACTATTATATCCAAATCCCTTCCCTTTCAGACACATAAAAGATTATATGCTTCCATTCTTTTGACGTTAGACATGGCTGCATGACTTGCTCTAGCCAGTGACAAGTGACTGAAAATTATTTGTGATACTTCCAGGCATAAGCTCTTAAGAACTGGTGGGTGAGGCCCTGGCCAGTTGGCTCAGTGGTAGAGCGTCGGCCTGGCGTGCAGAAGTCCCGGGTTCGATTCCTGGCCAGGGTACACAGGAGAAGCGCCCATCTGCTTCTCCACCTCTCCCCCTCTCCTTCCTCTCTGTCTCTCTCTTCCCCTCCTGCAGCCGAGGCTCCATTGGAGCAAAGATGGCCCGGGCGCTGGGGATGGCTCCTCGGCCTCTGCCCCAGGCGCTAGAGTGGCTCTGGTCGCAACAGAGCGACACCCCGGAGGGGCAGAGCATCGCCCCCTGGGGGGAGAGCGTCACCCCCTGGTGGGCGTGCCGGGTAGATCCCGGTTGGGCGCATGTGGGAATCTGTCTGACTGTCTCTCCCCATTTCCAGCTTCAGAAAAATACAGGGGAAAAAAAAAAAGAACTGGTGGGTGATTCTCCACCCTTCTCTTCTTTACCCACATCTACAGGAGTCATATGTTTTAGATGGTGAATCTCTAGAATGGTGGAATTTCCAGTACCTTGGCTTGCCATGGTATCATATGAGAAATAGTTACCATGGAAAAACAGCTGAATGCACAAAGGAACTTGTATGAGCAAAACAATACTTCATTTCTTTTGTTATCCACTAAAATTTTGGTGCTGTTTATTACTGCAGCATATCCTAACATCCCTGACTAATACAATAGGTCTATAGTAGTACTCACAAACTTCACCACATTTGTCTACTTTCTTGTCTATCTTTCTTTTCTTTTTCTTTTTCTTTTTGTGGTGGTAGGAGGGAGGTGAAAAGCATCAACTCATAGTTGCATCACTTTAGTTGTTCACTGATTACTTCTCATATGTGCCTTCACCAGGGGGCTCCAGCCGAGCTAGTGACCCCTTGCTCAAGCCAACAACCTTGGGCTTCAAGCCAGTGACCTTTGGGTTCAAGCCAGTGAATACAGGATAACGTCAGTGATCCCATACTCAAGTTGGCGGCCCTGCACTCAAGCTCGTGAGCCTGCACTCAAGCCAAATGAGCCCACCATCCAGCTGGTGACCTCAGGGCTTTGGAGCTGGGTCCTCAACATCCCAGGTCAACGTTCTATCCAGTGCGCCACCACCAGTCAGGCAACTTGCCTATCATCTTAAATAAAGTGGTAGCTGGGACATTTACCTCTGTAAACCCTGCCCCCAAGATAGTGACTGACATATAATAGATAAAAATATGTCTTGAAGGGCATTAGAGTAGGTAAAGTAACAAGAATACAGACTGGATTCATTATTGCTTGAGGTCTCATCACTTTATACAGTTATGGCTTCAGGCAGGTTAAGGGGACAGACCATAGTAACAAAGAACAGACCACTTCCATTAAATGAGGCCAAAAATGTCAGGAATTGCCAATTGAGTTGCACAATTTTGCATCTGATCCAATTGTATTTCTGAGCCTCTTTTCACCTATGATTTTCCTTTCTTTCCTTTTTTTTTTTTTTTTTTTTGCAAAGACACAAACCATCAGTCTTGAAATTGTGCTCAACATTCTTACTTTGTAAAAGAAAAGGAATCATCAGTCACTTGTGTCTTGACTGTCAAGGAAGTCTTCAAACAAACCAGGGAGTGTAAGTCTTCGAACATTTGTTCTCACAAAATTGTTTTGGCTTCTAGGTTGTTGCAATTCCATATAAATTTTAGAATTTACTTGTCAATTTTACAAAAACAAAATATAGACCGAAAAAACCAAAACAACAACCCAAAACCTGTTGGTATTTTTAATTGGACTGTGCTCTATATCTATAAATTAATTTAGAAAAAATATCTCAGTATTGATTCTTCTTACCCAAGAATCAAATATTAAGTGTAACAAGAATTCCTACAAGTGAAAATAAAAATAACAGATAACCCAATGAAAATGTGAGGAAAAGACTTGGAATAGGTGCTTCAAGACTTTAAGTGACCAACAGAGATATGAAAAGAGTTCTTTTTCATTATTTATCATGGAAAGGCAAAACCAAAATGTGACACCACAACAAACCCACCAGAATGGCTAAAGTAAAGAAAGCAGATAACACCAATGTCGGTGAGGAAGGGGGACGATATGATCAGTCTTATATGGCTAGTTGGAATATAATACACTACAAACACTGTGGAAAACTGTGGCGGTATCTTCTAAAGTTGACCAGGCATTATCTTTCATGGTCCAGCAATTTCAACAGAAATTCATACATGTATTCACAAAAGGACAGGTATAAGAACACTCAACATCATTAGCCACTAGGGAAATGCAGGTTAAAACCACAATAACTCAGTGGTAGAGCATCGGCCCAGTGTGTGGATGTCCTGGCTTCAATTCCCGGTCAGGGCACTCAGGAAAAGAGCCCATCTGCTTCTCCACCCTTCCCCCTATCCCTTGTCTCTATCTCTCTCTTCCCCTCCTGCTGCCATGGCTCCACTGGAGCACGTTGGCCCTGGTGCTGAGGATGGCTCCCTGGCCTTGCCTCAGGCACTCAAATGGTTCCAGCTGCAAAGGAGTAATGGCCCCAGATGGGCAGAACATCACCCCCTAGTGGGCTTGCCAGGTCAATCCCAGTCGGGGTGCATGCAGAAGTCTGTCTCTCTGCCTCCCCGCTTCTCACTTAAGAAAAATACAGTAACACACACACACACACACATACACAAGATACTACTACTTGTTAGAATGTCTAACAGGTGACTGATTGAGCTACAACAAGTATTAATGAGAATTAGAAGCAACTGAAGTGGTTATATATACTCCTGTTGGAAATGTAAAACAATACAATCATATGGAAAATAATTCTAAAGTTTCTTAAAGAGATAAATAATCACCTGCCACCCAACCCACGTAGAGGTATTTACTCAAGAGACATGGAAACCCATGTCCATACAAAGACTTGTAGGGGAATGTTCATGGCAGCACTGTGCCTATAGCTAACAATACTGTGTTGTACTAAAATGTCCCTTTGGAGGTGATAAGTACGCTTATGAATGTGGAAGAGCCCAAAAACAATCCTTAAGTCCATGTGCTAATCTCTACAGCTTGCTCTACAGTAGTACACCCCATCACTTTGGGGTCCACACTATGTCTGCCTTTAAAGAGCCTTCAGTTGGATAGCTGGTGGCAAGTATAAAACTGAGCCTCAGAAAGAAAGACTTTGCCAGGGCCCCTTGCTCGCCTGGCATCAATATGGAAATGTCAACATTGAGAAATGTTTGTGTAACCCTTGTCTTGTACACCTCTGTCTATGTCATTCTGTTTTTCTCTTACTGTTGACCTTAGCCTACACAAGGAAGAAAGAAAATTGGTACCAGATGGTGTTCATTACATGGATCTCAGTATCCCAGGAAGAGTTCCAGAATCCTCTTTCAGCTTGTTTGTAGGTTTCTGGGAACCCACGCACCAGGCTGTTTAGAGCTCTACCTACCTGTCCCTGCAGGTCATAACCGAAATATCACCACTCTTACTGGGACAATCTTTCAACACAGGGTAAGACTCCCCCAATTTCTATGAGAAAATGAAGAACCAGAGCTTAAAAAGTGATCCAAAATATAAAGTAGCTGTCAAAGTTTACCAAACTTTTGAGATTCCAGTTGCTTTTCAAGTGAAACATAAAATCTCATTATCGAATTCCTATTTGAAAGTTCACCTAGTCCACTGGGTATAAAACATGGCTACATTTCAGAATCGTTGCGTAAAATATAGACAGACTCATTGCCTCCACCACCACATGCTCTGATGTGACCAGTCATGGGGTGGAACTCAGCTGTATTTTTAACAGCTCAATAGCTGAATTTGATGTGCAGTCAAGTTTGGGAACTTCTGGTCGCCCTAATAGTGTTTGATTTCTACCTTGAATATCCCTTCCAATTTTTTGATCAACATCTCCTAAGACACTTCCAGCACCAAGGATCTCACTTCTTCCTTCTACAGTTCACTTTCTAGTCAAAGAACGTACACTATTCTGAGTGATATTTTAATATATAACCAAAGTACAGGTAGGACCTCCTTTTCATCCCTGAATGGGAATCCAGGAAATCTGACCTGCGGCACAAAGTACCCAGAAAGACACCTGATTTGGTGGTCTTTTCAACATAGGTGAGTCCAAGGGGAAAGGTGACACTCCTCTTCCCACGTGTCATGCCTCCCCCGGAGCACCCCACCAGGTGGTCCCACATGCTATCTAAAACAGCTCTATTTGTGAATGATCCCACATGCTCTTCCATGAATAAACAGACACAGAACTTGAAAAGAAATGTAAACGGTTCATTTAGTCGCGCAGGTCAACGTTCCCTCTTCTCACCTGCCTATTCTCAGTCACCTTCCTGCTGCCCCTGTTCTTGTCTGCTCCTACAGCCACACCTCAAGTCTCCCCCTATGGGGTGCTGTTGTCTCATTCTTGTGTGAAACTTTGGCCCTCTTAGGAAAGAAATCCCAGCCTCCTGAGACTGTCACCATAGAGTAATGGAGCCCCACCACCACCACATCCAGGCTTCACATGCTAACAAGAAAGCCTGGGACACGGAGAATGCAAGAAAGCAGGAGGGCACCCCTACTCCACCTCGCTCTCTTCTCCAGTAAGGGATGCAGTCGGTGTCCAGAGGAATTTCCTAAGGGCAAACTCACCTCACCTTAGTGACCATTCATTATTTTCTTCCTAAAACAACATAGTATAGTCTCTAGGTCTCCTATTAACACAACTTTGACTAAACACTTGGTGAAACAGATCACAGGCATTATTGAGCCAAGGAGCATTTTAGCCAGTTTCCCTGCGTGGCTGACATTATAAGAGCTCCCACACTGGCTGAGGTCTGAGTGGGCTATAGAAAAAGGCAGCACCATTCACAAAGATATTGCTTCTGATTCTTAAATTGTTTTCTTATAGGAAGCCACGATAGCAGTTCACTTGCACCTACGTTAACTTGAAATCTCTCTCCCAGTGCTGCCTACCCTTTGTTTCATCAAGAGATCAATAAAGCACCATCCATAATAGAAATACAAATCATTTATCAAAAGCATGTTCCTTTGAGGAAAGAGTTTAACAAAAGTCAGCTTCCATACCATCCTTTCTTGGAGACAGAATACAAAACTGTATAGATACTTCTTTTTTATTATTTTATTTTATTTATTTATTTTAGAGGGTAAGGAAGGAAGAGGGAGAGAGAAACATTGATTTGTTGCTCCACTTATTTATTCATTCATTGGTTGACTCTGGTATGTGCCCTGACCAGGGATCTAACCCAACCTTGGCATATTGGGATGCTGCTCTAACCAACTAAGCTAACTGGCCACGGCTAACACTTATTTTCAATGCAAGAATTTTTTTATACTCTTCCTTATATAGAACTAGGCTGTATATTTTAGACATATATGTTTTTGAGACTTTTCCATTACACCAAAATCTTCTTGAGAATAAGAATATTCTGTTGTTCATAATAGTACAACCTGGGTCAATAGTATGCCCAGCACATATTAGGGGCTCAAGCAATGTTTACTGAAATGGTATGGATAGAAACAAGCATAAATATAGATGGATAGATGGATGGATGGGTGGATGGCTGGGTGGATGGATGGGTGGATGCCATGAGCCCAATGGGGCTAAACCAGGGCAAGTATCCACACACTCAGTCAGCAAGTTTAAAAATATAATTTCCCAGCTAGGACTATAGGTGAAAAGTGGGTCCTTGTTCTTACCTTAGGAGATGTGGCTGCCTTGTTCTGTTGATTCTAGCTATTGTACAAGCCAAGCAAAGGCAGATCCTGCTCATAAACATGATTATACCAGATGGGAAACTGACTAAACAGGCCAGCTGACAATATCTGTTCATCTTAATTAGGGCCTAGCTTGAAGATCACTGCCTGAAATTCAATCTGATCACAACCAGAAGCAATGGAAATTGCCAAACGTGCTGTTTCCTTCCTAAGAACACGAGTCTGGGATGATTGTAATTTCTTTAAAAAAATTTTTCAGAGGAAAATTGATCTCGTTTGTTAGGGCATCATTTGATGCAGGTCCAAATTATAGGAAATAAATACGGAAAATGACAAAATCAATCAGAAGCTGATGATAAACAAAATAACAAGAGTCCACCCTTTATTTTCAAAGGCTTGGAATTGTTTAAAGGAAAATGAGAGTCCACATAACCACTATGTTTTATTTCTTTGCCCAGGATGCCAAAATCCATGACTTTCTAAAATAAACAGTAGATTTAACAACTTGGTTCTGAACAAATTCTGCTACTTATTGACTGGGTGTGACCTGGAGCAGAGCAATTAATCACTTTGAAACTCAATTTCCCAATGTGAAAAAAAAAATTACAACAATATGCAAATCACTGGTGCCAGGCGCTATCCGACATCATCAGAATATAGTAATTCCTTTAACATGGTTGGAGTGGGTGCTATTTCAATATTCTATTAGGGGGACACTGTAGCCCTAAGAAGTTAAATAACGTCCTCAACAAACAGAAGATCTATGATTGGAAAACAGGAAGTCTCACCCCAGAGCTCTCTGCTATCCTGCCTCACGTGGTTGGTTTTCAAGAAGTATTTGTTGATGCTGGCTGGTTGGCTTAGTGGTAGAGCATTGGCCCAGCATATGTACATCCTGAGTTTGATTCCTGGTCAGGGCACACAGGAGAAGCGACCACCTGCTTCTCCACCCCTCCCCCTCTCCCATTTCTCTCTTTCTATTACTTTCTTTCCCTCCCACAGCCATGGCTCGGTTGAAGCAAGTTGACCCTGGGCACTGAGGATGGCTCCATGGTCTCACCTCAGGTGCTAAACTAAACCAGTTGCCAACCAACGGAGCAATGGCTCCAGATGGGCAGAGCATCGCCCAGTAGGGAGCTTGCTGGGTGGATCCTGGCTGGGATGCAGCCTGGAGCTTGTCACTCTGCCTCTCCGCTTCTCACTTAAGGTAGCAAAAAAGAACTATTTGTTGAATGGGTAAATGAGAAGGAGAGATGGAGGGAGGACAGGATGGAAGGCTTAGCTGAAGGGCACCTGTTAAAATCAGTTCAGTAACCCCCTACTTCTGAGTCAGAGTTACCAACAAACCTTCCAATTAAAATTTGACTTTCTCTGTATATCTCTGAAGGAAAAATTATGTAATTGGGCCAATTCATATGGTATATTCAATCTGAAGTAAGAATGCTAATGACAAATTAACATATTCAGATTAACGTTTCTCATCAGTCTCTACATATGGTTAACGTGAAATGGTTCATGAGAGATAGCTCATATTCTCTAGCTGACAACCCACCTTGAAGAGCCTCCAAGATCAGACGGTGGGCCATGCGGAATCCACCTAGGACATGCCCACCTGTGAAATCTCTGCAGAGCCTGCCAGCCAGCTGGGCAGGAGGGACCCCTTGCAGGCAGACAGGCTTTCCTCCCACTCTCTAGAGCCAGTAGCCTATTTCTTTTAAATTTTATTTTTCAATTACAGTGTATATTCAATATTACTTTGTATCAGTGTCAGGTCTACAGCATAGTGGTGAGACAATTGTGTACTTTACAAAGTGTTTCCTCTGATATTTCCAGTACCCACCAGGCACCATACACAGTTACTACAATATCAATGACTAAGTTCCCTGTGCTGTACTTCACATCCTCGTGCTATTTTGTAATGTAACTGCCAATTTGTACTTCTAATCCCTTCACCTTTTCACCCAGTCTCCAACCCCTCACCCCTCTGGCAACTACCAGTCTGTTCTCTGTTATCTATGAGTCTGTTTCAATGTTATTTGTTCATTTATTTTGTTCTTCAGATTCCACATATAAGTGAAATCATGTGATATTTGTCTTTCTCTAACTGACTTATTTCGCTCTAGGTCCATCCATGGAAATCTAATTAACAGTCTATTTTTTTATTTCCCAGACTCTGCTATAATGGACACTGGCCCTATGAGGTTTTCCATGAAGAGATAGATAGCCAAATAATGCACATTAGAATATCAAAAGATTTTTTTAAATCCCATTTAAAAAATATGTATCCAGATACAGCTTGATGAGTCCCAATCTTCTTGGCAACAGAACCATTTCTTTCCACATAACTCTCATTAGCATTTTCTGGACCAGTAATTCCACTACCCTAATTCAATTCAGCAAGCAAACAAAATTGGGTATATACTTCATACAAGGGACTGTCCTGGGTTCTGGGGAAATCTCAAAGATAAATCTGGGAGAATAAACTTAAAAATTTGAATGCCCAATGTTTGTAAGCTACTTTGATCTTATGGAATGTAATCTTCACCAAAAACATCTCTGAGGCAGAGACATTATTAGCCCCATTTGCAATGAGGAAAATGAAATTCAACGAAGTCAAGTCCTTTGCTCAATGTCACCAGAATTTTTTTCTGAGATAGAGAGAGGAAGGGAGAGATAGAAAGGGGGAGAAAGAGAGAGAGAGAGAGACAGAGGCAGGAGATGAGAAGCTCAACTCGTATTGCTTCACCTTAGTTGTTCACTGATTGCTTCTCACACATACCTTTACCAGAGGGCCCAAACCCAGCCAGTGACCCCTTGCTTAAGCCACTGATTTTGGGCTCAAGCCAGCAACCTTGGACTTTAAGCCAGCAACCTTTGAGCTCAAGGCGACCATGGGGTCATGTCAATGATCCCATGTTCAAGCCCATGCTCAAATCAACAAGCATACTCAAGCCAGGAACCTTGGGGTTTCAAACCAGGGACATCAGCATCCTGGGTCAATGCTCTATCCACTGAGCCACCACTGGTGAGGCAATGTCACCCAGATTTTAATTGGTGTGGCCTGGATTTGAAGCCATGTTTCTCTCACTGCAGATCTGATACTGCTGCAATTCAACATGGACCTTCTCTTGACTAACTCAAGAGAAGTGAGTTAGTGTCCTGTCCCTGAGAGAGGGACAGAAAGTACGCTAATGGAATTCAAAGGAGCTAGATGTCACTTTCATCTTGGATGAATCAAGAAAGGTTGTATTTGTGAGGTGGCAGAGTTTAGATGGGAAAAAGTCATCCCATGTAGTGGAAACAGGAAAACATATTCAGAAAATCTTGAGCCATATAGAAAGAATCATCACAGTCTCGCCAGGCAAGGGCGGAAGGGGCCCACAAAAGTGGTCCAACCCAGCTGCGGGTCAGGTGAGCAAGAACGGTCCTGCCTGCAATCCTGCCCACAGGGGAAAAGCGAAACCTGGGGAACTACAGAGACCTGTGGCTGAACGTGGGCATACAGCCCTGCCTGGCATGCAGAGCCCGGGTGTGCATCCAGTGCTTGAACACAGCTCCACCCGCTGGAGGCGGGGCGAAAGCCAGGGAGCAGGTAGAGACCCACGGCTAAGCATAGATGCACAGCCCCACCTGCGGCGTGCAGCCCTACCTGTAGGGGCAGGGCGAAGGCCGGCCAAGGCTTGTGGACCCGGCATGTGAACACAGCCCCTCCCATGGAGGAGAGGTAGAAACCGCAGGAACTGCCACACCAGGCAGATGCTGGCAACGCCCATACCCGAATGCCCAGGACAGCGGCAGAGAGGGTGCCAGGCCTGCAGACAGACCACATCTAGGAAACACAGAGGCCACACCCTTCTTATACATAGACAGAATGGGAAGGCAGAGAAATGCAACCCAAATGAATCAAGAGAAATCCCTAGAAAAGAACTTTAATGAGTCAGATGTAACAAAATTATCGGATGCAGAGTTTAAAATAATGATTGTTAGGATGCTCAAAGATCTTAGAACAACAATAGGTGGACATGGAAAACACCTAAATTAAGAGATATCAAGTATAAAAAAGGACATTGAAATAATAAAAAAGAATCAGTCAGAAATGACAAATACAATATCAGAAATGAAGTCCACAATGGAAGGAATTAAAAGTAGGATGGATGAAGCTGAGGATCGAATCAGCGAGTTAGAGGACAAGATAAATGAAGGCACGGAAGCAGAGCAGCAAAAAGAAAAGAGACTAAAAAAGTCTGAGGACACTCTAAGAGAGCTCTGTGACAACATGAAAAGAAATAACATTCACATTATAGGAGTTCCTGAAGAAGAAGAAAAAGAACAAGGGATAGAGACTTTGTTCAATCAAATTATAGCTGAAGGCCCTGGCCGGTTGGCTCAGCGGTAGAGCGTCGGCCTAGCGTGCGGAGGACCCGGGTTCGATTCCTGGCCAGGGCACATAGGAGAAGCGCCCATTTGCTTCTCCACCCCTCCGCCGCGCCTTCCTCTCTGTCTCTCTCTTCCCCTCCCGCAGCCAAGGCTCCATTGGAGCAAAGATGGCCAGGGCGCTGGGGATGGCTCTGTGGCCTCTGCCCCAGGCGCTAGAGTGGCTCTGGTCACAACATGGCGACACCCAGGAGGGTCGCAACATGGCGACGCCCAGGATGGGCAGAGCATCGCCCCCTGGTGGACAGAGCGTCGCCCCTGGTGGGCGTGCCGGGTGGATCCCGGTCGGGCGCATGCGGGAGTCTGTCTGACTGTCTCTCCCTGTTTCCAGCTTCAGAGAAATGCAAAAAAAAAAAAAAAAAAAAAAAAAAAAAAAAAAAAAAATTATAGCTGAAAATTTCCCTAAATTGATGTAGGAAAAGGTCACAAAAGTTCAAGAAGCACAGAAAATTCCATTAAAGAGGAACCCAAAGAAATCTACACAAAGACATATCATAATAAAAATACCAAAGCTAAGAGATAAAGAGAAAATATTAAAAGCTGCTAGAGAAAAAAAAGGCTATCACCCACAAAGGAGCCCCCATAAGGAAGACATCTGACTTCTCAACAGAAACACTTGAGGCCAGAAGGGAATGGCAAGAAATATTCAAAGAAATGTAGAACAAGAGCCTACAACCATGACTACTTTATCCAGCAAGGCTATCATTTAAAATTGAAGGAGAAATAAAAAGCTTACCAGGCAAAAAAAACAAAAACAAACAAACCTCAAGGAATTCATGACAACCAAACCAATGCTGCAAGAAATGTTAAAGGGCCTGTTGTAAACAGATCAAAGGGGGAAAAGAATATAGCAAAAGAGAAATACAGCTTTTTGAGGGAATAATCTTTTTTTAAATTTTTATTAATTTTAATGGGGTGACATCTGTTCAAAGAAAACATGTCCAGGTTATCTTGTCAATTAAATATGTTGCATACCCAGCCCCCAAAGTCAGATTGTCCTCCGTCACCTTCTATCTAGTTTTCTTTGTGCCCCTCCCTCTCCCCTTCCCCTCTCCCTCCCCCCCCCCCGTAACCACCACACTCTTGTCCATGTCTTTTAGTCTCATTTTTATGTTCCACCTACGTATGGAATAATGCAGTTCTTGTTTTTTTCTGATTTACTTATTTCACTCCATATAATGTTATCAAGATCCCACCATTTTGTTGTAAATGATCCGATGTCATCATTCCTTATGGCTGAGTAGTATTCCATAGTGTATATGTGCCACATCTTCTTTATCCAGTCATCTATTGAAGGGCTTTTTGGTTGTTTCCATGTCTTGGCCACTGTGAATAATGCTGTAATGAACATGGGGCTGCATGTGTCTTTATGTATCAATGTTTCTGAGTTTTGGGGGTATATACCCAGTAGAGGGATTGCTGGGTCATAAGGTAGTTCTATTTTCAGTTTTTTGAGGAACCACCATACTTTCTTCCATAATGGTTGTACTACTTTACATTCCCACCAACAGTGAATGAGGGTTCCTTTTTCTCCACAGCCTCTCCAACCTGTCTTGTTAATAATAGCTTATCTAACAGGTGTGAGGTGGTATCTCATTGCAGTTTTGATTTGCATTTCTCTAATAACTAATGAAGATGAGCATCTTTTCATATATCTGTTGGCCATTTGTATTTCTTCCTGGGAGAAGTGTCTGTTCATGTCCTCTTCCCATTTTCTTATTGGATTGTTTGTTTATTTCTTGTTGAGTTTTATGAGTTCTTTGTATATTTTGGATATTAGGCCCTTATCTGAGCTGTTGTTTGAAAATATCATTTCCCATTTAGTTGGTTGTCTGTTTATTTTGTTGTCAGTTTCTCTTGCTGAGCAAAAACTTCTTAGTATGATATAATCCTATTCATTTATCTTTGCCTTCACTTCCCTTGCCTTTGGAGTCAAATTCATAAAATGCTCTTTAAAACCAAGGTCCATGAGTTTACAACCTATGTCTTCTTCTATGTACTTTATTGTTTCAGGTCTTATATTTAGGTCTTTAATCCATTTTGAATTAATTTTAGTACAAGGGGACAAACTGTAGTCGAGTTTCATTCTTTTGCATGTAGCTTTTCAGTTTTCCCAGCATCATTTGTTGAAGAGGCTTTCTTTTCTCCATTGTTTTTTGTTGGCCCCTTTATCAAAAATTATTTGACTATATATATGTGGTTTTATTTCTGGACTTTCTATTCTGTTCCATTGGTCTGAGTGTCTATTTTTCTGACAATACCATGCTGTTTTAATTGTCATGGCTCTATAATATATTTTGAAGTCAGGTATTGTAATGCCCCCAGCTTCTTTCTTTTTCTTTAGGATTGCTTTGGCTATTCAGGATTTTTTATAGTTCCATATAAATCTGATGATTTTTTGTTCCATTTCTTTAAAAAATGTCATTGGAATTTTGATGGGAATTGCATTAAATATGTATATTGCTTTGGGTAATATGGCCATTTTGATCATATTTATTCTTCCTATCCAAGAACAAGGAATATTTTTCCATCTCATTGTATCTTTTTCGATTTCCCTTAACAATGCTTTGTAGTTTTCATTATATAGGTCCTTTACATTCTTTGTTATGTTTATTCCTAGGTATTTTGTTGTTGTTGTTGCAATCGTGAAGGGGATTATTTTTTTTAGTTCGTTCTCTAATGTTTCATTGTTGGCATATAGAAAGGCTATGGACTTTTGTATATTAATTTTGTATCCTGCGACCTTATTGTATTGGCTTATTGTTTCTTGTAGTCTTTCTGTAGATTCTTTGGGGTTTTCGATGTATAGGATCATATCATCTGCAAAAAGTGATCCTTGACTTCTTCTTTTCCAATATGGATGCCTTTTATTTCTTTATCTTGTCTGATTGCTCTGGCTAGAACTTCTAGCACCACATTACATAAGAATGGAGAGAGTAGACAACTCTGTCTTGTTCCTGATTTAAGGGGGAAAGCCTTCAGTTTTGTGCCATTTAATATGATGTTAGCTGATGGTTTATCATATATGGCCTTTATCATGTTGAGATATTTTCCTTCTATACCCATTTTGTTGAGTGTCTTAAACATAAAATTGTGTTGTATTTTATAGAATGCCTTTTCTTCATCTATTGATAAGATCATGTGGTTTTTGTTCTTTGTTTTGTTGATATGGTGTATTACGTTAACCGTTTTACATATGTTGAACCATCCCTGAGATTCTGGGATGAATCCCACTTGATCATGATGTATTATTTTTTTAATATGTTCTTGTATTCGATTTGCTAGTATTTTGTTTAGTATTTTAGTATCTGTATTCATTAGAGATATTGGTCTGTAGTTTTCTTTTTGTGTTCCATCCTTGCCAGGTTTCGGTATGAGGGTTATGTTGGCCTCATAAAATGTGTTTGGAAGTATTGCTTCTTCTTCAATTTTTTGGAAGACTTTGAGTAGAACAGGAACCAAGTCTTCTTTGAATGTTTGATAGAATTCACAAGTATAACCGTCTGGGCCTGGACTTTTATTTCTGGGGAGGTTTTTAATAGTTTTTTCTATTTCTTCCCTGCTAATTGATCTGTTTAGGCTTTCTACTTCTTCTTGACTCAGTCTAGGAAGGTTGTATTGTTCTAGGAATTTATCCATTTCTTCTAGATTGTTGAATTTAGTGGCATATAGTTTTTCGTAGTATTCTCCAATAAATTCTTTGTATATTTATGATATCTGTGGTGATTTCTCCTCTTTCATTTTGGATTTTGTTTATATGAGTCCTTTCTCTTCTATCCTTCGTGAGTCTTGCCAAGGGTTTGTCAATTTTGTTGATCTTTTCAAAGAACCAGCTCCTGTTCTATTAATTTTTTCTATAGTTTTTCTGTTCTCTATTTCATTTCTGCTGATTTTTATTATCTCCTTTCTTCAGCTGGTTTTGGGTTGTCTTTGCTCTTCTTTCTCTAGTCGCTTAAGGTGTGAAGTTAAGTGGTTCACTTGGGCTCTCTCTTGTTTGTTCATATAGGCCTGAAGTGATATGAACTTCCCTCTTATCACTGCTTTTGCTGCATCCCATAGATTCTGATATGTTGTATTGTCATTTTCATTTGTCTGTGTATATATCTTTTGATCTCTGCACTTATTTCTTTTTTGACCCATTCATTTTTTAAAAGTATGTTGTTTAGTTTCCACATTTTTGTGGGGTTTTTTCCTCTTTTTTGCAGTTGAATTCTAGTTTCAAGGCTTTATGATCAGAAAATATGCCTGGTACAATTTTGATTTTTCTGAATTTGTTGATATTATTTTTGTGGCCCAACATATGGTCAATTCTTGAGAATGATCTGTGTACAGCGGAGAAAAATGTATACTCTGTCACTTTGGGATGAAATGTCCTGTAGATGTCTATCATATCCAGGTGCTCTAGTGTTTTGTTTAAGGACAATATATCTTTATTGATTCTCTGTTTGGATGAACGATTTAGAGCCGTTAGTGCTGTATTGAGGTCTCCTAGCATGACTGTATTTTTGTCAGTTTTTGTTTTAAGGTCAATAAGTAGTTGTCTTATATATTTTGGTGCTCCTTGGTTTGGTGCATATATATTAAGGATTGTTATATCTTCTTGATTCAGTGTCCCCTTAATCATTATGAAATGACCATTTTTGTCTCTGAGTACTTTTGCTGTCTTGTAGTCAGCATTATTAGATATGAGTATTGCTACACCTGCTTTATTTTGGATGTTATTTGCTTGGAGTATTGTTTTCCAGCCTTTCACTTTGAATTTGTTTTTATCCTTGTTGCTTAGATGTGTTTCTTGTAGGCCGCATACAGTTGGATTCTCTTTTTAATCCATTCTGCTACTCTGTGTCTTTTTATTGGTGAGTTTAATCCATTTACATTTAGTGTAATTATTGACACTTGTGGGTTCCCTATTGCCATTTTATAAATTGCTTTCTGTTAGTTTTGTACCTTGTTTGATTCTTCTCTTTTGTTTTTCTATTCTTTGTTTTTGTTTGGTTGTATTCCATACTTCTGAGAAATAGAGCTTTAAAGAATAAAATAACAAGAAACAACTACATATCAATAATAAGCTTAAATGTAAATGGATTAAATGATCCAATCAAAAGACATAGGGTAGCTTCATGGATAAGAAAACAGGACCCATACATATGCTGTTTACAAGAGACACACCTCAAAACAAAAGATGCACATAGACTAAAGGTAAAAGGATGCAAAAAATATTTCATGCAAATGGAAATGAAAATAAAGCTGGGATAGCAATACTTATATCAGACAAAATGAACTTTTAAACAAAGCCAAGAGATAGTAAGAGATAAAGAAGGTCACTACATAATGATAAAGGGAGCAATCCAACAGGAAGATATAACCATTATAAATATCTATGCACCTAATACAGGAGCACCTAAATATATAAAGCAGACTTTGATGTATATAAAGGGCAAGATCAACAGCAATACTATAATAGTAGAAGATTTCAATATCCCACTAACATCACTAGATAGATCCTCAAGAAAGAAAATTAACAAAGAAACAGCAGACTTAAAGGACACATTAGATCAACTGGATTTAATAGATACCTTCAGAAACTTTCACCCTAAAGCAGCAGAATATATATTCTTTTCAAGTACACAAGGTACATTCTCTAAGATAGACCACATGTTAGGGCACAAAAGTGGTCTCAACAAATTTAAGAAGATTGAAATCATATCAAGCATTTTCTCTGATCACAATGGCATGAAACTAGAAATCACCCACAACAGAAAAACTGAAAAATACTCAAACACTTGGAAATTAAATAGCATGTTATTAAATAACAAATGGATTAACAATGAGACCAAAGAAGAAATTAAAAAATTCCTAGAAATGAATGATAATGAGCATACAACAACTCAAAATTTATGGGACACAGCAAAAGCAGTACTGAGAGGGAAGTTCATAGCATTAACAGGCATACCTTAAGAAGCAAGAAAAAGCACAAATAAATGACTTAACCCTGCATCTAAAAGAACTAGAAAAAGAACAGCAAGTAAAGCCCAGAGGTAGTAGAAGGAAGGAAATAATAAAGATCAGAGCAGAAATAAATGACACAGAGGCCAAAGAAACAATACAGGGGATCAATGAAACCCAGAGCTGGTTCTTTGAAAAGGTAAACAAGATCGATGAACCTTTAGCCAGACTCACCAAGAAAAAAAGAGAGAGGACTCAAATAAATAAAATTAGAAATGAGAGTGGAGAAATAACAAGACACAACAGAAATACAAAGGATTGTAAGAAAATACTATGAAGAACTGTATGGCAAAAAATTAGACAACCTAGATGAAATGGAAAAATTTCTTGAAACATATAATCTTTTCAAAACCAACCTGGAAGAATCAGAAAACCTAAACAGACCAATTACAACAAATGAGATCAAAAGAGTTATCAAAAACTTCCAACAAACAAAAGCCTTGGGCCTGATGGCTTCACAAGTGAGTTCTACCAAATATTCAAAGAACTAACTCCTATCCTTCTCAAGCTATTTCAAAAAATTCAAGACGAAGGAAGACTTCCAAGCTCCTTTTATGAGGCGAGCATTATTCTGATTCTAAAACCAGGCAAAGACAACACAAAGAAAAAAAATTATAGGCCAATATCCCTGATGAACTTAGATGCAAAAATCCTCAACAAAATATTAGCAAACCAAATCCAGCAATATATGAAAAAAATCATATACCATGATCAAGTAGGATTTATCCTGGGGAGGCAAGGCTGGTACAATATTTGCAAATCAATCAATGTGATTCATCACATAAACAAGAGGAAGGAGAAAAACCACAAAATAATTTCAATAGATGCAGAAAAAGCATTTGATAAAACCCAGCACCCATTCATGATCAAAACTCTCAGCAAAGTGGGAATATAGGGAACATACCTCAACATGATAAAGGCCATCTATGACAAACCCACAGCCAACATCATACTCAATGGGAAAAATTAAAAGCAATCCCTTTAAGATCAGGAACAAGGCAGGGATGCCCCCTTTCCCCACTCTTATTCAACATAGTTCTAGAAGTTCTAGCCCCAGCAATCAGACAAGAAGAAGAAATAAAAGGTATCCAAATTGTAAAAGAAGAAGTAAAACTATCATTATTTGCAGATGATATGATATTGTATATAGAAAAACCTAAAGTCTCAGTCAAAAAACTACTGGACCTGATAAATGAATTCAGCAAGGTGGCAGGATATAAAATTAATACTCAGAAATCAGAGGCGTTTTTATACATCAACAATGAACTGTCAGAAAGAGAAATTAAGGAAACAATCCCCTTCACTATCGCAACCAAAAAAATTAAGTACCTAGTAGTAAATTTAACCAAGGAGATTAAATATTTGTACTCGGAAAATTATAAAACACTGATAAAAGAAATCAAGGAAGATACAAACAAGTGGAAGCATATACCGTGTTCATGGTTAGGAAGAATAAACATCATTAAAATGTCTATATTACCAAAAGCAATTTATAAATTCAATGCAATACAAATTAAAATGCCAATGACATACTTCAAAGATATAGAACACATATTGCAAAAATTTATATGGAACCAAAAAAGAACAGAAATAGCCTCAGCAATCTTGAAAAGGAAGAATAAAGTGGGAAGCATCACACTTTCTGATATCAAGTTATACTACAAGGCCATTGTACTCAAAACAGCTTGGTACTGGCATAAGAACAGGCATATAGATCAATGGAACAAAACAGAGAACCCAGAAATAAACCCACACCTTTATGGACAACTGATATTTGACAGGAGGTAAGAGCATACAATGGAGTAAAGTCAATCTCTGCAACAAATGGTGCTGGGAAAATTGGACAGCTACCTGCAAAAAAATGAAACTAGACCACCAACTTACACCACTCACAAAAATAAACTCAAAATGCATAAAAGACTTAAATGTAAACCGTGAAACCATAAGCATCTTAGAAGAAAACATAGGCAGTAAGCTCTCTGACATCTCTTGCAGCAATATATTTGCTGATTTATCTCCACAGGCAAGTGAAATAAGAGACAGGATAAACAAATGGGACTATATCAAACTAAAAAGCTTTTGCCAGCTAAAGACAGTAAGAACAGAATAAAAAGACAAACCACACAACGGGAGAACATATTCGACAATACATCTGATAAGGGGTTAATAATCAAAATTTATAAAGAACTTGTAAAACTCAACACCAAGAAGACAAACAATCCAATCCAAAAATAGGCAAAAGAAATGAATAGACACTTCTCCAAAGAGGACATACAGATGGCCAATAGGCATATGAAAAAATGCTCAACATCACTAATTGTTAGAGAAATGCAAATTAAAACCACAATGAGATATCACCTCACACCAGTCAGAATGGTGCTCATCAACAAAACAACACAGAATAAGTGTTGTCGATGATGTGGAGAAAAAGGAACCCTCCTGCACTGCAGTGGGAATGCAAATTGATGCAGCCACTGTGGAAAACATTACGGAGATTACTCAAAAAATTAAAAATCAAACTGCCTTTTGACCCAGCTATCCCACTTTTAGGAATATACCCTAAGAACACCATAGCACTGTTTCAAAAGGAGAAATGCACCCCCATGTTTATGGCAGCATTGTTCACAATAGAGAAGATCTGGAAACAGCCCAAGTGTCCGTCAGTGGACGAGTGGATTAAAAAGCTGTGGTACATATATACAATGGAATACTATGGGGCCATGAAAAAGAAGGAAATCTTACCTTTTGCGACAACATGGATGGACACGGAAACTATTATATTAAGTGAAATAAGCCAGGTAGAGAAAGAAAAATATCATATGACCTCACTCATTTGAGAAATCCAACGAACAATGTGAACTGAGGAATGGAATTGAGACAGAGGAGGAATCAAAGGGACCAGAGTAAAAGAGGACAGAGGGAAAGGGGATGACAGGATGGGATAAACCTGATGGGAAGGGGGGAGGGCGCTAGGGGGAGGGGGGAAAGAGATGTTGAGGGGAATACAGGGGAAGGGGGATATATTCAGGACAACACTAGAATCTATGTAAACACAATAAATTAAAATCAATAAAAATAAAAAAAAAACATTTTAGAATATTAGACCTGGAGGAAATAGAAGTTATGTAGTCCAACTCCCTCATTAACTTTATTCTTCTAATTATTGATATAATAAACAAGTGAGGTAACTAAAGGAATATGAAAAATCTGGAACTACACAAAATAAAGCACTTTTTGGAGAAGAAACAAAACTCAAACGAGGTCTCATCTTTACCAGTGAAGCTTTATTTGTTTATACCATAATTATTAGTTGAATATTTATTGAATAATTTTTGTTTTCATTTGTATCATCCTGAATCAGTATTTACAAATATGATATAAGAAGCTGGCCATGTTTATCATTTCTATAATAGCAAATAAAACTAACTTTTAGGGATTCTCTGATGTCCAAAGGAGCCTCAAATATACCAAAAAAAAAAAAAAAAAAAAGAATCATCAATATTCTGTATAAGGGTAAATATTCTCCTTTCCATAGAGTGATTAAATTATTGAGTACCTAATATGCTCAGTAGCTAATACGATGAAGACATTGAGGTGGACAAATGTCCCTGATGTCAAGGCCATTTGCAACATGGTGGGGCACCCTTTCCTGAATACAGCCATTGGGGACACATGAGCTATGGGAAAGCAGAGATGGTCCAGACTGATTTCAAGTGGGGAAAATCATGAGGAGCTTCCTGGAAGAGAGAGAATTTAGGCTGGAGATATATTCGAATAAGAAGCACTGGAAAAGAAAGGCAATACCAAGAAAAAAACATCCAGTCGAGCACTAGGACAGAGTCAGACATGGAGAAAGATGAAGCATGCACAATGGCCAGAGCGGTCTGGGTAGTGGAAGAGATGCTGCCATGGACAAGGCCCAGAGGGGACAAGGCCCAGAGGGGACAAGGCCCAGAGAGGACAAGGCCCAGAGAGGACAAGACCCTCAGGCCCCAGGTCCCCAGCCATTTCTAACCAGGTGATTCTGCATTCATCTGTGCTATCCCTCACAGCTCTGTGTAATGTTTTGTTTTATTAAAAATAATTTTTTTGCTTAACAAACAACTGGAGGCTGGAGCAGATAGGAGTTGGGTATAATTATAGGCAAGTTTGGAAGAGGAGAATATGGCTACTTGTTCCCATGGATTAACTCCATGCTGTGGATCCTAAGTTGAGTTAGTAGGTGATTGGGTAGTATTAAATTTAAAAAAAAATACAACCTGACTGGGCTGTGGCGCAGTGGATAGAGCGTCGGACTGGGATGCAGAAGACCCAGGTTCAAGACCCCAAGGTCACCAGCTTGAGCGCGGGCTCATCTGGCTTGAACAAAAAAAAAAAGCTCACCAGCTTGAGCCCAAGGTCGCTGGCTCGAGCAAAGGGTTACTCAGTCTGCTGAGGGCCCGCGGTCAAGGCACATATGAGAAGGCAATCAATGAACAATTAAGGTGTTGCAATGTGCAACAAAAAACTAATGATTGATGCTTCTCATCTCTCCGTTCCTGTCTGTCTGTCCCTGTCTATCCCTCTCTCTGACTCTCTCTCTGTCTCTATAAAAAAAACAAAAAACAAATAAGAGTGTAAAAGGGAGAGAAATGCCTCACAGCTGGCAGGTCCCATGCTCTATTGCTGGAGAGTGCTTTGATGGTCCTGAGTAATAGAGCCACTCTGCCTGACCATCTTCTTCTTGTCACATCCATGGTCCTGATGTGGCAGCAACATCAGAATGAAGCCAGGATAGGGCATTCCCACTATCAGACAACAGGTACTCTCAAAACAAAGTCACTTGTCAGTCATTACTGCTCCAGCAAAGAAACAGATAACCAATGTTACAAACCAGGAGGAATATCTGAATAACCTAGAGACCTCCCCAGGAATATATATAGATATATATTTTAATAAGTGAGAGGAGGGGAGGCAGAGACAGACTCCTGCATGCACCCTAACAGGGATCCAACCATCAAGCCCCCTATGGGGCACTGCTCTGCCCATCTGGGGCATTGTTCTGTTGCTCAGCAACCAAACTATTCTTAGTGTCTGAGGCAGAGGCCATGCATGGAGCCATCCTCAGTGCCTAGGGCCAACTCACACCAATCAAGCCATGGCTGCAGGAGGGGAAGAGAGAGAGAGAGGGAGAGAGAGAAGCAAGATGGGGAGGGGTGGAGAAGCACTTGGGCCCTTCTCATGTGTGCCCTGACTGGGAATCGAACCTGGGACATCCACATGCCAGCCAACGCTTACCACTGATCCAACTGGCCAGAGCCCCAGGAATATATTATAATAAAAATATTTATCTTCCTTACTGTCTCTCCTTTGTCTTTGATTCCTTGTGTTGAAGTGGTATCATTTAAAAAAATAAAATAAAATATACTATCAAAAATGGAATGTTTTCTCAGAGAGAAAAGTATTTTCTGGGGACTAATAGAAACTATCTTAATTCAGGTCAATTGTTAGGGTATGTGCTCCCTATTAACAGTCTAGTATCCCCAGTACCTAATTCAGGGGTATATGATAAATGATCATTATTGAAAAGGTATCAGCAATGGAAAAATCCAATGCCATTTGGCTCTAGATTTTTTAAATTGCCATGAAATTAACAGATATTGCAACAGAAATATAAATTGCCCTTTCAGTTTCAAATGCTCTCTCTGGAGCATGCAAAAACACCATAATGAGTATAATGAGTAGCAACAGAAGATAGCAGCAGGGTTCCAGCATGCTAAGATTTCAATCCCTGGGCTCCAAAGCTAATATTCACAAACTCACCAATATGAAAAATTTCTTCTCTCTTTTAAAAGATCATATCCAAAGTTTAATAGAATTGTAGTCAGAGGACAAATGAGCCAGTTGTCAGGCCTCAGAAGTAAGAATTTTCAAGTCAAGGGAGTTAGATAAACTCAGACATGAATTTTCAAGCCAAGTAAATAAGATGAACTCAACAGTAGAGCTTTGCCATGAAGTGTTTGTGCCTGAGAGAGGCAGCACAGGGGAGCCTGGCTGTGTCACTTTGCAGCCGTCCAGGTGTCCTGGTCACACACAGTGTCACCTCCCCCACACATAGCTCCCTTCTCCATCCTGCTCTGCAGGACTGGCAGTCTGCAGGCTCCTCTTCTCAGGCTCCCTGGCTTCCTGGCTGCCTGTTCGGCTCCACTAATAGAGGCACTGGAGAGAGATCAGAAGGCAGGAAGCCGAGAGAGGCTTTCTGCTTCTGACTCCAACCGGTGACAGTTGTCAGAGATTGCTAGGTGTTTTCATCTGGATTATCCCAGAATCTGCAGTCCACGCAAATTCCAGGCCAGTTACAGTGACACCTCTCCCGTGGGTTCACATCTGACCTCTACAGTGTCACCAGCAGCACAGCAACTGGCACAAGACTGTGGCCTCCAGTTAGAGGGCTGACGCAACTTCTCATCTGAGTGTCACCTCCTCTGACTTTGTGGCCCTCTGGTGACTCCTAGCTGATCACTAACCATCTAACCTCTCAGTTTTAGTTTCCTCATTTCCAAAATGGGGCTAATAACATCTCGGAAGTAAGTGAATATGACATTAATATTTTTAGAAATCCTATGCACTAAAAAGTTAATAATAACCTTCCCTTTTGGAAATCAAATTTTTAAAAAATAATAATAAATAAAACTAAAGAAATTCACACAATTCTGATTTCCAGCATAATGACTTTCAAATGTTTTCAACATGAAAAGAACTGATGCCTTGCATTTCAGGTTATCCTAATTATAAACCTTGCCCACCTACTGGGTATCCAGCATTATAATGCCCACTTTATAAGCCCCCTGCACAGTGTCTGTAACAGGCACAAATACATAGAAGCCATGATTATTTGCAATGTAGTCCATTTTAACAGCAACCATATATTCTTAACACTCCCCACACTTTCCAATGTCATTGCCATTATATCTCAGATGATGGCCTCATTATGCTTCTCACTGTGGAGAGGGAGGACCTGAGGAAGCCTCAAATGAGGCTGCACGGAAAATAAAAACCAAAATCTCTCTTGATTCATTCAAATTTGTTACAAGCCATTAACAAGAAAGTTGATACTCTTCCTAATAAAATACATTACACAGCCTACTACTCCTAAGGGGAAATCAACTCATTTATTGTTGCCTATTATATATCAGATGATCTGCTAGGTGTCTTTCCATAGGTTATCTCACTTTGTCTTGTAAACCGACTAGTTAGAAGGTTATTTCCTTTATTAATTGGATGAACAGAAATTAAGACAATGGATACTGTCTTAATTAACAAGCAAGGATGTATTATATTGGGAAGAGGCTCATTCATGTTAGGAAGATTTACTGTACACTTTTCTGAATGTGAAAAAACAAGAAAGCAAGAAAAGGGAGATTAAAATAAAAGGACACACTTGGAAGTGACCCCCACCCCAGATACTTCAGTGGTGACTGTCAAAGACTCAGGGTGGCCTCAGTCTAGAGGCACAGCCTCATCCAGAAAAGCCTGAGAGGTCATTCATGCCCAAGGGTAGTCCCGGCCAGTGACTGACATGAGGGTACAAAAAGCGCAGCCCCTTGCCCTACGGTGGGACAGCCGGCAGTGCTAGCCCCACTCCCAGTTCCCCAGCGCAGCCCCTTGCCCTACGGTGGGACAGCCGACAGTGCTAGCCCCACTCCCAGTTCCCCAGCGCAGCCCCTTGCCCTAAGGTGGGACAGCCAGCAGTGCTAGCCCCACTCCCAGCTCCCCGGAGGTCAGGCTGAGGTTGGACGCCAGGGCAGCCACTGAGTATCTGCTTAGCTCGCTCCTCTACCCTGCCCTGCTATCTCCCTTTCTGCAGTTCCTTCCTGAAAGCACTCCTCCAATACCTTCCTTGAACAGAATCCCCATCCCAGGCTCTGCTTCTAGGGAGCCAGGTCTCATCCTGTCCTCAGGGAGCTTTCTATCTAGTGGAGAAACATACTTGTAAATATGCAAACGAAACATAAATGATAATAAAGCAGGGGTAGTCAACCTTTTTATACCTACCGCCCACTTTTGTATCTCTGTTAGTAGTAAAATTTTCTAACCGCCCACCGGTTCCACAGTAATGGTGATTTATAAAGTAGGGAAGTAATTTTACTTTATAAAATTTATAAAGCAGAGTTACAGCAAGTTAAAGCATATAATAATATTTACTTACCAAGTACTTTATGTCGGATTTTTGCTAAGTTTGGCAGAATAAATCTTTATAAAACAACTTACTACAATTAAATCTCTTTTATTTGTACTTTGGTTGCTCTGCTACCACCCATCCTGAAAGCTGGAACGCCCACTAGTGGGTGGCAGTGACTACCACTGATCTAAAGTCATGAATGTACATGGACCAAACACTACAGGGCTCCTCTGCCTTCAGACAGTGCCTGGGTGAAAGCAAGATAAAAGTCCACTCAGAATTCAAGTACAGTGAGATGTATGCTCTACGGTATAATCAGCAAACTTTTCTTAAAACACTAAATAGTAAATATTGTAGGATTTTTGGATCTAGAGGAGAAATTGAGTATACTAAGTAGGTATTTATTTATTTTATTCAGTGAGAGGCGGGGAGGCAGAGAGACAGACTCCCGCATGCAACCCAGCCGAGATCCACCCACAAGCCCACTAGGGGACGATGCTCTGCCCATCTGGGGCCCTTGCTCTGTTGCAACTGAAGCCATTTTTTAGCGCCTAAGGTGGAGGCCATGGAGCCATCCTTAGTGCTCAGGGCCAACTCGCTCCAGTTGAGCCATGGCTGCAAGAGGGGAAGGAGGGGAAGAGAGAGAATGAGAAGTGAGAGGGGGAGGGGGAAGAAGCAGATGGGTGCTTCTCCTGTATACCCTGATGGGAATCAAACCCGAGACACCCATATGCTGGGCCGATACTCTACCACTGAGCCAACCAGCCAGAGTCCTAAGTAGGTATTTATATAACCATTCTTGTACTCAGGAAAATTCATTAAGATTGCCCTAGAACAGTGATTTTCAACAGCATGCCACGGCACACTGGTGCACTGCAAGAATTTTTAAAACATGCAATACATGACTATTTAGTCAGGGGCACTGACCTCTTTTCCCTTAGGTTGTCAAATAAAAAATGGCAACAGCCAACACAACAATAGCTGTCTGGTGTAAATGTCCTGTCTTGAACCATGAATATATAGGTCATGTAACAGGGTTGTACCTTATTGGTCACGCTGCATAAGGTTGTGTCTGACTGGTTAATTCTTGGCACCAGAAACCCTTATATACACGTGTAGGTACCTGATTTTTTAAAAAGTCACTTTAGAGCAAAAAGGGTAGCTAATTATTATTATTATTTTGTAAACCAATCTAAATAATACCTACTCTTCTGCTTTTTGTCAGATTGGTAACAGATCTATTTTAGGGGTGCTGCAGAATGTTAGAAATTGGTTTATGTGGGTCATGCGAAGAGAACTGCTGCTCTAGAAGGCTAGGGAAGACACGGTCAGTTCACTCAGTACCCATTTCAACCCTGCTCATTTTATTATTTCATTTTAGAGAGACTTAGAGGGGAAAGGAGGAGTGGGAGAGGGAGAGGGAGAGGGAGGGAGGGAGGGAGGGGGGAGAGAGAGAGAGAGAGAAATATTGATTTGTTGTTCCACTTAGTTGTATATTCATCAGTAGCTTCCCATACGTACCCTGACTAGGAATTGAACCCGCAACCTTATCATCTCAGATGATGCTCTAATCAACTGAGTAACCGGCCCAGGGTCCAAACCTATTCTTTCTTTCTTTTTCTTTCTTGATTGTTCTTCCTGGTTAGAAAGTAATTTTCCAGCCCTTCTTATATCTAGAGGTGGCCACACAACAGAGTTCTGGCCGTTAAGACATTAGCAAAAAGCTGCAGCCTCTTCCCTTTCATCCTTCTTCCATCTCACACGCTGGCTGGGTGCCTAGAGATCTGGCAGCCACTTTGTAACCATGGGGATGAAAGCCACATGCTTGGAGTGAGGAGCGGAAAAACAGAAGTGCTGGACAGGACCCGTGAGCTACCCCCTAAATCCGTCCTCAATACTTCGTGTTTCTTAAGAAAAACAGATTCCTTACTTGCTTATGCCTTTATCACATTTTCTTTTAGTTACAGCCAGAATCAATTCTTAATGATATAAAGAAGAGCCACGTTTAAATAACTGGTGTTTCAGAAAAGATAAGGGCGGGGGTCCGTGAGCACTGGGGAAGGTAGGAAAATAACCCATTCCAGGAGGCTAACATCGAACTAGCTGCGCCTGAAATACAACCCACATTATATCTCCTCTCCTTTCCATGATAGAGTAACACAGCCCTCAAAACAAATATGCATCTCCATCAGCCTTCTCAATTATATTTAATTTTATAATTAGTCTCCCTGTTCTACTTTTTGCCGATTTTTAAAATTTCAAGCAATGGGTGTAAAACAAAGATGTGGTGGATGGTCATAAAATAAAGGAAGAACTGAACAATTAAGCTTTGGGAAAACTGAAACAGAGAGGTCCCTGTACCTCCCGCAGCTGGGCATTGGACACGTGCTTCCTACAGCGCTACCTAAGGTTATGCAGCTCTGACCACCTTCTATTTCCTTGCTCTTGATTCAGGCCTTCAAATTGTTAGGAGAGCAGATCTAAGTGACCCGACCTGGGTCAGGTATCTATTCTCGGAACAAATAGCCATGCCCAGGGGACAGAGTATATCAAGCAGGCAAGACATTGGGGAAGTCATTAGGAGCCAGGCAACCATCCCAGCTTCTTTCTCCTACATTCTACATTCTGTCCCTTGCCTGCTTGGCGTGTGTGTGTGTGTGTGTGTGTGTGTGTGTGTGTGTGTGTGTGTTGGCATACACACTTACACCCCATACACATATCCTTCTTCACACATGTGAACAGATGCCTCCATACAACTAAAGTAGTTATTTCTTGTATAATAACGAATACTCTCACCCTCTTCTCCAAGATAACAACTCAAATTTCTATCCAGCCTTTAAGCAAGGCTCAGTGTCCTGAGACCCGTTTCCTGACTCCAGGCTCTTCAGGTGGTATCTATTTATATTACAGAGTTACAGTAATTCTGTCTTGATGTTCTACAACTACACAGCCGGGGAAGGAAAGAAAAGTTCAAGAAATCTAACTAAAGGTTAATGTAGATAAAGATCTAGATAGAGTAAGCAAAATATTGCAAGTAGAGATTTCTGCTTTGGCTGCTGAAACCGAAGATTCCAGCTGTCATTTCTGACCTTCTTGCAAACCCTGACTCCTCCTGACTTTCTTCCTTTGGCCAGTGACTCAGGTGGTCAGGATTCTTTGCCCAGAGAAGATACCCAGTATTTTATTTCTGAATAGTCTAGGCCCCTAGAGTGTCAGTGTGTATGGTGTTGCAGTAGTTTCTATTAACCTTCGCTATTGAGCATGGCAGGTTAAGGTGGTTCTCGTCTCTTGAGGGTTCTCCTCTGTATAACTCAACTCCACTAGCCTTCATCTCTGTGTTGTTCCTCGCATGCTCTGAATACCTAGAACAGAGAATGTTTTGAGGTCAGACATCTTTATCCCTTGAAGCAACTGACCACGGCTAGAGGCCCAGGGTAAAGTAGACATTCACTTCAGGAATGGTGTGAACTGAGTCACTGTTCCAGATTTTTCTAGACAAATAGATCTTTTTGTATCAGTTGCTATTTCCAGGCTGTATACAAAAAAATGTGAAAACTTTTTTCCATGAATAAAATGTTTATATGAGCATAAACTTAATTCTCTCACATATATATTTTAAAAAACAATTACAGAATATTCTCATTATTGGTCATGTGTCGATAATAATTTAATCATTTTTCCTCAGTGTTTCAAAAACACATATTCCTATTTATTTGATTAGATTGTCTGACAGATAAACCCAATAGGTAATGAAATGGCCTAAGCCAGCAATTTTCAACCTCATGGCACACATAAACAAATTACTAAAATTCTGTAGCACACTAAAAAAATTTTTTTTTGTCAATCTGACAAAAAAAAAACAGGTATAATAATGATTTATTCACACTAGATGGCTATTATCATGAGGGCTGTCATCATTTTTTTATTTGATAATCTAAGGGAAAAGGACAGTGCCTCTGACTAACTAGTCAGGTATTGCACATTTTAAAAATTCTTGCAGCGCACCAGATGAAAATCATTGAGCTAAACAAAAACAGCCACACCTCAGGGGTGCTGCAGGTTTGGTTTCAGAGCACAATAAAGTGAATGTCACAATAAAGCAAGTGTCACAAAAACAGCACGGTGTAATCTTTTTACTGGCAAAGGATCTTGCCTTTAATTTGTAAAAAAAAAAAAAAAAGTAACATCTGTGAAGCACAAAAACGCAAAGTTATGCCCATAGAGTAATTCTTTTTGTGATCAACTGCGACATAATTAAAAAAACAAGGGCTTAGGAATTAGGTTGATCTGGGCTTTATTTCTGGTACTCATTTGCTATCTGACCTTGGGCAATTTATTAATTGCTCTCAGTCTCATTTTCTTCATCTAGAAAATGATCGCATAATATCTAATTCATATGCAGGTTGCAAAATGTAATTAAATGAGTTCTCTAAAGTCTCCCCTACAGTTTCCAGAAAATATAATAAATACCCAGCAAGTGATAACCATAATAATCAGAGTTTATTCTTCACAGTGACTGGGATAAAATTTAACAGGAAACACAACATGGCAAAGGACCCAGAAACTCAGAAGCAGGCATTCCAAACTGGATATGGAGCTGAAAAATTATCTCCCCCATTGCCTGCAGTACACTTCCCAAATTCTTCCTCAGACTTATCTCAAGGTGGAGCAACCTGGGTCATACACGATCTACCTCTTCTAGCTCTTTTTTCAAGATTGTTCTCATTCAGATATCATCAGCAGAGGTGGGGCTGTTATCAGGGTAGCCAGGAATGGAATGTTCTCCGTTCATTCTCAGCTGGAACTCCTGCTTTTGCTGGTCTGACTCCAACTGTGTTCTTGGCTTCCCTCACTCTTGTCTTTCCAAGAATATAAACATCCTGCCATTTCCTCCTTATTTTGTCTTTTTCCACAAAATCTCACTGAGCTAGACATTTTCTCTTACATTTTCTCAACTCGTTTTATTTCTTCTCAATAACCTTGGCACCTTTTCCTTCTCTAACATGATAAATCCTCTAATCGATACTGCCCACTAAACAGCTGTGCATGCGTGCATTTGTGTGCGTGTGTGTTGTGGGGGTGGAGAGTGTTAATCATCAAATATGTCCTTTAATTTCACATGCAAAATATTATTTCTATGGATTGACCGTCAACTGTGAACTGAGGGCTATCTAATCCACCAAGCCCTGAGCTGGCCTGCATGCAACATGACGTCAAGTGGAAATGACAGACGGGAGGGCAGGCTGGAGAAGTTCAGGAAGACACAAGTCAAGTGAAGGAGCAAGTGACTCAGATCCTCAGAGCATCTTCTCCCGTGGCTTTGCCACCCTCCCTTCAAGCTACTCCTGTGTGTAATAGAGAGTTTTCCCTGACTAGTTGATAAAGGAAGAAAAACCTGGACCTGTTGAATCAATGGGTCTATGAGGTGGGTGGACAACAGTTGGAAGTAGGCTGTTTCTGCTGTAGAGCTGCACTGAGGGGTGAGGCAGGGAACCTCCGAGTGGGGGGAACCTCCGACATTCTAAAGACAAGAGAGAGATCAGTGGCTGCCAAGGACGGGGCGGGGGAGGGATACTGTACAGACAGAGCACAGAGAGTTTTTAGGACAGGGAAACCACTCTACATGATACTACAATGTGGATACATGTCTTATACATTTGCCCAAACCCACACAATGCACAACACCAAGAACGAACCCTAACGCGAACTATGGATTTGGGGGGACTATGATGTGTCAGTGCAGGTTCAGCCATTATAACAAATGTGCCACTCTAGTGGGGATGTTGGGAGCATGGAGGCTACGAACAGATGTGCCACTCTAGTGGGGGATGTTGGGAGCATGGAGGCTACGAACAGATGTGCCACTCTAGTGGGGGATGTTGGGAGCATGGAGGCTACGAACAGATGTGCCACTCTAGTGGGGGATGTTGGGAGCATGGAGGCTACGCAGGTGCAGGTACAGGTGCAGGTGCGGGGGGTAGGTGAGAAATCTTACTACCTTCCTCTCGATTTTGCTATCAACCTAAAACTGCACTGAAAAATAAAGTCTATTTTTAAAAATTGAGCCATTTGGTAGAAACACAATGTCTATTTTCATGCCCCGGAATTTATCTTTAAAACCCATAATGAATAGCCTGCATCTTCAGCAGTGATCTCTTTTTAATTGAAAAAGGCTACTATATTACTACTTGGCTGAAAATATCTGTCTGCCTTCAAATTATTTTCTAAATCACTTATCCGGGTAGGTTCTTCTGTGTTAACTATACTTAAAAATCAGAATGTGTAGTAATATCTATATACTCTAAAATACAACTGAAAAAACTTTAAGAAAATCACTTCTGTATGATGTAATTCTAGATGTTTGCTTTTTCATAACTCCTTCACCATTTTTAGTATTTTCAACTTCCCTATGGAAAATACATATATTATTATGACTCATAATAAACAGATACCATTTCAAAGAGATATATTTATGGATGACATATATGCATATGCATATATTCATATACTCATCATGTTATCTTCATTTTGGGAGAGGGCAGGAATAGTAAAGAGATTATAGCAGGATATATCAAAATGAGAGCACTGATTTAACCATGGCTAGCTTTCTGTGATAAGCCTAAGAGAATATTTTTAAATCTACTTTCAGTGTTTTCCATATGTTCTATAATAAATCTATATTTTTAAGTGGAGAAATAAACCTGGATATATATATATATTTTTTAATTTTTTAGTGAGAGAAGGGGAGGTAGAGAGGCTCCAACATACGGCCCAACCAGAATCTACCCAGCAAACCCATTTGAGGCTATTTCCCTGCCCATCTGGGGCCATTGCTCCATGGCTCATCAATGGAGTCATTTTTAAGCACCTGAAGCAGAGGCCATGGTGCCATCCTCAGCACCCGAGGCCAACTCACTTGAACCAATTGAACCATGGCTGCAGGAGGGGAGATGGGGGCTGGGGAGGGGAGAAGCAGATGGTCACTTCTCCTGTGTGCCCTAACTAGGAATCAAACCTGGGACATCCACATCCTGGGCCAGCACTCTACCACTGAGCCAACCAGCCAGGGCCAAACCTGGGTAATATTAAATAAAATTTCAATTAACACTATATGGAGAGAAATACTGCTTAAATTTTAGCATGGAAATTACTATGACTGTTGCCATAAGCATTTTGAAAGATTAACAGAAGCAGAGATAATGTGACATTTAGCTGATCTTTCATGGGAAGCTGGACATATAGCACATTTTTTTATAAAAGAAAATAGTAACTAGTGATAAAACATGGTGTTTCTAGTGTGACTCCAAAGGGAGGTGTCAAATTTTTCTGCAGAAAATTTCAACATTGCCAAAATCCAAGAAGCACAGGCTTCAAATACAGAAGTGAAATATATCTTGAGTCATTTATTTACCACTGCTCCAGAATTCACCCCAAAAAGTCTTTTCTGAAAAAAAAGTCTGGCCCTGGTGGGTTAGCTCAGTGGTACAGTGTCCACCTGGTGTGTGAAAGTCCTGGGTTTGATTCCCGGTCAGGGCACACAGAAGTGACCATCTGCTTCTCCACCCTCTTCCTTTTCTCTCTCTCTTTTTCTTTATCTCCCCCGCCCCCGCAGCCATGGCTCATTCGAGCAAGTTGGCCCCAGATGCTGAGGATGGCACCATGGTTTCACCTCAGGTGCTAAAATAGCTCAGTTGCCAAGCAATGGAGCAACAGCCCCAGATAGGCAGAGCAATGTCCCATAAGGGGTTTGCCAGGTGGATCCTGGTCAGGGTGCATGCGGGAGTCTGTCTCTCTGCCTCCTGCCTCTCAATAATAATAATTATTATTATTATAATTATAATAACAATAATAATAAATCTGACTTGTGTAAACTATCCTTTGCAGTGAGCTGGACATATAAGAAAATCTAATGTGTGTTGAATTCCTAGCATGCTTGAACACGTCACATACATACTTTTACTCTTTATAGTAACAATTCAAGGAAAGTAGCCTTAACCCCACTTTACAGATAAAAATACTGAGTCTCAAAGAGGTAAAGTATCTTGTCAGACATCACACAGCTAATATGTGGAAGAGGTGGGGTCATCACCCATCTGTCTGCCTCCAGATTCCATGTTCTTTCTATATCTTTGCCTCAACGCAACACTTGTGATTTCTCACTAATTCACAGTTGTGCTTTTTATGAAGGTTTTGAATCAAATGTGACAACCCAGCAAGACACTTCCACTAATTTGCAAAATGAGACTTCAAAAAGAAAACGGGGTCATTTCCAAAAGCAAAAGTCCAACCACAAAGGATAAAGTGGACCAATAACCAATAGTGTCCACAGAAGGGAGTAAACTACACAGGCTAGGACACTTCAGGAAGTGTCTGGAACCAGAGGAATCCATGTATCGCTTGTCAGGAACCGTACTTGTTCAGAAGCAACATTTCTGAGTGCCCACGTAAAATAAAAGTCTTTTTATTATTAAACCTTAACACGCAGGTAGGAAGAATTACTTGTACAGTTGTTTTTTATTCCCTTTGCTTAATTGCTCCAAGGACAAATTTTCTCCCCGATTTTAATTGTAAATTTGTATAACTTATCTAAGCGTAGCTAGATTTAGTTTTTAAGGGTGGGACTACACATAAGCAGGTTTATATGGATTGTTTATAGTCATACCCTGAAGAATTGAGCTCCTAGATGACAGGGATGTATCTTGCTTTTCTCTACAGCCCACTGTGTGGAGCGCAGAACAAATGAGTTCATTATGCATTCAAGAGTCATAGAATAGGAAGCTAAAAAGACCCGAGTTTCAGACTATTGCAACCCTAAGGGGCTTAAGTGCCATAACAGCTTGTCCTTTGCAATCACATAGAGCATTACACAGACCCATTCTGGGTGATAAAGACTGCTCCTTGGGTTTTACCCTGATACTGCCACTAGTGAGTTAAATCAGAAAACCCTTCACTCCCTTGGCTCTGATTTCTTATTTCCAAGTCAGCACACTAGGAAACTGAGGAGAAGGGATAGGATGGGATAGAAAGGAAAGGAAGGGAAGGGAAAGGAAGGAAAGGGGAGAGGAGGAGGTTGGAGAGCCCTCCAGCCTGCCTATACAATGTCGTGGTTTGGACATATATCATGGTTTGGCCCATTATGGCCTATGGGCTAAATTCAGTCTACAGCCTGGTTTTATAAAGTCCATGAGCTATCAGCTTTCTATATTTTTTAATCGTTGGGAAAACTCAAATGAACAATAGTATTTTGTGATATGTAAAAATTAAACAAGATTTAATTCTGCACATTCATAAATAAAATTATATTAGAACTCAGCTAGACTCGTGGGTACAAGTGTCTATGGCGGCTTTCACACTGTGACAGCAGAGGTGAAGAGAGGTGACAGAAACCATATGGGCCACCAAGCCTACAATCTTAACTATCCGACCTTTACAGAAAAATGTTTGCTGACCTCTGGCATAGAAAATCAACCATACTGTCACTTGAGAAGACAGAAATATGAGGCCAGGCTAAGTAGGGGCTGTGTAAACTAGAAGACAAACTTCCCAAGTTCTTATGTGAAGAAAATTCACTATTAGAAGAGCAAGTGCCCTGGTCAGTTGATTCAGTGGTAAACCATCAGCCTGGCATGTGGAAGTCCCAGGTTCAATTCCTGGGCAGGGCACATGGGAGAAGCACCCATCTGCTTCTCTACCCCTTCCCCTTTCCCTTCTCTCTCTCTATCTCTCTCCTCTGCTGCAGCCATAGCTCAGTTGGAGCAAGTTGGCCCTGGGCATTGAGGATGGCTTCATGGCCTCACCTCAGGCACGCTGGAATAGCTCAGTTGCTAAGCAACAGTGCAACAGGCAGAGCATCACTCCCTGATGGGCTAGCCTGGTGGATCCCAGTCAGGCACCTGCAGAAGTCTGTTTCTCTGCCTTCCCACTTCTCACTTGAGAAAAAAAAGAAGAAGAAGAAGAAGAGTAGGTTATATGGCTTGGCAGCACCATTATTTCCACCTGTCCAAATCTCCCTTCACCCGTGCTCCCTACGTGGCCAACATTTCATAGGCATCTGCGGAGGAGGAAGCATTTTGAGGCTTGGCCCCACACCTTCCCTTCCTCCTACTCCTTCACACTCTTTTCTGAGTGGTTGTCAGAGGAACGCTGAACCCTGCTGTCATTTTTTCAGACCCCAGGAGCAGCTTCTGACAGTGCTGGCACCGTGACGCACTCTCCGCTCCTATCTCAGCTCAGCAGCTGCCTGCTCCCCGTTCTGGCAGGAAGCACTTCCCACAATGCATTTGTTCTTTAATCTCTCCTCTCTCTTCTCTCCCTCCCCTCTGTCTCTGTCTCTCTTGCTCTCTTTTACATGCATACATACACATCAACACACTAGTCCAATTGCATAGAAGGAGAAAAACCTTTCAGCTTCTTCCAAAATCTAATACAAAATCCCTTTCATAAACAAAGATGCCTTTATCACTTATAAATATGTAGCTGTACCTTCTGGGAAACGATAGCATTATTTTTCTGCATGGCCTGCTTTGGCCCATCATGTGTGCCCATGTGCATGTGTGTATGTGCGCACACATGCATAATAGGTGTGTGCAAAGCAGATAAGGTGAAAGTGAAAGAGAATGTTAGGGAGAGAGCACCACAGGCTCACCAGACAGAGTACATAATGGCAACGCTGTGAAGTTAAGATATTGGGTTACCAAGTCAATCACCTTCAGGCTGGGGAAGAGAAAGTGTGACGAGAAGAGAGGAGAGTAGGTGGTCCTCTCTGACAACTTATGCATTGTCTAAGACAATCTCATGACCAAAAATATCTTTGAAAATGTGTCTTTAAAAAGTATATGGAAAGAATACAGGACAGGTTAAGTGGTCCCTGAGTAAGGGGAGAGCAGGCAGGTTACAGGTGATCAGCTCCTTTTACTTAAAGCACTCCGCATCTCCACATTCTCCTGTTGGTGCTCAGCTCCAGACAAAGGACATCACTAAAAGAAAAATGGCAGAGAAAGCCACAACAAACCCCGACTTAGCCAAAGACGCACAGGTGACCTTCCATGCCTAATATTTTTCGGATCAATCAAAATACACCACTTTTTAGATGCTCTTCTTAAAATGTGTTCTATAATATACTGTTCACAAAAAGTAGGGGATATTTCAAAATGAATGTGAAGTGATTAAAAAAAGCATTTGATTTTTTTATTAAACAAGAATATCAGAAAAGCAAATGACAAGTCAAAGAAAGTTGTTTGATTATACAAAGGAGATGCAAAACCAACTTGTATTTCATTGGTGAAAATGCACTGTACAAAAGGCTGAAAGTACTAGAGTATCTGCACGTTCCCTGATCCCTACATTTTGTGAGCAGTGTATTTCTCTGTTTGGAGGACTGTAATATGAAGACAAAAGTTTTTCCCATTGCCTCAAGACTGATTTATCCTCCCTGACCCCATCAAAGCAAAATGCATATATAGAATTCTAACTCATTGAAACACTGAATGATTAAGATTTTACTCTCAGAGAAAGAGACTTCAGCTAGAAGGAGCAAAGATTGAATAAATGTACATGCCTTCACTTTCTCATTACATCACATTAAAGTAACAATGATTTTTCAAAAAACCATAAGGATAAGAAAGTGGGACAAGATAATACCTGCAGCATCTAGCATGCTGGAAAGCAGAAAGAGAAAGCAGTGTTTGACCTAGCGGACCCAGGAATGCTGAACCCTAAGACAACAATGGGAAAGCAGCCAGCATCCCCCAAAAGTTCGACTTGGAACCACAATTTATTCCTGGAGGCAGAGGTGAGAGTAATGATGAAAACAGGATTGAATTCTATTTAAGTAGCACGGGAAGCCTAGACCTTTCACCTGCTCTGAATGACGCCCCTCCCTCAAGATGGCAGCGCCCTGGAGGTTTCTTCTCCACAGTATCTCTATATCTCTGGGCAGGAGCTGTCCGCATGCGCGGTGCTGAAAACTCTAGAACTAAGGCATACTGAGACCCCCAGCCTTTACTTCCACTTGGTTGTGAAGAGGATAACAGACACTCAGGCTACAGATGAAAAGATTCTTCTCTGGAGATAATCTCACCTGCCTGAGTGAAATGACTAAAGATACCCGTATCAAGGTGGGAAGGGGTGTGGTTTCCAGAAACCCGACTCAGCCAGATTACCTTCCAAGGGAGCCCACGAGCACAGAGATTCTAACAGCATGTGGGTGGCCCCTTCGTTAGCAGAAACGGACAGCTAAGGGTCGCCAGACAGCTCAGGAAAGCTTCTAGCACAAAAGGCAGAGACCAGAGCAAACAGCAAATAAAAAAACCTGGATGGAAAAGGACTGTGAGAGGAGATAAAAATCTTCAAAAATCTACTATTAGTACCCTGAAAGAGATAAAAGCAGATATTATTTTCATGAAATACGAACTTAATCCATAGTCATGGCTGTGTACCTCAGCTGGTTATAGAGCATCATCCTGATACGCCAAGGTTCCAGGTTCGATCCTCATACAAGAATCAACCAATGAATGTATGAATAAGTGGGACAATGAATCAATGTTTCTCTCTCTCTCTCAAATAAATAAATGTTTAACTTAATCCATAGAGTAAAAAATTATTTAAAATTAAAAATATAAGTGCAGAATACTTTTTTAAAATTCTCATCAGAAGGTTAGCAATACCAAGGTTAAGCAGAAGATTTTTATTTTTGCCCAGAAATAAAGTTAAAAGAAAGAGTTGGAAAATAAGGAAGAAAGCAAGAAAATGGAAAAAGACAACACTATCAAAGAGAGAGAAAGAGAAGCAGAGAAAAAGAACACACACCAAAAACAAAATAAACAATGAAAACAATGTCTTATAGTTGAAATACATAATTTCTCAGATTAAAATAACCTACACCAAAGTACATCACCTTAAAATTTTGAAATATAGAGCATAAAGTGCCGACCTGGTATGCTGAGGTCACTGGTTCGAAACCATGGGCTTGCCTGGTCAAGGCACATATAGGAGTTAATGCTTCCTGCTCCTCCCCCTCTTTCTCTCTCTCTCCTCTTTCTCTTTCTCAAATCTCTTCTCTAAAATGACTAAATAAAATCTTTAAAAAAAAAAATTTAGGCCCTGGCCAGTTGGCTCAGTGGTAGAGCGTCGGCCTGGCGTGCGGGGGACCCGGGTTCGATTCCCGGCCAGGGCACATAGGAGAAGCGCCCATTTGCTTCTCCACCCCCCACCCCCTCCTTCCTCTCTGTCTCTCTCTTCCCCTCCCGCAGCGAGGCTCCATTGGAGCAAAGATGGCCCGGGCACTGGGGATGGCTCCTTGGCCTCTCCCCAGGCGCTAGAGTGGCTCTGGTCGCAGCAGAGCGTCCCCCCAGAGGGGCAGAGCACCGCCCCCTGGTGGGCAGAGCGTCGCCCCCTGGTGGGTGTGCCGGGTGGATCCTGGTCGGGCGCATGCAGGAGTCTGTCTGACTGTCTCTCCCCGTTTCCAGCTTCAGAAGAAAAAATAAATGAAAAAAAAAAACAAAAACAAAAAGAAATTTAAAAAAAGAAAGACAGAGCAAAGAGAAGACCTCAACAGTTTCCAGAAAGGAAAAAACAACATTATTTACAAAGAATCAAGACTCAGAATGGTTTTAGTCTTCTTAATAGCAACACCAGAAGCTAGAAAATAATAGAGCAATATGTTCCAAATTTGAAAGAGAAATTATTTCCAACTGAGCGTGCTATACCCAACCCATCACTTAAGTGTAATAAAGAATAACGTCATTTTTTTCTAGAAGAGATAATGCCAAGCAGATGAAATTTATAGAATACTTGGTGTACTTTAATGTAACTACAGGGAGTGGTTGAGGGTGATTTAACTACATATAACCATAAAACAACTCAGAAAATAATTATTAACTCCAGAAAAACAAATATTAGGCCAGAATGGAAAATCTATCATAGTATACACATATGGCTATGCTATGAATAGTATTTATATATAGTTATAAAATGTAAATGTTGACCGTTGATCTAACTAACCAAAATGATATAACTATTTAAGGAGGATGGAGTGGGGGGGGGGATATAAAATGTGTCTGTATCCAGAAAAGCTGTCAAAAGAGAAATTAGAGAATGTTTAAATTCCCCAAAATGGAGAGGTAATAGAATAAGCATATTACCATATTCCCCCATGTATAAGACGCACCTTAATTTGGGGGGCCCAAAATTTTTTTTAATGTATTACATAAAGTTATTGAACTCAAGTTTTATTCATCATAAAATTCATACAACTCCTCATCACTGTCAAAACTCCCATCCATTAGCTTGTCCTCATCTAATGACGAATCACTGTCTTCAAGAATGAGCGCAAAAACAAGCGCAAAAAAGTGGGAAATGCAAGTAAAAATATCTACAACCACTGTATAAAACACACCCAGTTTTTAGACCCCAAATTTTTTGGAAAAGGGTGAGTCTTATAAATGGGGAAATACTATTTAGATATATGACTGACAGCCAGAACCAAAATAAATAGCTACAAGAATTTAAAGTGGTTGCCTATAAAAAGTATAGCAATAAGGGCACTTGAGGCAGGAACATGTTAGGATTTATAATAAGCCTTACAAAGTTACTTGACCCTCTAAACCATATGTATGTTAAAAGTTTAAACTTACAAGTCAGTTCTTTACAATCTCCACATACAGCCCATGCCAAGGTCAGATGCACTGAGAGGCGTCTTCTCCAATACTCCCTAGATTTCACACCTCTCTTTTCCACATTCCGGTGGCTCACCGCCACCCATGAATTCTGATCATATATCCTTTCTAGAGAAGCATTTATATCACTGACTAGCCATAGTCAAGTGGCTTTTGCTGGGATCTATTGCTTTTCATTAAATTTCAGTTTGATTAGCTTAACTGTGAGGTCAATGCTATTGCATTTATCTCTAGGTTCTTGGAGGAAGGTCTTCTCATGGATATAGAACTTGGGTCCTCTAACTCCAACTTGTGGGTTCTACTTAACCTCTCAACTGTGAAAGAAAATATACATAGTATCAAGGCTGTCTGGAGTCTGAGATGAAGTATAAACATAAAGTTCTAGCCTGGAGTCCACGCACATAGAGTACTGAATAAAATAATCAGTCTAGTGCCCTGAGGTCACACCATATAGAGAACCCTGAGACAACCAAAACCCTGGCCAGTGGAATATACACAAGGCTCAGGCCACGGTTAAGACCTTTGCCAAGTGGCTGCAAACCTTTGGGTCACTCACTGTCATCTAACTCTACCAACTCCCACTCCTGGATAGCAAGCGTTTCAAATGCTATTTCCGCCCTGCCCTTCAGAAGAAGAACAAGGAGCAGCAATTCTCCCTGAAATACAGGCAATAAAGATATTCCAGCATTTAATGAAGGCAGAGTTCCTGATCAGTCACAAGCACAAGTATTCAACTGGTCACCGCGAAGCCCTTCACTTTTCTCTGCAATCCTAGCTCTGAGTTGCCCGGGTCCCCTTCCAGCTGACTCACAAAGCCAAGTGAAGCCCTTCAGGCCAATTCCTTTTTCAAAGGGGTAACAGCTCAAATTAAGGCAGTGCCATCGGTTTAGGTGGCCCAGAGGTCCTACCTGGGCTATGGCGTGAGGGGGGTGGTGCTTTGCTATCAGCCCCTCTCAGTGCAAAAGCTCAACTTAAAGGACAGTGGAGCATGGACTCAGAAATGGGAGGGAAACTGTTGCCTTGGTTCTTATCACCCTGGCAGAGGGGAAGTTATAAAAGGCAGATTTCTGAGCAGTGAACCAGAAATTGGGTAATCTCTGCTATAACCTAGCTGTGTTGCACCAGGCAAACACATCATGCCTCTGGGTTTCCTCTGTGAAGAGGAGGAGTGGGAATAAAGGGTCTGTAAGACCCCTCCCTGCATATTAGGGTTCTGACCCCCCACTTTCAAAGCAGTTTTCTGCAAACATCTGGACCTAAAAAATATTCATAAACAATGAAGAGAAACCAATTAACCATTGTTACAGGATAATGGAAACTTTCTATCTTCTTCAATTTTTGCACTGGAACCATAGCTTAAGTAGCAAACAATAGTTGTCAAGAACCCTCTCATTTAAAGTCAGGTTCTAGAACTTCTATGCAAAATTTGCAAAGGGCAGAGTCAAAATCCAGTATCACTGGCGTAGACTATTATCCACCTTCAAGCTTTATAAGAAAAGACTTAAAAGTCCACTGGGAGCTTAGAGAGAGGACTTCTTTTTTTTTTTTTTTTTTTTATAATTTTATTTTTTTAATGGGGTGACATCAATAAATCAGGATACATATATTCAAAGATAACAAGTCCAGGTTATCTTGTCGTTCAATTATGTTGCATACCCACCACCCAAAGTCAGATTGTCCTCCGTCACCCTCTATCTTGTTCTCTCTGTGCCCCTCCCCCTCCCCCTTTCCCTCCCCCATTCCCCCCTCCCCCCGTAACCACCACACTCTTATCAATGTCTCTTAGTTTCACTATTATGTCCCACCTACGTATGGAATAATACAGTTCCTGTTTTTTTCTGATTTACTTATTTCGCTTCGTATCATGTTATCAAGATCCCACCATTTTGCTGTAAATGTTCCGATGTCATCATTTCTTATGGCTGAGTAGTATTCCATAGTGTATATGTGCCACATCTTCTTTATCCAGTCATCTATTGATGGGCTTTTTGGTTGTTTCCATGTCCTGGCCACTGTGAACAATGCTGCAATAAACATGGGGCTGCATGTGTCTTTACGTATCAATGTTTCTGAGTTTTGGGGATATATACCCAGTACAGGAATTGCTGGGTCATAAGGTAGTTCTATTTTCAGTTTTTTGAGGAACCACCATACTTTCTTCCATAATGGTTGCACTACTTTACATTCCCACCAACAGTGGATGAGGGTTCCTTTTTCTCCACAGCCTCTCCAACATTTGCTATTACCTGACTTGCTAATAACAGCTAATCGAACAGGAGTGAGGTGGTATCTCATTGCCGTTTTGATTTGCATTTCTCTAATAGCTAAAGAAGATGAGCATCTTTTCATATATCTGTTGGCCATTTGTATTTCTTCCTGGGAGAAGTGTCTATTCATATCCTCTTCCCATTTTTTTATTGGATTGTTTGTTTGTTTGTTGTTGAGTTTTATGAGTTCTTTGTAAATTTTGGATATTAAGCCCTTATCTGAGCTGTTGTTTGAAAATATCATTTCCCATTTAGTTGGCTTTCTGTTTATTTTGTTATCAGTTTCTCTTGCTGAGCAAAAACTTCTTAGTCTGATGTAGTCCCATTCATTAATTTTTGCCTTCACTTCTCTTGCCATTGGAGTCAAATTCATAAAATACTCTTTAAAACCCAGGTCCATGAGTTGAGTACCTATGTCTTCTTCTATGTACTTAATTGTTTCAGGTCTTATGTTTAGATCTTTGATCCATTTTGAGTTAACTTTTGTACAGGGGGAGAGACTGTAGTCCAGTTTCATTCTTTTGCATGTGGCTTTCCAGTTTTCCCAGCACCATTTATTGAAGAGGCTTTCTTTTCTCCATTGTGTGTTGTTGGCCCCTTTATCAAAAATTATTTGACTATATATATGTGGTTTTATTTCTGGACTTTCTATTCTGTTCCATTGGTCTGAGTGTCTATTTTTCTGCCAATACCATGCTGTTTTGATTGTCGTGGCCCTATAATAGAGTTTGAAGTCAGGTATTGTTATGCCCCCAGCTTCATTCTTTTTCTTTAGGATTGCTTTGGCTATTCGGGGTTTTTTTTAGTTCCATATAAATCTGATGATTTTTTGCTCTATTTCTTTAAAAAATGTCATTGGAAGTTTGATGGGAATTGCATTAAATTTGTATATTGCTTTGGGTAATATAGCCATCTTGATTATATTTATTCTTCCTAGCCAAGAACAAGGTATATTCTTCCATCTCATTATATCTTTTTCAATTTCCCTTAACAATGGTTTATAGTTTTCATTATATAAGTCCTTTACATTCTTTGTTATGTTTATTCCTAAGTATTTTATTTTTTTTGTTGCAATCGTGAAGGGGATTATTCTTTTGAGTTCCTTCTCAGTTGTTTCATTGTTGGCATATAGAAAGGCTATTGACTTCTGTATGTTAATTTTGTATCCTGCGACCTTACTGTATTGGCTTATTGTTTCTAGTAGTCTTTTTGTGGATTCTTTGGGGTTTTCGATGTATAGGATCATATCATCTGCAAAAAGTGATACCTTTACTTCTTCTTTTCCGATATGGATGCCTTTTATTTCTTTGTCTTGTCTGATTGCTCTGGCTAGAACCTCTAGTACCACATTAAATAAGAGTGGAGAGAGTGGACAACCCTGTCTTGTTCCTGATTTAAGGGGGAAAGCCTTCAGTTTAGTGCCATTTAATATGATGTTAGCTGATGGTTTATCATATATGGCCTTTATCATGTTGAGATATTTTCCTTCTATACCTATTTTGTTGAGAGTCTTAAACATAAAATTGTGTTGTATTTTATCGAAAGCCTTTTCTGCATCTATTGATAAGATCATGTGGTTTTTGTTCTTTGTTTTGTTGATATGGTGTATTACATTAACCGTTTTACGTATGTTGAACCATCCTTGAGATTCTGGGATGAATCCCACTTGATCATGATGTATTATTTTTTTAATATGTTGTTGTATTCGATTTGCTAGTATTTTGTTTAGTATTTTAGCATCTGTATTCATTAGAGATATTGGTCTGTAGTTTTCTTTTTTTGTGCCATCCTTGCCTGGTTTTGGTATGAGGGTTATGTTGGCCTCATAAAATGTGTTTGGAAGTATTGCTTCTTCTTCAATTTTTTGGAAGACTTTGAGTAGAATAGGAACCAAGTCTTCTTTGAATGTTTGATAAAATTCGCTGGTATAGCCGTCAGGGCCTGGACTTTTACTTTTGGGGAGGTTTTTAATGGTTTTTTCTATTTCTTCTCTACTGATAGGTCTGTTTAGGCTTTCTGCTTCTTCTTGACTCAGTCTAGGAAGGTTGTATTTTTCTAGGAATTTATCCATTTCTTCTAGGTTGTTGAATTTAGTGGCATAAAGTTTTTCATAGTATTCTACAATAATTCTTTGTATATCTATGGTGTCCGTGGTGATTTCTCCTCTTTCATTTTGGATTTTGTTTATATGAGTTCTTTCTCTTTTTTCCTTGGTAAGTCTTGCCAAGGGTTTGTCAATTTTGTTGATCTTTTCAAAGAACCAGCTCCTTGTTCTATTAATTTTTTCTATAGTTTTTCTGTTCTCTAATTCATTTATTTCTGCTCTGATTTTTATTATCTCCTTTCTTCGGCTGGTTTTGGGTTGTCTTTGTTCTTCTTTTTCTAGTTCCTTAAGGTGAGAAGTTAAGTGGTTCACTTGGGCTCTCTCTTGTTTGTTCATATATGCCTGAAGCGATATGAACTTCCTTCTTATCACTGCTTTTGCTGCATCCCATAGATTCTGATATGTCGTATTGTCATTTTCATTAGTCTGTATATATCTTTTGATCTCTGCACTTATTTCTTCTTTGACCCATTCATTTTTTAAAAGTATGTTGTTTAGTTTCCACATTTTTGTGGGATTTTTTTCCTCTTTTTTGCAGTTGAATTCTAGTTTCGAGGCTTTATGATCAGAAAATATGCTTGGTACAACTTCAATTTTTCTGAATTTGCTGATGTTGTTTTTGTGGCCCAACATATGGTCAATTCTTGAGAATGATCCATGTACACTGGAGAAAAATGTATACTCAGTCACTTTGGGATGAAATGTCCTGTAGATGTCTATCATATCCAGGTGCTCTAGTGTTTTGTTTAAGGCCACTATGTCTTTGTTGATTCTCTGTTTGGATGACCGATCTAGAGCCGTCAGCGGTGTATTGAGGTCTCCAAGTATGATTGTATTTTTGTCAGTTTTTGTTTTAAGATCAATAAGTAGCTGTCTTATATATTTTGGTGCTCCTTGGTTTGGTGCATATATATTAAGAATTGTTATGTCTTCTTGATTCAGTGTCCCCTTAGCCATTATGAAATGGCCATTTTTGTCTCTGAGTACTTTTCCTGTCTTGTAGTCAGCATTATCCGATATGAGTATTGCTACACCTGCTTTTTTTTGGATGTTATTTGCTTGGAGTATTGTTTTCCAGCCTTTCACTTTGAATTTGTTTTTATCCTTGTTACTTAGATGAGTTTCCTGTAGGCAGCATACAGTTGGATTTTCTTTTTTAATCCATTCTGCTACTCTGTGCCTTTTTATTGGTGAGTTTAATCCGTTTACATTTAGTGTAATTATTGATACTTGTGAGTTCCCTATTGCCATTTTATATCTTGCTTTCTGTTAGTTTTGTGTCTTGTTTGATCCTTCTCTTTCGTTTTTCTATCTTTTGTTTTTATTTGGTTGTATTCCATACATCTTTCCTCTGTTGCTATCTTTTTTATCTCATGTGCTTCTGTGGTGGTTTTTTCAATGGTGGTTACCTTTGAGTAATGAAAAGGGTCCCTACCCTGTTCATTGTAGCAAACTATTTTGTGAGTACTTTTGCACTCCATCGTCCTTTGCTACTGTTAATCTCCATCTTCTCCCCCTCTTTCTTTTTGTTGTTGTCACAGTTTAAATTTGGTTTTATTGTGTTCTTCTTGGAGCTTTTACTTGTGGCTCTGTTTTTTTTTTGTTCTTTGTATCTGATTGGAGAACCCCCTTTAGTAATTCTTGGAGTGGGGGTTTTCTGATGATAAATTCCCTCATCTTTTCTGTATCTGTGAATGTTTTTATTTCTCCTTCGTATTTGAAGGATAGCTTTGATGGGTATAGTATTCGTGGCTGAAAGTTCCTCTCTTTCAGGACTTTAAATATTGGGGTCCACAGAGAGAGGACTTCTTAAAAAGGGTTGTGCACTTGTATATACCTCTTCTTTTTACCTTTCCATAGGTGGTAAAGTTTCCCTCCTCATTTTAAGGCAAGTGACTTTTTCTAAGTGAGAGGAGGGGAGACAGAGAGACAGACTCCCACATACGTCCCGACCAGGATCCACCTGGAAAGCCCACTAGGGGGTGATGCTCTGCCCATCTGGGGCCATTGCTCCATTGCTCAGCAATGGAACCATTGTTTAGCACCTGAGGTGAGGGCATGGAGCCATCCTCAGCACCCAGGGCCAAATTGCTCGAATTAATTGAGCCATGGCTGCAGGAGGGGAAGAGAGACAGAGAGAAAGAGAGAAAGAGAGAGAGAGAGAGAGAGATGAGGGGAGGGGTAGAAAAGCAGATGGTTGCTTCTCCTGTGTGCCCTGACCGGGTATTGAACCCAAGATATCCATACGTCGGGCCGATGCTCTACCACTGAACCAACTGGCCAGGGCCCTAACAAATTATTAAGCCAAAAAAAAATTCTTCAGCCAAAAATAAAACAAATGTTGCAATGTTATTTGTGGGAATACAAATTGTTGCAACCACTTTAAACTGTTTGTCAAGTCCCAGTGAAGTTGGAGACGAGCCTGCCCTACTCTACACGTTAGCAATTCCGCATATGAAAGAGGAATTCTTCTCAAGAGACCTGCTCAGGAATGCAAACTACAGTAGTGACTGGGTGCTTTGTGTTGTGTCCATATGGTAGAATATTGCTCAGCAGGGCAATTAAATAGACTAGAGCTACACGCTCCAATATGAATAAATCTTGAAAAGGTAAAATTAAGCATAGGGAGCTTCAACTAAATCTGTAATCTTTTGTCAAAAAGAGAAAGGAAGAGGGTAACAGTTAATAGAAATAATAAAAAAATCTGAAGTACATGTACAAAAATATTTTTAAAATTTTGATGATGGGTACATCAGTGTTAGTTATATTATTTCCTATCTTTTCTGTAGTGTTTGAAATATCTATTACTATGAAAAAAGAGAAAGAACATGGGAGAAATATTCTGAGAAAACACCAAAATTTTTGTGGTGATTATCTTTAAATGGTTAGATTCTGAATGACTTTAGTTTTCTTCTTATATTTTTGTATATGTTCTATTTGTATATATTAAACACGTATTTCATTTATAAAGTAAAATGAATTCTTTTAAAGTTATTATGTGTAATTTTTCATGACATGATAAAACCATATGAAATATACTGCAGAAAGAACTAGACAAAAATATTAACAACTGTTAACTCTTAGAGTTGGAGTTATGAATATAAAGTTTTTTCTTTATATTTTTCTCTAAATGCCAATTTTTCTATAGTGGGAAAATAAAATCATTGTAAAGGTTGGGTTAAATAATAGTTTATAGGTTTTAAACAAAAATAACTTTTCCATCATTTTAAAATGTTCATGTTCCTAATAACAAACTAAGTTAACAACAGAAAATCTGTGTTTTTAGGCCCTAGTTGGATGGCTCAGTGGTAGAGCATTGGCCCGGCATGTGAATGTCCCAGGTTTGACTCCTGGTCAGAGCACACAGGAGAAGTGACCATCTGTTTTTCCACCCCTCTCGGCACCCCTTCTCTTTCTCTCTCTTTCTCTCTCTCTCTCCCTTCCTCCCGCAGCCATGGCTTGATTGATTCATCCATGGCCCCAGTACAGAGGATGGCTCCATGGACCCTTGGCCTCAGATGCTAAAAACAGTTCAGTTGCAAGCATGACCCAGATGGGAAGAGCACTGGCCCCAGACAGGGTTGCCAGGTGGATCCCAGTCAGAGCACATACAGAATCTGTCTCTCTATCTCCCCTCCTCTCACTTGGAAAATTAAAAAAAAAAAAAAAAAAAAAAAAAAAAAAATTGCGCTTGTAAATTAGAGTCAGATAATTTTTAAATAAAGTCTGTTGTGATATTGCAATTTATATTGGTTTTCCATGAATGATAACTTTACTGCTAATCAGAATATTAAGTTAAATAGCATGAGCCGGTCCCTGAATAAATTTTACGAGTGGGGTTATTGGGAAAGGGGAGCCTCAAGTCCTAAGTGGCCTAGTGATCTGAGTTAATCAATACAGTGTTTCTTATAAATCTTATGGAAATCTCCTAGGAAGCCTTTAAGAGATGGATCCTTATTACTGCTGATGTATGTCCCAATTGAATTCTTAGTATTGCCCTCACAGGACTGCCCAACCTGAAGGAGGAAAGATGTGCTCCCACCACTCCCCACCATGGACAACATCCTTGCATGTGAAGGCGGTCACGACCAGACTGCTGACTAAAATCTCTAATGTAGAATGACAACACTGCTCCAACCATCTTAAAACTCTGCTCTAGAATCAGTGCAAAGCTCAGATAATCATACAACTTTCCTAACCTAGGCAGATAGGTGTCTTCATATATAAGAGCCATGTTATTTTCTGGAGAAACACAAGGATCCAGGAAAATTCTACAAACAGGCCCTGGCCGGTTGGCTCAGTGGTAGAGCACTGGCCCAGGGTGTGGGAGTCCTGGGTTCGATTCCCTGTCAGGGCACAAGGAGAAGCAACCATCTGCTTTTCCGTCACTCCTTCTCTCTCTCTCTTTCTCTCTCTTTCAGCAGCCATGGCTCAAATGATTCAAGCAAGTTGGCCTCAGGCGCTAAAGATGGCTCCATGGCCTTGCTTCACACGCTAAAAGTAACTTGGTTGCTGAGCAACGGAGCAACTGAGCAACACCCCAGATGGGCAGAGCATTGGTCTGGTAAGGGGCTTGCCCGGTGGATCCCTGGTCAGGCGCATGTGGGAGTCTGTCTCTCTGCCTTCTAGGAAGAAAAGGAGAAAAGGAGAAAAGGAGAAAAGGAGGGAAGGAGAGAATGAGGGAGGGAGGGAGGGAGGGAGGGAGGGAGGGAAGGAAGGAAGGAAGGAAGGAAGGAAGGAAGGAAGGAAGGAAGGAAGGAAGGAAGGAAGGAAGGAAAAGAATTTCTACAATCAGCTCCTCTGCCACACCTCTCCACTCCGCCCCTTAGTAACAGCCACTCAGTCACCTGGGATTGCCCACCAAGTATGCTGGGATGAATCTCACAAAGCACACAACCGATTACCTTAGGGAATCTGACCAGCAATATTCAAGGCAGAAAGATCACAGATTATTGCCCTAACATATACAAATTGAAAAAAGGGAGGCTTAGAAAATTTAAGCAGCTTGCCAAGGTCGCCCTTGTAGCTATTAAGCTAGACAAGTGGCCTTAAGCAAGAAAAACGACATGCAAGTGATGGTTAAGAAGGCCTCGAAAGCAGATCAGCAAATGAAATAATGATTTGTTAAGTTTATGTCTCTCTTAACCCTTTCTCTTTTGCACTTTCCTTGGGTTGAAACCCTACGAACAAATTTACCCTCACCAACTGTCTTCCATTGCTTTAGAGCAGTGGTAGTCAACCTGGTCCCTACCGCCCACTAGTGGGTGTTCCAGCTTTCATGGTGGGCGGTAGAGAAGCAACCAAAGTATAAATAAAAAGATAGATTTAACTATAGTAAGTTGCTTTATAAAGATTTATTCTGCCAAACTTAGCAAAAATCCGACAAAGTACTTGGTAAGTAATTATTATTATATGCTTTAACTTGCTATAACTCTGCTTTATAAATTTTATAAAGTAAAGTTACTTCCCTACTTTATAAATCACCATTACTGTGGAACCGGTGGGCAGTTAGAAAACTTTACTACTAACAGAGATACAAGAGTGGGCAGTAGGTATAAAAATGTAGACTACCCCTGGCCCTGGCCGGTTGGCTCAGCGGTAGAGCGTCGGCCTAGCGTGTGGAGGACCCGGGTTCGATTCCTGGCCAGGGCACATAGGAGAAGCGCCCATTTGCTTCTCCACCCCTCCGCCGCGCCTTCCTCTCTGTCTCTCTCTTCCCCTCCCGCAGCCAAGGCTCCATTGGAGCAAAGATGGCCCGGGCGCTGGGGATGGCTCTGTGGCCTCTGCCCCAGGCGCTAGAGTGGCTCTGGTCGCAATATGGCGACACCCAGGAGGGTCGCAACATGGCGACGCCCAGGATAGGCAGAGCATCGCCCCCTGGTGGGCAGAGCGTCGCCCCCTGGTGGGCGTGCCGGGTGGATCCCGGTCGGGCGCATGCGGGAGTCTGTCTGACTGTCTCTCCCTGTTTCCAGCTTCAGAAAAAATGCAAAAAAAAAAAAAAAATGTAGACTACCCCTGCTTTAGAGACTGCGCCTGAATAACCGAAGGAAACACAGCTGACCCGGCCTCCCCCACTTTCTCCATGCCCGCCGACGACAGACAAACAAGGAGTCTGCTGCCCCCAAGACTCTGCAGCTTCCTGCTCAGCTAATTACCCCCAACTGGAAAATGACAGTGCCTCACTCTTGGAGCTTTATGATAATTGAGCAACTAAATGCTCCTTTTGCTAATGACATGTTTTTTCAATATGTTCAAATGGGGGGCTCATTGGAAAGTATTCACTTTTTCCTAAGTTGCAAAGGAAAATGAAAGACAAATGATGACGGGATCAGCACCTGTTTGCACGGATCCCATTCCGCTGAATTAATTTGCCATCCACAGAACTATTCTCTAAGCTAGCTCCTCCCTCCAGCTTTCCCATTTACCCAGTGAGGTGATTAAAGATTTAATTTCCTTGAGGGGTCATTTAGATCGGAGGTGACACTTGAAATATAGAAGTGTCATAGCATCACTGGAGAGAATAAGAGAGCAATGGCTTCCCTAAGTGTTCAACAGTGGGAAGGGAGCAACAGAGAGTGGAGTTCAGATAGGAAAGGAATTTAAGCCATTGTTGTGATTTTTCAGAGGTGGAAACTGAGGCTGGGAAAGGTGAAGGGGGTTGATCAAAATCAGTTAGTTTGTAGCAGAACTGAAACTAAGAGGCAAGTGTTGCAACGTCTGGCGTCTCTCTTCCTCCCCTGCCAGCTGTATCTGTGGCTACTGAAAGCAAATTCAAGAAATGTAGCCTCAGAGAGGAGCACTTAGGACAGAGCACCCCAAGCCCCACTCACACACAGCCCAACACACACAGTCTAACGGAGATGATTCGTCATTCCCTCTGTCGCCGGCCAGAACGACAGAGACGCAAGGGTCAATGGCTGCATGGAGGAGTCACTCCCCAGCCCCCAGCCCTAGTCCCTGCCATCCACCTGGGTTAATCCGTTTTCATTACCTTTCTCTTTGATACAAAGTCCAGAAAAGTTGGTCAGGCAGCTCTGCTGATCAGATCAGTTCTTAATAATCTATTTTTTATCAAGCCTTATCCGATGGAACTGAAATATGTTCGATCTCGGGATAAAGTCCACCTATCATCCTTCCTGCTAAAACGGCACTGCCCGAGAGTGAGTGGTGTTAAGAGCAAAATCTTTAGAGACAGAAAGAAATGCGTTTAAATCCAAAACCCACCATTTCCTCCTTGCAATGCTTTGCCCAAGTCTACAGCATCTTAGCGAGCACACAGGTGCTTGGGATGCAGATGGACATGGTCCCCACTTCCTGGCTTTACCATGCAGAGGCAGGGCCAGACCCCAACACACCTGTCACTGAGTTAATGCAAAGGGCCAGCTGTTCCAAGTGTGCGAAGGGGTTGGAACTATGCGGGTACCCAGCAGGAGAGTGTGTCCTAGTTACAAAGGTCAAGAAAGGCTCCCTCTAGGAAGTGGGCCTGGAGCTCAGAGCAGAAGGCTACCTGGGCAACCAGTCAGTGAAGTGAGGAGGAACCAGCGTCCCAGGCCGGGTGCTGTGCCAGGAGGGATCATGGCCAGTCCTATCTGGTGTGGAGCATAGGAGGAGGGTATGTGGGGAGGTCAGAGAGACGGAGAGGTGCCTGGGGCCATGCTAAGGGGCTGTTCCTCATTCTAGGAGGTTTGGGTGGTGCAGAGCATGACCAAGTGTGGAGAACAGTCTGGGGGCAGCCTGGGCACAGGTAGGCAGAGAGGAGGCCAGTGCAGCAATCCAATACAAGACCTAGTGATGATGTAGATGGAAAGGGTAGACAGAATCTAGGAGATAAGAGCTAAAATCAATAAATCTTAATGATAGACTGGGTACGGGGAGTGAGAGAGAGTGATACAACAATGTGGACTCACAGGACTTCAGCTACTGGGTAGGTGGCAGATCCGACCTCTGAAAAACAGAATCCATGGAGGACTAGACTGGTTACCTCCACCTCTGAGCCTCTCTCCTCATCTATAAAATGAGGATGGCCTGACTAGGAAGTGGCATAGAGGATAGCGCATTGGCCTGGGATGCAGAGAACCCAGGTTCAAAACCCCAAGGTTGCCAGCTTGAGCATGGGCTCATGAGCTTCAGCGCAGGGTTGCTGGCTTGAGTGTGGGATTGTAGATATGACCCCATAGTTACTGGCTTGAGCAAGGGGTCACTGGCTCAGCTGGAGCCCCCCCCCCCCGCCCGTCAAGGCACATATGAGAAAGCAATCAGTGAAAAACTAAGGTGCCACAATGAAGAATTGATGCTTCTCATCTCTCTTCGTTCCTGTTTTTCTGTTCTCTGTCCCTCTCTGTCTCTGTTTCACTAAAAAAAAAAAAAAAAAAAAAAAAAAATGAGGATAGTCTTATCTATTTCAGAGTTGTGGGAGGCACTGGAGGCAGTCACTAAAAAATGACTGGTGTGTGGCATGCCCCAAAATAAATGCTAGCTATTGTTGCAGGCCCTTTATTTACTTATTTTTTTATCTTATTGCAAATTCAGAATCTCAGATTTTTTTTCCACTTTTTTGTCTGGATCATTCTATCAAACTGCCGGTTTACTGATATAATTCTCTCCAGTCTCTATTGTGCCATACAAGCAAAATAGGCAAGGTAGCAACTGCTCTTATAAACTAATTATTTTAAATGTCACTGCTCTGGCTTAGCTCACAGTGGCTCAGTTTGCTGGTCAAGACAAAACATCAATTGCAAACGTAGTTCTCATTATGAGCCAAATGCTCAAGCACAAATGTGTTTATTTACCGGGGGCGTAGTGCCCGGTCATCTAAGAAGAAGCAGAAACACTGCTCCCAAATGGAAGGGAGAGAAATGTCATATGTGCAGAGCATGTCAGAGTTCATAAAGCCCATCGCACACACTATGTCAATATAATCTCACCCGTGGAGGGGTGGGGAAGAGGGGCAGGTATTCTGTTTTTACAAGTGAGGACTGACTTAGAAAAAGTATCTTGCCCAAGCTCACAAAACAAGGAATAGTTGTGACTCAATACAAGTCTTGTGATTTTTCATTCTATAAGACGGCCATCAAAATCCCCCTCCTGCCAGTGTCAAGCCACACAACAAAGATAATAAAAATCATGTGTCTGCTCAACAGAGGAGCAAGGCAAGATCAAAACTCATTTGAACTGGCCCTGGTTGGACGGCTCAATTGATTAGAGCATCGTCCTGAAGCACCGAGATTGCCGGTTTGATCCCTGGGAACAGCTTGATGTTTCTCTCTCTCTCTCTCTCTCTCTCTCTCTCTCTCTCTCCCTCTCCCTTTTTTGCTCGCTAAAATCAATAAATAAACATTTTTTAAAAACTCAATTGAACTTTCTCAGTGATATTTTGTCACTGTATTATTACTTCATTATTATTGCTGTGCTTGTCATTATTAATAGACATGTTCAATAACCAGTATACGTCAGGTCATATAGCAAATATTTCAAATGCATAGGTTCATTGAATCCTTACATCAACTTATAACATAGGTGCTTTTGTAAATCAGAATTATAAAAAGTACAGATGGGAAATGGAGGCTTACAGGGCTCATTCAATCTGACAGTCTGTGAAATGGGGGTGATAAGAGTTATATCACTCTAAGGTAAATGGGATATACCTTAGAGTGCCTGGGACCTGGTTGGCACTCCACGTGTCCCAGCTATGGTTGTTAGTATTTTGATGATCCTTCAGATAGCAAAACAGATGTGTGTTTCATTCTATAGCAAGGAAACTGATGCCAGGACAAAGTCTTTCGTGCAATGTCACACAGTTTATAAATGGTACAGATAAGAAACCCAGTCTTCTAAATACAATGGAACTTTTATGATTAAAATCCTCACGGCGCCCTGGCCGGTTGGCTCAGTGGTAGAGCGTCGGTCGGCCTGGCGTGCAGAAGTCCCGGGTTCGATTCCTGGCCAGGGCACACAGGAGAAGTGCCCATTTGCTTCTCCACCCCCCCTCCTTCCTCTCTGTCTCTCTCTTCCCCTCCCGCAGCAAGGCTCCATTGGAGCAAAAATGGCCCGGGTGCTGGGGATGGCTCCTTGGCCTCTGCCCCAGGCGCTAGAGTGGCTCTGGTCGGGACAGAGCGATGCCCCGGAGGGGCAGAGCATCGCCCCCTGATAGGCAAAGCGTCGCCCCCTGGTGGGCATGCTGGGTGGATCCCTGTCGGGCGCATGTGGGAGTCTGTCTGACTATCTATCTGTCTTTCCCCATATCCAGCTTCAGAAACATACAAAAAAAAAAAAATCCTCACGGCTTCCTGAGGAGGACGGGCACCTGGAGGATTGTGAAAGCAGAGGCAGGGTGGAGTCAAACTGCTCATCAGCACAGGTTGAGAGATGAAGAGATCCTGAGGATAATTCAGAAGTGAGAAGAAAGGAACAGAGGTGGGAGGGGCAGGTCAGAGAGAGGACAAAGTGACAAGGGAAAAGGAGTGGGAAAAAAGGAAATACAACCAAACGGATCTGAGACATTTGTTCCAGATGTAACGTACACACTCTCATCCATCTTTTCTTCAAAGTCATCATGACAACATAGACACATAAATGCTTTGGCATGAACCTAGACATATAAAGGGGAGCTGAGTGCATATAAATTCCTGGTGAGGAGTAACAGCAGACTGCATACAAGTACAGACCCCATCTGGGCACCATGGGGAAACAATGAGCCCATGCCAGATGGTGCATAAGGGAGATGAGAGGTGTAGAACTAGATCATATTTATTAGGTGTGGCTGAGGCAGAAAGAGGGAGATGAGAAAGAAAACTGCCCGATTCTGCACAATTGGAAAAAAGAGGGTGAACAACTTGGGCTTCTAGGGTTCCATTCTTAGTCTAGCCAGTCCAGACCTTTCATTCAGAAAGCCATCCACCCCATTGCAAAGCCCAGAAGAGAATCACACATGGAACTGCTCTCTGATCATCCTTGAAGGGACATGCCTGGTTCAGAAAGGAGAAGGCAAGGAGTGCAACAGGAGAAGTCTCATTGTTTGCTCTTACTTTGTTTTTCCACTATGAAAATATAGGCAAACCATAGGTTTCCTTAAAGCACACTGAAAAGTCATGGAATCCCCTTAGTTCTGTCCTTCCCTCTTTGCCAAAAATATAATTGCTGGAAAACAGAACCCACATTGGCCGCATATCCACTGATAATCAAATACTTGGATGGTTGTGTTTTAAAATCATATTTGCTAAGAGAGCATTTCCTTTTCTGTCTCCTGGCCTGGGCAGAGTAACAATTGCTGGTAGTAGGTAGCAAGAGAGAAGGGAAAGAAAGACAAGGGTGAGAGGGAATGTGGAGGCTGGCAGGGAATAAAAATAGACTAAGAAAGCTGATCTCTCTCCTTAGGAGACTGCCCAAGTCCATGCTTGCTGAGACTGGAAGAAGGCCGTCTCCTGGAGGCTCCATTCAGCCTCCCCTCTCCACTCATGCCCTCCCCACTCCCATTCAAAACGCCAAATAAAAGGCTGGGGAGCAGGGGAGTGGTATTAGAAAGAGAATGGCATTTGGAGTCAAATGATCTGGCTGAGTCCCAAATTCTGCCTGTGGTTAGTTGTGTGATTCTAAATGGAACAGTGTATCTTTTGGCTTCTCTTCTTCCCAGCAATGAAACAAGGTCATGAGTATCGTCAATGAAATAACCCATCTCTATGAATACTTATTAACATTACTGAATAACAACAAAAAAATGGAATGAAGGTTAAAACGTAAGACCTGACACTACACAGCTACTAAAAGAAAAAATAGAAAAAAGCTTCATGACATTGGACTTGACCATGCTTTCTTGGATATGACACCAAAAGCAAAAGAAACAAAAGCAAAATTAGGTAAGTGGGATGACAGCAAACCAAAAACTTCGGCGCAGCAAAGTAAATAACCAAGAGAAAGAAAGGCAAGCTACAGAGTGGGAGAAAATATGTGCAAACCATACACCTGATAAGGGATTGCTATCCTAAATACACAAGGAACTTCTACAACTCAATAGCAAATCAAAACAAAGAAAATTTTTTTTAATGGACAAAGGACTCAAATTGCTCAACTAACTAAATGTGTCTGATTCATACTTCTTCCCTTGAATCCATCTCTTCCATCAGTAGTCCAATGAGCACACACTTTTCCTTCCTCTGACCCAAGCTGTCCCTACCATCAGCCTGACTGTAGTCCTAAATCCCGCCAGCACAGAGGCACAGGGGGAAAGTCTGAGTCAGCAATTCAGGGAGAGCCCCATGAAACCTCCCCACAGAATCTCAGCAGGCTATCAGGAAGACCGTATGAGGAGACAGACACGCCTCCCCATATATGAGCTACTAGTTATCAGGGTGTTTCAGCTCCAAATGTAACCCAGATAAGACTTCTACAAAACAGAAGGCAGCCACATGAAGTATGCATTTACTATGATTGGCATGCATGAGTTTGCCAAGGCCATGCAAGCAGCTATGGTGACAGAATGTCAATAAGCTATCACAGGGGAGGGTGAACCATGGCCCTCAGTGGGGAAAGTGACCTGTTGCCTATTTTTGAAAGATCCATGAACCAAGAATGATTTTTTTTACATGTTTAAATGGTTGAAAAAATTCAGACAAAGAATAACATTTCATGACATGTAAAATTGCATAAAATTATATAAAGTTCACATTTAGCATTCATAAATAAAGTTTTATTGGACCATGGCCATGTGCAATCACTTACATATTGTCTATGGCTGCTTTCCCACGACAGCAGCAGGCCTGAGTATTTGCAATGGGACCATATGGCCAGCAAACCTAAAATATTTACGATCTGGCCCTTTGCAGAGAACATTTGTTGACTTCTGAGCTAACGCACATCACCGCTCCAAGCACTACAAATGCATTCATCCCCTACAGGGCAGGGCAACATTAACTCCCTTTCCTTCCAGCCTGACTTACTTCTTAAGCTATGAACTTAATGTCTTCATTCTCACCCCTTTTTAAAACACATTTTTCATGACCCTCTTCTTGTCATCTCCCTGTTCAAAAGCCTTCTGTATATGTTTGTAGTCAGAAAGAAGGTACTTTAATATCCCAATGGCTTTCCATCATTTACAGAACAAAGTTCAAAATAGTTGCAACATGTGTATGAGGCCTTTCCAATCTAGGCCCAGCCTCTCCATCACTCCTGAAACAAGCACCCTGCTACCACGGTCCCTCCCTGCCTCAGTGTCCTACACTGTCACCTACCTAACAGCTCCCCTACAGCCCTCGAAGGTCAGCTCAAAGGCCCATTCCCCTTTTCCTCAAATCCTCAATTAGAAGACTATGTTTTATTCATCAGTTGTTTTCCCAAAGCACATCCTTTTAATAAACTTCTGCAGTGAGAGCCAGCGTACTCCCCTGAAATGACTTACCTGGACGTCTAGCCTGACCCACCACCACATCCACAGGCAGGTGAGCCACGCAAACCACACTTTCTTCATCCTGGTGACTCCAGCACTCAGCCAGAGCCAGTGGAAGGAATATAATGTGTTTATATAATTTAATAGTATTAGCAGTTATGATTCATTTTGTTGCCTTTTTTTGTCTCAGTAGAGCATGATTCTTAAAAATTAAAAACGCCAGCCTTACCAGGTGGTGGCATAGTGAGTATACCATCAGTCTGGGATGCAGAGGACCCAGGTTTAAAACCCTGAGGTTGCTGGCTTGAGCATGGGCTCATCCGGCTTGAGCACGGGGTCACCAGCTTGAGCATGGGGTCACTGGCTTAAGCATGGGATCACAGACATGACCCCATGGTTACTGGCTTGAGCCCAAAGGTTGCTGGCTGGAAGTCCAAGGTCAGTGGCTTGAGCCCAAGGTCACTGGCTTAAGCAAGGAGTCACTGGCTTGGCTGGAGCCCCCCAGTCAAGGCATGTATGCGAAAACAATCAATGAACAAGTAGGGTGACGAAACAAAGAACTGATGCTTCTCATCTCTCTCCCTTCCTGACTGTCTGTTCCTATCTGATCCTCTCTCTGTCTCTCTCACTAAAAAAAAAAAAAAATGTCTACTGATTCATCCTTGCTCTGTAACTTAGATAAGCCACTTAACTTTTCTGAGGTATAAATTCCTCAAGTCTAGAAGATAAAGATGAGACCTAACTGGCTGACTTTACTCATTTCATGGAGAGGGTAAAAATCAATCATAAAAATGAAGACCATAGGCCCTGGCCGGTTGGCTCAGCGGTAGAGCATCGGCCTGGCGTGCAGGGGGACCCGGGTTCGATTCCCAGCCAGGGCACACAGGAGAAGCGCCCATTTGCTTCTCCACCCCCACCCCCTCCTTCCTCTCTGTCTCTCTCTTCCCCTCCTGCAGCCAAGGCTCCATTGGAGCAAAGATGGCCCAGGCGCTGGGGATGGCTCCTTGGCCTCTGCCCCAGGCGCTAGAGTGGCTCTGGTCGCGGCAGAGTAATGCCCTGGAGGGGCAGAGCATCGCCCCCTGGTGGGCAGAGCGTCGCCCCTGGTGGGCGTGCCGGGTGGATCCCGGTCGGGCGCATTAGGGAGTCTGACTGTCTCTCCCCGTTTCCAGCTTCAGAAAGAAAAAAAAAAATGAAGACCATACACTCATATTTCTAAAAAGTAGCAGTTTATAAGAGTGGTTTTTTTTTTTTATTTTAATAATTTTATTTTTTTAATGGGGTGACATCAATAAATCAGGATACATATATTCAAAGATAACAAGTCCAGGTTATCTTGTCTTTCAATTATGTTGCATACCCATCACCCAAAGTCATATTGTCCTCTGTCAAAGAGTGGTTTTTATACAATATCAGGGTATTACCTTTTACACAGATCAGCACTGGTCTGTGGACCAGAGGTTGAAAACCACTGGTTTGAAAAGTACTTTCAGAGTCAAGTATTTTATACAAGGGGGAGAAAAAGGCCCAAATAACATATCAGTTAAAACTCTTTATAAATTTTAAAGTATACATGTGATTTAATGAGTTTTCATTTCTATTATAATTACCACCTGGCATAGCTCAAAAGATTACAACCTAGCCTGACAGGTAGAAGGCGCTGTTTGGAGGCCTCGTAATGCATTGCAGAGTAGCAGCTAATTGCATTTTGCATGGTGATGATACTGTCTCTGGTTCCCTCTGTTAGCTTCCTCATGAGGAAATAAAACACCATCTTACAAGTGAATAGAATTTAGGTTTACAAGACACTTCCATAACCATTAATTTTTCTAATCTGGGCTCTGGCCAGTTGGCTCAGTGGTAGAGCATGGGCCTGGCTTGTGGATGTCCTGGGTTTGATTCCCAGTCAGGGTACACAGAAGAAGCGCCCATCTGCTTCACCCCTCCGCCTCCCACTTCTCTGTCTCTTTCTCTCTTCTCTCTTTCTCTCTCTCTCTCTACCCTCAAGCAGCCATGGCTCTAACTGTTCGAGCAAGTTGGCCCTGGGCACTGAGGATGGCTTCATGGCCTTGCCTCAGAAGCTAAAATAGCTCAGTTGCTGAGCAACGAAGCAGCGGCCCCAGATGGGCAGAACACCACCCAGTAGGGAGCTTGCCAGGTGGGTCCCGGTTGGGGCACATACAGGAAATCTGTCTCTGCTTCCCCGCTTCTCACTTAATAAATAAAAAATAAAATAAAAAATAAGCTCTTCTAATCCTCAGGACAGTCCCCACTTTGCAGATCAAAAATCCATTCTTCAAAGCCTAGAAGAGACTTTCCTTAGCCCTTCCAGCAAGTGAGAGGGGGCTGGAATTCAAACCTTGGTCCTCAGAGTGTCAGTCGCCAATCTTTTTCATTGTACAAGAATCTATAGCACTAGAACATTTAAGATCATCTAGTCTAACATCTTCAGAGATGAAGAAACTGAGAGTAAGAGGTTACGAATAGTCTGTCTAAGATCATACAATTAAGGAGAAAGTTAGGAATCCAGCCAGAATACTTCCCTCTGGCTGTGGCAGCCAGCCTTGAAGACGGCCCCCAATGACACCTATCTACTAGTCACACTCTTGTTGTAGCTCCTCCATACTAAAGAAGGCTGACTTAGAACCAATAGGATATTGTAGGAATGACCGTGTCTGACTTCTGAGACTAGGTCTTAAAAGACCTGCTGGTTTCTGTCTTGCTCTTAAATCTTTTGCTCTGGGGGAAGTCAGCCACCATGTTGTGAAGACATTCAAGAGCCATTTGGAAAGGCCCACATGGCAAGAAATAGAAACATCCTGCCAAGGGTCAGTACCAACCTCCCAGCTATGGATCCTCCAGCCTATTCAAGCCTTTAGATCAGTGGTAGTCAACCTGGTCCCTACCGCCCTCTAGTGGGCATTCCAGCTTTCATAGTGGGCGGTAGCAGAGCAACCAAAGTACAAATAAAAAGATAGATTTAACTATAGTCAGTTGTTTTATAAAGATTTATTCTGCCAAACTTAGCGAAAATCTGACATAAAGTACTTGGTAAGTAATTTTTATTATATGCTTTAACTTGCTGTAACTCTGCTTTATAAATTTTATAAAGTAAAGTTACTTCCCTACTTTATAAATCACCATTACTGTGGAACCGGCGGGCGGTTAGAAAATGTTACTACTAACAGAGACACAGAAGTGGGAGGTAGGTATAGAAAGGTGGACTGCCCCTGCCTTAGATGATGGAAGGCCCTGACAACACTGTGACTATTACTCAGGAGAGACCCCACAGTAGAACCATCCAGCCAAACTGCTTCCGAATTCCTGACATACAGAAACCATGTGAATAATAAATGTTTATTTCTGTTTAAATCACTTAGCTTTGAGGAAATTTGTTATACAGCAATAAATAATAAATACAGTTTCCACCATGGGCAGTCGTTTCTCCTAAATGAGTGCACCTTCTCCTCCCTCCTCCTGCATCCCAGGCTTCTCTTCCTGAAACGTAGTCAGACGTCCCCTTCTCGGTGGTTCCCTAAACCCACTCTCAGAGACATTAATCAAGTAAGAGAAGTTACTGCAACGATCTGATTACGGCATGGCCTTCACCCAGCTGCCCCAGAAATTTTTCATCTTGTCCCCAAGCAATTTCCGCACAGTGTCCTCATGTCGAAAGCCTGAGATAAGGTCGACTAGGCAGTGTGAATGTCACAGACTCTGCATCTGATCTGTCCTCCGAGGAACACATAATAAGATCTGAGGTGCGTCTTGTTGAAATATTGGATCCTGAAATGATAGGACCACGGCACTTAAATATATTCTTGTTTACTCAGTCCAGATCCCCTGTTTCCTTCTCCTTTAAACCCTGCTACGATCCTCCTGTACCTTATGCTGTATTCACCTTACTACTGAGAAACCAAAGCCAGAGAAACTGCTTGTTAACTATAAACACACCTACCGTTCTTTTAAAAATGTATGGATGCATCACGGCCCTTTCTTTTTCCAGTGCAAATAAAATCTGAAACCTCTGGTCCCCCAAAATCGGGACAATTTATGCAACTCCCTTGAGAAAAGGAAATTAGGAGTGAGAACCCTGAACTCATCCCAGCTCTGCCCTGGGAAAACCAAGAGCACGTCCAGGGGAAAGGAACAAGCTTCTGGGGGATTGCTCCTCCTCCTAGCTAATGGCGTCGCGTCTTCTGCAGTGCAAGTTACGATGAAGCAGGGCCAGCTACACCTTCCAGAAGTATTCAAATGCTAATGAGATCACTGCAAGTCCTTCTCAAACTTTCAAGACTATACAAATTACCTAGGGGTTTTGGTAAACTGTAGATTCGGATTCAGAAGTCTGGAAGGTGGCCTGAGATCCTGCATTTCAGCAAACTGCCAGGAGAGGGCGCTGCCACTGGTACATGGACCACGTCTGGAGTGATGAGAACAGAAAAGAATTACAGCTGTTCATTGTTCACAGTGGCCAAGACATGGAAACAATCAAAAAGCCCTTCAATAGATAACTGGATAAAGAAGATATGGTACATACATACTATGGAATACTACTCAGCCATAAGAAATGATGACATAGGATCATTTACGACAACGTGGATGGACCTTGATAACATTATACTGAGTGAAATAAGTAAATCAGAAAAAGCTAAGAACTGTATGATTCCATACATAGGCAGGACACAAAATTGAGACTCATGGACATAGATAAGAGTGCAGTGGTTATAGGGGAGGGAGGGAGGAGAAGGAGGGGATGGGGGAAGGGGAGGGGCTTAAAGAGAAATATAGGGTGACAGAAGACAATTTGACTTTGGGTGATGGGTATACAGCATAATCGACTGTCCAAGTGATGTGGAGATGTTTTCTCTAAATCTATGTACTATGGTTGACCAATGTCACCCTGTTAAATTTAATTGTCTAAATAAATAAATAAAAGGAAAAAAATTATGATTATATAGAATATACAAAAATTTTAAACTTTGGCATATCAAAAAATAAATGAACATCAATAAAAGATAAATAAAAAAAAGAAAAAAGAAAAGAAGCACAGCTGTTAGTATTGCAAGTGTTGTTAATATAATCGCAATAGCAAGACTGGACATGCTAATACATGACAAAGTGAAGATTCAAACCCAGAGCTGTCCACCTCTCAGCCAATCCCCACATTGCTTCTGAAATGGCTCCCCAATAAGTTCACTTAGCCTGACCAGGCAGTGGCGCAGTAGAAAGAGCAGCCACCTGGGATGCTGAGGACCCAGGTTCAAAACCCAAGGTCACCAGTTTGAGCGTGGGCTCACCTTGAATGCAGGGTAGCCGGCTTGAGCATGGGATCATAGAAATGACTCCATGGTCACTGGCTTGAACCCAAAGGTCACTTGCTTGAAGCTCAAGGTTGCTGCTGGCTTGAGCAAAGGGTCACTAGTTCAGCTCTAGCCACCATGTCAAGGCAATATGAGAAAGCAATCAATGAACAACTAAGGTGCTGCAACGAAGAATTGATGCTTCTCATCTCTCTCCCTTCCTGTCTTCTCTGTCCCTGTCAGCCTCTCTCTCTGTCTCTCTCACTAAAAAAAGGGAGGGGGGAGTAGGCTGTGTTTGGAGTACCGCTAGGCTGTTGTTTATAGTCATGATGCCATCGGCTCACCAGCTCAGTGACTTCCCATTTCAGCCCCAACATTCTAAAGGCTCCAGAAAATAACTCCAGCAGAGGAGTTATAGATTCTTTATAGCTTCCTTCACATTATTTCATGCTGAGGACTTTTCAGGTCACCCAGGAAAGGGCTGTCAGCAAAGAGAGATTGGATCAAAAATGAAAATGGAGGCCTAATTCAGCCTGGGGAGGAAAAAATGATTAATCAGGGATTGGAGATTAAACCCCCAGGGGCCACATCTCAGGAGTGAGCAGAGGCTGACGGCTCTGTGTTCATGTGAATCAATTAAGTGCTGTCTGCCTGGGATCACAGGAGAGAAGATCTGCTCTAAGACTGAACAGGCCCAGAGATGTGGGCCTAGGCCTTTACTCTCATGGCTTCTCAGGAAAGGGCTGGCCCTGAATACGCAGGTATTTGGCTTTATAGAGGGTGTGAGGGTGCTGGGGAGGCCAACCTGGTGTTATTATTTTTTCATTTACAGCACTGCTGAGGCAAGAGTGCTTTGCATTTTTATACTAGTTTGTTTTAAGTATGCCAATATGCATGAGACAAGTTCCAAGGAAGAGAAAGCAGTGGGCAGGCCTCATACCCTAAAACTTTGGTGTCAGACCCCTTCGGAAGGATGTACGTTGGAGCTGGGGTTGGGCAGAAGCTGGAAGTTTGAGGCCTAGTGACATATTCGTAATCACCAGCAGTTCAAAAATGAACTAATAAGGGTTATGACTAACCCTAGACTAGAACAGCTACTGTTCTGACTCAGACACTGGGTTGAGCCCAATGCAGTACGTCTTTCCTCTAGTCTGTGACCTCACTTTACTAGGAATTAGAGTGATGTTACTTGCCTGTTTTCATAGGCAGAGGCAATGCTACAAAGAAATCCACTTTCTTGTATCAACTAAGTCTTTTGGTAGAGACAGGACATTGAGTACCGATCAGATCAGAGAATTTGGGAGAGAATCTGAGACCCGAGAGAACGGAAGGGTCTTGTTGTTGACCAAGAGAGAAGCATTCTCACCCTGATGTTTTCTAGTTACACTAAGCTATCAATAGAATGTTTGTCATCTTTATTAAAGGGCAGCATGCTGGAGGCTGTGACTAGTTCTAGATGGGGCTGTAGTATCTTAACAATGCTTCTCTCATACACCCACATCCATTTGAGGAATGATATGAAGGAACTGTCACTGGGTTTGGCATTGCAAAGCGTGAGTTTGTACCCAGGTCACTAACGTGCCCTGGGAACTCAGGGAACACAACTAACCTCTCTGATTCCATACCCTCACCTGTAAAATGGGACTAATTCTACTTACTCTATGGGACAACTGACGTGAGTAAATAAAACAATACTTGTGAAAATAATGTCTGCTGTGCAGGTATTATCTTAGAGAGAAATGGCTCTCCTTTCTCCCCCAGAGAAAATGCCCAATCTCAAGCAGTCTTTAGTTTCTCCTTCTCTCTCAAAGGAAATTACGAGGGATGCGTGAATAGAGCACACAGGACTGCTTTTGCTTTCTTTTATTCCTTTTTCTTCTCTTTTCTTGTATGTCGCCAAGTGATTGCACCTTAACTAGTCTCTTATTTGGGAGTTAAAGAGGGCATTTTTGGCCCTGGCCGGTTGGCTCAGGAGTAGAGTGTCGGTCCGGTGTGTGGAAGTCCCGGGTTCAATTCCTGGCCAGAGCACACAGGAGAAGCGCCCATCTGCTTCTCCACCTCTCCCCCTCTCCTTTCTATCTCTCTCTTCCCCTCCTGCAGCCAAGGCTCCAGTGGAGCAAAGTTGGCCCGGGCACTGAGGATGGCTCCATGGCCTCTGCCTCAGGTGCTAGAATGGCTCCAGTTGCAACAGAACAATGCCCCAGATGGGCAGAGCATTGCCCCCTAGTGGGCATGCCGGATGGATCCCGGTCAGGTGCATGCAGGAGTCTGTCTCTCTGCCTCCCTGAGTCTCACTTCAGAAAAAAAAAGAGTGCATTTTCAAAGCTGCTGCGCAAAGCAATGGGCTGAGCTCTGCTGAGAGCCCCAAGGAGCATGCAGAACACCCCGCAACAGAATGCTGCCTCCCATCCCCCCTTGGCTAGGGCTGTGACTGCCTTCAGCCGCACCTCCAGGCTGTTGTTGTGCACAGGTTGGGCCAGCTCCAGTTGCCCTTGAGAAAGCCCTGTGGCAGGAAGTGAAAAGAGGCTCAGAGCATCAGAGGTGGGACAGTTGCCAACAATGCAAGCAGATGCACAGGAGTGCAACTCAGCCACTGCTGAGATCAGAGGTGGACCACCAGGAGTTGACTAACAGTAACAAAAGAGGCTGACATGCACAGAGACATATCCCATCCCTCCACTCCTTCCACCTCATGACTGTGCAAACACATTGGAGAGCAATTTAGCAACATCTTTCAAAATTAAAAATGCACATATGACTCAGTCAAGAAGTTCAGAGTCTAGGGATTTGCCCTCTGAGTATTCCCGTGCATGAGTGCAATGTTGCATGTACAGTGATTTTTTGTTGAAGCATTATTTATAATGACAAACAAATTAGGAGGAAATACAGTCAGTGTCCATCAATATGGAACCAATCAAAGGAAAAATGGAAAAATGGATTGGAGCTAGTAACTGTATTTAACAAACTGCATGGCCTTGTCACTAACAAATCTGAATGGACACTCAGTAGATAAGAACAGAAAGCCAGCTGGCATGCCCATACTAGACAAATGTCGGCCGTGAATAGCAAACCATGCGGCAGTTAAAAAGAATGTGACCTCCCTATAGTCACAGTTATGCTTCTACTTTGAAAGTTAGTTTTTAGATCACTGTTCCCTTAAGAAGCTCCAGATGAAAATTCACCCATTTTGCCCTCAAGTCTAGTGGCTAATTCTGTCCTGAGTACAACATGGCCTTCCCCTGGCGCAGGACAGCGATGCTTATTTGAAGGGTGAATGGAAGGGTATATTCACTGTATTAGGCTCCTTATGCAGTTATTGGTAGAGTTGTTTTTTTCCCCCGTTCCAATCTCTACTGTATCCTAGATGTTTAAGCAGTTGATTGAATTAAAAAGACAGAGTCCTGCACATGCACGACCAGAACTCACAGAGTTAAACTAATTCCCCAGCAGGATCACTTCATCAAGCAAACTGATAAGTCACACTCAGCAGGATATTTTTTCTTAATTCTTAATTCCTGATAGCTTTCCTTTAACTTTGAATATGCAAACAAAACTGTACCAGCCCGAAGAACAAGTGTTCAGAACCTGGAATCCTACTCAGTCCCTCCCCCCATGTGTCCAAACCCATTGTGAACAAACCTCCCACCTGACCTCCTGTGTTCTCTGGCTCTGAAGGCAGAGGAAACAAGGCCAAACCACACCATGCTTTTTAAATCTAGAAAGGGCTTGCCTAGGCAGAATTCCATGCCAAGAATTATGGCTTAGGCCCTGGCCAGTTGGCTCAGTGGATAGAACGTCAGCCCAGTATATGGACATCTCAGATTTGATCCCCAGTCAGGGCACACAGGAGAAGCAACCATCTGCTTCTCTCCTCCTTTCTTTTCCTCCTTCTCTCCCTCTTTCCCTCCCACAGCCAGTGGCTTGATTGGTGTACGTACATCAGCCTCAGGTACTAAAAATAGCTTGGTACTTGAGCATCAGTCCCAGGCGGGGTTACCAGGTGAATCCTAGTTGGGGCACATGCAGGAGTCTGTCTCACTATTTCCCCTCCTCTCACCTAAAATATATATATATATGAATCATGGATCAAGGTGACAAAGCAATTCTGATCCTGAATCAGACCCTCCTGGGACATTGGCTAACCCTGCAAGGTCTCTTCTGCGCCCACTTATGCAGCTAACATTCTTCTGGTCTCGACATGCACTCAGCCAGGGGCAGGATGCCAATGCCCAAAGCAACGATCATAATTTAGACTGTCAAGGAAGCAAAAGCAGTCCCTGCCTGGCATCCTATCTGGTACTCTTTCTTCTTTCCCAGTAGGGGGAAATCCCTGGAGATAAAAGAAAACCTCCCATATGAGGGTTAATTCCAGGAGTGGCAGGGATTCAGCACAGTGTAGAAATAAGTCTCTGAGTGGAATACTGCTCAGCCATAAGAAATGATGACAGGCCCTGGCCAGTTGGCTCAGCAGTAGAGCGTTGGCCTGGCGTGCAGGAGTCCTGGGTTCGATTCCCGGCCAGGGCACACAGGAGAGGCGCCCATTTGCTTCTCCACCCCTCCCCCTCTCCTTCCTCTCTGTCTCTCTCTTCCCCTCCCGCAGCCGAGGCTCCATTGGAGTAAAGATGGCCCAGGCGCTGGGGATGGCTCTGTGGCCTCTGCCTCAGGCACTAGAATGGCTCTGGATGCAACAGAGCGATGCCCCAGAGGGGCAGGGTATCACCCCCTGGTGGGCATGCTGGGTGGATCCCAGTCGGGCGCATGCAGAAGTCTGTCTGACTGCCTCCCCGTTTCCAGCTTCGAAAAATGAAAAAAAAAAAAAAAAAGAGAGAGAGAGAGAGAGAAAAAAAGAAATGATGACATATTGCCATTTATGACAACATGGATGGACCTTGGTAACATTATACTGAGTGAAATAAGTAAATCAGAAAATGTTAAGAACTATATGATTTCACACACAGATGGCATATAAAACTGAGACTAACGGACATAGATAAAAGTGAAGTGGCTACCAAAGGAATGGGGTTCTGGGGGAGGGGAGTAAAGAGGGACAAATATACATTGACAGAAAATGATTTGACTTTGGGTGATGGACACACAACACAATCAACAGTTCAAATGCTATAGAAATGTTTACCTGAAACCTATGTAATCTTATTGATCAATGTCAACCCATTAAATTTAATTTCTAAATAAATAAGAAATAAAAAATAAAGAAATAAGTCTCTGTCCATTACAAACATCCTCCTGCACCTGGACATTGTATGAAAGACTGTGAACACACCATGAAGCAAATGCATTTGCCCCTCTCTCTATCCATGGAGCTTAGAGTTTGGATCACAATAGCTTAAAAAAAAAGCACACAATGAGAAGGTTCATTCATCACAGTGATGAAGACTGAAGTAAAATCACAAAGAGCACATTCAGCTCTGTTCACAGCGGCCAAATATGATAATAGATCATGTTGACCTCACTGGGGATGTGGCGCCGTGGGGACTTTTGGGGCAGACAACAGGAAGTGCTGGGGTTTGTGGGAAATGAGTGCTCAGAGCACTCAGGAGAGGTTTGCATGGGCTGGCGTCTCTTTGGAGCATGGGTCTCTAGACAGGCTTGTCCTATTTTCTTGTCACTGGACCTTGCTCACAACTGAAACAGGGACAGAGATGCTAAGCTCACCTTATGAATTCTGGAAAGTCCAAAGTATAGGAACACAGGCTAGCCATTTCTTGCTGAGATCTTGGAGTTAGTGGAGGAAAACCACATGAAAAAATTTTTTTTTTAATTTTTAAATATTCTTTTCTAAATATAATAAGATTTAAATTAGTAGAGGCAAATTCCTCTCCCATAAAAATACCTATTTTCTGGACCTGGCTGGTTGGATCAGTGGTAGAGTGACGGCCCGGCCTGTAGATGCCCCAGGTTCAATTCCTGGTCAGGTCACACAGAAGTGACCATCTGCTTCTCTACCCCCTTCACCCTTCTCTCTCTCTCTCTCTCTCTCTCTCTCTCTTCCCCTCCCACAGCCATGGCTCGATTAGTTTGAGTGCATGGGTCCCAGGCACTGAGAACGGCTCAGTGGAGCCTCCGTCCCAGGTGCTAAAAATAGCTTTGTTACCAACATCAGCCACAGATAGGGGTTGCTGGGTGGATCCCGGTTGGGGTGCATGCTGGAGTCTGTCTCTCTATCTCCCTTCCTCTCACTTGGAAAAAAAAAAAGAAAAATACCTATTTTCCATTTGTCATTAAAAAATATTTCAGATACAGGTGCCCTGGCCGGTTGGCTCAGCAGTAGAGCGTCGGCCTAGCGTGCGGAGGACCCGGGTTCGATTCCCGGCCAGGGCACATAAGAGAAGCGCCCATTTGCTTCTCCACCCCTCCGCCGCGCTTTCCTCTCTGTCTCTCTCTTCCCCTCCCGCAGCCAAGGCTCCATTGGAGCAAAGATGGCCCGGGCGCTGGGGATGGCTCTGTGGCCTCTGCCTCAGGCGCTAGAGTAGCTCTGGTCGCAACATGGCGACGCCCAGGATGGGCAGAGCATCGCCCCCTGGTGGGCAGAGCATCGCCCCCTGGTGGGCGTGCTGGGTGGATCCCGGTCAGGCGCATGCGGGAGTCTGTCTGACTGTCTCTCCCTGTTTCCAGCTTCAGAAAAATGAAAATATATATATATATTTCAGATACATAAAACATCCTTTCCTGTTTCCACCCATTGCATTCCCTTCCCTCCCCACAATCACCACAACAACGACCCCAAGTTTGGTGTTTACTTTTCACTCATATGCTTCTATCTTTTAATAATATGTATATACTATTAAATAATAGCTCGTATTATTTTGCATTCTTTTAGCTTTTTTTAAAAAGTACATATTTCTTCTGCATTTTGTATTTACCCATATTGATATGGCTGCCCTACCTTAATCTAGTGTATTTAAAAATCCAGTCTATGAATCTGCCACAACTATTTATCACTTCTCCTACTGGTAGGTATATAAGTTGTTTCCAGCTTTTCACTATTGTAATACTAGTGCAGTAAATAGGAGCAAAATCCTTATATTCGCCTCCTTGTATATCACTGTGTCTTGGGGATCTTTCCACAACAGTGTATGCTATTATAGCTCATCTTTTTAACATCCACAGCATTCTAGCACATGAAAGTACTAAAATATATTGAATCCAGGTTTACTGGTAGACATTTAGATTGACCCTCCCTTCATCCGTGCCTCCGAAAACAATGCTCACATGTCTCCATGGACACATGGGACAGTTTCTTATCCTTTGTCCTCTTTTTTCTGGACAATTCTCATAAAAACCTGTTTCCAATCATCTCTATATTCCATTTACCTTAGAAGAGAATAGTTCATTGAAAGCTTGGTTGAGAAAAAAATCTCATAAAAGAATGATAAATCAGCCTAATAAGTAAATAAAATTAATACATGATCTCAACAATGGTGACTGGGACACAGGTGAGAGCTATCCTCCCAAACCAAGATGAGGGTCTCTGCTTGCAGGGGGAACCTGACACTGCTTCATGCTCCCTTAGCTAAGGGAGTAAGGAAGGAATTAACATGGTTGAATACTGACTCTCCACCCAGAGTTTAATGGATACTGCCTCATTTAATCCTTACAAGACTGTGAAATGAGCATTATTTTCCCTCTTTGAGGACAAGAAGTGGAGACATGGAGAGATTAAATGTCTATCCTGAGGTCATAGAGCTCATAATCAAGGGAGCAATAATTCAGACCTAGGTCTGTCTGACTCCAAAGCGCATGCACTTCCCAGCCTCCAAGAGGATCAGACTCCATATGGACAATGTAGTTTGAAGAGAAGAATGGTATTAGAAGTGGTAGCCATTCTTTCAGAAATAACAATATGGGGAACTAAAGGTTATGCCCAACCTTTTCTGAATTTAACTCTTACAGGGCTTCAGGGGCACAATCTCTCCCCATCATATACCCAATAGGAAACTGTGGTCATCACGTTATTGTCCAAACACTGTACGTGTTGTGGGGAATTGATATACATTACTTCTCCTTCCCTTAAACCGCTTGTCTCCCTGCTGAGAAAAGAGTGCTTAGTTTTTCAGGAAGCAATTATCAGCTGCTTCCTTAGGGGGTTAATGGTTTGGCAAGGCATGCTAAGGAGGGGGGGGAATGAACCAGCCTTTCAGAAAATGTGAAACAAGTTTTAGTTTCTAAAAGAGCTAAAATTTATTCTGAATCTTTTTTAAAAAATCAAGCATGTGCCCAATAAATACATGACATGTTTTTTAAACCAATGGTTTATTTCCCAACTAGGATTATTGAGTGATTAAGATGCCCTGAGCTCTGGCAGACTTCCTATGAATTTTAGGGCAAAGGACTTTGTTTTTTACCCTAATGGGAGACAGCCAAGGCCCTCTGCATTGCACATAGTCACATTGGACGTGATTTCAGACGAAGCTCTGCTGGACAGTTCCCACTGCACCCTTGCTGCGCCCACAAAGGGTTTTCCAATTTCTGCCTAAAGATTCTGAAGTCAAGCCTCGTGAGGTTATGAATTTGTCTCAATTTGTGAAGGTGGCAAAAGGTAAAACTACGATTACAGTTCATTTAATTCCCAGACTCTTAAGCCAGCATTTATTATAATAAAACTCGCTACTCTAACGGGAAGAGTCAAATCATTGGTTATTCCCCATGTGCCAGAGATTCTCGTGTGAAACCAGCCATAACAAAGACCAAGAAAGCCTCATGCAAAAAGGGGTAGGGTGCCCCCTTTGAGGAGTGACAAACACTGCCACATACCCCCACACATCGCCAACCACATGCTCACTCCTTCTGCAGGTGGAGAGTACAGGGTCTGCCTTCTTTTATAATTAAAATGGTGTGTATGTTAGCCTCTGTTCTTCCTCTTCCTTGATTCAACCTTTCTTGGAAAAAAAAATAATCACCCCTTTTTTCTTAAACCCTTATCAATCATTTTAAATTAGTCCTCAAAACCTCCCAAGAGTTGTATCTGTGCACACCACACACACACATGCACACACACACCAGGGAGAACTCCAACAACCACCCAGATTATACATATAAGGAATGACCTGGGAATACTATTTAATAATTAGGAGATAATGGCAAAGTCTTAGAGGCTAAACTCTCAAGACTGCAGTAGAAACAAATTAGTTCCATTGTTTCATTCTCAGTAGAACCAGAGTACCATTTTTGAAACTCTCCATGGTTGAAATTATACTTCATGTAATCTACTATATGTCATCATATACAGGTGAGAGGAAGGAAGGAAGGAGAAAGAAAGGAGAGGTGGTGGAGGGGAGTAGGGAAAAGAGAGCCACTTCTTGTCTAACAGTAATAAGTGTAGCTGCTGAATTTTAAAAAGTAAGTGGTGAGAAAATAACATCCATTTTCTGAGTTTCCTTCCCATGAGAGAGAGAAAAAAGAGGAAGCTTCTTTTATAGCCTCTGTTCTCCAGACAGGAGGGAAATTTTCAGAGGACAAAAAATATCTTTGCCTTCTTTGAAATGCAATGTGGATAAATGAAGAAATGGAGATCTTCTAATGGTCCAGATACAGCACAACTGATTAAGCAAGGAGAGCTGGGGAAATGAGTAACTTGATATTTGTTAAAGAAGCCGGCCCGGGCTCAGAAGAAGGCAGGAAGACTAACTGCCGAGTGCCAGGCAGGCACCAGTACCCTATCAGGGTCTGTTAACAGGATCATGGGATGAGAATTTCGCTTTGAGTTGGTTTAGCTGAAGACTGTCAGACCCTGTTCCACTAAGACCCTAATCCCCACAGGATGGAAGCAAGTGACTGCAATGCATAAAACATGACCACACTTATGGCACACTCTCCGGCTTAGATCTCAGGCAGCCCCTGAGGGATCGACAAAGCTGTGATTCCACATTAACTGATACGAAGGGTGCTGTTTTCCAGGTGACCTCATATCTAATTGAGTGAGGCGGACACACTTAGCACATATGATGTTTACTGCATGCATTATTGTCATTTAGCTTTCATCAGCCTTACCTAGTCGTGAGTAATGGGTAAGGGGGCTGGTTCAGAATTTTGATAGACTCAAACCCTATAAAAAATAGTTTTATGAGTTTATCATCTTTAAAATGATGACAGACCCTGACTGGGTAGATCAGTGGTTAGAGAATCACCCCAGTACACCAAGGTTGCAGTCTGATGCCCGGTCAGGGCACATAACAGAATCAACCACTGAATGCATGAATAAGTGGAACAACAAACTGATGTCTCTCTCCCTTCCTGTCTCTCTAAAATCAATTTTTAAAAAATGATGACAAAGAACAGGACCTACCTCTCAAAAGGTTGTTATAATGCATGAGAAAAATAATATCCAGCATAGAGTAGACATTTGGAAGGGCATTATAACTTGCATTTTCTGAGAGCATTACGGATGGGTTTACTAGGTTGACTTTGTTGCTTGGGCAAATTCAGCTCCTACCTTTCAAACACTCTGTGCACGATGCCTTCACTCGTGCTTTTCACTCCTCGCTGTACCACAGCGACATAGGCATTGTTATTCCTACAAAAAAGCTAAAAAATATCAAGGTAAGGTAGGACATAATTTGCCCTTCGTCACTTGGCTATAAGGTTGTGAAGTGTTTGATTTAAGGTCTTCCGACTCCACAGAATGGACAACTGTACCACCCCTCACAGTGTTATGACCTTGATGTAATGTGCATTTTTATAGCCCTGGAAGGTCAATTCATCGATGTTCTGATAAACCAGCTCTCCAGAAGGCAAGCCCCAAACTGTCACACTTGCTGATTTCTGTGGTGAAAATACTCCCACCATTGGCGATTTCAAGCTACCAACAACCAGCTTGGACAATTCCTCCAGACTTAACCATCTGTTCTCACTAGCCATTGTAAGCCAGCTCCAGCCCACCACTGACCCGACTCTCTTACAAAAAACTCTAGAAGCAGAGTTGAAAAGTGCTTTCCAGGGGGCAGGAGGGGAGACAGGGAGAGGTTGGTAAAAAGATACAAACTTTCAGTTTTAAGGTGAAAAAAATCTCATGTATAACATGGTGACTGTAGTTGATAACACTGTATTGTCTAATTGAAACTTGCTAAGTGAGAATTTAAATGTTCTCACCAAAAAGGGGAGGGGCATAAATATGTGAGGTGATGAATGTGTTAGTTAACTTAATGGGAGGAATCCTTTCACAATATATATGTATTTTAAATCACTACATGTGCAGTTTACATATCCTTTAATTTCATCAATTATACCTCAATAAATTTGAAAAAAATGAGATTATATAAAAAGATACATATATTCTTTCTATATATTATATATACTTTTATATATTATATATCTCCTTTTACATATATTACATTATATATATATTTTCCCCCATCTAGTTAGCACTAAAATTCAAACTTCAGGCCAGTGGTTCTCAACCTGACTGTGCATCAGTTGGTGAGCTTTAAAAATCTTTGATGCCTAGGCTGCACCCTGGACTAGTTACTCCAGAACCTCTGGTGTTGTGGCCCGGTGATCCATATTTCAAAGTGCCCACGACTGGTGGAGGTCTGGTTTCATCCTCTGCCTCTCTGCCTGTTGCTGTCCATGTCATTTCACTCTCAGGCCCCTCATGTTTCAGGCTTTGTGCAGGCGACCTCGGCACCACCAGGAGAGGCAGGAGCACGCTGCAGGGGCCGGGCCCACACCAAGCGGAGCCAGAGGGGAAGTCAGAGTCCACAAACAGTGGGAGTGAGGTCGGTGCCGACTCTGAAACAAGCTGGGCAGCGGAGAGCAAGAGAGAATTCCAGACCAAGAAGAGGGGCCGAGGAGCCGAAGAGACGCAGGAGCTAAGTGACTAGTGAGCAAATGGGAGTCGGCAAAGCTCAGGATGGGTGTCACGTGGACTGGGGCTCCGCCTCTGCCCAGCCACTGACTGTGCACCTGTTCTCTCTGCCTGTTTCCTCGCCCATAAATGGAAGGAGTGGTATCTTCACGTAGAAGGCTGTAATGACATAAGAGAAACTAGCATATGGTAGTAGTCAATAATCTGAGGTTTGAACCAGGAAAGACTACTGATACTTTACTCTGTCCTATTTTCCAAGCTCAGGCACGCAGGTTGGAACGGACTGCCTCCCTCAGGAGGCAGCACACTACTATCCGTCCTCCATCCCTGGTTCTCCTTCTCAACTGTTTTCCACATCACTTCTTGCTCTTCTCCTTGTGAGCTCCTTTTGTCCGGCTTGGGGTATACATACTTCTGATCTACACATGAGCTTATTCAATTCTATTTACATCTGTGGAAAATACAAAGTATGGCTTGCAGATAAAGTCATTAACTTTGCCTACAATAGTGGCATATTAGTCTGCTAGGGTTGCTGCAACTGAATACTACAGATAGGGTGGCTTGAACGACAGACACTGCTCGCAGTTCCAGAGGCTGGAAGTCTCAGATCGTGGTGTCGCCAGGCTTAGTCTCTTCTAAGGCCTCTCTCCTTGGTTTGCACATGGCTGCCTCTCACTGTGTTCCCACATGGTCTTTCCTCTGTGTGAACACATATCCAGTATATAAATTTCCTCTTACTATAAGGACACCAGTCAGAGTAGATTGGGGTCCAATCTAAGAACCTCATTTTAACTTAATTACCTCTTTTAAAACCTTATCTCCAAATAGCAGGGGGTAGAGTTTCACCCTATGAATTTCAGGGGAACACAATCGAGCCCACGAGTGTTGTGCTCCTGTGGTTGACAGACCGCCGCAGCCCCGGCCCCAGTGAAGCACACACCTCCCTGTCCATGCTCTCCTGTCCTCTGTCACTGACTCTAGGCTCAGCACACAACTTGCTCTGGCTGTTGGGACATTAGCACACATGACCCAGCGAAGGCTGATATCTGCCTGTGCCCTGGGGCTTACCCTTGGTTGCGACTGGCAATTCTGCTACTACGTGAGATAGCCCAAGCCAGCTGGCTGGTTGTGATAAGACACGAGGCCCACCAAGACAGAAGGGCCCGACAGCAACGGCTAGATGGGCAGGTGAGGCCATCTTACACAACCCAGGAACAACTATTCCAACTGACAACCAACTGCAGGGGAAGCAGTGAGCCCAGGAGAGACCAGCAGAACTGCCCTGCTCATCCCAACCCAAAATGTTGACTCACAGCCTCGTGAGCTGATAAACAGTTGTTATGAACCAACTGGGTTCATAGATGGGACCCAGAAACCAGCTGAAAGAGCTCCCAGTGGCCAGAGATGCCGCAATTTGAACAACAACATAAAGTAGTATTGGATTATAACCCAAAATATGACATGAATATCTGAGTCAACACTGAAGTGAATTCATAATCAATGGGGAATTCAGAGACCAATCTGTGGAGAAGAATTACAAATAATGTACATGCACAAGCCATTCAGAAAGAAAGGAAGCACAGTGCCCTACAAAGTGTGAGCTACACATAGTGCCTCCCTTCCAAAGAGGACGGCGTGAAAAGAAGAAAAAAGAAGAGTAATTTTACAGCGGGAAAACTTGACAGGCACTACCTCAGCCAGGTAATCAAGGTCAACATCAACAGGTCCAAAAGGTAGGTATCTTTTATACGTTAAAAATGTCGCTTTGGCCTGACCAATGGTGGCGCAGTGGATAGAGCATCGACCCAAGACACTGAGGTCCCAGATGCAAAACCCCAAGGTCACCAACTAGAGTATAGACTCACTGGCTTGTGTGTGGGCTTGCCAGCTTGAGTGCAGGGTTGCTGGCTTGAGCATGGGATCATGAACATGATCCCAAGGTCGCTGGCTTGAGCCCAAAGGTCACTGGCTTGAGCAAGGGGTCACTGGCTCAGCTTGAGCCCCCCCAGTCAAGGAACATATGAGAAGCAAACAATGAACAACTAAAGTGAAGCAACTACGAGTTGATACTTTTCATCTCTCTCCTCTCTCTATCTATCAAAAAAATAGTGTCACTTTACCTTTGTGATCTTCTTCTCACATATCAATAACTCCAGTCTAAGCATGAGAAAAATATAAAACAAAAACAAAAACAATTTCAATAGAGAGACATCCTACAAAACACCAGACTAGCACACCTCAAAACTACAAAGGTTATCAAAAACAAGGAAAAGTCTAAAAAACTGTCACAGCCAAGAAGAGCCTAGGGAGACATTACAACTAGATGTAGTGTGGTGCCATGAATGAGATCCTAGAGTAGAAAAGGGATATTAGGTAAAAACTAAGGAAATCTGAATAAACTATGGACTACAGTTAATACTATATCAGTGGTACTGATTCATTCATTGTAACAACTGTCATAATGAATGTATAGTTTAGGGATTCAAGTACAGGTAGTAAAATTATATAGGGAGGCTAAAAAATATATAGTGATTATCTAAAGGGAAGAGAGGAGGTTGTGGTCCCAAGAGCCATACAGGTATTCTCTGTGGTGCCTATAATGTGGTATTTCCTGACCTGGATGAGAGATAATTAGGTATTAAAATAGATGTTGGGGCCCTGGCTGGTTGGCTCAGCAGTAGAGCATCGGCCCAGAATGCGGACGTTCCAGGTTGGATTCCTGGTCAGGGCACACAGGAGAAGTGACCATCTGCTTCTCCACCCCTCCACTTCTCTCCTTCCCCTCTCTCTCTCTCTCTCTCTCCTCCTCCTCCTCCTCCTCCTCCTCCTCCTCCTCCTCCTCCTCTCTCCCTCCCTCCCTCCCTCCCTCTCTCCCTCCCACAGCCATGGCTCAGTTGGAGCAAGTTGGCCCTAGGTGCTGAGGATGGCTACATGGCCTTGACTCAGACCACGGTTGCCGAGCAATGAAGCAACGTACCCAGGTGGGCAGAGCATAGCCCATAGGCAGCTTGCTGGGTGGATCCCAATCAGGGTGCATGCAGGAGTCTGTCTCTCTACCTCCCCCGTTCTCCCTTAAGAAAAAATTTTTAAATAAATAATGAAACAGATGTTAGTTTAGTAATACTCATTAAGCTTTCCTACTACAGGTTAAGTTATAAATATCTGTGTGGGTACTTTTATTACCATAAAAATATTTCTTAAAATTGGAATGATATAAACTGAAATAACTATTTTAATATAATTTTTGCTTTTGCCTACATTTAAACATATATTTTTAATTTTTCTGCAATGCACATAAATGCTATTTCTTATCTGAGAAGAACAAGCTCTGCTTATTCAAGAAAGGAAAAACAGCAGACTGTCAAAGACTCTCGGGCCAGAAACAGTCCCTTTCTGTCCAGTTAGAGCAAAACTTGACTAGAAATATACCAGTTATGGTCATCTAATTGCAGGCCAAACAGAACTTTAAGGTAGCATATGATGCCTGAAAAATCTAGAAATGCTGTATTACTGTTTGCCATAGTCCTTCTAACACTTTAAAAGATAGCTTTTATAATCCCCAGTTTGGAAATCAGCTAACAAACCACAAAAATACAATGACTTTGGAGGAGACACAATGACCCAGAGAAAAGATGACAAAAAGTTGCTTATCATTTCACAGCCTTCATTTAGAAGCAATTAAGCATCTGGCTTTGTGCTTTTGTTTGTGATGTCAAATACCAGGGGGGAAATTATATGTGAAATAGACAACAGCCTCAGCTTGATTTCGTGCAGGCATTCAAGGGAGCCACTCCACAGGATGTGTATCCTTAGAGAAGTCCAAAAATGGAGAGCCTTTTGGATGATATCTGACCTTCCGCAAGTTACCTCCGCCTCCCTGGCTGTCAGTGTCCTCATCTGTAAAACAAGGGCTTGAAAGAAATGAACTCCAAGGAGCCGCCTAGGATTAAAATCTTATAACTGAAGCCTATCCAACATATGGGAAAATAGATTTTATGATAAAATCAATGGTGACAATAATAGCACTGAATAGTCCACAACATTTTAATCTATTACAATGTCTTTTTAATTTATGTTCATTGTATCTTCAACAGCTTCTATTTTAAGTAGGAAATAAAATGTCATTATACCTATCTTGGAAATGAGAAAACTGACTTGAAGTGGATATTGACATAATGCAAAATAAGGTGCACTCCATGTTCATTGTAGCATTATTCACGGTGGCCAAGACATGGAAACAACCAAAGTGCCCCTCGATAGAGGACTGGATGAAGATGTGGTACATGTATACAATGGAATACTACTCAGCCATAACAAATGGTGACATAGGGTCATTTACAATAACATGGATAGACCTTGAGAACATTATACTCAGTGAAATAAGTAAATCAGAAAAAGCTAAAAACTGTATGATTTCACACGTAGGTGGGATACAAAGCTGAAACTCATGGATGTAGATAAGAATGCAGAAGTTACCAGGGGAAGGGAGATATAGGGAAGGGGGAGGTGGGTTGGGGGAAGGGTGTAAAGAAGGATAAATATAAGGTGACGGAAAATGATTTCACATTAGGTGATGTATATACAACAAAATTGACTCATCAAATGATGGAGTGATGTTTGCCTGAAATCTATGTACACTTATTAATCAATGTCACCCTGTTAAAATTAATTTTCCAAATAAATAATTTTTTTTAAAAAAAGAAGAAGGTATGGCCCTGGCCGGTTGGCTCAGCGGTAGAGTGTCGGCCTGGTGTGCGGGGGACCCGGGTTCGATTCCTGGCCAAGGCACATAGGAGAAGCGCCCATTTGCTTCTCCATCCCCCACCCCCTCCTTCCTCTCTGTCTCTCTCTTCCCCTCCCGCAGCCAAGGCTCCATTGGAGCAAAAATGGCCCGGGCGCTGGGGATGGCTCCTTGGCCTCCGCCCCAGGCGCTAGAGTGGCTCTGGTCGTGGCAGAGCGACGCCCCGGAGGGGCAGAGCATCGCCCCCTGGTGGACAGAGCGTTGCCCCTGGTGGGCGTGCCGGGTGGATCCCGGTCGGGCGCATGCGGGAGTCTGTCTGTCTGTCTCTCCCCGTTTCCAGCTTCAGAAAAATACAAAAAAAAAAAAAGAAGAAGGTACAAAACTTTAGTATTTTCAAGGTTTCACTTTTGTTTCTTTGTTTTCCCATCTGTAAAATGAGTGGGTTAAACTGGGCTAGATGATCTCTATGATTTTCTTATTTTATAACTGCAGCATTTAATAAGTAAAGGTGCTTGGCCCAGAAGCAAGGTCTCCTGATTATAAAAAAAAAAAAAAAAGCCAGCCCTGGCCAGTTTGCTCAGTGGTAGAGCATCGGCCCGGCCCAGCATGTGGAAGTCCGGGTTCAATTCCCAGCCAGGGCACACAGGAGAAGCGCCCATCTGCTTCTCCACCCCTGCCCCTCTCCTTTTTTTCCGTCTCTCTCTTCCCCTCCCGCAGCCAAGGCTCCATTGGAGCAAAGTTGGCCCAGGTTCTGAGGATGGCTCCATGGCCTCTGCCTCAGGTGCTAGAATGGCTCCAGTTGAAATGGAGCAACCGTCCAGATGGGCAGAGCATCACCCCCTAGTGGGCATGCCGGGTGGATCCCAGTCTGGCGCATGCAGGAGTCTGTCTCTCTGCCTCCCCACTTCTCACTTCAGAAAAATATCCAAAAAAAAAAAAGCCTTCCCCTAATTAGTGGTCACCTCCTGTAGCTCAGAAACCTCATACAGGCATATGGAAATGAGGCCCAGAGGTCACTCCTCACAGTCCCCACGATGCAATTAGTATACACTAGTCTCTTCTATAAATGTCACACTATTCAGTATATAAGATTGTGTTCTCATTCCAGCTCACATCAGTTTGTTTGTATTTTTTAGTTTTCCCATTGACTTGAAAGAGAGAGAGAGAGACAGGAAGAGAGGGAGGGAGAAAGAGACAGAGAGAGATACACAGAGAGACACACACAAGAGAGAGAAGCATCATTGTTCTACTCGGCTGTTTCATTTAGTTGTGTACTCATAGATTGCTTCTGGAATGTGCCCCGACCCGGGATCAAGTGGGCAACCTTCGAGCATAGGGACTACCCTCCATCCCTGAGCCATTCAGTCAGGGCCCTCAGTTTTCTAATGCATAGAAGAGCTTTAGAACACTACTTGGACAGCAACAGTCTTCCTGGACAGTATTGCTATATCCTACCCATGTTTTATAAGACAATACAACCAGGTGGGTGTCATCCTTGGGACAATATAGCAACTCAGCCCCAATGACCAGAATGTCCCCCACATTTACATGACCTGGACTTTGCCCCTCACCTCACGCATTAGAGTTTGTGTCCCTGCTGTCATTACATTTCAACAAATCCTATGTCCTGGCCTGAGAGTATGTCTCAAACTTCACAAGGTATCAGAACCACCTGGAGGACTTGTGACAACAGAAGGATAGACCCAAACGCCAGTTTCTGACTCAGCTGGTCTGAGGTGGGACGGTTTGCCTGTCTAACAAGTTCCCAGGTGACACTGATGCCGCTGGCCCAGGGAGGGGAGGCAGACTTCATCACCAGCCAGGTTTTCATGCTGAATGCAGTCTGGGCCCCGTGCTTCTCACTTCTTGCCGATTCTGTACTCTGGAGCACCACTGAGGACATCTTCCCCTCATCCACCTGACTGCCCTTCAGATATATGAAAGTGATTTACCTGCCCACCCCCACCCCCATGGTCATTTCTATCATGAAAAGTTGTCTAGTAAAATTTAAATGCTTTCTTCTAGTATTATGGAGCAGTAGTGACTAACCACGTCAATAATAGCAATTTTGTTTAAAAAAAACAAAACAGTGTAATGAGACTGATTCGTACAGTTCTTAAACTTTTCCTAATTCTAGGACATCTGTTTTTTAAAAACAGTCATTATATCACATTCTGCACTGTGTTATTAGCTGTTAATTTGAATATATTTTCTCTCTTCTGTTTGATTATATAGACTGGATTCTAAGTTCCACCATTAATTATCTCCTGGCCCTGGGCAAATTTTTAAAACTCTTTGTTCCTCAGTTTCCTCATATGATTGTTCTGAAGAACAGAATGAATGTGCACATACACACATGTACACATAATATATAATAGTGCCTGCACAGAATAAATCTCATATGTGTTTCCTATTATTGTAAACTCCCTAAAGAAAAGGAGAATGTAAACAGAGATTTTGAAGCAAATGGTTGTTTTATAAATGAATTGATTTCTCTAAGTAACTAAATTCAATTAATCATAGAGACTAATAGCTCATTGACTTAAACATCTACAACCCCTTGCTTTCTAGGAAAATAGATTGACTTAATTTAACAGAACTAATGAATTCAGGGCTTGCTTATAAATACACTGACAGTTTGCTGGTTTTCATGAGTATTTTTTATTTTCCCAGTACTCTCACCCATCCTCTGACACCCACAGACCACTGACCACTGCATTCAGATGGTGACCAGGATCGCCTTGTGAGTCAGGCTCCTGTCCCAGGAGAAGCCAACCTTGATAGGATAAGCAGTTCAGGCTGACTTTATATTCCTGTTTCCTATGATACAGTCTAGAGAAATCGAGGACATATTATGCATCAAAAAGGGAACTAAACTGGTTTGTAGAGAGAATCAGAGGTAAAAGGAATGAAAAGTCAATTATGACAGCCTCTCTGTTTCTGATCCCAGGTTTCCCTAAGGACTGGGCACACTTGTGTTCTCGGGTTCTGAGACACCTTTTGTTTAGTTAAGTGAGTGTGATTTCCATCCGCTTGCACCTCAGTGATTCTAAAAAATAGTATGTTCACCCAAGGCAACCACTCTGAAGGTTCTCATTTATTGAAATGTCACTGAAGTGATGTTCAGAACTCTCCAGCGAACTTAGGTTTCAAAATAACAAGAAAAACTATAGACAGCCCTACCAGTTTGTCTCAGTGGAAAGAGCATGGGCCTGGCATATGAATGTCCTGGGTTCATTCCTGGTCAGAGCACATAAGAGAAGTGACCATCTGCTTCTCTTCCCCTTTCTCTCCCCCTTCTCTCTGTCTTCCCCTCCTACAGCTAATAGTTTCACTTATTTGAGCATAGGTCCTGGGTGCCGAGGATAGCTCAATTAATCTAAGTGTGTTGGCCTCAGGTGCTAAAAATAGCTCGGTTGATTAGAGCATCAGCCCAGAACAGGGGTTGAGGTGTGGATCCTGGTCGGGGTGCATGCAGGAGTTTGTCTCACAATCTCCCCTCTTTTTACTTAAAAAAGAGAAAAACTATAGGCATAAAAGTATTTATCTGAGATGTAATACAGAAGTTTATTTAATACTCAAAAAAAATGATTAAGTGAAATTGCAGGAGGTCAAAGTCTGAATCTTCTCTAAAGTCTGAAGTCTGTAGGAAGAAGCACTAATGAAAGAGAAAGGATTAGCCCAGGCATAACCAGATCAATATCCAGTTCCACTCTGAAATTCTGGCTTCAGGATAAAATAATATCTCAGCCTCCAATGAGTTCTACAAATACAATGCCTACCCTATCACATGAAGGAGCCAGACTATATAAGACAAACTTGATCTGAGACAGAAACAAAGGGAAAAGAAAAGAATTCTGAGATAAGGAAAAACCATAAAGACAAACTTTCTTTGTGGATCTCCTTAATAAGTCTTAAGCCACATTTCCACTATCCTAACAAAGCAATCAGAAAACGCGCCTCCAGGGTTACGCAGTAATGGATGGGACAGGTTCACGGGCCAGGCTGGGAGATGCTCCTCAAAGGTGCAGCGTGTCATCCCTTTACACGCCCGAGATCATGTTCTTTCCTTCATTGTTTGGAATCATGTCTGACGCTGCCCTAACAGGCACTTCCTAGAACAAACCATGATCTGGGTAAATGGTATCCTCCTTATCTCCAAAGAAAACTTACCAGCACTAATCAGAAAGGCTTGTCCTGCAAGTCATGGCTATAATTAATAGCATGGCTGGCACTAATATAGCTTTAGACTGCAATTTTCAAAGGGGAAAGGGGCAGCCCATCTGCTCTGGCTGATAGGCTCTGTCTTCCTGCCCTGACTGAAATTTAAACAACCTGCAGAGGGAACATTACAAGAAAACGCAGGAGCTTGACTCCTGCCCAGTCAGACCTCTTAGGTTGGCCTCACTCTGTCAGTCCCCGGCCTGTAAATGAGTCTTATAGGCAGTATTAGCCTTTCAGCTTCCATTGTTCATTTATTCCCTCTTTGTTGGACCACAGCCTCCACAAATTTGACTTTAATTGATTCTTTTAATTGACCTTTGTAGGGTGTGCAAGTGCAATATTCCACAGAGTAACAAAAGAGAGAGCTGGTCTGTCCCAGGAAAGCATTAGAATGGAGAGAGAGAGAGAAAGAGATTATAAGACAGTGGTTCTCAACCTTTCTAATGCCGTGACCCCGCAATACAGTTGTGACCCCAAACCAAAAAATAATTTATTTATTTTTAATTTTTCTGAAGCTAGAAACGGAGAGAGACAGTCAGACAGACTCCCGCATGCGCCTGACCGGGATCCACCCGGCACACCCACCAGGGGGCGACGCTCTACCCACTAGGGGGTGATAATCTGCCCCTCCAGGGCATCGCTCTGTTGCCACCAGAGTCACTCTAGCGCCTGGGGCAGAGGCCGAGGAGCCATCCCCAGCGCCTGGGCCATCTTTGCTCCAGTGGAGCCTCGACTGCGGGAGGGGAAGAGAGAGACAGAGAGGAAGGAGAGGGGGAGGGGTGGAGCAGATGGGCGCTTCTCCTGTGTGCCCTGGCCGGAAATCGAACCCGGGACTTCTGCACGCCAGGCCGACGCTCTACCACTGAGCAAACCGGCCAGGGCCCCAAAAAATAATTTTGGTGGCTACTTCATAACTGTAATTTTGCTACAGTTATGATTCGGAATGTAAATACCTGATATGCATTATGTATTTTCCGATGGCTTTAGGCGACCCCGCCAGGGTCACGACCCACAGGTTGAGAACTGCTGTTATAAGAGGTTTATAGTGGGCACTTGCCTTTAATTTAAAGGCCCCTAGAAGATACACACACTTATCACAATGAGTTAGGGGGAAAGTATCTCATCGCTATGTGAACCTCTTGATATAACTGTTGAAGTGGCATAGGGGATGCAAATATATAGGTTATAATTACTTTTCATTCACTCATCCTGTAAAGTTCTCTTGCTTAGTTCATCAATCTGCCTTAAAAGCTATACTCCTGAAGGAAAAAACTGGGTAAAAAGTCTATGAAATCTTAACTCACATCACTGTGATTCTTCTGAGTTGGCTTCCCTGGTTCCTAAAATGAAGGCAGCTGTACTACTGATCATTCATGACCTTGGACAAGCCGTCAAATCCCTCTAAGCTTTACTATCCTCATTTAAACACACACACACACACACACACACACACACAAACAAACAAAACAAACAAACAAACAAAAAAACCTGAAGCCTGCCTGAAATACAGGACTGCAACATTCTCATCCATTCATTCTTTCAACGGGCAATTATAATGCAATGTGATAACCACAAAGGATGTTTTCGAATAAAATACTGAAGCGAAAGAAGAAAAAGCAATCAATTCTGTCTGGAGGAGTTGGGACAGGGTGTTCAGGGAAGGCAAATGGGAATCCGGAAGATTCATCAAGTCAACACGACCAGGAATCAATGCGAGAAGAGACAGGAAGACACAAGAGGCGAGCTGGGAGAAGGAGACGAACTGCAGGAGCGGAGCCGGAAAGGGAGGCCGGGCCTAGATCGCGCACACTGGGGTCACGTGAGAAACTGCACTGGGAAACGCTTTGTAAATTGCAAAATGAACACGAATGTCTGCTATTACCATTACTTCTTTTACTCTTTTCTTCTCTAATCTCCTTACATGCTGCTGAAAATGACAACTTGAACCATCTGTGTTTCACAAAGAGAAGCTTTGAAACCTTCAAACCTGAACTTGAACCTGGTATCCATGTGAACCACAACTGCCCCATCTTTAAGCTGGGGATGATAACACTCAGCAAAAAAGTTATGGATGGTAGAGACCATTTATGTGAAACGCCTGGCATATTCTAGGTAGTCAATAAATGGTAACTACAAGCATAGTTTATTAGCAATAATGTATCTGAAGTGCCAAGATCAATTCCTGACATGGAAGAGATGTTAATAAGTCTTCATTACCTGGGGTGTGTAGGGAGGTGTTAAGGAAGGGAGGTGAGAAGAACAGTTTCTTGATTAGCATTATTTGAGAAAAAAAATCTGAATTCTACACCCCTCCAGTCCCAATGATTCTCCTCAGCTGAAATTTCCACTCACATTTGGTGGGTTATGGAAAAACATTTCAAAGGTGTGTTTTCAGGCAAAATAGTTCTATGGGCCCAAAACATATTGGAAATACACACAGAGAGAAGCATTTCCCAAACTTAAGTGACCACAGAACACTTTCCTCTGTAGATTTGAATTCAGTTGGAGAATGGGCAAGTTAGGGCTTTATCTGCAAGAGATCCATTAACATTCAAGCATCTTATCCAAGAGCAAATACAACTCAAACACCTTATAATAATACTACTAATAACCTACAATTCAGTGTCCTCTATATGCTTAGAATATTACATGCATTATCTCATTTAATTAGGATTCATTAAGGTCTTAAGATAATGAGGGCCACATTTGTATAAAACTAGGTGCCAGGAACCCCTCCACACATTGTTAAAATTGCTTCATTCTTCAGACAACCCTATGAGGCAGGGGCCCTTAGGCTTCCCATTTTAAAGATGGGGAAACCCACGCCGGAAGAGCTTAAGTCCAAGGTGACAACATCAAGGGGCCAGGAATTGAACGTAAGCATTCCGGCTCCAGAGTCCAGGCTCCGAACCACGGTCTCATTTATCCATCAATTCAGGAACCCACTGTTGGACGTGTAAACTGAGGCCCCAAAACGAAAGAGACACTTCTCAGGGAAACGGAAGGATGCTCACGAAGAGAAACACGACGCATGCTCAGATCATCCTCCGGGATTACCGAGCAAATCACAGACAAGCTGCCACTGCCCCTGGAGAGTTTGTTTTGATGTATGTGCTCAAGTTCGGGGATGCACACGGAGCAGGTCTCCCCTCCAGGGGTCCCCGGGCGACTCAGAAGAACGTACTTACCAGACCCTCAAGCAAAGGAGCCCCCTTTTCCTGCCTGGGCCGAGCCCATAGTTCCTGCCCTCTGGATCCTCTAGCCACGGAACCGGTCTCGGCACCAGTGGCTTACCATATGCTTTCCCCCAAGATAACAACACAGCAACTTGCTGCCCAAACTTTCCTCAAGTGGGCTTCCCTGCCCAGGGAGCAGGTGCCACCTGCTGCTCTGTGTCCACGTTTATTTATTTATTTTTTTTGTATTTTTCTGAAGCTGGAAACAGGGAGAGACAGTCAGACAGACTCCCGCATGCGCCCGACCGGGATCCACCCGGCACGCCCACCAGGGGCAACGCTCTGCCCACCAGGGGGCGATGCTCTGCCCCTCCGGGGCGTCGCTCTGTTGCGACCAGAGCCACTCCAGCGCCTGGGGCAGAGGCCAAGGAGCCATCCCCAGCGCCCGGGCCATCTTTGCTCCAACGGAGCCTTGGCTGCGGGAGGGGAAGAGAGAGACAGAGAGGAAGGAGGGGGTGAGGGGTGGAGCAGATGGGCGCTTCTCCTGTGTGCCCTGGCCGGGAATCGAACCCGGGACCTCTGCACGCCAGGCCGACACTCTACCACTGAGCCAACCGGCCAGGGCCTGTGTCCACATTTAGCCACTTCCTCGCTAAGCCAATGCCGGATCCACTTCGCTCACTGCTTTTAAGCTGACCCACGAGGGGGTCCCAGGTGGGGCCGCGCAGGAGGACACTACACTCGTCCCCCGCCCCCAGCAGCCCCGATACACGAGCACGGGGCAATCAGCCCGAGACACAGCCTGGCCCGGAGGGACCGGCCCCTGACACGGGGGAGCGGAAGGGAAGGGAAGGGACGGGGAGCGGGGGACACTCCGGCCTGAGTGGAGGCTCGCGCTCCTCCACCGCCACGGGGCCTCGGGCTCCTGCTCCAGGCTTCAGCCTACCTGCTCGGTCACCTCTGCTCAGTCCCGCTACACCGCCTGGAGCCCCGGCCTTGGAACCAGGAAGCAAACTGAACGACAGGGCGTCGCCCCGGCCACGGGGCTCCCAGACGAGAGCCGTCCTCCTGTCAGGCTCGTGGCCCTGGCGCCCTGAGCGCATGCGCGGCTGCACACAGCTTCCCACAAGCCCCCGGGACACCGGGCCGCACGACGTCGCTGCTGCACGGAGCACGTTCGGTGCAGCAAACCAGACAGACAGAGAGAGAGGCTGCACAGGGAAGACTTGGAGCGGAGGGAGCCCTGCCGGGGCTGCGGGAACTGTCTGCTCTCCTCCGCCTCCACAGGGTGCTCTGGGGCTCTATCCAGGGGCTCTGGCCTGCTTTCCTTCAAAGTCACTGCAGTGTTTCCAGACACGTCGTCAGAGCCCACTTCAGCAGGGACAAAGGGAGCAAGCAGGACGCACATGTGGTCTCTCCACCCGGATCGCTCCGTCTCCGTGGGCCAGTGCCCCAGACGCCTTAGGCACCAGCCAGCTCGTTCCGGCCCACCATGACCACCCTGCACATGGTCTACACAGAGCCAACTTCTATAAAAGGCCACTTTTCCAAGACTAGACAAGATAGCTATTTTTGTCTAATTCATATAAACAAACATAGAAAGTCAAAATAAAAAGGCAGAAGAATAGCTCTTAAATGAAGGAATAAGAAAAAATCTCAAGGAAAATAAAACTTAAGGAAACAAATAATTTGCCTGATAAAGAATTAAAAGACACAGTCTTAAGGATCCTCACCAAACTTGGAAATAAAACAGAGGGACTTACGGGAAACTTCAGCAAAGAGAAAGTACAGGAAAGAACCAAGCAGACCTGAAGAATATAACAAGATCCATTAACGGAACCAATAGTAGATTAACTAATACAGAAGATCAGAGAAGCAACCGAGAGATAAACTAGTGGAAATCAATCAGCATAAAGAAAAAAGAAGAAGAGACCTCTGGGATAGCATCAAGCACTCAAATATTTATGTTATAGGAATCCCAGAAAGAGAGAAAAGAACAGAAACTTCATTTAAAGGAATAATGGCTAACTCAAAATGGATCAAAGATCTAAACATAAGACCTGAAACAATTAAGTACATAGAAGAAGACATAGGTACTAAACTTATGGACCTGGATTTTAAAGAGCATTTTATGAATTTGACTCCAAAGGCAAGAGAAGTGAAGGCAAAAATTAATGAATGGGACTACATCAGACTAAGAAGTTTTTTCTCAGCAAGAGAAACTGATAACAAAATAAACACACAGCCAACTAAATGGGAAATGATATTTTCAAACAACAGCTCAGATAAGGGCCTAATATCCAAAATATACAAAGAACTCATAAAACTCAACAACAAACAAACAATCCAATAAAAAAATGGGAAGAGGACATGAACAGACACTTCTCCCAGGAAGAAATACAAATGGCCAACAGATATATGAAAAGATGCTCATCTTCTTTAGTTATTAGAGAAATGCAAATCAAAACTGCAATGAGATACCACCTCACACCTGTTAGATTAGCTATTATTAGCAAGACAGGTAATAGCAAATGTTGGAGAGGCTGTGGAGAAAAAGGAACCCTCATTCACTGTTGGTGGGAATGTAAAGTAGTACAACCATTATGGAAGAAAGTATGGTGGTTCCTCAAAAAACTGAAAATAGAACTACCCTCTACTGGGTATATACCCCCAAAACTCAGAAACATTGATGCGTAAAGACACATGCAGCCCCATGTTCATTGCAGCATTGTTCACAGTGGCCAGGACATGGAAACAACCAAAAATCCTGTCAATAGATGACTGGATAAAGAAGATGTGGCACATATACACTATGGAATACTACTCAGCCATAAGAAATGAGGACATCGGATCATTTACAGCAAAATGGTGGGATCTTGATAACATTATACGAAGTGAAATAAGTAAATCAGAAAAAAACAGGAACTGCATTATTCCATATGTAGGTGGGATATAAAAGTGAGACTAAGAGACATTGATAAGAGTGTGGTGGTTACGGGGGGAGGGGGGAGAGGGAGAGGAAAAGGGGGAGGGGGAGGAGCACAAAGAAAACTAGATAGAAGGTGACAGAGGACAATCTGACTTTGGGTGATGGGTATGCAACATAATTGAAAGACAAGATAACCTGGACATGTTATCTTTGAATATATGTATCCTGATTTATCGATGTCGCCCCATTAAAAAAATAAAATTATTATAAAAATAAAATAAAATAAAGGAATAATGGCTGAAAACTTTCCTAACCTGGGAAAGAAAACAGACATCCAAGCACAGAAAGTTCTAAACAAGATGAACCCAGAGAGACCCACACCATATTATAGTTAAAATGGCAAACGTTACAGATAAAGAGACAATCTTGAAGGAGGAAAGAGGAAAATGAGTTGCATATAAAGAAACCCTATAAGGTCGTCAGCTGATTTTTCACCAGCAACAGGTCATAAGGGAACGGTAGGACCTCTTTGAAGAGCTGAAAGAAAGGACCGTACAACTAAGAGTGATATACCCAGCAAGGAATTCAAGGAGAGATAGTTTTCAACACAAGCAAAAACTAAAAAACTTCACCATCACCATTAAACCAGCTTTATAAGAAATGTTAATCTTATTGATCAATGTCACCCCATTAAATTTCCAAAATAAAAAATTATTTGTAAAAAATTGTAGAGGGAGGGAGGGAAGAAGGAAGGAAGGAAAGAAGGAAGGGAGGGAGGGAGGGAGGGAGGGAGGGAGGGAGGAGAAAGGAATGAAGGAAGATTAAAAGGTTTTCTTTGAGTAGAAAAGGAAAGGCCAAAACCAAATAAGAAAATATGAGAGAAAGGGAAAAACCTTAGTTGGAACCCAAAATTCTATAAATACAGCAAATGAGACATTTTAAAAGCTACTATGAAGGCTAAGAGAAAAAAGTATTAACTACAATAAGAACTTAGGAAATACACAACAAAAAAGATCTAAAATATGACATCAATAATATAAAGCATGTATAGGGAGGTAAAAATGTAGTCCTTATAGAATATATTCAAACTTAAATGCCAGTCAGCTTAAAAATAAACTGCTATGGGTAAAGAATAATATACATAACCTCAAAATAACCATGATAAAGAATGGTATACAGAAACCTCATGATAACAACAATCCTAAAAGCTATGAAAGATAAACAAAGAACACCTAAAAACAATTAACAAAATGGCAGTAATTTCACACTCATCAATAATTTCTTTAAATGCAACTGGATTAAATGCTTCAAGAAAAATACATCAGTTGGCTGAATGGATTTAAAAAATATAACCCATCTATACACTGCTTATAAGAGACTCACTTCAAATCAAAAGACATACAAAAACTGAAGGAACTGAAAAAGATATTACATGCAAATAGAAATGAAAAGAAAGCTGAAGGCAATACTTATCAGACAAAATAAACTTTAAAACAAAAAAAAAAGTTTAAAAAAGACCCACGAAGATGGATATTACATAATTATAAAGTGATCAATACAAGAAGAAAACATACAGATGGCCAATAGACAGTTCAGAAGCTCATCACTAATCAGGGAAATGCAAATCAAAACCACAATGAGATATCACCTCACACTTCTTAGAATGGCGCTCATCAATAAATCAACAACTAACAAGTTCTGGCAAAGATATGAAGAACCCCACAGAGAAACCTTTGTGCACTGTTGGTGGGATTGTAAATTAGTACAGGTACTATGAAAACAGTATGGAGATTCCTCAAAAAATTAAAAATAGAACTTCCATACTACCCACCAATCCCATTTCTGGGTATTTATTTGGAGAAAAAAAAAACAAATTTAAAAAAATATATGCACTCCTACTTTGTTGCAGCATCACTAATAATACCCAAGATAGGGAAGCAACCTAGATGTCCATCAATAGATAAATAGATAAAGAAAATGTGGTATATATACTCAATGGAATATTATTCAGCAATAAAAAAGAATGAAATACTGCCATTTGCAACAACATGGATGGACTTAAAAGTTATTAAGTGAAATAAGTCAGACAGAAAGAGACAAACACCATATGATCTCACTTATATGTGGAATTAATAAAATAATAAACAAAGCAGAACAGACTTATAGATATTGTTAAAGGAGAGGGGGCTGGAGGATAGCAGTAAAAAAAAAGTACACATTCAATTTTTAAAATAACTAGAGCAAAATATAAATACTGTGTGTAGCCTATTCATTCAATAAGTATTATTTTTTAAAAACCAATAAAAATAAATAAATATATTTAACAAATGCATCAATATGGCTCCTTCATCACATTTACAAAGCCACACATTCAGTCTTGTATCTGGCTAAAATATTTCAGACCACAAATGAAACTTGGTGGGGTTAGACCTGGGTGTTATGTGTCATTGTCGCTGACAGAACGCTGTAGATGGCTTTACTTTTCTTCCCACAGGCACAGTCACACTAATATAACATAAAGGACTTTATTACTTCTCCAGCTCACTCGCTTGTCTTCTCAGGGAAGAGAGGATTTATGCTCAAGAGCTTTATGCCCCAAGATACTCTCTGCCATCACTCAGCAGGTGCCAGTGCTCTGAAAGCAACAGGACACCAGCCCGGAAAACTGATGTGCAAGCTGGAGGCACTGAACCTCTCCATGAAATATCAATAGTTTACCTCATCCAGTCTGGCTAAGTGATTAACTACCAGCCAGCCACAATGAGGGATTCTTTTTTAAACATAGTGTAGAACTAAAAGACAATGTTTTGATGTAAGAAAATTTAAAGCAGCAAAATTCGGAATGGCCCACACACTCAGGGTGCAACTGTGCGAAAGTATTTATTCAAGTGGAATATATAACAAGCAACACAAGAGTGTACGGGGAAAGTAAATTTTTAAATTACTGCATATACTTTTTTTATTTTCTCATTTTGACCAATACTGTAGAAGATGCTGAACAAAAAAAAGAATTGCAAATTCCATGATAGCTTTTGTAAAGCAAGGAAGTTAACAGCCACTGAATCCGTACTACATGCTGAAGGATGTACATACAATATTGCAATTTACTCTCACAACAAAATTACAAGGTGGGTGGCATTATCTCCTTCTTTGAGACAACATATGCAACTTGCTATGAAAATACTGTTATAGACCGAGTTATGGTTCCAAATCCTTATTCTATCTCCAATAGTAAGCATGTATGGAATATATATATATATCATACATACCCTTTGCCCTGTAAACCTGCAGTGTCCCTTTGACTCTGGGTTCAGATATATGACTTGTTTTGGCTGATGGGATATTAGCACGTGGGATGCAAGCAGAGGCTTTTAAAAATGTTTTAATTTTTAATATTATGACCTTCCACACCTAAAATATCCAAATTGGGATGGTGCATGCCTTACAAATTGACAATAAATTCTACTAATGTATTGAATCGTGCTTAATGTACTGAAAACTAACTATTTCAATACAAGCATTCCCTGAACTTCTACATTTGGACTGGACATGGTTGGGAATAAAGTTTATGTACTAATATCTGCTATTAGAGAAACAGGATCACACTTGTTAAAGATCTAGCAGAGAAATGGTCGGAAAGGGAAATAACTAAATAAATTGTGGTACACCCAAACAATGGAATATTATCCCTCTAGTTTATATAGAAAAAAAGGCTAAATATGTATATGCATATTTTCTTAGTTTCATGAGAAGAGAGGAAAGTGTGGACGGATATGCACCCAACTGTTAACATTGGTTACCTTGGGGTGGATAGGGAACACAGGTGTGAGCAGATCACCAGCATTTAATTTATACGTCTTTATCTTGCTTTGCTTGTTACAAGTCTTCAATAACTTTGATGCTATCGTGTCTGAGTATTTTTTCTCCTTTCTCTCCTCTCCTCCTGCTCTCCCATTCTGCGTGTGTTAGTGCAGTTGATGGTTGCCAACGTGTATCCGAGAGTCTTTTCGTTTTTATTCACCCTTTTTTCCTACTTCTCATCTTGCATACTTTCATAATTCTTCTTCCTGCCACTTCAAGTCAACTCTTGAGCCCATTTAGTAAAGTTTTGTTTTTTTTTCAGTTATTGACTTTTCAATCCCAGAATTCCCACTTGGCACTGTGTTAGGATTTCTACTTCTTTAATATTTGTCTGTTTGATGTAACATCATCACCATGCCTTCCTTGACTTCTTCCATTGTGGGTTCCTCTAGTTCTGTGAACATATTTGGAATGGCTATTTTGAAGTCGATTGCTGTTAAACCTGACATCCGGCCACTCTCACAAGCAGTTTCTATTGTCATCCTTTCTTCCTGGTATATGGGTCACATTTTACTTTTTTTTTTCTTTTTATATGCCTTATCATTTTTGTTGGAAACTGGACACTTCAGATTATATGTTGTAGTAACACGGGGTACTGATATCCCCATCCAAGACTTGCTTTTGTTATTGTCTTATTTTTTAGTGACTCCCCAGATTTTACTGAGGTCTATTCATGAACACCACACCCTCCCGCCCTTAACACAGTGTTAAACCTCTAGTGTCCTCGGATTTGAGGATGCCCACATCCCATGCCCTGGGATGACCGTGTATTGGTAGATCTCTCTTTCTCTCAACTGTTAAACTCGACTAATTGCATACTGGTTACTCTATTATTTTCTTTCTTTCTTCTTTTTTCTTTCTTTTTTTTTTTTTTTTTTTTTTTTTTTTTTTTTTGTATTTTTCTGAAGCTGGAAACAGGGAGAGACAGTCAGACTCCCGCATGCGCCCGACCGGGATCCACCCGGCACGCCCACCAGGGGCGATGCTCTGCCCACCAGGGGGCGATGCTCTGCCCCTCCGGGGCGTCGCTCTGCTGCGACCAGAGCCACTCTAGCGCCTGGGGCAGAGGCCAAGGAGCCATCCCCAGCGCCAGGGCCATCTTTGCTCCAATGGAGCCTTGGCTGCGGGAGGGGAAGAGAGAGACAGAGAGGAAGGAGGGGGGGTGGAGAAGCAAATGGGCGCCTCTCCTATGTGCCCTGGCCGGGAATCGAACCCGGGTCCCCCGCACACCAGGCCGACGCCCTACCACTGAGCCAACCGGCCAGGGCCTACTCTATTATTTTCAAAAATACCCTGAGGCCTGCGTTGCTCTGTAAACTGATTAAATCAAACTGGGACTCTTCTGGAGGAACAGTATCAGAGCCTGTGTGCTTGGCCGGCAGCCGTCTGGATGGAGTCTCCACTTTGGTCTTGGTTCAAATACTACAAACTCTACCCTTTATTATCAAATTTTTATAGATTTTCTTGAATGGCTGTTTTTTTTTTTTTCACTTGTTCTATGCCCTTAGGGCCATTTCCAGATGTTTTAAATGGCTGGAATTTTTTAAAGTAATATTCAGCAGTTTCACTGGTGAGTGGATCAGCGGAGAGCCTCATGCCATCGTGCTGACTGTGTCCAATCACCTGACCTTATGGTGATTCATTGGCAATGAATGAAAATGCGAATTAAGAGGCAAAAGATCTGTAGGGTATTTTACTCTAAACGAGATCATCTATAGACATAGAAACTGAGGCCCAAAGTCAAGTGGTGCATCCTCATCACCCTTGCTGGTGTTCCCGCACCCCAAAGTCAGGTGGTGCATCCTCATCACCCTTGCTGGTGTTCCCGCACCCCAAAGTCAAGTGGTGCAGCCTCATCACCCTTGCTGGTGTTCCCGCACCCCAAAGTCAGGTGGTGCATCCTCATCACCCTTGCTGGTGTTCCCGCACCCCAAAGTCAGGTGGTGCATTCCCATCACCCTTGCTGGTGTTCCCGCACCCCAAAGTCAGGTGGTGCATCCCCATCACCCTTGCTGGTGTTCCCGCACCCCAAAGTCAGGTGGTGCATCCTCATCACCCTTGCTGGTGTTCCCGCACCCCAAAGTCAAGTGGTGCAGCCTCATCACCCTTGCTGGTGTTCCCGCACCCCAAAGTCAGGTGGTGCATCCTCATCACCCTTGCTGGTGTTCCCGCACCCCAAAGTCAGGTGGTGCATCCTCATCACCCTTGCTGGTGTTCCCGCACCCCAAAGTCAGGTGGTGCATCCTCATCACCCTTGCTGGTGTTCCCGCACCCCAAAGTCAAGTGGTGCATCCCCATCACCCTTGCCGGTGTTCCCGCACCCCAAAGCCGTGGCCTTAGGAGCGCAGGCAGACCCGGCAAAGATGCGCAGGTGCAGGCGAAGGGAGGACAGTGGGACCCCTCCTGCTGCCACCTGATCTCCCCAGTTCAACCAGGCAGCCTCCACGGAGGAGATATTTTATTCATGTGGCACAGAGATCCCCCAACGGTGTCAGCGAAATCAAACATCCCTGAAGAGCCGATTCCCAGGTTCCCTTAGAGTTGCTGCATCCAGTCATTGCTCCTTACAGCTTGTGTTACTAAAGATAGCTCTGCTTTGTTTGACAAAAAGTGCATCTGGAGTATAGAATCTTAAAAGAGAATGTGCCCAGATGGTAGCGATATTTAAGGAAATGCCGTTTTCCAGTTTGGAAGTTTGTAACCCCCGCTGATTTTGTTGGTAGGATTTTTTCAAACCCCCTTTTGCCCGTACATGGTTCAAGTTGACAGGGGCGTTTCATGGTGTAGTCATGGTAACCGTGAAGCCTCACTAGGGTACCCACCACAGCTCACACAACATGCACGCGCACACACACACACACACACACTTCACATTTTATCCACAATGCATAACCCACTGAAACCCCCCAAATCATTTACATCCTGAAAACGAGCTTAAAATAACAAATACCAAACTTGTATGAACTTCCACATGTTGTGTTTTTGTCACTTTGTCTAATTACTATTCACACCAAAGGTAAAAAAAAAAAGCAATTTGGTAGCAGATTGCTTGGGGTGGAGCACTTGGGTTTTTGGGGTTCAATAGAGGGGGGAGCAGAGAATTCATATATTTGCCTCTTTGCTAGGAGAAAGGCTAAAACCGAAGATGGCTTTATTTTATTTTTTAAGGCATTATCTAAATTTTTTTTTAATTTTTTTATTGATTTTAGAAAGGAAAGGAAAGGACTGAGACAGAAAGAGAACACCGAGCTGCCCCTGTGTGTGCCCTGACTGGGGATCGAACCGGCAACCTCTGCGATTCAGAACGATGCTCCAACTAACCGAGCTATCCAGCCAGGGCAATGGGGGCTGTAAAAATCAGCTCATTCCCATTTGTTTTCACACTCCTTGCAGTAATAATTATTCCTGGCTAATAATGCTGGTTTTAAAAGCAGGTAATTAGCGCTTCCAACACTGTGATTGAATTTCTTGAAATTAAAAACCTATATTCTACAACCTGGGTCCCAATTTTGTGACCAAGAAGAATTCCCCTGCATTTGCTTTAGTTGGGTCACACCTGGTGGGATGTCCAGTACCCAGAAGACTTGTTTCAGGGGAACACTGATGGACAGATCTGCCTTTGGGGGTGATTCAGACCAAGTCAACGGGAAGACCCGTAAACCGTATCTTTTGTTGTTGTTGTTGTTGTTGTTTTCGTATTTTTCTGAAGCTGGAAACAGGGAGGCAGTCAGACAGACTCCCAGCATGCACCTGACCGGGATCCACCCGGCACGCCCACCAGGGGGCGATGCTCTGCCCATCCGGGGCGTCGCTCTGCCGCAACCAGAGCCATTCCAGTGCTCAAGGCAGAGGCCACAGAGCCATCCCCAGCGCCCGGGCCATCCCCGCTCCAATGGAGCCTTGGCTTTAGGAGGGGAAGAGAGAGACAGAGAGGAAGGAGAGGGGGAGGGGTGGAGAAGCAGATGGGTGCCTCCCCTGTGTGCCCTGGCTGGGAATCGAACCTGGGACTTTCACACGCCAGGCCGACGCTCTACCACTGAGCCAACTGGCCAGGGCCAAACCGTATCTTAAAACTTTTCCCTGGAGAAACAGAGACTCTTCGGTGCAACTGGAGAGGAGTGTGGAATTTTAAATCTCGAAGTCTGTATCTTCTGTGAAATGATCTCTGAAGAGCCAAGGAATGTTCCTGAGGAAGGAGTAGCCTCACTCAGGGAGATGCCACCCGTCCAAAGCAGAAGCTGGGGGAAGGGTCCTCAGTATTTGTTCTGAGGTCCCCCGCCACCCTGTTCCCTACAGTAAAATGTTATGTGTGAGAAGGCCCACCCCCTTCTCACTCAGTGGCTTCTTGCATAGCCTGGGTTAGCCTGGCAGTAAAGACTTATGAGAGAGTAGTTTATTCGGGGTGCAGGTGGGGGGAAGAAGTAATTCCAGAGACTGACGGACAGGGAGAAGGGAAAAGAAATCCAATACAAAATGCATCCCATTGTCTGCCGGCCCTCTCTCCTAGGCCACTTAGTCACATGTGAGCGCGCCTCTGAATCGCCATCCAGAGTAAGCACTGGCCCGTGGGCTCCTGTCCCCTGTGGGCCCAGGGCCCCTCCCACGGGGCAGCAGTGCCCTCCATTTCAGAGTGGAGCATCTGTGAGCACTGACCACTTAGTTCTGTGGCTGTGGCACCCTGTGGTGTCCACAATGCCCGAGGCAACAAGTAAGAGGTCCACAGGTGGGCTTGAGGGAAGGTGCTGTCCGGCCCCACCTGCGGGACACTTGTCAGACAGAGCCCGTGTGGAGCGATGACTTCAACAGCGAGTGAAGTCAGCGGAGAGGCCACAGGGATCTGAGGCAGGTGCCTTAGAGGTGTCTAATCCTCCCATCACAGAGTGACAATCGGGGCAGAGGGTAGGCAGACACTGTTCTGGGATCCCCGATCATTCCTCGGGTGTGTTGTAGTGAAGACCTGGGGATACAGCTTCCTGTTTCCCTCTCAAGAGTCTTTTCCACCTCCTGTCCTGTGCTTCATTGCCACCTGCCTGAAACTGCCTGTGGCCTCACACAGGAGCTCTGTTGCCCAGCGGTCTACGATTCTGCCTCTTCTGTTTCCCCTGGGGGGACCGGGATTCCAAACACACACTCCCATTCCTAGAACCACACGTGCTGACCTCTTTCTTGCTTCTGTGGGTGCCACCTGCTACCCGCTTCTGACCTGGCCTTGTTCCGTGTCCTGCCCCCGCCTCGCCTTCTGTGCTGTGATGTCCCCGTCATCTAATTCATCCTCTCTTTCTCACTCCTCTTTCCTTTAGGCTGGGTTCCCCGGGGGGGGGGGGGGTCCTATATGCCGTGTAAATAACATCTGAGAGTTTGACGCAAATGCAGTGTTGATTTTGAAGCAAAATTATATTAATTGGGAATAGTCTGTTATTTGGCAAGCCAAATAACAGACTATGAAGTTGTTCTTGACCATGCGGCAGTCAGGAAAAATGTGTGTGCATAATGATCAAATCATGAAAACATGTGACTCTCAAGCCTTCTATTGGTGTCACAAACACGGCCTTCAATGAAACCTTCTCGCCAGAATTTTTGGAAGAGACATCATTTCTGCAAAACCTCACCCAGTTGTGCTAGATCTCTTTTCCATGTGAGAGACCCACATTTCCCTCGGTCATTCTTTATACGGTACAAGGGCTGCTTGTGTTTTTTCTATATATTTCTAAGTTTCCTATGAACTGGATCGTATTTATAGGAATCGCCCATGTTTCTTAGGGTTTTCTCTAGGCTGTTCATGTAAAATTCTCAACCCTAATAAGAGTTTCACCTGGTTATTCCTGGAAGTTTGCAAGGAATGCCACGTGTTTGCATATAAGTGTTTTCCTCTGCCTGCTTCGGTCCCCCACTTTGATGTTTAGTGCCCCCCAACAAAGCCTTTCCCCACCATAGCCATCACTGGGCTGCGCCCACAGTCCCACAGCCTCGGTTTCCACAGGGATTCCATGCAAGTCCAGGGAGGTGGCCAGTGAGCCATCTCTGAGCAGCGCCGTCTCCCCTTCCCCTCCTTCCAGGGTATAAAGTGTCCTCCCAGAGCACACACCTGTTTTCCGTGCTTCCCGGAATTCTGCCGGGCAAACTAATGCCAGGAAGGTCCGTTTTGGAAAACACACGGGACTCTCACTCAAATACATTTCCAGACCCTTCACCCATCTGTCTTTTTCTGGTCTCTTTTTCTCTGCATGATCATCTCTAGCTCCAGAACATTCCAGAAATAGCCCGGCTCCTCCTGGCCAGACTTGGTGTACGTGATTTCTCTGCCGCACTTGCTGGTGCCCTTTGACCCCTTTGGCTTCCAGGGGAAATATTTGTACTGAATACATAAAACAGGAAACTTTTTTTTCTCTAGAACTATGGATTCAAGGAAAGGCAAAAGGCAGGTAGCAACTAACATTTGCAGACATCAGATGGAAAAGATAGTTCAGAGGGGTCCCCCACTTGCCCAAACTTAACCACCTAATAAGTGATTGAAAATAGGGAATATTTGACAACGAAACTCTCTCTCTCTCAACCTGGTCTCTCTGATGACCTTGTTTCATGGTTTCCATTGGTGTGGCTAACGTTTCTTGTCACTACTTTGGGGTATCTCAGTTAAGATCTGAATATAAAACTAAAATTCACTTTTGCTATGCATACATTCTTTTTCTTTAGGTTAGCCCTGATCCCAGATTTCTTTCTCTATGACACGTACAGATCATCTGTCACTTATTTTTTTATTTTCAGCAGAAGCCACTAGTCGACAATAAGCCAAGTAGGCCCTGGCCAGATGGCCCAGTGTGTAAAGTATCCTCCCAGAGCACCAAGATTGTGGGTTCAATCCCCAGTCAGGGCACACACGAGAGGCAAACAGTGCTACAACTAAATGAAACAACTAAGTGGAACAATGAGTTGATCCTTTTCTCTCTTTCTCTTTCTATCCCTGCCTCCCCACTGCCCCTCCCATTTCTCTCTCTCTCTCTCTCTCTCTCTCTCTCAAATCAATGGAAAAACTAAAATAAATTAATTAATCAATAAGCAGAGTGCACTGTTTCAAGCTTCTCAGAGGGAAACATATGCAACATTGTATGCATTTTCTTTCTTGTGTTCTACCAAGACACACTCTCTCTCTCTCTCTCTCTCTCTCTCTCTCTCTCTCTCTCACACACACACACACACACACACACACACACACACACACACACACACGAAGTTCTATTTCCATGTCTTGCTTTGTGTGCATTCCCTAGGAGACACTGTTCTCACTGGAGAAAGCCAAAACTCGGGGGGACCTTACAGCCGAGTGTCCACACTTCTCTTTTAATCGGGGTTAAGCAACCAGCCCAGGACCTCCCAGCCTTTTCCCAGATCACACAAGTTAGGAGTGGAGCCAAGAGTCTCTGGGTCCCCGATGGGGCTCTCCCAGTCTATCTGCCTTTACATGGGCCAGTTTGCTGGAAAGATTTGTTCCCACGAGCTCAGCTAGGACCTTGTGTTTAAATATGGTTATTGTCAACCGTGGCCAGATAGCTCGGTTGGTTAGAGCAGTGGTCGGCAAACTCATTAGTCAACAGAGCCAAATATCAACAGTACAACAAGTGAAATTTCTTTTGAAAGCCAAATTTTTTAAACTTAAACTATCTAGGTAGGTACATTCCTTATCGAGGTAGCGCCTGCACGTGGTATTTTGTGGAGGAGCCACACTCAAGGGGCCAAAGAGCTGCATGTGGCTCACAAGCCGCAGTTTGCCGACCAAGGGGTTAGAGCAGGGGTCCCCAAACTACGGTCCGCGGGCCGCATGCGGCCCCCTGAGGCCATTTATCCGGCCCCCGCCACACCTCCGGAGGGGGCACCTCTTTCATTGGTGGTCAGTGAGAGGAGCACATTGACCATCTCATTAGCCAAAAGCAGGCCCATAGTTCCCATTGGTCAGTTTGTTGATTTAAATTTACTTGTTCTTTATTTTTAAATATTGTATTTGTTCCTGTTTTGTTTTTTTACTTTAAAATAGGATATGTGCAGTGTGCATAGGGATTTGTTCATAGTTTTTTTTATAGTCCAGCCCTCCAACGGTCTGAGGGACAGTGAACTGGCCCCCTGAGTAAAAAGTCTGGGGACCCCTGGGTTAGAGCATTTCCCCGAAGCACAGAGGTTGTTGGTTTGATCCCCGGTCAATACACTCTCCTGCTCTCTCCCTTCCTCGCTTTAAAACAAAATAAAAAATTAATAAAAATAAATTAATTAATTAAAAAATATATGGTTAATGTCAGCAGCCTCATTTCCAAATGTGGAAGAGTTTAATTTTTTCCAACACACTGTGAATATAGAAAGCACTGTTCACGTCTGCATCCTCGTTTAATCCACGCAATCTTGGCAAATTCCCAGGCACGCCCAGAGGTCTTTGCCTATCTGTAATCACCCAGCAACAGCAAATGGTGAAGGACTGCTTCAATAAGCATGCGTGAAATGCTCATTGTCTGCTAGGATGAAGACAGGTGTATCTACCTGAGCACTGAATAAATGTTTGCTGAATCTGGATCTAGACCATTGTCTTCCCAAAGTAAGAAAGTCTCTCTGTTTCGGGCCCAAGCATATAACAATGGTTCAAGACACCCTGGGCCCTTCAGCAAATGTCTTCTGGGATCATCTCCACATTCAGACGCATCCTAAAGAACACAGGGAAAGCACTCGCCGTTTTGCAAAAGCTGTATTTCATTTGACGGAAACCTGGACAGAAGGCTCGCCAACCCTGGAGTGCAGACCTGTTTCATATTTCCAAGGTAGCCGCTGCCCTCTAGTGTTAGAGCGAGAAAGCAAACAGTATACCTGGTAGACTCTAAATTCAGCCTCATGGCGTTTTTCACTTAATGATGTCTCAGCAGTCTTATCAGGAAACCACCGGGAAACCGCTACTAGACAAGGACACTGCCCTGGGGTCGACAAGCTGTTCTCCAAAGGTTTCTATTCAGACAGTTCACACTGGCACTTCCAGACCTGTTAAAACACTGAACTGCTGCCTGACCAGGAGGTGGTGCAGTGGATAAAGCGTTGAACTGGGATGCAGAGGACCCAGGTTTGAAACCCTGAGGTCACTAGCTTCAGTCCTGGCTCATCTGGTTTGAGCAAGGCTCATCAGCTTAGCCCAAGGTCACTGGCTTGAGCAAGGGATCACTTGGTCTGCTGTAACCACCCCCCCCCCCGTCAGGGCACATATGCGAAAGCAACCGATGAACAATTAAAGTGCCACAACAAAAAATTGATGCTTTTCATTTCTCTCCTTTCCTGCCTGTCTGTCCCTATCTGTTCCTCCCTCTGTCTCTTTCTGTCTCTGTCACACACACAAAAAGAATGAAAACAATGAACTGCTTCCATAACAACAGGCAAAAGCCTCTGCTCTTAGTCCCCTGGGTACCTCCACCACTACTCAAGAACCATGACACCTCCCCCTGGACCCCCACTGGTCCCCACCACCCCATACCCAAAAACAGAACGCTCCGCAAAGCAGGGACCTCCAGGACCCGGTCCTAGAGCTGCAGTGTTAGGTCAGCGTTCGGATCAATCCAGTGATTAAATATGTTGACCGTGACGTTTTAATTGCTACTCTCCATTCAACTACGGTGTTCATTCCTCCGTCCATGCATTATTTACGGACACCCCCTATGTCCCAGATGCTGTCTGTGTTCATCACAACACATAGGGGAAAGGGAAAGGTTCGTAAGGTCACAGCCCTGTGGAACTCTCCACACTTAAGATGGCATCTAATTTAGTTCATCTCATCCTCGTGGTCGGGAAACATTAGCAGCCGATGACTAATCTCCACCCCGGCCTCTTGGGGTGGAAGTTCAGTGGGATGGTTATACGGCACTGTGTGCGGGCCACTGAGGGGCCAGCTTCACCTCTTCATAGCCTTCTGGGCTCTGGGGAGTCACTTTACCTTCTTACATTTCAGGTTTCCCATTGCTGAAGGGAAGAAAGTAACATTTACATTGTTGTTATTATAAGAATTAAAGAAGAGAGTCTTTAAAAGTCATCATGCCCTGGCCGGATAGCTCAGTGGGTTAGAGCATCATCCCAAAGCACAGAGGTTGCTGGTTCGATCCCCGGTCAGGGAACATACAGGAACAGATGTATGTTCCTGTTTCTCTTCTCTCTTTCCCTTCCTCTCTCGCTAAAACAGTAACTAAAAATTAAAAAAAAAAAAAAGTCGTTACCACAGCCCTTGTCATCAAATCAGTTGTCAATAAGTGTTTGCTAATATTAATATACTGAAGAACTAACAGGTGAAGAACAAACAGGTGTAGGTCCTCGGAGCAATTCTACTTTCCAGCGACGGTCAGATGGAGAAACACTTACAGGGACAGAGAAGCTGAAGCATGAAAAATACGACAAGAAAACAAGTGACCTCAGTCATTTCACACTCGCAGCATCGGTTTAATCACTCAAGAGGCACACTCCCTATACACGGTCCTATTTACAGACGTATCCAGGCAGCTCCAGAGGGACGTTTGGGAAAGATGTATTCAACCAATTGTCAGGAATTGGGTCGCGTGGCCGATCTCCGACAGGCTGCCTTTTCAGGGCTCACGGCACGTGGCTCTGTGTCCTCCTTGCGGCCTTGGGATTAGGGATGAGTCAGCATGACACAGGGCTGTGAAATGTAGACTCTGCTCCTCTCAACTTGAAGGTGCTTTTCAGAAAGGCAGTGGGTTCCCAAAGAAACCTCTCCTTCCTCCCGGCTGCGTGTCAGCACATTTCGTCTGCAGTCCTCGTATCGCAGACACCTTCTATACCTACAAACTATTCTTTACAAACCCTGGAGCGCTTCCCAGGACCACAGTGGATAGAAGGTGAGAACTTTATTCAATTTCGTTTGGAGACAGCACTATTTCCGGAGCAAACTGCCATTGTGGACATTACTACTCAACCTCACACAAAACCTACAAGGGTCCCATGTAGTCAAAGGACTGACAGCCGTTTTAAAGCAGGCTGTAAGAAGAGTCAAAACCACTAGTCAAACATTCAGGGGAGACCATGAACAGCCAACCATATCTGGATACCTTTTACCTCCCCCCAAAATAGACATGTCTCTAGGCTCCCTCCCACTGGAGGAGATAAAACCTCCGGTCATTGCCCTGGCCGGTTGGCTCAGCGGTAGAGTGTCGGCCTGGCGTGCGGGGGACCCGGGTTCGATTCCCGGCCAGGGCACATAGGAGAAGCGCCCATTTGCTTCTCCACCCCCCCTCCTTCCTCTCTGTCTCTCTCTTCCCCTCCCGCAGCCAAGGCTCCATTGGAGCAAAGATGACCCGGGCGCTGGGGATGGCTCCTTGGCCTCTGCCCCAGGCACTAGAGTGGCTCTGGTCGCGGCAGAGCGACGCCCCGGAGGGGCAGAGCATCGCCCCCTGGTGGGCAGAGCGTCACCCCTGGTGGGTGTGCCGGGTGGATCCCGGTCGGGCGCATGCGGGAGTCTGTCTGACTGTCTCTCCCCGTTTCCAGCTTCAGAAAAATACAAAGAAAAAAAAAACCCACCTCTGGTCACCAGCATTGCTCACTGGAACCCCAAAACTGAGTCTACACTTTCCAAGTTTAGCCTACTACTTTGGAATATAAAATTTTTTCAAAAGACTTGTCAGTATTGATCAGTAGGGAGAGATGGACCAGCACACTTAAGATGGGCTCTCCCTAGTGCCTCAACCTGCTTTATGTACTTAACCCACCACATCGAGAACAGAGAACTGGGAACGAGTGATACAGACACTCTCTGAGTCTGTTAGGTTTGGGCACCTCCGGGATTTAGAGTGACCGGAAACCTCAAACCATATCTCAAGCAGAAATATAACTTTAAATGCCCCTGTATTTCTGAAACCTGAAATGCACAGATCAGCTAGTTTAATATTCACCCCACTGGAAATGGAGAATTGACAAACCTGTGTTTAAACCCTTGATAAATATTTTACACTTTTACATTTTAAAATAGCTTTTAGATTGTATTCCTTATGTGAAAAAAAAAAAAAAGCACAAATCAAAACTGACTAATCTGTGGCATGTCTATTAAACAATAAAACAGTTTTCATATCTATCTATATGCTGTGGGGGATATTTTAAAAAATTATTATATGTCACAAACACTTCCATCTTACTTTCCCAAAATGTTATTTTCAATAGTTGAGCTACATTTCAAAATCCTCTATGGAACTTACTAGATATATGTCTGTTCAGGACTACCTACAAAATACTCTTTTTCTGCCTCCCTTGTCACGACCTAGGTCCTAAGCCACATCTCAGCAATGTAATATCTATGTTTTCATTGCAAATCTTCAGCTTATCGTTTGAGATTGTCATCATAAACTATACAGACTGGAGGTGTCTGAAAATTGTTCTGATTAAAATCATCAGTCTAGTCCCTGGCTGGTGGCTCAGTGGATAGAGCGTTGGCAGGATGTATGGACACCTTGGGTTTGATTCCCAGTCAGGGCACACAGGAGAAGAGCCCATCTGCTTCTCCTCCACCCCCACCTCTTCTCTCCCTCTTCTCCTCCTGCAGACAGTGGCTCAAATGATTCAAGCATCAGCCTCAGGGGTTGCCTGGTGGATCCTGGTTGGGACATATGCAAGAGTCTCACTATCTCCCCTCCTCTCACTTAAAAAAAAAAAAGAAGAAGTAGAGTTTTGATCACTTTCAAATATATTTGGTGTCTAAAAATATTGGCTTTGAAGTTATTTGGGAAAAACACTTTAATAAATAAGAGTCATTCATAATTAGTTTATCAACTGCTCACCGGTTGTTTCTCTGAGCATTTTAAAGCAATCCTGTGCAATAACAGTCCAAAGTCTACTTTTCCCAGAATGCCATTTTCATAGGCTTTTTTTTTGCCCCTAACCTATAGAAGTCACACATGCTGCTTTACAGAAATCTGGATTCCTGAGATTATACACGTGGAAGTGGGGTACACAGCAGTTGGTTTTGAGGAGTTTGCTTTTCCGAGCGACGGTCACTGTGATGAGTCAACCACATCAACTTTGGCAGAAGATGTCTCCTAAAAGACCTTTGCTTTCTGAAGGAATACGTATTTATGGTCTCTGAAATGGTGTGGGATTTTAAGCCACCAGGGCCAGAGGGTGAAGGAACAGCTAAGCTTGTGTCTTTGGGTGAGATGACGAGGGCTCCTAGTTCCTCAGCTCACGTCTCGAACTTTCTGGGCAGGGGAAGAGGGGCAGGTTACAGTCCTGCCGAAGAGTCTCCTGCTCGTTCTATAATTAACAGTGACTGTCCCACTTTTACCTCTCCTTTAACCTTGGTGGACACAGCTCTAGCCTCTGTTTCACGTCATCATTCCTCTTTCTGGAACCTCCCCGCTGTCACCAAAGCCATGCGTCTAAATTTTCCCACCGTGCCTCTGCAAATCCAACCAAATGGCCTTTAAACGTGTCTCAAAAGTGAAGGCTCTGTGTGACTTAGCTTCAAATTGTTCTCATTATAAATGTGTTCTAAACCTGCTGGTTTGGGTTTTCCGTTCTTTGCCACCCAACCTAATCCTAACTAAATCCCAACTAGGTGGTCAGTGTTAGCTTGGGCAACCCCTGGAAAAGCCAGGCGTGGAGGTGGAAACACCCTTCCCTACCAGCCAATGTCCCGTGAGCATTCTCAGCCACCGTCCTTCATCCACGTAAAACTTCCCGTGAAGTCGATTCAGTAAACACTGATCAACTTCCGCAGGAAAAACGAGGCAGTGAGTCTTTCCCCTTACCCGGGTGATAAAGATGAGAAATGAGCAGAGCCCTCGAGGAAAAAAAGACATTGGAGAGGGCAACCCGCGCAGAAAGCCACAGCTGATGGTAAAGATGTAAGAATCCCCTTACAGACAGATGTGTATTTCACTCCTGGTGCGGTTTGTTTTTATTGCCAATTTAACAGCCGTCCTGCCTGCTTGCTAGAAGTGAAGTGAGGTGGAAGGCGGGAGCTGTAGCCCATATTTTCACCACCGGGTCCCCACGGGCTTAGCCCAGAGACTGGCACACAGTTGGGACTCAGTAAGGACTTGTTGAATGAACAAATCCTAATTTTTCTAATCCTTCCACTCATTTTAGGAAAACCAATCAAAGGAGTGTTCAATGACTGGTCTCAGGAAATGGCAAGGAGGGGTTGCTCACATTGTCCCATTCCCCAAAGACCCTGTGGGAGGACATCAGTGACTGAGGAATTAGTCTAGAATTACAGAGAGCAGCACTGTAAGCCTTGTAACTCACTCCTAGCATAACGTGTCACCTTGGACACATCACTGAACCTTTCGAGGTCTCCCTGTGCAAAACAGTGGAAGGGCACGGTTTCTGACGCGCCTCCGCGGGGACCCTGTCAGTGCAGGAACCCAGAAGAGACCTTAGAATCTGGAAACAATCTCTAGCCTCTGTTCTCAAAGGTTTGTTTACATTTGATTTTTATTTTTATTTTTTTCATGAACTCACACAAGGTACCGGGAGACCCTAGAAATCGGGTGATATGTAACACGACCTCGAACTCACGGGCTAAAAACATCACAAATTGATATACCCCTTTCGCTAATCATTTTCAATACAGCAAAAGTTCAAAAAACGGGCATCAGGAAATGACACAGGGCAGGTGAAGCTATTAAAAGTGACTGCTCCTGAGCTGGGTGTCACAAACGCACCGTGAGCTGTGTGGGCAGAGCTGCTCGCTGAGGGGGACCCTCCTTCCTTTCATTCTCCACAGAGACCATCAGGAGTTTCTCTGGGTAGAACGCAAAATGAAAAAGACACAGGCACCCAGGAATGTGGTACACTGCCCCTCAATGTCCTGCCACAGAGACTACATTTAAAGAAGCACTTATCTCAGCAGGAGCGACAGCATTTTTTTTTTTTTTTTTTTTTTGTATTTTTCCAAAGCCAGAAAAGGGGAGGCAGTCAGACAGACTCCCGCATGCGCCCGACCAGGATCCACCCGGCACGCCCACCAGGGAGGCGATGCTCTGCCCATCTTGGGGCGTCGCTCTGCCGCAATCAGAGCCATTCTAGCGCCTGAGGCAGAGGCCACAGAGCCATCCTCAGTGCCTGGGCCAACTTTGTTCCAATGGAGCCTTGGCTGCGGGAGGGGAAGAGAGAGACAGAGAGGAAGGAGAGAGGGAGGGGTAGAGAAGCAGATGGGCACCTCTCCTGTGTGCCCTGGCCTGGAATCAAACTCGGGACTCCTGCACACCAGGCCGACACTCTACCACTGAGCCAACCGGCCAGGGCCAGGAGCGACAGCATTTAAGAGGTTGGCACAGTTCAGTGCCAGGCAATCCTTCATGGGGAAAAATGACAGAGTGTGGGTGAGATGAGAACTGCCCTTGGTTATTTAGATGATTGATGTAAGGAGCCAGAAAGATAATGCAGAAGTTAGCGCTTGGAAATCAAAAGTTTACCCTTAAAATGATCACAGTCACCCCAACGCTAAAAATGAATCCCGTTTAGATTTAAAAGACCTGCTATAGCTCAAAAGGCAGGCTCTCACTGCCTTGTAAATGTCTTACGTGATCGCTGCTCCTTGAATCTTATTATCCCTTTGAAGACCGACGCTGTAAGGGATACAGTAATCCCAGGTTTACACAGCTCTCTTGTATGCATGAGCCACTGCATTTCAGATCCTAAGAGTGTGGCAAGTATAGTACAGCTATGTTACATCAGGCAGCTCATTCTAACGTAGCGTGTCTGTTCTGTAACTTCTATAAAGCACTGAGAGAAATATTTGTACACAAGTGGGACATTTATATATTTGGGAGAGTATCAGAATGTCACATCAGAGTGGATGTATCTTCACTGTACAGAAAAAAAAGGGGGGGATAAATAGAGGTGGGCACAAGAGAAGCAGAGTAACCATTTTAAACCATTAAAGCTGATCTCAACTTGAGGGTAGAAATGTGCTACAAACTTACTGTTTCCTGTCTCCCTGTTACTCCAGAGGACAACGGAGAGATGGCCTGAAGCTATCACAGGGCCCAAGCATACCTCTAAAACAGAAAACCCTCAGCACAGCCCTCACGACTCTGTGTTTAAGTTTTTGGAGGGAAAGTGTGGCACCCCGCAGCACTGAGAGTGTTGCTTAGCAGCTCCAAGCACGCGTTCGAGCAGGCTGATTGATGTCCACCTGGCCTCGGGAAGTGCACCTCCACTGTCACAAGTTCATAGCTCACCGTCCCTTCCATGCAGAGCAGTTCTGATGGATAAAGTGTTGACCCCTTCCTATGCAGTCAAGACTTTAGCCTGTTGCTGACCTTTGCCGAAGTAGTTCGTCCTTGCTTCTTCACCCCACGCCCACCCCCAACTCACGTTCCAAACTGCATCTCAGGAAAGAGTCTTCTTAGAGCACTCAAGCGTGAAAACAGATCTGACATCCACGACTCTCCCTACTCCTGTGTCGATGACATCTGTTTCCAAAGTCCTGAACCAAGACACACAGCATAGGTTCCTCAGGGGAACCTGACCGTTAAAACAATTCTGGACCGAGTGTTAATCGGGAGTGATTTACACTCTGAACAACTGTGGCTCCATTTCCCCACCCCCTCCATCCCGCAGGCTCTCTGCCATGTTTGATTCTCACCTACAAAGACAGTGCCAGGAGCCACTGAACACTTTTCGTGGTGTTGCTGGGGAAGCAGCAAAGTCAATTGTCAGCACGCAGACCGGGAGCTGCAGTCTCACGCATGATCTGTGTGAGAGGAAAGCACTGCACCCACACGGAGCCAAGCGCCTCGCTTAAATAAACTGTCCCGGCTGAGCGCGCAAGGCACCTCCTCCCCACAGCAAGTCGAATGGCTGTAAGAAATTGTGCTTGCATTTGATTAGCTCAGACCCAGTTTCCTGGGACCTTAAACATCAAATCCTCCCAAAATATGGCTATAATGCTGGCTAATATTTGCAGATATCATTTCTGCAAGTGAAACCCAAATACAGTTATGTACAAAGTTAGTTGACAGAAGACCTATCCCATTAAGTGTATTTGAATAGATCAAACTAGGAATAAACATCACTCTTAAATGTATCATCTAAGCTCAGGATACTTGATAGGGAGAGTAGTTTTCTAAAAAGAATGCTCAAATATTTGTGGATGGTGGGGGGGTTATATCAGAGTGACTTCACCACTATTGTGCCAATTCTCAAAGGGAAAATATGAGAGGTGATTCTTCTAGATGCAAAAATATATGTATCCTGTACTTCAAGCCCGATATTTATATGACTTTAAATTAACTTCTTGTCAAGTCAATGTTAGGTCATTGGGCTCTGAGGAACTTTATGAAGGAGTTTGAGTGTTCTCACGGTCAAATTCACTTTGAAATGCGAATAAGTCCTGGCACCTCCGGGGGGGGGGGGGGCGGAATGTAGACACTAGAAGGCGTTATTCCTCCTCCCCTGCCTTGGGCTGGGGACACCTGAAACCATGCATCTCTATGATGATCAGGGTGGCTCAGAACACCTCAAATCAGTCACCTGAGTTATAAACATCTTGAAGTTGCAACGGGTCCTAAACTAGGGGGCAGGTCACAAAATCAACATCTCCCCCGACAGTATTCAGAGTCCCTGTCCCGAAGCACAGCTGCACTGAAGGTTCCAGGTGAAGCCTCTTCCAACATGTCCTGTCCGCAATGGCAGTTCACATCAGGACCTGCTCCCGGGTCTCCGGCAGACGGAGGGCGATCAGGCCTCCCCCAACAAGAGACGTGGCAGCCAGAAGGATGGGGACCACTGTGGTTATCCCAACAAAAGAAGCAAAAATGGTATTTCCCAGGATGGCTCCGAATTTGCATAACCCATTGAGGATGCCGAAGGCGGTGGCCCTGTGAAGGAAGAAAGTACATTCTGAGAGACACCAACTAGACTTCATTGGAGCACCAGCACTGGGTTCTTTCTTTGCCTTGTTGTAGGGGGAGGTGTGGTGAAGGTGTGGGGGGTAATTTTCTGTCCTGAAATCTAAAAGCCATATATTCTCATTTCAGTCAAATTCGGAAATACAGACTCACATGAAGATGCAGGGATAAATAACCGCACCACTGAAAAGCAATCACCGTTATTAACATTGTGGAGTATTTCCTTCAAATTTATTTCTTTTTCTTTTCAAATATATTTCTTTTTAAAATTCCCACAGGTAATACATGCATATTATGAAATACGGAAAGAAAGAATAAGAACGAAGCAGGAAGTGTAAATGTTCCCCCTCCTTACTGATACCCTCAACCCTCTTGTAACAGACTTTTAGTGTGTCTAAATAGCATTTCTCCAAATGTAAGACTACATTTCCCAGATTCCTCTGCTGCTGCTGAGTGCAGTCATGTGACTAGAATTTGGCCAATAGGATGTAAGTGGAAGTTCCTGAGAAACTTCCTTAAGAGATGTTGTGAGTGAGCCATTTGCTCTCTTCTCTTTCATCCTTTTTCCTTCCATCCTGCTTCCTGGGATGGGTGTCATCTTGGGCCATGGCTGAGATCATGAAATGGAGAAAAATAAGGTATAGAAAGAGCCTGCTGCACCTGCTCTGGACATCTACAGGAGATGAAAATAAAATGGCCACTTTCCCAAAGCTGCAGTTTTAGGGGATTTCTGTCTTCCACAGCAGAACCTAACCCTAATTATTACCCCTCGACCCCCCTTCCCACTAATAACTATTACTGACAATCTAACCTTTCTTGACTTCATCTGTATACAGAGACAATATTCCTAGCTCCCTCTCTCCCCAACTGAAATCAAATGTTTCTTTTTCAGACCACAAGTTTACTAAGAAAGTGGTGGCATATTTATACTGGGAAAAAAATTTTTCATTTTTATTTCCATAACTGTACCACACTGCACCCTTATAGTCACTACCCCCAACGCTAGCCTTTTGTTTTCTTGGATAATTTTACAATTTTCCTTTTCCAAATAAGCTCTTGATTAATTTTTTCAAGTTCCTGGGGGTGGGAGGTGGAGCATCTCATAGAATTTGGAATGGACTTTGTAAAGTTTGAGAAAAACTAAAGAAGATTTGACATTTTTGTAAGATTCAATCTTCTTAGAATTCAATAAGGCATCTCCTGACATGATTTAAGTCGTCTTTTATATCTCTCAGCAAAGCTTTATGGTTTTCTTCACATAAGTGTTTCACCTTCCTCACCAAAGTGATTCCTGGATATTTTATGATTTCTGCTGTTATGAAATGTATTTTGATTTTAAGTTTAATTTTTTTAAAATATATTTTAAAGTCTATACATTATTAAGTGAATTTTATTACTGACACCTTACCAGATTCTTTTATTATTTCTAGTAGTCTCTTTAGTTCATTCTCTTGGGGTTCCTAAATTTGAACTGGCATCCCATGTAAATAATGAATGTTTCTCTCCCCTTACTCTGTTTTTTTTTTTTTTAAACAGTGAGAGGAAGGGAGGCAAAGACAGACTCCCGCATGCGCTCCCACAGGATCCACCTGGCAAACCCACTAGGGGGCAGTGCTCTGTCCATCTGGGGCATTGCTCCATTGCTCAGCAACCAAACTCTTCTTAGTGCCTGAGGTGGAGGCCATCCTCAGTACCCAGGGCTAACTTGCTCCAATCAAGCCATGGCTGCAGGAGGAGAAGAAAAAGAGAGCGAGAGAGAGAGAGAGAGAGAAGCAAAGGAAGAAGGGGTGGAGAAGCAGATGGGTGCTTCTTCTGTGTGCCCTGACTGGCAATCAAACCTGGGACATTAATACACTGGGCTGATGCTCTACTACTGAGCCAACCACACAGGGCCTCCTCTTACTCTTTGTAAAAGTTAGGAGTTCAGGGTGTGGCAGGCTCTGCTTTTCCATAGCAACCTACAGCCTGTACAGCTGTCACCAATTTAGGGGTTTTTACAGAATTTTGTTTACGTGCCTTCCACACCACTTTACAGTCCTTTCTGACCATGGGTCCCCTTTATCTGCTGTTCTCAAATTCCCAGTTCCTCCTCTGGGAGGAGAAACAACTGATAAGTAATGGCCTTGCCCCAATGCCTTTAAACCACGTCTTTCCTCATGTGGCTTGTGAAAATAAGAATACACCCTGGGCCGCCCGCCCTGTTCCCTGCAGATGCCCCCGACCACCATGCTGCACCCCACCTTCCTTTCCCTCCACCTGTGTTCACCTGCTTATTCAGCTTTTTACTTTATCTCCCTTTGGAAGGCTTATTCTCACCTCTTCGTGGTTGCTTGATGCTTATGGTATCTCCCTCTTTCTTTCCCTCCTGGACATAGTTTAGGCTTATCGTTTGCCTCTTGGCTGTCTACCTCACCCTATTAAAGCCTTAGCTCACCCACTTTCAAGCCTATGCCAACCTCCATATAAGAGAAACTCAAACACCTCATTGGAGTAGCATTTGGTCCATGGGACTCCAGGAAGATCAAGGCGGCCGGGGTCCAGGATCCTGGAGCAGGTGGATTTCTAGCTCAAGCCCAAACAAGCCCCAGAGAGGAACCCAGGGAAGCACTGACCTCTGGTTGGTGGGATACAGCTCCACCGTGATCACATCCAGAGCATTCCAGGCAGCTATGCTTGTCCCACAGAACAGGCACTGCCAGCCGATCATCGCGGACTCGCTGTTGCCAAAGAACAGGAAGAAGCAGCAGACTGCCGAGGTCAGCATGGAGCCACCTGTGGAGGGAGGTCAAGGGCCGAAAGAAACATGAAGCCCATGTCTCGAACAAGACTGTCACCCACAGGTCCTGCCCCATCTTCCGTCCCCTCGGGTACACATGAAATAACAGGTTACCTCCAGTCAAAGGTCTGTCTCTACACAGAGAACACAGCTCAAACCCTCACATGGAACCTGGCCATGGAATTAGAGCCCTCTGCATGGGTCACATCAGCAGAGTTATCCTATGGGAAGAATTTTTTAATTGTCACTCTGTGGTACTGCTTAGCCCAGAATCACTGGGGACCAGGTAGATGAGGGGTTACTTAACAGTCCATTCTATGCCAGACATTCTTCTAGATGCTTGAGATACATCATTATAAAAGAAAAACGTGGCCCTGGCCAGTGACTAAGTAGACAGTGTTTCAGCCCAGTGTGTGGATGTCCTGGGTTCGATTCCCGGTCAGGGCACACAGGAGAAGCGCCCGTCTGCAACACATCTCTGTGCAGCATATTGTGTGCTCATCCCTCCAAGTAGTCTCCATCCATCACCTCTTATCCCCCCACACCCTCCCCCATCTCCCTCTCCTGGCAGTCACCACACTGCTGTCTGGGTCCAGGAGTTTTTTTCTTTTTGTCCTTTTTTGTTTAAGCTCTCCAACCCATTACCCAGCCGCCCCCCCCCCCCACCACACACACACACAGCTGTCAGCCTGCTCTCTATGAGTCTGTCTCTATTTTGCTCATCAGTTGATTATTATTTTTCATTAGATTCCACATATGAGTGAAGTCATATGGAAAGGCGATCTCAAAACAGGTCACCCACGTCCCATCGAGACAGTCACTGAGCATCTCTTATTTCCTGGGTACTGAGGACCCCAGCTGGCCCGCTGTGTGCCACTTAGCCACTCACTAAAGGCAAAGGGACACAAACAGGCCATGGTCTGAGCTCTTCACTAGCTTGCAATTTAGTTCTTCACAATCGAGATCAGAGACAAACTACACATATTAGTAAAAGAGTAAGATAGAAAGAATGATTGTATACTGGTTCCAGATATCCAGTTTGGGGGAATGGCTTTGTTTAGCACTACAGAAATCAAAGATGCATTCACGGTGAGAAGAAGTGCTTCAGGGGTGAGGAAAGGATGTCCCCTCTCCCTGCCCAGCCTGCTTCCTGTGCCCAGACTTCCCTCTGCTCCCCACGGGGGACTGCACGACCGGTCCCAGGCAGCGGGCCATTCTTGTTCACATGTGCACCCACACCCACTCCATCCCTTGTACACCTTTCCTTCCAGAGAACTTCCTCAGCCACTCCAGGACCTGCCCACAGACTTCGCTGTCGGACCCTGGAACTCCAAAGGCCAGTGACAGGAGGGCACAGTGTCACACACCTGCTCTCACACACCTTATCCCACTGGAGCACACAGAGGTCTTAGTTTCCCGCTTCGGAAACAGAAGCTCAGACGGGGAAGGGAAGTTGTGTGGACTCGCCGGGTGAACGTGGACCGAGACTCCCAGCCGCTGGGATGCTGCCTGTAGCACCTGCTGCTGCAGAGCTCGGTGCTGCGGACTGAGCTAGGTCAGGGGCCGTCTTCATCGGTTCCGGTCGAGTTCAGCAGCACTGCTGAGTGACAGCTGGGTGGCAGACACCATGCTGGGCACAGGTGTAACAGAAGTCAGTAAGCCTCTGCCCTTCCCCCAGTGGGCTTCTGGTCTAGCCAGGCACCTGCGCCTCGAACAGGGAGTACGGCTCAATCTGCCATGCCTAAGAGTTGACTTTGTCCCCACCATAAGATTAACAGGCTGAAGTCACAAGCATTTCTTCTGCTCGCCATTCTGAATATTCATGATGCTGTGTATATTAATATTTGGTAGGAGCCTAACACCAGGAAAAGATTGCCTTCCGATAGGCCCTGGCCAGTTGGCTCGGTGGCAGAGCATCAGCTCAAAGTGTGGAAGTCCCAGGTTGGATTCCCCGTCACGACACACAGGAGAAACGCCCATCTGCTTCTCCTCCCTTCCCTTTCTCCTTTCTCTCTCTCTCTCTTCCCCTCCCACAGCCAAGGCTCCATTGGAGCAAAGTTGCCCTGGGCACTGAGGATGGCTCCATGGCCTCCGCCTCAGGCGCTAGAATAGCTCTGGTTGCAATGGAGCAATGCCCCAGATGGGCAGAGCATCGCCCCCTGGTGGGCATGCCGGGTGGATCCCAGTAGGGCGCATGTGGGAGTACCTCCCTGCTTCTCACTTCAGAAAAATACAAAAAAAAAAAAAAAAAAAAGATTGCCCTCCCATGAAGATGTGGTCCATTCACTCTTCTCTGACAAAATGATTCAGCTTGAGTCTGTCTCCCTGGAAGATCTGCTGCTAGGAACCGTGGTATTAATTTTACTGAGCAACGACGTCCCTAGGTCTCATTAGTGAGTTGTCTGCCTCCCCAGCCCTGGCTCTGACTCATATTCTAACAGACGTTTTCTCTGGCCCTGGGTGTATATACTTTCTTGTTCACCGTGGGTGGCATGTGTTTCTGTAACAAACTGCTACGAATCCAGCAGAATGAAGCAGCACAGACATGGGTGTAGCTACCACTTTTGAGAACCTGCAATGCACCAACCACGACCATGGCTACATTGTGTTCAATCCTCACAAACCTACAGGTTAGTTGGAAATATCCCCATTCTACAGATAAGGACACCGAGGCCCGTAAAAGTGAAGGACCATGTTCAAAGTCAAACAGCCTTTAGATGATAGAATTCCAACGGGAGTCTGTCCAATTCCAAAACCAAAGTGTGACCACTATTAAATAATAATAATGCAACATCTTAAAGCACTAAACAAAATCAAAGCTCACTTAAGAAGGAACATTTTATGGCCAACAGATATATGAAAAGATGCTCATCTTCTTTAGTTATTAGAGAAATGCAAATCAAAACTGCAATGAGATACCACCTCACACCTGAGCTATTATTAACAAGACAGGTAATAGCAAATGTTGGAGAGGCTGTGGACAAAAAGGAACCCTCATTCACTGTTGGTGGGAATGTAAAGTAGTACAACCATTATGGAATAAAGTATGGTGGTTCCTCAAAAAACTGAAAATAGAACTACCTTATGACCCAGCAATCCCTCTACTGGGTATATACCCCCAAAATTCAGAAACATTGATACGTAAAGACACATGCAGCCCCATGTTTATTGCAGCATTGTTCAGTAGCCAGGACATGGAAACAACCAAAAATCCTGTCAATAGATGACTGGATAAAGAAGATGTGGCACATATACACTATGGAATACTACTCAGCCATAAGAAATGATGACATCAGATCATTTACAGCAAAATGGTGGGATCTTGATAACATTATACGAAGTGAAATAAGTAAATCAGAAAAAAACAGGAACTGCATTATTCCATACGTAGGTGGGACATAAAAATGAGACTAAGAGACATTGATAAGAGTGTGGTGGTTACAGGGGGAGGGGGGAGGGAGAGGGAAAGGGGAGGGGGAGAGACACAAAGAAAACTAGATAGAAGGTTACAGAGGACAATCTGACTTTGGGTGATGGGTATGCAACATAATTGAACGACAAGATAACCTGGACATGTTATCTTTGAATATATGTACCCTGATTTATTGATGTCGCCCCATTAAAAAAATAAAATTATTAAAAATAAAAAAAAGAAGGAACATTTTATATATTTTTCTGACAACCTTACAAAGCATGTAGAAGAGATATAGCTAATATCCCTATTAAAGCACTAATGAAATAAGTGGTTGTCACAGAATTGCGCGGTTGGGAAATGGAGATGGCCCCCTGGTCTCAGACCACCTCCATGCGGCCCTGGGACTGCATCGACATGCCCCTTCGACTCCATGCCAGCAGATTCTCTCTTACCCGTGTGGTTTCCTGTGCAAGATTCCTTTAGGAAAAATGCAAAATTCCACTGTACACTGTAAGTCATAGCCTTGGCCCACGGGAGTCCAGAGGCGGCGTCCCTAACAACTCACCGATCATCTTGAGCCTTCCGACTCTGTCCATGAGCAGGGCAGAAATGATGTTCCCCGGGAGGACAGACAGGCTGCCGAGGAAGCTGACGAGGTAAATCAGGAAGTCGTTATCCTGCTCAAAGTCCATGTGACAGCCCTCCTTCTGCTCCAGAAAGGTGGAGTTGATGAACCGGCAGTTGATGAACTTATGCTCGTAGAGGTCTGGGGGAGAGAAAGAAACCTTGGGGTTCACGTAAAGTGGACATGGAGGGACGGCATTGGGGGGACTGAGGGCAGAGGCAGGGATGAAGTTACGCCCCTCCCATGGGCGGGTTGCCACAGCCTCTGGCAATCAGTCTCAAAGTCAAGGTGGCGTTTGCCAAGGTATGGATGAAGTGAGAAACCTCTACCCATGTGATGCCCTGTTCAACTTCCAGTCAGCAGGGGGAAATGAAATGAGCATTCACTGAGGAGTGTGTTTAAATACAGCCTCTCTGAAGCCACATTTCGTCCTCGAGGCTGACAGTGCATAGAAGCTGGAGACCAAAGAGTTAGGTCCAGATCGAGCCGACTACTTCCGAGTTCATATAGAAATCTGAATATTCTTCAAAATGAAAATAACTTGATCAGTGGCTTTCAGGGTGGGGATACAGGAGGCCAGAGCAGGAAAGATGAACAGGGGAGCACAGAGGATTTTTAGAAGAGTGAAAATACTCTTTGTAGTACTATAGTGATGGATACAATCATTGTCATTATACATTTGTCCAAGCTGATGTGTAACATCAAGTATATAATGTATAACACCAGGTATACAATGTGTAACACCAAGAATGAACCCGAATGTGAACTATGGACTTTGGGTGATAATGGTGTGTCAATGCAGGTTCATCGATTGTAACAAATGAACCGCTCTAGTGAGGGTGTCGGCATGTGAGAGGCAAGTGTGGGTGTGGAGGTTTATGGGCCTCTCTGCGCCTTCCTTCTAATTTTTTTGTAAACCCAAAATGTCTCTTAAAAAAAAAGTCTTGAAAAAAATAGCCACCTGCCCGGTGGTAGTGTAGTGGACCTGGCATGCTGAGGTCCCAGGTTCAAAACCCTGACATTGCCAGCTTGAGAGTGAGCTTCCCTACTTGAGTGTGGGGTCACCAGCTTGAACGTGGGGTCATCAAAATGATTCCATGGTCGCTGGCTTAAGCCCAAAGGTCACTGGCTTAAAGCCCAAAGTCGCTGGCTTGAACAAGGGGTCATTGGCTTGGCTGGAGCCCCCCCCCCCACCCACCCAGGTCAAGGCACACATGAGAAAGCAATCAATGAACAACTAAGGTGCTGCAAGTATGAGGTGATGCTTCTCATTGCTCTCCCTTCCTATCTGTCTGTCTGTCTCTCTCTTCCTGTCTCTCTCTTTCTCTGGCTAAAAAATAAAATAAAATAAAAAGTCATTTGCTTTGAAATCAGTTCCCACGTCCCCACGTCTCTGACACCTTCCAAAACCAGCCCTCAGGAAACCTGGGTTTGGGGACCTGACTCTGGTGCTACTGAACCTCTTTACCCTCCCTGAACCTCCACCTACAGAATTAAAGGAGGAGGGCCCTGTTGTCTCCACTGCTTCCCAGCTTTGACTCTCGTGACTGCGAGAGTCTGCAGAAATCCCTGTGTCAAAAGTATGCAAACCAGGAGGCATTATTAAAACTTGAAAGAGCCTGACCTGTGGTGGCGCAGTGGATAAAGCGTCGACCTGGAAATGCTGAGGTTGCCGGTTCGAAACCCTGGGCTTGCCTGGTCAAGGCACATATGGGAGTTGATGCTTCCTGCTCCTCCCCCTGTTCTCTCTCTATCTCTCCCCCCCTCTCTCTCTCCCCCCTCTCTCTCTAATAAAAATGAATAAATAAAGTCTAAAGAAAAAAAGTAAATAAATAAAAAAAATTAAAAAAAAAACTTAAAAGAAGAATAAATATGCCAGGTTTTAATAACAAATAGGAATGCATAGAACTCATTATTATTATTATTATTATTATTACTATTGAAGTTCAGGCTTTAAAAAGTCATTTAGGAAGGTAAGTCCCATCCTAGATTATGAGAGACAGGGGTATTGGGAGACAACCTATTGAACGTTTGGAGGCTGACAGCGTGGACGGAAGGACATTCTCACACAACCGTCCCTCAGTGCCGATGCCAGAGACAAAGCAGTGATCTGGACGTGATGCAAGGAGTTCAGCAGAAAGATCCCAGACTTCCCAGCCAAACAGTGGAGAAAGGATCCCAAGCTCCATCCACTTGCACGCTGCGGCCCTGCGCTAGTAACTTAAGCCTCGGTTTCCTTAGCTATAAGGTGGAGCTAATAGCAGTGGTCCCCAACCTTTTTTGGGCCACGGACCGATTTAATGTCAGAAAATATTTTCATGGACCGGCCTTTAGGGTGGGGCGGATAAATGTATCACGTGACCAAGACAAGCGTCCAAGAGTGAGTCTTAGACGGATGTAACAGAGGGGAATCTGGTCATTTTTAAAAAATAAAACATCGTCCAGATTTAAATATAAATAAAACAGAAATAATGTACGTTATTTATTCTTTCTCTGCGGACCGGCACCAAATGGCCCATGGCCCGGTACCGGTCCGCGGCACGGGGGGTTGGGGATCACTGGCTAATAGGACATTTCTCCCTTGAGATAATGTAGGTAAAACACCTGGTGCCGCTCAGGTAGTGTCCTTCGAGCCCAATTCCACCTGCTGTGTTATTAACATACACTGAGAACAGTAAAAACAAGGAGTGAGGAACTGGGGGAATTTAGTGATTTTTTGTGTGTGTGTGTGACAGAGACAGAGAGAGTCAGAGAGAGGGACAGATAGGGACAGACAGACAGGAAGGGAGAGAGATGAGAAGCATCAGTTCTTCATTGCGGCACCTTAGTTGTTCATTAATTGCTTTCTCACATGTGCCTTGACTGGGGGGCTTCAGCAGACTGAGTAACCCCTTGCTCAAGCCAGCGACCTTGGGCTCAAGCTGGGGAGCCTTGCTCAAACCAGATCAGTCTGCACTGAAGCCGGCAACCTCAGGGTCTTGAACCTGGGTCCTCTGCATCCCAGTGCGATGCTCTATCCACTGTGCCACTACCTGGTCAGGCATGATTATTTTTTTTAATCATAGAAATTTCAAATGATGTGATTTTAAAATATCCTTATCATTTTACTTCATGCAGAAAGCTTGGGAAAAATACAAGTTTATCTTTCCCTTGATTGTCGCGATACCACAAGTCTTGAATTTTGCAAGTTTCAAACGAGGCAAGGATTCCAAGAATGCACTTTGTGGGCAAAACACAGTCCTCCTGGAATCATATTGTTATCTGTGTCATACTTTGTTCCTACCCACAACCACGAGCATATAGAGAGCAACAGCCCCACTGAAATCGGAACACTCACCAGAGCTTTTCATTCTTTTACATGTGATAAAAACTGGGGTGCAGACAATTTTTTTTTTGTATTTTTCCGAAGCTGGAAACGGGGAGAGACAGTCAGGCTCCCGCATGCGCCCGACCGGGATCCACCCGGCACGCCCACCAGGGGCGAAGCTCTGCCCACCAGGGGGCGATGCTCTGCCCCTCCGGGGCATCGCTCTGCCGAGACCAGAGCCACTCTAGCACCTGGGGCAGAGGCCAAGGAACCATCCCCAGCGCCCGGGCCATCTTTGCTCCAATGGAGCCTTGGCTGCGGGAGGGGAAGAGAGAGACAGAGAGAAAGGAGGGGGGGGGTGGAGAAGCAAATGGGCGCTTCTCCTATGTGTCCTGGCCTGGAATCGAACCCGGGTCCCCCGCACGCCAGGCCGACACTCTACCGCTGAGCCAACCGGCCAGGGCCAAGGGTGCAGACAATTTAAATGCTTTAGTAAAGACTGTGCTTGGCCCTGGCCAGTTGGCTCAGTGGCAGAGCGTCAGCCTGGTGTGTGGATGTCCTGGGTTCGATTACCAGTCAGGGCACACAGGAGAAGCACCCATCTGCTTCTCCACCCTTCCCTTTCTCCTTTCTATCTCTCTTCCACTCTCGCAGCCAAGGCTCCATTGGAGCAAAGTTGGCCTGGGTGCTAAGGATGGCTCCATGGCCTCTGCCTCAGGTGCTAGAATAGCTCTGGTTGCAATGGAGCAACACCCTAGATGGGCAGAGCATCGCCCCATGGTGGGCATGCCGGGTGGATCCCATTCGGGCGCATGCGGGAGTCTGTCTCTGCCTCCCTGCTTCTCACTTCAGAAAAATATAAATGAATGAATGAATGAATAAAAGACTGTGCAACCCATCTGCAAGTCCTCCTTCCTATGATTCAGCACTCACATCTGGGACGACATTACTGCTCCTAAAGCTCATGATTGTTTTGGTCCTTCGAAAATACTAGTCCAACCCCGCGACCGCCTCCCCACTCTGCCCATGTGCTGACCTGTGTTGTAAAAGATGGTAGATTCGATGGTGCAGTTTTTGAAATAGGTGTCCGTGGAGGTAACGTCTTCAAAATAGCACTCATCGAAGAACGTGTCTTCAAAGAGCACGTGTTTAAAGTACATCTTTGTGAACCTGTGGGGAAGACATTTTGTTCCTGAGTCCTTCATCCAGGAAAAGGGGAGGCGTGAAGGCAACTGAAAAACGCAGAAAGGCAGAAAAAAAGAGAACTACACACCGAGAGGTGCTGAGATATTATTTTCACCCTGGACCAGTTCCCCATTTCTTAGCTGCTGTTTTATAAATGAGAAGAGCTTCAGGAAGGTGGAGGGTGGAAGCTGGTGTCCCATGCAGGTACATATGAGGGACTGTGCATCAGCCTGCTGGGTCCCAGGTGCAGGCTCACGGACCTTCCGCGTTGGAGTCACAGAGATGTGACTAATGAGCAGTGACCACATCGATGGCATCACTTTATGAGGGGCTTTAAAGACATGCAGGCTGCTCAGCTGGTCTTAGTGGGTTTAAAAGCAATAGATTTGTGAGAATCTTTCTTTTTAAAATTGCCGCCACAAAAATGTGGGGAAACAGGTATTTTGTTCATGTTGTTAACAGAATATAATTTAACTGGTGCAGCCTGTTTGGAAAGCAGTTTTGCAAAACCTGTAGTGCGCAATCCCTTTGACGTAGGAATAACTGTCTCTAAGAATTTACCCTGGTGGACTTGCTCATGCATTCAAAGAGATACATTTGCTGATGTTCAGTGCAACATTTTTTGTAACAAAAAGTGGCTGCCTGACCTATGATATTCCTGTGGATAAAGCATCCACCTGGAATGCTGAGGTCACTGCTTTGAAACCCCGGGCTTCCCTGGTCTAGGCATATGGAGGAAGCAACTACTACAAGTTGATGCTCCTGTTTCTCCCCAACCCTTCTATCTCTCTCTCCTTTCTCTAAAATCAATGTTTTTCAAGTGACTATTAGATAGACGATAGGAAGGAGGCAGGAAGGTAGGTTGATAGACAGATACCATACCATAGAATACCACATGGCCATTACAGTTATTAGGTAGATCAATATGTCTTATTGTGGAACAATCTTCAAGATACATTATTAACCAAAAAATTCCAAATGCAATAAAAGTGTCCACAGCTTCTGACTTTTTATGTAAGAAAGGATATGATACATATGCCTCCGAATGCATAGAATGTAATAAAATGTATCTGGGAAGTCATACAAGAAACTGGTAGGTGTCATAACCCTGGGGACATGCAATGGGGTTGGGAATAAAATTAACTTAATGTTTCCTTAGTACCAATATACACTTAATGTGTATATTACTTTTTCACTTAAACATAAAACATTTAATAAGGAGGGCACCTAGGTGATTAGGAGGTATAGCCACATTTGGGAGCCACTGTACTATTCAAATTCCTATGTAAACTTAATAGAAAAGAACAATATTACATTTAAAAACATGTGCCTGACCAGGCTGTGGCACAGTGGATAAAGCGTAGGACTGGGATGCGGAGGACCCAGGTTCAAGACCCCGAGGTCACCAGCTTGAGCGCGGGCTCATCTGGTTTGAGCAAAGCTCACCAGCTTGGACCCAAGGTTGCTGGCTTGAGCAAGGGGTTACTCGGTCTGCTGAAGGCCCACAGTCAAGGCACATATGAGAAAGCAATCAATGAACAACTAAGGTGTCGCAACGAAAAACTGATGATTGATGCTTCTTATCTCTCTCCATTCCTGTCTGTCTGTCCCTATCTATCCCTCTCTCTGACTTTTTCTCTGTCTCTGTAAAAAACAAATACAAAAAAAACCCATGTGCTGACATACATGAACATCCTCTTCTGGAGGTTATATTTTCTAGGCTTAGTCAAACTTATCATCTTGAAACATTTGGAAATGTTTTCATACACGAAGAATTATAATCCATTCATTTACACCATGAATGATCACTTGTCTATTTGCTGATTTGCACATCCAGTCTGCAGCAAACGCTTACTGTGCATGTGCTAGGTGCTAAGAGTGGAGAGAGGAAGACATGGTCCCTGCCCTCCAGTCTAATTGGGGAAAAGATAAAGCAAACAGACAACTATACTTCAGGGAGAATCATTGTGATAGAAGTAGCTCAGGCTGCTGAAGGTCATTGTTCCCTTTTAGGGCCACTAGGGGTAATTCAATCCGTGACCATATATAACGGCCCATTCCCCTTAGCCTCATGCTATGCTGTAGTCTGCTCAGAACCCTGACCTAGAGCCACCTATCCGTCGCTTCTGCAGGGAGACCTCCCACCCAGTAAGGGGACCCAGGCAAGCACTCCTCAAAGAGAGGTCCCTGAACAACTTGCACCAAAATAACATGAGAGGCTATTTTGAAAGATGCGGTTTCCTGTAATGATATAATCCCCAGAGCCTGATACCAGTCTATTATACTTCAAAAAATATGAGTTAGCCCTGGCTAGGTGGTTCAGTGGATAAAGCATCAACCTAGTATGCCAGAGGCCACCAATTCAACCTCAGTCAGGGCACGTATGAAAAGCATCAATGAGTACATGACTAAATGGAACAACTAAGTGAAACAACAAGCTGATGCCTCTCTCTCTCTCTCTCTCTCAAATCAATGGAATTGATTTTTTAAAATATGAGAGTCATTGATCCAAATGATATCAGATAATTATTCTTAAGGTCAAATTTATTACAGAAACTTAACCACAGACGTCCCAAAGCTATCTCTGAACTCTTCAAATTTCCAAGAAAAAACCAATTGGTAAGTTTTTAGTTAGAGGAAAATGCCTCTGATTTCAAAATAAACGTAATTTGTATGCTGGATGTGTTTACTCGGGAAAGCTATTCCTAGAGATGTCTCAGGTCTTTAACTTTAATATATTCCTCTCTTTTAATAGTGCAATAGGCTGCTGATGTGGCTTTCAGTGATATTTCCATGTTCTGGCAAAAGTGGACAGAGAGCAGCATCATAAATCATAGCGGGCTTGACGCAGGTAGACTGCACAATGTTTCTACAAGTTGAGCTATAGAAAGCCAAAGTTACAGCCTGACCACGCAGTGGCGCCGTGGATAGAGAGTCAGACTGGGATGCGGAGGACCCAGGTTCGAGACCCCGAGGTCACCGGCTTGAGCGTGGGATCACAGACATGACCCCATGGTCGCTGACTTGAAGCCCAAGACCACTGGCTTAAGCCCAGGTTGCTGACTTGAGCCCAAGGTTGCTGCCTTGAGCAAGGGGTCACTCGTTCTGCTGTAGCCCCCCAGTCAGGGCACATATGAGAAAGCAATCAATGAACAATCTAAGGAGCTGCAGTGAAGAATTGATGCTTCTCATCTCTCTCCCTTCCCGTCTGTCCCTATCTGTTCTTCTCTCTGACTCTCTCTCTCTGTATCTGTCAAAAAAAAAAAAAAATCCAGCCCTGGCTGGTTGGCTCAGTGGTAGAGCGTCAGCCTGGCGTGCGGAAGTCCCAGGTTCGATTCCCTGCCAGGGCACACAGGAGAAGCGCCCATCTGCTTCTCCACCCCTCCCCCTCTCCTTCCTCTCTCTCTCTCTCTCTTCCCCTCCCACAGCTGAGGCTCCATTGGAGCAAAGATGGCCCGGGCGCTGAGGATGGCTCTGTGGCCTCTGCCTCAGGTGCTAGAATGGCTCTGGCTCTGGTTGCAACAGAGCGATGCAGTGGATGGGCAGAGCATCGCCCCCTGGTGGGCATGCCGGGTGGATCCCAGTCGGGCACATGCAGGAGTCTGTCTGACTGCCTCCCCGTTTCCAGCTTCAGAAAAATACAAAAAGGCCCTGGTCAGTTGGCTCAGTGGTAGAGCGTCGGCCTGGCGTGTGGAAGTCCCGGGTTCGATTCCCGGCCAGGGCACACAGGAGAGGCGCCCATCTGCTTCTCCACACCCCCCTTCCTCTCTGTCTCTCTCTTCCCCTCCCGCAGCCAAGGCTCCATTGGAGCAAAAGATGGCCCAGGCGCTGGGGATGGCTCCTTGGCCTCTGCCCCAGGTGCTAGAGTGGCTCTGGTCACGACAGAGCGACACCCCGGATGGGCAGAGCATCACCCCCTGGTGGGCATGCCGGGTGGATCCCGGTCGGGCGCATGCGGGAGTCTGTCTGACTGCCTCCCCATTTCCAGCTTCAGAAAAATACAAAAAAAAATTTTTTCTTTTAAATTCAAAGTTACAGAGACAGAGATAAAAGGAGAAAGGGACAAGGCCCTGGCCGGTTGGCTCAGCGGTAGAGCGTTGGCCTAGTGTGCGGAGGACCCGGGTTCGATTCCTGGCCAGGGCACACAGGAGAAGCGCCCATTTGCTTCTCCACCCCTCCGCCGCACCTTCCTCTCTGTCTCTCTCTTCCCCTCCCACAGCCAAGGCTCCATTGGAGCAAAAATGGCCCGGGCGCTGGGGATGGCTCTGTGGCCTCTGCCTCAGGCGCTAGAGTGGCTCTGGTCGCAACATGGCGACGCCCAGGATGGGCAGAGCATCGTCCCCTGGTGGGCGTGCCGGGTGGATCCCGGTCGGGCACATGCGGGAGTCTGTCTGACTGTCTCTCCCTGTTTCCAGCTTCAGAAAAATGCAAAAGAAAATGCAAAAAAAAAAAAAAAAAAAAAAAAAAAAAAAAAGGGAAAGGGACAGAGAATATTACATGAGTCTCCATATAAATCATCTTTTCCCAATCTCTCAATTGTATACTGAACTGATCTAAGAATTTTCATTCAGGAGATGTCAAAGGCTGGAGGAAAAGTCAGCAAAAGCAGCACATGGAGATTTCTCTGTAAAGAAGCAGAAGATACCGGCATTCCAGAGTTGATGGTGCAAATATGATCATAAACACTATTTCTGCTTCCCTCAGGCCCAGTGCTTAGTCAAATGATCTGTTCTAAACTTTGCCAAAAGTCATATCTATGTAGTTGCCATGTTTTAGACATGATGGCATTGTTTTCAAGAAACTCAGTCTAAGTAAAGAAGTAAATAAGAAAAGCAACAATGAAAATTTAGGGATAATTATCAAGATGGAGGCATGCTGGGATGCTATAAAGTCACTTCAGAACAGGCACTTGTGATCCAGTTGGGAAAAAACTTTACCAGATGATTTCATCTGCCGGACAAAAATAAATGATAATTCCCTTAACTTTATAAAGGATATCAACCAAAAACAAAGAGTAAATATTATACTTTAAAGGCAAAACACCAAAAGCCCCGCTGAATTCAGAATACCCATTAGTATGGCTTCTATCCGTCACTGAACTTGTCATATACAAGGCAATACAAGAAGTGAAAAGAATAAATTTATGAGGCTAAGAAAGGAAGAGATAAAATTGACCAAGTAGTGAGAAACACAATAGTCAATGACTGGAAGGTTCTATAGCGTAAAGATGTCCCCAAATGAATCCAGACCGTCTATGTAAATGCAAATCAAAATGCCAACCAGCTGGTTTTAGTGGAATCTTAGAACTTGATCCTGAAATTCATGGGGAAGAGCACTGGGCCAAACTACCCAAGGAAAATGTTAATGACTCGGTAGAGGAACCGAATACTCCTGGAAACACAGCTCAACAACGAAGTTATGGCAATTAAGTCGATGTGGTTTTGGTAAAAGACAAGACAAACAGAACCGTGGGACCAGACCAGAGGGCACGGAAACACAATCATCCACGGAAAGAAATCTGACATGTGATAAAAGTGTTATTACATATCATTAGGGAAGAGACGGGCAATTTCATAAATGTCATGGAGACAATGAGCTATAGGTATGGGAGAGGGAGGCAAGGGGTGGGGGGGATATGAAGTTAGTTCCTCTCTTGTATACAGAGACTATGAAAAATCAAGGACCTAAATGTGAAAAGGCAAACTTTAAAACTGAGATTTAAAAAAATAGAAAATGACTTTATGACTTCAAATGTGAAGGGTTTCTAAACTAAGAGCCAAAAGGAACAAACCTTAAAAGAAAAGGTGACAAACTAGACATTAAAAAAAAATAAAATAGTGGCTCTGGCTGGTTGGTTCAGTGGTAAAGCATCAGCATGGCGTATGGATGTCCCGGGTTCAATTTCCAGTACGGCACACAGGAGAAGCAACCATCTGCTTCTCTACTCCTCCCCCCCCTTCTCTCTCACTCACTCTCTTCCTCTCCCACACCATGGCTCAATTGGTTCTAGAGCTTTGGCCCTGGGCACTGAGGATGGCTCCATGGAGCCTCCACCTCAGGTGCTAAAAATAGCTTGGTGTGAGCATTAGCCCAAGATGGGCAGAGCATCGCCCTAGATGGGGGTTGCTGGCTAGATATCTGTTGGGGCACATGTGGGAATCTGTCCCTCTACCTCCCCTCCTCTCACTTGGAAAAAAAAAGGAAAAACAAATCTGCACAAGAAAGGATTCCATAAAGTAAAATTTAAAATGAAGCTACAAACTGTTACAGCCAAGAGGAGTCTAAGGAGATGTGACTGCCACATGTGACATGGTACCTACACAGGATCCTGAGACAGCGAAAAAACACTGGGTAAAAACTAAAGACACCTGGGCCCTGGCCTGTTAGCTCAGCAGTAGAGCATCGGCCTGGCCTGTGGACGTCCTGGGTTTGATTTCCGGTCAGAGCACATAGGAGAAGTGCCCATCTACTTCTCTGCCCCTTCCCCTCTTGCTTCTCTCTCTCTCTCTCTCTCTCTCTCTCTCTCTCTCTCTCTTCCCCTCCCCTCCTGATTTCATGGCTCCATTGGAGCAAGTTGACCCCGGGCGCTGAGGGTGGCTCTATGGCCTCCACCTCTGGCACTAACAAAATGGCTCTGGTTGCAATTGAGCAAGGGCTTCAGATAGGCAGAGCATCATCCCCTAGTGGGCTTTCTGGGTGGATCCCGCGCGTGCGGGAGTCTGTCTCTGCCTCCCCTCTTCTCACTAAAAAACAAAAATCAAAAAACTAAAGACACCTGAATACAGCATGGACTGTAGTTAATAGTAATGTATCATTGGTAAATTAATTGTAACAAGTAATATAAGATGCTAATGATTTAAAAAAAAAAACTAGAAGTGGGGTATATAGAAATTTTTTCCACCATCTTTGCAATTTTTCTGTGACTCTAAAACTGTTCTAAACTTAAAAGTTTATTTTAAGAAAACAAACCACTGTCAGAAAATTGTCAAACACATCATTGACAATTGCTTCCTGTTCAAAATTTTAAATAATGCCTGTGCTATAAACCGTCCAACATTCAGATGTTGAAATCTAACCTGCAATGGGATGGTGTTAGGGGGTGGAGCCTCTGGGAGGTGATTAGGTTATGAGGGTAGAGCCCTGATGAATGGAATTAGTGCCTTTATAAAGAAGGCAACAGAGATACCTTCATCTTGGACCTCCAGCCCCCAGAACTGGCTCATTGTTATTTGAGCTTCTAACCCTGAGTGCAAGCAGCAACTTTCCTTTCAGCTGGGTGGGAAACTCAGGATTATGACATTACTTCCTTGGTTGCAAGCTATCACAAACAGGAATCAAAAATAAAAATAAAAATAAAAAAATAAAAATAAATTTAAAAAAATTAAAAAAAACAAACAGGAATCAGGGAGGTTTAAATCTGATGACCCCCTTACTCCCATCCTAACCCTCACAGTAACGAGCTCTGTCAAGCAGAAATTTCTTCCTAAAAGGAGAGGATAACTTAATTAATTACTTAATTAATACATGCTCTGGGATAGAAAGCTATCCTGTTTTTAATTAACGATAAAAAAAAAATAAAAAAAACTAGTTGTGGGATATGTAAAAAGGCTGGCCCGACATTTTGGTTCAGGGTTTAAAATGTAAATTTTTTCATTTGTCTTCCTGGCATTTTCTAAACACTCAGAGCTCTGAAGCAAAAGCAGGACGGGAACTCAGAGCCAGCTGCTTGTGTGTGAGGCCCCAGAGGCTGCAGACAGTGCCGGGAGCAGGGCGACTCATCTGTGCATCTTGATCCTTCCTGGGTCTCACAGGAGGCTACCATGCAGGCTTCTAACAGGATTTTGTTTTACTGACAAAAATTTCTGGGTAGGGCCCTGGCCGGTTGGCTCAGCGGTAGAGCATCGGCCTGGTGTGCAGGAGTCCCGGGCTCGATTCCTGGCCAGGGCACACAGGAGAAGCGCCCATCTGCTTCTCCACCCCTTCCCCTCTCCTTCCTCTCTGTCTCTCTCTTCCTCTCCTGCAGCCAAGGCTCCAATGGAGCAAAGTTGGCCTGGGAGCTGGGGATGGCTCTGTGGCCTCTGCCTCGGGCGCGAGAATGGCTCTGGATGCAACAGAGCGAGGCCCCAGAGGGGCAGAGCATCGCCCCCTGGTGGGCATGCCGGGTGGATCCCGGTCGGGCGCATGTGGGAGTCTGTCTGACTGCCTCCCCGTTTCCAGCTTCAGAAAAATGAAAAAAATAATAATAATAAAATAAATTTCTGGGTAAAGTCTGAAGCCCTTTTTACACAAGGCATTTTCCCCCAAGTGCAAGAGTCAATAAAGTAAATAATTTCATCTAAATTTTAAATCAGCAAAGTGTGAATAAAATTTTTAAAAGAATACTGGTAACCAAGGGAAAAAACTCCCTAAAGAACATCAATATTTAACCCTCCTAAGAGGTTTGGGGTTGTCAAAGATGGAGTGTTTTCTAGCTTAAAACCAGCAGATGGCAGCACAATGCAGAAAAAGAAACCAAGTTTGTTTATTTTTTTTGGATAGGTTCCTCATTTTTCAAGTAAAAAAATACCCTTTTCCCTCAACAATTTGCTGGAGGAAAAAGTATGGGCTTCAAGTAGTTGTCATTTTAGTATCTACTTGTTAAAAAAAAAATACACTGGTTAAATTGTCATATATATTGTCTGTCATTCGTTCATCTGTTTAAATTAACTCTTGGCAACTTTTGAAGGAATTTACATTTGAATAACTACAGAGAAACATCCACATGTCCTGAATGTACAGAAATGTGGTAAAACTTCTGTGAGTACAAAATATTTACAACCACTCCCTGCCAAGTCTTGGCATAGCTAAGCATCTCCAGGCCCCTGGCAACTACTCCGGGGTCCCCTGGCGTCCTGGGTGCACAAGGTCAACGCTGCTTCCTCCTGACTCCCACCCGAGCAAGATAAAAGCCTCGGGAGGCTGAGAAAGGTTAGAAGGACTTCACAGTTAAGTCTTAGAACTTCAAAACCAGCCCGCTATAAATCACAGGGCGCTGGCATTGCAATTAACCTTTTTTTTTTTCTGAAGCTGGAAACGGGGAGGCAGTCAGACAGACTCCCGCATGTGCCCGACCAGGATCCACCTGGCATGCCCACCAGGGGGCCATGCTCTGCTCATCTTGGGGCGTCGGTCTGCCGCAATCAGAGCCATTCTAGCGCCTGAGGCAAAGGCCACAGAGCCATCCTCAGCACCCGGGCAAACTGCTCCAGTGGAGCCTTGGCTGCGGGAGGGGAAGAGAGAGACAGAGAGGAAGGAGAGGGGGAGGGGTGGAGAAGCAGATGGGCGCTTCTCCTGTGTGCCCTGGCCGGGAATCGAACCTGGGACTCCTGCACGCCAGGCTGACGCTATACCGCGTAAAACAGGGCCTCAGTGGGGAAGGAGAGTTTCCCAATAAGACAACAGTTGTAGTTGTCAAGGGTATGGGACTGGCGTCCCAATGCCTGGGGTGGAAGAGAGACATTTCCATTTCCATTAGCTATGTGATTTGGGCAAGTCGCACACCTCTCCAAGCTTCTGTTTCCCCACCTGGAAAGCAGGTTTCTTGCCTCCTAGAATTTTTGTGAGGATTAAATGGGATCATCTAGGCAAGACACTGAAGGTGTGCTCAGTAATGTTGGTTGCCATCATCATCGTTATCGGCCTTATTATCCTTTTCATCACTATAATTATTATCACCAATGTCCCCAGAGTATCACTGCACACTGGAAACTTCATAAATGAGGTCTCTTTTAGTCTATGCATCTCTGCAGAGATGGTGTCATATCATGGGTGACATTTAGACACCCACAATGTCTCTTGGTTTTCAGCACTCCTAGAATGTTCTGTTAAAGCAATGGCAACATTTCTTCCTTGGCAACACCAACATAAGGTCTCTCGACTTCTGCTGAAGCGCCCTCAGAGTGAGAAATCCTGGGAGAATCCTGGAGAAATCCCGAGCCCCCACCCTGGAGTGGCCGCTCCCAGAGCACGGCGGCTCAGACGCTTCCCTGGGGAACGCGCATGCGTGCACGGGTGCCTGAATGCGTAGATGTTTGTGACTGAGCTCCTGCATTTAAAAAACTCATCTGAATTCCTGAATTCCAGGTCCACTGCTACTTAGTCCTAACCTTCCTCCCCAAGGTCTCATTTGTGTAGGAATAATAATCTCCTTTCCTTTCATACTTCCTTTCTCATCATAAATTATAGCGAACATCTGCTAAGGTCTGGTCTGTAAGAGCCACGTGGACTAGGTTACAGAGGCACCTCCTTGCGTTTCACCCAGACAGACACTCCTTTCGCAGGGTGGTGACAGTCACGGCAGGGCCACTTCACTCGGGTGGGCCCGGGTGGGGGAGGTGGACCATGGAATGGAGAAGAGAAGTCTTGGTGTTAATTTTTCTTTTAATATTTTTTCCTTCTTTTTCTGAGGGGAGAAAAGATAGAGAGACAGGCTCCTGCATGTACCCAGATGAGGATTCACCCAGCAACCACCATCTGGGGCTGAGGCTCACAACCAAGTTGTTTTTAGTGAGGCGGAGACTCCATGGAGCCATCCTCAGCACCCAGGGCCGATGCACTCAAACCAATCCAGCCATGGCTGTGGGAGGAGAAGAGAGAGAGAAAGAGAGAGAGAGAGAAGAAGAAGAAGAAGAAGAAGAAGAAGAAGAAGAAGAAGAAGAAGAAGAAAGAGGAAGAGGAGAAAGAGGAGGAGGAGGAGGAAGAGGAGGAGGAGGAGGAGGAGGAGGAGGAGGAGGAGGAGGAGGAGGAGAGGAATGGAGAGGAATGGAGAAGCAGATGGTCTTCTCCCTGACCGGGAATCAAACCTGGGACATCCACACACCAGGCCAACACTCTACCACTGAGCCAACCAGACAGGGCCATGGTATTAATTCTTATGCAGGGGTAGAAAATACAGGGTAGCTTCTATCACTGACACTGAACTACCTGTTCCCTGGTATTTCTGTTGTCACCATGCAGCCTGACCTGGTGAGTTTGCCGAGTCCAAGTCAAAACTAACAATGGCAGAGAAATCATGTGGCCTGGGTTAAACCGAATGCTGTCCTGCCCCTTCGGGGAGGCTTCTGAGGGCAGCCCAGAGAGGTAAGCATCCTCAGAGCCCAACGGGCTGGCCTGTTCATTTCATTTGCCCCAGGAATAGAAAGAAGAGGAGTAACAAAGATTAAGGAAGCAGCCCCACAAAAATGTAGACAGAACTTTTCTAATATTCTACTCATTATTCAAAAAAAAAAAAAACCATTCTGGAAAAAGACAGGCCATGCTGATCAATCCTTGAAGGTAATATTGGGTAGAACAATGACATAAGACATGCCACCCTTGGCCTGAAAAAGTGTCCCAAATCAAAGAAGCTCACCCACCAAGCGGTGGGTTGGTGCAGGGGCCTCCACAGTGAGAGTACTAGAAGGCCACAGCTCCTTGCCTGTCTCTGTTAAAGGCGTGAGGTCTCAGGAAAGATGGTCTGACTGGCCCTCCCCAAACCAATGCCTCCACCCTTGGATGAGTCAGCTACAGTCAGGAGATTTGAGGTGACCGGCAGCCAGCACAATACAGACAGAGCTACCCAAGGAGTTACTGTGTCACCAGCATCCATGACAAGCTGTGCTACCACAATGATCTTGGAACTCATTTCCCCACCATATTGAAATCCAGCAGTTCTCAACCTGTGGGTCGCGACCCCAGCGGGGTCGCCTAAAGCCATCGGAAAATACATAATGCATATCAGGTACTTACATTCCGAATCATAACTGTAGCAAAATTACAGTTATGAAGTAGCCACCAAAATTATTTTTTTGGTTTGGGGTCACCGCAACATGAGGAACTGTATTGCAGGGTCACGGCATTAGAAAGGTTGAGAACCACTGTTGAAATCTTATCCTTCCAAAGGGTCTCTTCCGAGAACAGCCCCGTGGACTGTCGTCACCCTGACCCAGGGAGAGCCCGCGGCCTCTCACTTACTTGTCATTCACAAGCTTGCCATAGCGGTGAAGCTGATTTTCCATCGTGAAGTTGATGGTGGCACCGTAAACGTGCTCCGCGAAAAACACCTTCATTTTGGACTTGTATTCTTCATCTTGGAAATACCGGATCATATCCGGGAACCAGACTGTCAGTCCATAGTAACTGGAACGGAGGAGACAGAGTGTTGGAGCAGCGTTACGCTTTCACGATCAGAGTCTGCAATCCTGATTTGGTGTGGAGAACACTCACTCCCAATGTATTAATACGGTTCCTTGTTAGAAAACCTAATCCCGTAACTCACCGTGTTAACAGATCTAAGTGAAAATATCATGACCATCTCCATCGATGTGGAAAAGGCATTTGCTGAAAAAATAACATTCCTGATTTTTTAAAAAAATACCAATAGTTTGGAAATCGATGGACACTTACTTCTTTAACATGTAAGATAACACATACCTCAGTTCAAAAGGCAGACTCTTACTTAATGGGGAAACATTAAACATTCCCACCAATGCCAGAAACAAACTCAGAACACCCATTATCACCACTACTGTTGAACACTATATTGTAGGTCTTAGCCAATGTGGTTAGATAACAGAAAGAATATGGAAATTTATAAAAGCAAAAGGCAAAACTACCTCTACTTGTTGATGATATGATTTTATACCTGGTAAATTCAAGATAAACCAGCTTAAAAAAAAAAATGGCTATCTGACATATAAAAAAAAGCTGCTCAATCCCATTCATAATAAGAAAAGTGCAAATGAAAACTACATTGTGTTACCATTCTCACCTACCAGATTGTCAAACCCCACAGTTTGCCAAAACACTGTTGGTGAAGCTATAGGTAAACATATGCTCTCATAACAAAGCTGGGAAAATCGTACAATACCAGATGAAGGACAATTGGTCAATGTCTTTAAAGAATTACTGATGGATTTATCTCCTTCGACTCTATAATCCCATTTCTAGGACTCTATTCCACTGATAAACTTGCACAATGCAAAGTAATAGCCTCCACACATTGTCACTCATTGCTTGCAATAGTAAAGGGCTGAAAACTCCCCAAGAGTCTAGCAGTAAATCCCGGGCTGAATGAAGTGAGGTTTGTTCTATAGAGTGCTGTGCACGTACGCACTGCCTCTGTGAACAGTGAGGAGAATCTCCATTCACTGGTAGGAGAGATCTCCAGGATATATCAGTGAGCACAAAAAGCAGATGCCAGCCTTGGCCGGTTGGCTTAGCAGTAGAGTGTTGACCTGGCATGTTGAAGTCCCAGGTACAATTCCCAGTCAGGACATACAAAAGAGGCAACTATTTGCTTCTCCCCCCTCCCACTTCTCTCTCTCTCTCTCTCTCTCTTTCTCTCTTCCCCTCCCATAGCCATGGCTTGATTAATTGATTTGAGCATGTTGGCCCTGGGTGCTGAGGATGGCTCCTGTTAAGCCTCTGCCTCAGGCACTAAACATAGCTCAGTTGCTGAGCAACATCCCAAGATGGGCTGAGCATCTTCCCCAGATGGAGGCTGCCAGGTGAATCCCAGTCGGGGCCCATGCAGGAATCTTTCTCTGTATCTTCCCTACTCTCATTTAAAAAAATAAAAAGCAGATGCCACAATGTGTTCCTTTGAATAAGAAAATGAGGAAGAAATAGCCCTAGCCAGTTGGTTTAGTGGTAGAGCATCAGCCTGGCATGTAGAAGTCCTGGGTTTGATTCAGGAATTGAACAGGAGAAGCACCCATCTGCTTCTCCCCCCCCCTCTTTTTTTTTAATTTATCTCTCTCTTCCCCTCCTGTAGCCAAGGCTCCATTGGAGCAAAGTTGGCCTGGGTGCTGAGGATGGCTCCATGGCCTCTGCCTCAGGTGCTAGAATGGCTCTGGTTGCAATGGAGCAACGCCCCAGATGGGCAGAGCATCGCCCCCTAGTGGGCATGCCAGGTGGATCCCCATTGGGCACATGCGAGAATCTGTCTCTGCCTCCTCACTTCTCAATTCAGAAAAACACACACAAAAAAAAGGTGAGGAAGAAATAAGCATATGTTTGTGCTTAAATTTGCAAGAAAGAAACCCTGGAATGATAAAAAGGAACATAAAAGATTGTGTGGAGGAGGCAGAAGGCAATATGCAGAGGTCATGAGAGTCCATTTAATTGTTTGGGTTAAGGGAAGGTGTCTTTGATCACGGGCAGTGGTGACAAAGCAATATCACAGATGGAAGCTTAAAATCTCCTAAAAGTTCCTAGTCAACAATAGTAATTTATTGAGCATTTATTATGAGCCAGGAACTATTGCAAGCACTGTTATATACAACTAAACAGCCTCATGATGCTGTAACAGGCCCCAACCCTTGCATGGAGAGAAGGACCATGCTATTTGGAGGTGAAAGAAATGACAGGTGAGAGGCTGTTGTAGGATAGAAGAGCCAGCTCATCGCCAGTCATGTTTAATTGTCCTTATTAGAGAGCACATTAGTGCAGTTCACTTCTTCTACATATTTAATATTCATAGGGATGCTGGTGGCTGCCTACTCAGCACACACTCCTTGCTTCTTCCTCGGGAACAGGCGCTTAATTTTGCATCAACCCTCAGGAAGGCTAATGGTGTCGGCAGCTCACAGGCAAATCCAGATGAGAACAGAGTCGCTAGGAAATCCCACCCCCTGCATCAGTGATTAGGTTAGCCCGAGGT